>NC_135580.1:20504371-21996246 GCF_965152235.1 Eretmochelys imbricata | reverse complement strand
CCCCGGGAACCGATTGGAATGTTCTATGTAGAATGTTCTGAGTAGTGTATGACCACTAGTAATCAGGGTGACTTGCATATTTACCCACTACTGCTGCCTGTAGAGACTCCAAAACCTTAAGACACATTTGTGAGAATCCTGCATGAATGTTCTGAGAAGCAGAATTATAAGGTAAAAGACTGCATTTGTTGACCTTCGGTGCATATTGTAGAGACTGTTTTCCCAACACTGAATAGAGTAGGTTGAATGGGGACCAAAAATGGGTTGAAATGGGAAAGACATAATTGTTAGTTTCAGAGGGCTATGTGGGTACTGATCCAGTGGATTTAACCTGATTTTTTTTAAAATTGGTATATTTAGAAATAAAAGCTATTTTCAAGGTTTATTTGACAACTAGTACTGTGAAGCATAAACGTGATATTCAGTAACTGTCTAAACTGAATTCTAGATATCAAAAATATCACTGCATCCCATAGAAGATCAACTAGGTGAAGAGCTTTCAGTGCTAAATCAAGAGGAACTTGAAGCAATTAAAGATCCAGACATTCTAACTAATCAAATAGCTCTTTTAGAAGCCCAGTGTCATGAAATGAAACCAAACCTTGGTGCTATTGCAGAATATAATAAAAAGGTAAGGCTTTGTTATTTACCATTAGTATCACATTAGGCTTAATCTCTTCACATTGCTTTACCACCATCCCCAGCTGGTAGCTAACTTCTTGTATAGCTTTAGTTCATTTGGCATTGCTTGAATCAGTCAATGTGTAATATTATGGTCACTGCTGTTGGAATACATGGTCACCCAACTAATCAGGCATTTTTCTTCGAGTAATTTTCCACATGTTCCTCCAGGATCCCTCTTCCCAAAGAGGGAGTATAGACCAACATAGCCAGGGCAATTAGTGTAGCCTCAGATCTTAAAAAGACAGAAGAAAAGTGATGAGGAACAACAGCCACAAGGGGAAGAACTACTGGCACCCTGCTCTCCTCATCCTCCCATGATGAGACAATTAACCCCATCTATGCCTGCCTCAGTGGATAACTTTAAGGCATTCCAGGACCTCAAATGCATGGCAGAGACACTGGATATTGCACGACAAGTGGTTCAGGAGAAGTCCCGCAAGCTCCTGGATATCTTGCATCCCTTCCTCGTTTTGCACACTTGCTATGCCAGTAAATGAAATTCTGTTGGAGCCTTTAAAGAACCTGTGGCATGTGTTAACATCAATACTGGCCACATCCAGGCAATTTGACAATAAGGTCCTTTCCAAGGGATTTAAATACTCTCATTTTCAATGAGTGTGTCATCTTGGCTCCAGTCCTCTGGGATCTCCAGGAAGGTCCAAACTACAACTGAGGACTTTCACTTGAGGGTAGTGAACTTTTTAATTCAAAATGGATGAGGTCCTCCACTTGTTAAAGAATACTAGGTCATGGTATTCCATGAATGTGGATTTTTAGGGTTTGTATGTTCTAGCACCATGAAAGAAGGAAGCAAGACAACAGTCTTCTTTCAGGCGGCATCCCTCTGCCTTTTACTAGTACCAACCCATGAGGATGTTGGAGCTCCCAAGAAGGAAGCAGGTTCTAGTGAAGACAACTCAAAGCCTCTTCCTCGGCCCCTGAACAGTCTGGATATTCAGCCAGGATCATCACCCTCCCTCCCCATTGGCCGCTCCCTTTTTTTATTTTCAGGTAGCCTAGATCACTTCAGACCAGTATGTCCTAAAAATTGTAAATGCCATATTCTATCTAATTCCAGTTCCTTCATATCCACTGACCTTTCTTTCAAACCCCATTGTCTTTTTTCACAAGATACAGCTGAACCTTTTTTACAAACTGGGAGCAGTAGAGGTACACTAAAAATTCCCATTACTTTCTCATCCCAAAGAAAGGGAGTTGGTATCTTAACAAATTCATCCATCATTTCAAGTTCAGGATGGTGACTCGAGCTTCCATAATTCCTTTGTTAGAGCTTCAGACTGGCTCTGGGCTCTCTACCTCCAAGAGAGTTACTGTCACATCCATTCATCTGAAACATCCCAGGTTCCTAGGAAGAAGACCTCACTGCTGGTACAGAGTCTTGTCCTTTGGTCTTTCAACAGCACCAAGGGTGTAACAGTTTTGGCAGATCATCTGAGACGACAAAGGATCCAGTTCTACCCTTACCTCAGTGAGTAGCTGATTCTAAGTAGATCTACTGTGACAAACTCAACTCAAATAACTTTAGAGCTATTTGCCATCTTGGGCCTCAAAGCCAAAAAGAGAGAAACCCACACTTATTCCAACTCAAAGCATAGATTTCATAGGAACACTGTTAGATTCCAGGTCATTGAAAGCTTACCTCCAATGAGAGAAATTCCAAACTACAATGAACATAAGTCAACGTAAAGCTTACCCAAAGGCACCACTGAGAACGTCCCTCAGACTCTTGGGAGACACTGCCCCATGCATCAACTTGACACAGTTCACCTGTGCTGTGTGCAAGGGTGGCTAAAATTAGTGTATTAACCCAGCAGCTACCACATGGACATGATCCTTACAGTCCTTCAAGAAGTCATCTCCTTATTAAACTAGTGGAAAGATCTTCTTCAGGTGTAGAACAGAACATCCCCTCTGCACCTGTGTCTTGATAATAGAGTGTCACTCAGGGATGGGGAGCTCATCTAGATCACCTTCAAACTTGACGCCTTGGTCCCCTCTGGAAGCTAATTCCCATGTAAACATCCTATGGCTTAAAGCTACCTGGCTGGCATACCTCAACACGAATCCACAATCCAAATGTCGACAGAAAATACTACAGCTGTGCATTATTTCAGATTTCATAATCAGACCACAGACGGTCTCCACTGTGTCAGGCGGCCACTCAACTCTGGAATTTGCATTCTGAATCAAATGCCACCAGTGACTCTACCTTCCCAGCCTTGAGAACATCTTGCATATCAACTCAGCAAGCAGTTCTCAGATAACCACAAGTGGTCAGTCAAAGGCACAGTTCTACAGAACATCTTTTACAAGTTGGAGTTGCCCAGCAAGACGTGTTTTGTCACTGATCACAACAAGACGACATTTTCTTCGAGAGGTGGTACATTCCTAGGTTCACTGACATAGCCACCTATCTCATCCTTTAGACACTGGGATTGCTGTATGTAGGCATGATACAGAATGATTTTATTAGGATACCCACAGCATGGACCAGACAGTTTGGTTCTGATGAACCTCTCAGTACAGTCCCCCCAGCATCTCCAGTGCAATCACTTTGTTGGCCCTCCCCAATAGTCTCACAGAAAAACTGTGAGATCCTACACCTGGACCCAGCTTTCTTACGTTCAACAGCCTGAATGCTGGCTAGATTGCTTCACCTGAAAGAAGCTGTTCAGCTGAAATTCAGAACATTATGTCTCAAAGCATGAAAGCCTCATCTAGCCCCATAAAAGCTTGTTCCGCCAGAACTCAAAAAGCTGCTGCTGTCAATTTGAAAAAATCCTTATTTTTTAATTTGTAGGACAGCTATATGGAATTTGGTCCATACTTTTACAAAACACTACCACTAGGCATAGACTCCCAGATTGGATGCTCATTTTGGTTTGACTGTCCTGTAGTCATTGCTTAAGTTGGACACTTAGTACCAAACTCGAAGTAAAAAGACTACTTATTTTCCACCAAGAATAGAATCTATTTGGATATTCACTCAAAAAAGCTTACTTCCCTTTCAATAAATGTGCTCTCCATGTGGATTCCATGACCCTCCCTTCTTTTTAAGGTGATAATGTATGTGGTTATCTGCTACTAATAGTAAAAATTGCTCTTTCAAAAAGTAGAAGTAACTTGGTCTTAAATTAAATTTAAGTAAAGGAACAACTTGATTTGTTTCCATTTTTTTTTCTCCTGCAGGAAGAACTGTATTTGAAGCGTGTGGCAGAGTTGGATGAAATTACCAATGAGAGAGACAACTTTAGACAGGCTTATGAAGACCTTAGAAAACAAAGGCTTAATGAGTTTATGGCAGGATTTAATGTAATAACCAATAAACTAAAGGAAAATTACCAAATGCTTACCTTGGGAGGAGATGCTGAATTAGAGCTTGTAGACAGTCTGGATCCTTTCTCTGAAGGAATCATGTTCAGGTTTGTCAAACATTTGGTCATACTGAAACTGTTTTTAATAATAATTTCTTAACCTGATTTTTATGGTTTAAATATTCATTGAACAGCTCTAAAACATGAACTAAAGAAGCAGAAAAGTTATTCTGAACCAACCACAGTCATCATTTCTTTTATGGATATTAATGGAAGGATAGTAAGGAAAGACATATTTTACTGCACTGTTTCAGAGTTAAACAGAATAGATGAACTCCAGGGGGAGGGAACAAATGTAATGTAGCTTGTATGGAGAAGTCACTCCTTCTGTCAAGAAAAAATAATTGTAAAGTGACACCAGCAGTTCTGAAGCTTCAACATGGAACATTAATCTGTAAGGAATTCATAATTTCCAACACAGAGTTAAATTATTTGGTTTATGGGAAATTCTGTCCATTTTAGTAATGGTCTACACATAAGATTGTGTGTGGCTGGTTTTGAAGAACTTAAGTGAATATTATGGGTTCTGCCCCATGTGTCATAAATTGATTCTGATTGTAGATCCATTCCATATTAAGTGTAAAGAGCACTTCTGAAAGGTAAGTATTCAAGTGCTTTTAAATATTATGATTTCTATAAGGGACATTTAAAGCTTAAGACAATATGAGTATTACTTATTGAGGCATGAAGATATTTTCATATCATAAACTAATTTCTACACTAATAAATGTGAATGGAATTAATTTATAAACTCTTAATTGTTTCAGTGTACGGCCACCAAAGAAAAGCTGGAAGAAGATATTTAATCTATCAGGAGGAGAGAAGACTCTTAGTTCACTAGCATTGGTTTTTGCACTTCATCATTATAAGCCAACTCCCCTTTACTTCATGGATGAGATTGATGCAGCCCTTGACTTTAAAAATGTATCAATTGTAGCATTTTATATATATGTAAGTACTTCTCTGGAGAATAACTACACTACAGTATTTACCAGAATAGTTTCCTACCTCCCAGAAATTATCAATGCTCTTCTATAGCAATTCTGGCTGCAATGTCAAATTTTAACGGTTGTGAAATATGATCTTCACTGTAGACCTCATCTATTTATGGTTAGATTTTCCAGACGTGGGCATCCAATAGCTCCCTTTTAGGCACTTAAATAAGCGGAGGGATTTTCATAAGTGGTGCTCAGCATATAGCAGCTCCCATTGTTCTCAATCCTGGGTGCTGAGCTCTTCTGAAAATCAGGCCCCTAACTTTTAGGGGGTTAGGGCTTTTTAGTGGTTTGATTAGCTGTTCGGGAAGGGAAAGCAACTATTATATTATACTGTTGTTGTTTTTATTCTTCCTCAAATGTCAGGCAATAAAGTATTTTAAAATACAAGTAACGGAATATCTAACTTTAGATGATTATTCATTATCACTTTTTATCTTGCATTCCATTTTGCATAAAACCAGCATCCCTAAATGGTTTGTCTTCTGATAACAGAAGGCTAGTTCCTTCTCACTGTACTCAATAGAGGAAAATAGAATCAATCTTCTCTGCTTTTGTGTAAATTTTAAAGCAATCCCGGTCTTAAGAATTCTTATAGTTTGGTAGTTTACCTTGTTGCATTGTAAGTAAGCCCTGTGGAAATCAAAAAAAAGCAAAAGAACTGTAGCTATAGTAGTCTGCATGAGTACTGCATTTGATAATTTAGGCTTTGATCCTGCAAATGACTTATGCAGGAGTATAGTTTTACTCACATAAATTGACTTCAGTGGAATCACTCATGTGAGTGAAACAACACCTATGCAAAAGTATTTGCAGGATTGGGCCTTGATCATTAGAATTAGGATTATACTATTGCAAGCGCCAAACTACTGAGGCCCACAGATTTTCTGGACAATCAGTACCTGAGAATCTGTTTTTCCTGAACAGTAACGCATATTAAAAGGAGGGTCCTTTTCTAATGTACAGCTGTTCTAAATCCAAGGTTTCCAAGTTGCTTTAATGACTACAAACTTCACATAAGAGCATAGTTTTTTAAAATATTGTGAACTAATATGAAATGATTTATTTCTTTTCCAGGAGCAAACAAAAAATGCACAGTTTATCATCATCTCTCTGCGAAATAACATGTTTGAAATTGCAGATAGATTAATTGGAATTTATAAGACTCACAATACAACAAAAAGTGTTGCAACAAACCCAAAAGTTATTGCTTCTAAAGGACTTGCTGAACTTGGTTCTGTCGGATGCTGCTGAATGTGTAAAATCTTCTGTTCTTAAGAAAGTAAAATCTTATTACTAATATGTATTTTTATTGTATTTCTGCTGCTCATCTGTAGTCTATTAGCTTGATTTTGTTTTGTGATTCATCATAGTTCCATAAAGTTTTGTAAATATCCTAGCTTTCATTATTTGAGCTTCTTAGCTCTTCTGCAAATCTGGGCTTACTAATAATTTTCTGTTGATTGGCTACACTTAATTTTTGTAGATATCTTAATTTATATCATTTTGAGCATAAAAGAACTGTTTCCAAAAGTATATATCTAGTTGCATTTTAATTCCGTAGGCCATATATCAATGTTTGGGTTCTACCTGTAGATTTTTAAACAGCTTTTTACTGAGTATTTTATTAAAATAAAAGTTAACTAACTCAAGTTCTTGTTGAATGCAACTATCATGTTCAGAGATGTCTGTGTCCTATTGATGGAAGTGTGGTGTACACAGTTCCCATGATTAAGAAAAGAATGTGCTTATTTAAACACTAAATGTCTGTATTACAGTAAGGATTTGGTGCCCCATTGTAATGGTGCTGTACAAACTTAAAATAAGAGCTACTGCCCCCAAAGACGTTGCAATATAAATATGGACAAGATGTGACAGCTGCAGGTAGAACAGAGGCGGATATCCATTTGGGGGAAAGAAAAGGTAAGGAAAACAGTAGTGATAGTTGTAGAACACGTTTCATATATTTGATATGTGTACAATTTAGAGGCTTCAGGTTAATGAATCACTAATTACCCATTATAATTAGGCAATGCACTCCGGTACAGGCATATATTAAGAAAGGAACAGGGTAGTCAGTTGTGCAGATTTGATTTGGGGAGGGTGTTCCATGCATATGGGAGAGCAGGAGATAGAGGCTGCTATCATGGGGGGAGAGGGACAGATAAGAATGGGGGGAGCTGAGTTTAAGTACCTTAAAGGTAATATTCATCTGCAGCAAGGGAAATTTAGGTTAGATATTATAAAGTTTTTTGTAACAGTAGTTAAGCTCTGGAACAGACTTCCAAAGGAGGCTGTGGAATCCTCATCATTGGAGGTTTCAAAATAGATTGGACAAACACCTGTCAGAGAGAGTCTAGGTTTACTTGGTCCTGCTTCCGTGCAGAGGCTAGGCTTGATGGCTTCTTGAGGTACCTTCTAACCCTACATTTATATGAATGGGCCCAGATGGGTCTCAAAGACTGGAGAGAAGAATGCAGATGACAAAAAGATTTTGGAAAGGCTATGAAGGAAGAAAGAGCACGATTTAGGTATAGCCTGAATATGGTAGGGGCTGAATGAAGGCACTGTCAAGGACTATACCCAAATGAGAGGCCTGAGTGAGCTTTGGACAACTGCTGAAAAAGGGAGTTGCATAATCTAAACAAGGTTCTGAAAAATTAATCAGAGCGGTAGGAGGAGAACTTGTAGATGGCAGGAGCCAAAGACCAAAAAGCAAGAAAAAACTGTTACCTACCTTTTCGTAACTGTTCTTAGAGGTTTTGCTCGTGTCCATTCCATTGTAAGTGTGTGCATGCCCAGGTGCATAGTCATGGAGATTTTTGCCTTAGCAGTATCCGTAGGGCGAGCTATGGTGCCCCCTTGAGTACCTTGACATGGTGGGCTCCCCACTCTGGCACTTTGAGTACAGAAGGTACAGGCCCACAAGGATTCTAAAAATTAATACTGGCCTGTATTACAGGCTTCTATTAAGGGTTACAACTTTTCTCTGACCTTGGAGGGGTGGTTGGGTGCCACCACCAACCAAGTGCAAAAACCCCTTTGAGAACCCAGGAAAGTGCACTTGGGAATTCCTTCCTGGGGGGTACCCTCAAGCCCTTTCGGGGAAGAGCTGAAAAAGAAAAAGGAAATCGGCTGTTGCCACCAGCTAATTAAACATGTGCACAAACCTCTTAGGGACACAAATCCAATCCTGTTCTTAAAAAAGGTAAATTTTATTAAAAAGAAAGAAAATGCATTTGAAACTCAGGCTATTGCTAGATTTAAAAAACCCACTTACAAAAATTCAGCATCAAGAATAACCTCCTTGAGGTCCAGTTTAAAGGTTACAAGCAAAACAAAAGCATCTGGGGTTAGCACAGAGGAGTCCACAAGCCATAAAGAAAGAAAAGAAATAAACCTAAGTGCATCTTCCTAGACATTTCCTGATCTACTTACATATTTGGCATTTTCAATGAGTAGTTTCTAGGTATGATTTGATGATTTTGCATACCTGGCCCAAAGCTTTTTACAGTATCGCTGCTCTGTCCCTCTCTCTCAAAAGACAGACAAAGGGGAAGTTTTTTCCCAATTTTAAAAAGTTCTAGCCTTCCCATTGGCTTTTTTGGTGAGGTGCACACTCCCTTCCTTTTACCTATGCAGGGAGATTTTTTAACCCTTTACAGGTAAAGCAAGTAGAGAACAGCTACTAAGAGGGATTTTATAGCTAAGTGACTGGCTGGGTCCATCCTCCTCCCCCTTTCATTTATCACTAGGGTGACCAGACAGCAAATGTGAAAAATTGGGATGGGGTGGGAGGTAATAAGACCCTATATAAGAAAAAGACCCAAAATCAGGACATCTGGTCACCCTATTTATCACAGGTATACTTTAGGTTTTAGGGTAGGGTCTGGGAATGCTATGAGGTAATTAACAGCTCCAAGGTGCTCTCAGATCATAACCAGCCTCTCCCACAATGCTTCCATCTTGGCCTAGAGTGCTTTCAGGACCATGACTTGGTGACCTACTCTGAAGAAATGCTCTCTGTCATGTTTATCATAACAGTCCTTGTGCTCTTGTTGAGCATTCTGTAGGTTTTCTCGAACAAGGGCTAGAGTCCTTAAGGTTGTTTTGAAGGTTCGTTACAAAGTCCAAAATGTTAGTTCCTGCAGAAGATGTAACCCGCTCCCATTGCTGCTTCAACTGTAATGGTCATAAATGAGTTCAAAGGGTGAAAACCCCAAACTGGGATGTGGTACAGCCCTGTAGGCAAAGAGCAACTGCCACAATACAAGGTCCCAATCATTAGACTGCTTATTTATAAATTTACATATCATGGCCCCCAAAGTTCTATTAAACTTCTCCAGTAGGCCATTTGTTTGATGGTGATAAGGGGTGGCAACCATGTGGTTCACCCCATGAGTCAGCTTGACCAAAGCCTTGGCTGAGATGATTTAGTTGGTGTCTGTCCTGCTTTGAGCAGGGGATTGGACTAGATGACCTCCTGATGTCTCTTCCAACACTTATATTCTATGAGCTTCCCAAAGAAGTTTCATGGTCTCTTCCAGGAATTTAGTTCCCAAATCCATAAAGATGACAGAAAGCCAACCTACCCTGGCAAAAATGTTTACCAATGCCTGGCTCATATTTTTAGCCCTGATGTTGCTTAGAGTTACTGCTTCCAGCCATGGGGTGGCAAAATCCACAAAGGTCAGTATGTACAGCTTTCCTCTGACTGTCATCTTAGAGAAATGACCCAGAATATCCACAGCTACATGCTGAAATGGAACCTTAATTATGGGGAGAAGCTGGAAAGGGGCCTTGACCTGGTCTTGGGGCTTTCCCACCATCTGACATACCTCACAAGACTGGACATAGGTAGAAATATTCTTGCCTCTTCTCTCCTAGTGAAATGACTTTCCCAAACAGTCCTTGGTCCTGTTCACCCCAGAATGGCCACTAGGGTAATCGTGGGCTAAGCTCAAGAACTTTTCCCTATACTTAGTTCAAACTACCACCTGTCTCTGAGGATGCCAGTCCTCCTTGTGCCCACCAGAAAGGGTTTCCTTGTATAAGTTCTCCTTATGCAACAAACCTGGACCTATTAGAAGAGCTGAGAGGTGGTGGGTCACTCCATGCTGCTGGCCAAGTTCCCTTGAGGCTTTCATCCGCTTCCTGCTCTGCCTGGAACTGCCACCTTGATGCTGGAGACAGTTCCTTGCTGGGTTGTGGACTTGGGCTTGGTCCTCCTGGTAGCGATGCAGGTGATGGGGGTGTCTCTATCACCTGTGAACTGCTCTCCACTGGTGCACTAGGTCATATTTCAGGCTCCGGTTCAGCTTCTTGCACTAGTTTAGCTGCAGGTGCAGGTTTTGTGGCACCCTTTGGTGCTGGCTCCCCTGACTGGTGGGGTTGCAAGCACAGGCTCTGGTGCTGACTGCTCTGCCAGCTCTGATCCTTAGCCTGGTTCTGGCTGGGTCCCAGGAACTGGATCTACAACTGCTGCCATAGACTCTGGTCTGGGGTTAAGGGCATCCCTCCATCTTGACACTTGGATCTCGGGTTGGGGAGGGCTGACCATTCCCTCTGGGGAAATCTCCAGTCCCCCATCCCCTCCCTGCATTTCTGTCATGGAGCTGGATGTCTGGTCTTGATCTGTTTCAGAATAACAGCTGTGTTAGTCTATATTCGCAAAAAGAAAAGGAGTACTTGTGGCACCTTAGAGACTAACCAATTTATTTGAGCATAAGCTTTCGTGAGCTACAGCTCACTTCATTGAATGCATACTGTGGAAAGCACAGAAGATCTTTTTATACACACAAATCATGAAAAAAAGGGTGTTTACCACTACAAAAGGTTTTCTCTCACCCCACCCCACTCTGTAGCATGCTGTCAAGGTTTCTTCCCCACCCTACTTTGTAGGGTACAGATGTGGGGACCTGCATGAAAGACCCCCTCAGCTTATTCTTACCAACTTAGGTTAAAAACTTCCCCAAGGCACAAACTTTGCCTTGTCCTTGAACCGTATGCTGCCACCACCAAGCGTTTAAGAACAGGGAAGGAGCCCACTTGGAGATGTCTTCCCCCAAAATATCCCCAAAGCCCTACACCCCCTTTCCTGGGGAAGGCTTGATAAGAATCCTCACCAATTTGTACAGGTGAACACAGACCCAAACCCATGGATCTTAAGAACAATGCAAAATCAATCAGGTTCTTAAAAGAAGAATTTTAATTAAAGAAAAGGTAAAAGAATCACCTCTGTAAAATCAGGATGGTAAATACCTCCCAGGGTAATCAGATTCAAAACATAGAGAATCCCTCTAGGCAAAACCTTAAGTTACAAAAAGACACAAAAACAGGAATATACATTCCATCCAGCACAGTTTATTTTACCAGCCATTAAACAAAAGGAAATCTAACTCATTTCTAGCTAGATTACTTACTAACTTAACAGGACTTGTGAAGCTGCATTCCTGATCTGTTCCCAGCAAAAGCATTACACAGACAGACCAACCCTTTGTTCCCCCCACTCCAGATTTAAAAGTATCTCGTCCTCTCATTGGTCATTTTGGGTCAGGTGCCAGCTAGGTTACCTTAGCTTCTTAACCTTTTACAGGTGAAAGGGTTTTGCTTCTGGCCAGGAGGGATTTTATAGCACTGTATACAAAAAGGTGGTTACCCTTCCCTTTATATTTATGACACATGCCAATTTGGGAAGACTGGTTGCTCTAGGGTTTCAGTGCTTGACTGCAACCTCATGCACACGGCTGCCCTACTCTAGCCTAGCTATTTTGTTGCTCCAAAGCTAAGGGGAAAAAATAAACTGCTTGTTGGACTCCCTGGCTTTTCTGGCTGAACCCTTTGCATGCCTGTTCCCACCTCAGGCAGCAAAGAATGAAAAGAAAGAAGAAAAAAAACTCCCTGGCTTTGCAGGCTGCCAAAAGGAAAAATGTGTCCTTTTAAAATCCAGAGGTCTTTCTCTGGTTCAGAATGATCCCACCTCTACCACCATGTCGAGCCTAATTCCCCACTCTGGCACTTCAAGTGCAGAAGGTGGGGCCCACAAGGATTCTAAAAATTAATACTGGCCACTCCAGGCTTGTATTAAACTCCCAAGGTTACAGCTTCTCTCTGACCTTGGATTGATAGATGCTGCCACCAGCCAAGTGCAGAACCCCTCTGAGAGCCCAGGAAGGCGCACTTGGGAATTCCTTCCTGTGGCATACCCTCAAGCCCTTTCACCCCCACTCTGGGGAAGAGCTGAGGGGAAAAAAGGGAAATCAGCTGTTGGCACCAGCTAGTTAAGCAACATGTGCACAAACCTCGTAAGACACACAAATCCAATTCTGTTCTTAAAAAAGGTAAATTTTATTAATAATAAAAAAAGAAAAAATACATCTGGCAACTCAGGCTAGTGCTAGATTTTAAAAGAGCAACTACCAGAATTAAGCACTAGGAAATAGCTTTCTTGAGGTCCAGCTCAAAGGTTACAAGCAAAACAAAAGCAGCCGGGGGTAGCACAGCATAATCCACAAGCCATAACAAAATAAAAGGGATAAACCTAATCGCTTCTTCCTAGACATTTCCTGATCTACTTACATTTCTGGGGTTTCAAATGATAGTTTCTAGGTATGATACTGATGATTTTTCATACCTGGCCCAAACAGCATTGCTGTTGCTTTGTCCTCCTCTCCCCAGGAGAACAACAAAAGACAGACAAAAGGGGAGTCTTTTTTCAATCTTAAAAAGTTCTAGCCTTCCCATTGGCTCTTTTGGCCAGGTGCCCACTCACTTCCTTTTACCTATGCATAGCAGTGAGACTTTTTAACCCTTTGCAGGTAGAGCAATTAGAGAACAGCTACTAAGAGGGATTTTATAGCAACTGGCTGGCTGGGTGTCCATAAAAGGGATCCAAAGTTGTTTCTTGCTCTGCTCCCTCCTCCTCCTTCCACAATACCAAAGTGGATCCTCAGCTCCCCGGGGAAAGAAGTGGGTCTCCAACAAGTTCCCCTTCCTCCCACTATGAATTCTCATGTTACAACATTTAATGTTAATGAACAAGTGGGGTAACAGTAGGGGTTAAGCCCCCGCACTTTTAATTCCCCCACCCTCAAGGGTGGGTCTGGTGGGGCTTCTACCCACAGGCTTTATGAACTCTGTATCAAGCTTACTACCACGTGGCAGCAGGTATGGGCATGCAGAAAAGCCTGTTACTTTAGTGAAGCCCTGCCTTAGACTGCAGTGTACTAGGAATTATTTATGCCTGTCTGGATTTCAGCTGAAGGACTCTCGCTCTGCCAATGAAAAGGGCTCAGGTGTAAGCAGCAGCAGAATGGGATTTGTGCCTTCTGATCATGAGTCATAAACCCTTCCTCTTCTAGGAAAATAAAGGTCTCTTCCTTCCCCTCCCGCACTACATAAGGAGCACTTCAGGCAGTCTGCAACCAGATCAGACTAATATGACTATTCCACTCCCTGCAAATGTGCACCATCATGGGTATTACAGAGGGGTAAGTGAGAAACCACTCCCAATTTATTAATACTAGGTTGCTCCTACAATACCTACATAGCTGCTAGCTAGGGTAACCAGATAGCAAGTGTGAAAAATCGGGATGGGGTGGGGGGTAATAGGTGCCTATATAAGAAAAAGCACCAAAAATTGGGACTGTCTCTATAAAATCAGGATATCTGGTCACCCTACTGCTAGTCCACTTGGGACAGATAGCAGGCAATCTTTCAAGCTCCCCAGGCAGGGGTGGGCAAACTTTTTGGCCCGAGGGCCACATCTGGGTATGGAAATTGTATGGCTGACCATGAATGCTCACAATATTGGGGGTTGGGGTGTGGGAGGGGGTGCAAGCTCTGGGATGGGGCCAGAAATGAGTTCAGGGTGCAGGAGATTACTCCAGGCTGGGACGGAGGGGTTTGGAGGGTGGGAGGGGGATCAGGGATGGGGAAGGGGGTCAAGGCATGGGAGGGGGTCAGGCTCCAGGCAGCGCTTACCTCAAGCAGCTCCCAAAAGCAGCGGCATGTTCCCTCTCTGGCTCCTACACGGAGGCACAGCCAGGCGACCCTGCATGCTGCCCTGTCCAAAGGCACTGCCCCTGCAGCTTCCATTTTCACAGTCATGGCAGCCTACATGTGTTGACTGGGCCATTCCTTATTCCCCTACCTTGACAACTGGCTCCCCCTGCCTCCTTGTCACACCTTCCTTGGCAACTTGGGAATTTGCATCAAAAAAGCGAGGGAAAAATCAGTCATATGGTGAAGGTGTCTCCCCTCTGACCACTTCCCGACCCTCACCACTCTCATCACGCAACTCCGCCACTTTCCAAGTATGCACCACCACCATTGCCTTTCCCTCCTAGGCCTTATGGTGGCCTGCACCTCGGTTACATCATATGCCCACCTTCATATGTGTTGCCTCCAGCTGTAGCTCTGTTCAGTCTACAACCCACAGTTAGACCATCTGGGCCAGCCAATCCTGATCCCCCCCTCACCTGGTGGAGAAATCCAACTGCGGTCCTAGCCAGCATCCCGTTCATACCACCGACACGCCACATCACTCTCACCATGGATGTCTCGCATGCGGGCTGGGGAACCCACATGGACGGCCATGCAGCTCAGGGCCTCTGGTTGCCCCGGGAAGAGTGGAGGCAAATCAACATTCTGGAACTACGGGCTGTCTGCCTTGCCTGCTGGGCATACCTACCTTTCATCCATTCTCACCATATTCAGCCGCTTTCCAACAACATGACAGCAGTTGTATACATCAACAAGCAGAGCATGGCCAGGTCCTCCTCCCTCTGCATGAACGCCATCCTTCTTTGGAATTGGTGTCTCAGGCACAGGGTGACCGTCTATGCTATACACCTCCTGAGCACCAGCAATTCTCTGGAGGACATGCTCAGCCATTCCTTCCACACCAATTGTGAGTGGGAACTTCATGAACTTCACCCTCCAATTGCTCTTTTGCCAGTGGGGCACGCCGCACTGGGACTTCTTGACGATGCTAGACAACTACAAATTTCCTCTCTTCTGCTCCAGAGGAGCCCTCCGTTGGGGTTCACAGGGCTACACGTTCGTTATTCCCTGGACCACCAAACTCTAATATGCATTTCCACCCATCTCCCTGCTCCCCCAAGTCCTGCACTAAGTGTGACTCGATGGAGTGATGGTTCTTCTCATAGCCCCCTCCTGGCCTCGCCAGTATTGGTACCCAGATTTCCTTCAGTTCTCTGCTCACCTGCACAATCCATCTTCCAGCCCTTCTGGATCTCCTCAAACAGCAGCCTACAACAACCCAACTGAGGCCTGCTCCATCTCAGGGCCTGGTATTTGGATGGGGCTCCACCCACAATGCACAATGTCCTCTCTCATTGCAGATGCCAATCCACTAGAGCCTCTTACCAGGCTAAATGGTGCCACTTCACCACATGGGCGCACAACCACCGACATCCCTTGGACTTAGTCTCCATCCCCATCCTCCTGGACTACCTCCTTCACCTCCACCAATTGGGCCTCACCCACTCCTCCGTCTGCATCCCCCCGGCAGCGCTCAGTGCCTTCCTTCGCCCTGTGAATGGCTTTTCCATCTTCACCTGCTTTCTTCACGGCATTCTCAATGCCTTCCCTTCCGTGCAGAAGACTAGTCCCTCCTGGGACCTAAATCTTGTCCTCTCCGCCCTCATTAAGCCACCCTCTGAACCTCTCACCACCTGCTCCCTCAGCCATCTTTCCATGAAGGTGATCTTTTTGGTGGCTATCACCTCCACGCAGCAAGTTAGCCAACTAGCAGCCATAATGCCAGCCCTGCCTTTTACCATCTTCCACAAAGACAAGGTCTCCCTGTGTCTTCATCCCAAATTCCTCCCCAAGGTGGCCTCCCCATTCCACCTCAACCAGTGCATGCTGATCCTCTACCCTAAACCACACACCTCTCCCAGGGAGTATGCGTTTCACTCTCTCGATGTCAGCCGGGTATTAGCAGTTTATCTCCAACATACCCGCACCTTCTGGGCATCCCTCAGGCTCTTCATCACCATCGCAGAGTGCTGCCTGAGCCGCGCCCTCTCTTTGCAACACCTCTGCAAATAGATCTCCATTTTATCATGGAATGCTATGTGCTCTCTCATGTTCTCTCTTCCCCTGCTCCCCCGGGTCGTCATGGCCCACTCCATGCGAGTGTCTGCTGCCAATTGGCTTTCCTTGCCGATGTCCCATGTCAGGACATTTGTAGGGTGATAGTTGGTCCTCTGTCCACACCTTTTCCGCCCAGTACACCATTGCCCCTGCCTTGGTGACGGATGTGGCAGTCAATCAGGCTGTCCTAAAGACAGTGTCGTCTCAAGAATCCTCGCACTCACCTCTGCGCTGAGCACTACTCGCTACTCTCCCATGCTTAGAATCCACATAGGGACCATCACTCAAAGAGGAAGAGGAGGTTACTTACTGTAACTGGAGGTTCTTCGAGACATGTGGTCCATATCTGGATTCCAGTGCCACCCTCCATCCCCTCTGCTTCGGGCTCCTTTGCTTACTGGTATGAGGGAACTGGAGTGGCATCGACCTGCACAGCCTCTTAAAGCCTCGGACACACCATGCGGTCGACACACGTGCGGTCAGCGGACACTACTATGAACAGTTCCGGCATATGGCGAGCATGCGCACTCCATGTTTGGAATCCAGATAGGGACCACACATCTAGAATAAGCTTCTAGTACCTTCCATTAGAGGTTTTCTTATTTTTGAAGCATGAGTATTTATATTACTTCTAAAATCTGGGAGTAACTTGAGGTCAAAGCTTCTCTGCAGCAATGTAAATGTCCTGGGCAAAGAAGAATTTGCTACCTTCCAAGATAGTTCAAATTAAGGTTACAGAAAAGACAGAAAAGAATTGAAGTCTTTGTCCTAGTTTTCCCCTGGCCTAGAATGCACCTTGGACTTGTTTGGCAGCCAAAGAATCCACATTGCACCTGAAGAGAAGACCAGACCTCTTGAAGCAGAGATTTCTTCATCTAGACCTAGAATACTTACACTTTCTCTACAATTGATTGTCAACGCATATTTTACTTCTGGTGTGTATGCATCACATGTATTCAAGACTGGAATATCTTTTAATAGCAATGTCTATTGGGGCCACACCTGAGCCCTGCGTGCCCTCCTGTGCTCCACAAAAGGGAAGGGAGGCTGCAACTGCTCTCCAGTTCCTTCTTAGGCTATTAGACTGAACATCTGCAGTATCTGTGTGTCTACCCACTATGATTGTTTTTTCTACTTAGTTTCCAGTTGTAGTTAGTGCAGATTTTTTTAAATTAAGACCACTGGCAAAAAAAAATAAAAAGGAGCGATTTAGAAGAGGACTTTGACTCCAGGAAGTCCCTCCAACATTGGACCACTCCTCTTTACATGGCAGAGTCTAAGATCATCAGATTCAAGTCCTGCCCCATTAATGATGGATGCAAAATTCCTCTTTTGCCTTGGGGAAGCACATGAACGTTCTATACATGTCTTGCTAGAGAGCTCCATGAGGACTTCATCGGCCCAAGGAAGAGAAGGCCACCTGACCAACCAACCTGCCTGCCAGAGCACTCCTGTCAGGTAACAGTCCACCTCGGGTTCCAGAGCCCATTCAGTACTGAAGACCCACTCCTCCACTATAGAGTCTAGCAGGCCATCCCTGTCATCCTCTGACAGTAGAGGATGCAAGAAGCATTGCTCCCATGGTGACTGAAGACATAGACTGCCCACTCTGGCACTAAGCAGATCCAGCATAAGAGGCAATTCTGGGCCCAAATCAGGTTCCACTGATGTCTTCGCAACTGGCAGCCACCCACAACCTCAATGCAGTCTACCAAAGCCACCACTGCATCTCGTACAGAGGATCAAAACAATTAGCACTGAAGCTCCCAGAAGTAGGGTGCCTGAACTTTTCCCACACTCATGCTGAAGCCCCCAGGACCAGAGGACCTAGAACAGACTGAGGGACCATCTATGGTACCAAAAAGCCCTGGCATTGGTAGTAAATGCTCAGTCATCAATCTCAACAGTAATGATTGTACTTTCTGGGTTGAAAAATAATGCCATTTGATCCACTTTGTAGTACCCATGAGGTTTATGGTAAGCTTCTAAATGAATGAGGTTCTCTATCTGGGCAATGGAAATATCACTGATCTCCTTCAGAAGCACTACTAACCACTATCCTGGACCTGCTCATCCTAAGGTGTGCAGGCCTCTCCATCAGCTCTATAGGAGTATCTCTGTCAGCTATCTTTGATCATCACAATGCTTTGGGGCTCCGTTGTCTTTAGCTTCTGAGACCAGCTGAGCAGCTAATCCTTCCTCCTTCAGATCTGAGAGGAAGGTTACCCCTCTGGTGCTTATGAAAGCAAAACACAAGAGTCTCAGCATGTGTTAGACTGGTCTCAGGTTCTGCATTTAAAGGGTAGCCAATGGATAAGAAGGGTCAATCTGACAATTTAGTACCAACTTCGAAACAGAAGGATGGCAGAACAGGCTAACACTGCAGACAACATTTCCTCTGGCACTAACTTTGGTACCCACCATCTCAGTACTCAGTGGTATCCAGCACTTTTTTACCCAGCACTCAAGTACCAGTGGTACCCAACATCCTGGTACAGTTATCACGACACTACCACATGCATGAAAGAAGAGTTACTTACCTTACTCTGTTTCTTGGCTGTGTCATCCACACAGATTTCACTCTTGGTACGTATATACTCCCAACCCCATGAGGAGGAGACCAGAACATTTTTGAATAGCAGTGTCCTTTGGGGCCATAGCTGCCCCCTACATGCCATCTGACTCCCTGTAGCTGAGGGCATAAAGGGTTCCTTTGCTAAAATCAGAATCCAGATTGCCAAGGATGCTGTAGTAGTGGGAAAGGAGAGCAAGTTGTGACAAATGTGGATAACACATTTCAAAGAACTACAGTTACTGTGGAGTAAGCAACTGTTCTCTCTTCTTTGAGTGATTGCCCACATGTATTACTGCTTGTGAGTCACCAGAAGTGTAACTTGTGGCCTGGAGGTGAGTCCTCACAGCCTACTGAACCAATCACTACACAACAGCTCTGACAAAGCAGGTGTCTAATCTGGAGTAATCTGACTAAGGGTTTGAACTGAACTCCAGGTAGCTGCTTTACAAACATTAGACTGGAATGTCTCTCAGAGAAGCAGCAGAGGCTGCCTGAGCGCTGGTTAAATGGATCCTAATCTGAACAGGTGTGGATCCAAGTGGACTACTTTCTAATATAGTCAGAGACCAATTTCAATAATCTTTGGGTGGAGATGGGTTGTCCATTCTGTTGACAAACACTAGCAATAATTTAGGAGAATGCCTGAATGCTTTTGTTTTGGCTAGATAGTAAGAGCGCCTAAAGATGTGATGTTTGGCTTCCCTTCACTCCCAAGGAGTATGGGAGTTGCGGAAGAAAACTGGTAGGTGGATCATCTGACAGGAGACGACCACTTTGGTTGAAGACTTATTCACTTTGTACTTGTGGAAAACTGTATAAATTGGAAATGCCATAAGGCATTGGATCTCCCTTATCCCTTCTGGCTGGGATTATAGCCACTAAAATGACTGTCTTTGTTGACAAATGGTACAAAGAGCAGCTCACCAATGGTTCAAAGTTAAGTCCCATAGGAGAAGTCTTTCTTTCTTACTGTGGGAAAATATGAGTAAATTCTTTGAGAAACTTAGCTACTGTTGGGCAAAAGAAGGCAGTGTGGCCTTTGAAGGGATGATGGGCAGATATAGCTGCCAGATGTACTCTTATGGAACTGATGGAGGGGCCTGAATACTTTAGGGCAAGCAGGTGTACTCCAGGATGGCAACTAGTGATACTTCTAAAATAGGTGATGTTTTCATTGCCCAAATAACAACCTCTTCCATTTAGCAGTGTAAGTAGTTATGGTGGTGTCCTTTCTACTACAAGCTAGAAAGTTTTGCATTTGCTGAACCTGTAGGAAGCAGTCTTTGTCCATCAGCCAGTCAACAGCCATGCAATCAGATGTTTGATTTCAGCTCTGAATGGAATATCTGGCTATGGTGCTGTGAGATCAGATCCAGGCAATCTGGACGCTCAATAGACATGCAAAGTAAGTATGTGAGCCAGAACTGTCCTCACTAGAATGGAACCACCAGAATTATAGTGAATTTGTCTCTTTTGATTTTTGGGAATTGGGGAGGTGATGGGAAAGAGTACAGCAAGCCCTTGTTCCAGAGGAAGGCATCTGGTAGCAACCCTGGACTCAGGCCTCCTCTAGAGCAAAGTTCTGGCATTTTGCTTTGTCCTAGGTGCTGAACAAGCACTTCAGGTATCCCTAACTTATGGAATATTGCTTTCAAGATGGCTCTGTGTAATAACCATTCGACTGCCTACTCAGGAGGTCTAAATTGTTTGACTCCTGGGAGGTGAAGAGCCATCAGTGTTAACCCATTCCAATGGCACCAGTTCCACTTGCTTGTTAGGTAGTGCATGGCTCTCATGCTTTTCTGAAGATCTGCACTAACAAGTTTTGAAGGACAAGTAGGAACACTATACAGCCCAGTCTGATGGCTTTGAGCTCTAGGATATTTCCATGTAGCCTCATGTCATTTGGGAACCAGGTGCTTTGGAACTGCAGGTGGTCCAATCAAACTCCCCAAACTGATTATTCTGATGAGTATTTTTGTCAAGAAGGGGACTGTCAGGGTTCCCTCCCCACTCTGAATTCTAGGGTACAGATGTGGGGACCCGCATGAAAGACCCCCTAAGCTCATTTTCACTAGCTTAGGTTAAAAACTTTCCCAAAGCACAAATTTCGCCTTGTCCTTGAACAGTATGCTGCCACCACCAAGTGATTTAGACAAAGAACAGGGAAAGAACCACTTGGAGTTCCTATTTCCCCAAAATATCCCCCCAAGTCCTTACACCCCCTTTCCTGGGGAGGCTTGAGAATAAACAAGTTGAGCACAAACCAGCCTTGGATTTTTAAGACCCAAAAACCCCAATCAGATTCTTAAAAAACAGAACTTTATTAGAAGAACAAAAAAAGATAAGAGAACAACTCTGTAAGATCAGAATGGAAGATAATTTTACAGGCAGTCAGATTCGAAACATAGAGAATCCCTCTAGGCAAAACCTTAAATTACAAAAAGACACAAAAACAGGAATACACATTTCCTCCAGCACAGCGAATTTCACAAGCCAAAACAAAGAGAACCTAATGCATTTTCTAGCTAGATTACTTACTAACTCTACAGGAGTTGGAGGGTTTGCATCCTTGATCTGTTCCCAGCAAAGGTATCACACAGGCAGACAAAAGCCTTTCCCGGGCGCCCCCCCCCCCCTTCAGATTTGAAAGTATCTTGTCCCCTCATAGGTCATTTTGGGTCAGGTACCCTGAGCTTCTTAACCCTTTACAGGTAAAAGGACTTTGCCTCTTGCCAGGAGGGATTTTATAGCACTGTATACAGAAAGGTGGTTACCCTTCCCTTTATATTTATGACAGGGACTGAAAAGGGGACTCCTTAGCACAACATTTCTCAAGTGCGGCCACCATGGGCTTTTTGTGCAGCCATGACAGCCTCCTTGGTGATGACGGGAGGGTGGGGGCAAAGCATTGGCTCCTCCCCCTCCCTCCTTGTTGCTCCTGGATGCACCGCCTCTGGAGAGAGTTGGGGCACAATGCTGCAGGAGCAAGATGAGTTCTCAACACATGTTGCGGGGAGGGGGTTTGGGCGGCAGGCTCCAGCAGTGGGATTTCAGGAACCTGGGCGGGCGGTCCTGGACTCTGACAGCGGGGCAGCAGGTACTGACCTCCCTATCCCAGCTCTGGCCATGCAGCCCTGGCCTCCAGCTGCAGGGCTTCAGTCTCTGGCCCCTGGTTCCATCTACATGGCAGCAGGCGCTGACGAACCATCAGGCCCAAGTGTCCTTTAATCCATGCAGGCTCATATCAGTCTGCTCCGAAAAGAGACTGTTCCCTTTGAATGGGAGGTCCTGGATAGAGGTCTGCATCTCTTGGGACAGACCAGCAGTCTGAAGCCAGGAGCTGCACTGCATGACCACTGCCGCTGCAACCACCCTAGCCACCAAGTCTGTCACGTCCCACATCATCTGGAGAGAGCTCCTAGCCATCACGGTGCTTTCCTACACCCCGGTGCCAAATTTCTGGGCCAGACCCTGAGGGGAGGGACTTCTTGAACTTATGAAGCAAGTCTCAAAAGTTAAAATTGTACCTGTCCAAGAGGGCCTGATGGTTCGCCACCCAGAATTGCAGGCTTGCTGTTGAATAAATTTTTCTCCCAAAAAGGTCCAGTCTTTTGGCCTCTTTATTTTTAGAAGTTGAACTACTGTGCTCCTGTTTTACTTTTTTGTTGGCCACAGAGACAACCAGCGAGCCTAGAGGTGGGTGGGTATAAAGGTACTTGAACCCTTTGGCTAGGATGAAGTACTTCTCAGGCCTTTTGGAGCTGGGGAGGGATGGATGATGGGGTTTGCCAGAGGCAATTTTCAGGACCCCGTCATGTACTTGTAATGCAACACATGCCAGGGTAGAGGCTGAGAGGACACTGAACAAGTGTCTGCTTGCTTGGCCAGCTCCTCCATCTCTAGGCTCAAGTTCTCGGCAACCCATCGAAGCAGAAAATTGTCTCATGGGCTGGCCCTCGAGGATCCCACGACCACCTCAGCTAAGGATGAGGATGATGACTATCACCAAGGGAGGCTCCGGGGCATTATCCCCTGTAGGGGAGGGGAGTTTTGGGGTGAGCGCTGTCTCCTCTACCTCAACCTCCAAGCTCATCTCATGCACTGAAGCCGGTGCTGCCAGCTGTTGCTCCGAGGCAGTGGCAGATGAGTGGTGTAAAGGGGGCATCATCTGGCATGCCCAACACACTCCAATAAGGCCACGGCGCTGACCACTGGCCGTGCTGCCAAGTCGACGCTGTAGATGTTGATGCAGCCTCAGGTGCCCATTCAAACTGGTGCGGTCTTGGCGAGGGGCTGAATTGCCCTTCCGTGCTGGAGGAATCCCCTTCCAGTGACTACAGTGGGGCCGTCACCGCTGTCACTTCCCGCTGCCTATCGCCACTAGAGACCAGTGTTTGGAGTGGGAGGATTGGCCAGGGGACCAGAATTGCAACGAGGAGTGCTCCCACGGCGCAGGTGAGCAAGATCTGCACCGAGAGGATGACCGGTGGGAGGGCGAATGGTGCCGGTGGAATGGAGACTGGCGCCTCCCCCAAGATGATCCGTGTTGAGATGGCGGGGACCACGATCGCAATTCTGGTGACCAAGGCTGAGCCCCAGAGGACGTGGTCTGCGACGCTGGAGACCTGCGGCATGGAGATGGAGAATGCTGCCTTATCTCAGGGGATTGGTGGTGCTCCACTGCCCCCATAGGTCTTAGTGGCTGGTTTGCCCTCACAGGGAGCCTTTGCCGCTTCCTGCTGTGCTGGTGGCGTGGGCAGAGGCCTCTGCTCTCTCAGTACTGGTGGAGCTTGGGAATGCATCGATGCCGTCCAAAGCTTGGGTCCCCTATCGCTCCCAGGAGTCAGTGGTGGATCCTTTAAGGGGCTAAAGGCCGTGACTAGGGAGGCATGTCCACATGGCTCCGGAGTGGCAGGGCAGCACAAACTGGGTCCTTTGCACGATGCTCCATGGCCTTTCTTGCCTGGTGCTGGGGAGCTGTGCGTCTTCATTTTCTTTCTGGACACCAGCAACAGGGAGTGGTGCCAGCTGAGCTCCGTGCCGGGGTTGCGCTGCGAATCAAGGCTGAGGTACTAGCCAAGTCTTGGAGGGATGGCTCGGAAGCTAAATGAAGGGCAGCCTCCAGGAGGAGAGCCCACAAACAAATATCCCACTCTTTTCGAGTCCTGTGTCGAAAATATTTACAAATACGACACTTGTCCTTCACATGATTTCCCCAAATACTTGAGGCAGCTGCTGTGGGGGTCACTTACAGGCATAGGCCTGTTGCAGTCCGCAGAGGGCTTAAACCCCGGAGACTGGGGACAAAATCCCCACTGGGACTCTAATTTCTAACTCCTAACTATACTTAAATACTTAACACTAACTACTATAAAAAACTATTTACAAGGCCATACGGCTCAAAGTGAGAAGAGATGCTCCAACTAACCATCACATGCAGTAAGAAGGAACTGAGCGGGCGTAGGCACGTAGAGATATACTGACGCATGATTGCGCCACTCAAGGGGGCACCACAGTTGGCTCTAAGGATAGTGCTAAGGCAAATATCTCCGACGACTGCACACATGGGTGCGTGCACACCAAGAATGAAATAGAGATGAGCAAGCACTCAAAGAAGAATGTTAGTTTATGACTTTTCTTGAATGACCATCATCTCTATCGCCAGGGTCTCTGTGATCCATGCAAGGGGAATTCTGGAAGGCTCTGAAATAATCAACCAGTGGGGGAGGGGCTGATTGGCTTGTCTCATCTGGTGACTGTATTATCTCCCTCCTTCCCCATGGAATTCAAAGTCTTTTCCAAAGGGGTTGTACCTACTCTTCCCCTCATCCTCAGATCCCCTTAATATGGGACCCCTGGAGCTGTCTTCAAATAGAAACTATAAATGATGGGATTGCAGGATTCTGTAATGTGCACTTTAATAATAAACTCATTAAGTTTTAGGTTTAAGCTCATCCTGAAATGTCTCTGAACAACTACATGGCAAACACAACTGAAGACAAGTGTTCAGCTTTGGTTTGTCTGCAACTATTAATATCTATTTTCCTCCTGTAAAAATAATCTCCAAAGATGGGGAAAAGGAGATATCTGGGAAGTGCTCTTTTCAAGAGTGAAAAAGGGCATAAAAAACAAACAGATTTATTTAAAAGTGCAGAGCTATAGAGCTGTTTATAATGGTACAGAAATTAAATGGTAACACCTATACCAAATGTCCAAAATATAAGATCCACCTGGCCTTCCTGCAAAGCACAGCTCTCCTATAATCCTGTACAGCCCACCGTACAAGAAAAAGCCTGGTAGGGGTACAAATTTCATTATTTCTTCACCAAAGGCCTTAGCTGAAGGCATGCTATGTTTGGCAGCAGAAACAGGGCTACAAAATAATTTCTCAGTAAGTGAAGTTATATGTAGAAACAAGGTTTTTACTTCTTCTGGAGCTTTTGCTGGCAGTTATTCCAGCTCAGAGCCATTGGAGCTGGAAAGTCTGAAGTAAAACTGGTGCCAAAGACAGTCAATTTTTTTATTCTCAGGATCTCTAATGCTAACAGACCTAATTAAAGTATGATACGCCCCTCCAGAGAGAAATTTTAATCTATCAGTTACTTTAACATTTTCTAGACAAATGAGTGGGAGCATCTTTCTGCAATTCACTCTACAGAGAAGAATGGGGAATTTAGAAAGGCTAGATGGAATCTGTAATCCGCACTGTCAAACTACTTGCTTCGATAACATTGGTTCAACCCAGCTTCAAGCCTGGTATTGAGTTAAAGGGGGTTATATGGGGTGAGAAGAGAGGGGTGCCCATGACTTGCTCCATCAACTCGATACCATGCATGCCGCGCGTAGCAGATTTAGATGGCTTCGGCGCTGTCAGTATCGATGATACTGATCAAGCCAGAGATCATTTTCAGCTCAATCGGGGCTCACTATGGGGACTCACTGACCTTTTCTTAGAGGCCTTATAAGAGTGGATCATCTCTCTGGGCTCACCTCCCTTCAAAGTAGAGAGTTGTGGTGAGAGCTCCTGCCAGGACACCAGGGGTTGAAGGCTGGCTTCATGAGTAGGAGTTTGAGTCTTAGCTCTCTGTCTGCTGGATCTGGGCTTCAGTTGCTGACACAAGCTACACTTTTTTGGAATGTGCTTCTCTCCCAGGCAGTGAACACACTGCAAGTGTCTGCTGGTCACTGGGATGGATTCTTTGTGAGTCGTACACACCCTTGTCCAGGGAGGTTCCCCACCCACTGGGGTTGGCAGGAAACAAGCCCTTTTCTTTTTTCTCTGTTCTTCTCTCTCTCTCTCTTTTTTTTTAGGCAGGGCCAAATAAAATACAAACAGAGTAACAAAGAAAAAGCTTTGAGGGAAGCTAAAAACTAGCAATTCTAAAAGAATTAACAATCAGTGAACAGACAGCTATAGCTCTGTCTCTAGCCCGGGGCAATCAAGAAAGAACTGAGGAGGGTTGCATGCGTGAGCTGCATGGACACTGCTACCAAAGTTCTCCAATCAGTAGTGCAGGGACGCGGACACACCTACAGTGATACATCTATGGGGGACACATCTTGAAAAACATCATTATTGTACAAGGTGAGTAACTTCTTCCATCTCTCATGACATCAGTTCAACCCACCATTCCAGTTTGGTGTTGAATTAAAGGTGGTTACATGGGGTGAGAGAATAAGAGGTACCCACTTCCCCAACATAATATGTTTTTAGATAGATTTATTAAAATATCCAGTACATCAATAAATATAGATTCTGAATTTTTTTAAAATCAAATGTTACAATGACATTTTCTAAATAATCCATGTCATCTGGAAAAGTAAAATTGAATTATAAACATATTTGTAAAATATTTAAAACATCAGGAAACTAATATACAAGACATTCTGAGAGAAGAGATCCAAACAGACACTTAGGGTCATTGAAATTAGGCGCCTAGGTACTTTTGAAAATTCCACTAGGTGCCTATCTGTATCATTAGATGCCTAAATACCTTTAAAAATCTGGCCCTTAGTATTAATGGGAATTAAGAAAATCCTCCATATATTGAGATTAGATGAATTTGTATACTTTAATACAGAACTGCGCTTAATATGCAGTGATCCAAACCCCCCCACTTCCCATCCAAAACAGAAGTTTCTACCCACTGCTAGCCTTACCTCAAATGTAACTTTTTAGAAACACACCTCTGCATAAAATTGATTGGATTCCTCTTTATGATGGCTGCTTATTTCCATTACTTTCTGGCTGAACAATGAAAAAAATTAGTTTTACTTTCCATTTTCCTGACCTAACATACTGCTACTTTGTTCAGATTGTAAACTCTGTTACAGAGGCATTTCCAGCTCTAAACAAAGATATACTATTATAATTTCTTTTATAAAATAATCACAAACACTTCTAAGTATTACATTGTGGGTTGGGTTTTTTTAAACTCTACATTTTGGGCCTGAGTTTTAAAATTGAGTGCACAAATTGCTAGTTGGTATGTAGAGCCTGGTTTGTATGGTACAAGAACGATCGCTTAAAATACCATTTTACAGGATCAAGGGCCCGATCCTGGTTGGTGTTGAACATGCCCAACACTGACAGTTAAGACTACTAATGCTTTAACTTGGGGTTTGATACTGTGAGATGCTGACCATCCTCAACTCCCACTGAAGTGAATGGGAATTGAAGGTTCTTGGCATTTTGCAGGATCATGCCTTGAATATGTATGTTTTTTTTTTAAATAAGGCTTTTAAAATGTGAAGTGCTACATGAATGCTAATCGCTTAGTTTAAGCGGGCATGTTGCGTTTAAATGAACTTTTTTAAAAAAACTAAAAACACATTTGTTGATATGTTGCAAACAGTATTTTTAAAAATCTTTTTTTTTTTTTTTTTTTTAAAAGAACTGGCATCAAAATTAACCTACCATTTGGAGCTCATGTGTGCTGAGTTATTCCCATAGCATCAATCCAAAGACTCATGCTACTGGGAAATCTTCACTGTTAAGTGTAAATCAATCAACCCATTAAAAATTAACTTCAGTGGGGACATAATCAGTCCCTTGTATTTTAACTAATGGAATATACTACACTTAATTTGATTATAGAGGAAGGGTGTCAACATTTTTGTTTCAGAGTAAAGTAGACTACATTTCAAATTAAATGTATGTGCAGTAATATTTAAGAAGACATTTACACTGCATTTTCACATTATTTTTTACAGCTTTTTCTTTAAAAAATAAATAAATAAGATGAAATCCTGGCCCCAGTGAAGTCTGTGGGTGTTCTGCCATTTACTACAGTGCAGGATTTCACCCCATATCTTAACTAGAATTTCTTGCTTGCATATTTATGTCATTTAGTAAAGCAGCACACATTCAGCACTTTTCGGGACTGTACTTTTATATTTTACCAAGGAATATTATCCCAAAAGTTTTAGAGTAGCACCCGCATCTACTTGAAAGATACAAGATCACTTATGCATGATGTACATAAGGAAACTTGAAGCAATATGATCCAACTAACAGCCTGGAGCCAACAGGATGAACCCCAGTCATTTCATAAATGATTTAATGACCAAAAAATGGTTTCACTGTAGATAGTGTAGTAGGTCTACTAAAATGCAATATACAAATACTTATAATATACACTTTTTGTACACTGGAGCCAATGACTGGCTCAACACTGATTTACCCAGCTCAGTTTTAATGTCTGAAACTCTAGGATTTGTCTTCTCTTCCCATATTTAATTCTGTGGTACTTTTAGCCACACCCTACCTAAAAAATTAGTTTAAAGAACGGACTGGGTAGTAGATGCTTGAGAAGTAGTTACAGTCTGTTGGAAACTGCCTTTCCTAGGTTGGAATCTGTGAACTTATGGCTTTCTTAGAGATAATATGCATCAGTTCTGACTTGTTCTTGATTTTTTTCCTGGAGATGTATGTTTAGTATCTTTAGGCTCTCCTACATTACAAATTAGTATGGGCAACTGATGAAGTAGCAATGTATTTGACTGTGACCCCTTACATGCAACTGAAGAGTGGTACATACTACTTTAGGAGGAATTACCATCCAGCTCTCATTGAGTTGAACGATAATCAGCAAAAAGCAGAGATTCAGAAATGGGCAGGGTAGTGGGGGCAAAGGACAGGAAAAGATAAGGGGAAAATTGGGGTATTAAGAGAGAACCCTGCCCCACACACTCTTCAGTCTTGTCCTTCACATATTTCTGCAGATGGGGGTGATCCGGTGTACGGATTCTGGGACTAATTAATCTAGAGAACCAGTTTAAATTTTTTGTAAAGGATCTATCATTTCAATAGCATTTAGATAAAAACTAAAAAAAAAAGCCTTGTACAAGAGTTCAGACATAACAACAATTCCTATAATTATCCTAACTGCTAATCTCAGTATTTCAGATACTCAGAAAGAAAAAGAAACAATTCTCCCCATGAATTCCATCAGTAAATTAGATGTATGGCATAGCATTTCCATTACTGCCTGCAAGTTGTTGCATAGATCTTGATAAACAAACTGCAAGATGTCTGAAATATACATCAAAGTTACTTCATTTACAACTGACAATACAGGTTTAGTAAATGAAATCATAATTATCACTATTGTCATAGAAATTAACATCACTGTTAGAGGGTTTATAGACTGGAGCAATTCCTTAGACTGTCCTCTTTCCTTCTCACTGCTTTTGTGGCATACCTTCCCTTTTGAAATCAGCTTTATTTTTGGAGTGAGGATCTTGTTAATCTGACCAATTTCAGTTTTGGACCACACATCCTTCAATAGCTGTCCTATTCGTGGATAAACTTCAACAGGTTTGATATCTGGTAGTTGCTTTTGTTTCAAAGCTTTTATGCGTTGGCGCACATCATCAACCTTTTCAAGGAAAAGAAGTGGAGACTCCTCTTCTTGAACAGATGTATTCAGTGACATTAAATCAAGCTGTTCTTCTCTGATTCTTTTCATGTTTTCAACGAGTGGTGCATATTCTTCAGAAATGTGAGCATTAACTTCATCCAAAGCAGCTAGCAAAGCTTGCTTTTTATGCTCCAGTGTGTCATTAAGTTTCTTAAAATATTGCAATACAGCTTTCTTATCATCTTGAACAATGTTTTCACAATAAGATTTCTGTTCTTCCAACTTTTCAATGAGGAAACATACATTAGTCCAATGTTCATCAGTTAATTGCTCAAGGAGTTTCCCAGGAGTCTCCTTTTCTTTCATGTAGGCACTCTGAAGGTCATCTATGGGATGACCATGATGTTTACCTATTGTAAGACAATGGCCACACACTAATTTTCTATCCAAAAGACAATAAACGTTTAATGGCTGCCTATAATGTTCACTACATGTTGCAACATCTGGGTGGTCTTCTTGCTGATATTTGTCAATGATAGCCTTTAATGCAAAGTTGATAGGTAATGACTCAGTACCAGATGGAGGAATTTCAACAATACTTCTACAGTTGGGACACTTCAGTGGAAGTCTTAGTGGTCTCCATATGGAAAAGTTGCTTGATAGCTGAAGAATGCTTTCCAGACAATTTCTACAAAATGTGTGAGAACATGGTAGTACACGTGGGTCTTCAAATATACTATAGCAAATGGAACAAGTTAATTCCTCCTCAAAATGATGCATTTCCTATAACAACAACAAAAAATAGTCCATTTATACAATTTAGTTTATATATAATGAACTGGTTTAAAATAAATTACAATTTTAATGACCAGCCTACAGTAACATGGAATTTATCAACCAAGGTCCCAGCTGCTAAACTGGTACTTTAGCTGTTATTCCTCAGTGTCTGAAGCTGTTCTAGTGTTCCTGCCTTCCTAATCATTTTTTTTTTTATGGTAAATAACTTTATATTTGGGTAGTTAGTTTTAACATATAGTTAGATGGCAATTTTGGGATTAGGGGTTCCCCCAACCCAATTGCTCTCACAGTTCGGGGGAACCTAGTATGCCCAAGATCCCTGGGCTTCAAGTGCTGCATAGCCTGTCCCTGGGTCTTCCCAGTTAGTGATCCCCATGACTCCTGCTTATATTGCCAAGGGAGGATCATGTTCCCTCCAGGTTCTTTTCCACCTCATATACAACAAACATTCAAATGCCAACTCTGAAGACATGATGGAGCATTCCATGAGGCCCCAGTCTGATCCTGGACCTTCTAACCCCCCTGTACATAGGAACCATGAAGTAGTGCCCCTCCAGACTTGACATTCCCTCATCCTATGGGGACTCTAGTAGGCAGAGATGAGAGGAGAGTAAAGAAGCATCCTCATAAGAAGCAGGAGAAATCCCTCCCAGTCAGACAGGTGAGAGTCCGCACCCCAGTATGGGCATGTCTGAAGCTCACAAGGAGCAAGGGTCAGTACTGGGGGCATTGAGAACCAAGTATACTCCAAAACCACTGCCTGTACGGGGGGTGGGAGAGTGGGAAGGACCAACCAGAGCACCGCCAAGGGAGAAAAAGAATCAATCACTGAATGTACCGGCAGTACCACACCACAAGGAGGAGGACTCAGTGGTCCCAACACACAGCAGGTGTTACTGAAGATCAACACAACTCTGCACTGATGGTTCTGCCTAGAGACTGAAGTCCCTCTCACTCTCCATCTGCTAAACCTGGTTATACCATCCTCCATGACCTAGCAGTTTATACTGACCCAGAGTTGACAATACTCTCAGAACTGATCATTCCCAGAAGGGCTACATAGTCGCTGTGCTATTCACTGGTCCTATCTACCAGCCACAGTATCATGAGATGTGGTACCAACAGCTTCACCTCTAGAATCCAAAGTCTCATGCTCCTCCAGCAGGTTTGAGGCCAATGTAGTGGGTCTTCAAACCAGTGTGAGAAGCAAGATTACCTCCAACAGAGGTTCCAGAGTCTCCTGGGCACCCTTTCACTCTCATAAAATAAACTATCAGGTGTAGAACCAATGGTACCCTCACCAAACTCATAAGGGTACAGAGGGCACCATCTCTGTAACCATAAGAGCCCACATATTGGACCTACTGGGGCACTTGGAATCCATACTATAGATCTCCTGATTTCAAGAGATCTGAGCAGGAGTTAGAGATCACCTTCCAGAGAAGAGCTTCAGCCCCCTCAGGAGTGCTATGAGGAGGAGGAGGAACAGCCCAAGCAACCATGTCCACTCAATCCACCTGCAGCTCTCTTGTCCTCATCTCCTAATGAGGCAGTTGCACTGGCCTCACCATTGCCACCTGATGATCACATAAAATTTCAGAACCTCCTGAGGAAGATTGCAGGGGCTCTCCAGAGTCCCCTGGAGGAAGTTCAGGACCCTATCCTTAAGCTGCTGGACATCCTCTAGAACATAGCAAGTAGGCACTTCCAGTCAACTAACCATATTGGAACCAGCCAAGACAATTTGGCACAATCCAGCCCTCCACGCCTTCATTCTGAAAAAGATGGAGAAAAGATACTTTGTTCCATCTAAAGAGCACAGTATTTGTTTTCCCATCCTGCCCCAAATTCCTTAGTGGTCCAGGCAGTCACTGAATTCAACAGACTCCACCAGCCTAGATCCACTCCTTCCAACAAGGATGCCAGAAAATTGGAGGGCCTTGGAAGAAAGTTTCTCTTCCACCAACCTACAATTTCATATAATGAATTGGCACTGATGTCTAAATATTACTTTATTCACTAAAATAAATTGTCTGAGTTTGCTAACTAGCTTCTATAGGAACTCAGGCCTCAATTTCCGGCTATTTTTGATGAAGGATAAGCTGATAACTGATTGTTCCTCCAGTCAGCGTTAGATGCAGCTGACATAGCTTCCCACTCCATGGCAACTGGTGAGTTGTTACACACCCTCAAAGACTCCTGGACAACCCACAGGTCCTTGGGGCACACATCCCAGCACCTCGGAAGAAGTACTCCAAACTACCTTCATACAGACAACATCCTTCTCATCAGCCATTTTACCATCAGAAGGCCACTGAACCTTCCAAGAAATACCAGAGAGTACACTGCAGCAGAAATGTATGCTTTCCCACTCATCCCCCTCTAACCTCATGCCCTTAATAAGATCAAGCAGGACAAAGCGACAGTAATCCTAGTTGCCCCTTTGTAGCTGAGACAGTTTTGGGTCATCAGAATCCTCCAAATGACCTCTCATCTTCGTATATGGTTACAGCTGCTTCCCACTCAGAATGAAGGCTAGACCGACCAACACACCCCTTCACCTCACAGCCTGATATTTGGACTGACAACAAACCTAGAGAGGTCATACTCAGAGGAAGTCCACTCCATCCTCAATAAAGAGAAGAAAATTGCTCAATCTTCACCCACCCTATGACTGTGAGATTTTTTTTAAAGGGTCTCATCAGAGCCTTTCCTCTGGTATCAAAACCAGCTCCTAACTGGGAACTTAATCTGGTCTGTCCGCACTTATGAATTCATTATTTGAAACTTTGGCCTCATGCTCTCTTCTCCATCTATCTATGAAAGTGGCTGTCCTGATGGCTAACACCATGGCCTAAAGAATTAGGTAAATTTGGGGCACTTATGGCAGACCGTGTTCCATAAAGATAAGGTAAACTGAAATTATATCCCAAATTCATTCCAAAGGTTCTCTCCAAATTCCATCTGAATCTATCCATACATCTATCTGTCTTCTATGCAAAATCTCATATCACCAGAGAGGACAAGATGCTCCATTCTCTAGATGTCCACAGAGCTATGGCTTTCTACCTGTAAAGGAAATCCCTGAGATTATTTGTTTCTGTTGTTGACCAGATGAAAGGGGAAAGCAATCTCACTGCAAAAATTCCAGAAATTGATTTCAGGCTACATTCTGCTTTGTTGTGAACAAGTGGAAACTCTTCCCCCACATCAAGGCATGAAGGCCCATTTGACCAGAGCACAAGCCACCTCTGTCACTTCTCTCCAGGGTACACCACTCATAGAAATCTGTAGAGCAGCAACATAGTGTTCAGTACACACCTTTACTAGACATTACACCCTGGTGCAGATGCATCCTGGGGCACAGCAGTCCTGCAGTATCTGAGGTAAAACATAGCTCCTCCCATCCTCCTCCTTTAAGTTACTCACAATGAATACACACAGAGACCACTATTTAAAGGAAGAGAAAGGTTGCTTACCTTACCATAACTTGAGTTATTTGAGATGTGTAGTCCCTATTGGTATTCCATTACTTTCTCTCCTCCCCCTCTGCTCAGGATCCTTCCTGGAGTAGGAACTGGAGTGCCAGTTGGTCCTCATCGCCCCTTATGCTCTGAATTCAGAGCCATGGATACAGACTATCGATGCAGCTAATGAAGAATCTTCAAATCTTAGGTGCATACACATCCTCAGTGAATACCCTGAAGTACCACACATCTTGAAGAACTCGTTACTGTAAAGTAAGTAACCTCTCTTTTCCAACTTGTTCTGTATGGCAAAGCTGAAAATTAGGAGCTTACTGAAGGTTGCTAAAACATGACAGGAGGAGAGGAAACAGGAGGAACTGGCACCACCAGTGGGATCAAAGCAACAAAGTGGGAAAGAAAATCCAGGTGAAAAAAGAACTAGTCAATAAAGTCATTAGGACTTTATGCTTCTAAATCCGTTAAGTGTTTTGGAAATCTCCCTGATGGCCACTAACTTTTTTCAAAAAACAGAAGACTAATTACTTTAAAAGATAGTTATAAACATACTTTTCTAATGTAAGCAATCGTAGTCAGCACAGGGAAGTTGCATAATTGTGAATAGAAGGGAGATGGGTCAAAGCTATGAAAATTAGCTCTCCTGCAAAACATAGGGTATAATCCCTGGCTGCTAATAAAATATAATTGTAAATGTCCATGGCTGCGAACTATTGCCAAGCACATTGTTTAATAGCTTCTAATTTCCCAGTGATTGCATTATCTTTATTTAGATTATTGCTTTAAAATATTTAGGGCTTTCCTGAATTATAATACCTTACATAAACCCAGATTTAATTCTACTACATCATTACTCCTGGGGAAATTCTGTGCTGCTGCGTGTGCACATAATTAACAAGCCCCACATATTTTTAACTTTTGCACAGAAAAAACGTCTGCCAAAATGTTGCTGCAGTTCTGCCTTTTGCCCACCAGAGGGCGCTGTTGCGATAGCCCAAAACAGCAGCTCCCCACCAGCTAAGGAAGAAAGAGAGCCTGCCTTCTTCACAGTGGACCAGGTTAGGAGACAGGGGCCATGGGGAAACAGACAGCGTGCAGTACTAGGTAAGTCAGACGGGGCACATAAGTGCTATTGGGGGAGGACAGACTGGGGCAGGGGCTGAATGGGAGTGGAGGCACAGGGCCACTGTGGGGAGGGAGGTGCAGGGCCACATAGTGATGGGGGAGGGGTGCAGAGATACAAAGGGACAGGGGGTGGCTGGAGAGATACAAAGGGACAGGGGGTGGCTGGAGAGATACAAAGGGACAGGGGGTGCAAGGACACATGGGGGTGCAGGAACACAAGGGGACAGGGGCAGATGTGCCTGACTGAATGGGAGAGGCTAGCGGTCAGCCAGGGTCTGCATGGGGGAAGCTCCCTAACAATCCCTCCCCATTCCCTCCCCTGCAAAAAAAACCCTGTTCCATACTTCTTCCACTCGTACCCAACAACCCGCCAAGTTCACACCAAGTCTCCTTCCCAGCAATTTACTTCTCTCTCCCTCAGCTCCTCCATTATCCCTGACTCCCTTTGCACTGCTTCTGAGGAGTGCGGGAAATACGGTAGTTTAAATGAATTATTACTCAGAGTTCTGTATTAATATGCCTAGTAAGGAATCTATTTGTCAAAAAACATTTCCTGAATCTTTTTTGTTGTTTTGTATTGTTACAGATATACTTGCTAACAGATATTTTTAAATAAATGACCAAAATAATTGAAACTGCTCTGATTATATTTTGCTATTCTGACAAATAAAATATGCAGAATTTTAGAATATTGTGTGCAGAATTTTTAATTTTTTGGTGCAGAACTTCCCCAGGAGTAACATCATATTGTTCTCCTATAACATTACTGAATTGATTAAACGTATTAAAATGTTCTGGTGCACACAACAGATTCTAAAGTACTGTGTTTAAAGGGTCACTCATCATAAGATCGTGTTTCTTTTGTTTGCTTTTTACATCCTTTTGTTACACCACAAATTTAGGCTTAATCTAAATTCCATTTCAGACCATTTACATGTTTCATTTTTTCCTTTCAGCCAATTTAGTGAAATCACACTTACGTCACAAATGATCACATTAACACTAACTTTTCTAACAAGTTATTCTGCTTCTTTGTGATTGTTTTATTAGGAAAATTAATGTTAACACTGATCACTGCAGCACTTTTGACTCGTCCCTTTAATTGATTCTGTAGTTCAATTATTTAGATTTTGCTGCATTATAAAAAGCACTTTACCTAATCTTTATTCTGAATCACAACTCCTACTAGGCTCCAGTTCTGCAATTGATAACATGCTGGTGGACTGCTGCACCTGCACAAATCTCCTTTAACTTTCCCTTTTTATGGCTATTTGTTTAATTAGGATGATAGCTAATCAGGAATTCGGTTAATTTAATTGTGTTTTATTCAAATGTGTTTCTAGTCTTTTTATTGTATCATGACTTGCAGCTGGTTTTGTAGTGGTAATTACTGTATTTGCATAACATGTGTAATTGATCAGTTGACATCTATGATGTCTGACATGTGGTGGTTTATTTCATGTATGTGACTTGAGGAAAAAACAGCTTCTCTATTCAAAAGCTTCAAGACTGGTGTTGGGGAGGAGGTGTGTTTTTCTTTCTTGTTCTTGTTCCACAGATACTGTGAGTCAGATCATTTACCATTGCATTTTGGTGATAAATAATCAGAATTATACTAATACAACATTATTTAAAGACTGAGGAATACCTTTTTGTATTGGAGAATGACAGCCTTTGTTACTTCGTTGATACAGCTTCAAATCAGCAAGTCTACAGTGGGCTGTATTTGTTGGGCACTCATGTTTATGAAATATTTTTGATTTCGTATGTACTGTTATTTTTATTTCAACATCAATAATATTGCAGGTGAAAATTAAGATCCTTTGGCAGAGCTGGGTGAGGAACCTGCTAACGCCACCTGTCTCAAACCAGTGCTTTTAGTTAACTCAATCAATTCTCAGAGTAAAGACACATAAAATAAACCATTCAAAAATGTCAGATTCATGAGTATTTTGGGACTTGTATTTCAAATTAACTAAAATACTGATTTAAAACTACTAAGTCTGTTTACTTCTATTCATATTGTAATATTTAAGTAAACAGGGTAGTTATTATGAATTAACAGATTTAGCATATAGCCCTGAATTTAAAAATAAATAAATAAAGATAAATCATTTTAACCACACACTTATATCTTATACATCAAGAAAAAAATTGTCAAGGGACATCCTTTCATTCAAAAAAATCATTGTGGCCTGTTCTCTTTATGACATATGCAGATTAATTTTATCTTCAGGAAAGTAGTTTGAAACTGCAAAATATTATGTGTCCTCACCATAAGAAAAATCAAACAATTAATGAATTTACAAGAAAGCTGTTAGCACTGTTGTGAATCATCTCAAACTATGAAAAAGACTACATACTGAAAACAAACAACATCTACCACCAGCAAATACGTTTCTTCCTAGTTTGTTCACAGCTACAAGCTAAAAAAGTAAAAAGTGCAACCAACCTGTAGGTCTGTGTTCGGTTCAGGACAAAACTGTTTCATAACTCAAGAACCATACAGCTACTAGCCAGAGGGAGCCAAATTCCCATTACCACAGAAACACCCTGGAACGTTTCCCAGGCAACAGAGATTTAGTGTGTTGGCAGTTGCTTATTAGTGAATAGGTTTCACAAACTTAAAAAAGGATTTACCACAGTAACTTTTGTTTTCAGCATGTACTGCCATCACAGATCAACACTACAGAGTGTGGTCACATGGCTACAGAACCTTGCAAGTTAGGCGTGCACGCACATCCCCTAGCACAACATTCCACTGTTCAAGGGTTCTATGAAGGAGAACTCTGGTAGATATGAGAATGAATTTCTCCATCTTTACTGTCACTACAGTCACACACTTCAAAAGACTATCCAAGAAATTGGTGCTGACATTTGGCAAAGGTATTATGCATTTTTAAAATTCTCCTGTACTGCTTGCTTTCCCCGGACTCAACAGTTGAGGATCATGTCTGAGTTCCTCTTGCACAGAGCCTTTCCTCTATAGACACTGAGGAAGCAAAAGGTAATGTCTATATCCAGTTTCACTCTGCTCCTGACAGCAATGTTAAGGAACTGCAGGAGTAGTTAAGTTTGGACATCAGGGGGCTGAAGTAAAGAGGTGAGGTGCGGGAAGAGAGAAATCAGAGGAGAGCCCAAAAGATCCAAGAAAAGGGGATGGGAAAGACAAACAAGTTCCAGGAAGGGAGTTAGCAAAAAATAAGCAAGATGCTTACTGGGCTGTATAGTTAGGAACATTAAATAATGACCCTCTTGCTGGAATGAACACAATAATCTCTGCAGATTTATACAGCTAGTACCCTGACACCTTTGTGTTAAGTATTCTTTGCAAGAAACCCTGCAGTTTTCTATTATGGCACATCCAAAGCTACCAATTTTGACTATATACCAACGAAGGGTTCTTGTCCATAACTTCATTAATATTTGCCCTATAAAGGCCCAAATTGCCTGATAATGATTGAAATGTACATGGAAGTATATTAAAGGTAAGACATAAAGGACTGAAGAATTTAAAAGTCACACAAGAAAAAAAATATTGCAAATAGACAATTTTTATTCTTTTATTTTTTAGTATTTATGGACAATAAAATGTTCTAAAGAAAAAACGGGTTACCTACCTTTCGTAACCATTGTTCTTATGTGTTGCTCATGTCCATTCCATTCTACCTGTGTGTGCGCCCATGCGCATAGTCAGAGATTTTTGCCTTAGTGGTATCTGTAGGGCCAGCAGAGGCGTCCTCTGGAGTGCTGTGCTCATGCGTTGGTATATTAGGCACCACTGGCCCTACGCCCTTTCAGTTCCTTCTTCCCAGCAATTCCAACAGAGGGGCAGGAGGGCGGGTAATGGAATGGACGTGAGCAATACATCTTGAAGAACAACAGTTACGAAAGGCAGGTGACTGATTTTTCTTCTTCGAGTGAAGAAAAGGAGTACTTGTGGCACCTTAGAGACTAACCAATTTATTTGACCATGAGCTTTCGTGAGCTACAGCTCACTTCATCGGATGCCAATTTATTTGAGCATGAGCTTTCGTGAGCTACAGCTTCGAGTGCTTGCTCATGTCTATTCTGTTCTAGGTGACTCACAAGCAGTATTGCTGGAGGTGGGCCCAGTGTTCACGGTTGTGCAGCTTGCAATACTGCTCTGCTGAAGCCAACATCATCCCAGGCCTGCTGGGTAGTCACGCAGTGGAACGTGAATGGATGACCAGGTAGCAGCCCTGCAGATATCCTGGATTGGCACCTTGGCCAGGAAAGCTACCAATGAGACTTGCTCCCTAGTTGAATGGGCAGTCACAATCGCCAGTGAAGGCACATTCGCCTTTTCATAGCAGAAACAGATGCAGGTGGATGAAATTCTTTGGGTGGACACTGGACAGCCCTTCATTCTGTCTGCTACCGTGATGAACAGCTGTGTCGACTTATGGAACGGCTTAGTTCTTTCGAGGTAGAAGGCTAACGCTCTCCTGACATCCAGAGAGTGTAATCTACGCTCATCTTGTGTCCTGGCTGGCATGAAACTGTGAAACTACCTCGGGCGGAAAGGTTAGATGCAGCCGCAGCCAGACCTTGTCCTTGTAGAACACCATCTAGGTCGGCTCTGAGGTAAGCGCCATAATCTCAGAGCCCCTACAGGCAGATGCTATTGCTACCAGAAACAGACCTCAATGGTTTGAAGAGGAAGCCGGGGAGCCTCAAAAGTATGAGATTTAAGTCCCCTGGGTCACGGAGCTGAGGGTAGAGTCACTCCAGACCTTTTAAAAATCGCACCATCATGTAAGCGAAGACCAACCTGCCTTGGAACAAAGGATGGAAGGCCGAAATAGCAGCCAAGTGGACCTTGATAGATGAAAGAGACTTGGGGAGTTCCCCACCTTTGGAAGATCATGCCGGCTACCTTCAGGTGGAGCACCCACTCGTGGTGAGAGAAGAAGTCCCTGCTTAGGTGATCTGCTAGCATGTTCCTGGCCCCCGGAAGGTGACACGCTTCTAGATGGATTCCATGGTTGATGCAGAAGTCCCAGAGACGGAGTGCCTCTTGGCAAAGGGCTGAAGATCACGCTCCGCTTTGCCTGTTGATGTAGAACATCTAGGCTGTGTTGTCCGTGAGGACTCTGGCCACTCTGACCGACAGGTAAGGTAGAAGACCACACATGCTCCGTGCACTGCCCTAAGCTCTTTGACATTTATGTGTAGCATTGACTCCTCTGGGAACCACATACCTTGGGTCTAGAGGGTGCCGAGGTGCGTCCCTGATCCGAGAAATCCTAAACCAAGTTGACTGAGTGAGGAGTGCTGATGAAGGGAACTCCTTCCAGGACTTTTCCGGGGTCAGTTCACCATTGCAGCGTGGTAAGTACTGTCACAGAGATGGTGACAACCTTCTCCAGGTGGTTCCTGGACTGGGAGTAGACCGTCGCTAGCCATTGTTGCAGGGATCGCATCCGGAGCCTCGTGTGGCACACCACATATGATATCAGAGTGTGCACAGCTAGCAGCATGTGTTCAGGTGACCCTCCCCCCATGTCCCTCAGTCCTGCAGCTGCTCCTGGGACCCTCCTGCTGGAAGTGCAGAGCGGAGGGAGGGGGGAAGTGAAGGAGGGAGAAGGGTGCTGATGTCAGGGTGTCCTCCTACCCCCGCCCCGGTACCCCATCTCCGCAGAACAGGGCCGAGGAGACAGGCTGGCTCAGGAGGACTCGGATCTGCTGCGGTCTGAGTGCCGAGTGTCTCAGTGCCTTTCTTAGGGAGACAGTGCACTATTTCTGAGATTTCCCCAGCAGCCAGCTCACAGTCTCTGTCATACACACACACTCTCTCTCTCTCTCTCTCTCTCTCTCTCTCCCCCCTCCCATCTCCGCAGAATGGGGGAGGGGAGACAACAGGACTCAGGACACAGCAGGAGAGCTTTCAGGGAGTATCTTAAAGAGACAGCAAACAGTTTTTCCCAGCCACGTGTCTCACACGCACACACTTTCTCTGTGTCACTCACACTCACCTCCTAACACATACTTGTATTATTATTGTTGTTACTTCTTGGTACTTCCTGCAATGCATATATATTCTCTGTAATTTTATTCTTTCAAAGTGTTATTTTAGTGTTTTGACTGGTCTATGCATTTCATAATTTTTATTTCTCTTACACTTAAATGTAATTCTTTGAGTAGTGAGCTCTAAAATGCCTAACCTGTCCTGGCTGGAGTAATTATCCCTATGGTAACTTTTTAAAAATATGTATTATATCTAGGTTTTGTTTCACATGTGCACCGAGGTATGTGCCTAAAACAAAATTTATTCCACACATGGATGGAAAAAATTAGAGGGAACATTGGTGGGGATGCAGGGACATATAGGGACAACGGGTGGCTGCATGGGGGACAGGGGCAGATGTGCCTAATTGAACGGGAGAGACTAGGATTCGATCAGGGTCTGCATGAGGAATGATCCACAACCCCCTAATAATCCTTCCCCCCAAAAAACAGTTCCATACTTTTCCCTCCCACACCCAAACAACCCTCCAGGTTCACTCCCAGGCTCCTTCCCAGCAATTACTTCCCTTACCCTCAGCTTCTGCATTATTCCTGACTCCCCCAAACCTTTGGACTGCTTCTGGGGTGTGTGGGAAATACATTTCTGTACTGTAATGTAAATTAATTATTACTCAAAGTTCTGTATGCTTACTAAGGAATCTATTTGTCAAAAAACATTTCCTGAATCATTTTTTGTTGTCTGTATTGTTACAAACATACTTGCTGAAAGGTATTTTGAAATAAATTACCAAAATAATTGAAACAGACATGATTATATTGTGTTATTTTGATGAAATATGCAGAATTTTAAAATATTGTGTGCAGAATTTCCCCCAGAGTAGCTTATCCAGAACACCTCATCTAGTTCTGGAAGAACACTTCATCCAGTTCTCTGAGATCCAAAAATTCAATTTGACTCAGGCCAGTCCTCGCTTACACACAGCCCCCCAACCTGAAGCAAATACTCACCAGCAACCATATACCACACAACAAAAACACTAACCCAGGAACCTATCCTTGCAACAAAGCCCGTTGCCAACTCTGTCCACATATCTATTCAAGGAACACCATCATAGTGTGGCTGATGTGATTAGGTCCTATCAGAGGCTCATTCACCTGCACATCTACCAATGTGATATATGCCATCATGTGCCAGCAATGCACCTCTGCCATGTACATTGGCCAAACTGGATAGTCTCTATGCAAAAGAATAAATGGAAATAAATCAGACGTCAAGAATTATAACATTCAAAAACCAGTTGGAGAACACTTCAACCTCCCTGGACACTCAATTACAGACCTAAAAGTCACAATTCTTCAACAAAAAAACCTTCAAAAACAGACTCCAATGAGAAACTGCAGAACTGGAATAAATCTGCAAACTAGACACCATTAAATTAAGCTTGAATAAAGACTGGGAGTGGATGAGTCACTACACAAACTAAAAACTATTTCCCCTTGCTAATTTTCCCCCTACTGTTACTCACACTGTCTTGTCAACTGTTTGAAGTGGGCCATCCTGATTATCACTACAAAAGTTTTTTTTCTCCTGCTGATAATAGCTGACCTTCAGCAGCTGACAGCTGAAGCCAAAGAAGTCACGGAGGTCCAGTAAAGTCACGGAATCCATGACTTCCATGACTAAATAGTATACTGGATCTATGAAGGTAGGTGTGGTGATTAAGGAACCACCCCAAACACACCAAGAAATCTGTTATCTACACCCAAGCACTCAGATACCACAGAATATGCTCTCAGGAGAATGTCTAGAATATACATATCAAGCCACTCAAAACTGTCTTCATAAAATAAGGACACTCCACCAAAGAAGAAGATTGCATCATTAAATGGGCCACCCAAATACCCTGAGAAAACCTGCTTAAATACAGAAATAAAACCCTCTCCAACCACACAGTTGTCACCTACCACCCTACACTGGAACCTATATGGGGTATCAAACAACTACAACCCGTATTTGATGGCGACCCTATCCTGAAAGAAATCTTTCCTGAACCCCCTCTTCTGGCCCTCAAACAACCCCCCCCCAACCTCTCCAAGCTCATCATCAGAAACAAGCTCCTGACAGACCAGGACCCACCAACTCAAAGTGGCACCAGACCCTGTCAGAACAACAGATGCAAAACTTCCAGACTTATCTCCACTGCTGTAATGATCAACACCCGCCACAACACACCTTTCAAGGCCCCTGAGTCCTTGCAACGCATGGCTAGAAAGGGTTAAATATCCTGCCAAATAAATAACCCTCAAAAGACATGTGCGGAGATAATGTTTGTGTTTTTGTGTATTTACATATGTATGGGTAGGGTCAAAAATGTAATCAACACTCCCTGTCTATGCTATGACTATGTATTCTGATAATTCAGAGGTCAAAAGAACATCCTATTTTTTAAATGAATTGTAAACATGGGATCTCTCTGTATTAATCTCTCTCTGAAATGTATAGCAAATAATCTGTGAATGGTGGAGGAACAAGCAAATTGCCTTGTTAATTCTATAGCTAAGTACCGGTGATGGACCTCCTTCAAAGTCATGCTAATTACCTTTTGAACTCCCAACTTGTCAAAAGACATGAAATTGTATGAAAGATCCTTGGGTCCTGATTCTGTCATCGCAGATCTGCTTAGGCTATCAGGGGAAGTTTGAGTCACAAGACTGAGGTCCCAGTTATGCTGGTACGCCCTGAATATGATATTTGGGCATTGGACTATAACCTATGAACTATTTCTAAAAGAACTTTTTGCAACTACAAAGCTCACGATCTCTGCTATGAATCTGCACCTAAATGAACTGAGCTCACGTCTGTATGTATATTGATCTTTTAACCATACCATCTCTCTTTTGTTTTTTAATAAAGTTTAGTTATTAAGAATTGGCTGTAGCATATATTTGGGTAAGATCTGGAATATTCAATAATCTGGCAGGTAACGTGTCCGATCGTTTGGGATTGGTGGAACCTTTTATTTTAAATGATGAAATAAGATTTACAGAAACGTTCATCATATTTGATGTGGATAGCTGGATGGAGGCCTGAGGCTGGATCACCTTAAGAGAACTGTGTTGTTTGGACTTCTGAGTAACCAGTAAGGTAATAAAAGAAGCTTGGTAAATATCAGTACTGGAATGTCCACCATCTTTATGCAGATTGTCTGCCCCATTCTTTGCAGTTCACCCTGACTGAGTGATCATAACTAGCTCCCCACTAGGACCTGGTCACTGGCTATCACAATATGTGTTACTCCCGAGGAAATTCTGTGCCAAAAAATTAAAAATTCTGTACACAATATTTTAAAATTCTGTATACCTTATTTGTCAAAATAATACAATATAATCACAACAGCTTCAATTATTTTGGTAATTTATTTCAAAATATCTGTCAGGAAGTATGTCTGTAACAATACAGATGACAAAAAAGATTCCACCAGGAGTAGAGTTAAAGAAACTCCTATGACAACCAGGTTCCTGTTTCTCTGTTATGCTTCTGTCGGGCACCTCAGTCTGGGTGTGTCACGTGTGCCAGCTGGGCACATCTTGGGACAAAACTCTGCCCCTCCAGTCTTTTAGTCGATTCTCATTTTTTCGTTTTGCCCCCATATGATTACCATATTTCAAGTTCCCAAATAGAGGATACTACCGGGAGCAGAAGCTGGGGGGGGGGGGTATTGGAGGGGGTATTTGGGGCACTAGAGGGTGTGTGTACTGGGAGGGGGCATTTGGGGATGCTGGAGGGGTGTGTGTGTACTGGAAGAGACTATTTGGGTGGTGCTGGAGTGGGCTGCACAGGGTCCCCCCACCCCAGTCCAGACACCCACACCTCCTCCCGTCCCCCCAAGAGCCCAGCTGCAGGCTCCATTCCACGCAGCTTTGTTACTGTCCCACCAGGCAGAGACAACCCATACCTGTTGATGGTGGGGGGCTCGATCACCCCCAGAACACCTCGAATCACACCTCCCCGGTAGGCTCCCCCCTTACGCTCAGTTTCCCCTCCCAGAAAGCAGGAGCTCCTTCCTGCAGATCCCATCTATTCCTCCTGCCTCTCCCCGGCTCCAGCAACTGCCACACAGGGAGGAGGCCTTGCAGCACCATGTGACCAAGCAGGGCTGGCAAACTCAGGAACAGCAGCCCACCTGTGCCTCCCACATAGCAAGCTGGGCTCTCCCAAAGCCAGTAGCCCCTAGCAGCAGCCAGTGCCAATTCTGCTGGAAAAAATGAAATTCTGCACACAATTAATGTTCTGCATTGTGCAGTGGCACAGAATTCCCCAGGGAGTAACGTGCTGTATCTCATCCTGTGCACTAAATGCCCCAACAACAACTATGTGGCAGACATGCCAAACCCACCAAAAACACGCAGAAATTGGGCTTGATTTTATCTTAATTAGCTTGTGAGTTGCTTGTTGGCTAGTTTTTGGCCTGTAGCTTGTTGCTTCTTCTTCTTTTTTTTTTTTTTATCGGCTCCCAGCAAGCCGGGGCAAGGGAGGAAGAGAGTTAGGGGGTGCACAGTGGGCCCACCACAGTTCCAGACTGCGCGCTGGGGGATCTAGTCACATAGAATTTTGGAGTTCTTAGGGATTGGCTTGTTTTGAAAGGGGGTTACCTTGATTTTTGGCTTATTGTGAAAGTCAGGGTGCTTATTTACCGCATGAAAGTTGGCAACTGTCCTATGTGGGTGAAAACAGACCATCACTATGCTCTCCAATGAACTCATACAGGAAAATGATAAAAGATAAAATCACCTGTGGGTGAAAACTTTTCGCAAAGCAATCACTCTAAATCTGACTTATCAGTTCTCATCCTCAAAGGAAACCTGCACAACACTTTCAAAAGACAAGCCTGTGAGCTTAAATTCATAAGTTTGCTAGACACTAAAAATTATGGTCTTAGTAAAGACACTGGATTTATGGTTTATTACAACAATCTGTAATCCATTAACCATTGTTTTTGTCCTATGACTACAGGGGTTAATAGGCCACTTCATCTTGAATGGCCGCTTAGAACAGTGGTTCACAAGCAGGGTTACGTGTACCCCACGGATACGCAGAGGTCTTCCAGGGAGCACTCAACTCATCTAGATCAGCATTGCTCAACCTGGAGGTTGCAGGCCCTGGGGGGGGTCCATAGGACAGGTTTAGGGGGGTCACAAGTGCAGGGCTGGCATTAACGGGTGACAAACAGGGCAACTGCCCAGGGCCTCACACCACAGGGGGCTCACACGAAACTAAGTTACATACTTCAGCCCCAGGTGTCAGGGCTTGGGCATCAGACAAGACTCAAAAGTGAAAAAACAGGCTCAAGTATCACACTGAAATGTAAGTACAATATTTATATTCCAGTCAATTTATTATATAATTATATGGTAAAAATGAGAAAGTAAGCAATTTTTCAGTAACAGTGTGCTGTGACACTTTTGTATTTTTATGTCTGATTTTGTAGGCAAGTATTTTTAAGGGGGGGTGAAACTTGGGGTAGGCAAGACAAATCAGATTCCTGAAAGGGATACAGTAGTCTGGAAAGGTTGGGAACCGCTGGCTTAGAATATGTGCTATCTACTTATGCTAAACTATCCCTTCAACCTTGTATTTAGCTGTGACATTCTGAGAACCTTCCCCAGACCTCAGGAAGAGCTCTGTGTAGCTTGAAAGCTTGTCCCTCTCACCAACAAAAGCTGGTCCAATAAAAAAATATTACCTCAATCTTCTCTCTCTTACATCTGTGTTAGGAATATATTCAAAAGTTTTTCACTGTTCAGCTGAACTGGTGTCTGTAATATAGGTTACCAACAGTCTCCCTTCATTAAGGGACCCTATGTTGCTAACAGCAGTTCACCTGAATGATAGGGTTGCCAGTGCCGAGTATATGGGGACAATTACCTCCCTGTGTCTTATGTACAAAAGACTCCTGTTAATACACCCCAGAATATTATCCTTTTTTGCAACAGGATCACACTGTTGACTCATATTCAATTTGCGATCTATTATAACCCCATCCTTTTCAGCAGTACTACCACCTAGCTAGTTATTCCCCATTTTATAGTTGTGCATTTGATTTCTCCTTCCAAAGTGAAGTATTCTGGACTTTATTGACTTTCACCTTGTTCAACTCAATTCATTAACGTCATTTTGAATTCTAATCCTGTCCTTTGCAACTCCTTCCACCTTGGTGTCATCTGCAAATGTTATCAGCATATTCTCCACTCCATTACCCAAGTCATTAATGATAATATTGACTAATACTGGACCCAGAACTGACCCCCCTGCAGGGACATACCCTTCCAGTTTGACAGCAAACCACTGATAACTATTCTGAGTACTCTCTTTCAATCAGTTGTGGCCCCAGTTTACAGTAATTTCCTGTAGATGCCATTTCCCTAGTTTGCTTATGAGAATGTTACGTGGAACGGTGCCAAAAACTGTACTAAAATTTAAATATATCACGTCTGCTGCTTCCCCTCTATGCACCAAGCCAGTAACTCTGTTAAGAAAAGGAAATTAGGTTGGTTTGGCATGATTTGTTCTTGATAAATCCATGCTGGCTATTCCTTGTAATCCTATTGTCCTTTTAGGTGCTTACAAATTGATTTTTTAATAATTTTTTAATTTTAATAATTTTAATTTAATTTAATTTAATTTAATTTTAATTTTAATTTTAATAATTTTTAATAATTTGTTTCAGTATATTTCTGAGATACTTCAGTTAGTTCCTTATGTGCCCTACAATGCATTTCATCCAGTCCTGCTGATTTGAATACATTTAAGTTATCTAATATTCTTTAGCTGGTTCTTTCCCTATTTTGGCTTATGTTCCTTCCCCCTTGTAGATATTAATTGTGTGAAGTATCTAGTTCCTTTAGCCTTTTTAGTGCAGCTGAAACAAAATAGGTATTAAACACCTTAGCCTTCTTGAAGTAAAAAGAAAAGGAGTACTTGTGGCACCTTAGAGACTAACCAATTTATTTGAGCATAAGCATTATTCGATGAAGTGAGCTGTAGCTCACGAAAGCTTATGCTCAAATAAATTGGTTAGTCTCTAAGGTGCCACAAGTACTCCTTTTCTTTTTGCGAATACAGACTAACACAGCTGTTACTCTGAAACTTCTTGAAGTAATCAGTTATTAGCTCTCCTTCCCTGCTAATTAGAGGACCTACACTTTCCTTCATCTTTCTCTTCCTCCTAATGTATTTAAAGAACCTCTTCCTATTGCCTTTTATGTCGCTTGCTAGCTGTAAACTCATTTTGTGCCTTAGCCTTTCTGATTTTGCCCCATACATGCTTATGCTATTCTTTTGTGCTCCTCCTTAACAATTCATCCATGTTTCCACATTTTGTAGGACTCCTTTTTGATTTTCAGGTCATTAAAGAGCTCCTGATCTAGCCATATTGGCATCTTACTATTCTTATCTTTCCTTAGCATTGGGATAGTTTACAGTTTTGCTTTTAATATTATCTCCTTGAGAAACCGTCAATACTCCTGAACTCCTTTTTTCCTTAGATTTTCTTCTTTTGGGACCTTACCTACCAGTTCTCTGAGTTTGTTAAAGTCTGCTTTTTTGAAGTCCATTGTCCTTATTCTGCTGCTCTGACTCCTTCCTTACCTTAGGATCATGAAATCTATCATGTCATGATCACTTTCACCTAAATTGTCTTCCACCTTCAGGTTTACTACCAATTCTTCTCTTTTGATTCAAATTAAGTCTAAAATGGCTTTGCCCCAGTTTCTTCCTCCAATTTCTGTAATAAAAAAGTTGTTCCTAATATATTCCAAGAACTTATTTTAAATTTTGTTTGACCATATTACTTTTCCAATGGCTGCCTGGGTAGTTAAAGTTCTCTATTACTACCTGGTCTGATGGAGTACAGTGTTCAATTCTGACTGCCACACTTTAGGAAAGATATGGATAAATTGGAGAGTCCAGAGGAGAGCAACAAAAATGATCAAAGGTTTAGAAAACCTGACCTATGAAGAAAGATTACATGTGGGCATGTGTAGTGAGGGAGGATCTGATAACAGTCTTCCAATAAGTTGACGGGTTGTATAAAAAGGTCTGATCAATTGTTCTCCATGTCCACTGAAGGTAGAGCAAGAAATACTGGGCTTAATCTGCAGCAAGGGAGATTTAGGTTAGATATTAGGAAAAACTGTCTAACTACAAGGGTAGTTAAACTCTGGAATAGGCTTCCAAGGGAAGTTGTGGAACTGTCATCATTGGAGGTTTTTAAGAATAAGTCAGACAAACACTTGTCTAGGTTTACTTGTTCCTGCCTCAGTGCAGGAGGCTGGACTTTGTGACTATTGGAGGTCCCTTCCAGCCATAAATTTCTATGATCCTCTGAATTAATGTTAGGCACAGTGAGAAAGTTTTCAAAACTATTCCTAGTGTAGATAAGGCCATACAATCTTTCAGGATAGGGAAGACCTGCATTTCTGTTGTAAAAAGCAAGGGGATAAAGGAGCAAACAGATGGTCATATTCATTTTCAGGTCACTTCAAGCAAAAAGGTAATAAAGCCTATTCTCAAAAAGCCTATTCTCAGTCTCATCTCTTAATAACATATTCCCTATTTCACATTCATTAAAACTAGTGGAGCTTTGCCTCAAAGAGTTTCCCACAGTGCTGGTATCACTTGTGATACCACTTTTCAGCAAGATGCCAAGCACCAGCAGTTCATATCGCTTCCAGTGAATCAAATTAACTTGTGTATAAACTGACTATTTTTGTTCTTAGTCTCCTTTCCTTAACCTTAAATTGTGTCCTTAAGGGTGTCCTTAAATTGTGAGCTCTGCAGAGAAGCCACAATCTTTCTTCAGTGTTTGAAATGTACTTAGTACATAATAGGTGCTACCATAAATAAATAAGAACTTGAATTTAGAGTCCTGGGCTAACCAAAGAAGGTGGAACTTTAAAATTGTTTCAACAACTAACAAAATAGTAACAAAGTAGAACTGGCAGATATAGTGTTATTTAGACTTTTTCTAAGACCTTCTGGTAAGAGTACATCACCAGATATTGTTAAGGAAACTTGCTAACTATGAAGCAAGAGATAGTGAAATCAAAATACATTAGTGGGTACCCCAGGAATCAGGGTACTGGAAGGACAAGGGCTAGATTCACAAAGGACTTAAGCCACTACTGACCTCCTCATGTGCACAAATCCAACATTTAGGTACCACTGACATTCACAAAACCACTGCTCAGCTGCCACCTTACACTATAGGCATGTAAGTTTCTGCTGGTGGGCATGCACAAAACTGCCTACATCCTGATGCCAAGCTACTTGGTGCCCTAGCTCATGCCTAAACCCCAAGAGGATTCTCAGACTGGGCATCATCTCCCCTGTGTGTGCACCCCATTGTACCCAATAGCCCAGTGTCCACATCCCAGGTGAGGGCTCTAACCACTGAGCTATAGAGTCATAAAAATAGCAAGAAAGTATCTATCACACAGTAAATATGTATACAAAATGGAACAGCTTCAACATGAGAGATTTCAGGGAGTCCAACCAGAGAATACCTAATAGCCTGATGGTGAGGGCACTCTCCTGGGAGACCTGGGTTCCACTCCCTGCTCCAAATCCAACAGAGTGGGGATGTTAAGACAAGTCTCCCCACTCCCAGGCAAGGGACTTAACCACTGTACTATTGGCTATAATAGGGTGGTGTTCTCTCACTATTCCCTGCCCCACCCCCAAAACAAGGCTAATATGGGATAGATGCCTAACTCCAAGAAAAAGTCCATGGCTGTGAATCCTGAGCACAGATAGCCACCTCCCTCCAGCCTCTCAGTCAGGTAGCTAAGGCCAGATCAATGGAAATCCAGTATTTAAGCCCCACTTTCTCCTCTGCTTTTCACTTCAGGCCAGTTTAGTCAGCTTCCTTCTTGCTGGCTTCTCTGAATTCCTTTCTTAGGCTAAGTTTATACTGTGCACCTTGCAATGGCATGGCTGTGCTGCTGCAGTCATACAACTGTAAGATAAGCAGTGTAGCCACTGTTTGTCGCCAGGAGAGAGCTCTCCTGAGGACAAAATAAAACCACCCCTAACGAGGGGCGGTAGCTTCATCTACAGGAGAGTGGCTCCCGCTGACGAAGGCCACACCAGGGCCATCTCTAGGCATACGCGGCTGAGTAGGGCACCCGAAAATTTGGGGCACCATTCCCCTTGCTGGCTACAGCTGGAATCCTCTTTTTTCCGGCCTCTCCCCCACGCTGGGCCGACAGGCTTCTGCCCACCCTTTCCCTCACTTGCTCACTCCTCAGCCAGCCAGCTGAGGGCCCCAGCCTCCAGCTCTGCAGAGTCCGACCCAGCCTTGGGGAGCCTAGGACAGCGCAGACCCAGCCCACCACCACCCGGAGCACAGTTCCTCCCTGGACACTGCCTGCGCCGCTTGGTCTCCAGCAGGCGCCAGGACAAGAGGAGCGAAACTTCCATGTGAGTTTGGGGGGGCGGGGCTCAAAGTGACAGTGCGCTCACTGTCTCTCACACTTCCCTAACACACACAGACTGGCTCTCACACCCACATACACTCTGCCTCTCACGAGTCACAGTCCCCCAATACAGACTGTCTCACACTCCCCAACAGACACTCTGTCACATAGTCACACATACACAGTCTCTCTCACACACACGTTCTTGTATTATTGCTGTTATTACTGCTTGGTATGTCTTTTCAAAACGCTCGTGGTGAGCCAGGAGTTGCTAGGGGCTGCAGGAGGGCCAAGGGCTCTGGCAAGATGCAGCCTCCATGTGACAGCACGAAGCCTGTCTTGAGTCACTGCCACAGCATCTGCTGCATAGGAAGCTCAGTGTGTGTCAGCAATTGGGGGGGGGGAGGAGGTTCTTAGGGTCCGTGGGTGGGGGTGATGGCTGTGCCCCCTTGACACACTGAGGTCAGCAGCGCCAGCTGGGGACCACTTTCAATGGAGCATAAGGGCATCAGTTTAATAATACTGCGTAGGGCACCATCAATCCTAAGGACGGCCCTGGGCCACATTGGCACTTTTCGTCATTAAAACTTTTGTCATTCGGGATTGGTTTTTGTTTTTTCACACCCCTGAGCAACAAAAGTTTTAACAATGAAAGTACAACGTAGACATAGCCTTAACCACACAACTGTTCCCTATATGCCTGGGCACCTACCTCAAGGCTGTGAATTCCACAGAAAGGCAGGGTACTTAGGGGTTAGGCATTGCAATGCTCAGCATTGCAATAACTAAGTCCTTTTTGTGAATCCAGCTCCTGCTGCTTAATGTCTATATTAATAACCTGGAGAAGGGGTGAATAATGAAATGACATAATTTTCTGAAAGATACAAATATAGAATAGTAGAAAATAAGAATCAGGACATCCCTCATCTCTGGGAAACAGTGCAGAATCAGGCAGCCTTATAAGGACCCCTCTAATTCTATGCAGTGTTGTTGTAGCCATGTCAGTCCTAGGATATTAGGGACACAACATGGGTGAAGTATTATCTTTTAAGTTGGTCCAATAACGATATGACCTCAACCATCTTGTCCCCCACAAGTCCTAGTTTTTTCCACACAAAGGATATTCCTGCTTGGGGAGAACACACTGCTGGAGCCTGTGCTGAGCACAACCCTTAGCTCCAACCTGCTCAGCAATCAGCTGGCCTGGGAGTCAGAGTAGAGCAGCAGACCCTGACTCCCTGAGCTTTCTTGTCCAACCAGTGGTCTCAGTAGCTCCAGCTGAAGAAAGAAAAGGATCCAAACACAATGACTAGGAACCATCAGCCCTTCTCAACCACAACTCTTCTCCCCCTCAGAACTGGTGCATTTTAGGAGGACTACTAAAAAGCCTGACTGCCCTTACTCAATATGAGCTGTCACAGCAGCATCAAATGAACTGCTCGGGTCAGTAGTTTCTGAAGCACTTTCTTATTAATAGTACTACAGGAATAATAAGGTACAATTAAATCCTTTTTATAATTAAAAAGGGAGGGGAAACCGGACATACCCACTGTGAAGGGTAGAGGCAGCAGAAGTATCACTTACCAGCAAAAAGAAAAGGAGTACTAGTGGCACCTTAGAGACTAACCAATTTATTTGAGCATAAGCTTTCCTGAGCTAAGCTCACTTCATCGGAAGTTGTGGTTTTCTGTCCCAGTTCAGCTGTAACTTTAGCAAGAAACACTTTCAATGTACACAACGCCTTCCAGACAAAAACCTCAAGACACCTTTATAAACATTCAGCATGTTTATTAGCACAAGTTACTTTAATTCAGACATTTTACACCAGCCCCTCCTATGAAGGAGCCATTATCCCCACAGACACGGAGAGGGCAAGCGACGTGCCCTGCAGCGCCAGGAGACCACATCGCGGGAGTCCGGCCAGCAGCACCCGGAGAAGAAGGGGCGGCAGCTGACCCTCACCAGACAATTACACCGCGCTGCCAGGGCACAGGTACCCGGTCTAAGGCCCGTCTTTAGCTAGCCCCCGCTAGAGCAATGGGGGTAGGGGCTACTGCCCGCAGCCTGACCAGTGCCTTCCCCTTTAAGGGCCCCACAATCCGCAGTGCTTTAGTCCTGCCCGTCCGTTAATCCCTTTACAAACGCCAGGCCACACAGCCCCGTCCACCAGCCCCGCTCAGCTTCCCCATGCCCCTCCCCCCGTCGTTTGCAGGGAAACTCACCTCGCCCGCACAAGATTCCCCTCAGGCAGCCACTGACACCCTCCTTACTAGGTTTCCCAGCCCGCTACTAGCCCCTAAACCCCGCCCCCGCCCCCGTCCCCGTCCTATCAGAGGCTCCCTCGGGGAAGGAGGAGAGGAAGGAAGGCAAAGACGCTACGCAACCCGTGTCGCGCATGCGCCGCTGAGACCCGGCAGCCAACCGGCGGCCGCAGAACGTTCAGTTCTAAACTAAAGCTGAGGCCAGTGGCTGCGTTTGAACGGTTACAACTTTCAAACTAACACCACCTCCAGCAAACGGCCGTTAAGGGCTATTTAGCTTAAGCTGCGCCAGAGCTGTAGTCACACAGCTCTCCTGTCCTGAGGGGAGTCTTCCCATCTGTTCAACGCCTTGAGGCCTGGTCTACACTAAAAAATTAGGTGGGTGGGAAAATCCACACCCCTGGGTGGTGTGTGAAGCCAGTCTAAATCCCTGGTGGACAGCACCAGGTTGATGGAAGAATTATTCTATGGACCTAGTTACTGCTTCCAGGGGAGATGGATTATCTGTGCCAGTGGGAAGACCCCCTCCTGTCCCATAGGTGGTGTCTGTACTGAAGCATGATAGTGGCATAGCTGTGCTGCTATAGCATTTTAAGTGTAGATATACCAGATTGACTAAAGTCAGTGTGCGCAGCTCACATGTTCTTGCTTGGACCCAGGGGTGTGAAATCTTGGCTCTGTTAAGGTCAATGGCAAAGCTGGCTACTCACTTCAGTGGGGCCAGGTTTTTATCCAAGATTTACATTTCTTCTAGCTCTAGATTGGACTCCCAGGTGCAGTTTCCTTGGCTTGCCTTGGGTGTAGGATGACCAGATAGCAAGGGTGAAAAATTGGGACAGGGGGTGGAGGGTAACAGGTTCCTGTATAAGAAAAAGCCCCAACTATCAGGACTGTCCTTATTAAATCGGGACATCTGGTCACCCTACCTGAGTGATAGGAGATGTCCATCAGGCACAGATTCCCTGGCCACTGTGAGGGCTTGGAGATGCATGGGACAATAAGTCAATTGCCTTGTCAATGCAAAAAAGTTTAGGCAATTCTCACACTAGTACTGTTTCACCAGTAGTAGCAAGAATGGAAGTTGTACTAGCTGGCCAGAAAATTACATGACTGGTGATAAAAATATTTGCAGCCAGTCTATCCTAGTGCTCCTTTCATTTTCATTGCTAGCGTAAGGGGACTGTTGCCCCCTTATTAACATTCAGTGGGGGTGTTTTGGTTGGCTAACTCCCAGTACTAAAAGGGGAAGGGTCTATGGGAAATCAGGACCCTGAGACTGATAGTTCCCAGGAATGCTCCAGGTCAGCCTGAATGAGAGGGTGGGCAGGCTAATCAGGGAGTCAGGAGGCCAGGGAGGTCACATCCTCCGTGTGAGCTGGATTTGCCTGGATCAGACAGAGTTGGGCCGAGCTAAGGAGAAAGCAGGGGTCCAAGCTGAGCTGGGGAGCAGAGCTGCGCCAGATCCAGAGAGAGCAGACCCTGTCCTGGGAGCAGAGCTGCAGCCCCAAAGCCAGAGGCACAGAGTGAGCAGACTTGCCCTGGGAGGAGAGCTGCAGGGGCCAGGGCCAGGGCCAGAGGGGCAGCCCACGGGGCAGGTCAGTGCTGGGAGCAGAGTCAGGGAGCCAGCCTGCAGAGCGGACCTGTCCCGGGAGTGGAGCTGTGGCAACCAGAGGCAGAGGGGCCAGAGAAGCAGCCCAGACAGCTGGAGGCAGAGCAGCAGCAGCCGTGCTGAGACAGAGTGGTGGAGCTGGGGCTGGAGCAGTCTGGAGCTGGGTGTGGTGAGCAGCTGGGAAGAGCGAGGGGGTCCCTGGGCAACGGGCCCAGCACAGGGAGACACCTCAGCCAGGAGGCTCTGCAAGCCAGGCTTGGATCGTAACCCTGACAGGGCAGGGACAATGCTGGGGAAAAGGGTCTTGCCACCTAGAGCCTGAGAGTGTGTGGCCACCACCAGAGCAAGTGTCCAACCCACAGCATCCCTGCAGCACAGCCAGGGCCTGAGAAGAAGGCCTGGGACTTACAAGGAACAGACTGTGAACTGCCCGGACATTCCAGAGACACTGTTTGTGATGTTCCCTGCCACAGAGCGGGTTGATGTGTTTCCTTTAACCTTTCCCATTTTTCCTTATTCTTTTTAAAATTAATTGTTGATTAAATAACTTGCATTTGCTTTAACTTGTATGTAATGGTCCGTAGGTCAGAGGAGTGCCCAGTGCAGAGAGAGTACCCCGGAGTGGGGACACCCTACCCCCTGTCCTAGGTGACCACAGCAGGGTTGGGGGTCGAGCCCCCCAGGAATCCTGGGCCCAGCCTTGTTGGGGTTACGAGGATTCTGCCAGACAGGATAGTGGAAGGGGAGTCCTTAAGGGCAAGGAGACCACTGGGTAAAGGAAGTGGGAGCGAGGACTAAGATCCTTTCGCTAGCCCACTTCACCGGGGTAGTGCAGAAGCCAGGGAAGTTCCCCACAATAGCGGGGCTATTCCCCCGCTTACACTAGCACTCGTGGAGCTACACCAGGGGTAGCTCAATAAAAAAAATTCCTTCCAACTGGTGTTCAGAAGAGTGCTACAAGACACATACATAACCTCATGAGCAGAGCACAGAGAGGACACACTGCCACATTATGACTAGCAAAAAATAATAATAATAAAATCTCAAAGAGGCAGAGGTTCACAGATTTTCAAACCTAAAAATCTGTGCTGAGGTTGTTTATGCTTTAAACCACCTCAGCACATACCAGGTTTATGAACATTAAAAAGTTAACTGCAAAGGAACACTGAAGCCCATTAACCTGATTGTGTGCCAGCCAGTGTGCCCTCACTGACGAAAGGTGCAGTCACACCTGAACAGCTAAACATTAACCTTGCTCTTTTAAGCTAAACAGAGTCATGTCACTGGCTCCATATCTGCTGTTACATAACAGATAACAAAACTCCAGTGGGGGATGGTGCTGGCACATAGGGTCTGAGGTACGTGGTATGATTTTTCAGAATCTCTTTTGAGAATAGTCGTGTAGGTGAAACAGCTGGTACTTATTATGCTATTTCTATGCATGTATATTCATCTTGATATCTGAAGTTATGAAAATTAGCTATGTTTACTACGTTTGCTCCTGTGGTAACACCCACAAGGTATTTACCCAGCACAGGAAGGGACAAGTCAAGTTGAATGGACCATTAAGGAACACTTAGCTCACAATGGACCCTGGAAAACGCCTGTCTACACTTAATGGACTTTTTGTGAATGTTCTAACTAGAATATGGGTGGGGGTGATGGACATGTAACTTGCCCATGTGACTCCAAACACCATCTTTCACAGTAAGAACAGATTTCCCTTTACTTGGTACTTGGCAGAAGCTAAAAGGCCCTGGCCTGGAAATATATCCATGTTGCCTCTTTCCTGCTCCAGCCTCTGGACTACGAACATATACTATTGGGAGCATTCTAACCAAGGGACTGAGGACTTTAAGGTAATCCGGAGCTTCATATTTTCTTGATCCTTTGCAGCTGGACTTATGAGTTGGATATGGTACAGACACTGTTCTAGCTTTACTGATTGCTGATTTCTTCCTTGCAATGGACAAAGATCGGATGTCTGCTGACTTTTTCACATGAATCAGGGGCCTTTGATAGCTGTGGTATGAGCAACATAGCCCTTGCTTGAGTGGTTTTGTTCTTTCCTCTCCGAATATCAAAGCCTGTTCCCATTTAACTCAATAGCAAAACTCCTTTTGATCTCAATGGGAACAGGATTTGGCCCCAAGAGATCAGAGAATGTGATTTCGATCAATTGCTTATCTGTCCAGAGACAGTTCTCAGGCATGTTCTGCCAGGTTGATTTTGATTGCTCCTCCTGTATGTCATGCTGAGGAAAATAAGTCCTGGCCAGACCCTGCACTAAAACTTTTTTAAGTTTTTTTTTTATAAAGTGCTCTTATCCAAAGCGCTTTACAATAGTTAGCTAACCGTAGGAACAATATTTGGAAAGATCATGAAGTGGTCCGCTGAGACCCTCAGCGATTTTCAAGTGGTCTGTGGAAAAGTTAGACAGACTACAAAAACAACCAAGGAACCTCACTTTATTTTCATTTACTTCCTATTACTTACTGGAGGAGAAGGAAGAAAAAAAGAATGAAAAACGGGGGGGAGGGGAATAAGAGAGAATGTTCTTTTCCTTGGCTGGGTCCCAAGGAGGGGCCCCTAAAAATGAAGCTGAACACAGCTGAGCCCCCCAGACAGCCAGGCGTGGCCCCACCCACACTCCGCCCACAGGGCCCCGCTTTGGGGGGGCTCTGGGTTCCGGGGCGCGCGGAAGGGGCGGGGCTAGCCTCCCCCAGCCGCCGGTTCACGGGCCGCCCAGGACTGCCACAGCCCTTTCACTGTGCCCGGGCCACAGCTCCCCCTGCCGTAGTGGCGCGGACTGCGCTGCCCGGTGTCCCGTTATTTCAAAGGCTGTGGGAGCCGCGCAGCACGGCGGGTTGCGGCATTGACTCCCCTTCCCTCGTCCCGGACTCTGAGCACTGCCGCCATGGAAGCGGAGGAGGCGGCACACGGCAAGCCGATCTCTGAAGATCGGCGTCGGCTGATCCCGGCAGCAGGCAGAAGACGACAGGGCAGTCTGGCCGCAGCCGTGGCCCAATGCTTAGCCCTCGGCGTGATGTGCACGGCCGGGGCCTACCCCAGCTGGGTCCTAGTGACGAGCGGCGACGGGAGGAACCAGTCGGTACTAGGGGTGGTCTGGGCCGTGCACCCGAGAGATCCTGCTCCTGACTCCCCGCTCCTGGGTCGGGCCGGAGGCGTCCTGATGGCTTCTATAGCTGTCTGCTGCGTCCTGGCCATCCTGAGCGGCTACGGGGCCTTGGTGCTGGACTTCCTGGGGCTGCGGCGGGGCGGAGTGGCCGCTCCCCTCCTGCATGGCTTGGCCACCCTGCTCGCTGCTGGCGCCGCGGCGCTGTGCTCCTGCCTCTTCCAGTTAGTCCGGAGCAGACTCCGAACTGAGAAGGAACTGCAGCACCGTGGCTTCTCCTCGACCCCTGGCCAAAGCTTCTTCCTCTCCATACTAGCCTGCGCCTTAGCGGCCACTGCGACCGGCCTCAGCTGCAGCGCCTCAGCCCGTGTGGGACCTGCCGCAGGTCTCTCCCCTCCTGGGATGGCGCGGAGGAGGAAAAGACCGAGCTTCCTCAAGCAGGAGGGAGAAGGGGCTAGTGACACAGAGAACAGCCTCCCCGCATCGGAGGGGGAGACTGACCCCCGAAATGAGAAGGTGGTGGCCTTGGTACAGGGGGAAGCGGAACCTGGGATGGCAGGCAGTCTCTGCTTCATACATGAAGAGATTGAACCCCGACTGGCAGGGAGTTTCCCCATCATACAGGGGGAGATTGAACCCCGACTGGCAGGGAGCCTCCTTTTCATAAGGGGAGAAACTGACCCAAATGGAGGCGGGTCTCCCTTTCATACAGGCAAAGACTGAGCCCCAAATAGAAGAGGATTTCCCCTTCATACAGGGCAACACTGAATTCCAAGTGGCAGGGAGTCTCCCATTTGTACAGGGAGAGACTGAATCCCAAATGGTAGAAGACTGCTCTTCATACAACTAGTGACTGACTCTCACTCCAGGAAAATCCCTGTTTCACTGCGGCAAGAGACTGATCACCCTCCCCCCTAAGAGGGACACTACTCAGCCTCCTTTCCACACTACAATAAGAGACTGATGCAGCAAAATCCTGCCTCACCCGCTGGCAAATAACTTCCCAAATGAGAAAGTATTCCCTGTCCTAGGAAAATCCATCTTGTCAAAAGGAGAGACTTCCAACAAAGCATCCTTCAAGTAATTCCCTGGAATGGAGAGATCAGGAGGTGACATACCAGAATCCTTCCTCCCCAGAAAGGAAGACTTCCACCAAAGTGCCTTAAAACTGATCCTCAAAAGGATTACAGCTCTCCAGGAGCTATGCAGCAAAACTAAAAAACAGCATCTTTAAAAACTGCCTTAAAACTACTACTAAAAATAAGGGAATGGTCCTCCATAGGAGTGACACTGCCAAGTTTAATTTAGATTTGCAAGTCCTCAAGTGGTTAATGAGGATTTGGGTTTCCACAAGCCTTCCACTGTGTTCGTTTGCTATTGAACTGGGCAACTCTGCATCTTGTTGAATGTTGTAACAGTGTTAAGAGTATTTTAAGGATTTGTCTTAGCTATGTGTGTGTGTGTGTGTGTGTGTATATATACACACACACACACACACACACGTGTGTGTGTACACACAATAAAACTTTATTTTCTCTCTTTTATAGTCTTACACATATCACAGTTTTAAGATTTCTTTTAAAATATACCATACTAACTAAAGAGTGAACAGAAGCTTACCTGAGAGATAGATACATTAGTAAGCTTTTTATACAGCAACAGATTATTCAAACTCTACTTAAGGCTGAAATTTAAGTAACAGAATAGTTTCTTTCCAAAACATTTTGTAATAAAAAGTCCCCTTATAGATAAGTGGGCTAAATTCTAGCCCCATTGAAATCAATGAGGCTCACAATTTGCATAGCTCTTTTAGAAGGCCAACTACAATAGCATAATTAATTAAATAAAGAGTGTTATTATTATGAACAAAGCATTAGGTATTTCTGACTTTTTATATAGCATTAAGTAGACAGGTAGTTTTCATTTAAAAAATTACAAAATCTAATGTAAATATTTTTAGCATTTTTTAAAAAATCAGTTAAAATAGTTTGCTTGGAATTTAAAATCAGTAGTACTCCGCATTCTCTGAAATCCAATAAGTGCAACATTGAACTAATACATGACAACCAAAAAGTGAAAATTACTAATGTCATTATGTATGATTTAATTGTAGAGCTGATAGGAAATTTTACAGCAAAACTTTTTTTTCCACGGAAAATGAATTTTAGATGAAGGAGAATGGTTTAAAGTGTTCACATTTTTGATAAACTCAAAGTGAAAATTTTGGGGAATCAGAACATTTTCAATTTTGGATTTCTGACAATACAAGATAGCCTGTATGCTATTGTAAAAGGTAGCATCCAGTAAATTGGTTCTTGCTAATACCTTAAAAAAAAAATACAAAACTTCCCTGGCTAGAGAAGTTGTGGCCATCAACTTTGATATCAATGGAAGTAGGTACTTCATAGAATCAGGTCGACGCTCTTTAAAGTCAGTGGGAGTTTTGTAATTGATTTCAGCAGGAACAGGTCCATTATCAGAAACTAGAAGGTAAGCAAGATGAGACTCAGATGCTAACTCAAATACTACAACTTACATAACAACGTGGGAGGGCATGTGAACCCCGTTGGGGGAGGCTTAGCCCCAGCCCCACCCCTTCTGCATGAGGCCCTGCCCTCCCCCAACCAGAGACCCCACTGTGGCCACCTGAGGCTGCCTGAGCACCCCCAGCCTTGGAGTGCTTGGTAGGTGGTGCGGTCCCAGCACCTCCAGCCCTGGAGCGTCAGGTGGTGCAAGCACTGGCCCCAGCCACTCCAAGTCCTAGCCACAGGCTGCCCTAGTCTTGAGGCGGGGTGGGAAGGGGGAAGAGTGGGAAGCTGGAGGGGGCCTGGAGGTAGAGTGTGGGCAGGGCCATGTCAGGCTTAGCCTCCCCTCGCCTGTGATACCCACCACTCATGAATAACAAATTAAAATCCTGTATTTGCTAATTAATATTGTAAATTCTGCCATGAGTTTAGACACTTGCAGCGCAACTGACTTTAAGGGGAAGTTGTCTGATTAAGAGTTCAGGTTTGGACCTATAATGTAATTCACCTTAATGCCAGATGATCTGATTCTCAATCAAAATATTTCATCAGATACATTAAGTTATTCCAGAAAAGCTATTCCTAAATAACTATGTATGGACACTCTTATTCTGGCAAAAGAGTGCCTTTTTTCAAATTAGCTTAATCCAATCAGGAAGTAGATTAAGCTAAACCAGAAAAAGGCACTCTTATACCAGAATAAAACAGTGTGAATTTAAATCAGAATAACTATTCTGGAGTCACTCCATGTGTGGACATTCTTATTTTGGAATAACTGTCATGAGTTGAAAAGCCCTAAATCCTGATCCTATTGAAATCAAAAGCAAATCTCCCATTGACATCGACAATATCATGATTTAGTCCCAAATTTTTAAAAACTGCCTTAAAACTAGTTCCATTTACATTTAGAACTTGCCTGCACTTGAAAGTCAATGTGGAGTAAGGTGGGGTGGGAATTTAAAGTATAGTTGCTGTATAACTCCTGTGTGGACACACTTTTTCTGGAATAAAAATGTCCACACATGAAGTTAATCAGGAACAACTGTGTGTATAGACAAGCCCTTACACACTCACTTTAAGATGCTGCCAGAGCAGCGCAAAGAGACCTAGTGTAATATAGAATCAGGTCTAAGGGGTTTCAAATCAGATTGCCTGTTTTGTAACGAGTGCAGAGCACATTCCTCCCTGCTGTTCAATTATTAAGATAGTTGCTGCCTTCTCATACAAAATGTGATGTATTTCAGTAGTCAATACTAAAAGAAAATGATCTCCATTAGTCACAAATATTGGCCAGGTAAAAGGAAATGGATTTGGCATTCACCCTAAATGATGCTTCTTCTTTGAGTAGATACAGCCATGTATTCCATGTGGGGGTGTGCACACTGCATGCACCAGAATGAGAGAACTTTGCCTACCAGTACCCATAGGAGTGATGCTCACGCCCTGTAGCCATAACCCCACCCCTGGCTGCATAAGGACGGAACTGTCTCAGTTCCTTCTCATGGCCTGTGGCTAAAGCAGGGATGGACAAACCACAGCCCAGGGGCTGCATCCGGCCCTCCAGACATTTTAATCTGGCCCTCGAGCTCCAGACCAGGAGCAGTGTCAGGGGCTTGCCCTGCTCTGCAGGGCTCCTGGAAGCAGCAGCATGTCCCTCCTCCAGCTCCTACATGTAGGGGCATCCAGGGGGCTCCACACGCTGCCCACACGCCGCCCTCTCAGCCAATGGGCGCTGCAGGGACAGCGCCTGCGGACGGGGCACCGTGCAGAGCTACCTGGCCACACCTCTGTGTAGGAGCTGGATGGGGGAACATGCCGCTGCTTCTGGGAGCTGCTCGAGGTAAGCGCTGCCTGGAGCCCTCACCCCATCCCACACCCCAACCCCCTGCCCCAGCCCTGATCCCCCTCCTGCCCTCAAACCCCTCAGTCTCAGCCCAGAGCACCCACCTGCACCCCCAACCCCTCATCCTCAGCCCCACCCCAGAGCCCACACCCCCAGCTAGAGCCCTCACCACCTCCCACACCTCAACCCCCAATTTTGTGAGCATTCATGATCCGTCATACAATTTCCATACTCAGATGTGGCCCTCAGGCCAAAAAGTTTTCCCACTCCTGGGCTAGAGTCAGAGCTTGATGTTGTGTCTTCACCTCACACTATTGCTCTGTCTTCTGAGAACTTTATCATGTATATTGTAGTAGTATCTTAGGTTCAGTTTAAGTGTTAGCAGAATAGTTGGCTGCCCTGCATGATGCCCTCACTAGGATTCATGCATTGTCTGTGGTGTAGTGCGAGCCATCCCCAACAGCACCCCCCAAACGAGGTGCTTGTGTCTCAGCAAGGCATACATTAAAGAGTGGTGTTCTATCAGCAAGTTGTTCACAGAGAGGACTCAGTTGGCGAAAGACTTGCAGCTGAAGCAGCACCTGCTGGAGCAGGCCATGAGGCCCACTTCAGAACTGAGGCCTTCTTCTGATCAGCAGTCACCTTCAGATCTGACAAGTGATGCCAATCTGAGATCAGGCTCTGGTATCTCCCTGCAGAGGAAAAGGGGTTGTTCACCCGCCTCTGGTGTGGCAAGGATAGGGTGACCAGACAGCAAATGTGAAAAATCAGGACAGGGGGTAAGGGGTAATAGGAGCCTATATAAGAAAAAGACCCAAAAATCAGGACTGTCCCTATAAAATTGGGACATCTGGTCACCCTATGCAAGGAAGAGGTTCCATAAAACAAGTCGGGACCATTCTATGGCTCCGGGAGACTCCTTTTTTTTAAGAGGAGTGCAGACCAGCACCATACTCCATGCACAATGGAGCAGGTCTGTCCAACTGCGCCCCAGTACAGCATCAGGAGCAGTATGGGTCTGTACTGTCAACTCTAGTTCTGATCATGAAGCATCTGTTGAGTCTGATCCAATGATGTCAGCACCAGTGCTGACAGTCTCCAAGTCAATGGCATACCCGGTGGCCTCAAACTTGCATTGCCTCTCAATCCAGGATTCTCCTCTAGTTCAGGAGTTCTCTGGTGCTATAGCTTCTATTGGCTCATCTTCCTTTGTTCCCTGGCACCTGCTGGCCATGTTGCAGAGCTTTTCTTTCTCCCATCTGTGTCAGAAAACTGCCTTCTTTGTGGCTATAACATCTGCAAGGAGAGTGAGAGAGTTACAGGCTTTGATTTCAGAGTCTCCTTACACACAATTTTCCAGAGACAAAGTAATCCTGTGGCCACACCCTACGTATTTATCTAAGGTGGTTTCCCATTTTCACTTGAAGCAAATTATGTATCAGTGTTCTTCCCTAAGCTGCATTCAACTCCAGAGGAGCAGCATCTTCACACAGTGGGTATCAGGCAACGTCTGGCTTTTTATCTGGTAGACCTAAACCTTTCCATTCATCACCTCAACTGTTTGGATCATGTGTGGATCTGTTGAAGGGTCAAGAGATCTTTTAACAGACAGTCTCCAGGTAGATAACTTTCTGTATCATGACAGCATACAAAGTAGCCCAGGCTGTGCCTCCAAAAGGTGTACAAGCTCATTCCATGAGAGCTCAAGCAACACCAATGGCATTTCTAAATGACATTCCTATACTGGACATCTGCAAGGTGTCCGCTTGGTCCTCTGTGCATACTGTTGCAAACCACTATGCCATTACAGCAGCGTCTAGGTCAGATGCAAACTTTGGGCAGGCAGTCCTGCAGTCCTTCTTTAAATAGACTCTGAGCTGCACCTCAGACGAATACTGCTTATGAGTCACCCATATAAAATACATGGCTGCATCTACTTGAAGAAAAACTAACTTGTTTTTTGAGATGTGATGCAAATGTGTATTCCATGACCTGCCCTCCATTCTTTCTGCATCGGAGTCTATACTACTGATGTTCGGTGCAAAGGAACTGAGGGGCTCAGGGTGACACCACCCATTTACAGCATGGGGAGGGGTAGGCCAGAGGGTGTAAGTGCCACCCCTACAGGTACTGCTAGGCAAAGTTCTCCAGCTCTGGTGCATGAGTTACTCACCCACTCACGTAGAATAGATGTCTGCCTTACATCGAAAGGAACAACAGTTAAGGATAGGTTACCATTTTTTGTTACCAGTGCTTCCTTTTTTTATAGGTTTTTGTGATTACAGTCAATTTTTTTCTGTTTAACTACAAACTATGACAAATAATGCCTCTGATTCTGCTCTTACTTACCCCAGTTTAAATCAATGGATGGTAGTTGGGGTTACACCAGTATAAAATCAGTAGGAGACTGGAATCAGGATCAATGTATGTTACTTTTAAAACATTTTTTGGTGTCATTTTCCTTTATTTGTACCAATCTAGATACTAAAGTATTGTTATTCTTAAACCCATCTAGGCAGTTTTGTGGCCTTGGGCAAGTCACAACCTATTCTGTGTCTGTCCCCTCCTCCATAAAATGGGGATAATAGTCATATTTTGCACTTTGAAAATATAAATAGTGATGCCACTGCTAAGAACTGTAAAACTATTTACCCTGTCCAAATTCACTACTCTTGTTTCCATATTTCCTATTTTACTTTTCTCTATTCCTTCTCTCTCTTCTATTCCTTCCAGCATCTTTCTAATGCTTTAATACTTCTTTTTTATCTCTCTTTCCTATCAGCCTTCAGCTTCTCTTCAGCCCAGCCCTCTACAAATGTTATTTCCAAATGCCCTGCCTTAGAACATGCTGATTTGAATATTCCATTCTTTCTGTTAAAGGGATATCACCTTAAACATTTTGCTTACTGTTTGAACAGAAAGGAAATTAACACAACACCATGTGTATCCATAATCCTGTGGTTCATGCACAGTTGCAAGGGTTGCACCCATTTTGTAAGTCCATTGCTGATGCTGCCTTAAAAGCATGTACTTTTGCATCAAGAGTGGTGAATCTTTGTAATTACAGTAGGATGCTTGAGTTGGGTAGTGGCTTTCAACAGCACTGTCTATCCCACAGAGACTACAGGAGGCAAAAAGTAGTAGCTGCTGGGCCCTAGACAGCTGAAAACCTGAGATAAGCTAAAGTCAGAGCAAATCCCTGAAAATAATTCTTTAGGGCAATTCCGCCCGCCAGATCTGAAGGGTGAATCTTTAGCCGAAATGGTGACTGTTCTGTGTTTGGGAAGGAATTATCCTTTTGTTCCTCCAAAAATGGGTTTGTGCTGGCTGTGTACCACAAGTGCACTGAAGCAAAATTTATTGGAACAAAGATCACTGTTCATTCTTAAAGCGTCTTGCCTTATTGCACTGTTCACCCTAAATCCTCCCATCCCAAATCTGATCAAATTGAAAGCTTTACCAGGCACCAAGGATAATCCATCTTTAAGAATGGGAACTGGTACAAAATAGGTAACCTATATGGAAGCCCACAAATCTATGGGGTAATAGATCGATGGCAACATATCTACCTTTAGGTTAGAACACAAACTTCAGTAATCCAAAACACTACATTGATGCTGGATCCTCCAGTATCTCCACAATTATAGAACAGTATTGTGTAACATGATAGAAATAAATTCACATAATCTTCATCAGTATGCTTTTCAAAATAGCTCACAAAAATGCTATACATATTATTAACAAAACGCCTTATTGTGCTATTGACAATGTAAGTCATAGCCCCTTACTCACAACTAGACCTGTACTTATACATAGTCAATGTCATATGTGGCATTTGTCATACACAGTGCCAACTGGAGGTGCTGTCCCCAACTATCAGGACAGTAGTTTCCGTATAACTTGGGAAGGCTGTACAGCTTCCACAGGTCAGTACCCATGATAACTATTAATGTGGATAATCCTGAGAGAACTGAGTCAAATATACAAAAGCAGTCTCTAAAAACTGCTCCTGCATTTATTTGCACCCATATTGAGTGCAATTCCTCATGAGTGCAAATTAAATTTAGACTCCCTGATATCTCCTGAATTTAGATGTTCATGGCAATTTATAGACTAAGTAAAATGTATTTTTGCTCCAAGGAGTTTGCAGTTTAAACAAGACATAACACAGCACAGGATGACAAACAAAGAGATTGAAGAATCCTGATACCACTTGGTATAAAGACCAGAGAGGCTTACTAAATTGGTGTAAATGGGTTGCTAATCTGTTAGCCAAAATTATCGGTGTCATCCATAATTAGGAGGATTCATGCGGATGAATTGGTGGAATTAACGGGCAAGTTTTGATGTGCTGATATATTCTTAATAGGTGTTCAGAGATCACAGAACGAAACATTTTACTAAACTGTCGTAAATGTGGGGAAAACAGCCCCATGCTGTGATCTGGCATTGGTGATGTGGATATAACATAATTAATTAAAAACCAGAAAGCTCCACTTCTGTCCAGCATACCAGAGCCATTCTGAATCGTGTTTATATAAGTTGTTTATTTTTAGCCCCAGACTGCTCTTTAATATAACTATTTAACAACCATTCAATGCTCTTTTCTATAAACTTAGACATGAAAACCAAGAACTCATTACAGTTAACAAAATGATCATGTATAATGAAAGATTTCATATTGAACATGTATGGCAACATTAATAGCTTGAGGAAAAAATACATGTTGTCTTGTGCTTATTCAGAAACTAGGAAATCGAGTAGGGGAGTGTGAGAAAACTTGAAATTTAATTACTTTTACATAGGTTGAATTTTCAGCAAATTTTTACTGTGGTTGTTGGAGTAATGTTAATTCTTTCAGAGTTTTTGTATGTCTCCTGAGACTTACTTTGGCAATAGCCAAACCTTATTGACTACCAGCAGCAGTTTGTAAACTTTACATATTTTCTGCTACTAAATTTCCTTTAATAAAGTCTATTTGATCCAGATGTATGATTTAAAAAAAATAATCGTTCGCAGTCTTGTGACCAGCATTCTTGCCGGTAATTTGGAGACTCTGCCATTGTCAAGTACTGAAAAGAAGATGTTTTTCTTTCTAGTATATATCATTTAATTCCTTGTATAACTATAGTATGTCTATTATAGGGGGAGGTGGTAGAAACTCCTATATTTAAGTTACCTAACACTTCCCACTGCAAATGGTTCTTGCCATATGCTCCGACACATCCAGTTTGCCTTTGAAATTCCGTAGAGAGAACGCCCTGGGACTAGAGAGATGCCTTTCACTACATTCTCCTCAGGTTTGGCTAGGTTACACAAATACTGGCATTTCCCTTCTTTTGCTTGTGCTCATCAGGAAATTATCTGGCAGCCTCGCAATATACTATTCAAAAGGTGAACATTCTAACATTTTAATGAATCTGGCCCACATTGTTGCAATCAGCACTGTCCAGAAAATATGTGGACCACACTAACTACAAGCACCAAACAATATAATCCTAATTTGAGTGATTAAAGACCAATTCTGCAAGTACTTTTGCATATCTGTTACTTAGCTCATATGAGTAATTCCACTGAAGTAAACTCATGTGAGTAAAATTATACTCCTGCATAAGTGTTTGCAGGATCAAAGCCTAAATTATCTAATGCAGTACACATGCAGACTACGATAGCTAGTTTTTTTGCTCTTTTTCGATTGCCATAGGGCTTACTTATCACGGATAGTGAAATGTCTACCTTGCTTCTACAGAGAAAACTGCTAAACTGTCAGAATTCTTAATACTGGGGTTGTTCTAAAACTTATTCAAAAGCAACGAAGATTGTATTTTCCTCTAAGGGAGGAAGTGAAGATAGGGACAAATTGTTACAGTATCCTATAAAAGGCAGCAAATAGCAGATCTGCCATGAAAGCTCCAAGCTCTCCCAGTCATCTAGTTAAGTGATGGCTTTAAAGAATGAAGTCTTGAGGAAGCGGTGGAGGAGAGAACAGGCAGCTGTGCATTAAAGGGGGTTTCCTCAGGGACTGAGAACCAAATTAAGGTCACAGTGGGTGGCCAGGTTCCGTACAGGGGGAAACAAGTTGTGTTAGCCCTTGAGGAATCTGGCTTTAGTGAGGTGGACAAAAATGGAGAAGTCTTTGATATGTGAATGGAAGGCTATAATGGGTCCAAATATACTTTGAGTTTACCGATGGAGCTTATATCTTTAAATTAGGTCTGTCAATTAATTGCAGTTAACTCAAAAAAATTAATCACGATTAATCGCACTTCTAATAGAATACCAATTGAAATTTATGAAATAGGTCAGGCTGTTTTTCTACATTTTTCAATATTGATTTCAATTACAACACAGAATAAAAAGTGCACAGTGCTCACTTTATATTATTATTTTTATTACGAATATATGCACTGTAAAAATGATAAAGTATTTTTCAATTCACCTCATACAAGTACTGAAGTGCAATCTCTTTATAATGAAAATGTAACTTACAAATGCAGATTTCTTTTTGGTTACATAACGACACTCAAAACTAAAACAGTGTAAAACTTTAGAGCCTACAAGTCCACTCAGTCCTACTTCTTATTCTGCCAATTGCTAAGACAAACAAGCTTGTTTACATTGATGGGAGATACTGCTGCCTGCTTCTTATTTACAATGTCACCTGAAAGTGAGAACAGGCATTTGCATGGCACTTTTGTAGCCGGCATTGCATTTACATGCCAGATATGCTAAACATTCATATGCCGCTTCATGCTTTGGCCACCATTCCAGAGGACATGCTTCCATGCTTATGATGCTCATTAAAAAAATAATGCATCAATTAAATTTGTGACTGAACTCCTTGGGGGGAGAACTGTATGTCTCCTGCTCTGTTTTACCCGCATTCTGCATAGATTTCATGTTATAGCAGTCTCAGATGATGACCGAGCACATGTTTGTTTTAAGTACACTTTCATAGCAGATTTGACAAAACGCAAAGAAGGTAACAAAGTGAGTTTTCTAAAAATACCGACAGCACTCGACCCAAGGTTTAAGAATCTGAAGTGCCGCCCAAAATCTGAGAGGGACGAGGTGTGGAGCATGCTTTTAGAAGTCTTAAAAAAGCAGCACACTGATGCAGAAGCTACAGAACCCAAACCACCAAAAAAGAAAATCATCCATCTGCTGGTGGCATCTGACTCAGGTGATGAAAATGAACATGCATCAGTCCACACTGCTTTGGACTGTTATCAAGCAGAACCCATCAGCAGCATGGAAGCATGTTCTGTAGAACAGTGGTTGAAGCATGAAGGGACATTTGAATCTTTAGCGCATCTGGCATGTAAATATTTTGCAACGCCAGCTACAACAGTGCCATGTGAACACCTGTTCTCTCTTTCAGACAACATTGTAAACAAGATGCGGGCAGCATTATCTCCTGCAAATTATAACCAACCTTGTGATTGGCTGACCAAGAAGCAGGACTGAGTGGACTTGTAAGCTCTAAAGTTTTACATTGTTTTATTTTTGAATGCAGTTTTTTTGTACATAATTCTACATTTGTAAGTTACACTTTCACAATAGAGATTGCACCACAGTACTTGTATGAGGTGAACTGAAAAATAATTGTTTTTTTACAGTGCAAATATTTGTAATAAAAATAAATACAAAGTGAGCACCGTACACTTTGTATTTGGTGTTGTAATCAAAATTAATATATTTTAAAGTGTAGTAAACATCCAAAAATATTTAAAATATATGGTATTCTATTGTTGTTTAACAGCGCTATTAATCGCTTGACAGCCCTACTTTAAATCCAACAGATGGAGAACACAACTTCTGATGCTTGAAAAGAGTGAAGAGAACACCAAGAATGGAAGTGTTTACACTTTTGAAGATAAGTTTTGTGAATACAAGGTTTCCTGCTAGATAAAACAGTATGGACCTTAACTGAACAGGATAGCTCCATGCTTGAAAGACATTTAGGAACCATGTCTCAGCCAGAATAGTGCTATGAGAATAACCTTCGCTCTTTCCTATGCAGTTTGAGTAAAATATTGAGAATGTACTAGTTCTAAAATTTTAGCAACTCTTCACATAAGGAGGGGATTTTGCTGATTTTCCTGACAGTCGATATAATTAATCGCTGCCTGGTTGACCAGCATTAACCTGATGGAGTGGCCCCGTACTGTGTAAAGGAAGTGTTGACAAGCATATTGAACTGCTCTCAGCTCTAGGATGTTGACGTGGAGCAGGATCTTTTGTGCAGACCACTTCATGTGGACTGTGGCCTCTGGGTGGTGAGTTCCCCCCATCTGAAAAAAGAAGAATCTGTTGTGAAGATCTGTGAGGTTAAGGTCCCCACACAGATTTTCAGTAGGTCCTTCCACCACCTGAGGAAGTCCAGAACTTTCTGAGATAGTGTGATGCATTTGGAAAGACTGTCTGTTTGGGGTATACACAGTCCTTAGCCATGCCTGAAGGCACCTGAGATGCAACCGTGCATGAAGTATGACAAATGTGGAGGCCAACATGGGCCTCAAGAGTCTTAGGTACATCCTTGGAGTTGTTTGTGGGCTTTGTTGTATCATTGAGATTAGACTGGACAGAGTAGAGAATCTTTCTTTGGGGAGATACAATGGCAGTTATGGAGTCTAGAGTGACTATGACTAAATCTATTCTTTGGACTGGGGTGAATGTAGACTTCCTCCGATTGATGCGAAGGCCCAGGGACTGAAATAGGGCTAGAGCCTTGGAGGTTGCCAACTGGACCTCGAGAGCTGATCGATCCCTGAGGAGCCAATCATCCAGTTATGGGAATATTGCTATGCCACACTGATTTAAATGCACCTCCACAGCTGAGAGAGTTGTTGAAGGGAAGGACTGGGAACTGATAGCGTTCTAAGCCAATTATGAAACATAGGAAACCTTTATGGGATGGGTAGCTAGCTATATGAAAGTAGGCACCTGGAAGCTGAGGCCAACGAACCAGTCTCCTGATGGGATTATAGTAGCTAGCATCAACATCCTGAAGTGCTGGGAAAGTATATAGCTCTTCAGATTTCTGAGGTTGAGGATTGGCCTTCATCCTCTGCCCTTCTTGGCAACTAGGAAATAGTTGGAATTGAATCCTCTTCTAAAGAATTGTGGGAGAACCGCTTTGATCATCCCCAAGAGTAGGAGAGTGTGGTCTTCTTGTGTTAAGAGCTGTTCATGAGAGAGATGCCTGAAGATGGATGAGGAAGGGGGAATAGTGTGGAAGTGTATGGAATATCCCATATTGATCAACTCAAAGATCCATTTATCTGAGGCAATGTTCCCAGGCCGAGAGGAAGTGCGATAATCTGTCTCCAAAGTAAGGGTGGATGGAATCATGCAGCACAGGATCCAGGAAAGTAGGAAGCCTGAAGATCCAAGGTATCAACCGAGATGTCAAAACTGATTATTAGAGGGAGGTGCAGATGATGTAGAAAGGGGTATTCCCCCCCTTTTTTTTTGCTGTCTAGATGATCTCCTCTGAAAGCCAAACGGTCCAGGAAAAGTCTTTGGCATATGGTACTGAAATGGTCTAGAGTGCAGTGATGTTTTGGACCTACTAAACAGTCTGTTGCAGGAACATAAATTCCTAGAGACCGTATGGTCGCCTTTGAGTCCCTCAGCAGTCTCTCTCAGCATTAAAGAGCTTGGGCCCTTCAAACGGAAAGTTTTCAACTGTATTCTGCACTCCCGTCAGGTGACCGGAAAACTAGAGCCAGGATGCTCTCCTCATAACCACTGCCATAGCTAAGGATCTATAAACCATTTCCAGGGCAGCCTGGAGGGAGGGTTTTGATATCAATTGACCCTTCAAAATGAGAGCCTAAAATTGTTTCCTCTGGTCCTGTGGCAGATGTTCAAAAAAATGTGTGAACTCGAACAAGTGTTAAAATCATATTTTGCAAACAGTGCTTGCTAATTTGCTATCTGAAATCAGAGAGCCCCCACAGTCTAAATGTTGGACTTGTTACCATAGGAGAGGATCTGGAGTGTTTTTTTCATTAGCTGCAACCACCATCAGGGAATTGGGAATGAGGTGGGAAAACAAATGGTTTATTCCCATAGACAAAATATAATATAGGTGGGCTGGATAGTGGCCGGTGTTTGCAAACTGTGCAAGTAGGCGATAAACAGAGGTTCATTGATTGGAAGGGTGATTTTCCCCTGAGGGACGATATTTAAAATGTCCACAAAGGAGTGTTGAGACTCCTGGATCTCTTCTAATAGAATCTGGAAAGATTCTGCCAGGCATTCTTGCAGTCTTGGAAGGCCTGAAAGTCATCAGTGTAAGAGGGTGGTGGAAGCATGACTGCCTCGAGATGAAGAGGACTTCACAGATGGGGGTAAGCTCCCTCTAATCCATGGGTCCTGCTGTTCTTGACTGCCTCTTCTTGTCAAAGAGGCATACAAGGGGACGATCATGTACCAAAGATTGGTCAGTTGGTGCCTGTGAGTGCTGTAGTACCAGCAAGTATTGGGGACTCTTTCTGGCTGGGAGCCTATAAAATTGTTCACCAACATAACCCCAGGAATTTCAGTAGATAGGGGGAGGATCGCCATGGGTACTCAACTCCTGGATCTAGGGCATCTGGTGTGGCCCGGAAGATCATCTTCCGCGTAGTGGTTCACGAGGGTGTGATGGTATCGTGCCAAGAGCATCCTGTAGCAAGACTTCAGAGTCTGAAGAAGTATCCCCTGGGCTGAAAGGGGGGAGCATCAGACATATGTTCCGGTACTGAAGGCCTGAGTGGGGTTCAGTCTCGGGGACTGCAGTTGCAGGTGTCTGAATGGTATCAGGGAAGGGGCTTTCATAGGGGCCCATAGCAGGGGAGACTCCAGTACCTCCAGTATGAAAAGTTCCTCTGGGGAAAGAAATCTGGAGGGTGCTAGAGGACTATAGTATCAAAAAGTCTGAGTCAGCACCAGAGCCTGGAGAAAGGGTTGGTGCTGAGGTGATACCAGAGAGGCTTTGGAGAGGAACTTCTTTGACGTTACAGCTCTGGTGCTGGGAAGGTGATGGTACCAGACCACGAATAGGTGGCCTGTGCACATGCTGGCACCACAAGGCATCAGTTGGTTCTGAGGCTGACAGCTCCCTGTGTTACGAGACCTTTCAGACCTTTAAGCTGTGCAAAACCAGTAGCTTAGTACCAGAGTCAGATAGAGCCTCAGCTGTACTCCTGGAGAGAGACAGACATCTCATGTGGGATTTATGGAATAACCTACCCCTCTTTGTCTTTTCCACAGTTGGGGAAAGAAGCTTCTTCTTGGATGACTTAGCTTCTGAATGTACTGCTCGAACTGCAAGAGTCACTGGAGCGGCCTAAGGGACGATGTATGACAGGGTGGGAAGCGGATGCCACTGGGGCTAGTGAAAGTTCTACTAGAAGGAACTTCAGTCCAGCTTCTCTGTCTTTTTGTGACCTGCCTTTAGATGCCATACAATCCTTTCATTTTGACAGCATTTTAAGAAAAAGACCTCTGGTAAATATGGCAGGGCTTAAACCCCAGGGTCTTTGGCATAACCTGGAGGTCTAATGAACTAAAAATAGGAATCCTAAAGCAAAAAGGGTGGGTAACTCCCCCACCAACCACAACTGTGCTGAAACTAAAAATAAAACAAAACTAAATAAAGAATACATCACTGTTAAAAAGGCAGGAAGCTGAGAACAGCACACACAATGGCTCCATCTCAAGTCACAGGCTATTAAGGCTTCAGCTAAAACAAGTATATTCAATAAATTAGGTGCAATCCAGCTATACTTAGTAATTAAGTGTATTTTGTTCAAAAGACTGTAGTGCCTTACCACACTGTTTGAATACCCTAATCACTGCTAAGAGTCAACATTTCACCAGATGTTTATCTGCTTCTCCCTAACCTTCTTCTGTAGCATAGAAGATAACTGGGGTAAAAAACACTTCATAGTAGGATACAGTATGTAATTCTATATCACACTGGAAGAGAAATGAACGTACAAGAAACCCTCTTCTAATGTGAAGTTAACATTGAAAAAAAGAACACAAGTACAAAGACATGGGGCAAAATCCTAAATTAGTATCTGGACACCTAAATAAGTGGCCTGATTTTAAAAATTGCTGAGGTCCCAGTAGCTCTGATTAACGTAAGTGATGCTCAGCACTTTTGGAAGTCAGATCTATTAGCCATTTATTTAGGTGGTCTAAGGAGTCTAATTTTAGGCATCCAATTTTATAATACCATGGCCATTATTCTCTAATGTACTAGTTAGAACATATTTTGCTCCAGGGGCACAAACGTGAATATTGTCACTTAAAAGTACATTTTCCTGGACTGTAACTACTTAAAATCGGTTCATGGCTGATGTTCTCAGCAGTCTAGAAAGTACAGTAAGTGCTACAAATTTAAACCTGTTAGGAAAAAAAAAAACTTGCAAGAGCAATTAATACACAATTGATTTTTATAATTTGACTAAATCTATTAAACCACATTAACATTCTAATAAGTTGACCTTTTTAGACTTAAGTTTTATAATAAAAAATATTGCATGCAAGACCTACAAAAATATTAACTGCTATGAAAAGTCAGTAATTTCTTCAGAAAGTCAGGCACAAATATAAATACTCACTTCTGAAAATGTAGTCCTCTGTAATTCAGCAATCCTTCTGTATAATTTAGTTTTTGCTTTCTTTACCAAAATTGCTACACTGTATAAGCTAAACAATTAGGAATACAAAAGTTTTCTAACAAACTATATTAAAAATGCAAAGATTTAATAGTAGTTTCTGTAAACTTGATTTGAAATACAAACTTCACAATTCCAAAAGTCCTCCTGTATCACTGAGTCATAAGTTACAGATTAAAGATTTATGAAAAATGTTCATTTGTATATTTTTTCACAAAAAGCAAAATGTTTTCAAGTCTGAGGGTGGGATTTCAAGAGTGCTTAAGTAAATTAGGCATCCAAGTCCCACTATTAAGATCTGAACTCATTTAGGTGATTTTGAAAAATCCCAATGTAATGATACAGAAAAGAGGCAGTCAATGAAGATGCCTCAAAAGGGAAAGATATGGCAACCATGCTGAACCTGCAACACTAAACCAGGGAGGCACACCATCCAATGAATAGGGTACTAGTCTTCAAGTCAGGAAACCTGGGTTCTACTTGCAGTTCTGCTACCAACATGGTGTGAGATTAGGCAAGTCATTCTATACCTCAGTTTCTCCATCTGTAAAACTATAAGGACACTAGCCTTCCCTTACTTTGTAAAGCATTTTAGAGCTACTTGTGAAAAGGACTGTATGAAAACTCACAAGTGAACTGTGTTTTTTGGGGAAGATTTAGGTATGCAATTGAAAGTAAAAAGATAATATAGGTGGAACATAATTACTTAAGATGCAATTCTGCTCAATATTAGCAAAACATCTGATGGAATTACATAGTTAATATACACCGGATCCTCGCTAGAACGTGCATCTATATAGCGCAAATTCACATAACACGCAGTTGCGGTCATGGATCCCAAATGTAATTAGTTTAATTGCAATTCATTTTAACGCGGTCCCCGCATTAATGCGGTACCACGCATCAATCCCAAACCCTGCGTTCTAGTGAGGGTCCAGTGTACTGTATGATTTGCATAATGCATGAAAGTAATCAACTCTCTTATGTCGGTTCTGAAGCCATAACTTCCTCTGAAATGTCCCTCATTTCAAGCATCACTCATTTTAGTCCTGAACCTATTTATGTTCTATACAAATTGTGTCTTCTCACTTATTATTGCATATTATTTTTATTAGATATAAAGAAACAGGAAAGTGAAGTTGCAGAAAGCTATTTACAGTCTTAAATTCCCTACATGAATAACAGTTCCTATTCTTCTCTTTGGGTCTGTCTCTCATATTGCATCCTATATTTGGGCCTTTGGCAGGTTGAGAGGTATGTCTGAAACACATTAAAGGGTTAAAAGGGTATGGAAGTAACAGTTTATATGAACATTTTGTTAAACTAACTATTTTTTGCCTGCTTGTGTACACAAATGCTTTTTAACTTCTTCACTACAATTCGAGTTTATACAAAAAGACACACACCAAATAATGCAATGCTGTTTTAAAGGTTTAACGTTTATTTCCCCAAGACAGCCTAGCCTGCACTCTACTTAGATAAATTTCACAAGCTAGTTTTCTGCTGCTTCTAGTTTTAAACTTTAACCATGTTTCTGATGACAAGGAATGCTGTAAAAATACTCTAGTCCAACAAAGAGTTATGATCACAAAATAATCTTTATCCATTCTACAGTGTTTCAGAATTGCCAGTTAATTTTAAAACACAAGGTAGATATAGATGCTAATGGTGACTAATCCGGTATGTTTTATTATAGCAAACTGTTGTTCATGCAACACTTGTGCTCAAAGGGGAAGGCACAGCATTTCCTACAATGAGCCACCTTATAAAGAGTTCTCCTTTTTGTATAAATTTGTAATGTCACCTTTAATTTAGTGTGCAGAACCTCAAAACTGAGGCATTACTCCAATTATAAAAACACTTGCATGTTTTTTATGCAAGTTTTAAAAATACAAAGTTTTCTCTCTAAAGTGGCTCAAAATAGATTGTTCATGGCTGCCTACATCTAAGATAAAAAGAGTCTAAAACAATTGGACAGATTAGGCATATTATTAAAGGTATTCAAACCAGGAATTGGATTTGTACATCTATTCACACCTCTTCTTCGGTCTTTATTCAGCAGTACATATGCACCAAATTTCATTTTTAGAAGTTTCCATATCATTTTCATAGAAAACAAAGTTTGAAAACAAGTAACATTGAACAGCACGGTATTCTACCACAAAAGAAACATTTGGTTACAGGACTCAACAAAATCTAAAAATGAGCTATGCTGTAGATTACCACATGCAAAGAGATCATTATGTTATCTTTGAAAATGAAAAGGATGATGAATTTATTACCACATTTTACTGTCTTCTACTATTATGGCAACTTATGTACTGCAACACAGTCTATTTGGAGAGAAATGTATGTTTTTTCATGCAAAAATCTACATAAATTTGTTTTGATGATATGGAAAGCTTTTCATAACATCAAACATTCATCTGGTGCAAATGCACAGGGAAGCCTTCCTGAAAATTCTGACTTTACAAGCAACTAATAATAAGCCATACAGGAAAGAAATTAAAAATAACTAAAAGAAACAGGGAAAAAATAAAATAAAACAGGCTGCAGGAGTAAACCAGAGTCTGCTGCTAAACCGGTCTTTATTTGTGTGTCCAGTGTAAGTTAACACTTATGAACTCATTTTGATAATTTACTAGGTTTATTATCAGCCCCCTGAAGGCGAATCAAGCTTGCATGCGTTCACATACAGCATCACAACCATACTCTCGTACACACGCCACTCCAGGACTAGGAGTCTGCTTCATGAGTGAAGAGCCCCAGGTTTGAAACATGAGCCTGGCTCCACAGCTGAGTCCAGACATTCATTCAGTGTTGTCCATTCACACGGTGCTTCATAGCAAGGCCTGGGCTCATTCTCCTTGGACTTATATGGGCATCCTATTCTCTTTTATGCTTACAAAGCTTGATGATAATAGTACTGCATTTTCCCCCCCAATTGCTCTAGTAAGTCATTGTTCCTTCTCAGGCACTGAAGATCTTTGACCTGTAGCCCTTTTTCTTTGAACAATCTAAATAAGCATTCAGTGAAGTTTTTCATTACATTTTGCCACTCATTCTCACTCGCACCCACTCGCCATCTTGACTTCATTTGGGCTTTTCTGTGATTCCAAATGAAATCTTCACATTTTCTTTCCCGATTTAATGCAGCAGCGGATCCCATGAGCCAAGATTGATGGGTCAAACCATTTTTTATTCAGTGCTGCATTGTACCTAACCACCAAAATATCACTCTAAAACTGGAACCCTTCTGCTGGTACATTGGCAGATGAATTGAAACCAAATGTTCCACCTTGTATTGCCTCTGGAACAAGGCTAGGATCTTCATCAATCTATTAAAAAAAAACAAAAAAGTACTTTGAATGGGTACAGAGAGGACAAATACTAGTTGAAACAAGTTTTACATCACAGAACGATTCTAACGCTTATAAGACTAGATGAGTTTTTTAAACAATAGATAAAGCTAAACTATAGATGCTGATGTAGCCTACTTGTAGTAGTCTGACGCCATATGGCTCACAATCAGCAATACTATATTTACATACCTTTCACCCTGAATCACCCCGAAGCACTTTATGAATTCAAATATGAATTACAAACTGAATGACAGAGAGGGTGTAGCAACACTATTCGGACAAGAAAAGAAGAATCAAAATTGAGAGGGCAGCCCGGATAGATAGACGTGCTAGTTCTGCTTCAGTTAGCACACTAAAAATGGTAGTGTGGACACACAGACAGCGGCACATATTTGAATACTTCTAAAATGAGACCACCACCAGACTATTCTCAAGATGACTGAACTACCCAGCAATGCCTTTGGTATTTTTGAAGTTCTAATGCTGTTTTAGTATGTGTGTGTGTGTAAGTTAGTATTACTTTGGCTGTCCAAATGAATCTGGATTAAACAGTGTTCATGTACTGGTTTTTGTTATATGAGGTGAGTATCAGACATTTCGTATACTCTACTCTCTAATTCTAGCCTGTGATTTCACTTTTTAAATGGCTGCTGAATAAAGTTAAACAGGGATTTTTGAAGTTATAGAGCCTGCTAATTTGGTGCTACCAATTTTGTTTTTCTTGATGTCAATATTAATGTCTTTCTTTTTAGTCTATTTTATTGATAAAGACAGAAAAGATTATAATTTTAGTAAGATGTTTTGTTTTAGAGCATGAATCATTTATTTGTATCACGTGAGAGAATACTGCAGCTTTGGGAGGATGTTCTTTGGTAGCAAAATAATAAAAATGCACAACTTGACACTATGTTACTCAGAGACAACCACAAATAATGCTATAACGCTCACACAGATTTAAGAACTGTTGTAATTATTTCCTTAACCATGTTTGTAAGAAAAGATTAAATATGATTGAAAGCAGAATAGATTACACTGCTACTAGATACTTACATCATCTGAAGAGAAGAACTGATCAATGATCTCATAAGCCAGTTTGTAGATGTCTTCATTTTCATGATTTTGTAGCTGTTCAATTTTCTCCAGCCCTTTAAGAGATGGAATTAAATTAAGCATTAAAATACAGTAGAATTAGAATCTCATTTATCTGACCCTCTGTTAGGCTCTCCACATTAACTGATCAGGACTCCAGGGCCAGAAGTGGGCAATCTCTCTTGTGGCCAGTAGATGCTGCTGCAGCAACACACTTTCCCATTCTCCGGATTTTTGATGATCAGATCTGGTCCTGGTCCCAATTAGATTGGATAAACGGGATTCTGCTGTATTATATTTGACAGCCAAGCACAACCTGCTCCATACACATCATGATAATACAAGTTCTAAGTTAATGGTTCTTATGTGCTATACTGTGATATTGTGAATTATCAAGTACTTTTTTTTATTATTTAAAAATATCATGGGAAAAGTCTGCAAAATGATTTGGGTTCAACAGATCGTACTCAAACTTCACTTTGTTCATCTTAGCTACAAAGGCACCTCAAATACCAGTGCGAATAAGGAAATCTTAAAATGAGAGTCACTGGGATGAACTGGACATAATATTTTCCAATTACATTTCATGAAATTAATCTACATGGAAGATAATCAGCTCTGTAGTATGCACCCTGCTTTATTGGGAATCCTGAAAGGACAATTGGCTTTAAGGTATAAATACATAGAAGTCACAGGAAACAGTCAAAAGGATTTTGTGTGCTCTGGTATCAAGATAAAATTAAGGTTTCTTTTAATACTTTTAAGCAGATAGTTGAATCATACTCTTTAGTGCTTTGAAATATTCATGATGAAAGTCAGTAAATCCATAACAAAACCAAATTCCAAAGTTAAGTATGAGAGTCATGGTGGGTGAGGTAATACCTTTTATTGGACCAATTGCCGTTCACGAGAAAAGCTTCTGAGCTCCACAGAGCTCTTCTTCAGGACCTATTCACGTGCCTAATCCTACAGTTAAGGATCCTTGTATGTCACAGATTCCATGACTTTCTGTGACCTCTGCAGCGGCTGGTGTGCCAGGCCCAGAGGCTGCCTGAGCCGTTCAGGCAGCCCTTGGGCCAGGCACACCAGCTGCTGCTGGGGCAGTCTCACACCCCCAGCAGCAAGAGTTTGGGTGTGGGGGTACTCAGGGCTGGAGTGCAGGGCACTGCTTACCCAGGACGGGCTCCCCGGAAGGGCTGCAGGAACTCCCTTCCCACAGCTCCTAGCTCCATGTGCTGCCTCTGCCGGCAGGCACCACCCCTGTAGCTCCCATTGGCAGCGGTTCCCAGCCCCAGCCCCGCCAACCCTCCCCCCGAGCATCTGTGGCACCCCCCTGTGCACCTGCGGTACCCCCAAGGGCCCCCCTATCCCCCAAGTTTTAGTCAGGGGTATACAGTAAAAGTCATGGACAGGTCACGGGCCGTTAATTTTTGTTTACTGCCTGTGACTTTTACTAAAATTGCCTGTGACTAAAACGTAGCCTTAATTATAGTGAGCATGTGCAGCCAGATAAGTTAACAGGACTGCTAGACCTCAACATTTTAGACCAGCTAGATGGCTTAAGGGGATACGTAGTAATAGTTATTCAAATCTGACCAACTCAGCCAACCTCAATTCAAACCCCACCTTGAGCAGAAATTGGGAAAAGGTTGGCTGGCATATTTTTGTTTATTTTGAAGGAATGTAATCAAAGTATTTTTATTAAAAAATTAGACATGTGAACAGTTGCCTGCAGGAGCAGGGCATTTTAGGGGATGGTGCAATGGGGAGTGGAAGAGTCAGGGTTTTGGGACTGCATCAAGGGGCCAGGGATAAATGGTGATAGGGGACATTAGAGGAGTTGGGGGATCAGGTGAAGGACCCATGAGGATAAGTGGCAGGGAGCTGGGGGAGAATAGGGACAGGACCCCACATTCACCCCTTCAGTGTACACGTGCATAGGGAGAGGGGCTCAGATCCCCCAGATCCTTATCCCACCATGTGTGCCAGGATCTGGGGCCTCTTGTCCATCTAGGGGGTCTGAGACAGTCTCCCTGACCCACCTGGTGAGCTGGAACGCCCAGGCCTCTCTGGAGGTATCTGGGCTCTGCTCCCTGCCTCTCTTTATGTGCACCAGGATCTGGGGGATTCCTGCCCATCTATGGGTGTCTGACCCCCCCCATGTGCCCCAGCTTCTGGAGGGAGCTTATCTTTCGGGGGTGGGATCTGAGCCCCTCTCCCTTCCACCATGTGAGCTGGGATCTTGGGGAGGGGGGGTACCTGCCAAATTATGGGGGTCTAACCGCACACCTTCTGTGAGCCGGGTTCTGGAACAGAGCTTGCCTTATTTGAGGGTCAAGCCCCACTCCCTACCACCACCCCACCTGAGCTAGTATCTGGGGAAGCTCTGCCCTCTGTACGGGGAGTTTAGAACAGGTATGTTTGAAGCATGTACCAAGAACACACTACTGACACTCGTGTGAGGAAACGAGAATGGGCATGCTTGACCCATATCAAAAACTCTCCCGGACAGTGAAGGGGAGATGAGAACACCCGCTGACATGAATGGAGCAGTTCACACTTCTCATTTTTCAGACTATATTCATCTCCTTCAGCAAGGTGGATAAACAAATCAATGATTTAAAAAAAAAATAATGAATTTTTTTGACAAAATGCTTTTTGAGGAAAAAAACCTATCTAAAGATAGTTTTAATTAAGATACATTATAGCTCAGATCTCATAATGGAATAAGGATTATAAATTCTAATTCTATAGTAGGATACAATATATTCATGTAATGTTTAAGAAAAGTTTTGTAAATGAGTTCCAACAGTTCATGGATTAGGGACCCAATCTTACGGTGTTCCAGGGGCTTCTGTATAGATTATTTAGGTTAATCTTTCTATATACCCAATGGGACTCAGTCTAGAAGATATGATCAGAGATGATTAGTTTTGCAGTTCTCAAACAGTGGACTTGTGTCTCCAAAGATAACAGCAAACATTTTTTAAAATAAATAAATAAATAAATAAAATAGAGGTGAGAAATAACACACCTCAACTCTACTGTCCCTCTGCAAATTTGTGTACACAGAGTCAATCCCTTATCTCTCTGTAAAAGTGAAAAGTTACAGAAAGTTCAATGAATGGAAGATTGTTGGGGGTGGAATAGATCTCGACAAGGAGAAGTCGTCTGGAGATAAATGTGAGAAGGGAGGGACAGGCAGTAGAAACAAAAGTGGAACTGTTTGAGCAGCGTATTCCAGAAGTCTTGAGGTCTTTCTGAGTGTAGCCTTCATTGATTTGAGATCTACCATACCATTCTCTCACTAGAAGAGAAAACCTATAATGGCAGCAGGCCGTAAAAGAGATCCAGTTTGGGAATATTTTAATGAAGTTCCTCTACCTGTGGGTAAGACAGGCATGTGTGCAAAATGCAAACAGGGCAACAAAGAAATGCAAGGCCTGGTTGCCTGAGTGAAACATTATAAGAAGTGTTCCTTCTCAGGAGGAAGCTTCGTTGAAGATGATGAAAGGAACATATCTGAACATTCAGGATCTTCAGGTTGGTAAACTTTCTTATTTCATACTTCTTTCTTAAGGACTGCCTGTCTTCCTTCTGACCTACTCTAGAATTCTCATGCTTGAGGAAAAAATATAGTACTCACTCTATGGTACTACCATTTTAGATGCAGTTGTGATAAAAAATAAATAGCTGAAATGGGCAGATCTTCCTTTTACACCTTCACCTTTAAAGTAGTGCTGAGTGTCAGTGAATGCAATGAGTAATACTAAATGAGCAGTATGGTAATAATAATTAAATAACTGCATTGACTTATTTTGTTTAGGAGAATCCATCCTCAACATATAGGGTTCTGAAGACTATCCACCTTCAAGATCACCATCATTTTTCTATAGTTTCAGAGTTATCTGCCAATGATAGTGTTTCAGTTATGTATGTCACCTAGCCACAGTATATCACCTGTAGCAAAAACAAAAAAAATCTCCATCATCCAGAAACAACCATAGATAAGATTGTGATGAGAACCAGCACATTACAAAAAGAGGTAATTGACGAAACATTGCCCGGTTTGTTTATGAAACAAACTCTCCTTTCCGTATGATTGAGAACCCACACTTCATGAACATGGTTCAGTCATTAAGACCAGAATATAGTCCACACAACAGAGCAGATGTCGCAGGCAAATTGCTGGATAAAATGTATGAAAGAGAAATTGAGCAGTGTGCAAAAGGTCTAAAGGGTGAAATTGTTAACCTGAGTCTTGATGGGTGGAGCAATGTCCACAATGATCCTGTTGTATGTGTTTGTGTGACAACAGAAGGGAGTGTCTTCCTTACAGAAACAATTGATACATCAGGAAATGCACACAGAGCAGAATACTTACAAGTAGTAGCAGTAAAAGCTATAATAAATTGAAAAAAAATTCAAATGTGTAGTACGCAGCTTGGTCACAGACAATGCTGTAAATGTATCCAAGATAGGAAGAAATTTAGAAGAGAGTCCAAAGCTAATAACACACAGTTGCAGTGTTTATTTGATGCACCTCCTAGCCAAAGACTTCAGTGTTCCAGAAATAAAGGCTAATGTTGTTGAAATTGCAAAATACTTCCGTAACAACCGCTTTGCAGCAGCTGCTCTAAAAAAAGTGGGAGGAACCAAGCTAACTCTCCCACAAGATGTGCGATGGAACTCAGTAGTGGACTGTTTTGAGCACTATATCAAGAACTGGCCTAATCTGATGACAGTTTATGAAACAAAATAGTGAAAAAATAGATGGCATTGTCACAGCCAAAGTTCTCATCATTGGGCTTAAGAGAAATGTTGAACACATGCTGAGTACCCTGAAGCCTATTTCTGTAGCCTTGAACAAAATGCAGGCCAAATAGCTGTTTTATTGCTGACGCTGCTGAAATTTGGAAGGAACTGAGTGAGAGCTTAAAAAGAGAAATACGAAATGATAGAGTTACATTACAAGCATTAAGAAAAACAAACAGGACCAGCACTATCTCCAGCTCGTTTTCTTGCAAATATTCTCAATACTCGGTACCAGGGTCAAACCTTAATTGTTGAAGAAGAGGAGTTGGCTCATCCAGCAATCATCCCTCCATAATGCCAACTACAATAAACTTCAGAGCTAAGGGTGAACCATTCAAGAAATATATGTTTGCTGATGATGTTTTAAAGAAAGACACACCAGTAAACTGGTGGAAGTCACTTAAGCACTTAGATTCAGAGACTATTGAAGTGATAATCTCACTTTTAACAGCAGTAGCTTCTTCTGCCAGTGTAGAAAGAATATATTTTCTTCCTTTGGACTAATTCATTCCAAACTGAGAAATCGTTTGGGACCTGAAAAAGCAGGAAAGCTTGTTTTTCTTTTCCAGATTATGAAAAAACAGAAAAATGTAGGTGAAGACGACTAAGTTAGCTGCAGAAGCCAATATCTTAAGTTTCTCATGTTGACCTGGCTGACATAGTTGATTTAAATTTTTTTTTTTAATATTTCATTTAACTATTTTAGTTAAAAACAATTTTAACAAAAAAACTCCCCATTTTAAAAAACTTGAACGTTTAACTAAATTCAAAAATTCATATCCTTGTTTTGTTAAATTATCATATGTTTGCTGTCGAAGAAAAAAATCCAGAATACATAATGTTGTTTTAGTTAAATAAAATAATTTAAAAATCTGTCTGGTGATGTTCTCATCCAAATACAACATGGCAAAAAAATCCTCCACATATTAATGATTAACATGTTGAATTGGAGATAGTTCACCTCCTAATGACTTCATAAATATCTGCTTCAATTACCTTTGGTAAATGAAATAACCAAGCATTCATCTTCTGATATAGCTGTAAAACTAATCTGAAAAGTTTTCAAAATAAATCACTTTAAAAATGTATAGTGTGTACCTTCTAAAACTGAAACCTACATCTATCTCTGAGTTGTGAAGAATATGTATTAAGGTTATAACAACCAACAAGAATGCACTTTTATGTAGAAATCCATGATTAAAATCGAGTCTTCCTGACTAGTGATTTAAATGATTCAAAGCAATTTGATTTAAATCAAATCCACCCTGCCTTCAGGTGTTCTCATTCAGATGAGACCATCACATTGAGATGAATGGGCCACTTCACACCTCTGTGTGTTCTATGCTGCAGATGGATGTGTAGAGCTCTGTGTTAAACCTAGAGAGACTATGGGAGTAGGGGAGGGAAACGTATGGGGAAACTCAGACTAGCCAAGGATCAGTAGTCCACTTGGCACTTGTAGTTAGCATGTAGAACACAAGGACTTATGCTAACAAGTTTTCTTTCTGTAACCCCACCCGCAGAAATTAAATGACAAAAAAAAGTAGGCCATGTCTACATTACCACTTATGTTGGCAAAAACTTATGCCACTCAGGGGTGTGGGGAGTGCTCGTTTTGGAGATACATCTTTCCTACAATACCATATGGAGAAGAGCTTTCACTTACCTGGCTAAGTATTTCTAGTCAAGAGATTTCTGGTATTCAGAAGCACATTTTGGACTTTTTCAAAAGGCTCCAGCCATGAAGCAGCCACACTGCTAGATGGAGAGCTTGGGAAGGAGCAGATGTCCATGGTCCCCTGGGATTAAGTCTAGATCTAATGGGAGAGTTAGAGGAGTTGTCAAGTATCAATGTTGACAAGGCGATGCAGTGCTATAAGAATGAGGTGAGCACGGTCTTGTTTTATTTTGAATACTATTCTGGGCAGTAAAGGAACTGAAGGGAAGGTGCATGGAAGGAAATGCTTCCAGGATAGGAGAAAGGGATCTGTCAGTGAGCCTTGGCTGAGCCCTCTCCAGGAACAGAGCTGAGAGCATTTTCTGTTGGTTCTTGTCGCAAACAGATCCACTTGGGGAGTTCCCCCCAGATGGAAGATGGACTTAGTTATCTCTGGACGTAATGACTGGTTAAGTTGATTGGAGAAGGATCTGCTCAGCTGATCTGCTACCATGTTCTCTTTCCCCGAAAGGTAAGCTGCTCTCTTGGATCTAAAATAGGCCCGAAACCCCCTTTTGCTTTGGGGATCAGGAAATGGAGGGAATAGAAGTCTTGTCCCGAGGGACAATGGAACTTCCTCTGTGGACCCTGCCTGAAGAAGACACTGGACCTCCTGCTGAAGGGCAATCTCGTGAGAGAGTGATTCCTGAAGAGGGACAGGGGAAGGGTAGAAATAAACTGGATGGTACACCCCCGTTCTACCACGCTTAAGACCCACCAATCTGACATTATGCGAGCCCATGCACTTAGGAAGTGAGGTAAGGGATTGGTAAATAAAAGATGGGGAACAGACAGAACTAAGGTAGCTAGTACACTGTCCTTGAATATCCCATCAAAATGCCTATTTGGAAGAGGTGACTAGATGGGATGAGCCTCTCTCATCCGAGATGGTGGCTGGTCCATAAGTTGTGGTGGGGAGGCTGCCTGGAACCAGTCTTGGTACCAGGGGATGGTGCTCTCTGTTCTGGTGTCTCTGGTGCACGCTTCATGACTGTGTCCAAGAATGTTGAGGGGAGGACCTGGCTGGAGGGGAAGGCTCCACAGTGCCAGAATGGCCATTGATATAAGCCTGGACCCAGTGCTGGGGTTGCTGGATAGCCCACGGTCCCAACATCTCTGATAGGAGATGTAGTGTCCTGGACAAGATAGAGAGGACTTCACTTCTGTGTCCAAAGAGTCAAATGCCTGAGGCAAAGTAGTGGTCGATGCAGATGGGACTGATGAGAGACAGTCTGAGCCCGGTGATAGCAGTACTGCAAAAATCATAGGAGGCTCTCTTCTCAACAAGACAGGCTTCAACAGAGGTTTGAGTAATGGTATCACAGGATCTAGATGTGGTGAGGTATAAGTTGCAGGCACAGGCACTGGCTGCGAGCCTTCTGCTGTCGACAATATCAGTACTAAGAGGCTAAGCAAGTCTTCTGCAACTGCATGTGCTGCCAGGGTGATTGGGACTGGCACCGGCTGTTGGGTCTGCAAGTGTCCTTCAAGGAATGGCCTTAACAAACATGGCACAGAGTCCGGAGGCAGTGAGACCCCCTTGGGAGGTGACGAGCTTTCCAGGGATGGCCTCTCTCTCAAACGCCTTTGTGGAGCGTCTGCCTCGGTCATGCTTCAGTGCCAAGCAGAAGAGCAAGGGGTGGAACCTGAGAAAGGTCTGAAGTTTTTTTTTTGGTACAGGGGAATGGGACTGAGGAACTGCAGACATCTGTTGGGGTGCTCCATACTGAAGATGAAGTACTTGGGGCACTTTACTCCTGTGACCCTTTCTGATGGGGGTTGAAGTGCTGCTTCCATAAGCAAGAACTTAAGCCATGCCTCCCTATCTCTTTTTGAGTGGGGTTTGAAACTTTTACAGATGAAATATGTGTGACTGATGTGGGATTCTCCTAAGCTTTCAGGCAGGACAGATGCAGGTAGCTGACTGGAACAGGATTTGCAGAAGTCTTGCAGGACTTAAACCTCAGTGAGCAAGGTATCATTCCAGTACCAGCAGTGAAAGAGGACAAAGGGTCAAAAGAGACCAAAAATGGAAACCTAGCTGTTCAATCATCAACAATTGACTAAAAAAAAAAAAAACTTACTATACCTAACTATATACAAAGAAGAACGAGAGAAGTACTTGAATTAACCAAGTCTGCATTTGCACCAGTCATCACTGGTGATAAGATGGAACTGGATGGGGAAAGCTCTGCTCTTTTATACCAGCACACAACGGCATGCGGCAGAGGGCACTCAAGCCACCCCAATGGATACTACTGAGGGGAAAAAGAACACACCTATAATGGATATGATGTGCAATTACTCAAAGAGCCCAAACGTCACAAAGCCCGAAAAAAAGAGTTAAGGTTATGTGGGAGCGTACCTTAACTATCCCTCTTAAAGTGATGCCCCAAAACACCCATAACACATTTGCACCCTGCCTTTTCACTCTATAGGAAAGGAACTACCCTGCCCTATAGTAAAATACTTAGCTTATACTCCTGACAGAGTCTTGTGAAATTTAACAACCACTTTATACTTAGTCACAGGATACATCTAAATCTATACTTGTCCTTACCCATCAGTAAACCCACAGACTGCTCTCATAACCCACCTGACTGCTGATAATCCCTGTGTCAAGATTCTCCCCACCCCCTAGCGCCTTGCTACTAAATGGTACATCTACAAAGTAATTGATCACCCGTGGCTGGCCTGAGTCGCTGGTGCAGGGCTGTAAAATTTCTGTGTAGTTGTTTGGGCTTAGCCTGGAGCCTGAGCCCTTGGACTCAAGTGGGGAGGGTCCCTGAGCCCAAACATCTACACTGCAATTTTTAGCCCTGCAGCTCAAGCCTGAGTCAGCTGACCTGGGCCAGCTGCAACCATGTCTCAGGTCTTTTATTCCAGGGTAGATGTACCCTAAGACAACCTATCACAATTTTGAAATAAAATGATATAGCTAGCTCCTCAGGGTTCACATTCTGCCCTTTCCGTTACTCATACACAAGGTGAGTGCAAACTCTGATCTCCTCATATGACAATCACAGCTCTGTGAGGCTCTCAAACTAATCTAACTCGTCAGCTCGAACACACCCTTTCCAACCTGTCCCACCTATTGCCTCCACAGTAAACCAGTCAGTCAACACAGCTACAACTCACAAACTGAATGCAGCTGCAGAGAGTATGCAGATAAATCCCAGTGGCTATTCCCAGCTCTAGGGGACCAGAGTCAAGGTTACATGAACATGTATCATAACTCCATATTTACTGGTTTCCTGAAGTTTGCTGAACTAAATGTTCTGCAAGGACATGAACTCCCACTGGGCAGCTTAACTCTGCCTTAGCAAAATTTTTTTGCCATTTTATCTACTGAGTGGCAAAAGGCAGTTTCTCCCTCTTGTGGCTATCATATCTCCATAGTATTCTATATATATATATATATATATATATATATATATATATATATATATATATATATATATATATATATATGCTTGTCTCCCCATGGAATTGTTCCTGATTAGCTGCATGTGTGTATACTTACTCCAGAATACATTTGTTCCGGTTTAGTTTAATCCACTTTAACATGTGTAGACAAGTCCTTAATGGCAGAATTATGTCAGATATAAAGAAAAAGCCTGAGATGTGTCCTACTAATCATACTTATCAAACAAGTAGTACATTAAGATAAAAGTAGCAGAGAGTTTTATGCTGCCTTACAAAAGATTCATAATTAAATCACTCGATTGAAACTGAGAATCTGGTTTAATTACCAACTCTGCCACAGACTTCCTGTGTGACTTTTGGCAAGTCACTCTGTGCCTCAGTTCTCTAACTGTAAAAGTTTCCCAGAGATTTGGGGAAAATAAAAACTGATTAAAGTTTGAGGTGCTCAGATACTATGGTGATTACCTAGACAATTAGACTGTACTACCGCTGTGTAGAATATATCTAATATGTATCTATCTATCCATCCAGCAGATAGAGGCACAGCTAAATGTATCAAGAAGTTCTAAGAGTTTATTTTAAACATAATATATAGTTACTCAAATACCTCTCACTTTAGAATGTTCCCTCCTGAACTTCATCTATTCATACTATACATCCATGGACTTTGCATTTCTTATTTTAAGGAGCACCACTCTCTGATCTCAGTGAAGTTACCTGCAACGTAGGAGTTTTCCACAGAACTTGTAGTGGTAACTAAATTAAAACATTTAATACTAAAATGGTTTATTTTTCTCAAAGAGAGCTCCAACTAGATGGTAGCTGTTTAAGTGTTTAACAATTTAAAAAAATAAAAACATGCCTGAAAGCCATTAACAAAATTACCACTTAATATTTTGTTTTAAAATTTACCTGGGCATAATTTGACCAAGTCTGATTCAGTTTACAGCCTATGAGGTAAAGGTACCCTCCATGTACTAATTTGTGAAATATATATTTCTAGTTAGGTCATATACACTACATATATTCAATTTAAGGTTTCTTCAAATAGAAAAGTTTGTTAAAATATCTCAAATCACTAAGTGAACCTTATACTGAGATTTGATACAAACAGTTAAACAAAAAATAAGACAAAGATGCAATAAACGGCAAAGTCCACGAGTATATTTGTGGTTAATGTTCAAACCATTAGTTATAATAATAACAGTAACACCAACTAGTTATTCAAAAATCATACCTCCACACTCTTCTATAAGATTGGCTATGGTCTCCGCTTCATCTTCAGCCATTTTTAATATATTACTTAGTCCATCCAGCACTACTTGTACAACTTGAGCATCTTTTACTGTTAACAAGTTGCAAAAGGGAGGAATTACATTTTGTTGAATTAGATATGCCACCTAGGAAAGAAAACATACATAAAGTTAAAATGTAACAATAAATAGTGTGTGAGGTAAAAAGATGCAAGAAAAGGAAGGGAAGCTACTGGCACCACAAAAAAAATATTTTTGATAGACAGAAGAGACAAGAAGGAAAGACTACATGAAATAAGAAAAAAGTTTATTCAAAGTATGCACTCAACAGTATAAGGAAGTTGCTTACCTTATAGTACTATAGGTACTATACTATAAGTTTGGGCTGTCAAGCGATTAAAAAAATCAATCATGATTAATCTCGCTGTTTAAACAATAATAAAATACTGTTTATTTAAATATTTTTGGATGTTTTCTGCATTTTCAAATATATTGATTTCAATTACAACAGAATACAAAGTGTACAGTGCTCACTTTATTTTTATTACAAATATTTGCACTGTAAAAATGATAAAGGAAATAGTATTTTTCAATTCCCCCATTGCAAGTACTGTAGTGCAACTTCGATCATGAAAGTTGAACTTACAAATGTAGCATTATGTACAAAAATAACTGCATGCAAAAATAAAAATGTAACACTGTAGAGCCTACAAGTCCACTCAGTCCTACTTCTTGCTCAGACAAAAAAGTGTGTTCATATTTGTGGGAGATAATGCTGCCTGCTTCTTGTTTATGTCATGTGAAAGTCTGAACAGGCACTCATGTGGCACTGCTGTAGCTGGCGTCGCAAGATATTTACTTGCCAGATGCGCTAAAGATTCATATGTCCCTTCATGCTTCAACCACCATCCCAGAGAACGTGTCCATGCTGATGACAGATTCTGCTCGATAACAATCCAAAGCAATATGGACTGATGCATGTTCATTTTCATCATCTGAGTCAGATGCTACCAGCACAGGGGTGGGCAAACTATGGGCGGTGGGCCGGATTTGGCCCCTCAGGGCTTTGCATCTGGCCTGCGGGATTGCCACGCTGCAGGCCCCACGCTGCTTGGGAAGTGGCTGGCACCATGTCCCTGCGGCCCCTGGGGAGGAGAGGCAGAGGACTCCGCATGCTGTCCTTGACTGTGGGTACCTCCCCCGAAGCTCCCATTGGCCAGGAATGGGGCCAATAGAAACTTCAGGGGAGGTACCCACAGGCAAGGGCAGCACGGAGCTCTCTGCTCCCCTGGGGCTGCAGGGATGTGGTGCCGGCCGCTTACCAGAGCGGCACGGGGCTGGGAGGGAGCCTGCCTTGTCCCCAGTGTGTGCCACTGCCACCCTGTAGCCACCCCAGGTAAGTGGCGCCGGTCTAGAGCCCACACCCCTCCTGCGCCCCAACCCCCTGCCCTGAGCCCCCTGCCGCACCCCGCCTGAGCCCTCTGCCGCACCCCGCACCCCTCCTACGCCCCAACCCCCTGCCCTGAGCCCCCTCCTGCACTCCGCACCCCTCCCTGCACCACTGTCCTGAGCCCCCTCCCGCACTCCACACCCCTCCCTGCACCACTGCCCTGAGCCCCCTCCTGCACTGTGCATCCCTTCCTGCACCCCAATCCCCCTTCCCTGAGCCCCCTCGTATGATCCGCACTCCTCCTGTTCCCCAACCCCTTGCCCTGAGCCCCCTTCCTGCACACCGCACCCCCTCCCACACCCCGCACTCCCTGTCCCAGCCCTACATTCATGGCCCTGCATGCAATTTCCCCACCCCGATATGGCCCTCGGGCCAAAAAGTTTGCCCACTCCTGCACCAGCAGATGGTTGATTTTCTTTTTTCTGTAATTTCTGCATCGGAGAGTTGTTCTTTTAAGACTTCTGAAAGCATGCTCCATACCTTGTCCCGCTCAGATTTTGGAAGGCACTTCAGATTCTTAAACCTTGGGTCAAGTGCTGCAGCTATCTTTAGAAATCTCACATTGGTACCTTCTTTGTGTTTTGTCAAATCTGCTGTGAAAGTGTTCTTAAAACGAAAAATATGTGCTGGGTCATCATCTGAGATTGCTATAACATGAAATATATGGCAGAATGTGGGTAAAACAGAGCAGGAGACATACAATTCTCCCCCAAGAAGTTCAGTCACAAATTTAATTAATGCACTACTTTTTGAACAAGTGTCATCAGCATAGAAGCATGTCCTCTGGAATGGTGGCCGAAGTATGAAGGGGCATACAAATGTTTTGCATATCTGGCATGTAAATACCTTGCAACGCCAGCTACAAAATTGCCATGTGAATGCCTGTTCTCACTTACAGGTGACACTGTAAATAAGAAGCAGGCAGCATTATCTTCCATAAATATAAACATACCTGTTTGTCTTAGTGACTGACTGAACAAGAAGTAGGACTGAGTGGACTTATAGGCTCTAAAGCTTTATATTGTTTTATTTTTGAGTGCAGTTATGTAACAAAAATATATATTTGTAAGTTGTACTTTCATGATAAAGAAAATGCACTACAGAACTTGTATGAGGTGAACTGAAAAATACTATTGCTTTTATCATTTTCACAGTGCAAATATTTGTAATAAAAATCATAATATAAAGTGAGCACTGTACACTTTCTATTCTATGTTGTGATTGAAATCAATATATTTGAAAAAGTAGAAAATATCCAAAAACATTTAAATAAATAGTATTTTATTATTGTTTAATCGTGCGATTAATCGCAATTAATTTTTTTAATCGCTTGACAGCCCTACCTTATAGTATAGTACCTACAGTACTATAAGGTAGGCAACTGTCTTATACTGTTCAGTATATACTTTGAATAAACTTTTTTCTTATTTCATGTAGTCTTTCCTTCTTGTCTCTTCTGTCTATTAAATATAAATATTTGTTTAACAGTGCAATTAAAGCTGCGATTAATTTTTTTAATCACGATTAATTTTTTTAAGTTAATCGTGTGAGTTAACTGCAATTAAATCGACAGCCCTACTATAAGGTACTACAGAACTGGAGGTTCTTTGAGACGTGTGGTCCCTATCTGTATTCCACTGTGGGTGCAAATATGCTCCACGTGCCCCAAGTCGGAGCATTTTGAAAGCAGTGTCTGTTGTCCGCATGTGTGCATGGGCTCACCTCATGCTTCTGACAGAGGAGATAAAAGGGCAGCATGGACTCGCTGCCTCTCCAGTTCCTTCTTTACCATGAATCAGAGAAGATCTGAAGCAGAGGGGAAGTAGGGTAGGTAGTGGAATACAGATAGGGACCATACATCTCAAAGAACCTCCAGCTACTATAAGGTAAACAACTTTCTCTCCTTCCAGTGCTGGTCCTATGTGTATTCTACAGTGGATGATTGACAAGCAATACTCAAACAGTAGGAGGATGCAAGGGTGTAGACAGCAGAGCTGAATGAAAGACTGCTTGTATCAAGGCAGTGTCTCACAAATGTGTGGATGGAACTCCATGTAGCTGCCTTGCAGATGTCAAGTAGAAATACCTCTTGAAGCAATGCCATAGACATCGCTTGTACTCTTGTAGAACGAGCTCTTACCCCAAGAGGAGGTGGAAGATTAGATAACTAATCGAGCAAATGACAGCCCGAAGTCCATTTTGAGATTCTCTGATAAGATACCACCTGACCCCTGACTGTTTCCATCATGGTGACGAAGTCCAGGAGACTTTCTAATTGGTTTTGTTCTATGCAGGTAAAAGGCTAAAGCTAGCCAAACAGTGAGGAAATGGAGTCTCCTTTCTTCTGAGAATGTGTGAGGTTTTGGGAAGAATGCAGGTAAATGATAACTGGTTCTGGTGAAACTCAGACTACTTTGGAAGTGAATTTAAGGTGGAAACATTGTCCTTATGGAATATAGCATAAGGAAAATCTGCCATCAGAGTTCCAAGTTCACCAACGCTCCTGGCTGAGGTGATGGCTACCAGGAATGTGACTTTCATGGATAGGGGAGACAGAGCAAGAAGCTAATTGTTGAAAATGAGGCTTAGTGAGTATTGACAGAACAAGTTTCAAGTCCCATTGAGGAGGTGGTGTTTTTGGTTTTTGTTTTAATAGGCAGAAAGATTCTGATTTGCCCTTTACAGAATCTACTAGTCATTGGGGCATGAAGACTCAGTAGCCCTGTGAAGGTGGATGATATGCACTGATTGCTGCCAATTGGATCCATAAGGAGCTGATGGACAAATCTGTTGTGTTTCAGGAAAGAGCACAGCCCAGACTGAGAGGAAAATATGCAGCTTCTGAGGAGTAGGTGTCTGATGTACTCAAATAGCTAAGTAGAAGCATTTTTCTAAGTAACATTTTCTAATGGAATCCTTCCTACTATTAGAAAAGATATTCTTTATAGCTTCAGAACATGATTGCTCTAAGAATGATGCCCATCCAAAAAACAGGCTCTGAGATGAAGCAGACATGGGTTGGTATGATTGATTTTGCCATTCCTTTGGGTCAGGAGATCAGGAAAAAGTAGGAATAACTATTGGTACCAGTGATGACATGTGTAGGAGGTTAGGGAACCAAAGCTGTCTGGGCTAGTTGGAGGCAATGAGAATAACCCATGCCATGTCTTGCCAAATACTGCACAAAACTCGAGGCAGGAATGGTAGTGGAGGGTTGACATAGTTCAGGTGGTCTGACCAAAAGCTTCACAAGCCCTTTGAACTGTTCGTAGTTCTAGAATATCTATGTGCCTCCTGGACTCTTCAGATGTCCAGGTGCCTTTTGCTGTATGGTTGTTCATATGGGCTCCCCAACCCAACAGAGATAAATTGGTAATGATCATCCTGTCCAGCGTGGAGGCGAGGAAGGGAGCGCTGATGAACACCTGATGGCGATTCTTCCCCTTAACAGGGACAATATTACTTTGGCAACCGTCACTACGGTGCTCATGTCAGTTTGGTGAGAATACAAGTTGAAGTCATGCTTGTAAGTAACAAAGACGAAGGACTGCAAATGGTGTGACATAAAAGTATGAGCCCATATAGCCTAGGAAAGAGAGCTCTGGACTGGTACTCTGGGGTTGTTTTCATAGCCTGAAGCCTGTCCTTCAGCAGGTAAGCTCTTGCCAGGACTGAATTTAAGGACGCCCTCATGAAGTCTCTGTAGAGGTGAGAATGGATTTCTCGGTGTTTGCACTGACCCCCAAAAAGGAGAGGAGTCATTGTCAAAGTTGATGCATAGGCCTCTTGGTGTGACATGGTGACAGGGGACAGTCACTGAGGTAAGCGAAAACAGTGAAACCATGGCATCTGATATAGGCTGCTACAACAGAACACAGCTTGGTAAAGATACTGGAGGTGGTAGCAATGCTGAAATCTGTATTGAATGTGGTTTGAATCCACCATGAATCCGAGAATGCGTCTGGGAGTGGAGTGGATGTCCACATGAAAGTAAGAGTCTTTCATGTCAAGAACTGTAAACCACATGTCCTTTTCCAGGAATGGAAATCATAGATGACAACATCATCATTCAAAACTTGAGTTCGTAAATAAAGTGGGTGAAATTATGAAGGTCAAGAATGGGTCTCCAAAGCTGCCTTCCTACGTTCTATGAACCATGTCAAGTAAAAATCATTCCCTTGGTACCGAAGAGGAACCCACTCTATTGTTCCTTGCTGTATGAGAAATTCTACTTCTTGTTTGAGAATATTCTCATTAGAGTGCCCCCCCCGCCCCCGAGAGGATGGGGAAGGGGTTTTTTGAGGGGGCAGGGACAAACTGTTGTATAACTGGAATGAATGATGTTCAGCACCCATTTATCTGTTATTGCACTCCAGGTGTTGAAAAAGTGTGCTAGATGACCCTCAAATGGTGTATGGAAGTCAGTTTTTGGACTTAGTGGTTGCCGCTTTCAAGCTCCCATCAAAAATAACAATTTAAGCTGAGGGCTAGGACTGGGATGAGGAATCTGTTGCAGAAGCTGCAGAGAAATGAGTCTTTTGAACCTCTGTCTTCTCTGGTGGAAGTACTACTAAGCCATCTGTCTAAGCTAGTCTGTCAGTAGAATTTTCTCTTTGGGGCAGGTAGATATATTTTCAGGGAGCTGAGGGTGGCCCCGGAGCCCTTTAAAATCCATAAGGACTCATCTGTCTTCTGATTAAACAGATGTGACTCAACTGTGTGCTAGACCCCAAAGTATGGAGCCACAACTCTACGCATTATGATGGCAATAGTAGTTGCCCTGGAAGCTATATCAGCTGCATCTATTGCTGATTGGAGAGTGGGCCTGGAAACTATTTTGTCTTCTATGAGAGCCTGGAAACAAGTGCAGACCTGATGTGGGAGACTATCAGTAAATTCCATGAATCTGAATAGATCAGAAGTCATTCTTAGCCATTAGCGCTGGGTAGATGGATATCCTGAACCAGAGACTACAAGAAAAGACCTTCTTTCCCAATAAGTCAAGACGCTTGCCCTCCTTGTCAGTCAGGATAGACTGGGGGTGTTGATGCCTACATCTCTCCATGGTGGCCTGGATGACTAAAAAGTTAGGAGCAGTGTGACAAAACAGAAATTTTGCCCCTTTGGCTGGAACATAGTACAGTTTCTCTGCCCTCCTGGGGTAGGGGCACAGGTATCTGGAATATGCCAGACTACTCCAGTTGGCTAACAGAAATACTATTTAACTGGAGCCAGGGGTCTGAAGGATGTCCAGGAGCTTGTGTTGAGGATCTTGAACCTACTCATGAGGAATCTGTAGCTCCCCTCCACTTCTGCAAAGAAATTCCTGGAACTCCTGATAGTCACAGGAGGGGGGGTGGGGGTATGGAAACATTGGAATCACTGCCTCATCTGGAGACAAAGATGGCAATCTCCTCAGTTTCAGTGGAACCACTGGATCCAGTGAATACTCCTCAGTAGGATATGGAGGCAGCTTCAGTTGGCCTCTTAGAGGGGTGGGAAGGGGTGACTCCCTAGCACACCGGACTGACGCTGTGGGATGGTACTGGTCCCACAGCTCCCAGTACGGCCAACATGATAGGTCAAATAGGGGCTGCAGAGGTCCCCATGGCATGGGGTACCGATGGTTCTGAGACAGGCAATGAGATGGAGGGTGGTCCCAAGGTATTCCAGGTTTTCTGACTGGAACATTGTATCTTGGAGGAAGGAATAAAGATTCATTGGGCAGTTTGGAATCTCCCAATGAGAAGAAAGTTGATTCCCATTCAAAAAGTTATACCAACAGAGTTGTTGGATAGAAATCATAGCCTGAAGATGGAATGGGAGACAGACTCATCCCAAAGGCCAGCTCCCTAGGGGAGTTATAACCTCTCTCAAGAGGGAGGAAACTGATGGATCGGGAGACTCCAGGTCTGCAAGAGCAAAGATGTCCTTAGGAGGAGTGTAAGTCTCAGCAATTCCTGGAGTGAGCGGGGTCCTGTCTGCACAAACTGCCAGAGCTGCAGCAAAGACTGTCTGTGCCACAGCTGTTGAAGACAAAGATGGTACCACAGGTAACCAGTGCTCTGTGTTCGGTTTTCATCAGTTCTGGCAGATCCCTGGGTTTGTGTCTGGGGGTACCAGAGGCATTGCCGGATCACAGTCCAGAGCCGATGGAGCCCTAGACTCATGGGCTTTCTTGTCATGTCTCAGACTTAGGATGTCTGAAGTTCTCTTCGGCTGAGCTTACAGACTTGCACAGTTTAGTCAAGTCTGAATCCAACTTCTTTAAAGTGGATTTGGAGAAAGACAGTCTCATGATTATGAGAATGCTCCCTGCTCTTCCTTTGGCAGGGTCTTATTGGATTTGTTGGGGGTAGACTCCCTTGCTCATGAGTCAGACCTCGTAGCAGGAAGCATCACTGTTCGGGGTGGAGGGTCCCTGGCCTGGGTCCAATTGTGGCCTTCTGGACTCTTCTATTGGCTTAAGGCCAGGTTCCCACCCTTTCTCGGTATGGCCGGGGAGCATACAGCAGACAGTGGGCTTGCCATGAGGCAGTACAAGCAGCACTAGTGGTTGTCGCTGACTGAGAAGGATCACAGGCAGGGAGACAAATTTTGAAGCCTAGAGTCCTGGGCATAGTCCAGTACCCTAACGGGACTAACGCTAAAATTATCAGACAAAAATTTTATAACTCTAGAACTATAAAAACTATTTACAGGCATCTAAATATATTCACAGAAAGGAGAAAGCTGAAACTTCAGACGCCGAAGGTTCTGACCCAAATATGTGGCAGTGGGAAGGAACTGGAGAGGCGCTTGGTCTGCCCCCCTCCCCCCATCCCTTATCTCCTTGGTCAGAAGCAGGAGGTGAACCAGGGCACATGTGGGGACCAACGGACACTGCTTTCAAAATTCTCCAGCTCTGGGAGCATGCGTACTCACATAGAGACAAGCACTTGAAAGAAATGTTCTAGAAACCAGTGCTTTTAGAAGTTCAGTGTACAACATTTTTAAAAAAAACATAAAAAAATAAATATGAATTTTTATGCTGCATAAAGTAAAATGCTATTAAATTTCGATTACACAATGAAAGGCATTGATTGTTGCATTTTGATAGACTCCAAACATCAAAAAAAAAAGTTTGAACCTTATCTTTTTGAAGCAGGACATAAACTTAATCTATATTTTGTGTCCAGATATTATGGCAATTTGGAGACTGCTTCCCACCTAATTTACCTGGTATGCTCTGTTGGCACAGTAATTTCAGTGACAGAAGTTGGACCATTAGAAAAAAAAGCCATCCCTGAATGGTTTTCACACTTATTTTTTGTACTCTTTGTTCCCAGCAAGAGTAAAGGTACCTACAGCTCAAGAATATTAATGGAGACTGAGTGCAATTATTCAGATAAATATTAAGGTGTACTGCAGTACAATGCAACTAATTTTAATCCCTCAAAATTAGTCACCACTGATACTCCTATTCTTAGGTCAGGCCAAAAATGGAAACCTGAGCATGCTCTTACATCTGTTTCCCTTAATCACCGTAAATCAATGAAAGGAGGAGTCTGAGGAGACTCTTTATTTTGGCAGGTAATTTAAATTACTGAATCTCCCACTTGTAACATGTCAAATACACTCAAAGAGGGAAAAAGGTAAGAAGTAAACTAATTTTGGAGAAAGATTTAACTTACTTGATCTTTTCTTCCACTGATTGTTAAGTTGCTTATAGCCCAAGCAGCTTCTTTCTGAGTACCAAAATCACCCTAAAATACAATAATAGTTGGCTGTACATTATTTGGAATTACAGAAAAATAGCACTGGAAGGGACCTTGAGAAGTCATCTAGCCCATCCCCCCAGGCCAAGCCAGGATCCCAAATATACCTAGACTATAACTGACAGGTGTTTGTCTAACCTGTTCTTAAAAACCTCCAATGGTAGGGATGCCACAGTGTACCTTCCGGGTTGTGTCCCCATTAGTTTAGGTTGAGGTTAAAATAAAAGAAAGGCAGAAAAATCTTGTAAAATGCTAGGATCTAGTGAGGGAGAGGAAGGAGTTTGTTTTCCCCAATACTACCTTCATTCTTCTACCTCCTATCCAACCCACCATAGCTATGTGCCACTGTCCTACTTGCACAGCCTTCAGTTACAAGACAGGGGAAAACACTTTAGACCCAGAGCAGAGAACTTCAGAAGCGATGGGAAGAAGAAAGAAGTAATTGTAGTATTATCCCCTTCCATCCTATACCAGCAGCCTGTAACAGACATAGCAATGAAGAGACATTGCACTGTGTTAATTTTGATATGCCATATCGTTTTAGAAGCTGTGAGTCAGCATTTGATCTCAGTGAGCTTTTAGCCTACTCAGTCTGTTTATTAATTTCACCCCCCAAAAAACTATATTTAATAGAAAATTATGCTTCCTTTATGGAATTCTGTTCTCAGGATGTATAACATATTGGTAGTAACTAAGCTACAAATCTGTGCTCGTAAGTCTACATGCTACTAGTAAGAGACTCATGATGATCTTGTCACTCCTTATTCCTCCCACTTGTGATTTTGTCCTCCTGTGCTGTAACCTCCTATTCTCTCCGTTAACCAGGAGGTTAATCCCCTTAGTCTTCTGTCACCGGGAGACTAAAAATAAATAAGGAAAAAATAAAATAAAAAACAGACTAAGCAAGATAAAAACTGACCCTGCACTTGGTATTCCACACACATACCCAACCATCATATTTAAACCTTAGTACAACAGTAGCAAGCCTCTTCTCTCCAGCAATTAGAGACTGATATGGTGATGGGAAGTGAAAGCATCCTGGAATGTCTGCTAACAGCTACTATGATTTTCCCCCACCAAAGATAGAGGAATGAACATATATGTGGAATTCCATACCTATAGCAGGGAGAGCTGCTAGCAGACAACTACCACAAATATATAGTTATTTCTATTATAGATATCTACTTTTGTTAAATTACAGTGGTAAAGATTTAAAATGGGACATCATCTGTTCTGTGGCCTCCTGCTCCAGGCCGTGATTAATTTAGGATTACTCTGCTGGAAGTAGGTAAGTATGGCAACCTAAGCAACTGGGTTTGCAAATGTCCTCACTGAAGAATTCCTTATAATGTTTCCAAGTAAAGAAAAAAGGCAAAAGAAAATTTTCAAGATTAAACAGAATGCTTGAAAAGTATTCTACTAAAAATTATTACACTGATTCTTGACTCTCATGAAGTCTGCTGAAATCCTCAGACATATGAGTATAGGCTCATTCCCACCTCTTCTTTCTACAAGGAAGTGTAGAATTTTGCCACAATAACTTCTGAATGGCTATAGTTATTTTATTAAAAATGAATGTAATGAGATTTAGAGTAGTAAGAAGATATTTCTCAAAAGGTCATTTCCCTAAACTACTTTTCCTCTATGGATTAGACAAGCATTGACATATGAAGGGAAATTTAGACTTGCATTAACTAAAGTATTACGCTTTAATTAGTGATATAGGCAAATTTGCTTTTTACTCTTAGCTCAAACCAATTAAAACAGAAAACAGATTTAAGTCTAGGTAATCATCAGAAATTCAATAACGGCAAGAGGAAAAAGCAGGGCTAACAGTACAAAATTAAATATTTATTATCCCACCTTATCTAAAAGGTGTATTATCATTGGAACAAGGTTTGCATCTATCACCGCCTGAACTTGCTGCTGGTTTCCTGCAGTGATGTTAGATAGGAACCATACAGCTTCCTGCAGGAAGAAAAAAAAGATAAGCTTTTAAAAAAAACAAGAAATATTTGAATATTCTATTTCCATTCCAGCAAGATTTCATGCATTTACAGTTCTAGTAAAATCATAAATTAAGCTGAAAACATACTTTAGAACTCAGTCAATACAATTGAAGATTTAAATAGTGTAGTTCTGTATGTAGTTGCATTAAGAATCATAATAATCCAATTAGAGACAAGGTGGGTGAGGGTAACAACATTTATTGGATCAATTTTGATTGGTGAGACTGTCAGGCTGTCACTTATCTCCTTCACAAACAGAAAAGTTGATCCAATAAAAGATATTACCTCGCCCCACCTAGACACCCTAATATCCTGGAACCATCACAGCTACAACACTGCAAACAATAACCCAATTAGGTATATTAAAAGGACAGGGCAACAAAGGTGATTTTTACAATGGGAGACCAAACAGGATTATTGCCATCTGCTCTAAACCTGGTAGATTAACTGGTATTTTTTTCCTACAAATATATCACAACACCAATGAACCCTCACAGTTCATTCCATATCCTGGAAGTCCATTCATAATAGCAGCATTATTTTCAGCGGAGGGCTGGATGGGCTCCAAAGGGAGTTGTACATCAACATCGCTCGACAGACAGTGACAAAGGCACTCTTTTCTCCCTAGCCCCTGCAAGATCTGTTCCTCCTTGTCCCTGTTCCGAAGTATCCAGAAAAAGTGTATTTACTGATTTAATGCACATTTTTAAGATTAAGGCCCTCTAGTATTTGCTCACTGCTACCAGGAAGATAACAAAACTAATGTTTTCTTTGTCCAAAGGAAAAGAAAGAAAGAAAAAAAAAAAGAAAAGAAAAGAAAAAAACCAACCCCAGTCTGGGTGAAGTTTTCCCAAGGCTGAGATCAATGCTAAAAGTTACCCAAGACCTATATCAGATCTCAGTGCATGATTAACAGTTACAAACCAACAACTGAAAAAAAACAGAGCATTCTAGACCTGCAAACTTGGATAAAATTCAACACAGGCAGGCCAATATTAATTAAAAAATACAAGATTCTCACTAAATTTACAAGATTTTTCAACTACCGCCAGGCAAGCTGAAAACTTGATCCAAAATGCATAGAGTAGGAAGGTGATTATCCTCCTACTTCCAGTGAAGTTAGCAGAAATTTGTTGTCTTTAATATGAACAAGAACAGGCCCACATACAAATGCAGACACTTTAGTTCATAAGCTGCGATTTTACTTCACATCATGTACAAGAAAGTTATAAACTGCAAGAATGGCAACACTCAACCCAACCAAGGTATTGATCATGAAGCTGAGTGCCCAATGTGGTATAGTCACAGTTATGTTAGACACAGTCACATAAAACCCTCCATAAGAAAGATGACTGCAGATGACTTTCACAAGAATTACAATGTAGGCTCAAACTTTCATGCAGCTTCAAGATTTAAGTCACTAGGACACCCAAAGTTAGAATATTTTACCAATTTTATTCAAGATAACTATTAGTCCAGCAGAAGCAATAATTTTGTAGATAAGTCATTAAACTGAGGACTACCATCATTATTATGGTTAATTGGATAACTTGGCTACCCATCAGCTATACCAGTTACTTTATATAAACCCTTCATTTCATGTGTCTTGGTGTGACAATTTCATTGGAAGCTGTTTATTCAACTTAAAAGCATGGAACAGCGTAAATGTGACTTACAGATTTTCTGACTTAACGTTCTGCTAAACTCTTGGATCAAATCACAGGATCATTTATGTCAATGAACCTGTTAGAGAGATTTTTAGGCTGTCTATATTCAGCTGGTGAGCTTATTTTGGGCACTAATCACTGGCAATGTTGAAAAAAACCCACACCAAACCAAGAAAACCCCCTCCCCAAAATTTCAACATGCCTCAAATGCACTCCGAAATCAGCACTTTATCTGTGCACCCATGTAGCCTTTGTACATTCTCTCCCTCAAAAACACATTATAAAACATTAATATTCAAAAGTATAAAGTGTTAAATTAGAATGTTTCCAATCACACACACACCCACACACCCCACTGAAACAAACATCCAATTACCTTTCATAATTTCCAAGAGAGAGTCAGCTTAATCAACTGTATTCCAAGTTCAGATTACTTTTATTAATAAACAAAACAGCATTATGGTGTTTTTAGTTTTTAATGTAAACACAGAAGACCCTTTATATCATAGGTAAACAAGCCTAATGCTTACAGACAGGGATGACATGGTATTTACCAGAGTGGTTTTTACTAGGTAAAATCATGATTTTTACCACCCCAGGAAAAAAACTGTTGGAAAATGCTTTAAACTGGGACTACTTTAAAAACTGTTTCATTAATATACACCATATTATGCTTAGTTTTAGTTACATACGTAATTTGTGATTACATAAGGCAGTAGATTTGTAGATTAATTTATTTGTACAACCCTAAATTAAACTGCAGTGGGAATACTACTAATATGTAATTATAATACTGAACTCTAGAATATCTGTATACATTTTGGTTTGGTATTTTCTCAAGGATGTTATAAATGTCAGAACTCATTTCAGTTTCCAATGCTGTATAAATGAATGTAAAGAAAAATTGATTATATGAAAACAGTAATACAGAGTTATAGGATTAAAGCATCAAGCAATCAGAAACATAGACTACCAGTCCAGGTCCATTTGGCCACGTAACATTTTGTAGCAGAAGACCAACTTTGATGTAGTTGATGATCAAGCCTATAGGACTTGATTTAGTACTAAGTGGAGCACAGGACCTGGTCCAAGAGGTGAATATAGTTATACTGCTTGGTAATAGTGACCATAATATAATTAAATTTCATATCCCTGTGGCAGGAAAAACACCACAGGGGCCTAACACTGTAGCATTTAATTTCAGAAAGGGGAACTACACAAAAATGAGGAGATTAGTTAAACACAAATTAAAGGGTACAGTGACAAAAGTGATATCTCTGTAAGCTGCGTGGAAACTTTTAAAAGACACCATAATAGAGGCTCAACCTAAATGTATACCCCAAATTAAAAAACATAGTAAGAGAATCAAGAAAGAGCCACTGTGGCTAAACAAAGTAAAAGATGCAGTGAGAGGCAAAAAGGCATCCTTTAAAAAGTGGAAGCTAAATCCTAGTGAGGAAAATAGAAAGGAGCATAAACACTGGCAAATGAAGTGTAAAAATACAATTAGGAAGGCCAAAAAAGAATTTGAGGAACAGTTAGCCAAAGACTCAAAGTAATAGCAAAAAAAAAAATTTTTTTAAAGTATATCAGAAGCAAGAAGCCTGCTGAACAACCAGTGGGGCCATCGAGTGCTAAAGGAGCATTCAAGGATGATGAGGCCATTGCAGAGAAACTAAATGAATTCTTTGCATCGGTCTTCATGGCTAAGGATGTGAGGGACTGTCCCAAACTGAGGTATCATTAGAGGAGGTTTTGGAACAAATGGATAAATTAAACAGGAATAAGTCACCAGGAGCAGATGGTATTCACCCAAGAGTTCTGAAGGAACTCAAATGTGAAATTGCAGAACTACTAACTGTAGTCTGTAACCTATAATTTAAATCAGCTTCTGTACCAGATGACTGGAGGATAGCTAATGTGATGCCAATTTTTAAAAAGGCCCCAGAGGTGATCCTGGCAACTACAGGCCTGTAAGCCTGACTTCAGTACCGGGCAAACTTGTTGAAATTATAATAAAGAACAATACTGTCAGGCATATAGATGAACATAATTTGTTGAGGAAGAGTCAACATGGTTTTAGTAAAGGGAAACCATGCCTCACCAATCCACTAGAATTCTTTGAGGGGGTCAACAAGCATGTGGACCAAGGGGATCCAGTGGATATAGTGTACTTAGATTTTCACAAAGACTTTGACAAGGTCCCTCACCAAGGGCTCTCACACAAAGTAAGCTGCCATGGGATAAGAAGGAAGGTGCTTTCATGGATTGATAACTGGTCAAAAGACAGGAAACAAATGATAGGTATAAATGGCCAGTTTTCAGAACGGAGAGAGGTAAATAGTGGTGTCCCCCACAGGTCTGTTCTGGGACTAGTCCTATTCAACATATTCATACATGATTGGGAAAAAAGGAGTAAACAGTGAGGTGGCAAAATTTGCAGATGATACAAAATTACTAAAGACAGTTAAGACCCAGGCAGATTGCAAAGAGCTAAAAAAGGCTCTCTCAAAACTGAGTGACTGGGCAACAAAACGGCAGATGAAATTTAATGTTGATAAATGCAAAGTAATGCACATTGGAAAACATAATCCCAACCATACATATAAACTGATGGGGTCTAAATTAGCTGTTACCACTCAAGAAAGATCTTGGAGTCATTGTGGATAGGTCTCTGAAAACATCCACTCAATGTGCAGCAGCAGTCAAAAAAGCGAACAGAATGCTGGGAATAATCAAAGAAAGGGATAGATAATAGGACAGAAAATACCATGCTGCTGCTATATAAATCCATGGTATGCCCACATCTTGAATACCATGTGCAGATGTGGTCGCCTCATCTCAAAAAAGAAAAATACTGGAATTGGAAAAGATTCAGAAAAGGGCAACAAAAATTATTAGGGGTATTGAACGGCTTCCGTATGAGGAGAGATTAATAAAACTGGGACTTTTCAGCTTGGAAAAGAGACAGCTAAGGGGAGATATGATTGAGGACCATAAAATCATGACTGGTGTAGAGAAAGTAGATAAGGAAATTTTGTTTACCCCTCATAACACAAGTACTAGGGGTCACCAAATGAAATTAATAGGCAGCAGGTTTAAAACAAATAAAAGGAAGTATTTCTTCATACAATGCACAGTCAACCTGTGAAACTCCTTCACTCCTTGTGAAGGCCAAGACCATAACAGGGTTCAAAAAAAGAACTAGATAAATTCATGGAGGATAGGTCCATCAATGGCTATTAGCCAGGATGGGCAGGAATGTTGTCCCTAGCCTCTGTTTGTCAGAAGCTAGGAATGAGCGACAGGGGATGGATCACCTGATGACTACTTGTTCTGTTCATTCCCTCTGGGGCACCTGACACTGACCACTGTCGGAAGACAGGATACTGGACTAGATGATCCTTTGGTCTGACCCAGTAGGAACAGTCTTATGTTCTTATTCCTCAGTTTTGAATGATATACCCAAAGTCTGAAAAGTTTCGTTCTATGCTTGCTGAACACCGATGCAATTATTTTTCCCAGTTTAAACCAGGTTTAAGCCAGTATTTACCAGTGCCCTGATCTAAATTAGTTTTCCCTAGGAAATCGCCAACCTTGCAGCACAAAATAAAGATCAAATTTCATACAAATTTCAACTCACTGCTGGGATTATGGATTGATGAATACTGGTTTATATAACATTCTGGAATGCCCAGATATTGATGAAGTTATTACAACAAATTACTATATTTGGTAAGGTAGCTATGCAGTTCCTCAGATTCTTTTAGGATACTAATGGTTTAATTTAAATAAGTAAAGGAAAATATAGCAAGATCAAGACTTGTCGGCAAGAAACTGGTATTGCAACAAAGATGTATTATCAGGTTACAGTATTTGGGGAAAACAGTGTCATACTGACATTTGGTCAATATTTACAATACAGGGCAAATAAATAACATCTATTCCTGTGGGTAAATTTCACACCCAAAACTTATTTACATACCTTATTAATTTTTTCTTTGGGATGTGTCAGCAGTGCTGGGAAGTGTGAAAGAGCTTCACAATTCAGAACTACTTGTGTCTGTTCATCAGTACCAGTAACAATGTTGCCTACAGCTCTGAGTGCAGCAGTCTGAAACAACACACAGTATTTAAAGACTTGAACATTTAGAATAATATTTTATCTGTAAGTTAAGCATGAAAACAGTGAACAGAGCAAAATATTATTTTATTCAAATGTTACCACAAAGCAGATAACTGACATTGATAACTTAAGTATTTTGCAAATAAATGTTTGCTGATAAACCTTTAATCAATCATCTTGATAACTAAACAATTTAAAAAGTAAGCCACTTCAGTACTGTATATTAGCTATATATTAATTTATTTCAAAACATAGTATCTAAACTTACTTGCACTTTAACTTCTTGGTGGCTGAGAAGGGGAACCAAATGAGGGACTATTCCAGAGTCTATCACCATCTGGATCTGTTCATTGCCAGCATCCGTTAGGTAGGAGAGGGCCCAGACTGTATCTACCAATATCTAACATTAAAAACAAACAAACAAACAAAAAAAATACAGTGTCAAACCCATAAAGAGAGAAAGGTCTAAATAAGATTGGCCAAGATCTAAGTTAAGACTATTATATTTAAAGTTAAGTTTTTTGGAGAAAAAAAACTTGAAAAAAAATCCAGTTTTGGTTCAATCCAAACTCATTTTTTCCTTCCGATTTTTCAGTTTGATCCCCAAACCAAAAATAAAATAAATAAAGAAAAATTATTCACTCATATGTACTTATGGATAAGCCTACCTTTTAGTCACAGGTATTTTTAGTAAGTCATAGACAAGTCACAGGCAGTAAACAAAAATTCATGGCCCGTGACCAGTCCATGACTTGGTCACAAAATAATTTGTGGAAAATGTTTTTACTCACATTTACATCTGTGTGGTGAATTAAAACACAGAGGGCTGGAAGAATCTGGAGGGGAGACAGAGTGTTAATATTAAATAGAAATATTCAAGACATTCAACAATTTAACTTATTTAATTTAATTTATAAATGAATAATTCAGTTCACCTCCTGAATGGTTTCCATTGGCGGAGGTGGGTCTTTGTGACGGCATAAGTTGACCATGACCCAAGTAACATTCCTTAAGAATGTTATGGGAATAGATGGACTGATGAAGGACAGCAGAGGTTTCACCACTCCAAGACTAATAACATAATCTCGACACTGGGGTCCATCACCTGTGTAAACATTAAATCGTTTTATGAAGGTAAAAACTATTTACTAGGGATGGTGTTGTAGAACCACGTTCTCATGTTAAATTACCAAGGGCCTAGTTGTTAGATGACCCAAGGGCTATTCTTCCAGTTTCCAAGCACAATTTGGGCATGAGGTTGGGCCTCAGGTCAGCTGCAAATCTGAAACCAGGGGTATAACATTGATTTCTACATACCCACAAAAGGAAAACTTCTCAGGACAGACAGTTTCCCCAATACCCACTGTTTAGCATTATTAAATTGTTCAGTAATCTGAGTAGAAGGTAGTTGAGAAACTATGAGTAACTTCTTTATATACTTTATTTTGGCAATGCAGAGAATAGCACATCGAATATTCAACATCCTGGCAAGTGACAAAATTAGCTTTCCAGTATGTCTTCATTTTTGTAAACTTAAATCCTTCACTATTAATATCTATGTAAAATTGTCCAAACCTTTGGATGCAATGGACACCATTAGTCAAAATGTGACTTGCCAACTGACTGTACAAGAAACACCTCATTCAACATGCAGTAAAGAACTGCTCCCCTTTTTGATTCACATCACATTAAATATACTTTGTGCTAGCAAAAAGTGATTTGCTGAATTCGAAAGAGGTAGTTATCCATGATTAAAAACAAATGAAAAAGATAGCACTTAACGACCACGAAGACAAGGTATAATAGAAACCCATCAATCATAACAGGTTACTGATCCAGACAAAACGCTCTGTGACAAGTTCCATATTGCTTGAAACTGAATAGAACATTTTCAGTTTACTATGCTATCCCCACAGTTTGAGGTGTATTGCATCCACCTAGATACTTATATGGTCCTCAGCATTGTCATATCCAAGCTGTATTGTTAACAGGAAAGGAACACCATCACTCCCAGGTCCAAGTAACAGAACTGTACTAATCTTTTAAGAAAAACTAGAATCAGAGTTTTTGAAAATTTAGGGTATGTCTTCACTACCCGCCAGATCGGCGGGCAGCGATCGATCCAGTGGGGATCGATTTATCGCGTCTACTCTAGACGCAATAAATCGATCCCCGAGCGCTCTCCCATCAACTCCTGTACTCCAGCTCCGCGACAGGCGGAGTTGATGGGAGAGCGTCAGCAGTCGACTCACCGCGGTGAAGACACTACGGGAAGTCGATTTAAGTACGTCGACTTCAGCTACTTTATTCACATAGCTGACGTTGCATAACTTAGATCGATCCCCAGTGTAGACCAGGGCTTAGCTTATTGTCACAAACTAAGCAATACCTAAACCCACTACATTTCAGTAATTTAAGACATGGTGGGGCTGACATTTTTAGACTACACTCACCACTATGATATTTGAATATCTCTGTGGTATATCACTTACACCAATAATCAAGAAGAGACAAACAAAAGTTTTAGGTTAGCCAAAAGCTTGACCAGAAAGATTAAGTACTATGAAAGCTCTGGTGACTGAAGTGTGAGCTCTGATGGCGATCCAGAGCCTTTATAATGAAAACTATTTTAAGTTGTTTTTCATTATAACATTATGCATGTGATTTGTTTGCCAGACATTCTTTCCTTTTCTTATACCTGGACTGAAAGATGTATGTGTTAGAGGAGGGGCAAGAGAGAAAGCAGACAGAGTTAAGCAAAGAGCATTTTGAGGGAAATTAACTCCATGTATCTGAGCCAATCCCATTGCTCTTATAGTTAAGTATACTTCTAATTATTAAAAAAATAAACAGAATCCAAATTGGTTTATTAATTTGATTTCAAAAGAAACTTTTGAATTTTTATATTAAGAGTAACACAAACCTATGATATTGCCTAAAGCCCATACTGCTTGCTCACACACATTTTGATGGGGTGAATGCAGCAGCCTCAGAAAAAGTGGCACAGCATCTGAAAAATAAAGCACTCTGTTACTCAAAAAGTCTTAGTTCCAAAGCGATGTGCTCATTATAGTTCGCTCTTAAGTTAAAAATTGACATTCCATTACCCCATGATATGAAGATTTTCTCCGGCTGTGTGTTTATTCTGGTTAATGAGACTTCACTCTTTTTCCAGATGATGTTCAAACATAAACATAGATCATAACACAACTTTTCCTTTCATACCATTCTTTCACAGAAGGGTCTGCACTTCAGACCAATATAATGAGAACAAAAGATTTAAGGTAGTTATTTTTATATAACTTTGTACAACAAGTTTAAATTTTAAGTAATTATTCTTAATAAATGGTTAATGTTGAAATTCCATATTTAATTCTACTAATTACCACTGAATTTCAATATTAATGTTGAACTGTTTTATCTACGTAGTTATCACTAGAGCTGTCTGAAATGGAATTTCAACAGTTTAATATCAATCCAACAAGCACGAGTAGTTAATTTGAAAAAAAAAGTCAATAAACATCATTAATTGGTTATATATTTTCTACATTTTTTTCCATCACTGGTTATTAATAGAAGTTTTAGTTAGGAACTTTTAAGAGCAAAATCTTGAAAATTCTTATCAAAGTATTTGTACAGCAACATAAGCTGCCACCTATATATCCTGTCTTCTCTTCCTGGCTCTTGAAAATTTTAGATAAAGGAGCAATCCAGGTGATTATCACAAAAGAGATTCTGATGTTTCAAATACTGTCAATGAATGACTGGCAAAAAACAGTAAATTGATCTGTAAGGAAGGGATTTAACAAAAATCACTCACCAAGAATAAGATACTTACATTCCAGCCTCATATATGGAAACAATAGGAGCAGGGGCCAGCTCCCAAGCACAGTCACTGCTGAGTCAACATTTAACATTGTGATATTATCTGGAAGATGCTCTTAACTCCTACTCTTACACCCCAAAAGCTAAGGTACTTGTGCAACACCTCCTGAAGAAGCGTGGTCAGGAGGAAGGACTCAATACTTGTTAACGTTGAAGGACCTGTTTACTTTAACTATTTGGTCCCCAATTCACTGGGTGTAGGACTTTAGTGAATTTTGATTAATTTGGGGGGATATAGGAGAAGGTTTCATTTATAATTTGATTTTATAGTCAAACTGTTAGTTTTCTAAGCAGACACACCACACCGCTGTCCCTCCTGACACATAACGGGTCAAATGTCAGTTTAATTCTTAAAACATGTTTATTAGCCACTGATCTTATTCAATATTAAACAAGAGGATTTACAAAGCTAATGTAATAATAGGAAAAATACCCCCAGTAATTACAATGACTGGTAGTTTTTGAGAGATGCTAATAGGCCATCTTCTTCATTCAAATAAATCATTACAAGAGAGTACCCATACTTCCATAATGTCTGAGTAAGTAGTAGTTCAATACAACTAGGTGTGTTAACATTGTTTCTAATCTAAATCCATCAGTAGAAAAATCCGAACTGCCAGACTCAATCCTGGCTTTCGATCCATTGAAAAGTTAGCTTTAATACAGCAGAAATAAAAATAATTTTAATTAGGGCTGTCAAGCAATTGAAAAAATTAATCTCGATTAGATTCATAGATACTAAGATCAGAAGGGACCATTATGATCATCTAGTCTGACCTCCTGCACAATGCAGGCCACAGAATTTCACCCACCCACTCCTGCGAAAAACCTCTCACCTATGTCTGAGCTATTGAAGTCCTCAAATCATGGTTTAAAGACTTCAAGGAGCAGAGAATCCTCCAGCAAGTGACACATGCCCCATGCTACAGAGGAAGGCGAAAAACCTCCAGGGCCTCTTCCAATCTGCCCTGGAGGAAAATTCCTTCCCGACCCCAAATATGGCGATCAGCTAAACCCCGAGCATATGGGCAAGATTCACCAGCACTGTTAAATAACAGAATACCATTGATTTAAATATTTTTGGGTAGTTTACATATTTGCAAATATACTGATTTCAATTACAACACAGAATACAAAGTACACAGTGCTCACTTTATTTTTGAATTGTAAAAAACAAAAATAGTATTTTTCAATTCACTTAATACAAGTACTGTAGTGCAATCTCCATCATTAAAACTGAACTTACTAATGTAGAGTTATGTAAAAAAACTGCATTGTAAATAATAAGCAGGCAGCATTATCTCCTGGAAATGTAAACAAACTTGTCTTAGCAATTGGTTGAACAAGAAGTAGAACTGAGTGGACTCGTAGGCTCTAAAGTTTTACTTTTTTTTGTTTTGTTACATAACTGCATTCAAAAACAAAACATCTACATTTGTAAGTTACACTTTCACGATAAAGAGATTGCACTACAATACTTGTATGAGGTGAATTGAAAAATACTATTTCTTTTATCATTTTTACAAACATTTGTAATAAAAATAATAATATAAAGTGAGCACTGTACACTTTGTATTCTGTGTGGGAATAGAAATCAATATATTTCAAAATGTAAAAAAATACCCAAACATATTTAATAAATTTTAATTGGTATTCTAATGTTTAATAGTGCGATTAATTGCAATTAATTTTTTTAATCATGATTAATCTTTTTGAGTTCATCACGTGAGTTAACTGCGATTAATCGACAGTCCTAATTCTAATGCATCATTATGTAACATGCAAAACATACAAACATACTAGATACACTTGCAGCAATCTAAATTGTATTGGGAGGGGAGGATATCAATATTAGAGAAAACACCTGCTCTTTGACAGCTCAATCCAACTCCTTTGAATTCAATAGGATCCTACATTGATTTCAGTGGCCTTTGACAATGCCCCAAGAGAGAAGGATAATTAATTTTGTAACCAACTACAGTTTCACAACACAGATTCATTCTCTGATTAGACACAAACTCTCTCAGATGAAGAATTGAAGACTTAAAGTAAATTTTTTTTTAAAAGATCTGTGATCTTTACACTGGTTAATTCTGTGAAATATTTGCCTTTGATTTGCTCATGTAGTTATTTGATCAAAGTTTGATATTCAGGATTAATGTTTTTTGCCCTCCAGCGTTTTCTCTGCTTTTTGTTACCTCTCAGCTTCCCAGATCAAGCAGGTGGCTCTAAATTTCGCTCCAAAATTCATTTAAAAAAAAAAAACAAACAAAAAACTTTAAATAAAATCCATTTTAACTTTGTATTTTAAAAGCAACTCCAACAGTTAACAGATTATGTTATTGTCAAGTGGTCACATATTTATCACAATAAATAAGAAGCATTTTATTTCTCGTATCAAAGATAAAGCAAATAAAAGATTAAATTAGAATACCTATGCCTGTGTCAACCTAGTCATCAGGCTAACATATTAATCTCATCACTCAAACCAGACAGAGTTTTAGCACAGTACTTTCTCTTATTGCAGTGGTTTTAAAACTTTTTAGGCTGCATACCCATTTCCAAATAATGTATTCCAGTACCTCTCTAACTTCTGTATTGGTGACCCCAAAGCTGTCCTTAGGGTACAGTGAATAGGGTGACCACTCTGGGTCCCGTGGGCCAGCGCACATGGGCAGTGCATGAACTGCTGGCTGGGGGCGGCTAGCCCCCAGCCATGCCCCTTCCACCTGAGTGAGAGCTTGCAGCAGTGCTGCTGCAGCCTCCCTAGCCCAGGCAAGAAGGCAGCGTGGCCCAAGGCCCCTGGAGCCCAGCGGCATTGCCAAAGCGGGGCCCGGGGCGGAGCCACGCCTGGCTGTTTGGGTAAGCACTGATTCCCTTACCTGGTGCAGTGAGTCCTGGATGTGATGGAATCATCACTTCCGCCCGAGGCCCCCGCACCTCCCTACGGACAGCCCTGGTGAACCCTTTCACATAGTAAGCCTCTGAGTGCAACCCTCTCTCATAAATTAAAAACCACTTTTTTGTATAGATAACTCTATTATAAACGCTGGAGGCGAAGGGCGGTTTGGGGTGGAGGCTGACAGCCCACGATCCCCAAGTAATAACCCTGTCACCCCCTGAGTGATCACAACCCCGAGTTCGAGAACCCTTGAGTTGGGACTGATCCTGCTTTGAGCAGGGGGTTGGACTAGAGTACCTCCTGGGGTCTCTTCTGACCCCAGTCTTCTAGGATACCCCCATCTGACGTAGGGTCATAATAGAGCTATTACATACCCCCTCACAAGAGCCCATGTGAACCCTAGTTTGAAAACCACTGCCACACTGAGTCAATTCTACATTTTGATTAAATATTTAAGAATAAGAAAACAGTTTTTAAACGTGCGGTTTTCATACATTAAAGTTCTTGAGTGGAAAGGTTTCCCCCGCCCTTTCGCTGTTGGCAATTCAGCATCTCCAGCATTGACAGTTTATAGTGCAGTATATGAAAATTTGATCACATTGTCTTTGGATTTCAATAATATTTTGATACTTCCTGTTCTGGTTTTTAGTTGTGTGGACTTCATTTTTTTCCTTGTCTGTTTATAACAACCTTTTCCTTATTTACAATAGCAGATCCATGAGGAATTGGAAGAGAATAGGAAGTGAATTTGATTCAACTACAAAAACTTGCTTGAACATGGCAGTGACTCTATATTCAGATCTCAAGAAGCACAACTATTTTATTTGCCAAATTCAATACTAGAGAAGTTCTACTGTGCCCTGATCTCCCAAGTTGACGTTCAAGTAGATTTAAAAGAAATATGTCAGGCACAGAACCATAAAACAATTTTCTGTTTCATCTGGCAACATGGGTTGCAAGTACAAAAATTCTTTCCTAACTTCAGATTCCCGAACATATGGACACCATTTTATCTTGAGTGTAATCTTGGAAGTAAATTCCCGAGGAGGCACTCTCTGGACTTGGACTGTATCTTTTCCTCCTCCTTCAAAATTAGGTAGGAAATCCCTCCGAATTGTGAAGAGAAGTTAAAAAACAGTGTTTGAAAACTGGAAAACCAGCAGATATTAACTCTGCTAAAATAGTGTGAGTTCCCACAAGAGATTACTCACCATCAGGAAAACCAAATGAATTTAAAATCTGAGAAAATGAAGAACAAAATCAGATCTGTGCTTCAACTGATGCTGCTTGCCAGAGAAGGGGTAGAATTTCTGGCAGGAGACTTCCTGGGCAGGTCCTTCAGTGATGTGCCTGTGATTGACAATTCAGTTTCAACCATCCTGTGGCTATCATATGAAAGTACTAAGTCCTACGTAGTGTAGATTGGTGAACACTTGAGGAAGAGAGATGGGGCGTAGGTCCTTATTAAATCATCACTTGATCCTCATATTTTTGAAGAAATTACAGTGTGCACATGAAATGCATTATCATCAAATTGATCAACTTACTAGATTGAACTACAGCCTGTGTTTGTTCAGAGGTTCCAGATGCAATGTTTGTCAAAGCCCATGCAGCTTCAAACTGTAAAGAAGGACTACAAATAAAAGTGTAAAGTCAGTTTTACTGTAATACAAAACATATTCTATCTGAATCTAATACAGTAGGATAACATGTACACTTGCAAATGCTTGCACAAATTGTTTTGTCAAAGGATATCTATGAAGTCTTCTCAAAACAATTAACTTTTCCTACCAGTACTTACTTTTAAAAAAGTAACACACTCACTTGTCATCTCTTTCAAGACAGTGCACTAAAATAGGTAGTATTCCAGATTTTATTAAGTCATCAATTGGTGGATTGCGATCACTGGAAAGAAGCTTCCTGTTTAGAAACAAAGGTGAAAATATGACATTTGCAGACAAATCCCCTAGAGTCAAATAGGGCTTTTTAAAAATAAGTGAATTTAGCACTGCTGAAAAGTTGTGTACTTAGCTACTATTTCAGCCAATCCCACCGCCTCTTCTGCTACTACTCTAAAGAGTATGACTGTTGAGTTGAACACCTGGTTTGTCATCATGGGAAGCCCGTGACAGGAGTAAGTCAGTCATCCACATGCCCCTCCCCAGCATTATCTTCCCAGCTGGTGCAAAGGATAAGAGGCAAGGTATTGGCTGCTTTGTTAGGACTGCCAGAACTTGCTTTCCTTCCTCTTCCTCACTAAGGAGTCAGTGTGTGGGGGATACAAATTAGGACTGTCACATGATTAAAAAAAATTAACTGCACCACCCAATTAAAAAAATTTAATACCATTTATTTTAATATTTTTGGATGTTTTCTACATTTTAAAATATATTGATTACAATTACAACGCAGAACACAAAGTGCACAGTGCTTACTTCATATTTATTTTTGATTATGAGTATTTGCACTGTGAAAAACCCAAAAGATAGTATTTTTCAATTCACCTCATACAAGTACTGTAGTACAATCTCTTTATCATAAAAGTTGAACGTATAAATGTAGAATTATGTACAAAAAACTACATTCAAAATAAAACAATGTAAAATTTTAGAGCCTGCAAGTCCACACAGTCTTACTTCTCGTTCACCCAATCACTCAAACAACTTTGTTTACATTTGCAGGACATAATGCTGCTCGCTTCTTGTTTACATGTCACCTGAAAGTCAGAACAGGCATTCTCATGCTGTAGCTGGCATTGCAAGATATTTACGTGTCAGATGCCCTAAAGATTCATATGTTCCTTCATGCTTCGACCAACCATTTCAGGGGACATGCATCCATGCTGATAACGGATTCTGCTCGATAACAATCCAAAGCAGTGTGAACTGACTCATGTTCATTCTCAGATGCCACCAGCAGAAAGCTGATTTTCTTTTTTGGTGGTTCGGGTTCTGTAGTTTCCGCATTGGAGTGTTGCTCTTTTAAGACTTCTGAAAGCACGCTCCACACCTCGTCCCTCTCAGATTTTGAAAGGCACTTCAGATTCTGCAAAAACCTTGGATCAAGTTTTATAGCTATCTTTAGAAATCTCAAATTGGTACCTTCCTTGCGTTTTGTCAAATCTGCAGCGAAAGTGTTCTTAAAATGAACATGTGCTGGGTCATCATCCGAGTCTGCTATAACATGAAATATATTTCATGGGTAACACAGAGCAGGGGACATACAGTTCTCCCCAAGGAGTTCAGTCACAAATTTAATTAATGCATTTTTTTTTAACAAGTGTCATCAGCATCGAAGTATGTCCTCGGGCATGGTGGTCAAAGCATGAATGGGCATATGAATGTTTAGCATATCTGGCATGTAAATACCTTGCAATGCCGGCTACAGAAGTGTCATGCAAATGCCTGTTCTCCCTTTCTGGTATCACTGTAAATAAGGAGAGGGCAGCATTATCTCCTGTAAATGTAAACAAACTTGTTTGTCTTCACGATTGGCTGAACAAGTAGGACCGAGTAGACTTGTAGGCTCTGAAGTTTTACATTGTTTGATTGTAATTATAGAACAAAAAAAAATCCTACATTTGTAAGTTGCACGTTCATGACAAACAGATTGCACTACAGTACTTGTATGAGGTGAATTGAAAAATACTATTTATCATTTTTATAGTGCACATATTTATAATAAAAAATAATTACACTTTGATTTCAATTACAACACAGAACATAATACATATGAAAATGTAGAAAAACATCCAAAATGTTTAATAAATTTCAATTGGCATTCTATTGTTTAACTGTGCAACTAAAACTGCGATTAACTTTATGGAGTTAATCATGTGAGTTAACTGCGATTAATCGACAGGCCTAATACAAAGGCACATGCTGCTAGGAAGGAGGGAGTACAAACCCACTTGAACTTTAACTCCTTTAACCTCCCTTTTCAACATCCATGAGGTGATTGAAGGCCTGTAGGGAGCTCAAGTGGGACTATTTCAGAAGAACAAAGTTTGGGGGGAAGATCAGAAGCACATTCCTTTCCTCCTGCCCCAGCCACACCAAACTGTCTCCCTAGAGGGGGACAGTGGACATGATAGACAAGAAAGTAGCTGTGACTGACTGCTGCGGCTTCCAGTCCTGAACACTGCCAGTGGCCACTGCCTTAAACTGGCAAGTAAAGCATAGTCTGCACAGTGAAAATATCTTAATACAATCCAGTTAGGGGCTTTGAATATTTAAAGTTTGTAAAAGCTACGTGATGTTACTGCAGGTGTATATTTATATTGCCAACTGAGAAGAAAAACTTCCTTTTTAGGAGAGATGTAGATGTACAGACAAAATATTAATAAGTTATCCTAGGATTAATTACAACACATACCCCAGTTCCTACAAAAAACCCACCCCAATATTCACTTTTAATGGCAAAATACTGCACAGTTTAGGTTTACTCAAAAACTACAACAAATGTATTTGCTGTCCTCTCAGGCAGCTCATAACCCTGGCTCCAAGAATCAGTTAACTCCAGTTATTTGTAACTGCTTCTATTCAAACAATGCTCTGTCCTTGCCATGTGCTCTAGACATGTGTTTCAGGAAGTTACAGAGAGATCATGTCCTCCCTTCTGCTCAAGCTTCAGATGCTGTGTACGGTGGCAGAGCAGTATAAGAGAAACAACTAAATAGCTTTCACACCTTATATTAACATTAAAAGACCTCTACTTGTAGGCCTTGTCCACATGCAAAAGTTGCACTCAGTTGACTTGAAATTGTTTCTAAACCAATTTAATCAGTGAAAAAGACTATGTGGACTTTCTTATTTCCATTTAAACCAGTCAGGTTTCAGTTTTTTTCAAATAAATTCCTTATCTGGTTTAAACTGAAATAAGTGTCCATACAGCCTTGCACCAGTTTAACTAAATAGGTTTTAAAAATCACACCAAGTTAAATTGGTGTAACTTTCTCATGTAGACAAGCCCTTACAGTAAACAGCTCAAGAACTGCTACTTGACTGGTTAAGAGGTCCAAAGGAATCATTAACTTAAAGCAGAGGTTCTCAAACTATTGTCCTGGTGACCCCTTCCATATAGCAAGCCACTGAGTGTGACCCCCCCACTTATAAATTAAAAACACTTGTTTATATATTTAACACCATTATAAATGCTGGAGGCAAAGCGGGGTTTGGGGTGGAGGCTGACAACTTGCAAACCCCAATGTAATAACCTCGCAACCTCCTGAAAGGTCCCGACCCCCAGTTTGAGAACCCCTGACTTAAAGTGTCTTCAAGTATTTGCCAATTAGTCTAACTTGTTAGGAATCTGGTAGTCTTGTGATGATTTAAACACCTCAGACAACTTATTTAAATTAAAGGGAAACTGTGTTCCATGACTATTTATACATATGAAATCAATTAGGATCTTTACTCAATTTATTTTGAAAGTCAGGAGTATGGCATTTACTAAAATCCTAGAGTTCACATGAATATTGATTAAGAGAATGTAATATCTACATTCTGTCAGTTTGTTTTTTATAAACAAAGTTTACATACAAGATATGTTATTACAGCAGTAATATTTGGTGAACTTGATCCATAGATGACATCACCATTCTATCAACTAGTGCAAGAATTCATGATTTTCTAAATTTAGTAGCACTATATAAGCAGCAAGGGTAGAAACAGTAAAGTTGAACAAACTGTGCTCTTACCTTGCAGCCTGCACTGCACTTAACTGGATACCCTGGTTGTCACTTGAAGCATTCTACAATAAAATCAATAACTTAGAATTCAGCCATTTTACATTTGTCATTAAGCCAGAAATGTTCAGGGAAAAATAAATATTTTTACCTGAACTATTGCCTCCAACGAGGTGTTTTGCTGGGGGGCAAAAAAAACCCAAAACAGTTAGATACAGTTTTAAAAAAAGTTAAGAAATAAACTTTAGATAGTGTTAATTCTTACCACTCTGAAATCGCCATCTATATCTGAATCTTCACAGATATCTTCATGGGGTACATTTCTTCTCTTTAACAGGTGTTCATCTCTCTTGTTCTTTAAAGAAAAATAAATTTGCTGTGTTGTGTAGTTTTATTTCCCCCCCCCCCTCCCCGCAGAAGCGGAGATGACTTACTTTTACCCACAACGTAAAAGGAAGTATTTCACTGGTACTATTAATGCTCAGACATTCAAGCCAGGCATTGAAGTATGTGACTAAGATGAGTGCTCACCATTTATGCCAGAGATGGGCAAACTACTGCCAGCAGGTCACATCCGGCCTGGCCCCTGAGCTCTTGGCCCAGGAGGCTCGCCCCCGGCCCCTCCCCCGCTGTTCCCCTCCCACACAGTCATGCTGCCGCGCGGGCAGCAGGGCTGCAAGCTCCTGCCGCTCTGAGCAGCATAGTAAGGGGTCAGCGGCGCGTGGTGGTGGGGGGGGTTGGGTAGGGAGTCCCGGGGAGCAGGGAGCGAGGGATTGGATGGGGCAGAGGTTCTGGGGTGGTCAGGGTTGGATAGGGTGTGGTAGTCCTGGGGGACCTGTCAGGGGTGTGGATAGGTCGGGGCAGTCAGGGGACGGGGGGAGTTGGATAGAGGGTGGGATCCTAGGGGGCGTGCCAGGAGGGGGCAGTCAAGGGACAAGGAGCAGGCGGGGGTTGGATGGGTTGGGGGGTTCTGAGGGAGACAGTCAGGGGGGCAGGCAGTGGGAGGGGGCGAATAGGGGGAGGGGGCCAGGCTGTTTGGGGGGCACAGTCTTTCCTACCCAGCCCTCTGTACAGTTTCGCACCTCGATGTGGCCCTCGGGCCAAAAAGTTTGCACACCCCATGATTTATACCTTCCCGAGGAACAGGATGGCCTTCTCTTGATTATAGCTACAGCTGTATAAGATTTTACTGTATGTGACATGACCTATATACAACTCATTTGTCTATATTCATCACTGAAACCACTAAATTCACTGCATTCAATTTTCTGTTAACCTTAAAAGTAATACTTTTTGTCCTAAGATTTCTTTCCTCATCGCTCTAATGGCTTATACTCCCCCAGTCCCAACATCCACAGTTTTACCTTCTACACCCACGTTTTGCTTCATCTAAAATTATACTAAACTGAACACTTTTTTTCTTGTTCCCAACTTGGCACTTATTGCTCTGGCACAGAAAGAGAATTTAAAGACGCCCCCCCCAGCATCAAAATCTTTGTGGAAATGCTGTTCAGATTTCAGAGCAAACAAATCAGTAGTCTGGTATTTCAAAATATGCCATAACTATTATGGAGCATCATGTGGTTTGACAGCCTGAAAATACAGATTCAGATGTTGAAAAAACAAAGCTTGGCAAATTAGTATTCCACTTGAAAAGACTTAAGCATGGAAATGAATTTAAGATGTCTAAGTGAAAGTTAACATACTTTCCAAACATATTCCACTATCCCAATGCTCTGTAAACATTCTGCATTTTCACAGCAGCTTCTTGAATAAAAAAAAAATGTATTTTTCAATGTATGGTTTCAAATCTCATCCACTAAAAATATTTAATAAACCTGACTGCTTTCCTAATTTTTCTCCATCATATATTAGTGTATTGTAGGGATGCTCATACTAGTTTTAATCTTTTAATACCTGCCAACTGCAACAGGACACTTTTGTTGCCATCCTTCTTTCCTCAACATTTCCAAGTTCTAGGTTCCCTAACAGCCCTGATTGATGGGTGTGATGCTTGCCAATTCAGTCCACTGGTCTCCTCCCCAACACGTGAGGCAAGTGGGAAGACAAAATAGTGGATACATTTCTATCACTAAAAGGTCACCCCAGCCATCTCTCCTATGGTGATTTTATTTTACTTAATTGGCAATAATATATGCTGAAGGATTACAGCTTTTAACTCTTGCCTCCCTGTATGTTTTGGGCTACAGTTGACTGCTGATTTAATGTCAGGAATATCTTTCCTCGCTATAGAGGAGTATGGACGCCTGAGGATTTTTTGCCCTTCCCCTAAGCATGTAGTAGGCTTGACCCAATTATCTGTTTGCAAGTGTTAAGGAGAAGCCATGATCCTTGGTAAGTTGCAAGTAAAAAAGGAGTCCACTGTCATTCTTGGGAATTATTAGGACCAAAGATTATCCAAATCCTAAAACAAGGAGTAAGGACAGGATTCACAGTGAGTATTGATAGACGTTGGTTTCAGCAACACAGAAATTGAAATATTCCTTAAAGCCCTAATTCTTCATGTGAGGAAGAAACCAAAATTAATTCGCCTATGTCACTGAAACCCAGTAGATGGAATGTGGGTAATGGGAACAGCCCAGCGATTACTGTTATTAGAGACAGGAAGCAAATAAAGGGTAATGCAAGCACTGGTTATCAGTGAGGCAACATCCAGGGGGATGTTTCGACTTAAAGATCTTCGTGTAACTAGTTTAAATGAAGTTACAGTCATTCATTTATAGACAGACAACTAATGTGCATTTTTAGTTCCTGACTTGGTAGCATCTGCTTTGAAGCTTCCCTCCCCACCAAAAATGTGAGTGTCTACACAGACCTTGAAAAGACAAATACAATTGGACAACATCCTTTTAAATGGTCTATAAAAAAGTAAAAAGAAAAGGAGTACTTGTGGCATCTTAGAGACTAACAAATTTATTTGAGCATAAGCTTTCGTGAGCTACAGCCCACTTCATCGGATGCATTCAGTGGACTGTATCCGATGAAGTGAGCTGTAGCTCACGAAAGCTTATGCTCAAATAAATTTGTTAGTCTCTAAGGTGCCACAAGTACTCCTTTTCTTTTTGCGAATATAGACTAACACCACTGCTACTCTGAAACCTATAAAAAAGTAAGCACTATGATTGTCTGCCTCAGACACCGAAAACTTTTGTAATTTCTACTCAAATGCCTGAGACATAAAAGTTATATTTAGTAAAAACGCTAATCCATCTTACCTTTCTTAACTCCACAACAACTTCATTTCGTTGTCTTCTCATTGTCTGAAAAGTTTAAGATAAAATAATTACAGCATACTCCCAATCTGGACCAAGTCATTGTGATGTGATTTAACATATTTTAGCAGCTTTCTAAATATTTTACTTTTAGAAGACTGCTTTAATGTAAATAGAGATCAAGTAACTACTTTCAGTTTATCAGTATGGGATTTTATTTTGAAATATAAAACTAGCATTAAATACAGCTATATCTCTCTATTACTTAATACAATAACATTATTTTGCTGTAAAATATTTGCTCAACACTTGCATAAATTTCCTCAATCCTATTTGTCCAAAATACAAACTAATAAAGGGACTATCCAACAAGGAAAGTACAACATGGAAACAAAGAAATAAATTGTGTAGAGGGGCAGGAGGAGAGAAGTGAGGGGAATACACTGTTTACATCAGAAAACAGGGTAACAATAAAAAACCATTCTTATAAATATCATTACATGCCAATAGAGAGTATGATCAATTAAAAGGCTCTGTACAAAATTTCACAATTTTCCAGACAGAACTGTATAGCCCTTTCTGGGTTTGGGTTTTCAGAATACGTTTATTTCAGAGTTAAACTAAAATATTTTAATACAACTAGTCCAATGTTAAATTACACTAGTGAAAACTGGTGTACCACTTGTAATTATTCACCTGTACTTGGAGGGTGCTTAAAGATTAACAGTAGTTCTTGAGACAAAAAGACTGATGTAACAGGGAAATAGCTCTGTATAAATCAGAAGCTACACTACAAGCACTACAGAAGCATAATTGTGGCACTGTAGTGCAGACATTTGTTTCAGTAAGGGAAGGGGTTTTTCCATTGCTGTAGTAAATCCACCTCCACGGGAGGTGGTAGCTAGGTCAATGAAAGAATTCTTCCCATTGACCTAGCAATTTTTATACCAGGGCTTAGGACAGCTTGACTACATATCTCAGGGCTGTGACCTTTTTATACCCCTGAGTGACATAGCTATGTTTTAGGAGTAGGCCAGGCCTGAGCTGTAATTTCTTTGGTTATGCCATGAATACAGCACCAGGTAATTTCTCAGGAACAATACTTATAAATAATTCTATATAATTACAAAATGGCGTGCTTGGCACTTTTCTGATTTAATACCAATGGTATTAAATAACAGACATTTGAAAGTTTAAGTTGCAAATGGAATCACTCAAATGTCAAGAAATGCAAATGTTGAGGTTGTTGGCACAATTTTAACTATTCTCTTTTGCATATGCATTATGATGCAAATTTTAATTATAGTATTGATACTATAATTCAACACCTTTAACAATTCAACAATTTAGCTACAACTAATCAGGAAAAAGATCTTGGAGTCATTGTGGATAGTTTCTAGACGTCCATGCAGTGTGCAGCGGCAGTCAAAAAAGCAAATGGGATGTTAGTAATCATTAAAAAAGAGATAGAGAATAAGACGGAGAATATCTTATTGTCCTTACATAAATCCATGGTAAGCCCACATCTTGAATACTGTGTATAGATGTGGTCCCCTCATCTCAAAAAAGATATACTGGCATTAGAAAAGGTTCAGAAAAGGGCAACTAAAATGATTAGGGGTTTGGAACGGGTCCCATATGAGGAGAGAGTAAAGAGGCTAGGACTTTTCAGCTTGGAAAGGAGGAGACTAAGAGGGGATACGATAGAGGTATATAAAATCATGAGTGGTGTGGAGAAAGTGAATAAGGAAAAGTTATTTACTTGTTCCCATAATATAAGAACTAGGGGCCACTAAATAAAATTACTGGGCAGCAGATTTAAAACAAATAAAAGGAAGTTCTTCTTCACTCAGCGCACAGCCAACCTGTGGAACTCCTTGCCTGAGGAGGTTGTGAAGGCTAGGACTATAACAGGGTTTAAAAGAGAACTGGATAAATTCATGGAGGTTAAGTCCATTAATGACTATTAGCCAGGACAGGTAAGGAATGGTGTCCCTAGCCTCTGTTTGTCAGAGGGTGGAGATGGATGGCAGGAGAGAGATCACTTGATCATTACCTGTTAGATTCACTCCCTCTGGAGCATCTGTCAGTAGACAAGACACTGGGCTGGATGGACCTTTGGTCTGACCCAGTATGGCCATTCTTATGAACATACCTTGGATAGTACACAGTGAATGAGACAATAAAAATTCTACTTAACTTTCTACTAATCCCTGCTTTGCTCACTGTACATTATCCAGCCTGTGCAGAGAGCCCAAACCTACTTTGTTACCAATTCCACAGCTGTGTAAGTCCATCAATTCAGTGGATCTATTTCTAGTTTACATTGTGGAAATGGCAACTAAAATCTGATCCAAACATCTGCAGAATGTCTGCATTGTTGAATATATAGACTGGCAGATGATTGTGTAATTAAAATAAGAGTATACACACAGAAGTAAAAGCAAAGGTTGTAAAGACAACCTCATCATTAGCTTTTCCTGACCAGAATGCTTCACTTTGCAAGCTTAATGATTTTTCAAGTTTTTAGTAAAGTAAAAATAGAGATTTTTAAAAAGAAAAACAAATTTTGTAATATAGATCTATTTATCAGACAGAATTAGAATGTTCTGTCCTGATACACACTCAGCTGAGACCAGGGCTCCTGTAGACCAGATATAGCCGGAGTGCATCCAAAGGCTTCAAAGGAGCCTGCTATAATTCAATATGCATTTGTGAATGTGTCAGATTTTTCCAGATGTTTAAAGTAAAAATTCAAAATTTCACACACTTGTGCATAAACAGATATTAGCAAAGGAGATTATTAAGAGGTTGATTATTAAGTTACTGCACACATGAACAGTTTAGAATAAAGGCCATTGACAAATATTCAACTTAGAAAAAACATCTGTTTGAAAATGGTTTACCGTTATATTACAAATACAACTAAAATTACTATAACAGAATGATTAGAGAAATTATTTTCAGTTTGTTTACTTGAGCATTTATCAGTACTTTGTGTGTAGTCAGTTTCACCACATTTCCTGATTAGTCAATTCCTTGTTTGTTTGGATCTTTCACACAGTCACAGGGGAGAGAAACACTTGAAAATAGAAAATGTGATTGTAAAATTACAGAAATTGGCAGGATGATCTAGGTGCTGATGCAGTACTTGAAAATACTTGTAACTCTTCATTTCAGGTTGACTGTCACTTTAACTGTAGCTATTACATATAATTTTAATAAGATCTAGCAAAAATGACAACATATAAGTTTTTGTTTCTTTCTGTAAAGAGATCTCAAGTTGTTTCTTAACAATTTGTTTCTACGGTGAATTAGAAAAGGAGAATTGAGAACTGTTTTAAATGAGAGAATTGAATGAAGAAAGAATGGTTGACTTGTTCAAGAAGGTGAAGGCTTCCAAGCATAAGGAACAGAGTGGAAAAGGAGAAGGAAACTGCTGGGAGTAACACTTATGCAGAGCAAAGGAATTGCCAAAGCTTTAAAGACAAGGACTTGAAGTTTAAATGTGACAGATACAAACCATAATCACCTGTATTCCTGTAAAAGTAATACGTTTCACTATCAGGTAAAACTGTTTCAGAAGAGCTGGGTAGGACACATGACATCCAGTTTGTCACCTGTTACTGCTACAGAGTGACTTTTCCTTTTTGGCCAGGCAGATGAACAAAACAATGGGAAAGAAAAAATTGCAACACTAACTAGTTCCTTCCCATTCCAAGACAAATTAATCAAGCTCTCTCTGGCCTTTGGGTGATTCTTTCATTGCCTGTGGACCAATTCAGAATGAGGCACACGACGAGAAGCAAAAGCAAAACCATACCTAACGCAATTAAACCATGTGTTCTATTCTCTGCTTCGACTCTCATAGTTAAGCATGTTACAAAATGTTGCTTTAAAAAAAAAAAAGATTTTACAAGGAGGTAGAATACAGGAAAGTTATCTTACATATTGGTGTACAAAAAATGAAACACTGATAAAAGCGTAACAGACATCATAGGACACAGGATTCAGAAACTATAATGGCTTAATGTATCAAAAACACAGCAGAAGACCCTATGTAACACAGTTGCATCACCCAGGACAACTGGACAAGAGCCATAGTCTATAAGTACACTGTGTCCTACAACATAAAAGCACCATAGTCTAGAAAAGTGGTTGCCAAACTTGTTCCGCCACTTGTGCGGGGAAAGCCCCTGGTGGGCCGGGCCGGTTTGTTTACCCACCGCTTCCAGCAGCTCCCATTGCCCTGGAGCAGCGAACCGCGGCCATTCGGACCTGCGATCGGCCGAACCTGCGGATGCGGCAGGTAAACAAATCGGTCCAGCCCACCAGGGGCTTTCCCTGCACAAGCGGCGTAACAAGTTTGTGAACCACTGGTCTAGAAACAGGAAGTAGGCAGCACATATAATATAAAAGGGCAATCAATTAAAAACCAGGATTTTTATACTGAAGTTACTAAAATAACTGAATAGGAAGTCCAGTTGTACAGCTTGGATTTATAGAAGAGTTGATGTTGCAATCCTCAAGGTTAAGCCTACAAAAATGCAATGCCCTATACAAACATACAAACAGTAATGCTAGATCTTTAACACTAGCAGTACACTGAAAAAGATTGTTAATTTCAGAAATATATTCAGTTATTAAATAACTCCAGCTCTATTATCAAAATAAGCTTTTCTCAGCAATTCCATATGACGTTAAATGGTAAACAGAACCAAAGGGAACTGTCTAAAGCATACTGCAAATAGAGTAAAAGAAGGTGACACCTCAACGTGTTTTGAGAACATGAAGCGGTGCCACAAGTACTCCATTTCTTTTTGCGAATACAGACTAACACGGCTGTTACTCTGAAATAACTTTATTGGACATGTAATACTACTGATAAATTAGCATATGGAAACAATAGTTAGAATTCCGTAACATGACCTAGTAAGTAGAAAGACAAGAAACAACTGTCAGTTTGACAAAGTATTTGGGTTTCTCTTCTATACCTGAACTGGTGACAAATTATTACAACACACAGGATGAGATAAAGAACTAAAGTTATAATTATCCATTTACATGCTTTTATTGGAATATATGCACAATAGTTCTGAATCAAATAAATGTAATATAAGTGATAGTGTTTAGAACTTTGAAAATATATACAGTGTTTAATATTTTGTAACAGTTTTAATTCAAATTTCTTTACTGGCATGACATGATACACCAGCACTGATAAAAGTTTCTCTTACAAATACGATCATTTGTTGAACTGATACTAGCACTAAATGCAGGTGTCATCTCGTGGTACATCTCAGGCTACAGCTTTCAAACATGCCCATCACTATGGTATGTAGGTGCCAAATTTCTCCCTGGATTGCAGATGCACACCTGCTGTGATGTTAGCATTACCCATCTCTTCTGCACCTATATTACTTCTGTTGGAAAGCCAAGACTATACAAGTGATCTCTGGCAGAAGTAGTGCAGCAGAATTTGAGTTCAGGAAATTGGAGGCCAGATCCTCCTGTAAAGTTACTTTATGCCATACCACTGACAAATTACAGACCTAGTTGAGGGAAGGGGGCAACCTTATTTCACGCTGATCCCCCCCGCAACTATGGCTAATGGAATTTAGAGTGGTTTTCTTTGTGCTAAATTATGGGACCGACTCAGTTCAGAACACAAAAGCCATCTTTGCAGTCCTTTCCTTAACTGGGTGCTTCTAGGCTGCAACACAGGATCTAGGACTGAAAGTTCAATCTCCACTTTGGGGCACATATTTAATTTTTTAGGTATTGCATATTCTTACATATTAGTAAGAAGCAAACAGACATGTTAAAAGGAAAGAAATTTGCCACAGATGGTTCCCTGATGCTTGCTCCAAATCCAGGATTCACAGTTTCCCCATTCCTGGCATCTGCCTTCCACAGACTTTTGCCTGCACTCTCTGTAGCGTACTCAGGACTAATGTCACACTGAGGGTGTGCTATGACAGACAATCCCCTACTATCCTCTTGCAATCAGCCAGGTTTCCCCCTCAGCCTCAGGTTTCAGTATTTCATGGGCAAATTATTTATTTGTGTTCAAGATGCTGCGGTCTATCCAGAGATAAGGAAAGCAAATAAAAAAAACCAAACAAACCACCACAAGTACTTGCACTGACAAATATTACAGCAGGAACACCAGAGAGGTAATGGTGACACCACTAGATCACACCTCACAGGCATGTTCAGGCAGCATGACCCCAGCACTGATGCCCAACAATTTAAGAGGTTCTTCCTCAAACAAAGGCCACACAATCTTGCCCATTTGATAAGAGCTCCAGCCGTCATTTAACAAGTTAAATATCAATCAAGATCCTATAGGCAGATGAATATATCATTTGGGGGCCTTCTTGACAAGAGACCAGGTAAATTTCTATCCTTATTCTCGACCATGGCTTTCAAAATAACACGAAGTCTCCCTATGATCTCACTGGGACTGTTAATAGTTACAATCCCCTCTATGTGCATAATAATAAATTAGGTCCTGCAAATGAACCAAAGCAATGCTACATTGCAGGAAGAATAGTATCTTTACCCAGAGTTGGATACTAACACGATAATTCTAACACTGGCTTACCGTCACCAACTTGGAGTAAGACCCAATATGCAGTTTCAAGAAACACAGGGCTGTACACTGTAGGAGTATCCTCTACAAAGGAAGAATTACTAATGGTCTAAACAGCTCATCCAATACGACCATCAGGAGAGAGGAACTTAAAGCTCTGTTTGGATCTAACCAGTTTCTTTCTTGTTGAAAGACTCTCAGGTCTTGTCTACAGTCAGCATTAAACTGTTTCAGACTATCGTGGACAGTGGACTCTGTGATAACAGCACAAATAGCTCAAACTTTTCAATTACATACTTTATTATTGTCCCTCAGTAAACCACTGACTTTCAAAATTTTCCACAAAACACCAACTCTGGAAACTGCCACAGTTGCTTAGAGAGCAATGCAACTGTGCTAGCACAGAGTGGGACAAAACTGCAGGGGTTCAAAACATGAATCAACAGAGCTAGCATGGAGACACTGAACTGTTTGTGGTTAACCTGGTTCTAGACCACTGGTTTATTCCTTTAGGGAATACACAGCCTCAAAATGGTATTAGTGAGGCAAGACGCAACGTTTGGTTTCAAGGCTTACAGAGCTATATCCAGAGGAAGTGCCAGAAATAGAATAGGCTGGTATTTCATCTATACTCACAGTAAATGGAAAAGCAGCTCACCTCTCTGACTCAAAGAAAGCATAAAAGAAAAAAAAAAGATCAGGCATATGACCCATGCTTCCAGTGCAAAAGGCAGGATGACAAGACTAAGGAAGAAGCTTATGTACCGGTCTTACCCGGCTGTCCATTTCATTCCTGGCAGATGGACATACACTAATTTATATATAGTTTTGTTAATACAGCTATAGAGAAAAAAGGTCAGTGTGATAAAGTTGGCTTTTCTGTAAAGGCTCACTTCTTCCTGTAATTTTAAATATTGTCTGCACAGATCCAACTTAACATTTAATAAGCTTTTTCAAGATTTAGGAGTTATCGATTTATTATACTTTGTACAGTACTCTAGTATTCAATATGGCGAATACTGAGACAGTATGAACATGTAAGAGCTAATATGCTATGACCTATTTCAGTGGACTGATTTTGAGAAGAGAGATCAGGACGACATTGACAGCAGACTAACCGGAGGAAACAAGCGGGCATATAAGTAAAAATCTTTGCAAAGATGAATTTTAGACACTTTCTGAACAATAATAGTGTCATGCATTACCCCTTACAGTCACCAGAACTTCAGCTGAATATGTAAACTGCACGTTTTGAATGCAACATATCCATACATGCATGCTTGTGTATGAAGGACTTTATGAAAGTTTACAAGATACAAATAGAAACCTAGTGCCAACTAATTTTCTGTAGTACTTGAAGAAGTTCATAGGTATAAGCAGAACTTGGCCGTGAAATGTATGTACACATGCAAGCATGTGAATTAGACATTTTAAAGTTTTCTTTTATTGTCTATCTAAAACACAAAAATGTTATAAATAAGAAGCCTGTAGCTTAAAACGTTCCAATTAAATACAGTCTAAAGTTACTGGGGATTAACAGCTGTACCAATGTGTGACTTTGAACAGAACAGAAGCACAAACTTTTGAAACTGAATCACAAATAATCTTTATTCTCTAGTCTTTCCACTACTAAATCCTGAACGCTACTCTTTAGTGACCATTACACCTACCTATTAATCTGGCATTCACTGAAAAAAATGCAAAAGGTAGTTGTGCAATCTGTACAAAACTTTTTGGTGTCTTTTTTTGGGTGTTCTACTATGGGATAGAAGACCAACTGAAATTTTGTAATAAAGAAACTAATGGATAAACGGCTAACTTTAGCAAGGGACTACAGTATTGGAATAATCAAAAATTCATTTCTGACGTGAAGAGAATTTTTTTTCTAAAAACAATGCAATATTAAATTTGCATTATGAACTAGGTCAAAAAAGATCATCAACAGTTGCTAAAGCAGAATACTTGACTAAATGCAGCCATACATTTCATGCTGTAATGAAAAAATGTGATGTAGAAACAGTTAATAAATAAGAATGACAGTCACAAGCCTGAGCTATTGTATGAAAAATGATCATCCACAGTAGTTATTTTAAGTACTGAGTATATGTTCCAAGATTTGTTAGAGAGAGGTCAGTATCTAAAATTTAACAAGACTTAACAGCTTAACAATGTTTTCATTTTGCACAAGGCTCCTTTAATAGCAGATAACACCCCCCCCCCCCACTAATGGCACACAGCCTACCTGAAATTAATAATTTTAGAAGATTTTTAAACTCTGTACAAAGAAAAGGAGGACTTGTGGCACCTTAGAGACTAACAAATTTATTTGAGCATAAGCTTTCGTGAGCTACAGCTCACTTCATCGGATGCGTTCAGTGGAAAATACAGTGGGGAGATTTACATACACAGAGAACATGAAACAATGGGTGTTATCATACACACTGTAAGGAGAGTAATCAGGTAAGATGAGCTATTACTAGCAGGAGGGGCGGGGAGGGGAACGTTTTGTAGTGATAATCAAGGTGGGCCATTTCCAGCAGTTGACAAGGGGGAGGAGGGGGAGAAGAGGGAGGAATAAACACGCATTCTTACAACTACAATACTAACCTGCTGAAGTGAAGAAACAGATTGACAGAGCCAGAAGAATACCCAGAAGTCACCTACTACAGAACAGGTCCAACAAAGAAAATAACAGAACTCCACTAGCCATCACCGTAAGTCCCCAACTAAATCCTCTCCAATGCATCATCAAGGATCTACAACCTATCCTGAAGGACGACCCATCACTCTCACAGATCTTGGGTGACAGGCCAGTCCCTGCTTACAGACAGCCCCCCAACCTGAAGCAAATACTCACCAGCAACCACACACCACACAACAGAACCACTAACCTAGGAACCTATCCTTGCAACAAAGCCCGTTGCCAACTGTGTCCACATATCTATTCAGGGGACACCATCATAGGGCCTAATCACATCAGCCACACTATCAGAGGCTCGTTCACCTGCACATCTACCAATGGGATATATGCCATCATGTGCCAGCAATGCCCCCCTGCCACGTACATTGGTCAAACTAGACAGTCTCTATGTAGAAGAATAAAAGGACACAAATCAGATGTCAAGAATTATAACATTCAAAAAAATCAGAGAACACTTCAACTTCCCTGGTAACTCGACCTCAGGCCTAAAAGTGGCAATTCTTCAACAAAAAACTTCAAAAACAAACTACAAGGAGAGACTGCTGAATTGGAATTAATTTGCAAACTGGATACAATTGGGCTTGAATAGAGACTGGGAGTGGATGGGTCATTACACAAAGTAAAACTATTTCCCCATGTTTATTCCCCCCCACACACAGTTCCTCAGACATTCTTGTCAACTGCTGGAAATGGCCCACCTTGATTATCACTACAAAAGGTTTCCTCCCCAGTCCCACCCCCCCGCTGGTAACAGCTCATCATAAGTGATCACTCTCCTTACAGTGTGTATGGTAACACCCATTGTTTCATGTTCTCTGTGTATATAAATCTCCCCATTGTATTTTCCACTGAATGCATCCGATGAAGTGAGCTGTAGCTCACGAAAGCTTATGCTCAAATAAATTTGTTAGTCTCTAAGGTGCCACAAGTACTCCTTTTCTTCATGGTGAAATAGTTTTACTTTGTGTAATGATACATCCACTCCCAGTCTTTATTCAAGCCTAAGTTAATTGTATCCAGTTTGCAAATTAATTCCAATTCAGCAGTCTCTCGTTGGAATCTGTTTTTGAAGTTTTTTTGTTGAAGAATTGCCACTTTTAGGTCTGTAATCAAGTGACCAGAGAGAATGAAGTGTTCTCCAACTGGTTTTTGAATGTTATAATTCTTGACATCTGATTTGTGTCCATTTATTCTTTTACATAGAAACTGTCCAGTTTGGCCAATGTACATGTATTACACATATCACTAAGTCCCCCTGCCAATTTTTGTGGTTTTACAAATTTTCCTATTTTAAAATGTTTTCCCCTCAAAGAAGACAAACAGTGTTAAATTACTATAAAATGCCTAAAATAAACAAGCTAAAAGAAATATTTTCCTCTAGATGCTTTCAATAATAGTAATCTTACTGGCGACTTGAAACAAATATAGGTAAAAAGTTTCCCAAGAAGAGGGTGATCTTTAAATTGATGTCTCTAAAATTTAATCAATAACTAAAACTAGACATGCTATCACATTCCATTTCTGTGTGTTATCCAAATTACAAAGGCCTATGATTTTTGTGGGAAGGATTCAGAATTAACATATATACACAGTACAACTTTATGGAACCAACATTAAGATGCAATGTTTAGGCATCAGAAGTAGTAGTAGTGATTTAAGAGAACTCAATTATATTTTTTCATACTAAATATACAGAAGAGAATGAAATGTACGTGGTTAGTTTTAAATAAAAACCTTCACAATAACATTTCTGGAATTATAATACAGCTTGTTTTAATTTTTTGGGTTTTTTAATATTTGAAGAGCAACCAGTGAACATCTCGTTGGGGAAGGTACTTTCTACACAGACAGCAGAACCCCATTTTCTGAATCCTTTAATATTAAACTAACCATTTATTCCCTGAATGCTTTACACTCAATTATTTCATTATTTGACATCCCCAAACATTTCAGGTAAACAAAAAAGTAAAAAATTATATTGGCGTATCTGATCGAGGTTCAAAACCTAGACATCATTGGATCCTGGATTATTCCTACATGCCCAAGTAGCAGAGATTCCTCCCCCACCCCGATTAGTGAAGGAGAGGCAAATGCATCCTATACTTTCAAAAGTAGACCTCCTATAGTCCTACCCATGCCTGTGTGTCATCTCAACGTTAGATTATACTATGCGTTACCACATGTTGAGCCCATTCAGAAATTGAAGTTAGAGCAGAGAACAGATGCCCACTTAAGTGGTGTTTCATGCAGATAACATTATGCCAGTGTTCTGGGATCTTAACTAGACCTCCACACAGAAACTATTGGGAGCAAGGAGCTGATTTTAACAGAGTATACTTTATGAAGAAACTCTGAATTGCTTAGGACTGGCGTACTTGACTAATTGTCTCTGTCCCATATGGTATTAATGCAGCAGCTCCTATAGCTGAAACAAGGACCAACAACGACAGGACACTTTTCAGTGAGGGTCTTCGTCGGCCTAAATCAGAACTGCTTTCATCACTATCTGGGAAGGGGGTGGATTGATGTGGTTGACATCCAGATGGTGCTTGACACAAATCATAACAGTGCCAAATCAACATGAGATTGTACAAAATATATTTTACTGTACTTTAACTGTTTCCATAGTGCTATAGCTGCACCTGCGTTACGGCAATGAGCAGTTTATAAATAATATTTTGCATTTTAACTATGCATTGCCCTGTAGGTACTCCACAAATACATTAAATATTGAAACAACTCGGCTACCGTGCTGGCTGAAGCCTTCCCTCCGGTATCACAGGTTGACAAGGAGCAGTAAAATAAAGTACATGAAGCCTGAAGCAAAGACATAACACGAGCACTAGGAAGAGCTAAGAGTAAGTAGCACTCCCACCATGTCAGTGGCTACCAGCTTCTTACAGAGAGAAGGACGAGAAAGGTCCCCCTACCCCCATATCCACACACCCGTCAGCAGCCGCCCTGTTCCTCTCCCTGGTGCACAGCAAAGGAAGACACCCACGGAAGGGAAATGCCGAAAGGCTTTAACTCCCCCGTCAGCGCAGACACTCCCCACTCTGGGCAGCCACCCTCAGCCCCACAGCTGTCCGGGTGAGGAGGGGAAGACAGCCCGTTCCCGGCTGGGGAAGCGAAGGGCTCAGCCCGTCCGCGCTCACCCCCACCTCAGTAGCTTCCCCCGTGAGGAGAAAGGGGAAGACACTCCCTCCCCTCCCCAGCCGGCAGTGCAGGCCTCAGCCCCAGAGCAGGCCCTCGGCTGATACAGCAGCAGCAAGGAGGCGGTGGTGCCGGGCGCGGGATTAGGAGAGACGCCAGAGCACAGCGGCCCAGTCCCGCCGCCATGCCCGGCCCCTCCCGCAGGGTGCTGTGGGAACTACCTCCAGGTCGCGGCCTTTGTTCTTGAAGTTCTTCAGCCGTTGGTTATCTAGTTTCTCGTTGTCGGCCATGGCGGGAGAGAAGGAGCGCGGCCTCCCCCCGGGCCTGCCGGGATCCCCTGCCCGGCGCCGCCTCACTCACGCTCCCTGCCCGTCCGCGCTGCGGCCTGCGCCACTAGGCCGCCGCTGCCACTGCCGCCTCCGCACTTCCTGGCTTCCTTCCGGCCGCTCGCTAGCTTCGGCTGCCTGGGCCGCGAAATGTGCCGGTAACCAGCAAAGGGACAGAGCCGAGGTGGGAGGGAAGAGGGGAGGGGAGGGGAAAGGAGGAGGTAGCCTCGATCTAGCCGGCCGAGGCCACGCCCACCCCTACGGGCCGCGCTCTCTGATTGGCTGTGGAGACACGGGCCGGCGGCGAATGGGAGAGAAGAACTTGGAGGGCGGGGGCTGAGTTGGGGGAGGGAGTGGAGGTGAGAAGGCGGGGATGGGACAAGACGCTAGACGTGGGGAGCGAGGCGGAGACACGTAGGGTGAAGGCACCGATGGCGAGACGGGTGATGGAGAGAGTGTTTCTTTCACAGTAGCCAGCGGGGTTTCCCCCCGAAGCCGGACAGCCATTTTGGGCCCCAGATTTTTAGAGGGCGCGGGCGCGGGGTGCCCTTTTCCTCCTCCTCCTTCTGCAGCGGCTGCTTTTTCAGTTGTTGAGTCAGCTAAAAGTCAACAACAATGTCATCATGATCCTCCTTCCCGCCCCACTTGGCTGCTGTGCGCGTACCTTGGGAGCTGCGAGGGCTTCTCCCTCTGTCTCTAGCCTGGGGGGCAAGAGACTGTGCGGCACCCGCTGCCTTGGGGGAGGAGGCACATAAGCGGTTAGTAGCTGTTGTTTTTATTTATTATTAATTGTTACAAAACTTTTCACTATGTTTTTAAAATAACCACAGAACAAAACTGTGTATTTTGCTTATCCTAGCCCTGCGCTCATGCAGAAACCAGCACTTGGGGATGGCAGGGTACTGGGGCTCTCAGCTTTCACTGTTTCTTATTTTTTCTCAACTCTGAGTCACTTCTTCTACCTCTATACAACTCCCCTTTACCTCCATCAAATTTGCACCTCCCCCAGTGACAGTGGGATTAGTTTGAGACAGAACAGTAGCTTCTTTGCAATCAGTGGATACCCTAACTCAGGGGTGGGCAAACTTTTTGGCCTGAGGGCCACATCTGGGTAAGGAAATTGTAAGGTGGGCCACGAATGCCCAGTGATGGAGGGGGACTCCATAACAGATTTTACAGAGTTGGGGGGGAAAGGGGGACTCATGGGGTGTGGTGCAGAGGGGCTCTGCAGGGGCAGTACCAGGGACTCCTAGGGGACCTGCTGGCAATGACACCAAGGCGGCTGTACCAGGACCCCACAGGAAGAGGCACCCTAGCTGGGATGGGTGCGGCCCCTGGGTGATTTCAAGGCTCTTGAGGGTGGGGCCATAGGAGACTGGGAGGGGACTGGGCACACAGCTGTTGCGGGAAGCTCATTCAAGGTCTGACCTATTCACTGAGTGATGGCAGCCAACTCAAGTTACTAGTGCCAGCTGACTCAAGTGATGGTTTTTGTATCCGGAGTCCAGGACAGATTTGAAATTTGGTTCTCTGTTCACCAGGGAGATAATGTAGAGCAGTGGTGGGCAACCTGCGGCCCGTCAGGGTAATCCTCTGGCTGGCCGCCAGAGATTTTGTTTACATTTGTAAGGCCGCCCACAGCTCCCAGTGACCATGCTGTTGGGAGCTGTGGGAAGCGGTGCGGGCCACAGGGATGTGCTGCTCGCCGTTTCCCACAGCTCCCATTGACTGGGAACGGTGAACCACAGCCACTGGGAGCTGTGGGCAGCTGTCCAAATATAAACAAAAGGTCTGGCGGCATACCAACGGATTACCCTGATGAGCCACAGGTTGCCCATCACTGATGTAGAGAGTACTGCACTGAGATGATGGGCTCATAAACACTGTTCCCTCTAAGCTGTGTGCATGTGCGCGCACAGACAGATCTTAAACCCCGTGCACATGGTGAAACACCACGCTCACAAAACTTTGCACAGAAGAAATTTTTTGCACACATGGCCTGTCAAAAATTAGAGGGAACATTGCTCATAAGTGCTTGCATTTTGTATGGGTTGGAGCTTTTTCAAAGTAAGTGGTGTTTATTCCTACATAGAAATAGTTGTAGTAATCAAGTTTAACAGTCACAAATGTGTGGATGACTATGGCCCCATAGACCAATAGAATGGCCAGCGAGTGCAACTGAATCACACTTAAAGGAGATATTTTCCTCTCATGACTATTAATAGATTAAAGAGAAAATATTTTTATTTACTTTACTACAGTAATGGCCTAGGAAAAAAATAGCACAATGATTGTAAAACCACAAGAAAATGGCAGCGCTCATAGCTTATTTTTTTAAAGTGACTAAATTTCAAATTGATGTTTTCCATTTTGAGTCAGAGAAACAAGAGATTCCATCAGTGTTTTCAGTTCTAGCTCATTTTTGCAATAGTTCTAATTGTTCAGCTTATGATTGTCCTCAGCAGAATGTGGCTGCATCACTGGAATAGGAAGAGGTCAATGGGTTAAAAGTGCCTTTTCTTCCTTTGCTAGCGTGGAAAGTTCCTCCCTTGTTTTTTGCTGAAGCTTCTGCTGCTGAGTTTCTTGTATGATTCCCGCTGTTCATAACCTGTTCTGTGTAAGTCTTTGAAAGAAGTCTCCCTCAGTTTGTTTTAATTTTCAGACAGATTTTAAAGCCTCCTATTGTGATTAAGGATTGTGTTGCGTGTTTCAATGGGAAACTTAAAATTCCTCACTCTCTTCCCCTCTTTCAAGTTGTCCTAGCTTAACATGTCTATCATAATTACACACATTGACATGATGAAGGAGAGAAGATTGCACTGGCAACTATATTCAGGGACTTAAATACTCAGATGTGCAGTTATTGACCACTGTGTACCAGGAGGGTAGAACACAGAAAAAGTTTTCTAAATATATCAAAAGTGTGACTAAAGGCCATGATAGCAAAAGGCTGAAGACGTCAATCATACTGCTTTGATAATATAGTTAGTATATTTAAAGTTCCAGTGTTTCTGAGTTACTGGGCACTGAAAAGGCCATCATCTGAAAATTTTAGAGTGAAAAGAAATTTATGAAAGAAGCTTTACATTCTTAACCATAATATCTATCTGTACAAATACTACAAAACATGGAAGAGTTACCACTATAACAACACCAAGGCATTAGTCTCATAACTTAAAGGGAAGGCACTTAAAAGCACATTATTATACAGAACTACTTATAAATGCTTCTCAGTCACTCCCCTTGTGCACCTGGGAGATCTGGGAAGCAGTGTGCAGAATATTTCTTGGAGTTTTATAGCTCCAAAAATCCTTCAATATGGGCCAGTGTCTTAAAGGCACAATTGAGCCCCTTGATTGGCAGAATGCAATTATCTTTATTGAAATGTATTTAGTTATTTATTTATCGAAATTGAAAATACTGGGGTTTAGCTCACATTTTACAGATAACATCCTGAGATTTTAAATTATCACAAATGGTTAGGCCCTTGACTGATGGTGGTGGAAGGGGAAAAGCAAAATTATATGGTCTAAGACCCAATGGGAGCCTGAAGAAAGAACATCTTGCTCCCTCCTTACTCTCTCCTGCTGCTGTACTGCCCTTTTCATTTCTTATCCAAACACATTAGAGCTGAACCCCTCTTCCACATTCCACCACCACAATTCAGCTTTGATCTAGGATTAAATAATCTGTGGGTGTGAGAAGAAGGGGAGGGGGAAAAAAGAAGCCAATATCTGTACCAGCCCCAATGTAGATGCATTAGCCCTACATCTAACTCTCAACCAGTACCAACAACCTGTAACAGGCCTACACAAAATCTTCCCACTCCACTGCCCTGCAGCACCCAAAACCCTCCCACTGTTGCTTCCTATGACCTTAATCCCACATTATTTTGCAACAAACTGTGAGATAGGGAGGACGGTGCAATAATTTTTCTATTATTTTGTGACTTGTAGTTTGTTCCCTGGAGGATTCAAATCCAGACCTGTCCCGAACTTTCAAAGCTTCTAAAATTGTCAGATCTAGCATAACATTCTTATGGGTGTATATTTTTCATGAATCACATTCTTAGCTCCCATTAAATTGCATGTTCATAGAAAGGAGCTTGTCCTTCAGTAGTCTTTGATCTGTCTTTCTGGTCTGTTATCATTTGGAGAATAATTCACAGAGGATATAGTTATGCTTATTGTAACTCCACTGACTTAAATTGAGAGATCAGGGATGAAGCAGGTCTACGATGTTTAACTACAGTCTAATTTATCTAGCTCTCAGAGATACCATGGTAATTCTATTTCTTCATGAGGGCACTATGGAGAGTATTTGCAATAGTGTTAGAGAGTAGCACAAGAACCATTCCATGTATGATAACCATAACTAAAGCAAAGAACTTAAAAGTTCACTGTCAGTGATTTCTTCAAGCAGTTTCTCACTCTTCCTCACCATTGGCTTCATTTTACCCTCAGATCAGCACTGCTGATCGCCAAATACTTAGAAGAAATTATGGATTTGAAGGATTGACAGCAGACTCCCTTTTAAATCCTTGGTTTCCTGACATTATGCCATCTTCCAAAAAAGTACAGAGACTCAGGTACTTATAGTTTCTCCAAAAAGGATGTAGTTGGATGAAAGTATTTACAGCATAACAAAATATGTACATTACACAAATTTAATAGGTATGGTATATTCCAGGATGACATATGTGATGTGTACAAAACTATGGCTTTAATATATTTCTCAGAGTGGAGTTCTAAATGCAAATGTCCAGAGACATGGAACTAGAGCAGTGGTTCCCAAACTTTAACAGCCCACGAACCCTTTCACTAAATTGTGAAATCTCGTGAACCCCCTCCTAAAAATGAATATTTCCAGAGATTTAAGTTTAAATTTCCTCCTCGCTCCGTGGGACTCCTGCTGCTGGACCCCATTGACCATCCCAGTCAACTGAGCTCCACTGAGCTCAGGCTGCAGGTCTCGCTGACCAACAGGGCTCGGGCTGCCAGCCCCAACTGCCTGACCCCGCTCTCCCTGGAGCTCGGGCTGCCAGCCCCGCGTGGAGCACTGGGGTTCGGGCTGCCGGCTCCCCCGCTCACGGGGGCAGGACTCGGGCTGCCAGCTCCAACTGCCCTGCCCTGTTCTCCCTGGGGCTCGGGCTGTCTGCCCTGCAACTGGGTCCCACCTGTTGCCTCCAATGCCCTGGGTCCTCTGGCCGCCATTAGTGAAATTTTTCTGGTGAACCTCCTGTAATGTTCTGTGAACCCCCAACTGCCTCTTCATCCTCTTCTGCAGTTTTATTTTTAGTTTTATTTATTGGGAACCACTGAACTAGAGCCTAGTCTATATTCCATCTATTGTTGCATTGCTCAAACAGCAAAAAGGGGACTGAGCTGGCTTAAACAGTCTTCAGGTGGAATAAGGTCATTGCAGCTGGCTCTACACTACTCACTCATGAAGTGGCCTGCCTGGTCCTTGATGTAAGTTAAAGCACCCTCAAGGTTACTCCAACTTATGCCCTGCTTCCCATGGTTCCTCCCACCCCCAGTGGGTCCTGGAAATCATCAGATAGCTGTAAAGTTGTGCAGTACAGTTCACTGTACTCTGGCCACACCGCAACACCTCCCCTCCTGAGGGCTCGGACTGGGGCCAACGTAGAGCCCTTCCACCAGTGCATACACTGCCTTAGAGGGCCTGCTCCTACACAAGAGGTATTCTCAGGAAGCAGTTTCTGCCCACTTTAAGGCACCTTTACACTGCAACTTTAGCTGATAAATTCCCATTATAAAAATGTGTACTTTTTATTTCCAGGCAATATATTTTAAGTTTGCAAGTGGGTTCTTTCTTGTTCATCATTTTATAGATTTTGCACTGTAACTTGAGTAAGCAGTAACTTAATGGTTGATTAGCAAGATGTTGTCTTAAAAACCTCCTTCAGATCTAACTCCCTCTAACTTTCAGCAGGTGCTCATGTTTGTTTGTTTTTTCAAATGTGCATTGATGTAAAATGATTTACTGAAAATGAATTTTCAGATCCAGCAAACCCTAGCCCTCATTTTATTACAAAAAAAAAAGAAAGAAAGAAAGAAAAGAAATATTACATTTAAACTGAGAAGATAAAAATTATCTGCAAAAACACTCATTAATCCTGGGGTTTATATGCCATTTCAGACTTGAAGTGGAATATTTAGAATTAAAAAAGTGGATTGTGGGAAGAATATCTTATGAAGGATACCTTATGCTATCTAAGGATATCTTTTTTATATATATATATATATATACATATATATATATATATATATATATATATATATTATATATACACACACACACAAATAAATACACGTGTATATACACACACAGATATTTGTTTTAGTTTTATACTGAGTATCTGAGCCTTGGAACCCAACTAGTCTTGCTGACACTGGCCATATCAAATATCTAGTGGTATCAGCCACTAACAAAAACCCCCCAAAAAACAAAAACCAGTAAATATATCAAATTGAGTTATGTATAGTATAAGAAGGTACAGTATTTAAAAGATTTTGATGATCATTTTCTAAAAAGAAAATGTATTTACTAGGACGGCCCCACAACAGGCTATAAGCTCTATTAAAAAGAACTGGCCCCATTGTAATACCCAAAAAATTCAATGTGCAACCTTATATTTACCCACTCTTCCCCCTCCCTACTTCTCCTCACTCTGCCATGGCAAGCAGGTGAGTTTGGAAACATAAATGATATATTTCTGTGACGCGCTAGTGAAGTGTGGGTGGAGGTTTGCTGTTATATGGAAGGATGGGGGAGTCTGCAATGTGCTTACGTCAGGACTGATGAGCCAGAGGAGATATGATGATTCCCATGGCAAGTCAGCACAGAACTCTCAACACAGTGAAGCTCAAAATTCTATACCATGCAGAAATAGATCATGATGAGCAAAAAAAAGTCAAACTAACATTTCCCTGGTGGTGTAATAATAACTGACAGTTGGCTTCACTGGAGTTCATCGGGATTCACATGTATGCAAGTAAGATCACAATCATATGGTTAAACTAGGGAAAACAAAGGCAAAAAAGCCACCTTGATTTCTATCCACAGAATACCAGGGTGTCCCTTTGTATCACACCTGCCCTCCAATGTTCATGTGTTGGAACTGTCATGGTTCTGCTGTATCATTGAGCTACTACAGCCTCCAGGATTTCACCATTAAGGGTGGGGTTTGCTTTCAGCCAAGCCTCTTCATCCTCTTCTGCAGTTTTATTTTCCCCTGTACCATTTGAACCAGATTCTCACTTTTGCTCATTTAAAAATGAAAATGTTCCCACAAAGCAGGTGGCCATCTTTCCTGGGCTATTTGCTGTTGTTGTTGCCTTACTGGTCAATGCTAAACCAGTGGTTCAAATTTTCTCTGCTAGTTGTCAGCTCGTTTGCAAATAAAAGGCTGTGCACACTGAGCATCTGCTCCTGCTACAGCAATAAAGTCTCCATGTAAGCTCCTGCATCCATCCTTACTGAGGTCTGTATACTTGAAGGAAGCAACATGATGGAATATGCATTGAAGATGCAAGCCATCCAATTTGAGCTAGAAATGCATTTTAATTTTTTAGCACCTTAGAGAAGTTTTCTGCTTTTAAATTAAACCCAAACCCTCTGATCCCCCAAATTTAATTTTATTTTTTAATCTCCGAGAAAAAAAATTGACATTTAAACTGATTTTTAAAATTTGAATTCCATATTCTTACATAAAGTTACCAGACCAAATTAATCCTTGATGTAATTTAGCATGGATGATGGGGTTACAATGGGGATGATTTGACCCTTGGTCTCTAATGTTAAATAAAATAGTTTCAACGTAAATTACCTTTGTCAAGTGTCTTTCATCACATGCCTGTCGTCTTTCCCCTAACTGCCCCAAGCACAAATGTCTCTGCTGCTCCATGGTGGGTAACAGGTAGGAGTCTGGGGTGGATTCTGATAAATAACCTTTATTTAAAAGAGAGCATAGCCCAAGTAAACTGTAGTAGCAGCTACTGCTGGTTATGAGTAGAATTAATATTCAGGGTTCCTTCCTGAGCTGCAGCTCACAGACCTACTAAAGTATTACCAACCTCAAGAAATGAAAAATAAAATGAGATTGGGGCCAAAAATCATGAGGTTTTTTAAAAAATCAAAATAATGTTTTTAGTCTGTCTTTTGGCTTTAACTCTCCTCTACTTCTCTGCCAGAGTATATGGGAGAATTTCAGGTTGAAGAAAGAAAAAACCCAAACAACCTTTAATGCACATAAAAATGCATGCCTTTCCAGGGCTGCTCAGATGGAGGCTCGACTCTACTATCCCCTCACCTCTAAGATAGGGGAACTGCCCTCCCCATCCTCTTACTGTGTTGACTCTTTCCCCTCTTAGTTTATGTCCTTTGATAACAGAAGGGCTGGATGGTAAATAATTTGAGAACCACTGACCTAATATATCATGATTCATGCTCATACATGGAAATTACATTACCTTTTAGAGTTGATGAGATATAGATATTAAAGAACTTTAAACTTACAGCAATCATTTTATATCAGGGGTTCTCAAACTTCATTGCATCACAACCCCCTTCTGACAACAAAAATTACTACATGACCCCAGGATGGGGGAACCAAAGCTTGAGCCCGACCGAGCCCTGCTAGCTTGGGGTGGGGGGACCAAAGCCAAAGCCAAAGCCCTAGCCCTACCACCCCAGGGCAGGGAAGCTAAAATCCAAGAGCTTCAGCCCCAGGTGGGGAGCCTGTAACCAGGGCAGAAGCCCTCTGGCTTTGGCCACAGGTGGTGGGGCTTGGGCTTCATCTTCAGCCCCAGTCTACAGCAAGTCTAACGCCAGCCTTGGCAACCCCATTAAAATGGGGTTATGAACCACTTTGGGATCCCAACCCACAGTTTGAGAACCCTTGATTTATATCAATGATTACTATGTCACAATAAAAACAACATGGAATTGATTTAGTCTTTCACAAGGAGTAATACTTCCTTGACACCCTGCCTTCCGCTCTCCTCAACAGCTTCTCTGGCCAAGATTGGATTGCATTCCTCTCCTGCACTGTTCACCTGCCTCCTAACAGCTCTGGCTCGGCCAGGGACTTGGAACGGGCAGGGCCTTGTGGCTCTCCCATTTTTAGGGAGAATCCATTGCCCGGGCCCCTGATGCGTGCTTGCTTCTGCACCAAAGGAGCCTGGTGCCGGCTGGCGAGACCCTCTGGAGCTGGCTGCTGCCCAGGGAGTCTGGCTGCCATAAAGTGCTCCCACAGGAGCTCCCTGGACTACTCATGCCCCTTGAGCACCTGCTTCTCAGCAGCTTGGTCACATCACATTCACCACCTAGGGACCTGCCATTGAAGCTGGGTCACTCTCTCCATGGTCCCTGCACACACAGTGGAACTGCCCCTTGTTCCCTTTGGCTGCTCTGCCCCAACTCTGTGGCTGACAGGCTTACAGTCACATGGCCCAAGCTCTGCCATGTGAGCCCGGAACCCAGCCCAGGTGCTGGGGGCAGGCTGCTGCTGCTGACAGACTCGCTCCTGCCAGCTCTGGATACCCAGACCATGAGAATACATGCCTCTGTTCAGGCCCACAGTCAGGCAGCTGGCGGCACTCAGTGCCCTGCCTACCTGCTGCCGCCATGGTCCTAGCACAGCAGGGAGAGCTTGCTCTGGCCAGGGTTACTGGGACCAATCCTGCAGGGTGGCCCACTGAGCACCCTGGGCTCTGGCTGATGTTGCTGGGCCCAATCCTGCAGTCAGGAGATAGGGTTGAGTACCCTCTGCTCTGGCTGATGCCATTGGGGCTGATCCTTCACTGCCTCATTTTTTCCACCCCTTCTGGCTTTGTGCCCTGGGCAGCTGCCCCACTCGCCCTGCCCTAGTTATGGCCCAGGCAGAAGGTGACAGAAGCCCTTACTGGCCCGGATGAACCCCAAAGTGTTACATCATTCTATACCAGTTTTAGTATTGCTAATATACAACTTCTTTGTTATCCAGAAACAAACCAGAAGCAGGCAATCTCTCCTTTGGCCACTAGATGGCACAGCAGCATCTTATTTTCCCATTGTCAGGTTTATCTCAAGTATCTGATCTGGCAATTAGACTGGATAAACGGACTTCTACTGTATTTGGGGCATGTACTCCAACAGACATGCCAACAGAGACTCCCATATGAAGTCATCAAGTGGAAGCCAACTGGTGTGAGGCAACAAAGGCACCCAAAAGAAACCTTAAGAAGAATCCTTATTTGGGAGAGGTTGATCTCAACAAGCATACAGCAGATGGAAGCAACAGCAAATTACAGAGAAGAATGGAAGATACTAATGTGAGTGCACATTGCAGAAATTGATTCAGGAAGGATGTGAAAACCCAAACCAAAACAAACCACCCCACTCCATCATTTTTGCTTGTCTTATACTGATTGAACAGTTTGTGCCAGATTCTCATTTTTGATCATTTTCCTGACATTATTTTCTAACCTTACATACCTCTGCTATTGCTACCACTGCTTGGGCAGGGAAGGGATTTTTGTTTCCACTTAATGGCAGGGAGAATTTTTCTCTCTTTAAAAAACTGCCCTTGTCAGTCAGAATGGTATTCAAAAGTCACTTTCCGGCAGCTCAGCTGTCCAAATTAATAAGCTACATGAAATTGTAAAATTATTGGATAAATCCTAAAATATCCAGTGTCATGAGGTTCAATGCCTTTCCATTGTAACTATGTTGTACAAGACACTGAAATCATTGAAAGATGTTCTTGAACATTGCTTTAATACATACTCAAGATACTGATAAAGCCAAAGGTCTGTTGATGTCATTGCATCAGTTTAGTTTCATTGCTGTGACCAGACTTCTCTCCCAACTCCCTCCCTTCATATTGAGTCCCTAAGGATTTTGTTTTCCAAGATTTCTCTACTTTTTGTATCCCTGAACTTGTGGCCAACATTTCCCTATCAACAGTGCACTAGATTGAAAAGGGAAACTATTAATACCACTCCATAATTAGCTATAAAGCAATGCAAGGTACTCTCTCGCTCACTGCATATACCATATTCCCCAAAGTCTGCCTTCACAGGGAGTAAAACACTACATGCCAGATCCTTAGATGGCATAAATTAGTGCAACTCCATTGCTGATTTACACCAGCTGAGGATCTAGTCCTCGGATTGGAAACCAAATCCGTATCTCCCACATCACTGTGCAGAATGTTGACTACCATGAAGTCCTGTTATAATAAATTACCATGCTTTCTAAGTTCTGTTTTTTTCTTTTTTTAAAAAAAGAATATTGGGTCGAATTCTGATCTGAGACACTGGTTTAATGTCATCACCCCATTTGACTTCATTGGAGTTGTTCCCGATTTACACTGGTGTAAGAGAGATCACAACTGGAGTATTATGTCCCCACTAGGGTTTGCACTGATCATTGACTATGCCGTGATGCAAGTAACTTTAGAAGGCAAACAAGGAATTTTATGGACAAATTATAAAGTACAGTTGGATGAACTTGTTTTTGCTGATAACATTGTCCTGCTTAGTTCAACACATCGTTTAATGGAATTGGTTTATCAACAAGGAGCCAGATATTTTGTCATCTATCAATGTCGTAAAAGCAACCATCACAATAGACAGAGAAACACTAATAGTCATTTTACCTATTTAGAGAGAGATGCATTGGTTATGACATGCTAGATGTCAAGTGAAGAATATCAAAAGCAGCAAACAACTTTTGTAAACTTAAAAAGATTTCAAAAAGTAGCATGATGATTGGCCTTGAAACAAAAATATGAATTTTAACATGGCATCATGTCTATCCTCCTTTATGGAGAAGAGTCATGGAAATCTACAGCAGAAATTTATAAGATCAACTCATTCCAAAGTAATGCCTGTGGAAGATGTTCGAAGTATTACATCTTTTAGGAATTGTCAGCCCCCTTTGACTTCTTGTCTTCCTAACTGGTCTTTCCATGGGACTTTCAACCAACTCAGAGAAATAGTAGGCAAATATGCCTTTCTGAAGTCCAGTGTCCTTGTTTTGCTGTTGTTTTGTTTTGACAGGTGCTGAGTGTCCTCAACTCCCACTGACTTTAAAAGGAGCTGAAGGTGCTCATCATCAGGACAATGTTGCCAAGTCTGTGGAATGGCAGCTGCAGTATGTGAGCATTCACGGGTTGTGGTATTTTGGGCTAGTTTACTTATAGGCTGTTACATTTTGGGCTGCCTCATCTATGTCCCCCAGATGCCCTGGAGCTGCAGAGCTTGGGAGCTCAGTGCCCCGTGGGCCCAGCCACAGACTGAGGGAGTAAGAGCGGCCCTTGGTCACATTGTGCCCCGCATATGATGGGAGGGGGCCAGCACGCAGGGAGCCCATTCCCACTGGACACTCTAGGACTGATTCTCCTTGCCCTTGTCAGTGGGTGGCAGGAGGGGAGGCCCCCAGTGGCTTTGCTCCCCCCCCCCCCGTGCGTGCTCAGCCATTGCCTCTCTGCACCCCAGCTGCCCAGGTGCTGTGAACCCAGAGTAGGCTCTGGCTGAGCTGGGAAGCAGCAGCCCCTTGCCCCCTGCACACATGACACCTCCCTGTTTCAGTGCTGAAGTCATGGTCTTGCTCAATGGGCTCTTTCCAGCACAGCTACTCAGTGGATTCATGAGAGGGTAATGGGCTCACTCTCTCACTGAGGCTGCCGCTGAAGCTGCTTTATCCAGACACCCCCTAGCAGCACATGGAGCGGCAGAACTCTTTACTAAGGTTTTGTGGGTAGTGTGGGTACATCAATGCTGAGGTCCTGCAGCGTACTGAGCAGTGTGACTGCTGCACCCGTGTGCAGCTCCAGTGCAATCTGCCGAGCTCTGCAAGGGTTCAGTTGGCTGCCTGCGTACAGCAAAGTGCTGGACTCCGATCCAGTTCCCGCTTGGCCACCTCCTATTTGCCTTTAACTTCCCTACCCTTGAGCTCACTAAACCCTCTCTTCCACTCCGCACCAATCTAAGAAGATCACAGAGCCCTTTATGGGACACAACTAACAAAATGTGTTCACCGTAGGCTCCCAAAAGAGCAGTATTGAAGTGTGCGCTTACTACGTTCCTTCTCTAGGGCTACTTTATTGCCCATTATTATTTCAGTGGGGAAGGCAGAAGTTGCTAGTTTCATTCAATAATAGAAGAAGGGGGGTGTATTGAGGAGTAGAGAATGGGGAAGAGCGACTCTTCTTTGTGATGGTGATATGGGAGCAGAACACAAAGGAATATATACTTAAGTAGGATGTGAGAAGTTCAGTCTGACCCATTTTTATTTTCCCTTTTTTCCCCTTAGAGAAGGGTTTCTGTTTTAAGTTAAGTCAAATACACAAATATGACAATTTATGAAAAGCGCAATGATTTCAAACATGTTTAGTCCTGTTTTTCTCCTTTTTAATATTTTGAAGCTTGTAAACTCTGATCTTTATTTTTAATCTCCAAATTTTTGATCACAACATGATCTTCATTTTCATGGATAGCAAACTGAGGCTTCTATCTCCAGTTTAAGTGCACTGCTTTAGTCTACTAAAATCTCTACTCTTTCTAGAGTGGTAGGATTAAGATCTGTTAAAACTTGTAACAGATTTGATTTTTAAAGCGGGAATATAATTTGTACTAGGAATTTAATGAAAGCTCTCATTTGTTATTTGACGTATAGACCAATGTGTTAAGGAAACTTTGTTTCAATAAACCGACTAGGCTACTTTTGGGCTAGTTTAAGTGCCTTTGGGCTATTAATGCAGTAGAAATCTAGCAACCCTGGCTGTACATCACTTGAGCCCATCTCTAAATTAAGCTATAGTTTTTCCCTCTTGCTTATTGATTCTGCACTGAAGATGTAACATTGAAAGGTCACACACAATAGCACTTATTTGTCTGGCAATAGACTACATTGTCATACACATCAGATTATGATTTCACTACAGCCTCAAGCTGAGGCAGAAGAAATCTGGAAGGGAGAAAATGCTTATTTGTGAACAAATTATTTCAGTAACACACATTCTGTTAACTAAGATTCTTCATCCTTAGATTGGGGCAGGAACTATGGATTTCTCTTTATCATGTAAAGTGCTTAATGTGTGAGCTTTAAAAATATTCACTATTAATGCATGTGTGTTTAACAGTTAGTTACACACACAATTATGGGCTCCACTGCAGCCCTTGTATGCTGGGTCTGCTATTGTATATGGATTGTACAGTGTGCAGAACTGGTCAGTTGACAGAACTGCTCTCAGTCACTCCATTACAGCTTCTGGAAGAGGGGCATTCCAGGAGCACAGCTGGGGCAGGATGGACGTGTTGTGGGAATCAGGAGGGTGTGGCCAAGGCAGGTGTCATATTTTGGAAACCGAGGGAGTGTGGCTGGAGTGCACTGCAGTCTGTCTAGTGGCTTCAAAGATGCTGGGGCCACTATAGTAGAGTTGCCTCATGGGCTGCTCTAACATCTGTCCCAGAATCTGGGAGGTGTAAAAGTGATATAAAAGCAACTTTGCCCACCTTCCTTTGCATTCTGGCTTAATGAGAACACAGAATCGAAATTCTCAAATACACCAGTTTTACATGGGTATAACTTCACTGACTTGAAGTTATGAATTTAAAATCTTATGAGATCAGAATCAAGCACAATAACTTTTTATGGCTCTGCTGAATTTGATTATTATGTCTACTTAAAAAAAAAAAATGTATACATTAGGTGCCGATTCTCCAACCCTCTCCCACCACTGAGGTCACTAGAACTATTTGCAGAGAAAAGTACTATTCATGATGAGTAAGGGTGATAGAATCAGGCTCAGAGTGACTAGCATTTAAAGTCAGAAACTACTAACATAATTAACAATGAAATAATTCAGTAAGCCAAATTCTGCCTTACATATGTGTACGATTCTCATTAATTTAAATGGGAGCCTAAGGCACATGTTTCACCCATTGTTTTTTATTCCCGGCCCTTTATTCAAATTAATCTGACCTTCATATGAAAATTCTCACACTCCAATTTGAATAGTGTGAAGGGATTCCCCTAATAAATACAATTCTTAATTCTTCAGTATGTATTCATAATAAATATCTCTGGGATCTGATATATTTCTATAACCTTAGGCTAGGTCTACATTACAGACCGTACAGCTATACCGCTGTAAGGTCTCCCATATAGTCACTCTATCCCTATGGGATAGAGCTCTCCTGTCAGCCTAATTAAACCACCCTCCATGAGCGACAGTGGGTATGTTAGCGGGAGAGCATCTCCCATTGACACAGCGCTGTCCACACTGGCATTGTTGGTGAAACTTATGTCGGTCAAAAAAGTTTTGCTGACAAAAGTGCTAGTGGAGATAAAGCTCTAGTCATTCTTCTTGTGTGGTGCAATATATACTTGAAGACCATCCCAAAAGATTTTAATGGGTTTTTATTAAAATATGTACAAAATATTCCTCTGCTCTCCTGGTTAATAGCGTTTGAGTAGAAGAAACCAAAGGTTCAGCAGGCCCCACCTACCAGGAATTTACTGAGAACACAGGACAACCACACAGAAGATCAGAAAAATTTTTTGGAAACATTATGGGGCAGATTCTATGGTGTTAGTGTAGGGAGTTGCAAATTACATCTCCAGCAAAGCTCCCTTGAGGAGAATTCACCCCCGAGAGGGCACACTTACCTTCCCTGGGATTTCTGTTTCTGCAGGGGGCAGTTTTGGCTTATGAATAGAAGCCCCATGAGCAAACGCTGGCAGACAATCAAGAGGAAAGTTAATGTAGCCAAAAGCTGTATTAATATAGCATGGAGCCTCCTCTGCACTGAGGAACCCTTTTGAATGGTAAGAGGCCATGTGCAAGCACTGGTAAGGGAATTCTTGACAGTGCAGCTCCAAACAGAACCACATATGGGTAAGGCTGCAAGAGGCTGAGAGGTGGTGCAGAGATACAGGGCTTCTCAGTGATTTCCTGATATTTGGGGCTGCTGGACCTGTGTCTTCCTTCACATGGAATAAATCACTATTCTTCCTTCCCCACCTCCCAAAAATTAGAGGAAATTCTACAAGAAAAGTCAGTTTCCTGGCCCATCTGTGATTACTTCCACACGGGGAAATGATCTGGCCTCCAGTTTGTACTTAATTCTGACTCAGGCTAAACTTGTAGAGAAACTAATGGGAGTTCTGCCTGAGTAAGGCCTGATTATAACTGACCAAGGATTTGGTCTACAACTGTCTTCAGTGACTCTGGAACTTTGTGGCCTTGTCTATGCAAAAAATTTTGTAAAAGTTTCACAGTGTTAACAACAGAATATCAGCTCCACTGGTGGAAACAATGTTGGGAGCCTTACTATAGGCAGGTTATCAGTTCCCACTGATGTTTTAGGCACTATGTTACGTAAACTTTAGAGCAGGCCAAATCGACGTGCTTAAAAGGGTGGCACAGCAGCTGGCAGGGGCAGCCTATCCACAGTGGCCCCTCTCCCAACATTGGGAATGCTAGTGAAGCTGAACCGGGTGTGGCAACAAAAGGAAATTTTTGCAAAAATTGTCTACAGGGCTTGTGAAACGATAAAATGGTTGTGTTGCTGCAGGCTAAGTCCTCTGTACCTTCATAGTTCAATCAGGAAGAACTGGTTGCAAAAACCTATTGATGACTTGGGTTTCACAATACTTGTCACAAGAACTTTTTAAAATGTCACTTTCTGGTCAAGGTCACACGTACACTGCATCCAATTACAATACAAACCTGTCTTTCTAAAGATAATATGAACCAACCAAACCAGTGACTGATTCAGATTTCAGCATATAATAAAACAAAGCACAGCAAATGCTCACATTACAATACAAAATGACTATTACAATAAAATAAACAGATCTAAAAAATAAGCTTCTATTTTTTTCCCCCATTTGAGTAATCTTGGCACAAGCAAAATGTACTTGTCAGAACATGAATATATAGAGTAAAGATTAAAGGTAAACTACAAAGCAAGAAACAAAACAAAGTGTCCTTTTTTGCCTCTTTATCCTGCACAGTGAAGCCAAAGAGTTTTTGGTTTTCTGCATGTTTTCTACATTAGAAATTTAAAAAGTCTTGACTTCCCTCTTGTTGGTGGCAATGATACTCTCAAAGGCAACTGTTCATTTGTCAGGTTCAAATGTGGCATTTCTATGTTTAGAGAGAAAAGTTCTCAGCCGCAGATGTTTAAAATAGTGGGCCTGGGGTGGAGTATACTATCTCTTGAGCTCCTTAAATCTCAGTCGGGTAAAGTGAGATAGCAAGGACCTCATGTCATAGGCTTGTTCACACTTTAGTGGCCTGTCTAAACAGCAGACTTAGCTTATTTATTATAAAACAGACTAATTTTAGAGAGGAACTTTTGGTTAACATGTCTCAAATGGGTCATTCAAAAACAAGTGTACACTTTCTGGAAAATTTAGGCTTAAAGGTCATATAGAAAGCTTCTGACAGAACCAGGAATAGAATCCAGAACTCTAATATCTGTGGATCAACCAGAAGAACAAAAACATAAAAAATCCTTCCACCTGTTATGGTAACTGACTAGAGCATTAGTAGGTAGAATTGGTTGGGAATTTTCCATTGGAAAATCATTTAAATGGAAAATGCACTTTCCACAGCACCATAATTTTGATTTTTTTCATCAGGAAAATTGAAATATTTCATTTTAGGTTTCAGACAGAAAGTCCAAAATATAAAATATTTCATTTCAGATCAGTTTGACCTGAATCAAAATATTTCATTTTATGAACTGACCCAAAACCTTTCATTTTCAATCAGTTCAACAAACTCTGTCTCTATCATGGCACATTACCTTATGGAAGTTATACTTTGGGTCAACATCTTCTATATGGACTACATCTCCCATTAGGCAATACGGATTTTCCTCTGACTGAACTCTCCAGCTGGGCCACTAAGTAGTTCAGATCTCCTTCTGGGGATTTATATTGTACAATTGTAGACCACTTCCCCAGTGCGCTATGGGTGGGGAAGACTCAGGCCTGCCCACTACTCCAGGTCCCAATCCAGGGACCCTAAGAATAGCAACCACGCACCTCCACATCTATTTAATAAAACTGCTTTCAGTTCCCCGGGCCACTTCCCCACAGGCCCAGCCTTCACTAAAGCTTCACCCTTATCTCAGGGCTCTTTTATGTTAGGCCTAACAGCCAGCCAGGAGTTCTTCCTTGCCCCCCGGTACCTTCCAGGACTAAGCTGTCCATGGTGCTGTAGTTCCCTTTGTCCAGGCAGGCACCTCCTCTGGCTCCAGCCAGAAACTAACAGTTAGTACTGCTGCAGCTCCTTTTTATAAAGCCATACTGGGCCCTGATTGGCTGCTCCCTACAGCCTTTGACTGGCTGCTTCCTTTGTAGCCTCCCCTCCCCCCTGACTGGCTGCTTCCTACGCAGCCTCTCTAGGTTGCTTGGAGGACTTAGCTCCACTACTCTTTTCCTGGGATGAGTATATCAGGATCCTGAGGCCTCCAGAAGGGGGCCTCTGGGCCTAGTCCACCCTGTCACACAGACAATCATTATCTTGGGTTATTTTAAACATACAGATAAGCCCATCCTGGCCCTTTCTATTCAGGGAGAAGATCCTAACTTCCAAACGCGAATGGCTCCCACTACATAGAATAATACATAATCATAATTATGGAAATGGAGGGATGGAAGGAACTTCAAGAAGACATCTAAGCCCTGTTCTTATAAACCTCTAATGATGGGGATGCCACAGTCTCCCTTGGAAGCCTGTTCCAGTACTTAACTATTTTTATGTATCTAGTTCAGTAGTGCTATATGTTATTTTTAAAAATATGTATGGCTTCAACATTGCTCTCCATGGAGCAGTAGTGATTTTTAACAGCACTATTTTTCTTTCAGTAGTGTCATTTTTATTTACATACACCTTACTGCATTCACTGAATAATATGAAACCTATTAGTAAAAATAGTTGTTTAAAGTTAGTGCAAGAATTTACTCTTTTCCTATATTTTGTACAGTACCTGTCTACTAATGTTGCATTTTGCTGTTTGAGATCCAGTCCTGCTAACATGCACATGATTAATTTTCTTCATGTATGTATATAGTTCCACATGTGAGAGTGTTTGTACCAGCAGGCCCTTACTGTTAAATGTAAGGTTTACTAAAAGGGAAAGCTTGCAGTGCAAATGACTTATTAAATAGTTAATAAAAAAAACCCAGATAGAATGTCATGTCAAAAAGCTGGAAACAAACAACTATGCACTCTGTTCCTGTGAATTAAGCTAATTAAGAAACTAATTAAGAAAGATGAAATTCAGGGCCTCGTTTTCTACTACATAGATTACTGCCATATACTGGAGTTGAACTCCTAGAGGTTCCTTCTACTTCTTTCTTCAACCCCCTCAATTTCCTTGTGCTTTCTTCCTCCAGCAATTCTAATCCAAGTCCCTTATTCTAGATCAGTCCTTCCATTATCCTCTTACTTCTCATTCCTTCCCTATCTTGAAATGGTAACTTTCCCTTTTTTTACTATGCTCCTACAGTATATTTTTTCCCCATGCCACCTTCATACTCCCACCTTCTGTCTGTTTCCTTATTGTACTTTCTCTCTCACCTGATAAGGTTCTCAACCCAGAATATTCATCTGCCCAACATTCAAATCAACAGATACCCAAGGTGTGGTGGGGGAGAGCTTTTCAAAGTGCTGCCTGTTTGTATTGATGAATGCTTTTATATATGTTATCATGGATAATCATTCCCGTGATGTCATCACTGTATCATAATAGATTGGGACTTGGTATTTCTGATGGTTGAGAAAAGGAAGAAGAGGTGAAATTACAAACTGTATATACAACTTAGAGTCAATTAAAAAAGGAAATAAAATGTGAGCCAGTGTATAACATTTGTTGTACTTAGAACAATTTTCATTCTTCTATCTCTAGCTTTAATTTTTCCTCCTAACTGATAGTGGACTCTCCCTATTATGATTTATTTTATTGGTGCAAAAAGAGAGCAAATATTTCAGTGCAGATTTACAGGAGTTATGTCAAAATCAAAACTGTGGCATTTTGTTTTACTTGATGTCAACTGTAGGGACAATGTTAATCTTATTTAAAAAATTTGATACCGTTAACAGGAAGGTAGAAGCTAGTTTTTTTTCTGATTCAGTCTCTTTTACTGATATTGGCCTAGGGGGAGGAGGACCTCATCTGAACCAGAACAAAATAAACCTAAGAAAAAGATTGCTTAGAGATTTAAAACCATGAAAAATGGTGCTGCATAGAGAGAGGTTGGTCTACCAGCCTGAGTAGTACTGAAAGACAAAGGAATGCTCCCTCTTAAGCCACGGAGTCACAGTAAAACTGTTCTGCTGCAACTATAGCCTACTGGCAATAATGGTCTCAGTTGTCCTTGCCCCTGGAAATTCACAGAGAAGTGTGGTGATTCACTAGGTGGTGAGAGCAATCACACTCTTCTTGGTTCTTCAGGTCATGATTGTTGGCTGTAGGGCGTAATAAACATAGCTAGTTATAGGGAAACTGCAGGTGACAGATTTCTAATTAAGGTTATGCTGAACCATAGTGGGCAAATAATGTAACATATCTGCAGTTCATGTATAGTTTTAATTCCATTCATCAGAGTTCTCCTTAAATTCTAACATCATAGCTTCATTGGACTGTAATGCAAAAAGTTAATGGCTACAGGGCAATGGTCGAAGGTAAAAGTCATTGCAGATATGTATTTCTAAGTAGGTAGCTGATGAACAGAAATACATGACCTGATTCTGCTCTTAAGTATACCAATTTTGCACTCCAGTAATTCCACAGACTCAAGTAGAGTCACCCCTTATCAAGAGGAGAATCAGGCTCAGGGAATGTAGAGAAAGTACTGGTGAATGATGGAGGAAATATCAGTATTAATTGAGCATTATAAATCAAAATAAAGACAAGGAGTTTGATTCTGTTCTTAGGTCTTGTCTAGATGAGAAAGTGGCAAGTGAGAAGGTTTAAACTAGCTCAAAATAAGCCAGTCTGAACAAAAATAAAAACGTCCACACAGGATTGCATTGGTTTAACTGAACTGATTTAAAAAACAATTTAAGTTAAACTGGTGGGATTAGTTTTTAATATAAATATCATGGTAACTCGGAAGGGAATCAAGCTAAAGGGAATGTCTCTCTTGGAAGAGAATGCTGTGAAGCACGTTAGGAATGGCGGCCAAGCAGACTGAACTCAGGACTTCTTGGATTCCTGGACCTTCTGGATTTCCTCAGCAAGAATCTCCTTCAGTTCAGAATAGGCTTTTTGTAGATCATTATGGATGACGATCAGGTCAAAAAGGCCAGGTTCATTACTAAGTTCCATGTTGAATGCACCCCTTGTGCAAGCTTCAGGAAATTAGGTTCCATCTGAGAACTAGAACCACCCCAACACAGTTAGGATATTTTGTGACTTTGTGGTCACAGAGGAAGGGGCAAGACTCATTCCTTTGAGGATTTTTACCCGATTCCTGCCCAGTTTGTTGAACAGGTTGCCAACTTTATTGAGAAGGAGTATGTTTAGTGGCTGAAGAAGGGGGCAGGGAGATGGATTATCTGGCTTCTATTTGAGCTCCCCAACTGACCTTATGACCTCAGAAAAGTCACTTGAAGCTGAAGCGCAGATGGATTATTTGTAAAATGGGCATAATAATCCCCTTATTAAATATAAAGTCTATAGTATACTACAGTAATACAGAAATTTGAAACACTGCATTTTACAATACTGATACCACAGAATTGGGGGGTTGGCGTTGGAGGGTACGTGTTAGTGGTTACTATAGTGTAGAACACTGTAGTATTTATACAAGGGTTACCTTCAATCCAGGGTGATTGTAAGGTTTAGTTATTGGTTGTAAACAACTCTGAGACCTTTGAATGCTACAGAAGTACAAAATTATGAGCTGAGAGATTAATTTCTAATACAATACTTAAATATAGGCAAAATGTAATTTTTTAAAATGTGTATGACTTTCATCAGTATCACATGATAGGCTCTTGTGTGAATTGACTGCAGCCCTCAATACAAACATGGCATTCCAGAATGATAAATCAGAATGAAAACCTTGGGAGACTGACATTCTTTAGTATTTAACTCATGTGCCCTACATAAAAATGTACTGAAAAGTATTGATTAAGGCATGATTGTCCATAAACAATCCACAGATATTTTAGGTAGATTACCTTTCCTTCTGTTGGAATCAGTGAAGTTGCTGCAATATTCCCCAACAAATCCAAAGTATAACAAATCATACTTGTTAGAAAGAACATACGGGGCCCCATTTTCAGAAGCAGAAGTTGAAAGCCTCTCAAGTTGTATGTGAAAGGTTTTGAATGCCCATTTTTAGGTGCGCCAGTACATTTGGATTTGGATTGATTCACAGTTTGTTGCAATTCTAGGCATTCAAATTTAGAATTTGGGTTTTGTCATTGTTTCATAAGTTTATATTAGTATGATAGTTCCTACAGCATAATAGGTGCTTTCCAAACATGGAAAATATTACAATCCAAATTACTGGGACCCGTTTAAATCAAAACATGAGGACTTTACAAAGACATATATATCCACAGGCCTTCCTAATCATGTCTACACTATATCCACACAGCACTCCAAAATCCTGTCCCTGCATGCGTCCCAGTACAAACCCTGGATGGGTTCTAAGTGGGGCAGTCTCTTCTTTGGTTGTTTCAAAGTCCAGGTCAGAAACATGAGGAGATAACCCCAGGTCACTCCAGCCACTTTGAATATTTAACCTACAGAATTTGTTGCAAAATCTTAGCTCACCAAAGTATTTTTAAGAGCCTGGACTTACATTCCTTGCACACCCACAACTTCCATTAATCCTGCAGATGATTTCATTGTCAGGGAGAGGCTTGCCTCCAAAAAGGAAAGGCAGGGAGCAAGACTCTCAAAGTCTGCAGTGGCTTCTGTGCTATTCCATACCCTTTCCTGTTAGAATGGGGCTCCAGTGGGCACCATGTCAGTTGCCTCAAAGCTTTAAGATGGTGGCAGCTTCCCTCAAGCCTGGAAAGGTCAGCATGATTTTAAAGTATCATAATCCCACATGTATGAAGAGGGGGTAGTGCTTTGGAGAGGCAATCCCTCTCACCCCACACTTCCCATCCTCCAAGCTATGCCTTCTCCTAAACTGCAAAGTCCTGCAATGTACCTGTGGCAGGGCTTCCACAGGATGAGGGGACAGATAATGCAACATACCACAGAGTCTCTTCCTTGCCCCACAACCTCAGAATTCCCATTTAGTTCCTCTCTGTTAGCCAAAATTACGGGATGCATCAAACCCCATGTAGGAAATTATCAATATGTGTCAAAAATCACAAGGCCTAAGCAATTTAACTACAATATAGTTTATAGGTATACAGCATGCACCATTGTTGTATGAAAGCGCCAATATGAACAAGAAATATTAGTATGTGTGGGTCTGGGATAAGTCCATGACTCACAGCACTGCTTCTAAAAGACTGATCTTTGGTTGCTGACTTTAGTTAGAATACCCCACAAGCAGAAGCAATGTGAACAGTTCCTCGTTGCTCTGATCTTTTGAGTCCTTTGTATCCCATGCTAGCTCTGCAAATCCTAATCCATCTGCTTCTCTGCTAGTGGGACTGGATGGTGAAGAAACAACTTACTAGCCACCATCCTCTCCTCCTCTGGCAGTGGGACCAGATGGAGGGGCAACACAACATATGGTATGATCTCCCTCCTCCTGGTATTTCAAGCCCCTCATGAATTATAACACTAGTTCTAATGGATGTAGAGTATAAATTTTAGTTGTGACTTTTACCAGTCACCAGTCCTGGAATAACCAATGTGCACTCTGTGCACTTGCACAGGGCCCTCCAACCAGGAGGAGACCCAAGGTTGCTGCCTCGCTAGTTTTTAACCAGCCTGTAGTTTTTCTCCTGGTTACAATGTGCCGGTTTCTGTTTTCATATGTAAAATAAAAGTTTGTGTATGTGTAGGAGGGAAATTCACATTGTAACCAGCAACCATAGCTGTGCACACTACCCGCTGCTTCCACCACAATGCACAGATCACATGACCGCTGAGAACACTGCCCGTGTAGCACCGAGGTCCTGCTCTGCAGGGTGGGCCCTCAATACATTGACATGGTGGCTCTTCTTCTTGACACTTAAACAGTGCCATGTGCTCTTGGGTGACCTCACAAAGAATTCTGGCTGAGGCAGACAGAATTGTTCCAGGGTTCCCCTGCTGCAGTGTGGCCCCCCAGCACAACCTCCCAGATGCCTCTAGCTATAAAAACCAGAACTGAATCCTATACATAACTAATTTGGAAACAGTCTCTCTTAAATCAGCCCCTTAGAGTTCAATACAGGCTCAGCAGTGTATAATCACTATGGGTTAAGAGTTTCATAGACAGGCCTGATTCTGATTTCATTTACATGGTGTTTATCAGGAGTAACTTCTTTGATATCGACTGGTTTTAAACTAGAGTCAGTAGCTATGAGGAAGCAGGAGGACACCGTGGGGTCTGACCTGCTGTGATGGGTTGTCTATAAGGAGTCAGTTGCCTTGTATTTCAATTCAGAAAAAATCCAAGTAGTATTTCCCTGGAATTATTTCTTCAAGTATTTGTCCACACAGATCCCGGTGTAGGTGTGTGTCCCTCGTGTACATGAGCCTGGAATCATTTAGCTGTCAGTGTCCATTGAGGCTCACATCTGATGCCCCTGAAGTGAAGGTATATAGGGTGGAATGGCCTCAACTGCCACTAGGATCCTTCTCACAACCCATCGCAGCAAGGTGGAGACCACATGTCCTCCTTCTTCCTTGTAGCTCTTTGTTAAATATCATTTAAATCTGTTGGCTTAAAAAAGAAAGAAAAGGACTTTTTTCTTGTTTCTCTCAGGTCTTGCCTTGGTGCTGAAGGTCAGGTCCAATGGAAAACCCTAAATCTCTGGGCATTAAAATATGTCCAGTCTGTAAGACAGCCATGCCTTGTAATGATGGACCTACAAAATCCCTTTGTTTGGGAGAATCCTATATTCTTAGGAAGTATGGTATTTGCAACTCTTCTTTTTAAAGTGCACTCAAAAGGTGGGTGATGCCATGTTGAAATTATTTTTGATGGAGAAGTCCATGAGAAGTGTCTTAGATTCTGAGCTTGCTCCTAGTACACAGTCTTCTTCAACTCCAAAACTGGTTTCAACAAGTGCTCTGGTTATGAGAGACACTACCCTGGGAGCTAAAAAGGTCTTCTGACTCTAAGAGACCTAAGCTTCCCTGGAACAATCTGATTCTTCCCATCAAACCTTTTCAGGTCAGCCAGTTAGAGACTTCTGCTGCCAGAGGTAGGACGAAGGAGAGGTCTTTGGATGGGGCTTGGCACCGGCCACCATCCCCATTACTGGCAAAGAAGGCAAAAAGTCATCATGCTTATGCCTACTTTGTTGAAGTCAGATTGGTACTGTGAGTCTTCAAAGGCTGTGGAATCCTGTTCCTTGACTACAATATCACATTTGTCTTCAGAGACCAACTTCACTGCATCAGTACTGTAAGTTGTGGTCTTTGGTACCGCATCCTTATAAGACGCCATCTGCTGATACTTCTGCATGGGTACCATTAGTCATAGTAACTATCAGCATTGGCACCACTTACATATCTCCATCACTCCGGACATGGAGTCCCCTTTGCTGGATGTCTCTGCTTTATCTGTGGCATCAAAATCTTGGCTGGTTCCAAAACCTAAGGTATCGAAAATTAAAATCTCTTTACACTCAGCCTCTGTGGCACCATTACCTACCTTGTCTCCAGGATCTGCACTTCAGAAAATTTTTTATCTGCATGTCCACTGTCTCATGGCACCATGAACCCTTCTCTTAGGGGATGAGTTATGAGATTGGTTCACCTAGACCAATTCCTGAGAGAAGCTGGGAAAGGAGCCCATCCCTTTATAAATCTCAGACTCCAGAGAGGTCCCAGATTCCATGGTTTCCACTTTTGGTGCATCATATGCCCTTCCCATATAGAGGACAGTCTTGGTCCTATTGGCTGGCATGGAATCCAGAGCTTCACTCATTTGGTCCTTATTCTTTAGCATCAAGATCTCCTCCTAAGAAATCCAAGGGGGTTCAGTCATCACATCAAGAACTCCTTTAAGGCTCTGAACAGGAACCCCATAGTAAGGAGGAGGATCTTGTTGAAGAAAATTAGGACCAGCCTATTCCTCTTGTCTTCTCTCCATCACTTTATGAAGCTGTGATCAAGTCTACTTTTTCTACAATAGATTTAAAAACCTTTTAGGACCTCCTTAAAAAGAATGGCAGACATTTTAGGAAATCCTTTGGAGATGGTCCAAGAAAGGTTGCATCAATTGTTTGACATTCTGCACCCAACATCACAGAGCTGATTGACCATTCCTATTAACGATGGAATTCCTGAGGTGGCCAGAGATTTGCAGGAAACCCTAGCATCTCTCAGACACATGAAAAAGGCACACCACCAATATCAAGTCCTCTATAAGGAGTTGGTGTTCATCTTTGCTCATCTGGTGTGACAGTCAGGGTCTAGATACTTCAAGGGGAGAACAGACGGTTTAAATCTCTAAAATAAGTAGTTAAACCATTGATTGCATACTATATTATTGTACTATAAAATATATCAAGTAAGATCCTTTATGAAAGTTTGTAATGTTCTTTACTTGATTGTCACTATGGGTTATTTATACAGACCGTGGTTATGAATTTATATATTTGTGTATATAATCTATGGTGCAATGTCAGCTCCATTTGATAGTAGGGCAGTGAGCAGTCAAACAGGGAAGGGCACCTTCCAAACCAGTTGTTTACATGAAACCAGTTTCAAGTAACTATCCATTGTTCAGCTAAAGAAAAGACAATGGTGGACCATTAGAGTTAGTGGAAAGACATTCAGACAACCCAGAATTGAAAACAAACATCCCAGCTCTGGAACAGCAAGTCAGGAGGGAGTTTCTCTAGTCTGATTAGCCATGAGTCATCATGGACTGAGACAAAAATAAAAGGAAAAAGCCTTTTAAAAGCAAGCTTGGGACAGTTTCAGGATGCTGGATCTCTCCTGGAGCTAGAGCATATGCTAGGAAACTATTTTAAGACAATAGATAACTCATATAAGAAAAGTGACTTTACCTAATACAAAAGTGTAAAGCCTGAGATTGCATCTTTATGTTTATTTTTTGTGTAACTCGTATATGTTCACTTTTCCTTACAATTTCATCTTTGAATCTGTGATTTTTCTACTAAATAAACTTTTTGTTTTTTTTTTTATCCAAATCAGCTCTCTGGTGTACAAACTGTGTGGAGTGTGTATGCCAAAGTAAATTGCTATCTGGGGGACTGGTCTCATGCCTCCAGGGGTGACAAACCAGAGGGGAAAAGTCCAAGTGTCTGGTAGTTAAGAACTTACATAGGATGTATTTGGGGAGACTCAGGACTGGAAGCAGGGGCGGCGGGTTATATGGGCCCGAGGTGCCGCCCCGCATGCCTCGCCCAGAGTGTCCCCCTGCCCCGCCTGTCTCCCCAGGAGCATCCCTGCCTGCGCTCCCTCACCGGCCTCTGCTAGCTACAAAAGGGAGTGGAACCAGCTGCTGCCTGCGGAGTGAGGAGGCACACAGGTTATGGCAGCCCCACCCCACCCCCCTGGCATCACCATAGGGGACGCGAGGGGGCTTCCTGGACCTGAGAGGGGCCCTAGGAGCATGTGCAGTGACAGTGGTGCTGGGTGAATGTGCTGCCGGGGGAGGACGGGGGGGGTCCCTCCTCCAGAGATCACTGCTGCTGGCAGGGAGAAGTCTGGGGGGAGTCCTCCACTCTGGCCCCAGCCTCGGGGCAACCTGCCTGCATCCCAAACTCCTCATCCCTGGCCCCGCCCCACCCCAGAGCCCACACCCCCAGCCAGAGATCTCACCCTCCTGCACGCCAACCCTCTGCCCTAGACCTGAGCCCCCTCCTGCACCATGAACCCCTCATCCCTGGCCCCACTGCGCAGCCCTTACCCCAACTCTCTGTCCTAGCCCTGAGCCTCTCCCACACCCCAAGTCCCCCTCATGGGGAGAGGTGGGATTTGGACCTGTTCTGGGCACCACCAAAAATTATACAAACCTGCCGCCCCTGACTAGAAGGGCTGTTGGTGTTACCCTGCAAGAAGTAACTGGGCTAGTGAGAGCCGGGTTAGACCTCATACCTGTCAACTGGCTACTGGTGTCAGGGAACTGAACCATAGCCAGGCACCCAAAGATTTATGGCAAGCAGTCACTTAACCTCTTATCAAGCCACTCTTTGGGCGGACTCTAAAAATGGCAGACTGGGTTCCTGCTTGTCACAGTGGCTTGTGAAAAATCTAAGCTGCCTGACCCTCCTAGCTCTATGCCCAGGTTTAAGAAGCCCAAGAAGTTGGACTTCCTGGGTAGGAAGTATACTCCTCAGCTACCTTGCAGTTTCATATAGCCGACTACCAAGTTTTGTTGGCCAAATACGATTTCTTGCAACGGAATGAAGTTTTGTGGCTCAGTGAGAAACTTCCTCAAAACACCTGGGATGAACTGAGAGATGTGGCTATAGAGGGCCATTTGGTGGTGAAAACAACATTACAGGCTTTGCTAGATGCCTGTGAAACTGTGGTTTGCTCAATGGCCACTGCAATCAATATTCACAGAACATTGTGGCTGCAATACCTTGTGTGCTATGTCTATCTATTCACGTTTATAGCACAGCCCAACAATTGGGCCCATCAGAGAGAACTTAACTTCAGGTTTTAACTGTTCACATGTTTAAAATGAAGGAGAATATAGAAAATGTAAAGTAAACTGGACTTGGAATACCACTGAAAGGTAACCACCACTGCATTAGCTGCTATGACCAACATTTTCCACAGGGGCCACTAGTTCAGGCCCCTGAGACACCTAATGATCTGATTCTCTCAGGTATAAATCAACCATGTGTGTAACTCCATTGAAATTAATGAATGCACGTTGGTGTAAAAATGGTTTATGTGCAAGGAGAAACAATCCAGAGGTGTCTCACAATGGGCAACCAAAATCAGTGGCCACTTTTGAAAATGTTGGCCTAAACCTATTGCCTTTCATATATAGGGCCTGATTCTGCTTCCACTAAACGAATGGCAAAACTCCCTTTGAGTTAATTAGAAGCAAGATTGGGTCCACAGACTCCTGGGAGTTTTTAGTCTGCAGAGAATGCCAGATCAAGGCCATAATACTTTAAAGCTGAATTTTTTGGACTAGTTTTGTAAATAATTAGTTGATTCAGGAGTTTTTAAATGATCATTTGGGGTTTAATAAAATGTAAAATAAAGTGTAATCAAGCATGAAATTTAACTATAAATAAAATGTTCATATCTACTTTTGTGAACTTGAAATCAAAAGACAGTCACTGACACAAGGAAACAAAAATGTTCTCTGGAGAGAGCCAAACAATAATTTCTGGACGTTGATTTCAGACGGAGGGCTCCTTTGAAATTTCCACTAATGAGGAAGGTAGGCACTGGGACCAGAACAGAGGTGGATGGCTATGAAAGAAGTCTACTGTTAAAAAGAGGAAGAGGAGTATCTAATGGCCTGTATACAGGGACAGAAAACTTAAACTCCATAGAGAATTAGTGTATTATCTTCACAGTAATCTTTGGATGTATGATGCTGTTCAAACTCCAAGTCACATGGTACAGGAGCATCAGCAGAAAGTATCCCTCCGGCATTACAGTCTATCCCTGGTGGAATTGGACACTAGGAATACAGTACCCTGAAATGTATAGGTTGGCAGCATTTTCCAACCTGGCCCTCCCTAGGTTCCTTTAAGTATTGTACAGCATAGAAAAACCAAAAAATAATTACTCATGTTGCAGACTATCACGTGATGAGAAACAAAGACAATTTCTTATTCTTTGACTACAGCTTTAAGGAAGACATTTTCCTCAAATCAGTTTCAGTGTGTCATTTTTGTCTAATTAGAGACATCAGTGCATTTATTAAAACCAATGTCTGTAGGAGCAAATGTCCCTAAGGAGGTCCTCAGGCTAGTGAACTAGATTAAGGCTTATAAAATCAACATGTAATTAGATTAAGGTAAATACCAATAGTTTATACAATGGGAGAATTAAATGTATGCCAAATTTACTTACAAATACTTATAAAGCTCTCCATCTAGAATGTTACATTCTTTCTGTATTTAACATTTATTGAAATACCAGGGATCACATTAGAAAAAAGAATGTTTCTGCTTCTCATTTCTCTGCATGACTGGATCATAACCTGACATGGCACTTAAAAGGACTGGGCCAGACCCTGAAAGGGTCTGAATACTTGCAAGTCTCTGTCTGTAGAAATGCAAATGTTCAGCATGACTCAGGATCTGGCCCACTATCATTACTATAAGTTTTAATAGAAAGGTCTGTTACGAAACCCTCTTCTGTTTACCTTGGTGACTTTTCATGAGTATTTTTTGAATGAGTCAACATGTTATTGCTGGATGCTTTCCTTCTTGCTTAGCATTTGTGAAACCTGATATTACAAAGGCCCTGTAGTTCCTACATGTTTTCATGGTAACTTACACATAGGAAGAAACAAAATAATCTTTTACACATGAATTACTGTGTGCATAAATTTTGCCACTGGGGAAAACAGGCATATTGAAATTTGCAGTAGCTTTCTCAGAAAGGGCTGTAGGAAAGTACATTTTATCAATGGGGAACAGAAGCACAAAGAGACTAAGTGACTTGCCCATGGTCTGAGAAGCCTATGGTAGAAACAGGGAAATGAAACCCACCTCTCCTGGGTCCAAAGCAAGCACCTTAATCACTGGGCTATCCTTCCTTTCCTCAGAGTGGGCTGCAGATTGCTCAAAATGGCTGGGAATGTAACATTATTTAAACTATAAATGGGCTGGGTTACTGGAAATATAGGAATAATAATCTCATTTTGCCTCTTCTCCCTGCTGACAAGGCAAGGTACCCATGTAAAATGTCTAGCATAAATTAAATCTGTCACAGGCACCAATACTTTTTTTAGCCTTAGAATTAAATTATGTTAAATTCACAACATTGGGGGAAAAGGTGATTTCAACTATTATTGTTTTAATTGAGTATCTTGAATTTTTAACTGGTTTGGCCATGGAGGATGATGGATACAATGAAAAAAAATCAAGGTTTACTTTGCTCCAGTTATCAAATTGTTAACATTCACTTACTGGAATCCCCAACAGTAAAAGTACATAAGAAAAATATATTTTAGTGTGCTTGTGTTCCTTATTATGTTATTTATGTCTTCAGTAAGGATTCCTGCTATGTATTCCAATAACGTATGAATGGCAGATTCTATGAACAGATGGCATTTTACATATTTATTGAGTGTATGTACATAACAAATATATGCTGTAATAAAATGTATAGAGAAAAATCATAAAATTTTTCAATGGCTGGGCAATTAATTATCTGCATTAAAAAAATTAGATCTTATTTGAGTTCCATGGTAGATTTTAAATGTGTCCTGAAGAATCATTATCATATAATATGCTACAGTGTAGCAATGGGTCCTAATAAAAAAACCCAAGCTCTAAATACCTCGAAACTTTTTGGAAGTTTGGATCTAGAGCCAAATGTGACATACTTGTCACATTTCTACTATTTAAGGTTTTGGTGCCTAATCCTCCCATATGGTGATCACCCTCAGATCTGATTAGGGGTAGTAGCTAGAGATGGTCAGAAAACTGAACTCCTGTCCTGAAAAAAATTCCAACATTTCAAAATTTGTTTCTGCTCTGAATCTGGAAGAAAAGTTGAAATTTTGAAATATTCTGTGCAATGAACTATTGTGAAATAGTATTTTTGGAAAAATCAAAACAACCTTATCAAATCAAAATGTTTCAATAATGTCAAAACATAAAATATTAAATATATTTAAAATTATAACATAAAAGTGGAAATGTTACAAAGTTGGAACACATGAGAGAATCAAAACTAAATACGCCATTTCTAGTTTGAATTGTTTCAAAACTTTTTTTTATCAGTGTTGTCAAGGTAATACTTTCCTGGAAAATATTTTGATAATAGCATTTTCTGATGTGAAACTGTTCTGTCAAAATGTTTTAAATCAGCACTAGTAACAGGATCTGACCCAAAATCAAGGACAAAACTTGAGTTGGCGTGAATGGAAACAGGATTGGGCCCACTGATTTTAAAGAAAGCTGAGGAAAATCAGCATTTTGCAGGAGTGAGCCCATAGGGGAATCCATAGCCATAGCTGATTTCTAATAATTGGACCTACAAATTTACCCCAATTGTGGGCCTAACTGTGGAAAAGAGAGTAAAAGTGTTACAGTAACCTGTAACAATAAATTTTAATGGGAAAAGGTGCAAAAGGAAGACAAACAAACTGAATTAGTCTAAATAAAAAGGTCTAATATTACTCAAGGAGCGTGTTAAGATCATGTTGTAAACAAATAAAGTGTGGGTCTGTAAATCAGTGGACCAAACCTGTCAGAAATTAGGCCTAATTGGTTAACAAAATAATGAGGGGATAGGCTATTCCACCCATCACTCCCTTTTGAGTTTTTGTTTGTTTGTTTTTAAAGACATTGGTCAAAACAATACTGAAGTGAGGATTTCACAACTACATCTATAAAGACATAAGGGTTTCCCAGCTGTGTGTATTGATAAGTGAGTTCTTACCAAACAGAAAACTATCAAACTAAACTTCCTTTTACATCCTCTAGGCTCTTCCCTTTCTCTGGAGGTGATAGATCAGATCACCTTTCTAACAGCCCCAGATTGCCTTATTTCAATGTGACTAGTTTGGAATGTGAGGATGTGACCATATACTTCCTAGCTTATGGCTGCCTCTGCTACATAGCCAGAGGTGTTAGCCTAAGAACAGGGCCTCAGACTGTCACAGTGAGAAAAGGCCCTTACACCTGCAGACTGTGATTTTGATTCTTTATACCTCTATAACTAGCTAAGTGATAAGAATACACCTAAATTCTTAGGTCATAGGCCTTTGCAGACAGGCCTGAATATCTATATCCTAACAGCCTTACTTAATACTTTACATTTAAAATGTTTTAACTGTTTTTCCTGTCTTTTCTGTATCTTTAATACAAAGTTTAAAAGATTTTTAATAATGTGTTTGCTGTGGTACTAAGCAGGCTAACGTCTCTGGTTACCAAACCCTGAACTTTGTGTTATGGTGGACAATTTCAGAGTCAAGTTAACACCTTTGACTCTTTGGGCCCCTTTATTGCATCTAAATTAATAGAACATGACCTACAGTATCAGAGCAGCAATACACAAAGCAAAATTATGCACACAGCAAGGATAGCCATGACTAAGGCCAGTGTTTTCTGGCAATGAAAACAGAGTAATTTCTCAAAAAGAAAAGGAGTACTTGTGGCACCTTAGAGACTAACCAATTTATTTGAGCATGAGCTTTTGTGAGCTACAGCTCACTTCATCGGATGTAGCTGTAGCTCACGAAAGCTCATGCTCAAATAAATTGGTTAGTCTCTAAGGTGCCACAAGTACTCCTCTTCTTTTTGCGAAGACAAACACGGCTGTTACTCTGAAAAGAGTAATTTCTGATTTTCAAAGATTTATATTTTGAAAATTTCAGATATGCATAATATTAATACAAAAAATATAAGTATAGACAAACATGGGAAATATGTAATCCTTTACAGCACAAAAATGCAGTAGTCTACATTACAATGTTTACAAATGCACTTACATTTTTTTTTACATCTGAAATTGTCAATTTTAGAACATAAAAACGTATTAAGTGATCATAAAACAAGTCGGACTGCTGCCGGGTCTCTGCTTCAAGCCGGGCTGCCACCCAGGCTCCCCACTGGGATCCCAGCTCCCCGCTTCCTACCAGGAGCATGGCAGCCGACCCGGACTCCAGAGGCGGATTTCCCCACCAGAGGCAAGAAGCCCCAGGTGGCTTCCCCCCCTGCTCCCGACTAGGAGTGGGAAGGCAAGAAGTCCCAGGGGGCAACTGGGCTCCCAGTGGGGAGCTGTGGGGGGCTGAGAGCTCTGGCTCTCTGTCCCCCATACTGCCCCTCTTCAGTCGGTGGAAATGCTCCTGTTGAGGACGCACACCACTGACAGAAGGAGGTGGACATCAGGTTGACTAGCAGTCAACACATTAATTACTGCAGTGTCTAACAGAAGTTGTCTTAAGATGGTACTGTAGACATAGCCTAAGTCTTGGCAAATGTTTGTCCATGCTTTTCCAAAAACTGGAGAGAGAAATGTCATTGGTACTAGGAAGTTCATTTACAATGTTCCGGTAAACTGCCCACTAACCCTCAAGGCACAGAACTCAGCAGAACTCTGTTTGTAGTCACTGAAGTTGTGGGAGAGTACAGAAACTTGATTGGGATCAACGATTCTCAGATAGCAAAAGAAAAAACAGAAACCTATATACTGCTGTTTGTCTGTATATAAGTACCCCTGCAGGTTGAAAAACTTGACATTTGAGATTGTCCTGTGCATTCTGTCCTTTGTACTGAAGTCTTGCCAGCAGATCAGATGTAATGTTGTACACTTCTGTTCGTAATATCAACCGTGATTCAAATTTAAGTACTGTCTGAACAAGTGGAGTTGCTTCTGCTTGAATAAAAATTTATCTGCAAAAGTGATTCACTCTGCACTAAAGCACTTAGTTCCTCTAAAATGGCAGTCATGTCCTCCACTTTGATTTCTCGAGCAACAAACCCCTGTAGTACTCCACATGATGGTAGAGTTAATCTATGGCTTTAAACCAATTATTCCATCTTGTTACAACCAGTTCTAAATGTTGGGCTTTCAACTCTATGGTCAATAAGGTAGTGTCTGAAATGAGTGTCTGAGTGGGGGTTTGCAGAACAGCTTTTTTATTAGTGCATACAGATGGTCCACTTCTGTATACAAATGGCATCAGCACTTGTCTGGTAAAGCTTTAATGTGTGCCCAGCAGGTCACATGAATGCAGCTGGTTAAAATGCCACTGAAACCATCTTTGAATGACTTTTGCATATGCTTTGCATTATCTGTCACATAAACCACTGCATTTGAAAAGTCAATTTCATATTGTACAAGGGTCTTTATAACAGCTTGTGCAATGGTAGAGTAGTTATATGTTCTCACTGCACTGTTTCTATGAGCTTGGCAGCAGCTGGGCAATCTTCTGAAACCTTCAGCAGCTGTATTAGAATATTTGCAACATACCAGTTTAAGCTGTCTGTATAGTCATCCACAATTACAGCTACTGCTGATCCTTCAATTCAGTGATCAGCTGTTGCTTGTTTAGTTCAAAGATGCAGGGAAGATGGACTTGTCTCAGTATACTTGCTTGTGGCATACAGCCCCGCATTTTGTACATGCTTGTTTAGGAATTCTCACATTTTGGGATTGTCTTTTTTCCTAATGGGATGTTTGCACTGCAACAGGCCTCTACCTTGTTTTATACTATCTTTTCCCTGTATTTCTGATTTTCATTTTGTCATGCAAGCACACCAGTAATTATGAGCTATTACTTTGCTACTGTCACATCACTGCTCTCTGCCCTTCATTTTCTTTCTTCCATTGCTGCAACATGATGTGGACCTTTCATGTGGTTGACTATGTGGTCCTTTTTAACAGAGTCAAGAAATTTGCTGAAAATTGTACAAAATAACTTCCTTCCATCCACATGGAGAACATCTTTGCCGAATTCTTTAACTCTATCCCCAGGCTTAACAATTTTATGCATAGGTAGTAAACGACTTCAAATGGCTGAAGCAGAAGGTGGAAAATTGAAAGGAATTGGCTAGAGGCAACACATAACGCGATAGTGGGGGAGGAGGGCAAAATTTAAAGGTTCTGGTGGCATGCAGCGGGGTTCAGCACAGGTACCTAAGAGATAAAGGAGTTTTGATTTCTAGAGCTACTTTTGATGACATGTTTTATGATACTATGTAATAGCAGATGGTGACTGTTCTAGAAGAGAGTTACTCCTGAGGTTTACAGCTGACTGGGACTGCAAGCTTGGAAATTCCCTTATTGGCAGCAAGCAACTTGTCAGGCTTTAGGACCCAAGGGAAAGACTGCTGCAGCTGGTGTCATGGAGAGTTCTGGGCTGGTAAGAAGCCAGTGCTGAGGGAGAAAAGTGAAGAAGGGAGACAGCGGCTACACCTGAGTTGCTTTCTGGAATAGGCAGGCAGGGAGTGACTGTTGTGCAACATGGAGAGCGCAGCACCAGCTGTGTTATGGGAGAAAATGGGGGTAGGAGCTGTAGGCACTGGCAATAAAAGCTTAGAGCCCGCTGGGTGCAGGAGGGTCAGGAAGAGGCTCTAGCTGTGAGGGAACAGCACTGAGCCTACAGGCAGCTTGGGCAAAGTCTAGATGTGTGCAGAAGTGGAGATGTGAGCTAAGTGCCTACAGCCAGTTGTGTACTGGGAGGAAGGGCAGGAGCCAGCTGCGTGCAGAGATTAGGGAAGGTGGAGATGAGGAGCTGGTCACTGGGAGCCTGGAGCCAGCTATGTGCAGGGAGCAGGGGGCAGGAGCCTGCTGTGCAGGCAAGGTGGGGGACAGATGCTGGGCACTGAGGGCTAGAACTGGACCAGCTGTGTGCTGGAGGGAGGGGGCAGGAGCCAGCTGTGTGTTGGGAGAGGGGCCAGGAACCAGCTGTGTGCAGGGCAGGTGAGCAGGGGAGAGGAGCTGTGGACGCTGCTGAGAAAAGGTGCAAGCGCTGTCCATTGTGCAGCATGACAAGGGAGCCCAAGTGCCTTGCCTGTCCAGGAGAAGGAAGCTCCACGGAGGTATTGCTGAGCCCAGGCCTGTATGAGGAGGGGAGAAGTTGGTGGCGAGTCTCATACAAAAGCCAGCCCCCAACCTGTGCCCTGGGGAGTAGTCAGCAGATATACACCCTGGCAGAAATCTGGAGGGGGCACGTGACCCGCATGCCCCCTCCCCATGCTTTGCCTCTGGAATTGGCAATTCTGGAAATGAAAGGTAATTTCGGGAAAAAACACAGCAATATTGGCAATATCTGGAAAACACCAGCCCTAATCATGATTGAAAATTATATAAAATACACACAAACCCCACAAAAGACAGAATCAGCTTGGTCTGATCATTCTATCGGTTTTGAGGGTCTGATCCTTCTCTAACTGAAATCATTGTGAACAGGACTGGTTCCTGAGAAAGCAGTAATCTGAACGCTTCTGTTCCAAGTACGTAGTTTCTCTTGTATATAGTTGAAAGGAGAAAGCCTTTATCTTTTAAGTATTGGTAAAATGATATAACAGTTAAAAATAAATTAGCTATCAAAATTACTTTCTTGTGTAATAATTTATATATGCCTGTATAATAAACATATTCACAAAGCACTTACAAATACAGTATGTTATGTAATATGAAATATTGTTTTTTTTTACTTTTCCTTTGCTTGCTCAATGATCCAGTTATCACAGCTCTTGTAAATTTTGTGTAATTAAACAAGCATAAATAAAATGACTGTAGAACATTTAAAATGTTTAAATGCACCTTTTTAGTATTACATCATGCAGTTTAACATAGCCAAATATCTGGACTTAGGCTACAAATATGTCATTTAATTAAAATGCTGTTAAACAGTAGCTCTGAAAAGTATGCAAATGTAACAACATAGTAATTTAGCTTGCTCTGACTACATTTTGCTATATAATAGTCTTTTAAAAGTCCTGCAGAGTCAAATCTTCCAATATGCAGATTTAATTCCCATAATTAACTCTCCATGATAGCTTTCCCCAGATGGTATAATGAAGACTCTTACAACTTTTCATCTTGCTTGAAAATTGTAAAAGCTTCTTTGGATTTTTTCCAGTTTTTTGCAAATGCTGTTATTCTTTGGAATGCTTCTGGCAGACCTTCCCCAGTGATGGCACAACAAGGCTGTACATACCAATTTCGATCACTGCAATGTTTCTGCATGTTGAATTTCCTGGTTATTTCCTCAGCGTTCAAAGCTCCAGGAAGATCCTGCTTGTTAGCTAGCAAAACAACAGGCACATTCTTTACAAATTCATTCTCTAAGATGAGTTCAAATTCTTTCTTTGAATCTTCCAGACGTTGCTTATCAGTGCTGTCCACAACGTACACTAGGCCATCGGCATTTTCAAAGTAATTGCACCAAAATGTCCTCATTTTATGTTGCCCTCCAACATCCCAGATTGTTATAGCAATATTTTGCCCTGTTTCAATCATTTCCACGTTAAAACCGATCGTTGGGAGTGTTAGGAAAACATCATTAAACTTTAACTTGTACAATAGTGTAGATTTCCCAGCTGAATCGAGTCCCAGCATTAATATCTTAGCTGGTTTGACTCTGCAGTGTTTGGAACTCAGCAGACCCATTCTTGCTGTAATTATCTGTATTATGTCTTAAAGATGTTATTTCTTCTATCAGAGTGATTTTTGTCAGAAAGCCCTTCTTTCTCCGTGAGATGAAGCAAAAAGAGTAAAAGAAGAGGAAGTAGAAGGAGAGGCTTTGTGCTATGAACAATAAGCCTTTGTGTATTTATATAGAGTCCTTATCAACTTGATAATAGGCAAACAGTATTTTATGAAGGTATAATGTTCACTGCCTAGCCTTTGGGTGGAGCACACATGAGAGCATACCAATTAGTCATGAAGCCCAAAGGTTACAGTATTTCTGAACATGCTGAACAGTGGCAATGCCATACTTACATAAAAAGCCTGCTGTTGTGGTGTATGGGCTATTTATACATTATAAGAGAGTATAAACACATATAACAGTGCTCTAGATACTGAGCAGGCAGTGGATTTGTAACAACACACAGGGCATGTGCTTGGAAATCACCAATTTTGGAGTTCTAATCCTGATTCACTGTGTGGCCATGAGAAAAATCATTTAACCACTCTTCCTCAACTTCCCTTTCTGTGAAACATGGATAATAATTCTTACTTACTTACCTCATGGGAGGGTGGGAGTGTTGCATGGATTTTTGATCATTACAAAAGTACAAGCTGATAAAGCTCCTCGTCTGAGAATGCAAACCCTCCTTATGTGAGTTGTTCCAGGGCCTAGAATAAGACATAACACAATGGGTGATAATCACAGACAATGAGGGTTATAAGTAGAACAAATACACTGATTAACTAGTTAATGTTTGTGTGGCACATTGAATGTTTATGGGTTGATTTTCAACAGTGCTCAGCACTCACAACTCTCACTAATGTTAATAAGAGCCATAGTGCTTGGCAACTCAAAAGAAAAGTCATAAAGTGTTATTATCCATGATATTATTAATAGTTATTACAAGGAAAGCACTTTACAGAGGATTTTCAGGCCCTAACTGCACTGGCCTTTAAAATCAGTATGGATGTGTGTCAGCAATTTTACACACTGTTTCAACTAAATTGGTTTCTAATATAATTTATCAGGCTATGTGGACCAATTCAAACCATAATAGCCTAAAGAAACATATTTTTAGTTCAGAGTAATTTGCTCCTCCTGCTTATCCATTACCTGAAGGCATCATCTTTGATTGTGACATCAGCATTGGTTGCTGAGGAAGTTATAGTCACAAACAGCAAATTTGTTATGTTTGTGTCTAATTGTTTATAAAGGTGCTCTGCCTCTCAGAGCCAGCATACATACTTTATGATATAGCCCTGGATAAAATGGAAATTTGCCTGAAATCATAATCTTCTGTTTGTTTCTGTGTAATCACACCCACAGCAACAAGTTGTGATGTTACAGCAAATAAAGATTTTGTGTTTGCACCAATATGCTAGGCAATGGAACAAGGTGGGGAGAGGGGAGAGAAGGGAAATCAAGAGAGACTAATTGTTTCTAAACAGTATGACACTCATAGTTTTCCAGAACTTTCTGTGGATCTACATAGGGATCAAGCCTGGTATAATTCTGATTGACTTCAGTGATCTTCCCTGGTGCTCTCTTAAATGTCACAATACTTTAAAACTATATAGAACACCCAGAAGTATTAGTAGTTAGGGTTACCATTTATCTCCACCTAAATAACATACAATACATAATCTCTAGCTTTCTTTTACAAATGTTCAGTGTTTTCATTATTAGTGGAATTGGGACTCAACTGCAATCTCAAAACTGGACGGAGCCTATTTTCTAAATCTGGTTCAGATGCAGGCCAAGGTGACAGAAATCTCTCCAGAACAGTTCATGAGATTTTGGTGCTGTCAAATGTAAACCCAAATCCTAGCCAGGGGATAGCTGCATGTTGACCAGCAGCCTATGTTCAAGCCAAACACCACCTCCTTGGCCCAAGGCTAATTATTATTTACATAGAAAATTCCAAAGTTTGGGCTACACCCTTTTCAGATAACTCTGAGCCTGATCTTGTAATGTGCTGAGCACCCTCAGTTATGAATTCTTTTGTAGGTGTTAGGGTTCGCACTACCTTTCAGAAGGTGTCAACACCTCAGAGGATCAGGCCTATGTTTCCATTTAGAATTATACAATTTTGTAGTGTCTTACTGCTTTCAAATAAATAAAACTTTGATTCTCAGGTCCTAATAGACAAAGCAAGTCCTAGTTTTTCCTCATAATGTCTTTGAAATTATAGAGCCACTCAAGGTGATAGTCTTAAAATATTACATATGATTTAATTTATTTTGATTCATTAACATGAAAAGGAACTATCCATTGCTCTAGACATAATTTTAACTACACTTGTTATTACAGCTCCCTTTATTATCATCCTTACTCCAGTAATTGTGCCAGACCCCTAACTGTCAACAGGCAGCCAAAATAAAGATTGAAAGAAATTGCTCCCTCTTCCACCAGTAACTGCTGTCATAATGCTCATCCCTCTTCATAACCTAGAGTGAGAGAGTAGCAAAGCTTTGAAGGTGGGCAGTGAATGTAAAGTGAAGGGACCTTCACAGAAAACATCTAGTAAGCAGAGGAGAATTCACTAAAGCACACTGAGACAGAAATGTAGGCATGGCAATGCTAAGCATAGCCACACCCAACTTTGGAATCATTGGGCCAGTGAAAGAGAATGACTCTATAGCCTGGCAGTCAGAGCACTTAGCCACGATGTAGGAGATTCAGGAGGTGGTTTCCCTACTCCTACTTAGATTTAAGCATCTAAGGCAGTGGTGGGCAACCTGCGGCCCACCAAGGTAGTCCGCTGGTGGGCCACGAGACAGTTTGTTTACATTGACCGTCCTTGAGGCACGGCCGCCCACAGCTCCCATTGGCCGGGAACAGCGAACCGGGGCTACTGGGGGCTGCGGGCGGCCGTGCCTGAGGGACGGTCAGTGTAAACAAACTGTTTCGCGGCCCACCAGCAGATTACTCTGACAGGCCGCAGGTTTCCCACCACTGATCTAGGGCCTTTTGTGAATCTAGCCCATAGCTCCTAAGCCACTTACGGCTTTTTAGGTCTACTTAATTGCCTTTAGCTATAAGCAACATTTATTAAAAGATGACAAATACCTTGATGTTGTCCTTTTAGCTACAGAGTCCAAGATGTGGTTTGGCTCTGAGCCAAAGTTCCCCATAATTTGAGGGTGTTTGTATTCAGAAATTTGGTTAAGCCCATTAAACACATAGCGCTGTACAGAGATAGGAGCCAGTTGCAAAATTGTGATTCAGCTGTGAATCCAAGTGACTCAATGTTTGGATCCGGGCCTTTGTTCAGATCTCTCTATTATCTTTTAGCAGTGAGATGTGGGATTTTGCTAATGGGATGCAATGTTTTTCTTCAAGACAGCAACACGTTTTAGTATGTTAGTACTCTAACTTTGGAACTAAGCCTTCAAACACTTATCAGTCTCAGGAGTGCTGACTAACATGAGTAGTCAATGTGAAGTCAATGGGATAGGCGTATTAAGTCACACCTGGAGACTGGAATTAAAGTCAATGGAGCGAGGCAGGCGAGTAAGCCCTATGGGGCAGGTCCACACTGGAACACAGGCGTCTAACGGGGCAATTAGGCATCTATGTCCCATGCTTAAGTGCCACTGAGATTCTCAAATTCCCTATGTCGCTGCCGCCTAACCATACAGGCCGGCCGGGGATGGGGGAACAACGACTCGGCCCGGCGCCGCTGGGGCGGGCGGTCCGGGGCTCCTCCCACCACGGCGGGCGGGGCCTCCCGGAAGTGGGGGGGTTCACCCACCGACCATGCGCGGGGGTGAGGTCTGCGAGCGGCCCGAAGGTAGGGTCTAGGCATGTCAGTAGCGGCAAGGGGTCAGCTTCTTAGGAGGGGGATGAGGGCTGGTCCGCTGGCGGGGGGTAGCTGGGGGCTCACCCGCCCTTGAGCGCGGCTGGCGAGGCTAGCTGCGGGCTCACGCGCCCTTGAGCGCGAGAGGCAGCTGGCGGGACGTGCGGCTTGGGATTTGTGAGCGCTGGGGAGGGTTCCGTTCCGACTATCCTGATGTCAGGACCGTTATTCCCTGGAAGGGTTACTGCGCATGCTCAGTAACGTCTGCTTCAGCCTCCCCTTACTGGCCCTCAGAACGGCTGCTGCTATGGAGGGGGCTCAGGGGAGAGAAGGGGGGGGGCGGGGATGGGTGTAGCTTGCCCCGAGGGTGGAAGCAGGGCCGGCAGCTTCTTCCTTTTGCCGTCCGCGGCGGCAGTTTTTTTCGCTGCTTGGGGCTGCAAAAGCTAGAGCCGGCCCTGGGTGGAAGGAGGGGGCAGAGGGGCGGGACCTGGGGGTAACGAAGAGGGAGATGGGGTGGCAGGGAGGGGAGCCCTGCAGAGTGGTTTGACGTTCCCGTGGATGGGGTGAGCCACCTGCAGTGGTTGCCAGAGGGGCAGGTGCTCCTGGCTGGCTGTGCTGCCTTAGCACCCCTGCCCCAGGGTTGTGGCCTTAGAAGTGCAGTGTAGCCCTATGCCGACGTGTTGCAGCCTGAAATAAGGTACTGAGTGGCCAAAAAAAGTTGGTTCCCTGATACGTCCACCACCCTAAAACTGGTCACAACTCTGCCTGGGTCTGTGTGAGGAGAATGCCTCCGCAGGCATACCTTGTCTGTAGGGAGCCTGACAGCAGTGCCAGCTTTGGCTTAGCTACCATACGGTGAGCCTACATGGGACTCCATTTCTTGTTACCCACTGTAAGTGTTGCATCTTACCATTTATTTTAATTACTTGGTTTTAAAATGGTATTTTATTACTAATTGCCCTTAGCACACTATCCCTTCTTTTGATTCACTCTATTCAGATGCATGTCATTGTTTACCTGTAACTAAGTTACGCACTGTATCACAATGTCATAACTCTAGTTCCACTTCTTTTTCCTGTTCAAATGGTTTACCTATGCCAATGTAGCAGCAACATTGCAAAGTTCTTGTGTCTTTGTAATGCACTGTAGGTAATCATGACCTTTAAAAACAGGCACACTGTGAACTGCAGCAGATCAAGATTACACTACTGCAGCGTATCCTTACTAGGGGTTTTCATTGATGTGTCTATGGTTGTGTATGAAACATAGGTCCAAAAATAGGCCTACTAACTGAGTGATTAGACCAGATTAATATTTTATTGGAACTGCAACAGTATAGCTGCACCATAACAAAATGTTAGTGTGGAAAAATTAAGCTAAATAATGAATACTTTGAGATGAACAAGTTGTCAACCAATGATTTCAAATTATAGTAACTTATCCTCCCTTTGCCAAAATTGCTTCGCATTACAGATGAAAATGTTTATATATTTCCTATATATTTGACCATATAAATAAGACTGAATGTTTCCAGTGAATAATTGTCTTAGAGCAACTTCATATTACAGGTAAAAAATGTGAGGGGAAAAAAAACCGTTAAGGTTAAATCATGCTGCCTCCTGCAGTAAGGAAGGTGCTCCAGACTCACCCTTCCTTATGCTGCTGCTAAAGGAAGAGAGGGAGGTCAGAGTTGTGCAGAGAAGTATGGGGTGCATAGGAGGGGTCCAGACATGCCCTCCATATTTATTTTCCTTCTAAAAAATAGGCCTGACTCCATGTTAGTTCCTGCACTGTTCCTGCATCCTCTCCCCAGCTTCTTAACTTGCAGGACCTCTGCTGATGTCTGCTCTGGCATGGGAAGCAGGTAAGACCAACCTGCTGAACAGGCAGAGACAGGAGGCCCCTGACCTGGGGAGATGGTGTTGGGTAGTAAAGGGATTAACATGCAACATTGTCTTCGGTGACTGTGGTAATAATTATTGCCAACTAGCCAGAGGCAGTGGAGAGGGAGAGCTGGGTTATGGAGATGCTGAGAAATTATATATTTAAAAAGAAAAACAAAAAAAAAAACCCCAAGCCCAAGGAAATTAACTGCCTAAAAACTTTGTTAATGCAGAATGAAGGTTGCCTAGTGCTGCTTCATGCCTTTCCAGAGTGGAGAGAGTAGCTAAACTTAAACCTCTAAAAAACAGGAAGTACAAAGTTAAGGAATGTGGCACCCTTGCAATGTGACCATAACTTTCCTCCCTTTTGGTAATGCCCCAATAACACACATTGTTATCCTTTTTCCTTAGAGATGCTGCAGCATACTTTGGGAATGCAGCACATGAGCATTATAAAATGAAGTCTAACTCTTTCTCTTTGCTACAGCAGAACTTGGGCTTAGGTTCAGCTAAACAAACAGGAGCTACCCACACTTAGACACTGAGCTTGCTGCACACAAACCATCCCAGACTGACAAAGCATGTAGAACTCAGTGCTGAAATGAGACATATTTGATCCCTCAAGGTACATATGCATTTCTCATATTACAGACACATCTCTGCAATTCTATAAAGTTAAATCTAACAAAGTTAATGGCAGCTGGAGTGCATGCAGATAAGTGCCGGAATTTGAATCTGTAGAACACGCGCAAACAATGGCCCAGTCTCTGTTGTTCCTCATGTCTGCTTATTATGTCAGCACTGTTACTGAACCATTGCCAGTCGCTATTGCTAGCTCCATGGGGCAGCATTAAGTCAAATTTTATTCAAAACTGACATCACAAGGATGGGGAAAAGTGAGGAGCAACAAATTCTGACAAGGACAACCCTCCTATTATAATTTGCTACTTCTGGCCCAGGGGAATGAGAGAGGTGAAGATAGTAAATTTTGCCTTGTGTCAGCTTTTGCTACATGTAGCAGTTTCTGACTCTGCTGTTGTGTTGCTGGCCCTTAGCTTTGGTATAGGGGTTGTGTGCTCTCGAGCATTGGAGGGGTTAAATTTTAGAGTGGATGATGTCTTTCCATGCTGGTATGCCATTGAAAATTGTGTGGTTGAACACAAGGTAGTTTTCAGGTTGCTAAAATATAGAGAGACCAGTAGCTCTGTTGCAGCTCCTTCTTTCTCCTGAAGCAAACCTGTTCCGTGTTGTTCCTTCATTCCTCTCTGAACAGGGAAGGAGAGGAGGAGTCTCAGAGGGCTGTGTAGACTTGATTGCAGGGTTGATAACATTTGAGGCTTCTGGATGGGGTGTATTTAAGCCAGGATAGGGTGTGAAGAGGAAACAAGTGAATGTGTTTGTGTAGATGCTCCTACTTTTGCATTTCTATTCCCTTAGGAGTTTTTTTCCCCGTTTTCAGAGGTTGGAGTTGGGGCCTCTTCATCCTTCATCACATCATTACCAAAAGCAGCGGAAGATCACTCCCATGCTAGGCCATGAACACTGTCTTCTCCTCCCCATCTGACAGTGGTGATGAGAGTAATCTGGAATTAACATCACAATGGTAGGTTTGGGGATGTTTTCTATGTTCCACATATGTTTCTTGGACGAGCTAGTAGGGATCCACAGTCTAGCTCACTGTTGTGACTTAAACAAGCTTGTGATATTTGGTTTTTTTTTTTTTGAAGTATCTAGGGTCATGTGATTACACGAGAATCTCAGCTGTCATTTAAAAAAAAATTTCTAGCCCTTGTACTTGTGAACAAAAGCTCGAAAAGGCCCCAAAACTAGAAGGCAAACAAATAGTACTGTAAACGTAATTTTTTAAAAATCTCATGATTTTTGAACGCTTGGAGTTGTCAATACTGTTGTGCCAGTTTAAGGTGAGGGTCCAAATTGGTGTCATGGTCACATAATACTCAATATATCAATCCTATCCTGGAGGCCCTGTTTTTATTTTTTTAGGAGGAGAAGGCTACTGCATTTTCAGCATCCTGAATCTGGATCCAGAGTTGGATCAAGGCAGTGGTTTTATCACATGGAGGGAGAACCCTGACAGTCACTGACATCCAACTATAATTGCCTACACACAGTCCCTTTTAGATAGGGGAATAAACCAGGTTCTCCTTCTAAAATATGGTTTTACATTTCTTATAACTATATTAAATGATACACATTGAGTGTCAGTGAAAAGCAGTTGCCTCTGAAGTGAAAGGGAACATCTGGCATATAGCACACCTTATGAGGTGGGCAAGGAGAAATACCACATGAACTGTAATGTCCATATAAGAGAAGACTGGATAAGATCTTCCTGTAAATAGGAAGAGTGACTGAACTTCCCACAATGTAGTGAATCTTGGTAATTAGTTTGGTAATGCCATACCATTACTTATTAGCAGGAATCCCAGTTTTCTGTGGAAAACACCGCCCCCCCATGCTCTGATAAAATCTATACATATCTGTGTCTTTCTGCAATTAAAGTGAAATACTGAACTTTAGTTTCCCTAGCCACAATATTTACAGAAATCAGTTGAACACAATGTTTATCTGAGCCTCCATTACCCAACTCATTGTATTAACTGAACCACCAGCTGCCCGAGGCTGACTGCCCAAGCTTCCCATCTTAAAATAAGGGATAGAAAGCTCTTTGCCCATTCTTCTGATTATCAGAATTTTTGATTATCCGATTTGGCCCTGATCTCAGTTAGACTGGATAAATCAGGGTTTCACTGTGTATGTTTTTATTTTTTTTACAAAATGTAAAAACTAAAGAGTCTCTGTAAAAACAAATTTCATGTTTTTTTTGGCAAACAGATTTCTAGGATCCCTGCTTATTAGCAATAGCTCAAAACTGAACACAGAACTTGTTTATTTGGGAATACCTAATCTCTTGTATGGTGCAGATGGGCATATTTCATCTTTTTTTTTAAGTGCTTTCCAAGGATACCATTTCTAATCATATTGGAGTAGGGATTTTTGCACATCAAGCTTTGTTAACACTGCCACTGCTGTAGCATAACTATCAGCACTCATTATGTTAATGATTATATTGTGTGCAATCCCATGTCAATTTTGGGAGACTACTGTGAGAGAATGGATCAGCTGGGTTGTGTGTGCATGTATACATTGAAGATTGCTAGCTCATATCTTTTACTCTCTGTGCTGCTATCTTCCTCAGTTGTCACCTGCCAATTCTTACATTATCTGTAAAGCAACCAATCAGTAGAAACTATGGATAGGGTTAGTCCTGCTCCCATTGTAGTTGATGGCAAGACTCCTGTTGACTACAGACTACTGATTCTATTCTCACTGCATTCTGGAATGGGATTTGTATGTAGTTTCTGTTGAATGGCATGCTGTGCATGGCAGTATGTTGCTCTGATGATAGCTTGAGTCCCATGCTGCTTGATAGTTTGTGATGTTAGGGAGTAAGCTTTACTTTGTTTACTGACTGACTAGTCTTTCCTTTCAGGATAAAACATGCTTGGCTCTTCCTATCCATATGAGGAGGAATTGCTAGTTGGGATATGTGGCACCTTAGAGACTAACCAATTTATTTGAGCATGAGCTTTCGTGTAGCTCACAAAAGCTCATGCTCAAATAAATTGGTTAGTCTCTAAGGTGCCACAAGTACTCCTTTTCTTTTTGCGAATACAGACTAACACGGCTGTTACTCTGAAACTAGTTGGGATATGACATCCCCTCAGAGGTCTGCTGCTGTCTTCTGAGGCCCAGGAGTAAGGCCATCTTGTTAATAAACTTAACAGCATAAAAATGACTTTGGTAGCTCCCTTTTTCATCATAACTTCCTCAGTTTGTTCTGCTTCTTGGGCTAATTCCTGTTTTCCTTGCTTGGTGAAAAATCTCATTGACTTCATTGGAGTTTTGAGTAAGGAGATCAGGATTCTTAGTGCTATCAGCTGCATTCCCCTGCTGTATTTGATTAATTTCATCTGCGGGGGGGTTTTTTTTTGGGGTGGGGAGGGAGGAAGGGTGGAAGTTGTAGGGTTTTTTTGGTTTTAGGTCTGCAGTGGAATTCAATATTTTCCTCTTTCATAATGAAGTAAAAGATCTTAAATCTCTTAGACAGTGAAGTCTAACAGTAACATACTTTGACATCAGCTCCAGGGCACCATCAGAAGAGAAATGTTCACAGAAACTTTTCTTGTGTAGTAGATGAATAAGAGGATGGAGGAATAATACAAACAGCAGTGATACAGTTGCCAGGTAAACATTCTCTCTCTCTAGTGCTCTGAAACATATCATTATACCAAAGTAATTTTTAATTGGAAAGTTAGACTGCCATAATGTGAAAGCAAAGTGTACGTAGACAATTTCTAATTTGCAAAACTGGAGATTCAGAGTATCTTTCCATAACTCTTAGAATTTCTTTCAAAAATACTCATTATGCAAGTACCAAATAATGCACATAGAAGCACATGCTAAATTGCAGTGACACAGTTTTGTATGTGTCGAAGCCTCATAATATTGCATGCAGTTATTAGGATATTCTGGCTTGACCAGACTATCCTAAAAGTCATTGTAGAGGTGTATGTATTTACATGATAAGCTTGCAAAGTTTTCTGGCACAAACCTTAAGGTTTGAACCTGATCTACTGTACAGTGGATCAGTCTTGCTCCCATTTAAGTCAATGACAAAGCTCTCTGGCAGGATTGGGTAGATTGTCCCTTTATGTAGTTGGCTAGTTCAACATGTGCATAACTAAACAAACTTTTTTTTATTATATAGTTGTTTTGTAGGAAATAGCCATCTTTGTGTGTTGAGCATATTATAAAGAGCTTGGTGTGTGTCACTGAAATACTTATGGATGTAGGTTTGTAATTCTAATGTTTGTTCAGTTTGCTTGTATAGAAGTTGACTCTTCATTAGCATATTCAGCCAAGAGCATGCAGTTAATGAGGAGATGCGACTGTGTTGGGATGAGACAGCATATTTGTCTGCATTTGTTTTTGTCTTGTTTTTTTGTTTATATCCTCCTGGTCAGTTCCTGCTTACATAAAAATCTCAAACTACAAATGTAATAAAATTATTTACCTTCTTTCCATCAAAAGAAATTGCTAACTTATGGGTTTTGAGCAGTATTTAAAAAAAACACTTTAGTCATCTGTTTTTGTGTGCCACCATCCCTCCAGCATCAAGCTTTAAATGAGTCTAAAACACTAGGCTGATGTGCTGAGAGCCCTCAACTGTCTCTGGAATTAAGAGTGCTCTATACTTGGTCCTTTAGTAGATGGGACTCCCAAGGAGAAAGCCATGAATAAGATCAGTCACCACTCCTCTAGTTACAAGCAAACTTCATTCATAATCAGTATGTGGTATTCAAGATATAAGTGGTGGCTAAAGAACAGTGTTTAGCAGGGCCAGTGTAGTTTTCCTTTTCTGACCTCATGATATCAAGCTATGTTTTGTAGTTACAATTTTAGGCAGATAATAAAATGAGTACAATTGCATTCTTAATGTACTAACCTTTTCCATCTGCATTTCTTTCAGCAAGAAGCTGGCTCTCAAAATTTCTGATCCAGGACTTTGTAAGCCTCTTGAAGTTCTGCTACACACATCTATCTTGTAGCTGCTTCTGGTGAATATGTCTATGAAATACTTAAAATGGAGTTTTTTGGCACTCTCTATGCTTTCTGTCATAATAATGACATGGTACATGACACTTCCTTCGCATACTGTGATAGAGCATACAAACTGGATGTATTTCTATGAATATGAGCCAGTTTACAAGCAGAAATTCCTCTTCACGCTGCGGGAGCGTTTGAAATGCAAAGATACAAATCCGTTTCTGGTCATCTTGGTGTCTTCACAACCTATGGATATAGAGGCAAGGCAGGCCATTAGAGTAACATGGGGTTCTAAAAAATCCTGGGGGGACCGTCAGATTCTAGTACTGTTCTTATTAGGGCAAGGAGGTGAAAGAGAAGACAGCTTAGATGCATTATCGATAGAAGATGAAAGCATTCTGTATGGTGACATAATTCGCCAAGATTTTATGGATACTTATAACAATCTTACCTTGAAAACAATCATGGCATTCAGATGGGTGTCTGAGTTTTGTTCAAATACTAAATACATTATGAAGACTGATTCTGATGTTTTCATCAACCCTGGCAACTTAGTAACGTTTCTTCAAAATATAAATTCTTCAGACAGTTTTTTTACTGGTTACCCTCTAATTGATAACTTTTCCTACAGAGGGTTTTACAGAAAAACATATATTTCTTATGATGAATATCCATTTAAGGTATATCCTCCATACTGTAGTGGAATGGGGTATATACTTGATGGAAAACTGGCTCTGAAGATTTATGGAATGATGAGCCATATCAAACCTATTAAATTTGAAGATGTTTATGTTGGAATTTGTTTAAATATGCTAAATGTGAACATCCATATTCTAGAAGATACACAACTCTTCTTTTTATACAAAATTAACTTTAACATCTGTAAATATAGACACTTGATTGCAGTACATGGTATCACTTCAAGTGAACTGATGAGATTTTGGCAGGATTTATTGACAGACACTTCACTCATTTGCTAATGATCCCATGTTAATATAGGTCTGTCAAAAGCTGACTGTTTTGTCCTGGCCTCTTGGTTTGAATTGCACTGTAGAAAGTGTGTAAATTGAGTTTTGTAGAACAAGGAAATGGGGTTTTAGAAAGGATCACTCAGGCTTATGGTACCACCCTGATTACGAGGCACAATTAAAACAGCAGAATATCTCTAGAGGGTTTTCAGTATGGTGTTTTTAAATTGAGAATGAGACTTTGTTGCACCTTTTTTATTCCAGAATTATTTAGATTATATGGTAACAGTACTCTGCTCACTCCACCCATCTGGTTCATTTCTGAACAGTCTGCTGCAAGTATGGGGTCATCCTGCCTGAGTTTCCTGCCACCTCCCCAGGAATCTGTTGTCTTATGGAACCACAGGAGCAGCACCCCTTTTTTCTCAAAGAACTGTCCCACAAACCCAGATCCTGGGGCAAAGTGCTATCTGTTTTCCTTCAGATGGGTACCCCGCCTACTCTAGGGAATGTCTCATCCTGGGCCCCCATCAACACATGAACTCGTCCTCTGCACTGCATGATGCTCAAAGTTGCTTGCTTAGTCAACCCCAATGATTCCTTTAGAAATATTGTGCCAAGATTTTCAAAATTAGCTGTTTAATTTTAGGCTCCTATGTTTTCACTGAAATCAGCAGAATTTCTAGATACTCAGCACTTCAGAAAATCTGGCTGCTTTTTTAGGTGCCTATATATATATATTTTATAGAATTGCCTTAATGGCTTCAGAAAGCTGCATTATTTTAGTGGTAACAGTGTTCTCAGTATATTAAGATAGAGGGCCAGAGCTACAGCAGTGTAACTTAGTTCAAATAAACTTACTTTCAAGTTACTATGCAAAATTGGACAGCAAAATTTATGCACTAATAGGCTCATCTCCACACCTACCAGAATCCAGGCAGGGAAAATAAGCAATGAGATTTGCTGTGAAACTTGTCAGTTGAAATGGCTTTCAAATGCTGAGATCAACTTTCATTTGCAAAATGAACTGTTTGGTTCAGAGTTTAAAATAAAAATTTGGAAATATTTCTAGACATTTTTCTAACAGGAATCTTAACACAAGAAAACAAATGATTTTTTTTTATGTAAAGACGGGTATTTTATTGTCTTAGTCATATCAGCAAGGCCATGTTTCCAGTAGTTTATGCTTCTGGTAGACAATACAGAATCTGCAAGTGCATTAACACATTTATTATTCTTGATACATCTAAAATCTATCACATACCAAAGATACAACAGTGACATCCTGTACATCTAGAATGACAGAGCACTGCCACTTTACTTCTACTCATACTATAGCTAATGATAGGATATTTACATTTAATTTCTTTTAAATTGTCTCTTAGAGACAAATGTAGAATAGGTATAAAATAACTCCACTACTAGTACCAAGAATGAGGTTTCATCAATATTTTTTAATGTGTACTATGATCAGTGTTGAATTTTGATAACTTTGTATAACCATACATGATATCTTACAGGTTAATTTAAGACTAAGATTCCACTTTAGTATTTAGGGGAGAAAATTGTGTTCACCACCACAAACTGTAGACCCCAGTATTTTGAACTTTGTTCTAGAAGGGTGCTCACTGTGATTCAATTCAAGGTTGTGTGTTTTATTTTTTTAAACTAGCTTGTATAGTTTAATGAAATTCTAAAGATAGGTAATGTCTTCTTTAAATATGGTGGGGAGGAAGTGCTCTTCTAATTTTAGAACTAGAAATTACTGCAAAACTGCAACAACTAAACTTCTGGGATCCACTTATGATTTGATATGAGTTTTACTACAGTTGGGTGGGAAGGAACATGCTCAACTTGTATATATCATCTTGTCCAATGACTGGGCATACATTGAAAAATTCTCACCTACAAAAACAGCTTATTATTTTAAACCTACCATGACACGAACGTTTATTTAATAGTGAGTGTTTGCCCCATGAATGCTGATATTCAGTGTAGTTGGACAGTGGTTAATATTGCTTTTTAAAAGAATACTTTAGGTGGAATCACAAAAGACTTCAGTCTTCACAAAGCTGATGCAAGGCAGATGGCTGCAGCTGCAAAAATAGGTATGACAATAAGAGAAAAGTAAGTAACTTTCTCCAAGCAAGATACTTTTGTGCCTGACAAGGTTCACTGATCAGCGATTGCACGGCTTTTGCCTTCAGAAATGTAGATTTATACACAGTTTATTCAACATGAAATTGTAACTTAGTTACAAAACTGATGATTTAATTTGAAACAGCCTCTTAGTAACTTAGACATTTTTCTTGCTTCTCCCGTTTTTAAACAGATTTGAACGTATTTATTACTAGAAGCATAAAATGTGTAATACTGCTTGCCATGTTATTTCAACGGAAATGTTGGCTATTTTTAAAAACAAACCTGATTATAAGAGGGGAGTTTAAAATAATCGTATGAATTTACACCATCAGTCAATTTTAATGTAGGACCCAAACAACTCCGTCCCCTTAACATCTTCTGATAGAAATGAAGTGTAAACTTCAGCCTAAGATTTCTTATGACCCTGTTTATGAACTTATTGGCCTTGCAAATGACGCAGATGAAGCAGGTCAAACATCCTTTAGGACCATACATATTCTCACAGAGGTGGTGTGCACAAAAATGCATCAAACAATGTTTAGTATTTAGAGTTTTATTCTAGTGTATTGAAAATAGCATTCACAATGTAAAGTTACCACTGTATCTATCACCTGTATATTCTTCCAGTAGAGTTTGCAGATTTAAGTGTTTAGACATTTTACTGGGATTCATTGACTGCGTACCTTCAAATACAAATAGTAAATACTTAAACTGACTAGGTGCATTGCAGGATGAACCATTTTAATGAAGACCACAGACTGCATATATTCTTTGCCTGTACCCAGTTTTGGCATTGTTTTATGTCTATTAGTACAGTACTAAAAAGAAAATGTACAGTAGATTTACAGAAAATTGTATTAAATCACCTGTTTCATTTATCTTGGTATAGTTCGTTTTTAAAAGTTGGAGTAATTTAAACTGAATTTAATTATGCTTGAAGTCTGGATTCACAGTGTACATAATGTACGACACAAACTTGAACTAGAAACTGATTGAGGGTAAACTAAATAGGATGTGAACACTGAATTCCTAATCTTCTGTCTATATCAGATATGTTACTTAAATTATAAAACCCAGAAGCTGCAAACATGGGACTCAATGCTGCACTACTTAGACAAAATTCCCACTGATGTCAAGGAGATTGAGGCTGAGTGACATTTTGGATCCTTATAGGAAAATTGTAGCTTTTCCTATTGAAGTAGAATATATGATTTGGGAGGGATTTGAAATGTGTTCCTCTGAATGCTGCTTGTTAAAGTGATCTACTTGATGCTATTTAAAAAAAAAATTGCACTTCAAAGGTTGAAAAACCATGTTTGTATACTAGTAGTAATCTGTGATGGAAGGGAAACATACTTTCCACAAGGCAAGGATATATGGATTTTATCTTATTTCCTTGTGTAGTGGGGTCCATGTTTTCTAAAATATGAAAACTGTAAACTAGTTTATAAATACATGTTGGGCCTCTGATAATCAAAAAGGGATTATAATCTCTAACGGGCCCATGTGGTTTTAGATTGTTTTTCTGTAGATGCCTGATAAAGTAATTTTCTAATCGCCGAGAGAATATAACTTGTGCTATTATAGTTTGTCTCACCTTCAACTATGGGGCTTTATTTTGCATCCTTAAAACAAGCAAATGCTGCAATGTATTGAATATATCAAGTAGAATAAACTAAACCCAGCTGAGCATAATTGTTGTGTTTTTAACTTTATAGCTAAAACCTCACTATTTCTAGCCTTGTGACTGTAGTTACTTATTACATTACTTTCTGCAATCTTCATTAATCTGACTGATTCTTAATAGCCAGACTTTTAAAAGTTCATTTAAGGTGTCGGTAGTACATACATGCTGACTCACTATGTAAAATAAGGAAAATGTAATCTGCTGGCTTACCCAGGACTCTTTGTAATGCTTTGTCTGCAGTGTTCCTTAAAGCTATAGTGAAAACCTTTCTCTCACAACTTGTATTTCTGAAATAAAAATACAAATTTTAAGTGCTTTTGGTTTTGAATGAAAAGCAACTGCAAACTTTATAAAGCATAAAGAGAATCTTGGCTCTGATGATTTAGCTAAGTAAACACTACTTGTTTAGACAGTGTGGTTCAGTTACTGTCATACATACCTCAGGCTCTGCTCTTATAATGCACAAAAAGGTAGGAAAATACTGCACTGATCAGATAGGTTTTTAACAACCCAAACAGCCCAATCATAAAAAAGTGTAAGCATTTTTCCTGAGCACTCTTCCATATAACAGAGCCAGCCATGGTTCTACAATCTCTAACTGCAATACTAGTCTTTGTATTATTACTTCTAAAGTATGCTGCTGCATACCCCCAGCCCCTGCTCCTCAATCCACTACAGTAGTAGAGTCATAGGGATCCCAAAAGTCTCATTATAATAAATTTAAAAAGGGAATGGTCCTGAAACTAGCCAAGAACTAGGTCTTATTGGTAAAACCAGCCTTGGTAAACTGTCCATATTTCACATCTCTCACCTGTATTATCTGAGTAGTGTAGCAAGGAGAGTTGAATTGATTCAATATAGAACAAAAACTTCAGACATTTGGCTTTTGAACACTAACGCTCTAAAGGGATGTTCCCTGTGTGATAGTCTTTAAAAAGTGGTATTGTACTTAGACTCTACTCAGACAGACATGATTGTCTGTTCTGGGACCAATATTTGACCATTAACTGAAACCAAGGTGTTATGGCTGCATAGATTCTGCATTTAGATTGATAAAGAATCTAACCATAACTGCTTAGTGATTTATTATGAATTACCTGTATAGAATACACACTGAACTGGATTTCTGAGCAGCTGTTTCCCTATAAACTAATGCACCTCCAAAGGTTCAAGGGATAGAGCTGTTGGACCCTAGGACTTGTAAATGCGGGGAAATACTGTCCCCCTTTCCCTCTGTGGCTCAAGGAATATGGACTTTTTCCCCTTTTGACCTCAGGAAGATACAAGAAACTAGCCTCTTCTAAAAGTAGGATTCAAACCTTTTTCCTCCAAAGGCCTCTAATGTGGTGGTCACAATCATATTTATAGTTTGATAAGCTTCAGTTGCTCTGACCTTGTACATTTTACTGTACCTAAGATACTCATGTAATAGCTGCTTCTATATATACTCCATGTTCAGAGGTCCTGCTCAATGAAATTTTTGTATATGACACAGAAAAACCAAGTCCTTCAGTGCTATATAAACAAACCTAGTAATTCAATATACAAAAGTATGCTTAATTTAGAATGTAAACATCCCATGAGGTTCCAGTCTTTAGATTTGGAAAGATAATTACAAACTTAACCACCATTAAAGATTAGCAGCTATATTACATGTCTGCTAAACCTCAAGCTACTAGTAACATTAATTGCCTGTTGCTTTAATAAAAAACCTGAACCTTCTATTTTCCAAAACTACTTTTTTAAGGTCCTGATCCTAGATGTTACTCTGGACTGGTAGACTGCTGCAGAACAACTTTCAAGATTAAGGCCTAAAACCTATTTTAGAAAATGGAAGGCTGAGGTTTTTTTTTTTAAAAGAAAAATGCTGATTTTTCCCCATCCATGTGAAAAACACTCATGTATCACCAGTATCTTCCTAATGTTTAGTACAGTGACATCTTGTCTGTTAAAAGGTAGCTGGTTTCTTGAAAAAAAATTTATATTTTCAAAATACAGAGTTAGAATTTATTTAGCAATATATTGTATTGTTACTTCAATCTGGCCTAACTGCTCTAAAGCAAAGAATTTCTTCTGACTTTAATAAAGTAAAAGCACCATCAGATAGCTGTTATACGGAGTGAACACTAAACGCTTTACCCACCACACGTAGGTTACCATAAAACAAATGTCACTGCACAAACAATCTAATACTGATTTTACTATTGATCCTTTCACTTAAATCAATGACAAATCTTCCACTGACTTCAATGGGAGTAAGATCACTAACCAAGCCCTTTATTTTTAAAAATCATCTTCTGGACCATTTCACTGACCAGACACTTCCATTCCTGTGCTTCACACTAAATGTTACAGGAAAAAAAAAAAATAAAAAAAAATAAAACAGCTGATGCTGCCAACCGAGAGATCTGTGAATTTCAGAACCTGCATGTTTGGCCACAGTGGCCTGAACAAGCTGTACTGTCACCAAACTTTTGGATGCCTGCAACAAACAGTTAAGTTGCTTCAAATGCATTCGCTGATATGATATGGTAAGACAACCATGTTTGGAGAGATCTTGGCAAGGAATGCAGGGCAAGTTGATGACATGGCTCTAAATACCAAACAGGTCCTCAAACTTTTTGGTGGCTAAATTCTGCTCTTGGATCTGTATATGTAATAAACCATGGGTGCATATGTCCAGACACCATAATCATCAATGGAGACTGAATCTGGGACCTTCAGCACTAGTATAAAGTTCACTCCTGGGCAGTGGGCATGCGTATACCTTACACAGGATCTCTGCACTGGGGTAAATTTCATCCTTAAAGAACATGCATCTTTTGCTTGTGCTAAACCACCTCAGGAATGGAGGTTGGTTGTAACGCTGAAGAAAACGTTACAGTTGTTCTTTCAAAAGTTTACAACTGAACATTGACTTAATACAGCTTTGAAACTTTACTATGCAGAAGAAAAATGCTGCTTTTAACCATCTTAATTTAAATGAAACAAGCACAGAAAGTTTCCAGACCTTGTCAAATCTTTTTTTTTTAAAAGTTCCTTTTTTTTTTTTTTTCTTCAGTAGTTTATGTTTAACGCAGTACTGTACTGTGTTTGCCTTTTTGAGGGGGAGGGTGTCTCTGCTGCTGCCTGACTGTGATTCCAAATGAGGTGTGTGGTTGACCAGTCAGTTCGTAACTCTGGTGTTCGTAACTGAGGTTCTACTCTATTAACTTTAAGTCAGTAGGCTACTATACTTCCTTGGGCAAGACACTAGAGGGAGAGATGATCACACAGAAAGGCAGTGTATTATGTACAACTGGACTTCGCTGACAGCCAGAATATGAGGATAGATTATAGCTCTTTAATTAGTAAAGCACAGTCCTTGCAAAGAGTTCACAGTACAGCACAACACAGTAAAACTGCAAGGGTCTGCTATAAGAATATGTATAAAAGTGTACTCAGTTAATTTGGCTCTGGAAAACCACCAGTTTAGAATACCATTGCCAATAAGAGCAACATTTAAAAAAAAAAAAGTGAGGTATAACTACAAGTTTACAATATTTAATAATGACCAATACATATGTTGGACATGGGCACCAGTTTAGTATAGTGGCCTTTCACATCTGGACACACAGGCTCAAGGGACCAGGTATTTGGACATTGATACAGCCACTTTAGGCTAGATCCACAAAGGGACTTAGGTGCCTACCTGCCCCTTTAGATGCTTAAGTCCAACACTTAGGTGCCACTGAAATCCTAAAAACCCCTGCTCAGATGCTACCTAACCCGGTACCCACCTAAGCTCCCTAGGTGCCTAAGTTTCTGCTGCGGGGCCTGTGCAAAAGCACCTAAGGTAATGATACCACCAAGCTGCTCACTGCAAGCAAGGTATTCCCTGCCTCTTTTGCCTGTGGGGCCTGTTTCAATAGGTATGCTCCGAGCACACCTAACCCCCTTCAAGACAGCTGGGGGCAAAGAGATCAGGACATTTTTGGGGTGGGGAGAGGAGGGGAAAAGCAATGTGTGCCCATCCCTCATAAGAATACACAGTAGGTCAGTGGTTTGGGCATGCATCTGAGATACAGGAGGCCTGTTTTCAAATCCCCACTCTGATGTGGAGCCAGGGCCTTGAGCCTTGGTTTCCCACATCCCAGGTGAGCATCCCAACCACCTGAACGTTAAAGACTTTTATAAGGGAGATGTAGATCTTCTTAGTCTTGTCCCTTGTGGGTAGCTGTCCACCTCACAAAATTGTTAGAGACTTCAACATGACTGGCAGGGTTTACAGGGAAAACCCTAGGAAAGTAGGTTTTTAAGGTAGATGCATTGACAGAGCGTGAGGGCAAATTTGCACAGTCCCTTCCCTCTTCGTATACCACTTTCTTTAACCCTAAAGTGAGTCTCCGCCCCTTGTTTTTTTTTAAATTAAGAGTAAAATCCACCAGTCACATCAAACACAGATGGTGGAAGTGAATTTCTTTGGCAAAGGAAGGGAGTTATTGCAGTTATTGACAGTGCTATGGCAGACTACTAAAGCTACAGGTTTCATACACAGGGTATAGCAAAGGAGTTAACCATCAAGGAAAAAAATAAAAGGAAAATTCAAGAAAAGGTAGAAAAATAACTAATGCTTTCACAAATGCGAACATTGAACATAGGCTGAAATAGCTTTGTTTAGTTATCAGGCAAGAGTAAGTTCTGAGTCTTAATCCTGGAATAAATACATAGGTCAGTGCCACCCACAAAGCTATTCTGTGCTCCTGTACTGAGTTTCTCAAATGCTTCTACACTGATAGAGCCCAGCCTTGCAGCAGGACTGAGATCACATAGATCCTGCTGCCATAATAGTGGGAGCAGGATTAAAGAATAGTCCTGTGCAAGGCTCTAGACTGTGGCTCACTGCTAAGGCAACAGTATCTCATGGATCACCTACCTGCCTTCCCAATCACCACCCCGACACCTTACCTGTGTCAACTGTGGTACCTGAATTTGTAAATCTACAGTTAACAACACAGTCAAATCCTTTTTCCTGGGCTCCTGATACAGGTCTAGTTGCTCCATAGGAGGTGAAGCGACTCTACCAGCACTCCTGTAGAGCTCTGAAGTTCCCTTCTGTGATCTATTGGCTGAGCTACAGGGAGGGTGCAGGGCCTAATCTTAGTACCTGCTTTGAGAAATTTCCTTTAGCTCATGTGGTAGAGGCATACAGAGTGGGGTTTTCTGGTAGCTGAAGGACCATCATTCTAGTTCCAGCTCCCCACCTGTGTATGTATGGGAGACTTAACTGATAACTGATAGATTCATTACAGCAAGATTGTAGCCAGAGGCTGAAGTAATTCAGCTTTCTGCTGAAGTACTCGATTGAGATAGCTCCAGGGCTGTATCCCCTGCTCATTTCTACAGGTTCCTCCTCTACATTTGTAGCAGTACCTTAGTGGAGTAAACTTCTCAGCCTCTCTCTTTTCCCCTGAGAAGCTGTTTCCACAACGCTTTGGGTTCTTTCCTGCAAGGACAGGCCTGTCTGCCTCTCAAAGCAGCTGGAAAGGGGAAGGCAAAGGCTTCACCATGTGACCAGCAAATGATCCTTGGAGCCCACTTTGAGAACTCCTGCTCTAGCATTGTACAGGGTTTCACACTTATAAGGACCATCACGAAACCTCTGCACAACATTCACATCATTTCAGAGCACTCTAACCTGGAAGAGCTTTAGAAATGAGATCAGTGCAATTTAACTGAAGTGAGATCATTAATATTTCCTCTTACGACTTCAGTTTGATTGCAAAGCTACAATTAAAAATCCACTAAACTTGATTTTTTCCCTTAGTACAGCAGTTGGATCTTTTAATTAAATCTTTCACTTAAAGAATCAATTCCATGAAGGTCTCAAAATGAGGTAAGAAGCCTGTGCCCACACCTTTCTGTTCTAGATTTTCCGGTTTTCATTAGTATGTCTGACCTATTATTCACAAAAAGAATCCAAGGTTTCTGCTAAGACACTATCTATTCTCTGTTACTGTTCTGTTTCCAGATCACTATATGATAAAGTAACCAGCGATTTCCAGATCTATACCAGGTTCGGAAGGTTGCTGTCTATAATAAAATTTACATTATTCACCGATTCCAAATACAATTATTGTTGAAAATCAGAACTTAAAAGTTTCTTGGTTACAGTTATAAGAATGTTTCAGCACTAAAGCATATTCCCAATAATTTACATGGCAATGGTGGTGTACAGCGTTGAACACTAAGTGCCATAAGCGTTGTTTTAGGGTTTTTTTCCTTGACAAATATTTTGAATTAAGTTTCAGTGTTACTGACCCTCCCCAGAACATCATAAAAAGCTCTGCCTTGCTTGAAAGCATCTTGTATTTTTTTCTCTACTTGTCTATGAAAATTCTTTGCTAAAAAGCAGAAGCAAGTGTGAACTGAATCAATGCTAAGCATTCTTCAACAATGACAGAACTAGTTTCTTGGTGACTGAAGGCGTCAAACCTCAGAATTTGGTGAGGGAGTTTATCAGTTGATTTGAATACAGTACGGCATAGGGAAAGTGTAATGAAAATTATACACAGACTGGATAATCACATGGATACACGGAACTCAATTATTTACTTAATCATATAGTAAAAAGGGCATATTTCATTATAAAATTATGAAGAGGGTGGCCAATTGTGGACTGGCAGAGGCTAGCATTTAGCTTCTCTTTTTTCTTCATGTAAAGCACAGACCAATAATTACAAATCTTTTTCAATCTATCACTGCAGATTAGATAAACAAGGATGCGAAGCATTGAAGAGTGCAGTTGTGAGATTAGTTACATATATGAGTGAAAAGCAGTGTCATTCCTATCGCTCGCTTATGACTGCCTTGCCCCTTCAGTGCCAAACTGAATGCAGCTTCAGCTAGGAAAATTAAGAAAATCATCAGAAAGGAAAATTAAGAAATCATCAGTATTTGAAAAAGCCTTAGGCAGCAATTTTAAACCTTAGAAATTAACTAGAATATGACCTGACCCTTCCATTTCAAAGGAGGGGCAGGTCACGTGAGGCAGGACAATGTGGGGAACTTAATTATTATAACTATCCAAAACATACTTGCCGTGTTGTTCTTTTTGTTCAGCAAAGAACAGATCAGAGGGATCTTTCCCATTTCTTTTACATACAATCCTAATGATAATTACTAGAACTTTCTACCACATTAAAATACAAGAGTTTGTTTTAAGTTCACTAGAGAAGAGGGAGAGAGCTGTTATAAATTCACTGTTCTTCTGTTTTGCCGCTATTCCTGAACTTCACCACCATAACTGTTATGTTATCAGGACATCCTCTGTAAAATGACTGCAGAACTATACTCTTTGCACCAAAATGTGGTTCATCCAGGCGTTCCTTGATGAATCGAACAGCCTCTTCATTGCTGAAAGCATCCCACAGGCCATCAGATGCTAAGATCATGAACTCCGGCTGTAGTTTGTCCAGATCAAAGGTCAGAATATCTGGGTCAGGGATAACAACATTCAGATTTTTCAGTGGATAATCTCCTAGTGAGCGGGACATGGCCAGAATCCCCTGAACACGCCAGGAACCATTAAAGCTGATGAAGCCACCTGCAATGAAACACAAACTCTATTAAATTGAATCTCTATGACTTACTGCCAGATTCACTGTAAAATCTGTGAAAAAATCTGTGAAAAAAAACAGATGAAAAACATCACATATCTAAAAAAACAGAAGATGCCTGAAGTAAGATAAACGTCAAGACAATGCAGGGAAGAGTTGGATTGGATCTACATGGAAGCCAGTGCTATTGAAATAGTTGAAACATAACATCACGGATGGCCCTCCTTTCAAAACAAAGCACAACTTTGTGTTTTTTACTCCTCAAATGAGTCTGACAAACTGTTGTGAACAGAGAGGTCTCCCTTATTTTAAGCAGTTTACCTTCCAGTGAGCCTTGTGTCAATGCTCAGACAATATACAAAGTGAATCTCTAGATTCTGGTTTTAATAAAGCTCTTCTCCTTTTGTACAATTCACCAACAGGTTTCCCCTCATTTGGGAGGATGTAAGAAGGAAATGGAACATTGAAAACACTTGCAGCAAGACCAAAATCTCACTCTCATCAAAAGGCACATATACAAAAGCATTTATGGACACCTCCATCAAGTTGTCTTGGGTGAGCAATAATGATGACGACCCAGAACACTCTTGTTCTGAAAACAATTCAATTCTCCTTCAGCACAGAAAATACAAGGGAGCTGATTGCTTGCTACAAATAGCAGCACCATCCTCAGAGCAAAGGATAATTCATGATGAATGGAGGGGGAGGAGGGGAAAATTATGGTCACACTGAAGTCAATGACAAAATTCCCCTTCTGACTTCAGTGTGGCCAGGCTTTGGTCCTTAAGCAATAAGATTTAAAAAGGAAGTTGGTGTGCTAGGTAACTGTATAATGCTCAAGGACAAGGCATGGAACTAACAGATCAAGATTTATTTATATTTTAAGACACTTTTTGCTCCCTTTAAAACATAAGCATTAAAGTTATGGAAGTTCTTCATCCAAAAAGAAGAAAAATTAGTAAAATTGTCACTTTGTCTTCACTGTGGACTCCACATGCATGAAAAATTCACATTTGACAAATGCAGTCATTTTTCATGATTTGCCAATTGTCCGTAAAAGAATTTTTTTTTTTTTTTTTTTTAACAAATTTGCTATTCAAAATAATATTTTTTGCCTTGCAAATAAATTCCAGCCTATTATTGCTTGCAAACTATTCACTGCAACTATGTTATCCACAACTGATTATTTGGGTTTGCATGACAGGTCACAAAAGTCACATGACTCCCTGTTCTCTAGTTGGATGACCTAATCTTTAAACTATTTCTGCTTCCACTTGAAACTGTATTTCAGTTAATTGATTCTTGGTTAAAGCCTGAAACTTAATTTATGTGAACATCAGTCTGAACAGAACATTTTTGCCTGAATGTTTGCAAAGTGAATAATGAGGGGTATAAGGCAAATTCTATTCAGAAGTCTCAAATATTTGTACATAATTCTCACTCCCTGCCCACCTCCATTGAAGACTGTATAAAATGGTGTCTCAATATTAAGACATGCACAGTTCCTGACACTGGGAATTTCTAAGACTGTATCTGAAACACCTTTTCAAACATACAGTCAATCAAACCCTGGGCAGTTGCTATATGTAATTATACATTTTTGAGTGGCCTCTTGGAACGACATGTAGCCAGTGCACTTATTTGCCTGTGCAGAAGATCCACAGGACAAACTGGGGAAAAAACCAAGACTACAAGAGAGCAAATAGTCAGAATGTAGTCTTGTGTGTTTTGGGATGATAGGAAAAACATAAAATTTGCAATACATGACAGTTAATTTTAGAGCATGCCATAATTCAAGGAATTGTGACCCTGTAATTCAAGGAATGCATTGCCTGTAGCTTTTATTATGCGTACAGAGAAGACATCTGATGCAACAGACTCATTGTATCTACCTATTCTAATATTTACAGCAAGAACTGATGGATACAAAATAATTTTTTTGCTGTCTTTGTAAAGCAATGACTGAAGTTTTTCTATGGCACATGTTGTATACCACAGGGCTGGATGAAAAAGTATTTTTTACTACTTTTAATGTTTTCTGTTTCCATGATTGAAAAGAGAATACTTAAAAATTCTCATTAAAACCAAATATTTTGCATCTCTAACGGTTACTGACGAGGAATAATCCCTATTAACAGAAAAAAAGATTTTGGCAACAATACAAAATTTTGCTTTTTAGACAGCTCAGTTTAAAGGATTATATTGTTCAAGGTGAATAACTTGCATATACATCCGTGACAGTCAATTTGTGGCTCCAAAATTGCATGTGGCTCTTCACAACCCTAAATGGAATTTTTTCAAGGCAAGCATCTAATTCAATGCTTCACAGCCGACTGGGTCTCTGAGCTTCCATCAACATAGCTAATGGTGTACCTATTCCAACCGAAAATCTGCTCCTGTCAGTGGTTGTAGACTGCATTTATGCTACAGGGCTATGCCACCATAGCTATGCTGGTATAGTCTCCATAGTGTAGACCACTGGTTCTCAACCAGGGGTATGCGAACCCCTGGGGTACACAAAGGTCTTCCAGAGGGTACATCAACTCATCTAGATATTTGCCTAGTTTTACAACAGGCTATGTAAAAAGCACTAGTGAAATCAGTACAAACTAAAATTTCATACAGAAAATGACTTGTTGATACTGCTTTATATACTATAAACTGAAATGTAAGTACAATATTTATACTCCAATTGATTTATTTTATAATTATATGGTAAAAAAGGAGAAAGTAAGCAATTTTTCAGAAACACTGTGCTGTGACGCTTTTGTGTTTTTATGTCTGATTTTGTAAGCAAGTATTTTTTAAGTGAGGTGAAACATGGGGTATGCAAGATAAATCAGATTTCTGAAAGGGGTACAGTAGTCTGGAAAGGCTGAGAGCCATTGGTGTAGACATATCCTAAGTTATGATCAAGTTCCGGTGACTTATGCAACACATTATTTCTAAACTATGTGGCAAAGACTCCAGCATTATGTGGCATCTCACTCCCAAAAGCCGTTTCTCCCCTCTCCTAGTCCAGTCAGTCTTGTGTTATTTACTTTGGTATTAGATTTAATTTATTTTAGGCAGCCCCCAAAATTTGTACTTTCAAAGTACTACAAGTTTTGTTCTGACAATGAAGAGCAGCAATGAAGGACTTGTCAGGAGAAGATCGAGGTTTCATTTTTAGGTAGAGAATACAAGGGGGATTTAGCTCACAGGAAGCTGTGAGGTTGTTTTGGGAGCCAGCTGAGGGGTTTGGCATTGAGGAGAAGATTCTTTCCCTCCCGCTTCTGGCTGTGAATAGGAGGGGAGGGCTCACTGAGGTAAGAGGGAAGGCGCTTAATTCCTCATCTCTCACTCCAGCAACCCTTGACAGCATCAAGCCACCCCAGTCCACTCCCACCTCAAGGTCTGCGACTACATCCAAAAGTGACAGATCAGGTGATATTTGTCACCTCAGTATTAAAAGGCCACTGACAGGAAAGTTAACATTTTCTCTGAGCCAATGTTTCACGCTATTGTTTGCGGACTAAGACAGAGATTACTGCATCAGTTTATACCAGGTTCACATTCTGATGGTTGTCTTCTCCACCCCAGGGCTAGGGACTTAACTTTTAAGTGAAATCTCATCCTGCAACACAATTATGCAGCTGCATAACTGTATTATACATGAGGCCCGGATTGTGACACTGCCTTCTAATGATGGAATGTGATGAGGAAAAATTGTAATTCAGCATCATGATGTGGTTATTTTGGATCTTTCTGTAACTGCCTTTGATAAGACAGTAACTGTCCACCTCTTCAAAGGTGGAATCATGGTTTTAAATCATTATAAATGTATTAGCATAAAAATTTTATGATCAGTTAATGGAAAAATGGAGCAAAGAGGGGTAACAGATATATTATAGTACTGCTATAAACTTCATAATTACAATTTTAGCACCCTGTGTCTATGTTATATTTATTATACATATTAAAATCTCAAGGGCTGTTAAGCAATATGTAAAAGTACCTAGCAGAGGTATGGATTGGTGTCTGTGTCGTTAATAGCCCTGTCTACATTATAAAGCAGAGGGTTATATTGATCGTGATAATAAAAACGGGACAATACACAACAGAGAGGAAAACACATTAAGTGAGGCTAGCAAGAGTATTTTTTGTTGAGTTGCAGAGAGCTAGAACATTCATCTTTCTAATGAGACCTGTTCTTCCAAAGAGAAGAAAAAAAAATCAAGAAGTTCAATGTCCTTGTGTAGACAAGCCCTTAGAGATAATCTAGGCCAAAAACACAGGAACAGGGAAGGGAACTATCAGGACAGACCTTTAGAGTTTTAAAGTTTATTAGAAATGTTGGCTAGCTCTTGCTTCTGCTCTGTTCTGGATTTCTGCTCCAAGTAGACTTGCTTATCATCCAGAGAAAAAGGTATTGGTCTAATAACAACAATGATAATTATAATAAAATCTGAAGATAAAAGGAACTCTAATCAAAAGGAAGTATGTCAGAAAAGCTTAAACTCTCAGCTGATCATGCTCAGAATAACCAGAGTGTGCTTCACTGAAATTCAATGAGATTGGGGATTAGAAAAGGAAGGCACAGTTTATGAAAACTGTTCTTTTATTGTTTCATATTCTCTGTGTATATATAAAGTCTGCTGCAGTTTCCACGGTATGTATCTGATGAAGTGAGCTGTAGCTCACGAAAGCTCATGCTCAAATAAACTGGTTAGTCTCTAAGGTGCCACAAGTACTCCTTTTCTTTTTGCGAATACAGACTAACACGGCTGTTACTCTGAAACCTGTTCTTTTATTGCAATTCTTTGGTGGAGGACAAACTACACAGACTGGGTTTACCATTCAGATCTTCTCAATATCCCCTTATTTTTGCACATTATCACTGCCAGATATTTGTCCTTTCTATTGCCATTACTGAGAGTGTGTCCTGCATTTAACATTAGATATTACTGCGGCTGTAACTGCAATTTGTGGATAAAGAGGACTTTGATATTAATTGGGTTCCCTAAAGGCCCAGGGTCACAGCCAGTACTGAAAGAAAAGGAATCAGGAGAGAGGGTTCTATTGAAAACATACCCTGGAGCCTGGGGCACTATGCAACATGCTAAAAAAAAAAACCAAATCCATAACTAACATTCATCCTCATAAAACGAAGGAATTGAGAATGCAGTTGTCTGGTACAAATTTAGAAAAACAGGAATGGGAGGGAATGCTAATAAATACAGTGCTAACAGAAGCCATTCTAAAATCCCATTTTGTGGTGGGAAGTTTTTGGGGGCTTTTTAAGAAGTGGGAAGAAAAGCATCTCAGGAGACTGCACAATCCACTCCCTGATGATAATACTGAGCACTTATCACAGTTTTAATTCACAGATCTCTAAATGCTTTACAATGGGGGATAAGCATGATCATCTCCATTTTACAGACAGAGAAGAGCTTGTGCTAAGGCCAAACATCAGTTCAGTGACAGCATTATTAGGAACAGAAGCCAGGCCTCCTGACTTCCAGTCTGCTGCTCTGGACTATCCTGCCTCCTAAGGCCACCCAACAATGATGTGATTGGCTGCCTGTTTAAGATACAAGAGTTCCAGGTATGGTAATTTCCTGCAATATCCTTGAAAAACCTTACTGAATTAAGTTTAAGTATCCTTGGAGTCTATTGTATTAAATGAATGATTTATGTATTAGTGTTGGCCAAGACTGTATGTAACTTCTGTAGGGGAGAGAGGCGATGTGAACTCTGGGAACTATTATGAACTTCAAAGGACTGTATTGTATAATGTGCCAAACAAAAAATGGACTTCTGGACAAAGCAGTGTCAAGTGGTTTACCTGGGGAATCTCTAGTGGGAGGTGAATGCAAGTTCCCCACCTCTGTTTATGCAAAAGCCCAGCCTTTTGCAGCTATGCCATGAGAAGGGGATCAATGTCGACTGATTACCTGTTCCCAGAGTCTCAAGTTCAAAGGCCCAACTGCATAAAGGAAAGACCAAGCTATTCACGGGGGTGCTAATTCTCAGCTAATGCTGGTATGAATTTGTAGCCACAGAAAAACTTCTTAGCAGTGTCTGAAGGACTGACTCCTATCAGAGCCCTTACTGAAGGTGAGGTGATCTCTGGTAAGCTTATTAGTATATGCATAGGTTATTTTTTGTATTTAATGTTTTCTCTGTAATGCTTCCACCTTAAGAATAAATGTGCTTGCTTAGGAAGAGCTGTGTAGCTATGGGCAATTACAGCTGTTCATAACTTTCCAAGAGACAGCAAAGTGCAGACACTGGCCTGTTTAGGCCGTCTAGCTTACTAGGAGTATCACAGTATAGGCAGGGAACTGTGCAGCCTGGAAAAATCCCTGATCAGGAGGGAAAGATGTGGGTTTCCACCCAAGAGAAATGACAGCTGAGGAGCTGGGAGCCTACAGTGGCTGTCCTTGAGAATCCACGGAGGGTGAATACAGTGCTGTTGCCTTAAACTATGACAATGATGATGGCTAAATGATGGATGATGTCTGAGAGTAAAAATTCATCAGAATGAGGCTCTGGGGCTTATTTTTCTTTAAAAGACAAAGGGTTAAGGAAGATAGAAAAGGTAGATTTGAGCAGCACAAGTACTAGAGACAGAGAATGCTGTCATGGGGTCAATGTGACTGGAGGTCTTTCAAGTGCTGAGACACCAGCATCCCTTGTTATAAAAAACACCCCTGGGAAGATGCCTCTGTCATATAGAATGATCATGATATCCCAAGATAGATGTAAGAGGAGTGGATGACAAGGATGGGGAAGGCACTTTTCTACCACCAAATTTCTTTTCTGCAATTTATCTAGTCTCCTCAGGTGAGGGATGAGCAGTTATAATGGTTTAAAACAAGCATGTCCACTGTATCTTTGTGAATACTCAAGAGACTGAAAAACTATAAGGAGCATCTGCAAGTTTTTGATTCCTCGGGACAATGAACTGTTGATGCACAAACAATTTAGATGCTTCTGCTCATTTACACAGGAATACAGGAATTGCCATACTGGATCAGATCCAAGGTCCATCTAGTTCAGGATCATGTTTCTGACAGTGGCCAGGACCAGATGCTTGAGAAGAACGCAAGAATAGCCACACTGGGTCCATGAAGCCGAGTATCCTGTCTTCTGACGGTGGCCAGTGCCAGATGTTTCAGAGGGAATGAACTGAATCGGGCAATTATTGAGTGATCCATCCCCTGTTGTCCAGTCACAACTTCGAGCTGGAGAGGTTCAGGGACACCCAGAGCATGGGATTGGGAGAAACCCTGCAACAGGCAGAGGTGAGATAATCTGACCCTATGAAGATCTCATTCTAATCCTAATAGTTAGATTGGTTTAAACTCTGAAGCATGTGGTTTTATCTCTATTCCAATACTCTTTGTTAGCATTGAATACTTAGTCCTGCCTGGAGTGCAGGGGACTGGACTAGGAGACCTATCAAGGTCCCTTCCAGTCCTATGATTCAATTCTATGATTAACTAATGTAACTGGATATTCTTGTTATTCATACACATGTCCAGTTCCTCAGTCTTGCTAAATTCTTCGCCTCAAACTACATATCTACCCTAAAACAATATATACCACTCACTAAATATGAAACATCTTCCTAAACCCTTCATGACTGTGGTTCAGAACTAAAGTTATTATCACACAGGTGTTATGTTCTGAAACCACAATTCCAGCTGGCATTCTTGATAGTAGCTTCAGTGGAGGTAGTGAGGTTCAAATAGGTCATGCAGATTCAACTGCCCTCATTCCTAGAGGTGGTCTCTTGCAGCAAAGGTTGTTGGTGTTGTATGGAGAAGCTTGCATTGCTGCTACCACTGATTAAACTATTCTGTGGAGGTGAGCAACTGGGTGCAGTGGATAGGACACTCAATGGGGTGTCAGGAGACTTGGGAGCTATTGCCAGCTTTCCACTGACTTGCCAAGGAATCCTGAACAAATTGCTGTCTCTGCCTCTGATTCCCATGTGAATTTTGAGATCTATGTCTGAGAAATGCTATATAAGTGCTAAATATTCTATACCATATAGAAACTTCATTCTCCAAGATGTCAACCTGGCACCTTTCAGGAGCATACATCACATATGAAAAAAAATTGTGTATTATCTACAGAATAAATTATTAAAGAATGCCTTGTTTGAACTGACAAGTTTAAAATCTTACCAGCTCTTTTAATCCTCTTTCTCTCCTTCAGTTGATAGGGTTTGTGATCATGAGACAAAGGGATAGCATTTCCATCCTTATCACACAGGACTCCCCGTGAATCACCAACATTGGCCACTGTAAGTTCTTTATCTGACAGCAATGCAATCAAACAGGTAGTACCTGAAAAAGAATCAGGAGAAAAAGAGGCAAGACAATGAAAAACATCACCACTAGTTACACTGCAGTTTCTTCAGTTTTTATCTGTACTCAGCAGCCATAGGGAACAGCAGCCGCACATGTATCTGACTGAAACATCTAGTACTTTGATGACAATCTTTTTAATGGCATTGATCAAATGTGACAGTCCATTTTGTCTAACAATATTTTTAATCTATCAGATTTTAACTCTGATAGGCTGGGATTACAGGGTCATTCCCGCAGCACAGCGTCTCTCATCTGCTTTGTCGTTTAGACATTTTTAAAATGACTCTATAGCATAAACCTGCTTGGAAACAGAAACTTCTTCCAGGATACAGCTTGTATTTCTCTCTCATGGGATGATGGGTAAAATAGGTGTTAAAAAATAAGGTGTCTGTTGCTCAGATTTAATAAAATTCACTGGCAGGAGAATGTGCTTCAAATTAAGAAAGGCAGAGAGAAGTTGGGATGGGGGAAATCCCAGTCTAGGCCTGATAGCTGTCTTCTCCTGCTGGTCAAGGAAAGTAATAGGAGAGAAAAGTTCTCTTGGCACAACAGCCTAGTAACAGCCTTACTGAATGGCAGCTACTACTTTAAAAAATGCATTAATAAAATAAATCTGGTCGAAGTATAACCTTCTGTGTTCCTTTACAGAAAGAACAGCTGTCAAAATTGGGAGCTTATGTACATCTGGCCATGCCAACCCTCAGCATTAGATGTAAATAGGTTGTACATCCTCTGCAGGCCAGCTATCAGGGTATAAAGTATGATTTAAGATACTGGTAAGGGCGAACTTGAGGATACGTTGCACTGTATATTCTACAACAAGACAAGAGCGAAGTGGCTAAGGTCACTGTTAGTAAATAAGAGATTTGAAGAATATAGTTTGTTGGTTGTCGTACCAAATAAATAAGGATATGCAGGTATTGTGGCTCATTTGTCCATTTAGTAGAAATGAAAATGAAAAAAAGCCAAGTTTAATCAAGCGACTATTTCATGTTTTCCATTTTTCCAGTTTGGAATCTGATTAACTTGATTTTATGTATAAAGTTTTATATACACATTGTATCTTGTATTAGTTTGGGGAAGGCAAAAGCCAAATATAAAGTCAAACAAATCATTGTGTGACCTGGAGGCCCAGACGAGTTATCTATATGAAGTTTTGTAACAAAAGGTAACTTCAAAATTGTCATTACATTAATGCTCATTGCTTATGGATTACACTTGCACCTATATAAGATGGTATAAATGCTCCAAAACACTTCAGAATCACAGAAATAAAACAAGAATTTGAGTTTATAAAAAGAGAGCCTGCAAAATAAATAAAAATGAACAACAGTTTGCAGTCATGAACCCCACAACCTATCTGTCAGCTAGGTAAATATTGTACTCCATTTTTGCACTGTTGCACTTTCAGTTTGGTTTGCACAATTTATTTAAAGGTTTGATTTTTGTTGCTTAGTCAGATGGTTTTGGTAAATGTATTTTCAAACAAAAAGCAATTGTTAGTTATCCATCAGTTCAATTCAAACCTTATTTCTGGCTTTGTTACTGTTTCATAATAAAAACCATTTATAATCCATTTTAGTCCATTATGATTCATCACTGCATGTAACATAAAATCCTTTAAATAAAGCTAAAATAATTCATACAGTTTTACAAAAATATATAATGTCCCACTTCCACCATCCATAAGCAATACTGTACTGCTCACAGTCTACCCCCATCCTCCCCTCCACAGATTAGCATGTTTGAGACTCAAAATATGAACAATAGGCATCCCAGACAATATTCCGCAGTGTGTGAGCGTTCTCTATGGGGCACCTTGCTGGCTGCTCAAATCACCAAGTCTCTGTGCCCTACCCTCACACCCATTGTTAAGACTTACTCCTTTAGTCTCACAAATATTGGGCAGAGCACAGAATGCAGCTATAATGGTCGGGATGGTTTTTTATGTTGCTTCCAAATGATTGCATAAACAGCACCATCTGCCTTCCAAACAGCCAAAAGAACACTCAACCTCCATTCTGCTAATACTCAGGAGATAGTTAAAATGTTCCTTCCTTCTGTCGAAGCAGCCTGTGAATAACTTCATTGATCAGGGTACCAGAGGAAAAGTGGAGTCTCCCAGAGTACTGGACCATCCTCCACACCGTTAATGTCCACAGTGGGCACTCGGGCAAACAGTCCTTTCTCCATTAATTTAAATAAAACTGAGTTCCAAAAGATTCTCACATTGCGGACCCTTCCAGACCACCCAACATTTATGTTTGTAAGCCTCCCATCGTGGGCCACCAGTCTTTGGAGAATGATGGAGAAACTCCCCTTTCTATTTATAAATTCTCTGTCGCGGTCCTATGGAGCGGAGGGGGGGAAATGATAGGCACTTGGGTGCCATCAGTTGCCTCTATGCAGTTTGGGAACCTCATGTGTGCAAAGCCAGCAACAAGCTGCTTAGGGTTACCCAGCTTTGCAACCCAGCTAAAGAGTACCTTATCTCCACTACAGCTGCAGCTCCAGGGCTAGTTCTGCACAAATCTTTTAAAAAATGGCCCTTCCCCATGCTGAAATTCTCTCACGACTGCTGGTCACCCCAGGTCTGCAAAACGATCCTTTCCCACCTATCCATGCTGGTTTGCTGGGCCTAGATACAGTACTGAGCACTGTGTAGCTGAGTCAGGAACCGGTCCTTTAGTTCCAACAGCTCGGTATCCTCATCCTGCTGCAAGAGCTTTGTAGGGTTTCTCCTGCTGCTGCATATTCCCCTGCACTATCTGTTCAGTGGTGCAGCGGGCAAAGTCTAGTGCCAAATGCGTTCAGTTTTGAATGCTGTAATCCAGTGAAAGAGCCACTACATAGTCGCGCTTGTCACCATGGCAGTGCAGTGCATTTCTGGGTACATGCTGGCACACAGCAATTCAAAAATGGTGCTAGCCTACACAAAAGGAAGCATGGGATGGAAACAGCAGAAACATGTTTTTTTTTTTTTTAAAGTTTGAACCTACCTGGCTTCCCCCTTTGCATCCCACAATTCACAGCAAAAACAATCCCATGATGCACTCTGTTCAGCCGCAAAGCAAAGGTCCACAGGACATCCCTGAGAATTAACTCATCCCTCTCAGTTCACAGCAAACTGCCATCGTGTGTTTACACACTGCAAACTGAAAGTGGGACAGGTGCCTCACCTGCATGCTATTGGTATTATCTACGATTAACCCCCCTATGTAAACATACTGTAACTTTCATGCTGTCATTGAAAACAAAGAACTAGGAATTGTTACAAATAAATAATAGAGGAATGTTATTGTGGGGTATCAGAGGGAACAATGACGGTAAACATTTTGGAGGTGTATCAGTTGTTTCTGTTCCTGCATTTCTGTCCCTTCACCCTGAATTCCTTAGTCCCTTGAAGTTGGAGGTCAGAAAAAAAAAAAAAAAAAACCAACTGATACCTTGTAAGTCATCCTAACTACAAAACATACTTCTCTGCATGACAATTGTTGGTAATCCCTTCCCTGCTTTCCTTTCTGCCCTATTTCAATATAGCTGGCAAGGACATATGCCTCTCTTCTAGACACCTACTGTGTTTTCGTCTCTGGACGATATGACAAATACTCATGAACTAGTAAGTTCTGTTTCAGGCAAGATATATTTTACAGAATACTTCCAGACAAACTGCTCTGTGTAAAGAGAATTTCCTTGAATTACTGAATAGTATTTACGTGTTTCAGATGCCTATGACATTTATAAACACATCAGAAGACCGGATTATTTTTAGTACAATGATTTATCAATATAAATAAAATTACTCCATCAAAAACTAACAATGAAAAAATAGCAGATAGACATTAAAACATCAGTAAACAAACCAGCTTTTCTGAGAGAGAGAGAGAGAGAGAGAGAGAACATGTTCTTGAGGTTTGCTTTAATTCTTGATGAAGGGCCCTATTGTACTGTTAACTGAAAATCAGCAAGCAAAATATCCAGTGGACATGGCAGCAAAAGCTGTGACACGTCAAGCCTTCCACAATTCGTGCTTCATAAATTGCTGGAGAGTATGATTATTTGGCTAGAATGCCCATCAAAACAAATGCCAACAATGTAAATTGCCAGCAGGGAACCCAGAGATGCAAAAATGAAATACAGGAAGGCATGGCTAAACACATTCATCATCAGGCTGAGGGCTCTTAATATTCCTCATCCACTCACATAGGTGACAGTGGTCAATACTGATGTGTCATCCCAGTTCCATCATCTTTTTAACAAAAGAAATGTTATTCATTTCCAATATTTAATTGATACAGAGTAGAAAGCTGCACAAAACTAAAACCAACAAAGAAAACACCTTCTGTTTTTAATTCTTTTCCATTACTACAATATATTGATGGTCATATACATTTGAACTCTAGCTTTTAAAAAATATTGCCCTGCTTTAGGAGACTTTAGACTTGCTATCACAATTTAATGAATGTTTTAAAGGACAAAGCAAGCAAACAAGCCTTTTTTAATGTTCATTTACATACTTCCAAAGAATGTTCCTGACATTCAGCTTAGACTATGGAGTACTGCTGAAATTAATTTAGTTTCACATCAACATAATCCATACTCCAGTATCATTTAACAGTAAATAAAATTTAAATTCCATGGTTGCTTTCTTTTCTTTTTACCTAGGTCAAAAAAGTACAAGGTGAATTTTCACCTCTGTTAGCTAATTTATATCTGATTATTCATAAGAGAGTGAGGTTTTTACCATCTCGCATAATTGAGACTAACAAGGAAAAATAGCGTTAGCTGGGAAAAGACAGTGATGGGCAGTATCCAAAATCTTTCATAACTTTTCCAACTTGTATTTATTTATCTACATTAGAAGGAGTACGGTGCATAAAGGGATCTCGATAAAAATGGATCTCAGAAAACACAAACCACTTCTACAGTACTTATATGCCCATCCTTATATGGATCACAGGAAAATAGATAAACCAAACCCTCACAGAAATGGGGTAGGCAAAACAGGAGGGCTGCACATAGACGCACACCTGTAATTATGGAATTTGCCTGTAGCTTCTAGGACTATAAAAGGCAGATAACTAATGATGCAGAACCACTATGCAGCCAAAAGGAGGAGGTGGAGGGGAACAGCTACTCTACACAGCTGTGGAGAAACCACAACTTAAAGACCATATGTTACTGCTGCACTGACAAGCAGTCATATGTGGCCAGTTAGTAGCAGGGAAGCAGCTTCTTGTGAGCAGAGGGCAACAGGATGATCTAGCCATGCTGCCAGTGCCAGGGAGGGGACCATGGGAGATGCATGGAGTCAGTAGATGGGTTATATACAGATGGAGTTCTGCAAGAGGTTCCTGATGGCACGTCCTACAGATGTTGGTCTAGTGGGAATCTGAGATCATAGATTTAGCAATGCTCGCAAGCCTGCTTCACCAAGGGCTCATATCTTGGCCTCTCAGGACCGCATGGAGTGCTTTCAAGGCAGGATCTCCCCAACTTGCATCTTTTTAAACAAAAGATTTTAAACCAAAGATTCAGAGAATTCATCAAGCTAGAAGTCCTATACATCTAACTATTAGCAGTGACTTCAGGCCTCTGTGCCTGGGCTCCTGAAGAGATGAATTAGGATTTGAGCCTATGTTCTGGGGGTCTTAAATCTAAATCCTTATAATGTCAGTGACTTGCTGCATGGTTGTCCATATCCAGAATTACAGCGTTTCAGTGCAATCCCTATGTTCATACTTGATAATGTCATGATTGGTATAAATAAAATATTCTGTTTAGATGCAGTGTGCTGGTTCTTAAGGATGACTTTTCAAATAAGGGTCTGCTTTACACAGCTTCAACCAGGAAATATTTTTCACTATACAGTTGGTTATATAATTTTTTTTGCAGCTGACTGAAAGTTTATAAAAGTAAGTGGGAACAGCTTCCAGTTTGTTGCTAAGAAAAAATTTTAATTTTAGTATGATGAGAAGCACAGTCAGGAAAGTAACTGAAATACTTTCCACATGGATTGTATTTTCTAAATGGACAACCTACCTAATTCTCAATTACTGAGGGACAAACTCCACTCATTGCTATATTTTGCTTTCCACAAGCAAATCTCTGTACAACTTTTCATGAGTGATGTACCCAAGTATTCGGATTCTAATACCTAAACTGTATTGTTAAATTATTCACCTAAATTTGGTTTGTTGTTGATTACTGTACTCTATGTATCATATGACTTTAAAAACAAACTTTGGATTTGGATAATCTAAGCACTATACCCAAATGTACAGACATTCTTTTCTCAAACTATGTATTATATGATTTTTTAACATTAGCTTTAATAACATTTTGAGTGTTCACCTAATTACAATATATATAGAGAAGCCTCTTTATGCAAAAACACAAGGAGCCAACAAAAATCATTTGCTTGGCAGAAACATTCTTTAACTAAAGGTCAAACAAAATTGTACTGAAGGCACTGAGTTTATTTAAAATGGAGTTACATTAAAAGGGCCAGTCGTAACCTATGGGATTGAGCACCATGCAACCTGGATTCTGCTACCAACTCTGCCACATGCTCATTGTACAACTTCAACTTCTCTGATCTTGTCTGTACCAGATATGAAAAATTTCCCACCAGTGCAGCTGCATTGGTGGTAGCAATGCTGAGAGCACTAACAGAGACAAAAACGAGGAGTCCTTGTGGCACCTTAGAGACTAATAAATTTATTTGGGCATAAGCTTTCATGGGCTAGAACCCACTTCATCAGATGCATCAAATAAATTTGTTAGTCTCTAAGGTGCCACAAGGACTCCTCGATGTTTTTGCTGATACAGACTAACACGGCTACCACTCTGAAACCTAACGCAGACAAGGCACCAGTGGCTACTAGAGTTACTGTTTTGAATTGATCTGATCTAAGCAGATTTAGAGGACTCTGTGATTTAAACACAAGCACCTTCTTAGAGCACTGTCTGTACTAGCATTTCCATCATTACTTACCACCAATGGAGATACACCAGTAACAACAACGGTGGGAATTTTTTTTTTAAAAGCCTAGTATGTATACAATCTTAACGACTTATTTACCTCTATTTGTAAATTAGGGATGATGATCCTTACCCATATTTGTGAAGTTATCTGAGATCTATGGATAAGTGTTCCTGTTATATATGACTATTATTATTATTACTGCTTAAGATAACACGGATTTGCCAGCTGGAGCTAGTCCTTATATAGGAGAGGATAAGATTTGAGTTGTTCGACCAAAAGGTCGAAGACAGAATACAGACCTTACTTTGTAAGTTTTAAGTTCTATAAAAGGTAAAAAAGGCAATACTAAAAATAAGCAGCTCACTACTGCACGTCTTTTGAAATATGCACAAGATGACTAAAATCAATATTTAAGCAACGGACAGCGAGAATACAGACAATTGTAGCATAAACAGACCAAAACCCTATACAGAGACCTTTCAGGACTCTGGGTAGCAAGCCTGTTAGTCTGCAGTTTCAAATGAAGGATGCGAACTATTTTGGCACAGTGCAGTTGTTCACTCAAACTAAAAAACAACGTACAACAACTTTGAGGTCACTGAATTATCTGCCTGCACAACAGTTTATTAGTATTTTCAACTGCACAAAGCTCCTTCTGAATAAGAAAATTAAGTGTGCCCTCATGTGCCCTCATTTACTAAGTTTCCTGTGACAGAGGTACAAGAAGTAAGTAAAGTGCTGTCAGACTCCAAGGATCGAGAGAGTCGTGAAATCTGCTGAATCCAGACTGCCTTTTTGGATATGCTCCTACGATCTAACAAAACAGATTCTTTTACCTTTTTAAAAGCTTTCATTTCAAGCCAAATGTGGTGGAGCAAAGGTAAAGGTCGAATAACCTGTCTGAACTGAAAATAAAGCTGAAAAAGACTCATTGCATCTCAGGAGTGAAATCCAAAATGGCAACCAGATGTAACAGGACTCACAAACAGTACAACAGCTGTTATCTGTACATTTGCCATACTTTTACAACTATTTTTACTTTCAGAGTTTCTAGAGTAACTCTAAAAAGATATAGTAATTGGAAGGTGAGTGGATAGCATAAAACCTCAGTTTTTAACCTTTGTTGCCTTCTTAGTTTGACATTTGTAACAGAATCCATTGTCTCCCATGTGAACAAGTTTATCTTGATGCTCAGCAAATAACCTTCCCCTTTTCTAGTGATGCTAACAGAACACATATTTTTTCCCATAGACTATGTAAAGAAGGTAAAAACGAATACCATCAGATGTACAGAAACCTGAAAAATATTACAGATGACACTCTGGAGATCAACACATTTACAAAGAAAAATATTTCATAAATGTAATTTTTGTTTGGCATTTGTAATTATGGATGTAACTATGAATATAGTCTTGCGGTATATATGTGCTATGTTAGCATGAGAGAAAGAACTGAGGAAAGGATATAATGTCCAATTTGATTTATGAAAGTTCAGTAGTTTCAATCTTTACTGCAGTGCCTGAATGATGGCTGAGTTAGCACTGAATCCCTGACCTCACCATGCACCCTGCCATTGCATGAGAAAGCAAACTTATTTTACTTTGTTTTCTTTTCCATCTATTTTTATTTCATTTGTTTAACCTTGTATAGAGGTAGAAAACATTGTGCTCTTGTCTGTTGGATCCAGATTTACTGTAACTGCACAGTGGAAAATTCCCAACATAAAGTGTCTGAAATTGAAAACACATGTTGTATTAGACCCTAGTTACAACCAGCTGAATAATACCCTGCTGAGCAGTTTAAAAAGAAATCACCAGGATATTGAAACCCTGTAGTATACCGGCTGCATAGACAGATTTTTGTAAAAATGGAATAAGATTTCTACAATTAGAATTTACAGTTAAACATTGCAAATGGTAAAAGTCAAGGATGCACTGACTCTTCTGGGTTTTACATAATTATTTTGTCTACCCAACAACATCGCTATTTAAAAATTAATAAAAATAAAATCTACAATGCGCTACAGGAATGGAAAATTATTTGGTTTGTAGTTCTGCTCCTCTGAAGATAGCATCATGCAACTTATGGGTCTTGTGCCCCAAGTGTGAAGCTTTTGTGGTGTTCAAGGTTTTTGACCCTCTGCAGCACTTGTAGATTGGTTTGAGGGATTTGCCCCACAAAACTTGCTCTAACCTCAGAGGCCTCAGAACATTCGAGCCAGGATCTTTCAAAAGCAGCAGGCAACAGATCCCTATACTTTTAATTACATATAAAATACAACAATTTCCCCCTTCTCTCTTAAATGAAAAAGGGGTCCCAGAAAAGAAAATGGGCAATGGAGAAATGAGTGTCCAAAAGACAGACACCTGACACACAAACTCATTATTTTAATCCCCTAACTCTGAGAGGAAGTGGGTGGGAGAGAGAATTTTGCATAATGATATCTTCAGAGGAGAATTATAAGGCAAGTAATTTCCCCTTCTCAAAAGATACCAGCAATGAAGGATTCTCACTCCTTGAGAGTACGTACCTCAAAGAATGTTGCAGTAAACAATGTGATAATAAATGCAATAATAGTATGAAGAACATATCCAAACAATTGACAAGAGAGGCTGTTTTTTCTTATTTAAGTTAGAAGGGGATAAGATACCTCTTCAGGTATGAGGGTTAAATAGAAATGGGATAAAACTCTCAAGAAATGGAGGAAGAATGAGCAAGGGAAGCCACCCAAGCGCCGAAATTTACTTTTCAGAGCAAAGGCACCTGGGAAAAGAATTGGCAAGTCACGATATCCACTGAGTGCAATTTGCCACAGTAAAATAAAAAGAACAATAGAGCCGTTTTGGCTGTGAAAAGGAACAAAATCCCTCAATGAAATTACTAGCAAGTGCATTTAAAAATTGTAGGCTAGTCAGATCACCCCAAGAGGGAACCCAGCCACAAACTAGCAAAGTGAGAAAAATTCCTTGCAGCACTATGTTAATTTATTTTGCAGGGAATTAGGGGGTGGCAGACGGTCAGGGCACAAATTGAATTTTCACATGATCATAGCAAAACCGTGGTATTTAATTTTAAAATTAGCAATAGATCGGGAGATTTTAAAAGGCTCCAGAGGACATCCCCCACCAGAGCAAGCAGCATGCATGCAGAAAACAGCTCAGAATGTAGCTAAAAAGCCCCAGATGCTTAACCGAACAAGAAGAATGGCCTGTGGTAAAGAGATTGTAACGAGTCAGGCAGATTCTCATTAAGACCAGGAATATTGGTGACTGTTTGAAATTAGAGACCTGCCAGCATTTGTAGTGTTAAATGAAGAAGTTTTTGAGTTGGTAATGAAAGAATAACCAAGACCAATATAACCAGTTTGCTAAGGATAAGAGTAGATATGGATGCAGAAACAAATATAGGTATATTGCTTTGAAAAGCACCTGCTGTGGGCTCAAGAACCAGACAGAAAATTACAAAAGGTCACAACTCCTCATTCTGCATTCCACTAGAAACATAAAGCTGCACACACCAAGACTACAGATAGTGGCTGAATATATTGGGCCAAATTTCTGCTTCCAGCTTCATCTGTGTAACTCCAGAATATTCTCCTGACTTCAGTGGCTCTATCAGGTGGTCCGCACCTCTTGAAATCAGGCCACTTATTTAATTAGTGCCTAACTTTAGGCCCCCAAGTTACGAAATTTTGTCCACCGCATACTGACCTGTGCTTTTACCCGTAACCAAATCAGTCCTTTATCCAAACACATTTTATATCCTCCCCATGTTGTTTGACAATCAATACTTTACTATTAGTGACTTGAGACTGAATGGTAAGGGGGAAAAAATCAGCTACTTTTGGAAAGTATGGATTCCATTTTGATACATTTGTTGGTATATAGTTTCCTCACTGCTTCCATGATTTTTGGCACTAGAAGAACGCAAATCCATCATATCCATTGAGCACACAGAGAGACTGGGAATCAGGTATTCATTTTGCTGGACTGAAAATGAACTTTTCCTGCCTTTATTCAGTGGTACTCAGGCATGAATTTATACCATAATTAAGCAAGGTCTAATATTTTCAAGCTTAAATAGTCTCCCAAAGATGATATAATTATTCAAACCAATTCAAGAGAGTGGAAAAATTGGAACACATTTATATGCACTGTGATACAGCATGGCCAGAGGGCAGCAGGAGAGGGTTTTTTGAGGCAGAAAAGAATTTTATTTATGTAACACTTACCAGGAATCACCAAAAAAGGATAAAGCAAAACTATGCAACAAAACAAAAGCAAACACAAGGTATAACACAGCAGCCTTCAGGAGGGAGAAGTGTTCAGGCTAGCCTGGGCCCAGAGCTGGGGGGCTTCCTCGACACTCGTGGTCTTCCACCCTCCTGAGTTACCTGGTGGCCTAGAGCAGGGGCTTCCTCGACACTCATGGTCTTCCACCCCCTCGAGTTACCTAGTGCCACGCCCAGTGTCACCGATTATCCCTCTCCTGAGAGCGCCCGACAAGATGGGCATGGCTGTGGGGTGGGCGGTTTGGGGGTGGGGGGGACGTACACCACGTGTGATAGGACCCCTCCTAAGTGACAGTGATGATGGTATCCACAGTGGCAACGGCTGGGGCCTCTCGCTCTTCCCCTCAATCAAAGGGTCAGACGGAGAGAACCGGATGGGGTCACCGAGCAGAGAACCTTGGACAGCGCCCACCGCTCCTCAAAGGTGTCAAGGGCGTCGGTGGACGCCGCCCAGAGGAACTCCGCCCGGATACGTGAATGTACTGAGGATTGGAAAACGGCCCTACAATCGCAGGACGCTTCATTAGCCAACCTCCTCTCTCTGGTTTTATAAATGGCTACTTTAGCTAGGGCTAGGAGGAGGTTAACCAGGAGATCTTGCGATTTTGTGGGGCCATGAATGGGGAGTGTGTAGATAAAAAGGTGAGGGGAAAAGTGTAGCCAAAAGCGTAATAAAATATTTGTGAGAAGCCGGAAAAGGGGCTGCAGCCTGGCACACTCCAAATATACGTGCGCCAGGGTTTCCCTCACATTGCAAAAAGGGCAAGTATCCGGGATGGGGGTGAACCATGTCAAAAACACGCCCGTGCTCACAGCTCCGTGAAGGAGCCGGCAACTAATGTCCCCGATGGGCCTCGGGACAAAGGTGGAATATAGGCTGGCCCACCGGGGTTGCTCACCCTCCAAAGGCGGCAGGAGGTCCCGCCACTTTGTATCGAGGCGGGACACCAGGGTGTGAGCGTGGAGGGTGTGAAGCGTGAGTGTGTATAAATATTTCCATGGCGCGATTTGGAAGCTGACCAGCTGCAGTTCATGCAGCCGGCTCGCAGTGAAAGGGTTAGGGGTTTGTTGGGATCTACGGGGTAGGGGCCCAATTGAAAGATCCGGCGGGCCTGGGGTAGAGGGTGGGCGGGCTGCGCCCTCGCGCAGGGCTCGGTTGAGATAAGCCCGAGCAGCGGGTGTCAAGGCGGCCTTCACCTCCTGAAGTACGCGCCGGGGGGTACGAGGTCTGGAGAGCCCCATGCGCTGAGCGAGCATCACGGGATCCAGCCAGTCTCCCCGGTCGTAGTCCAGGAGGTCTCCGATTCTCGTGACTTCCGCCAGGACCAAACTCTGGTGCACCGAATGGGACTCCGCCGCCTGCACACGGAGCTGGGGGTCGTGTAGCAGGGCTCCGTGAAGAGATCTGCTCCCATGATGGCCGCCATGGACCTGGTCGTTGAAAACAGTTTCCAGGTCCGGAGGAGGTCCTGGTAGAAGACCGGCAGCCCGGAGAGGTCTCGCGGAAAACCTCTCGGACAGAGATAAAAGAGCTGCCGGTCATATCGGAGCCCGTGGAAGCGGCGCAGGAAGGCGTGCGCCAATATGCTCCACGTCGAACTACCTGCACTATAAAGGAGCCTCTGCAGGGCCTGGAGGCAGAAGATACGGACCTGAGTGTGCAGACACTTCAGGCCCTGCCCTCCTTTCTTCAGGGGTAGGTGAAGAACCCCAACAGGGGCCCAGTGCATTCCTGACCAAAAGAACTCTAGAATCGATGTCCGGAGGTTGGTCAGGAAACCCGGGGCCGGGACCAGGATGTTGAGCCAGTACCAGAGCGTGGACAGGACCAGTTGGTTAAGCACCAGTGCTCTCCCTTGGAGGGAGAGACATCGGAGTAGCCTCGTCCATTTCCGGAGCTGCTCTATCACCCCGCCTTCTAAATTTTGCCAGTTCTCCGGCGGAGAAGGGTGCGTGGCAGAAAGGTAAATGCCTAGGTAGAGCAGTGGACCCGCGCTCCACCGGATGGTCTGAAGCGCGGGTGGGTAGGGAGCTCACCCGCCGCCAATCCCCCATCGCCAAGCCAGAGCTCTTGACCCAGTTGACTAGGGCAGAGGAGGCTGCCGAAAAGATGGCCTGGCAAGCCTCCACCCGCGCCAAGTCGCCCGGGTCCTGGACCACGAGGAGCATGTCATTGGTGTACGCCGACAGGACCAGCCGCAGCTCCAGCTCCCGCAGCACCAACCCCGTCAACCTCCTGCAGAGGAGACAGTGGAAGGGCTTGATCGCCAGAGCGTACAGCTGGCCCGAGAGGGGGCACCCATGCCCTACTCCTCACCTGAAGCTGACCGGTTCAGTCAGGGTCCAGTTGAGCCTAACCAGACACTCCGTGGAAGCGTACAGCACCTGGAGAAAACTCACAAACTGAGGTCCGAATCCAAACGCCTGCAGAGTGCCCAGGAGGTACCCATGGTCCACTCTATCGAACGCCTTCTCCTGATCAAGAGACAGGAGGGCGAACGACAGACCGTCTCTACGCCCGAGTTCCAAAAGATCTCGGACTAGAAATAGGTTGTCAAAAATGCTGCAACCCGGGACAGTATAGGTCTGGTCTGGGTGGATCACGTCCGCCATCACGGACCCTAGCTGCAGCAAGATTGCTTTCGCTATGATTTTGTAATCCGTGCTAAGGAGCGAGACGGGACGCCAATTTCGTAAATCACGGAGGTCCCCCTTCTTCGGCAACAAGGCGAGCACTGCTTGCCTGCACGAAAGAGGGAGGACCCCGCCCTGCAAAGACTCAGCCCAGACAGTGGCTCGGTCTGGGCCAAAAATGTCCCAGAACGCGCGGTAGAACTCCACGGTCAGCCCGTCCATGCCCGGAGATTTATTAGTGGGCATGCGACGGAAGGCTTCCGAGAACTCGGCCAGGGTGAGAGGCAGCTCTAGTCAGTCTCGATCGCCCACGTTGACAGTGGGGAGTTCCTCCCAGAGCACCCTGCAATCGCCAGGATCGGTCGGATCCGGGGAGAAAAGGCTTGTGTAGAGGTCACGTACCCTCCCACACATCTCCACCGGATCCGTGATGGGGGGGCGCGCCGTCTTCTGCTAGAAGGCAGGTGACGTGTTTCTTGGCCCCCCTTGTTTTCTCCAGGGCGTAGAAGAAATGGGAGCCGCGATCCATCTCCCGAAGGAAGCGGATGCGGGATTGAACAAAGGCACCTCGGGCCCGATGGTCCTCGAGGGCTCGGAGCTCCTCCCGCTTCTCCCAGCACGCTCTGCAGAGGAACGGATCCTCGGGGCTGGCGGCCAGACACCTCTCTATCTCTAAGACCTCCCATTCCAAGTGCTCTATCGCTGCATTTCTCCGTCGGCTGGTGCCCCGGGTGTAGTCACGGCAGAAGAGCTTGGCGCGCACCTTCCCTAGATCCCACCATCGCCGTGCCGAGGGAAAGGCACGCCGCTGCACCAGCCAGGCCAGCCAAAACTCCCGGAAGGACGTCACGAAGCCCTCATCCTCCAACAGGCTGTTGTTAAAGTGCCAATAGGCCGGTCCCAGCCTCTCTGTACGGAGGGAGGCTGTTATGGTGGCTAGATGATGGTCGGAAAATGGGGCTGGCCGAATGTTGGAGGAGTGGGCCTGTGAAAGATGGAAACGGGATAAATAAATACAGTCCAACCGAGAGTGGTGTGACCTTTGGGCCTCCACCTGGACAAAGGTGAACGTGGAAGTGTCATCTGGGTGGTGGTCACGCCAGACGTCTACTAGGGAGTGATGTTCGACTATTTCTCGGAGAATGTTCGCAGCGGCCGGGCTCAGCTCAGCCCCTGAGCGGTCCTGTTCCTCGAGGGTGGTGTTAAAGTCCCCTCCCAGGACTAAGCACTCATGAGAATCTAGGGTGCTGAGGAAGTCGGACACCCGCTGATAGAATTGCGGCCGCTTTGGGCTTGTTGTCGGGGCACAGATGTTGACGAGGTTGACCACGAGCCCATCCATACAGACTCGGAGATGCAGCAGGTGGCCCGGCACGGCCTCAGTGACCCCTAGCACCTCGGGCCGTAGGTTGGGGGAGAACAGGGTCACCACTCCAGCTTGTCGAATCGTGAAGTGGCTGAAGTAGACCCCGTCCCCCCACTCCAGCCACCAGCTGTCCTCGGCGGTCGGATCCGTATGGGTCTCCTGCAGGAAAACCACAGAGTACCCCCCTTCCCGAAGGTAAGAGAGCAACTGGGACCTGCGGAGAGCCATCCTACAGCCCCTAGTGTTCAAAGTTGCAATAATGAGGGGTGTCATGAGGAGGGCTGGAGGGGTGGGGGTTCCTTGTTAGCGGTGGTGTTTGCAGCCCCGGGTGGGTTACGCAACAATCCGTGACCCATCCCATAAGTGATTAAATCGTCACGGAAGCTGCTGGCCCGCCCGTAGGCCGCGGCACCGTGCCTTTCTTTCCCTTTACCCTCCTTTATAAGGGCGCTTGTGACCTGGAGGATTTGATCAAAGTGCCCCCAGAGCTGGAGAGCTAGCTGTTGTACCCTGTTGCGGGAGCCACGGATGTCTTCTAAAAACTGTCGCAATGCTTTTCGCAGCTCATGGGGGGGTGGGGTTGTGATTTCTGGGTTATTCCCTGGTGGGGTTCTTGGTGCAGCCTCGTGGTCCGCTGAGGTGGGCAGGCAGGGTGCAGATCACCGACGGGGCGTCTGACAGGCTAAAGTTATTAGGTCCGTCTCAAGCCTTGGGGTAGAAGAGGATGGCGGAGGGAAAACTGCAGCTCCTAATGGGTCGCGGCAGGAAAATGCAAAGGCTGCTCCTTGGGGGGGATCCGCAAAAAACGGGAAAGAAATAACTCCAGGGGCAGCAATAACATTGCAGGAGGAGGTGGATTGGGCAGGGACAGGGGTGGGGGCGGGGGCAGAGGCGAGGCTCTGGGCTTCGGGAGGCAAGCAGCTGAGAGGTAGTGCCTCCCGAACAGATTCGAGGGTTAAGGGGGTGGGGAGGGGGCTCCCAGTGATGCTAGGCACAGGCTCTGTGGTGGATTTGGCAGCCATGGCCTCAGGTGGTGGACCACCTTCTTCAGGGTGCTCGCTCGGGAAGGCGGTTAGGGGGAGGGAGCATGGGGAAAGGAGGACTGGGGTAAGGTTGCCCAGATTGAGGCCAGCCGGCAATAGGTCATTCTCTCCCTGGGTGACCAGGGTCAAACTTAGGGCCTCGATCTCCTCATACATGGAGAAGAGGTCGTCTTCTGCCACCCCGGGGGTCTCCCCTCTGGTGCCTGCTACGACGGTCGCTTCGGGGTTCGCAGGGGGTTCGGGTGGTATTTGGGCAGAAGGGGCTTCCTCCGGGGTCTCGGAGGGGAGGGTTATTTTGTCTTCCCCTCCCGACACCAGCGGATGGATCTCACTCGTGGGCATAGCGGAAGGCTCAGTGTCAGTGCCTCCCTCCCTGGTCTTCCGGGGGGCCTCCGCATCGGATGGGTGCAGCGGAGCTCGAGCCTTCCGCTTGCCTCGCTTTCCCTGGACTAGAGTCCAGCCCTCCATAGCATCGTCTGGGGGCTGGTTAGCAGGGGTCGTGTCGGAGGGCAGAGGTGATGGTTCAGGGGTTCGGGGGGTGTAGTGGTGAGGCAGCATGAGGGGGGGGCGGTTCTCCTTGGGGCGGGCCCTCTCCTATGCCCAGTAATATCTTTGCTGCACCCTCCTCCATAGGCTCTGCTGGATTGTTAACAGCAAGGGCAGGGCTCCCTCGCTCGTCTGGAGAGGTATCTCTTGGGCCCGGGCAGGAGCAGCGGTGGATCGAGCAGGAGGAGAGGTGGTTTCAGATCTCGGGCGGCCAGGGGCGTCGGCAACGACGGAGCCGATGTCCTGATGGGTCTTGGGGGTCCCGGGTGCCCCTCCCCGCCGGGCCAAGGGGCAGTCTCTTCGGACATGCCCCGCTGATCGGCAGAGGTAGCACCGGGGCTCTCCTGTGGAATAGTAGACCCGATAGCGGGCTCCCTGGTAGGGGACTAGGAAGAACCCCTTGAGCGCCTCTCCATCACGTGCCGCCGGCGGCGGTAGAAGCTGCACTTGCCAGCAGAACGAAAGGACGTGACGGAAGGTGGGGTCCTTGCAGCCCAATGGGAGAGGGCTGATGACGGAAACGGGTTTCCCCAGGGTGGAGAGAGCGGGTAACAGGGCAGTATTGGGTAGAAAAGGAGGGACGGAGGTCAGGACTAGGCGAACGCCCAGGTCTTCTAGTGGCTCCAGGGGACAAATACCGCCCCCCCACCGCCAGGCCCTTCTCCACCGCCTCCTGGGCGGCAGCCTCCGGTGCTAAGAAAAAGACGACCTTCCCATACATTTTGGAGGCCGCCACAATGGCCGTGGGTCCTACCACCCTCGCCAACGCCTGCACGTATGTCTCCATGTGGGGCGAGGTGGGCACCAGGAGGCAACGGACGCCATGCTTCCTGGTCATGGTGGGAAAGGGGCCTCGACCGCTATTGACGGTAGCGGAGGCGGTGGGTGGACGAGATGACGACGCGGCAGGCGGGGTGGGGGCTGCCACCGCCCGGGCATACGCCCTGGGGGCCGGGGGAGGGATGCTCGCATAGTTGGTGGAGGGAACAGCGGGGAGGGATGCCATGGTCAATGACGAGGCCACAGCGGTGGGGGCAGCCTCTGCCATGGAGGGCTTGGTGGTTGTGGCGGGGCCTTTCCCCTTCTTCTCACCCTGGCCTTTCCGGCTAACCGGGGGGGTGCTTTCCTAGAATCTGGGGGGCGGTGGGCGTAGCAGCGGCAATAGTCGCCCCGATGCCTCTGGCTGCTGATGCCCCAGCGGGGGCGGTGGCAGGTGTTTTGGCAGCAGTGGGGGGGGGCTTGGGGGTTGGGCAGAGGGGTAGGTGGGGGAGGGGCAACTGAGGTTGTTAGAGGGGCCTCACCCCTCTCATTCCCCGCCATTGTGAGCAGGGAGAGACGGGGAGATACCAGAAGGAGGAGGGGGAAGCAGATTAACCACTTCTCCCTGTTGGGTTGCAGGCGGCGGGGGGCCAAATGGGTCGGACTGGACAGGGGAAGGAAACAGGAGTTGGGGTCAGGTAGTAGGGGCAAACTGTGGGGTGGGCAGTCCGGGGGTGGGGTGGGGAACGCGGACCCACGCGCGTTTATCCAAAGAGTCTCGTTTGGTCAGCTGTTGTGTCTGGTCCGGATGATGGAATTCAAAGCAAGCAGTTGAGGCTAGAGGCAGATGGCAGGTTGTCAGCAGGGACAGACGGCGGGGGGCCGTGACGGTTGTAGTAGTGTTGGGGGGGGCACTGATGGATCGGGGGGCAGCTCCGTGCCGCACCCCCTGTGCCTCTACAAACGCAGTCAAGACACAGTCAAACTCCCCCCACACGAGAGTACAGTTCAAAAGTTACTCAGTCTTACGGCCCCCTCCACAATGATTTGTAGCTTCCCTGGGCGATCTCTCTGTCAGCTGTCTTCTCTCCCGGTCTTTGTGGAGCATTCCAAAAATGCCAAGCAAAGATAAGAAAACGATTAATTGCGGGTCCACAAACAAACAGCAAAACAGTTGGGTCTGGGGGCTTCCACTCCCCTCCTCCAGGGAGCGGGTTAGCAGTCCTCCCCCCTCCTCCAGAAAACAAAAAAAAACAAAGAAAAAGCATTTGGCCCGGTCGCCGGGGGGAGGGGGAAACTAAAGCAGGGGCAAAAAGCAAGGAAAGCCCAGGCCAGAGGGCAGCAGGAGAGTGCCAGAAGGGAGCCTTCTTCCCTGTAGAGGGAAGAAAGTTTGCTAAAGATTAATTAAAGCACCTGAAGCCAATTAGAGCACCTGAAGCCAGTCACCTGATAAAACCCCCTGCTTCAGTCAGACAAGGGAAGGAGTTGAAGCAGAGAGCAGTTTGGAGGGAAGCAGGGGAGAGTTTGGAGAAGTGCTGCAGTGGGCTAAGAAGACCAAGACCCTAGGTAAAGGGACACCTGGTTTGTGAAGAGGGAGGGCAGGAAGCCCCACAAGCTGAAGGGCAGGAGAGGGAAGTAGCCCAGGGGAAGGAACCGCTAGTTCAAGCAAAAAGAAAAGGAGTACTTGTGGCACCTTAGAGACTAACGAATTTATTTGAGCATAAGCTTTCATGAGCTACAGCTCACTTCATCGGATGCATACTGTGGAAAATACAGAAGATGTTTTTATACACACAAACCATGAAAAAATGGGAGTTTATCACTACAAAAGGTTTTTTCTCCCCCACCCCACTCTCCTGCTGGTAATAGCTTATGTAAAGTGATCACTCTCCTTACAATGTGTATGATAATCAAGGTGGGCCATTTCCAGCACAAATCCAGGTTTTCTCCCCCCCGCCCCCAACAAACCCACTCTCCTGTTGGTAATAGCTTATCTAAAGTGATCACTCTCCTTACAATGTGTATGATAATCACACTTCCTCGACACTACAGCACTAATAAACGGTGGTCACATAAACACCACCCTATACCGGAAACCTACTGACCGCTATTCCTACCTACATGCCTCCAGCTTTCACCCTGACCACACCACACGATCCATTGTCTACAGCCAAGCTCTGCGATACAACCACATTTGCTCCAACCCCTCAGACACTGGGGAAAGTCCAGACTGACTCCTAAAAAATTAATAAGAAAAATACTTTGAGATCTTCAAAGGAGAAGTACTTGATAAATGGAAAGTGTTTCACCAACACTACCTGTGCCTCAGTGTCTCTGTGCCCAATTTCACAGATGGATAAACTGAGTCAGAGAGAGATTAAAGCACAAATTTTCAGAAGAGTTGACTAGTTTTGAGTGTCTCCAGTTTCACTGACCACCTTGGGTGAAATCCTGGTTCCTCTAAAATCAGTGAGAACATTCCCATTGACTTGAGTGGGGCCATGTTTTCACACCTAGAGCCTGCTTTTTCAGAGGTCCACAAACCCAGTTGCACTCAATAAGAGCAGCAGATGCATAGTACCTCGAAGAATCATGCCTAGGAGTCTCAAGTTGGATACTCAAAGAATTAGGTACACAAAATTGGTGCGCTCTTTTTGCAAATGTTGCTGTGACTGCCTTATCCTGGTTCACAGAGTGAGTCAATAGCAGATTTGGGAACACAACCTAGAAGAGTCCTGATTCCCAGTCCCCTGCTCTCAAAAACAACCATGCTGCCTCTTTACAATCCCTACTCACACAGTTATTAAGGACAGAGTCTGAACCTAAACTATCAAATAGCATTGCAATGGTAGGCTTAATCAAGTTCTCAGTGTTACTTTAAAACAGACTGGGACTTAATGTAATTTGTGAATGGACAAAGAATGTTCAAATGGTTAAAGCAGAGGACCAGGAGACCTGGATTCCATTTTGGCCTTCTTATAGATGTGTGAATGTGGGAAAGTCACTTAGCCGCTCTATGCCTCAGTTTCCCCATCCAAAAGAGTGAGATAATGCCTACTTTGCAGGGTGATACGAACCTAAATTCATTCATATTTGTGAATGGCTTTAGGAAGGCACTCTGTAGGAACTGCAGCTTTTCAAAAAAAAATTGTCTATGTTGAGGATTTTTTCTTCTTTTGATGGGTGACTAAAATGTCACTAGTTTTTCATTATCAATCATTAAGGTCAGACAGAGAGTAGATTTTGTGCTTGCACTAATACATTTTCAAGACACTTTTGCAAGGCTGAAATTTTATACCACCGTCATAAATTCCACTTTTTACTTTGTGATATTAATAGTTTCAAAGAGCTTTCAGACCACAGTACACTAAACACAAAACCATCTTAGTTTCATATAATGAATCTACTCTGCATACCATATGACAAAATAAGTTCCCAAGGTTTCTAATATATTATTTTTAAAGAGATAAACAGCTAATGTGCATGGGCAATAACTACTTTCCGTGACTTAAAATATTCCTTCTACAAAACACCACAAAACAAACAGCCAATATTATAAACAAGAAACCTGTAATATGCTATGCAACAAACAAAGTAACTGTGTAGCATGCAAAAAAGTGCCTTGAACCACAAAGCTACTGTGGTTTTCCTATTGTATGTTAAAAAGTACTAAACTAATTAAAATTTTATTCAGAAATTCTCCTGGTCTTGGCTGAAGTTTAAAATCTTAATTGATAAGTTGAAACAATAGCTGTATAATTGGTTTACAGCAAAAAATGTGTTACATCACTATGATCCTACCAGAATGCTCTCTAGAAACAAAATGATAAATTTTGCGAATGGGATTTAATCCAAAAATTGGAATATTCTTTCCTCGTCAATTACTTTGTTAATAATGTATAAAATATGCAGAGTACATTGTGTAATTACAATTATGCAAATAGGCTTTTGTATTAATCAGAAAACAAATGGTTTTATAAAATGATACACAAAGGAACATAAAAATAAAATAAATGAAAGGATTTGTATTTAGTATTTTCTTGTTCAAAAGTCAGCTATATTGTGATCTATGAACTAAAAATCACCATTTCTATCTAACTTCTAGTTATAGTTGTTACTTTCAACTAGGAATTAAATTGATTTTTCTCAGTCTGTTCTTGAATGTGTTTTCTCCAATTCTTACACTAAAGTGCAGAGCTAAAGTTTAAGGGCAATTGCATGTTATTTATCTATTTTGATCTGGAGTCACTCTTATAAAGCATCTGTGTAATTTTAACTCAAGTCACTATGCTAAGTGAATTTCATTTTAGTTTGGCAACTGTACTGAATATTCTCAAAGTCTTGATAGAACAGAGTTGATGCATTTGTATTGGGTCAAAACAGAACATAGTAGAGGAATCAAATGAGCTAATTACCCATCAATCACAGGAAAATATTCTCTCTCTCTAGACTCAAATGGGGTTTGAATAAAATGTACAGTATAAGGCTGTAAGGTATTTAGTGCATCTCCTCAGCAACACAGGCTACTGCAAACATATCAAATTTGCCTTCTAGACTAGCTTCCCATAGAATCTCAAATCAAGTCCAAGGTCTCAATCCTTATCTTCAAAGCGCCCCATGGCCCAGTCCCAGGATATCTAAAAGATTGTTTAAAGATCCGAGATGAAGGTCATAATTGACAAGTATTCTCCTCTGGCACAAAGGAATTCTCAACAATAGAAGTAAAGCTTGTCTAGGCAAGGCACAAACCTTCTCTGGAGGCAGTCTGACTGTGGGATGAACTCCCCCAGTAACTCAGGACCACAACAAACTTCACCACCTTTTGCTTCAATTGCAAGGCATGTTTCTTTGACCTTGCCTTTTCTGACATAAACACATAACAACAGGGGTATATATTTTTTCCCGTACAAAAAAACACTTCAAAAACATGATGCTCCACTGCACAAGCTTCTCCCTCTGGAGAGAGGGTGAGAGAACAAACAACACGTGACAGATGTTAGTCATGTGCCTTAAAGGACGACCAGAAGGCACTCAAATACTACAGTGATAAGTAGGATATAAAAACCTATACAGAATAGAATGAAAAAAATAGGGTGATTCAGTGAGAATCATAGCAACTTAACTATAGGGAAGAATGGACAGAATTTAAAGGAAAAAGCATAAACTAATGAAGGTCATACAGGAAGATAGTAGTCAATGACTTCTGTTGAGAGAGATCCCAGACTCAATTAAATACCTTCATAAGGCTGATGTACCATGGTAGGTTCATTGTGTCTATTGATCCACTAGGAACTGCATCACTGTCAAAAGTTTAGCACTGTTAGTGTTTTCCATACACTGCCGCTAGAGAAGACAATTGCTGTTTAAGATGAATGTTTGATTTAACACACACACACACACACACACACACACACACACAAAATAAGGACAGGTAGGAATTCATTCCATATTCTTCAGGCATTAGGTTGGTCACTAAACCAGATCTCACAAGTAATTTAGAAACATTTTATCTTCTCCATTCAAATCATCAATGAAAACATCGTTGAATATTTCTCAGGCAACATATTAACTGGGATTCAACAAGAAGACTATCAGCTGCTAAGCTTTAATGCAGACATGAAATAGAAATACAGTCATGTATGGATATGAGACATCAAATAAAAAAAATCAAAGCTCTGGCACATGGTACAAAGCTACAGCAATATCACCAAACAGCCAACAAACTAAAGAATTTCATTAAACCAAATACTATATTCAAGTATGGAAATAACCCAAACCCAAATGTAAAAGTAAAACAACCTGCAGATTTTAGTGTTTTCAGACAAATGGTAGATGCTATAACCTCAAAGCCAACAATATTTCAAGATTTATATTTGTGACACTAATTTGCTTTGAAAAAGTAAATTAGACAATGACCTGCAGCAGAATCAGGGTCTACATTTTAAGCAGAACAGACTGCCTTGCGCAGTATAAGGGCAGCAAAATGCTTAGTGATTGTGAGTTTTGCTGTGAAGTGCATAAATTTTCCAGAACAGCAAAAATAGCCTAGAGCCAGCCCTGACCTTCAGTATTCCAATATTTGCTCTGTCCTCTTGCAAACAGGCTAACGGACAACTTGATATCCTTTTCAAATGATTTTAGCTATAAAGCTATATGAACAGGGAGGCTGGACACAACCACAGGTCACTTGTGCCAAAGGCTAAAAACTGAATTAGAGTTCTATGACTTATAGTAACTGGCTGGAATAATACATAGAACATGTTTAACTGATTTTAGTTAGCTGAAGTAACTAGACTGGCAATCAAATCAAGACTGAAAATTAAACAGACTAGCAGTCAGTGGAATAGGGAAAATTGGTTGAAAACATAAGAAGGATCTTGTTCTCTCATTTGCATCAGGTTTATACTAGTGTAACTCTGAGTTCCAAGGAGTTACTCTTAATTCACACTATTGTGAGTTAGTGGAGAATCAGGCACAAAATATTTAATCTGAAACAAAAAATGAACCTGGATTTTCTGGGCTATCTACCTTAATAAACATCAGCTGTGAGAAAAGTCTCAGCTGGTAGGTACTAAAATCAATTTAAGGGATTTAATTAGCAAATCCATCAAGGGAAGTATAAATAACAACTAGTTTATAGATGCTGTGAACATCTGATTGCTCAGTCAGCACTAACATTAACAGGACACATCTGTTCGAAAATCCCCTTCAGGACTGGCGATTACATTTGACAAACTGTTTTTACTACAAGTGCATTATCCATAGGCTCTGGCAATCAGGTTTTATGAAGGACTAACAAATATCAGTAGCACAATCATACATCAGAATGCAGCTAATTTAATTGAGGGCCTCTGTAAATAACTGTCATGCTCTTCTGCTATCTTAAAGACACTTAAGTGAAAGATCACTTGCATTAACTCCTAACCAAATAAAACTTATTAGCATATAAATAGGGTTTTACAGTAGGTAGGCATTTAAGAATTATTTATTCAGTAGTCAAAGTAGTCTGTTTAAAAAACAAACAGAAAAGATGGATTGTAAACTCTTTAGGCAGGGTCTAACATTGGACATTGTGCAATGAGAAGAACAAAGGATGTGGGAAAGACACAGAAAAGAGAGGATTAAGAGTATAACACCTTTAAGTGGTTATCTAGGCTTGTTTCTGGCACATCTTGATCTCCCAACTATGGATACATCTGTGACCGGTTGGATCACAGAAACCCCTTTGGGACTGTGGGCACCTCATGTGCCTACACTACCTCTGAGCCCGTTTTCCCTGCCAGATTGGGACTTCAGTACCTTGCCTTGTTTGAGCCAGACACGCTTTCCTGCTGCAAACACAGATCCAAGTCTGAACCACGTCTCCCACAACTGCAGGCTTAACTGAAAACAGCTTAAGAAGTGCTCCTGTCTCCCGCTCCCAGTGGGGTCCAAACCCTGAATAAATCAGTTTTACTCTTGTCATAAATATAAAGGGAAGGGTAAACACCTTTAAATCCCTCCTGTCCAAAGGAAAAACCCTTTCACCTGTAAAGGGTTAAGAAGCTAAGACAACCTCGTTGGCACCTGACCAAAATGACCAATGAGGAGATAAGATACTTTCAAAGTGGGTGGGAGGGAACAAAGGGTTCTCTCTGTCTGTGTGATGCTTTTGCCTGGACCAGAGCAGGAATGCAGGTCAGAACTCCTCGAAAGAGTTAGTAAGCAATCTAGTTAGATATGCGTTAGATTCTGTTTTGTTTAAATGGCTGATAAAATAAGTTGTGCTGAATGGGATGGATATTCCTGTTTTTGTGTCTTTTTGTGACTTAAGGTTTTGCCTAGAGGGATTCCCTATGTTTTGAATCTGACTACTCTGTAAGGTATTTCCCTTCCTGATTTTCAGAGGTTTTTCTTTTTCTTTAATTAAAATTCTCTTTTAAGAACCTGATTGCTTTTTCATTGTTCTTAAGATCCAAGGGCTTGGGTCTGTGTTCACCTATGCAAATTGGGATTTTTATCAAGCCTTCCCCAGGAAAGGGGGTGTAGTGCTTGGGGGGATATTTTGTGGGGGGGACGTTTCCAAGTGGGCATTTTCCCTGTTGTTTTTGTTAGACACTTTGGTGATGGCAGCATAAGGTCCAACATAAGGTCCAGGGACAAAAGGTAAAACAGTTTGTACCTTGGGGAAGTTTTAACCTAAGCTGGTAAAAATAAGCTTAGGGGGTCTTTCATGCAGGTCCCCACATCTGTACCCTAGAGTTCAGAGTGGGGAAGGAACCTTGACAACTCTGTATAAAGCTTATACAGGGTAAACTCATAAATTGTTTGCCATCTATAACACTGATAGAGAGATACACACAGCTGTTTGCCCCCCCCCCCCAGGTATTAATACTTACTCTGTGTTAATTAATAAGTAAAAAGTGATTTTATTAAATACAAAAAGTAGGATTTAAGTGGTTCCAAGTATTGACAGAACAAAGTAAATTACCAAATAAAATAAAATAAAACACGCAAGTCTAAGCCTAATACAGTAGGAAACTAAATGCAGCTAAATCTCACCCTCAGAGATGTTCCAATAAACTTCTTTGACAGACTAGCCTCCTTCTAGGTCTGGGTCCAGCAGTCACTCACACCCCTGTGGTTACTGTCCTTTGTTCCAGTTTCTTCAAGGCCTCTATTTGGGGTGGCGAGGCTATCTCTTGAGCCAGCTGAAGACAAAATGGAGAGATTTCCCAGGGGAAATATAGTCTCTCTTGTGCGTGGAAACTCCTCTCTCCCCCGGTGTAGAATTACAGCCACAAGATGGAGTTCTGGAGTCACATGGGCAAGTCACATGTCCATGCATGACTCAGTTCTTTACAGGCTGACACCAGTGTCCACATGCTAGTTTGAACGTTCCCAGGCAAGCTCAGATGTGGATTGGCATCTGTCAAGGTCCACTGTTAGCCAAGTACTCCCAATTACTTGAATAACCCCTTCACACTATGTTGACCAGATTTGCCTTAGGTGCTTCCTACAGCAAACACTTTAAATACAAGCACAGAGCAAACACTCATAACTTCAGATATAAAAATGATACATGTATACAAATAGGATGAATACATTCTGTAGAACATAACCTTTGAAAAGATATGTTACATGACATATGTAGCATAAAACATATTCCACTTAGGTCATATTTACATTCATAAGCATATTTCTATAAAGCATTATGGGGTGCAACGTCTTCACTAAAGAAGTAACCCAGACTCTTACCCAGGTGTCCCCAACCCTCCTACTGTCCACACACAAAGACATCTGACATGGGTTCAGTGGTGATTTAAACCTGGGCTAGCTGGCCAGGCAGGTCATATAGCTTTGAGCCCAGGTTCCACTTTAACCCAGGCTGGTAACCTGCCTACTTTCCACTGAGGACAGAGGCTAATGAAGCACAAGTTCTGAGAGTCCTCCAACGCCTTCCCGCAATTCTATATGGACCATATTTTCTTACCCTCTACCTACTCCAGAGGTGGGGAAACTACAGCCCATGGGCCACATCCAGCCTGTGGGACCCTCCTGCCCGGCCCCTGAGCTCCTGGCCCGGCCCCTCCCCTGCAGCCTCAGCTCACTGCACTGCCAGTGCAATGCTCTGGGCGGCGGGGCTGCAAGCTCCTGGGGCAGCGCAGCTGCAGAGCCTGGCCTGACCCGGTGCTCTGTGCTGCACAGTTGCATGGCTGGCTCCGGCTGGGCGGTGTGGCTGTAGGGCCATCAGCCACCAGTGCTCCAGGCAGTGCGGTAAGGGGGCAGGGAGAGGGCGGGTTGGATAGAGGACAGCGGAGTTCGGGGGGTGGTTGCGGGCGGGGGTGTGGATAGGTGTTTGGGCAGTCAGAGGGCAGGGAACAGGGGTGTTGAATGGGGGCAGGGGTCCCGGGAGGGCAGTCAGGGAAAGAGGGGGGTTGGATGGGGGAGCAGGGGGCAGTCAGTGGACAGGGAGAAGGGGTGGTTGGATGGGGAAGGGGTCCCGGGGGCGGGGGAGTCAGGAAGGAGAGGGGGGGTTGGACGGGGCAGCGGGGGGCAGTCAGGGGCACGGGTTCCAGGGGCGGTCAGGGAGAAGGGGTGGTTGGATGGGGCAGGGGTCCCGGAGGGCAGTCAGGAATAAGAGGAGGGGTTGGATGGGGCAGTGGGGGGCAGTCAGGGGTGGGGGTTCCGGGCGCGGTCAGGGGACAGGGAGTGGCGGGGGGGAATGGGGCAGGGAATGGGGGGGCCATCAGGGAACAGGGGGGGTTGGATGGGGCAGGAGTCCTGGGGGGGGGCGCGTCAGGGGGTGAGAAGCGGTGGGAGGATAAGAGGCACAGCCTCCTCTAACCAGCCCTCCATACAATTTCCAAAACCCAATGCTGCCCTCAAACCAAAAGGTTTGTCTGCCCCCAATCTACTCCCTTCTTCTGCACCAAAAGCACCTTCCAGTTTCTATAGTGTTTAACCCCCACATTGCATGCGCCTGGCTACATTTCCACTGTGCTTTCACAGCACCTGAGGAGAGATGCCATCCAAGAAATCTGCCTACTAGTATGCAGCCAGATGTTGACACCAAGGAACTGGTGGACCACCAACGATACCGTTGTAACTCTTCACGGTCTGCTTTGGACTTAACTATCTTGTGTAGGTTTGTATCATCTGCAAATTTTGCCACCTCATTGTTTACCCCACATTCTATATGGGGGCCACCAATTATATGTTGATGTTATGGGAGATATTACAGCATAAGGGGTGTGGCTTTCCCTGTTTAGGGCCAGTCTCTCAACTTTGATGGGGGATGTTATGTTATGTGCTGTAACGTGGACTTTGAAGGAACCTCCATTTTTCCTGCACCCTCTACCTCTCTTCTTTCCCCATCCATGTGCAATCCAAGATGGATTCCAAATGGGGGGTGGGGGACAAACATGCAACCAACGATTTAACTTGGCATGAAATGCTGCATGCACATAAAACAGGGATTATGAGTGCAAGCAGAGTAATCCCTACAGATGGGCAGCACAACCATATACATGTATATATCTTGCAGTGTGCTTTTTCACGTACTGGCACTAGCATTAAAATGTTTTCAGAGGCAGCCTAGATTTTAAGTCTGCTGCATGACAGTATGAAGTCCTAAGCAGTGGCAAAGTCCTTCAATACCGCAGTGCAGTGGAGTACCACTGCTCAGGGTGGAAGGAAGGGAAGGCAGAGTGTTACAAAGGCATATCCAGTGGTGATTCTATGCTGCTACATCCTACTTCAGCATTCTGTTTATACTGGCACAAATTTTTGTCCATTCTGCTGCAGAAGAACTTCTCATACAGAAGGAACTCTAATTCTAAATGGTCTCTCAAGTTTCTAGGCAGAGCAAATTTTCCACACCCCACTTCATAGTTCACTAGAGCTCTCCAGGCATCATTGTCCAAATCAGTCACCAGGCAACAAAGGATCTCCAAACCACAGATGGATGGCTTTCTATCAAAAGCCTGGAGTGGGAATTCTTTCTTCCGATCTGGAATTTCCAGCAAATTGACATCTTCCTATACCACCACTGCCTGAAATAATATTAAGATAAGCAGTGCAAAACAACATGCTCTGCATGCATCCACAAGTGTTATTTCTGAAGTCAGACACCTCAACAGTTAATTAAAAGTAACCTGAAACAGGGGAAAAAATTGGGCTTGTGCTTTTTCATTATGTGTAAGTTTGCTTCTTTATGATGTAAAACAGTGATCCCCAAAGTCTGACACCCCACCTCACAGGGTGCAGAGGAATGTTTGGGGGGCATGTGTGGCAGGGCTCAGGTCGGTCCCCACAGGGAGAGGGCAGCACCCAGCCCCACATTGCTCCCAGCCCTGCTCCACTCTGCCGCCTGCTCTGGCCCCAGCCACAGCTCCACTCCATCTCCTGCCTCTAGCACCAGCTCCTCCCCCAGCCCCAGTTCAGCCCCAAGCTCCGCCTTCAGCCCAAGCTCCTCTGCTGAACCAACTGCGCAGTAACGAAGGTGGGGAGGTGCGAACAGATTCAATTACTGGTAAGGAGGGGCGCAACAGGAAAAGTTTGGGCACCACTATGTGGAACGACACCCTCCAAGTTTTTATCAAAAGAAAAAAAAATACGTTGCTTGGGGTTTTTTGTTTTGTTTTTTGTTTGTTTTTAACCCATAAAACATTCAAGTCTTCTCTACCTTGAAAGATTATAGAGACTGGAGAACTAGTGAAATTACAGAATCACAACAACCTGAAAGCTTTGCGTTTGAGAGGTGAAAGGATTATAAGTCAGACTCAATCTTTTTGGTTCCCTTAACGTCAATGACTAACATCCATTTTGAAGAAACGTTGTCTGTTATTCATTCAACAATTCCACTCCTTCAGTTAAATTGTAGGGTTCACAAGTTACGTGTATCAAGATTCTGACCCCACCTTCAAGGCCTCAAGCAGAGAAGATCAACATTTAGATCCCTTATATTAAAGAGATAAAAAGCAAGCAGAAAACCTCCCAACTTTATTACAAATAAAAAACTTTCAGGCCTTTATTCATACATCCATAGACTAAGGTCAGAAGGGATCATTGTGATTATCTAGTCTGAGCTTCTGCACATCGCAGGCCCCAGAACTTCACCTGGTTACTCCTGTAATAGACCCATAACCGCTGGCTGAGTTACTGAAGCCCTCAAATCAAGATTTAAAGACTTCAAGTTACAGAGAATCCCCCATTTACTCTAGTTTAAACCAGCAAGTGACCCATGCCCCACACTGCAGATGAAGGTGAAAAACCCAGGGTCTCTGCCAATCTGACCTGGGGGAAAATTCCTTCCCATCCCAAATATGGCAATGACTTAGGCCCTGAACATGTCAGCGAGACCCACCAGCCAGACACTTGGGAAAGAATTCTTCTTCGGGTGCTGTCTCTGTGGGTGCTCCACTGTTTCTGTAGTAACTCAGGAGACCTCCCCATCTACTGTCCCATCTCCAGCCATCGGAGATATTTGCTACCAGCAGTCACAGATGTTGCATACAACACAAAAATAAATACACCTCATACTTTCATTTTCATGCCCCTACTTCAGTTTTTCTCCTTGTTTGCATAAGTTACTATAGTCAATTTGTCCGAGCGGAACCAGATTGATCTGACCGCACTGAAGCTCTGTAAATGGAAGAGGGCTAGCCACACTGCCAGGCCCCAGACCCTCTTCAAAGAGCAACCACATTACCAGGGTCTCTTTTTGTGAGACAGACATTTACTCTTTGATGTTTTTGCCTCTCTGTATTTCAGTCAGAATGTAGTGGCTTCTCAAGGACCCAAGGCCTTGGATCCAGGCAGGGGCATGCCCCCTACCACCCCAATAATAATCTCCGCCACTGTCTCTAGCTTCTCCCCAGGCCCCCCTGCCAGGATTGGTATCCCTGAGCCTGTCCTCCTCTCTTTCTTCCAGGGTGGCAGTTAGGCTGAGTGCCACTGAACGCTCCTGGGAAAGGCACTGCAGCTGGCACTCCCGCCGAGCCCCACTGGAGGGAGCCTGGAGCAGGGAGGCCGGGCTGGCTGCACAGCTCTGCCAGGGGGGGCACGGGGAAGCCTGCCTTCCTCATCTGCAGCCTTTGGAAATGTTTGGAGCCCACCTGAGGTACAGAGAAGGGAGCTCAGGACAATGGGTGGGGGAGGCAGTGGGGTCCGGGGGCCATAGGTGGGGGGATCTGGTGTTTAAGGTGCCCTTCCAAAAGTAGTCACATTTAAATCCCTGTGCATGCCCCTGGATCCAGGCAGACTGCCATCAGTCTCCAATCCTAAAGTCTGAGGGAAATCCAGTAATTCTAAATTTGGGCTTGAATGTAGTTTACAGAATGTTGAGTCCTAAAGCAATCTTACATAAGGTACGCAGCTTAACCAGCACCGGGTTGGGTAAGGAGAATCCACCTGACAAGGGCGATTCATCATCTAATCCTGCATGGATTGGGGAGAGACGACGACGCTTTGAGGCGTTGTGTGACTCTTAATGCGGAGAGAATGCACTGATGAGACCGAATTAGCCATGGTGTGAAGAGCCCCATTTCATATACAGGTAGTGTAAGACATACTACGATACTAATGGCTGAGGGTACGTCTCCATTGCAATCAGAAGTGTGACTGCAGCACATGTAGATATAGTATGGGCCGGCTTTAATCTAGCTACCTCCATTTACAGTAGCAGTAAAGGTGTCAACGCGGGCTAGCCACTCAAGGACATACCCAGGATCCTTGGGGGTGCTTGTACAGGCCGTGCTGCCAAGGCTTCACTGCTACTGTTGTTTGAGCTAGCTAGATCAAAGCTAGCTAGGGTATGCCTGCACATGCTGCAGTCATAGATCTGATTGCAGCATAGACACATCCTGTGTTGTTCCTCAGTTGAAAGTAACTTTTGTTCCTAAGATCAGAGTTTTTGGACAGCTAGGGACCTGAGTTGCTAGTGTACAAATGCTCAGTGACAAAATAAATCTCAGATGTGATTGGTTTCATTTAGCTAGCCATATTGAAAGGGGATTAGAAAGGAAAAAGGTGAGCAAATAGACTAAAAAGCATAATTTTCAAAGCAAAGAACTCTGTGTAGGAGAGCAGCTGGCTTGCAGGCTAACAGTGTCAGCAGCTGAAATAAGATAAAGTTACCTCAGATAGGGTATCAGTTCAGATAAACACGCAGAAAGTGGTTTGTAGAAATGTGGAGATGCAGCAATCACCTTTCTGCGGTAATGTGCTTCAGGTGTGTGGACTGAGAGGTAACTCAGCCTTATTATTATTTGTTTTGTGGTAGCCCCTCACCGTCCCAATCAGTGATCAGGACCCCTGTGTGCTAAACACTGCTCAAACATATAATAGAAAAAGTACTTAAAATCTTGGCATATGATGAAATAGGTGGATAACCCAAACAAATGGGGAGGGAGGAATGGGGCAGACAAGGTAACAGTGAAGCCACCAATGACTATAAAAATAACCAGCTGCCTCAGCACACTAACAATCTAGCTATTGCCTCGAACAGTTATAATATTTCCAATTATCTTTGAAAGCGCAGAGCATACATGCACACCAGCAGCCATCAGGCTTTAAGATTGCCAGCTCCCTCAGACCTCAAGTGACCCTATTCCAAAGTGCTTGCTACAGAGATGCCTTTTACCTACCAGAGATTTAAAAACCATGAGTGAGATCTGGTCTGGCTGGCACATTTTGTAGGGGGTAATTACATCACCTAAGTTTCAATGTTTTCTGTTGTCACTTGATGGCAGGGAGAAATTGAGTATCTGGAGTGCCATAGAATGATAGACAACATACTGAAGTTCCAAAAGCCTTCAGGGTACAGGTCATCAGTTTTTTTTAAGCTAACATCATAGGCTTGGGCGGGCGGAGGGGGGATATTACAAGAATCCCCTATTGGTCTTTGACTAGTTTCTGAAAATATACTCAAAAATTCAGTGCCGTGATGTCTTAGAAATATCCTAATCTTTTATTTGTACAGACTAGATATTAACTGTCCCAGACATTTATAAATGTAGTAAATATAAGAAAGAGGATCATTCAATAAGGCTCCAAAGGAAAACGGTACCCTTGAACAAAATTAACTAAACTTTAGCTAGTCAAGAATACCATTTTTTACACTAGGGGATTTAAAGATTATGAGAGGATTTGAACGCATCTGTCACATTTGGCCTGGTTTCATTTTGTGAAGCTTTCTTAGTTAAACTTCACTAAAAAAGCTTGTCAACATATGACTATATGACTATTTTTAGATGATCTCATTTTATATGCTGGCTTTGATGTACTGATTTTCTACAGGGAAAGATTTACAAGGAGAGGCATTAGGAACGTTGACTCCGCTGAAGCTGCAAATTATTAATATAGCATGCTATGGCAAAATGGCAAAATTAACAAGCAAAATTGTACGATAAACCTTAGCAGGATCTTTCCCAAATACAGTTGTACTTAGCATTTAACAATTTGTTGTTTAAAAAGACTTGAATTCTGCAAGGAGCAAAATATTGGAAGTCATAGGAGGGAAGTAATAGTTAATATAAACAGATATTTAAAACCATCTATCTGAGGGTTATTTTAAGACATCTATAACTATGCCATCAGAGTGCAGCTATCCATGTACTTCTCCTCCAAGGAGTTTACTGGATATTGTAAAGGGAAGTGGAGCCTGAAATGTACTTGCTTCTGAGCAGCAGGCAGAAGCTCCACATTAGTCCAGTTTAACCTCAGAGATGGCTGATAAAATTGCTCTCAACATAAGAACGACGAGCAACATTTATTTACTCCACATAAAGTAATAATTTAGATGCTTATCTACCTTTTTGTCTTTGTATGAGTGCAATACCATTAAGGGTAAAGCCTTGTTAAAGCCAATTTCCAAAATGAAGTTTCAGTGTATCAGGTACTTCATATTTTGTAACTCTTCAATATCTCTGGCTGACACTTAACAGAACCCCAGCTGCTTGTGATTACAGATGTTAAGCACTGAAGCGTCAGCCACAAGATACATTTTGCTGACATCCAGCATACTCTCCTGCTGGTGTAAAAGTGTACTTTTAAGTGATATTATAACAATCTGTTCTATTTTAAATTACTGTGTTTTTTGTCGTCCCATTCCTGCATTCCATATATACTGGAAATGGTTTGACCTTCTTATTACGTTAAAAGGTGTCTGGCAAAAATACTGCAGTTGGTTTTTTTTATACACAATGGGAGAAGGTGATGCTTCCAATACAATTGCTGTATCACTGAATAGCTGAAGGACTTGGAATTGTGAACAACTGCAGCAATTATTTTTAAGTATACACATTTTGTACTGTACTTGTAATCAGACCTCACTTCAGGAACAGGTAGCATCATTTACTTCTTTTGTAGTAAACAAGTGACTTGATTAGAATGCTAAGCCAGCTACAGCTCAACGTTTTTACAATTAGAGGTATTTCTTCCTGATTACGGTTCTAAATATTGGCTCTTGGTTTACATTATGTTCCTCTAGGTATTATTTTTAAAATGTATTATATGTTGAGAGACTTTTCTAATTTAATTATGTTTATAGTTACTCTGCACAATTGCTTCATTTCAGCATTTAAATCCCCAAATATTTGCACCGAGTGGTTTCCATTGCACAGACATGTATTTTTCAATAAAGGAAAATAATGTTTTCTTTCTCATCCATTCAACAAGAATTGTCAGTTTTCTCAACTACTTTTTTCTTCCTAACAAATCTCTATGAATCAAAGTGACTAAAAATAGATGACTATAACAAAAAACAAAGATACCAATCCTATAAACCGTTTAATATCAACAAGTAATTAACATTTTGGATAATAGAAGTCCCTGTTAAGACCTCATAATACACATCCTGAGATATCCAAGCTTGTCCAGAGACACCAGGGAAGACCAAACTTGGCCTTTCAGATATTTTTAAAATAGAACAAAGGCAGAATTAAAGGCACAATTAAAAAAAATTAAATCCTTTGCTGTTCATGTTAAGTACTTTGCCCTTCAAGAACCTAAATATCTTTTTAGTACACGGTATGTATAATCTGCAAATGGTATGGTAATTGAGAGTTTCTGAGATCAAAGTAGTTAAAAAGAATCAGTAGGCAAGAGTATAAACAAAGCAGATGAAGTAAATAAATCTGGCTACTAAAGCGTAAGTACAACATTGTAAGAAAAATAATTCAAATGTGACACTACTGCATATTTGGTTTTCCAAAGCTGATTTAAGGAAGAGAACCTCGGATGACAGTAATTAGGAGATTATTCAGGAAGATTATTACTGGGTCAAAATCAATTATGGACTTGCCTATATGGAGTTAGCATATTTTCCAGTAAATTACATCCCAGTACACTGATGTGCATGCAAAAAGAAGTTACAAATATCTGAACTAACGCATGATGGATGGTGAAGGAAAAACTAGAAAAGCTAGGAGCCATTCAAGTTTCTTATTGCGATGTAATCAACGTTTCTCGAATTTACCAAAAACGTTGTGTGACGTTTTCACAATGCCTCTACAAATGCATCTGGCATTTGTTTGCACCAACTACACCCTTCTTTGCTCATATGAACAAACAATGAGCTCTGCAAAATGAAAAGATGAATTGGCTGACACCTGCCAAGAATTGGGTTGATGGTGGTAAGGCCTACATTTAAATACTGGGGAAAAACGTGTTTCAATCTCTACATTTAGCATTCATGCTAATCTTTCCACAGGAAGGATGAAATTAAAAGATTAATGATTCCTTCCCTCCTTCCCCTGAAATTCTGTTCCAGTTGGGATTCAAGAGTTCAGATCTCTGTTCTGGGTTATGGTAAGGGTCTCCTCTAACATATGGGAAAGAGGGGTTTAGAAATTATTCTAAAAAGATTTACAGTTAGAAAGTCAGGACTATGTTCTTCAAATTTTCTATTATCTTCTAATCTAGTCTGGTGCTGTTGATAGATGTAGCCACTTCTTCCCAACTATTCTTTTTTGTGAGAGACTAGACATAAGAGGACTAGATACTGAAAGGAAGGATGGTCCAGTGGGGCGCTTGCCTGGATCTTTGCCACAGGGTTCCTGTGTGAGTTTGCGCAAGTCACTTAGGGACAGAGATACGATCTGTAAAATGAGGAATAATAGTACTTTCCGAATCTTGCAGGGGTGTTGCGAATGTGTGTTGCTCAGACATTATGGTAACAGAAACCATATACTTTAGACAGACAAGGGACCAACAATGGAAGGAGAGAGGAAAACAATCTAGGAATTGGGGTGGAAGTTCAGAAGCTGCTCATTAAGAATTCTCTCTCACTATGAAGAGTCCTTCTCCAATAACTTCTGGGGTTATTTTAATGTGTTTTCTCTAAAAATTTCTTCTGCATTATCATGTGCTAGAACCACCTCATCACTACCTATGTGACAAAACATTTATTGCAGAGGTTTTTGGACAGCTAGCACCTCCTGAGTTTGTGGTTCTATTGCTTCACTGGCTACTCTATCAGGCTATGGAAGAAATACCAACAAATGGGTTTAGGTAGCCCTGTCATAATATGGACATGAAATTATTTATGTTGAAATAGATAGATAGTACATCTGGTAGAGGAGAATAAAGGGATTAAAGTCAGCAGAAGCAGCGTAACGTTGAATCAAGAACATATGAATAACAGAACCCTAAAACTGTGACTAGCTATTGGTTAACACTGAACTTGTGAATACCACCAAATTCCTACTGCAGCCTGATATAAGACATCCACATTTTATTTATAATAATTCATATACTAATTAAACCTCCTACAGTAGCGGCAAGGACCAAATATTCAAGAAGCCCTGGAAATAAAATAATCCTAATTAATTTCCCCAATTATGTCCATCTAAACTAAGACAGCTAAAAAAACTGAAAAGCCTAAACAGTATTTGCTTACTGACGTGATAGTAACAACATAGAATATATGTTAAATAGCTTTGTTCATAAAGGATGGCAAGTTGCTGCAGGCAAGGATATTTTTGTGTGAATCTTCTATATCTGTGCTTTTTAAAAAACAAAACGGGTATTAAAAATTGTAGTACACAACCCTGGTGAAAGTGTGCAAACTATTCATTTCCTCACTGAAATGAAGATGGAGGAAAAATATGTTCAGGAAATTTGCTATTTCTTCAATGACTAACAGACTGCATTTTAATGGCATCTATAAAAGCAGTTTTCATTAATGTATTTTGTTTAGCATTTAAATTATTCTGCATAAACATTCTTGATTAGTATTATGGAAGTAGTAAAGAGTTATTAAGGTTATGTTATTTTTACATGATGTATTATTTACTAATGATGCCATCAAAACACATTTGGGTTTGTAGAAATATATGGTATATTTTTAACATACACACACACACGTTGAATGAAACGAGTTCACACAAAATCTGCAACACAAAATTGTAATATACACAAAAATGCATACAATGTTCTTATTTCTGCAACTGCATCATTATCAGTAGATCCTTATATCCAGGCAGAGTCCCAATGATATCAACAGGGCTCTGCACAGGTGCAAGGGTCCATCTTATAAATTCAACTCTAGGATCAGGCTCTTAAAATATTTGTGTATCAGTAGATATGTACATACACACCCCCAACTATTTTAATACTGAAACAAATAAGGTCCCCTTTTATCTGATTCCTTGCTTGCGCAGTAGCATCATTAATGATGTCAGACTAACTATATCAGTTAATAACTGTTGAAACAAGTGGAGTTAAATAAGATGGATAGCTTACAAAAAAGATAATAGATAGTTCTGGTAAGAAAAACTGGGAGATAAGAGGACTGGATATAAAACATTCCTTTAAACTCAGATAATATCCTCAGGACATAACCTCAACTCCCCGGACTAGAATTATGGTTTCAGAGGGTAAAGGTTAGGGTTCCAGATGGTAGGGCTCCCTGGTACATGATACCTGGTGCATATTGATGGCTATTTTTGAAAGTCAGCTTCTGTGTATCAGCATGTAAATGCTGTACCCAGTTTCCCAAGATGGGAATGTATTAGAACCGCAGTTCTCAAACTTTAGCAACCCGAGGACCCGCATTTTGATTTAAATTTTTTCGTGGACTCCAAGCCCCGCCCCCCAGCTCAGCCCCAGGCCCCACCCCCACTCCATGCCTTCGCCCAAGGCCCACCCCTGCCCCTCCTCTTTTCTGCCTCTTTCCACCCCTCCCCTGAGCGCGCCCTGTCCCCACTCCTCCCCCTCTCTCCCAGCACCTCCCACACGCCACAGAACAGCTGTTCCCTGATGTGCAGGAAGCACTGGGAGGAAGGGGGAGGAGTTGATCAGTGGACCCAGCGGACCCTCTGGAGTAGCCTTGCAGGTACGCCCAGGGGTCCACGGACCCCAGTTTGAGACATGTGATATTTGAAGACTGCATCAAGGACTTAGAAAATAGAGTGCGGCTTACCAACTGGATTAAGACAAGAAGCTAGTAAATAATAACAAACATTAAAAAATAAACAATAAAGAAACCCTGTTTGAACTATCAAGATGTGCAAATGCCAAAACTGAAGAACCATACGATTGCATTGCTATAAACTCATGTCTTCCGTCACCTCATCACCTCTCTACTCTTGGCTACCCTCCCTTGTCATGCCACATCTAAAATTTAGACTATGCTGTCCTCAGGACAGGATCCACGCCTTTCTGTTTTGTTTAGGAAAATGCTTAGCACATTTCTGGTAATATAAAATAAATAAAATATAATAATAATTATTATTAATAATAATAAGCGAACAACAGTACCAATGTCAATTTTGGGGCTTACAGTTCAGGAACAGTTGCACTATTACTGCAGAAGGCAGCACAGGTAGACTGATTTGAACTTCGCTACAAGGTAGCAAAATTTGGAGATACATTAAAAAAGTAAGAGTAGATCAACCACCACCAACAGTATGTTAAAAAGGACAAAACCATCATTAGCAAAATAGCTGTTCTTCCAGCTATGTGGTATTCAACCCTTGAATTGGAGCATTTCCTTGATTTTAGTAGAAGAAATGTGTTATTGAGTCACTTCATAACTTTGAGGCCAAAGTTTAAATTTTCCAACACAACCACTAGCAACTTAAAGGAATTTCAAGACTGAAGGAAAGCTGACCCATTTTTTCCATTAGTTGCAACATAGAAAGAAAAGTGAATATACCTGCTTCATCATAGGATACAGTCAATTTTTCCAGCATTTCTCGGTCAATTGACAGAATTTGCTGTTCCAGGATGGTTTGGTAAGACAACACACTGTTTTCTTTGTCTTTCTCATAGTCTTGAAGATGTTGTTTCAGGACTTCAGGCAGGCGGGACTTCACATAGTCTGCTGCTGACTATACAGAAAAGAACCAAATGCGTCAATTAGCTCTTACTGCAACTTCTTCTGGACAGCTTTATCTACATTCCTCCTACCCTCCCCCCCATACACAAATTCTTTTTAAATTTAAGAGTTAATGTTCCTCCAATATATTTCTTCACACTGCAAACACTTTTTATTAAAAAAAGGAAATTACTTAAGATAACATTCACACTTAGCACTGCCATCCCCCTAAAGTGCCAAAACCATGAATCAGGCCCCTAAAATTGTGGTGTTTTTAATATTAAATATTAAATCATGGTTTTTGGTCTGTCTTCTGATTTTTGAGCTCCCCCTGCAAACTCCTAATGTGAAAGTGAACACTACTGTCGCTAACTTTCACAAATTTATTGTGAGTAATGTTATTTTGGTCCCTGCTACAGCAGCTGTGGCTTGAGAATCCAACTGAGATCAGGATTCCACGGTGCTAGGCACTACATACATAGTAAGAGACAGTCTCTGATTCAAAGAACTTAAAATCTTGTGCAAAGCACAACGATGAGTTTGTAGCATAAGGCATGTCTACACACCAAAGAAGAACCAATGTCTGGCCCGTGCCAGCCAACGAGGCTTCCAGGGCTGATTCATTGTTATGTATCCTTTTGGATTCGGGCTGGCGCCTGGGCTCAAGGACCCAATGAGGTGGGAGGGCCCAGAGTTCGGGCTCCAGCCCAAGCCCAGAAACCTACACAGCAATGAAACAGCCCTGTAGCCTGAGCCTCGGAACCCCAAGTCAGCTGGCATGGGCCAGCCACAGATTTTTCTTTGCTGTGTAGACATACCCACAGGGGCCGGAATTGGGACCCACCAAACTAATCACCTATAAGGGCCATCAAACATGGATTAGATTATAACAATTTTTAACGTCTACTATTTGGGTAACCTGCAGGGAGTGAACTTGGGAAGTAAAAGCATGAGTCTCTACTACCTGAACTACAGAACCGGGTCTATCAGCATGACTACAGCAGCAATCATAAATCTTTGTATGTACTCTAGCCACCAGCGGGTGACACAGAGCCACACCGTATTAATGTGGATTTCTAAATCACGTAATTTGGCATGCTCCTTCCAAAAGCTAGTGGCCTATATTATCTATACACATAGATTTAGTTCCTAGACCAATTTTTTTTTCTTGTGTGTTTGTACAGTACCTAATATAATGTGGCTGGAGCTCCTAGGTGCTACAGTAATACAATCAAATCAAATCAATCAATAAATGGCAAATTTCAACCTTAACCATGGACCTCCTATGACTCAGCCATAATCAGAGCCTGAACACACTGTATTTGAATGATACACCTTGCACAAAGACTAGTCTGAATACAATAAAGTTGGAATTAATTATAAGACTTTCCTATGTACTTTTCACTTCCATTAGTGTAACTGGGAGTTACACACATTCATTGATGGAATCACTATGCCCCCTAGAGAACTGTAGTGAATTAGAGATACACTGAAGTGACTGGATTCATCCCTAGTTGAGGCATATTTAAATTAATCAGCAGGAAGTTTATGGTGCAACATTTGGTTTCAGTAATTCAGTTACAATTACCCATGCTTGACCAGTCATTTACAACCACAGCTAAATTTGCTAATGTATATACGTGCATGCACACACACTTACAGTATTACATCGCACAATGAGTAAGTAGCGTCTTATGTGAACTTAAATCACCCTTCGAATCATACAAAGCAATTGCTTTTCCCACTGTTAAAATGCACTTAGCTCTGGGAAAGAAGGTAGTAGAAGCACCCAGGAACACTATACAACAAAAAACATAAAAGAATACTACACTATGCCCAGTCAATGCCCGAAAGAAGCATATTAACACATGGTGGCATGGTTGTACCAAATTAGGGGGGATGAGCTAAAATTTAACTGGCTCCTTCAGATGAAGGATGAGATACTTTGCTGAGTCAGTGTGGGGGAAGGTTGCTCTAATACTGTCTTCTGTGGAGAAATACAGGATAGCTTTCTCTTTTCCAGTGCTGGAACCTTTCATGAACTCCACTCAAACAGAAAATCCTTCTCCTCTCTAGGCATGTGATTTTTTCTCCTGTCATACCAACACGGCTGGAAAGGAAAGAGGTGGCAAAGGCCATTGCTGAGTGCTTGGGCTTCCCTGCTAGAATCAAAAAAGATTTTAAAAAATGAACTATTTCAGGCCCGAGACTGATCAGAAGTTACCTCTTTAGTTCTGCACATACACGCTTCCCAGGTTTATAGTTAGTATCCCTAAGTCAATTGGTGATTAAATTACACCTTAAAATATCATTGTAGTTGTGTTCAATTTGTCTGCAACCTGGCAGTACAGAACAAATAACATTATTCCATAAAATGTAAAAGATCTCACTAAATGAGTACAACATACTTAATGCTAGATTTTAAGTCATTTTCTCACAGCACTGGAAAGCCAAAAGATACACCATAAAGTAATTAGCCTCTCCCTATCTTGGTGTCAAGTTCAGGCATTTACATTTAATTCTTCCTTGCAAATAGTTTATGCTTTTTATAAGGATATTTTTGTATTATCCTACTGAGACAATTCTAAAATAAAGGATACAAATAACAGAACTTTGTCCAGAAAACCCTCCTTACAACATATATCCATTACATAGTACATTTTTAATTCTCATCAAGATGATTATACAGCCCCTTCAAAACTTGCCAAGTTGAGATCAACCATTTCAGTACATGTCATAATCTGAAGATAACATAATACTTCAACATTCACTCTTAAACTGGGTATATTTTCTGAAAGGTACAGAAAAAAATTATGTGATTTATATTTCCAAACATATCTCAGGAAACCACTGTCATACTGAGGTATTATATTTAACAGGAAAACAATTAGACTGTTCTTTAACCTTCTGAAGCCAAGAAAGGCAGACAGACACCACTTGGTTATTTAAACAAGTGATGACATGCACATATGAAAGACTACTTATAGGATGACCTAAAAACAAAATCTGAAGGGGAGACTAAAGTAAAAATTGAAACACTTTTGAAAAAAAATCTGTTGAATCTCTCATGTACAATACATTTTTCTTAAAGAAGAAGAAAAAACATATGCAAATCTTGCAGCCTTTACATATGACATCTATGGTAGATATAAAAAAATTAAATAATGAAGACGTCCGATAGATAATCTCTACAGGTTTCAAAAACTAAAATAAGTACAACTGTGATCAGACTAAAAAATTATTTTGATGGGACTATAAAGCACCTGCAGTGGATCTGAATTTGCCATTTAATAAATTAAGAGAGTGTCTTAATAGACCAAAACCAACAACTACATGCAACCACTAAGTGAACTGGTCAGATGACATGGACTCAAGTGCCAGGAATATGTAGGTGATACACAGCTCTACCCATCCTTCACCACATAGATAGCTGAACCTGAACAAAACAGAGGTGACACTGGTGGGTAGAAGAAAGCATTCTGAAGAGCATGCAGCCACTGTGCAGTCTCTTTTGTTTGAAGGCACACACTCACAGTTGATCAATTCAGTCTATAATCTAAGAGTACTCTTGATTCCTAGCTGACACTGAGCTCTCAAAGCATCCAAGAGTAACACTTTCGGCCATCTCTAGTTGGATAGGAGACTCCATCCCATCCTGAAAGATAAAGACCTGACCTCAGTTATTCTTGCCTTCATTGCTTCTCGGCTGCACTACAGCAATGTGATATAACTTGGCATGAAGCCTTCAGCACTTAGGAAACTTCAACTAGTACAGAACGTTGAAGCACATCATCTCAGCAACACAGGCTCCTGCAAACACATCAATCCTGTCCTCTGCTCTCTACGCTGGCCTCCCACAGAATTTCAAATCAAGTTCAAGGTTTCAGTCCTCATCTTCCAAGTATTCCAGGTCCTGGGCCCCAGCTACCTAAAAGACTGTCTAAAGCTTTTGGACAAAGACTGTGATCCGGAACAGTAAGTGTAGAGCTCATCTGTGCAGGAGACAGAATTTCTCTGGGGGTGGTTGCGACATTACCCAAGGTACAATCTGGACTGATGAACAGCTGTGTCCCCTCAATCCTCCAACCTGGGGTACCTTTTACACTGCTTTGCTGTGAGAGCCACCACTCCTGGTCTGCTCACACACAGCCTGCAGCATGTAAATTACTCCCAGTTATATTGTATGAGTGCTATAAGCCAGCCACTCTTGAATTCCACTGCAGAGTAACACTAGCAAATTCCCAGTCCCAGACTTTCCCCCAGAAATGTGCATCTTGTACTGCCCAGCTCTCTCCAGCACAATACAAGCTCATATAAAGCCTTTCATTTTATTAATAGAAAATAATATGCACAAATCCTGTTATCCCAAATGGAGTTTCCCAAATACTTCAATCCAAACATAGGTTTAGACAAAACAATAAAACAAGTTTATTAACAAAAAAAGATAGATTTTAAGCGATTACAAGTAATGAGGCATAAAGGTCAGAACTGGTTACAAGAAAATAAAAGTAAAATGCAACTAATGCCTAACTTAACAAGCTAAGTGAATTCAAAGCAAAGTCTCTCTCACCACATGTTCCAACAGTCTTACTGGATGAATTTCTTTCAGTCAGGATCCCTCCCCCACTCCAATGTTGCTTCCTATGTTTTTCAAGTGCTGTCGATATCATGAGAAAGGCTGCAAATCTGTCATGGAGGTCACGGATTCGGAGGCTTTCCAGGACCTCCCTCACTTCTGCAGAGAGGTGTGCAACTGACCAAAGGGCTGCATGAGCTGCTCAGGCAGCCCTCAGGCCAGCTGCACTAGCTGCTGCTGGAGCAGTCTCAGGCCGCCCCGCCCTCTCTCCAAGCACCAGCAGCAGTCTCAGATCGCAGGCACACACACACAGCACCAGCCCAAGGCTGCATGCTGCTGCTGTCTCACCCTCCCCCAGCACCAGCAGTGCGGCACCCCCCAGTTGCCTCCTGCCACTCCCTTCCAGCACCAGCAGCACACCCAGGCTGCCCCCATTCCCCAGCGGCATCCCTGGAGCCCTGACCTCCAGAGCACCCTTGACACCCCCTGAGCCCCCCTCTAGAGCATCCTTGGCGCCCCCAGAGCCTCCCTCCAGAGCACCCAAGATTTAGTCAGGGTTATATGGTACAAGACATGGACAGGTCACGGGCTGTGAATTTTTGTTTACTACCTGTGACCTGTCCATTACTTTTACTAAAAATACCCATGACTAAATCTTAGCCTTAATCATGAGTAGAGAGAAAGGGAGAGAACATGGGCATCTGCTCTCCCTTCCTATAGTTCTTTCTCTTCTTTGAGAATCATTTCCAGCTGAGGTTCAGGAGACAAAGTCTGTGTGGATGGGAACCCCCCGCTGTTTCTTTGTCAAGATGTAGATTTTCACCCACATCCTCTTTCCTGCCAAAGCATGGCCACTTAACCAGTGCATTATGTCCATTTGATTTTGTTGATGCCTGGCTGAGGCATCAGCTAGCCTTTTGTCTCTGGGGAACTGGCTTGTGACTGCTCTCCAGACTTGGAACATGTCTTAGTAATATCATACAGTAGAATCTTATAACTTTACATACAGTGTTACCATACATATTTTACAGGACAATAATGATCAGCAAATTATGAGTTTTCAAATGATGCCTCACAAGACATACTTTGTACAAACTTTATCATGGTCCTATAAAAGGGGTGAACATGGAGTACAGACTGTCACAGTGGTCCAAGACGATGAAATGACATACATAGGAATTAAGGACATTCACAAATCTCACCTTTTTCTGCTCCAAGTGTAAGGCACATTTCTTTGATCTCACCTTCTCTAACACACACATAGCAACAGCCCTATTTATAAAGAAAAACCCACACCCTACCAAAACAAGATACTCTTTTGCACATACTTCTCCCTCTGGGGACATGATTAAATAACAAAACATGTGATAGACGTTGCTTAATGCATGACTAGAAGGCACTCAGTTATGGGCGATGAGCATGGTATAGAACAGAATAGTATTTAACTGTGATAAACATGATTCCCCATGAAAAAAAATCTAAAAAGGTCTTAGGGCTGTTTTTCCTAAAGTCAATTCTGGAATCTGAATTTTTCAAATTCTTTTGATTTCATTAAATCACATTTCCTACACATTATAAGAACAATTGAAATATGGTCATTGAGCAAAGAAATATCTTCAAGCATCATTGAACTGAATAGGACAATTAATTTTTTCCAAGCTCTACTGAAACAGCGGCATTTCACTTTTTTTATTAAGAGAAGGGTGTGGGGGAAGGAGTGGCTTTCTCAGTGGTATAACAGCACCACTTTGTGCTACCATCTGGGAGCCTATATATCAGGAATGGCGTTAGGCTTCTACAGAACACCGGTCCTGAAACTGACGGAAGCTCAGTGTTTGCCTTTTAAGCATAGGAAACTGCCTACTGCACCCTCCCATGACAACCAGCAGCAGAAGAGTTCCAGCTCAAAAGAAAATATAACAATCAACTACCATTTTAGCTAGAGGACTGCATGATAGCAAAAGGAGTAAGATGAATTCAGGGTACAGCAGTGAAAAGAGAAGAAGAAATAATATTTAAAAAAAATGGGAAATAAGGCTGAATTATGTGCAAAATAATTTAGATCAGATCTGCAGGTTCTTCTACTATGTATATAATTTGAACCCAAGAAAGGTTAACACAAGCCTCCTAAAACTCTGTCAGCACCTTGCTGTTGCATGAAAGGGTATTTCAGAGGGCTAATATTCTGTCATACTTTTAGCACAGTCAAGGTTTCATTGCCCTTGCAGGAAGCTGGATGTACATGACAATCTGGCAGCAGTAACAGTGGCGGCACATACTTTAATTTACTTCTGTCTACCTTGAAATTCATCTTTGTTACAGTAGCATATCATTAAACTTCTGACAGCTGCTCTTTGGCTCCAGGCTCCTTGGAAAAATAATGTCACGATGCATATACTTGCTCAGTATGGAGGTACTGCAAGGTATTCAATTACAGAACATTACAATCTGGGTTGGGTTACAGTCTGCTACACTGTGACAGGCAAGTCTTTAGCTGAATTTTTGCTGGTACTGACAACAGCACTATGTGAAATTTTATGCTTAAATCCTTATTAAAAGAAGGAAGGAGTCATTTTCAGTCCCTGAAGAGTTAAAAATGTGAGAGAATATGGTCCTCATGAAATTGAGGGAGTATTAAATACTAAAACCAGGCACAGTATGGATAGGAACTGTGTAAAGTTCCATACAGACAGTTCGGCTAATGCACTTTAATCCTGATCAAACACACCCCTATTAATCTAGTCCTGGGTAAAGAGACCAGACCAGACAAGACAAGACAGACTCTTCTGATGGTTCTGTGACGTAGGCAAGTCTATAAGACTATGATGCAACCAAAAACACATTTCCATTTGTATTATAATTAGAACTCAGGTCTCTAGAAAAATGCCAGTGCAGAATCCAATTCACCCCTACTAGACTCCTTCAAGACTGGTTTCTCTTCTATCTGTGTACTGTAGTCCTAGATATTGTGGTTTGTAAAAAAGGAGCCAACTTCCTTGTCACCAGAAAATGTTAAAATTCAGTCCTACATTTCCAAATGACTTAAGTGGGAATCTATGCACACATCTGAGACAAAACTAGACCTTGCAACAGAAAGTAATGGTTCCAGTATCTTGCCTTGATTCAAATAAATGCATCCATAATAAACTAAATACTTTCTAATCCTGCTTGTGTGTGACATGACAGGTTTTAATGAATCATACTGTGAGTTAAATGCAAAAAATATTCAAGTTCTTGTGGGTTTTACTAAAACAACTCTCTAGCAACTTTACAGATTTTTCCTCTATCCTGATAGAGGCATTAAGGCTTGATCTTGAGGGACGCTCAGGTTGTTCAGTGATACAGCTGCACAAGTAGATATATACTGGATTTACAGAATCTTCTAGTACGTTCCTATACAATCTAAGGGTATAGATAAGGTGAAATAACATTCCGCAATGCAAGTGAGAGAACAAAATATTATCTGTGAAAGGTCACAAGTCTTTGGGTTTTTTTGAAGCATGTGACATACAATACTAAACAATTTATTTCACCATTGTCTATGAAACATGACAGATTCCTTACCTAGGTCTATAAAATGGTTGGAAGCCATTGGGCAAAGGTAAACAATGGTCATCTTCTTCACAGACAACTTTCCATTCTAGATCTACTCTCTACAGTCCACAGTTTATAGCATCTTCACTTCTCATTTAATAGAAAGCTAGAGAAACAAAAAAAATGATGATCTAAAAGAGCCTTGGGATGAGACCTTGTGATTTGTTTGTTTGAAGCTGAGAAAGATACAGGTCTATCAGAACAATCTTGTAAAGGTCAAATCCTCTATCAGAGCACACATAGCCTGAGAAAACTGTGGACTAAGGAAACCTGCAATACCTAGCACTTTGATTCATACAGCTTCGATTCTCTCTGTTACAGGGGTCTGTTTAATTCTGTCCTCAAAACATAGAGAAGTCTTGACCCTATTTTTGACTGCTCCCATGACATTTAACGTTGTGACATGAGTTTAGGAAATTCTGATTAATTGGACCGAGCAAGCTGTTGAATTCTGGTAACTTCCTGGTAATGTATTTTGGAGAAATCCACTTTAACTCGTTCCTCAAACAGATCACTGCTTCAAAAGGAAGGACTGAGAAACGTAGATTAATGACTCATTTCTAGGCTTATCTATAGTAACCTATTATTTGCTTGAGGGGGAGAGGATGTTTCTATCCATTTACTCCCAATACTTGAGAATGCAGCAGCTTGAATTCTCACTGGGTTTACCTCCATTCCTAAATGCCCCTACTCCAATTCACTCAAAAAGTACCTAACTGATTTTAAAGCTATCATATCAATATAATATAACTTTATTTTTTTAAAAAAATTCATGCAATAAAAAAGCAGAGGTTATTCACAAAATCATATTTTCCCTCCATTCACTTTGAATAAACCTACATTAAAGTCACACTAGGAAATGTCTCACTCTGTAATAACCTGAATCCCAAGAGTAATTAGCATCCCTCAGCTACAGTTTTTTCCACGTCATGTCTGTTTACTTGACGAAGAATCTATATTCAAACTGAAAGTGCTTGAAAATCCGTACTAAGGCTACGTGTACACTAGGAGATCTTAAAGCAGCACAGTTGTACTGATGCAGCTGTGTCATTGTAAGATCTCTTGTGTAGCCGCTCTGTGCTGATGGGAGAGAACTCTTCCATCGACATAATTAAACAGCTCCCAACGAGCTATGTTGGCAGGACAAGCTCTTCCATTGACGTAGCATCATGCACACTACCACTTATGTTGGCAAAACTTATGTCGCTCAGGGGAGTGTTTTTTTCATACCCCTGAGCAACGTAAGTGGTAGTGTAGTCATGGCCTAACTCATTGCTGAAAATTGGTCTCCTTTTCTGTAGTGTGACTGTTTGGGACTCTCATTGCACGTGTATAAGTGAAAGTCTGAAACAGTTAATTACCAGGTTTCTTCATAAATCTATTCTAAAAGGCAAGTGGTGACTGGATCAGAGAAAAGTCACCCTGATTTACTATAAAAGATGATTTCAAATAGATTTTCAAATATCAGTAGTGAGGAATTTAGGAAAAGGCACCATATCTTATATACCATATATCACATTTCAGACACTGTACCCATCTTTCATATATTTATGGGTGCTTTCCTGCCTGTCTCTTGCTAGTACTATAAATTGCTCTTGAGCTGTTTTGGACAATATCTAATACTTCAAATGGTGGGTGAATGGATCTTGGTATTGTCCAAACAGTGACTAAAAATCATCTTAAAATGGAGACAGGCAGAGATGTTATATAGAAGATGAGGAGAGTCTCTGATTTGCGAAAGACAATGCCATACGTATAGGAAAGTTACATACGTCTTCATTTTTATCACATTCTGCACAGATTGCTACAGCTCAAAAATTTTTATGGCCTGGAATTACCAATCTGTTCAACCTTTAAAATTCAGAATCTTTCACTGATGCAAATTCACTGACCTTGAATATTTCTCACACATGGAATACTCTGAACCACTTCTACAGCAGCCTGTGGGGCAATTAGGCAAGTCTCATTAAACCACATATATCAGAATAAAAATGCACCTGTGGCAAATCTTCTCAAACTGACAATGATCGGGGAATCTGCTCATTGCAAACTCTTACTTGCTACCCTCCATCATCACTGACAGATGGTAATGTGAATGCTGAACATAGAGAGCAATTGGGTAGGAGGAATACAACAGATATGTCATCTACTGAATTACATAACTTTCCATGCACAATTGAGAAAGCCTCTTTTCCAAAAATCAGAGTAGTTCCAACATCAAAACTGTGAATAAGATAATACTCATAAGCAGAAAAGACATATCCACAGGCACACTTGTAAATGGTTTCATGTACAAGAACTGACCAAGCTACTTTATTACAAACTGTTTATTAAGAAGGCAAATGCTACGTGACCTTCAAAGTCTGTGGAAAACGAGTGCACCATTTTTAATGCTACAGACAACAGTTATGATAAGCGTGATCACATAGAAGGCAACTGAAGAATCTAATTACCTGGAAGGGAGGTCATCATTTATAATAAAAATAGATTTCCAATGTAGGGAACTGGCAGAATGAAGAATTCCCGCCCACTGATTTGCGGGAAACAAAGCCATTGCACAAACTGATCACCTTTGTATTTTGTAAAAAGAAAAGGAGTACTTGTGGCACCTTAGAGACTAACCAATTTATTTCAGCATGAGCTTTCGTGAGCTACAGCTCACTTCATCAGATGCATACCGTGGAAACTGCAGAAGACATTATATACACAGAGACCATGAAACAATACCTCCTCCCACCCCACTCTCCTGCTGGTAATAGCTTATCTAAAGTGATCATCAAGTTGGGCCATTTCCAGCACAAATCCAGGTTTTCTCACCCTCTGCCCCCCCCCCCCCCAAACTCACTCTCCTGCTGGTAATAGCCCATCCAAAGTGACCACTCTCTTTAAAATGTGTATGATAATCAAGGTGGGCCATTTCCAGCACATATCCAGGTTTTCTCACCCCCCCACCCCCCTCCAAAAACCACACACACAAACTCACTCTCCTGCTGGTAATAGCTTATCCAAAGCGACCACTCTCCTCACAATGTGTATGAAAATCAAGGTGGGCCATTTCCAGCACAAATACAGGTTCTCTCACCCCCCCCACCCCCTTTTTTTTTCAAAAAAAACACACACACAAAAACTCACTCTCCTGCTGGTAATAGCTTATCCAAAGTGACCACTCTCCCTAGAAAAAAGGGGTGGGGGGGGTGAGAAATGTGACAGTTTTCTGAACATGACTACAGCAAAAAAAGGGCAAATTTTGTAGATTAGATATTCCCTTCTACTCGGTCAGGCACACAAACAGGTCTGCTTCTCTTCTCTTCAGAGATTATTAATAGCTATATATTACATTATATCAGTTATAGGTTATCACACAGTTCTTTCTAAGAGGAGATATTTTATTCTTAAGGTAAAGCACTGTAGAGAAAACACATTAAAACCAACAGAACCTACACTCGCTACTAAGTTTACCAGAGATCACCCCCTTTTCCCACAAGGGCTCTGGCCAGTGTCAGTCCTTCCAACCCTTCCCAAAGGACTGGGGCCCTCTGTAGACTGGCAGTCCTTCCCATTTGGGTATGTCTACACAGCAAAGAAAAACTTACAGCTAGCCCGTACCAACGACTTGGGCTTGGGGGGCCCGGAGTGCAGGGCTGTTTTGTTGCTGTGTAGACTTCTGGATTTTCCCACCTTGCAGGGTCCTACAGCCCAGGGGTTCAGCCCAAGCGTAGAAGTCTACACAGCCATGAAACAGCCCCCCCGTAGTCTGAGCCCCAGAAGCCCGAGTCAGCAGTGGCACGGGCCAGCCACAGGTTTGTTTTGCTGTGTAGACATACCCTTTGTCAGCTTAAAAACTCAGGCTATTTATTCAAAGGTCCTTTCTTTGTCTGTTGATTTCCAGAGCATCTCGTGTGAACCTTTGTAGAGACCAGACAACAGGACCCCTCCCCAGGGAAGAGCTTCAAAGGGCTGATAACCAGAGGAATTACATTAGCATACTCCCTCCTCCTAAAGAAGCTACATACAATCTCACAATAACACAAACAATTGAATTTTAATACAATGGACCCCAAAGGTAATAAACTTAATTCAATGAGGTTTGTCCAGGATATTGCAGGAAATTGTCGTCATCTGTCATAATAACCACACAGCCAATGAGAATTCCAGAAAGGTTTGCTGTGTTATTCTGGAGAGCTGTGAAGATGCCTTCCATTTTTCCTGTTAGCCTGAAGGCTTGCACATCCAACAATGTGCAGTATTTTAATCCAAAATGAATATCAGATTTCCCTCAAACTAAAGCTTATATATATCCCTAGAGGGAAAATTTTAATACCTGTGATATATGGTAGCAGAAGTGCAGAGAATTAGAAAACCTGGGAACAAGTGTATTCATGTCATCTTGTTATAATAATTATAGGTGTTGTTCCTTGACATCCCAGAGGTAGTGCAGCAGCAGCATTGTTCTGTGCTACCATGGAAGTGAGATGGCTTGGGGACACCCTCATGATTCCTGTTTCAGTGCAAACTTGGCCCTATCTACACTAGAAAGTTTTACCAATAAAACTTTTGCTGGCATGCAGCTGCCAACATTGAGATGTCAGTAGAACACTCTTGGCTGCTCTTGCCAGTGTCGCACGTCCTCACCGAGAGAGGCTGTGTCAGCAAAAAACACAGTACATCGCAGGTAGGCATTCCAGTGTCCTCTGGGCCACTGTCCAGCACACTGCCTTGTGGGGCTTTCTGCAGTGTATTGTGGGATATGAACACTACACTCAGGGAATTATGGGTGCCTTAGATCAAGTTCCCACAATTCACTTTCTTCCATCCCATATGTCCCATAATTTTTGTGCCATTTTTAAAAAGTTCCTCATGCCATTTTTCAACATTTTGCCAATAGAAATGTGGATAATGCACAGATGAGCAGAGTTCACACCTGTTTTAGAGACAGGGCACATATTCTTCTGTATATTTGCCAAACTTCAACAACTACCACCACCCAGAGTGTCCCAGTGCTATGATGAAGATAAGACAACTAAGAAGGAAGAATGGATGATGCAAACAGTGCATAAAAACCACAAGGTGCTGTAAGCATTCGCTGACCATCTTCACATGGTGGAGCACCACTTCTGAAATTATGTAATGAGCACTTGGTGGTGGGATCATATTGCAGATCTGGGACAATCAGCAGCGGCTGCAGAAATTTCGGATGCAAAAGGTCCAATTCCTCGAGTTGTGTGCCGAGCTTGCTCCAGCTATCAGCACAGAGACCCCATTATGAGAGCTTCTTCAACAGTGGAAAAGTATGTGGTGATCATGCACAGAAATCCAGGCTGCACACTTCCAATCACTCAGTGTGCTATCAATTTAGTGCTGGCAAATCCGTGGTGGGGGCAGCTGTCAGCCACGAAGCATCTCCTGCTGCACAGGACTCTGACTCTCAGCAATGTTCAGGAAATGATAGAGGGATTTGAAGCAATGGTCTTCCTGAACTATGACGGGGTGATAGACAGGACACCTATACAGATTCATCACCACCCTCACACACCTTGCCTCCAATGGCTTGGGGCACAGCAAGCCAGCATGTGAATCTATGGCACTTAACTTGCTATGCAGTAACATTCCGTGTGGACACTGCTACAGTGCACTAAAAGTTCCAGAGTTATTTGCCGTTTGAAGTGGGAGTATGCCAAAGTGCAACACAGAACTCTAAGTGAGCTGTTGAAGTATCCACATAGGACATTACTGCATGACAAGCCAGTGTTCTGTAGTGTCATACGCTAGCTTGATGTGCACTAATGTCCCATGTAGACAAGCCCTGAGTACGTAAATAGAAAGGGGTATTTTTCCATGGTTATGCAAGCACTGGTGGATCACCAGCGATGTTTCACTGACACTAACACTGGCTGGTCAGAGAAGGTGCATGCCACTCACATCTTTAGAAACACAGGACTTTTTGAGAAGATACAAGCAGGGTCATTCTTCCCAGACTGGTACATTGACCATGCACAAATCGTTGCCATTTTGAAAGGACAGCAGAAGTTTCAGACACCATGATGGGGAGGGGGAAAAAATTATACATTAAAAAAAGGTCATGCAATAATATATCTACCTGACCTCCCTTCCTCTTCCTCTCTGGGCTCATTGGGGCCTGGGTACTGAAGAGCTCCTGGCTCTCCATAGGGTTTGCACCCCCTCTGCAATGAACTCGTCGTTACTGAGGTTCCCATCCTTGGTCTCGCAAGGTGTTCACAGTCATACTCAGTGTGGTGGTGGGGTACCCGTCTAGTGTAGCATGGAGCTCACCACAAAAGCAGCAAGTATGGGTGGCATTGCCCCAGATTTTCTGTTGGCCTCCTTCACCTGCTGGTATGACTGCCATAGCTTCTTTGCCTTTACCCAGCGTTGCTTCTCCTCCTTTTCATAGCCCAGCTCTTGCACCCCCTTAGCAATGTTCACAGAGGCATCTTTATTCCCATGGTTACTCCACAGTTGTGTTTATGATGCCCCTTCTTCCCACAGGTCAAGGAGAACCTGGACTAGGCAGCAGCACAATTTTAGCTGAAGCTCATCTTTGTGCAGAGCCATACCTGTCTGCTCGAAGAGGTGGGCTAGTAGCTGTGCTTGCAAAAGAAAACAGGCATTTCCAAACATGGTAGGGATCTGAAGAGGGGTAGTGCTCAGTGAGAGCCCTGGACAGAGGAGTTCAAAACTGGGTCAGGTGCAGTCACTGTCACAAGGATAGGGACATTGTAGGTCCGTTGCTAAAGGACTATTTTTACCAATACAGGTAATGCAGCATCCACTCTGGCATTTTGCCAGCAGAAGTGTTGGTAGAGGGCTTACGTCATTTGAGAAGATGGTTTTATTTTGGTCAGAGAAAGTCTGGGTTTTGCATAAAATTTGGGTGTGGATGTCTGCAATCTTGTGCTGACAAGACAACTTTTGATAGCAAAACTTTGTAATGCAGACCAGGCCTTAGATTCACTGCGGAGAGCATATCTTCTCAGAATACTGTGACAGTCTATTCACATTACAATGCAAGAAAACTTTGTGTTGATTGAAGTAGATATCAAAACTCTGCCTTCAGACATGTGTGCCACATCAACTGATTTCAAAGAGTACCGAACGCATGTATGAGTCCTGAATTTGGCACTAGATGTTTAGGATCTGATTGTGCTCTCACACCAGCATGAATCAGGAATAACCCAACTGAAGTCAGAAGAACACTGGTACAAAAACTTTGTGAATAAGAAGATAGGCAGGCTCTTAATATCTATATGTAATAGCAGAACATAACTGGGGTTGTGAGACCCTAATATAAGACCTCTATATGACATTAGAAATGTTAGGAATTTGCCACTTAAAGCAAAGAAACATGTTTTAAAATAGTTATATGCAAAGAAACACTTTAAGAGCATTCCCTTAGTGCATTACATTTTTGCCATACTTGGTATACTTTTCCTGTTATAAAAAAAGTAGTACTTTTCCCATAAAAGAATATTCAAGCACACAGAACAATTTGTGTATATGAATTATACCATTTTTGATCACTGTGTAATTTAAAAAACCCTCAAAAGCAGTTTTCAGTATTTTAGACTAATAGTAATTCATAGAAAAAGGATGATGCAAGAAAGGTATCACAGAATCATAGAATATCAGGGTTGGAAGGGACCTCAGGAGGTCATCTAATCCAACCCCCTGCTCAAAGCAGGACCAATCCCCAACTAAATCATCCAAGCCAGGGCTTTGTCAAGCCTGACTTTGAAAACCTCTGAGGAAGGAGATTCCACCACCTCCCTAGGTAACCCATTCAAGTGCTTCACCACCCTCCTAGTGAAAAAGTTTTTCCTAATATCCAACCTAAACCTCCCACACTGCAACTTGAGACCATTACTCCTTGTTCTGTCATCTGGTACCACTGAGAACAGCCTAAATCCATCTTCTTTGGAACCCCGTCAGGTAGTTGAAAGCCGCTATCAAATCCCACCTCATTCTTCTCGTCTGCAGACTAAATAATCCCAGTCCCCTCAGCCTCTCCTCATAAATCATGTGCTCCAGCCCCCTAATCATTTTTGTTGCCCTCCGCTGGACTCTTTCCAATTTTTCCACATCCTTCTTGTAGTGTGGGGCCCAAAACAGGACACAGTACTCCAGATGAGGCCTCATCAATGCCGAATAGAGGGGAATGATCTTGTCCCTCCATCTGCTGGCAATGCTCCTATTTATACAGCCCAAAATGCTGTTAGCCTTCTTGGCAACAAAGGCACACTGTTGACTCATATCCAGCTTTCCGTCCACTGTAACTCCTAGGACCTTTTCTGCAGAACTGCTGCCTAGCCACGTGGTCCCTAGTCTCCAGAGTTCAAAAAGTCTGTTTTATGACACACACAAGACTGAGCACTAACAGCATGACCGTCATCCTGCAAACAGTGCACACATGATTCTGAAACAAGAAAAATGTACGCAACATTAGCTTCACAAAGTCTTTAGTCAATCAGAAGTCTCATAATCATGAGAAAATTAACCTGGTTCTAAGGAGACGTGTAAAGTTTGAATTAGTATTCACACTGAATTATCAGGGATATATTAAGTCTATAATTACAGTAATCCACAGCTGCTTCAATTGTAGAAAATAATGAACTGTCCAGTGAGAACTAGTGTCCATGAAGTGGAAAGAAGAGGCCATCTGTTGTAGAGCTTTGCTCTGATTTTATGCTTCAAGCACAGATAGCTTGCTCTTCCTTGACGTAGTCTATATCTGGATGCATGGCTACAAGCGCTTCCACATAATTACATCACAAAATGGAAAAGGTAAAACTAACGGATAAATGCTGATGATTTATGGTTCTAAGTTCTGCATTTTAGTTACTTCCCCAAGATGGCACTTTTCACTCTTTAAATAGGTTGTTTATTTAAATATCCTAGGATAAGAAGCAAGTAAGTCAACATAATTTGTAATATAAAATGATATGCTCTGTTCCTTCCCTCTCTCCAAAACACTAGTCAGATGAAAATTTTTTATGTAATATCAAGCTTATAGCAGAATAGTTGTACGGCATTTGTGGAGAAAATAATATCTGCTTCTGCTCCATGTCTTGGAGCAGAAAAGGTGGAAATAAACATAAAATAATATATTGCATCTTGCACTAGGGATATATTTCTATACTATCTTTCCTCTAAATATCTCATTTTACAAAGATCAATGAATTAAGATACAAACTCCATGTCAGGCAGTTAAGTAATAAACCTATTTTACAAATGCGGAAATTGAAGCAAAGAGAGGTTAACTGATTTGCGTGATGTACACTAAGTGGCAGGGCCACAAACAGAACCTCAAATCTTCATTTAAAATTAATAGATTACAAGGCTAGAAAGGACCATTGTCATCATATATTCTGACCTTCTGCATAAAACAGGACAAAGGACTTCCCTGGATTAATTCTTGTATGAATTACAGCAAATCTTTTAGAAAAACATTGAATCTTGATTTAAAAATTTCCATTGATGACAAATTCACCACAGCCAATGGTAAACTGTTGCAATAGTTATTTACCCTCATTGTTAAACATGTTTCAGAGTAGCAGCCGTGTTAGTCTGTATTTGCAAAAAGAAAAGGAGTACTTGTGGTTAGAGACTAACCAATTTAGGTGTCACAAGTACTCCTTTTCTTTTTGTTAAACATGTGTGCTTCATTTCGAGTTAAACCTGTCCAGCTTCAAGTTCCAACTATTGGAACTTGTAATACTCTTGTCAACGAGATTGAAAGGGTCTCTATTAACAATTTCTCTTCCCCATTTAGGTACTTCTAAACTGTGATCAAATTGCCCCTTAACCTTCTCTTCAATAAACAAAATAGATTGAGCCCTTTGTTCTCTCACTATTAAGGCATGGTTTTCTAATCCTTTAATCATTCTTATGTAGCAGCACAGCAGCTAGCAAATAGAGCTGTAAACAGGGGAGTTTGAGTGGGAGTTCTGTTGGAGAAGAAGGTATTTGTATTTGGTTTTGTATTTGTATTATTTGTATGTATAGAGGTTTGTAGGGGCTTTGTGCTGGGAGAGAAGCTGAGTCCTGATTAAGGGGCGGGGCTTCTCTGACTAGGGGTCCTATAAAGGTAGGTAGCCAGCCAGTCAGGCAGTGGCACAGACAGCTTTAGTGGCACAGGAGCTAGCAAACAGAGCTGTAAACAGGGGAATGTCAGTGGGAGTTTGTGTTGTGGTGCTTGTTTTGGGGTTTGTTTTTGCTGTGGGTGGTGGTGGTTTGGTGTGGTTTGTGTTTCCCAGATTAACAGGATTTAGGTGGGAAGGCTATGACAGATACAGAGGCAGCAGTGGGAGTGACTCATGTAGTGGAAGACACAAGGAAGATGACTGGATGTGGAAGCTGCGGTATGTACATGATCCTGGAGGGGCTACCTGGTAAGAGTTTTGTCTGCATGAAATGCCGTCTGATAGAGCTGATGGAGGAAAAGGTCTGAGGTTTGGAGATGCAGGTGGAAAATCTGGCTGAGTTTAGAAAGGGGTTCTAGCAGATTATGGAGAAAAGACATGAGGTGTCTGAAGGGAAAAGCTCAGACTTGCAGATGGAAGCAGGACTGAGGAATTCTGAGGGGAGACTGGGTGAGGAAAGTGGTCAGTGGAAGCATGTGACTAAAAGAACCAGGCAGAGGAAAAGATGGGCTAGTGAAGGAGAAATAGAGTTCAAGAACAGGTTTGCAGAGTTGGAAAATGAAGAAGGGGCTCAGCAGGTAGTCACTGAAGGTGGAAGGGCAAGGAAGAAGAGAAGAGCGGCTAGTCCTATAGGAAAAGGGGAAAAGTCAATGAAGACTACACCAAATATGAGCCCCAGGAGGATACAGGATGGGTTGAAGAGGATTACAAGGGAGAATAAGAATGGAAAGAATTTGCAGCCAGAGGGAACAGGGGATAGACTGGAGAATAGCACCATCACCAGGAAAAGGCAGGTCTATGTGATCGGGGACTCTTTACTGAGAAGAACAGACAGGCCTGTAACCAGAGCTGATCCAGAGAATAGAAGGGTGTGCTGTCTTCCAGGTGCTAAGATACGGGATGTAGACCTGAGGTTGAAAAGGATCCTAAAGGGAGTGGGAAAGAATCCCCTAATTATCCTTCATGTGAGAACAAATGATATGGCTAGATTCTCGCTGGAAAGTACTAAGGGAGACTATGCTAGGCTGGGGAAGACGCTTAAGGAAATTGAGGCTCAGGTGATCTTTAGTGGGATTCTGCCTGTTCCTAGAGAAGGGCAACAAAGGTGTGACAAGATTATGACCATCAACAGGTGGCTTAGGCAGTGGTGCTATAAGGAGGGCTTTGGGATGTATGGCCACTGGGAGGCATTCATGGACAGAGGACAGTTCTCTCGGGATGGACTTCATCTGAGTAGGGAAGAAAATAGACTTCTAGGATGGAGGCTGGCACTACTGATTAAGAGAGCTTTAAACTAAGAATTTGGGGGAGATGGTTGGGAGATGTCCAGATAGCCAGATTTTAGCATTGAGAGGGAAGAAAACGAAGTAAGAAAGGATACAGCTGTGGATAGGAGAATGTATATAAGGAGGAAGGGCAGTGTGGATACCAGTCTATTAGGTTATACTGGCTGTAGAATGACCGTGCCTAACAGGGCACAGAATGTGAGCGAGGCCAAACAGCAAAAATTAAGATGTTTGTACACCAATGTGAGGAGCCTAGGTAACAAAATGGAGGAACTAGAGCTACTGGTGCAGGAAGTGAAACCACATATTATAGGGATAACAGATACATGATGGAATAGTAGTCATGACTGGACTACAGGTATTGAAGGGTATGTGCTGTTTAGGAAAGACCAAAATAAAAGTAAAGGTGGTGGAGTAGCATTGTATATCAGTGATGAGGTAGCATGTAAAGAAATAAGAAGCGATGGAATGGATAAGACAGAGTCCGTCTGGGCAAAAATTACATTGGGGAAGAAAACTAGAGCCTCCCCTGGGATAATGCTTGGGGTATGCTACAGACCACCGGGATCTAATTTGGATATGGATAGAGCCCTCTTTAATGTTTTTAATAAAGTAAATACTAATGGAAACTGTGTGATCATGGGAGACTTTAACTTTCCAGATATAGACTGGAGGAGGAGTGCTAGTAATAATAATAGGGCTCAGATTTTCCTAGGTGCGATAGCTGATGGGTTCCTTCATCAAGCAGTTGCTGAACCAACTAGAGGGGATGCCATTTTAGATTTGGTTTTGGTGAGTAGTGAGGACCTCATAGAAGAAATGGTTGTAGGGGATAATCTTGGTTCAAGTAATCATGAGCTATTTCAGTTCAAACTGAATGGAAGGATTTACAAAAATAAATCTGCAACTAGGGTTTTGATTTCAAAAGGGCTGACATTCAAAAATTAAGGAAATTTGTTAGGGAAGTGGACTGGACTGAAGAACTTATGGATCTAAATGCAAAGGAGGCCTGGGATTACTTTAAATCAAAGCTGCAGAAGCTATCGGAAGCCTGCATCCCAAGAAAGGGGAAAAAATTCATAGGCAGGAGTTGTAGACCAAGCTGGATGAGCAAGAATCTCAGAGAGGTGATTAAGAAAAAGCAGAAAGCGTACAGGGAGTGGAAGATGGGAGGGATCAGCAAGGAAAGCTACCTTATTGAGGCCAGAACATGTAGGGATAAAGTAAGACAGGCTAAAAGTCAAGTAGAGTTGGACCTTGCAAAGGGAATTAAAACCAATAGTAAAAGGTTCTATAGCCATATAAATAAGAAAACAAAGAAAGAAGAAGTGGGACCGCTAAACACTGAGGATGGAGTGGAGGTCAAGGATAATCTAGGCATGGCTCAATATCTAAACAAATACTTTGCCTCAGTCTTTAATAAGGCTAAAGAGGATCTTAGGTATAATGGTAGCATGACAAATGGGAATGAGGATATGGAGGTAGATATTACCATATCTGAGGTAGAAGCGAAACTCGAACAGCTTAATGGGACTAAGTCGGGGGGCCCAGATAATCTTCATCCAAGAATATTAAAGGAACTGGCACATGAAATTGCAAGCCCATTAGCAAGAATTTTTAATGAATCTGTAAACTCAGGGGTTGTACCGTATGATTGGAGAATTGCTAACATAGTTCCTATTTTTAAGAAAGGAGAAAAAAAAGTGATCCAGGTAACTACAGGCCTGTTAGTTTGACATCTGTAGTATGCAAGGTCTTGGAAAAAATTTTGAAGGAGAAAGTAGTTAAGGACACTGAAGTCAATGGTAAATAGGACAAAATAGAACATGGTTTTACAAAAGGTAGATTGTGCCAAACCAACCTGATCTCCTTCTTTGAGAAAGTAACAGATTTTTTAGACAAAGGAAACGCAGTGAATCTAATTTACCTAGATTTCAGTAAGACGTTTGATACCGTGCCACATGTGGAATTATTAGTTAAATTGGAAAAGATGGGGATCAATATGAAAATTGAAAGGTGGATAAGAAATTGGTTAACAGGGAGACTACAGCAGGTCCTACTGAAAGGTGAACTGTCAGGCTGGAGAGAGGTTACCAGTGGAGTTCCTCAGGGATTAGTTTTGGGACCAATCTTATTTAATCTTTTTATTACTGACCTCGGCACAAAAAGTGTGAGTGTGCTAATAAAGTTTGCGGATGATACAAAGCTGGGAGGTATTGCCAATTTAGAGAAGGACCGGGAAATCATACAGGAAGATTTGGATGACCTTGTAAACTGGAGTAATAGTAAAAGGATGAAATTTAATAGTGAAAAGTGTAAGGTTATGCATTTAGGGATTAACAACAAGAATTTTAGTTATAAGCTGGTGACGCATCAATTAGAAGTAACTGAGGAGGAGAAGGACCTTGGAGTATTGGTTGATCATAGGATGACTCTGAGCCGCCAATGTGATATGGCCGTGAAAAAAGCTAATGCGGTCTTGGGATGCATCAGGCGAGGTATTTCCAGTAGAGATAAGGAGGTTTTAGCACCGTTATACAAGGCACTGGTGAGACCTCATCTGGAATACTGTATGCAGTTCTAGTCTCCCATGTTTAAGAAGGATGAATTCAAACTGGAACAGGTCCAGAGAAGGGCTACTAGGATGATCCAAGGAATGGAAAACCTGTCTTATGAAAGGAGACTCAAGGAGCTTGGCTTGTTTAGCCTAACTAAAAGAAGGTTGAGGGGAGATATGATTGCTCTCTATAAATATATCAGAGGGATAAATACTAGGGAGGAAGAGGAATTATTTAAACTCAGTAAGCTCTTGTGGACACAAGAACAAATGGAAATAAACTGGTCATTGGGAAGTTTAGACTTGAAATTAGATGAAGGTTTCTAACCGTCAAAGGAGTGAGGTTTTGGAATAGCCTTCCAAGGGAAGCAGTGGGGACAAAAGACCTATGTGGCTTTAAGATTAAACTCGCTAAGTTTATGGAGGAGATGGTATGATGGGATAACATGATTTTGGTAATTAATTGATCTTTAAATATTCATGGTAAATAGACCCAATGGCCTGTGATGGGATGTTAGATGGGGTGGGATCTGAGTTACTACAGAGAATTCTTTCCTGGGTATCTGGCTGGTGAATCTTGTCCATATGCTCAGGGTTTAGCTGAATCGCCATATTTGGGGTCAGGAAGGAATTTTCCTCCAGGGCAGATTGGAAGAGGCCCTGGAGGTTTTTCACCTTCATCTATAGCATGGGGCATCGGTCACTTGCTGGAAGATTCTCTGCTCCTTGAAGTCTTTAAATCACCATTTGAGGACTTCAATAGTCAGACATAGGTGAGAGGTTTATCACAGGAGTCGGTGGGTGAGATTCTATGGCCTGCGTTGTGCAGGAGGTCAGATTAGATGATCATAATAGTCCCTTCTGACCTTAGTATCTATGACTCTTCCCTGAACCCTCTCTAATTTATCAACATTCTTCTTGAATTGTAGAAACCACAACTGGGCACAGTATTCCAGTAACAATCGCACCAGTGCCAGATACAGAGGTAATAGAACCTGTCTACTCCTATTCAGGGCTCGTTTTCACTATGGGCTAAATCGGCACTGCTGCAGTCGATGCAGCAGGCATGAATTTAGCGGGTCTAGTGAAGACACAATAAGTTGATTGGAGAGCACTCTCCCGTCAACTTCAGTACTCCACCTCAACAAGAGGCGGAAGCTCGGCTGACAGGAATGCGTTTTCTGTCGACATAGTGCAATGTAGATACCACTGTAAGTTGATGTAAGTTACATCAACTTAAGTTTCATAACTTATGTAACTTAACTAGTGTAACTTGAATCAATTTACAAGGTTACTTTAGACAAGGTCTCAGTATTCCCCTGGTTGTGCATCCAAAGATTGCATTAGTGCCTCTGGACACAGCATCACACATTAACATATCCACTTATGACCCCCAAGTCTTTTTCAGAGTCACTGCTTCCCAGGATAAAGTCCCCTATCCTGCAAGTATGGCTTGCATTCTTTGTTCCTAGATGTCTGACTTCACAACTGGCCATATTGAAACTATATTGTTTACTTGTGTCCAGCTTACCAAACAATCCAGATCACTCTATCAGTGACCTGTTCTCTTAATTATTTACTGTTCCCCCAATCTTTGTCATCTGCAAACTTTATCAATCATGATTTTATGTTTTCTTCCAGGTCATTAAAAAAAAAATTAAATAGCATAGGGCTAAGAACAGATCCCTCTGGGACTCCACTAGAAACAGATCCCTCCCCTCCATTTGATTATGATTCCCCATTTATAGTTACTTTAAGACCTATCAGTTAGGCAGTTTTAATCCATTTAATGTATGCAATGTTGATTTTATATCATTCTAGATTGTTAATCAAAATATGTGGTATCAATTCAAATGCCTTACAGAAGTCTAAATATAATAAATCAATACTATTACCTTTATCAAGCAAATTTCTAATCTCACCAAAAATGATATCAAATTAGTTTAATAATATCTATTTTCCACAAACCCAGGATGATTGGCATTAATTATATTGCCCTCCTTTAATTTTTATTAATTGAATCTCATTTCAGCAAGCCCAGGATTGATGTCAGGGTAACAGGCCTATCATTAACCAGGTCACCCTATTTACTCTGTTTAAATATAAGTACAACATTAGCTTTCTTCCAGTCCTCTGGAACTTCCCCAGTGTTGCAAGACTTTTTGAAAATCAACATTAATGGTCCAGAGGGCTCCTCAGCCAGCTCTTTTAAAACTTTTGCATGCAAGTTATTTGGACTTGCTGATCTGAAAATGTCTAACTTTAATACCGTTTTTTAACGTCATCTTGATCCTTTTAATCCCATGTTGTAACCATGTTCTCTCTGTATGCTGCAGCCCGGTAAGACCATACACAAGAAAAATACTTGCAATACCTCCATATCCTGCCTCTGACATTAAAACAACAAACAAATTTGTCATGAATATATACCAAACTTAAGAATGGTCACTGTATGCAAGGATGGGAGACCTGGATCAGATGCAACGAAGAGTGTTCTGGTGAAGTGCAACAGAGAAGATTGTGTTATTTGCATTTTTTCTACTCATCATAATAGTTATGTCAACCACCCAGCCTAGGTGCAGAATTCCTCCCCCACTTCGTGTATTTTGTGGTCTGAATGGCATGTTCAGATTCTGCACCACTTAAGCAGTCACTTAAGCACTCATGCCTGCAAAAGTCTGAACTGCATGTAAATTGATAATGTTTTCCTGATTCTGCAACCAGCAGGAAACAAGAGTTCCGAAAGGTGTGAACACTCCCTAATCTTTTTAAGTTGATTAACTCTAGAACTTAACAACAACTTGCCAAATGTTTAGCACTAACTGTATCATGGGAAAAGGTGGAAGTCAAGTCCACAGAGGAAGGAACTGGGAGTTGATTCATGGAAGAAAGTGCAGAGGGAAGAAAGGGGGAGACACACAAAGACAGGAACAGAGGAGAGAACAGAGAAAGGTAGCTGCGGAAGGAAGAGGAAAAACAGGCAGAATCAGTAGCAATCCTAGAGATGAGCATGTTTTTCCAGTGAATGATGCAGAACACAATAATTAAGCACCGATCACATAAAAAAAGTGAAGGCCCTATTGCTGCTCAAATAATTATTTTAACTACAAGGATTATTACTGCATAAAGGATATATTCTACACTTGATCTCCGTGCAAACTTCCTTTTGACATTAGTGGCAGATCTGCTATGGATTGAGGATAGTATGCATTCCTAAATTTATACTCCAGCTCATGGACCATAGATGAAAAACAGAATGCATTACTAAATAAATAAATTCTGGCTAAAAGTTATCAGAATTATTACCATGGATGACTACTGAGATATCCAAATTTATATAAACATAGGATGAAATCCTGGCCCCAGTGAAGTCAATATAGGTTTGCCATTGATGATTGATCATTTTTATTTTATTCTAATTGTTTTATTGACCCATACCAGTACGGAATTTAAGAAAATACCAGTAAATAAATTAGAGAGAAAGAGAGAACAGAACAACAGAGTAATGTGAGTTTTGACCTCACAAATTTAGAAGTACATGCATCCATTAATATTCAGATTTCATGGGCACATATATGAACTATGAATCAAAAAACCTAATTATACATCTGAGCCAACAGTCACTGACCACCAATCATTTTTAGGCAGCCTAAAAATAAGATGACTAGATTACTTTTCAAAACTATGTAGACAAGAGGCACAACAAGGGAACAAGTAATTTATGATGTCCCAGCTAGGCTATTAATTATGAAACTAAAGCTTATTATAATTAGGGTAATACATTTTTAAAAATCCTGGTACATTTGCAGGCCTGGATTCCTATTTTGCCAAAGGAAAAAAACCAAACAATTAGAGACCTTTGGAAGCCAGAGTGGACCTTTTGGACTTAAGCATGGTTGAAAGTATCAAGATGATACTAATATTCTGGTAGTAAACATAGGTACAGCCCCTTGCCAGAATGTATGATTTACACCTAATGGAACATAAGAAAAAATTTTGAATGGGGAACCAAAGAAAGAAAAATAGGAATGTCAAACTTAATCCCAGTTTTACTGATAATTTACTAGATAAATCCCTGAGAAGTACAATTGACTATGGTCAACCAGTTACAGAAGCAATTGTACTTGAATCAGCTTACAGTAATGAGATTAATACATACAAACAATTTAATGAATCATTAGATCAAAAGCTTTCACTAATTCTGTAAAACAGTTCTAGGACTTTAGCAACTGACAATGCAAGGTCATTATTATGTCTCAGCAAATTGTGAGCACTGTGGTTTCAAGTGACTGCTACGGTACTAACACATTAATAAAAATGATAAAGTCTATTTGCTGAGCATCTATAGTTTTCTCAATAAACCTTCACCCAGGCAGGAAGAACTGAAGTCAGATGATATTCTTTTTTAACATCAGTACAACCAGCTATAAACAATGAGGAATCAAATCACTGTGCTAATTCAATTTAGGGGAAAATGTACTTATAAACTATTACAAAACACACTGAAATAGCAACAAGGGTGTTTTTCCTTTTTAAATTTTCTTCTTTCCTTTCGAACAACAAATGAGTGATTATACAGTGATATTTTGGTCTAAATGGCTTCTTCTGGATCAATGATTTGACAGATCATCTCTTTCAGCAATTCCAGTTAATCTGAAAGCATATTTACTAGGCTGAATCCAAGACAACTAGAATGCTGCAGTTTGAGCTGAGAGACTGGAGAAATGTGCGTGTTTATCTATGTATTACAGGCAGCGCTCACTATTAGTAAGGTTGCTTAACACTTCTCATTATAAGACTCTGTTTTCAGTTATTTAGAACTGTGCCAAACTTTAACCATTTGCGCTGAAATTCTACAGGTCAGGTGTCCGCCTCAGGCTGGTTTTTTTAAATTTCATTTCAGACAAAAATAGTTCCGTTGTTTCCAAGAATGAGGCTAGAGAAAATAAATAGTTTTCCCCCGCTGTTAAAAAATTCTGGTGATCTTTCTTTTGCACAACATTACTGCCCCAATACTTCAGAGCATGGACTTTAAATTTGGAAGACGATGACTTTTGTGTCAGGGATGACCCATTTGCCATCCCAATGAAAGTCTGCTAAATCTGGCCATTTCCTTGGTATTAAATGCTAAACTCTCTGAAGATTCCATACTCACTGAGCAAGCTTGAGTCTCTCACGTCCCCTTGTGCTGACCAGGCTTTGCCTACACCATCCCCACAGAGCACGCTCCATCCCCTCCCAGGTAACACATGTGATTGGACTGTGCACGCGCAGATTGAGCATGCTCCCTCCAGTCTAGGACAAGAAGGGTGAGCCCAAACTATTCTTGTAATGACTGTTCCCCAGCTGCTCTGGAATGTGGAGCAGGGAGCCTGTCTCCCCTGTATGAACAATGCCCCCACCAGCACCCAGGCAGTGTGGAGGAAGAAGCCGTCTGATTAAAAGGCAGAGGAGACAAAAACTGGACCAGGCAGCACAGAAAGGAGTAGATTGGGACAAGGAATCTGCTGAGAGTGGGACTGAAGGAGAGGAGAGAAAATTGTGCCTATGAGTAGCTAGGAAAGGGGACTGGGAACCAGTGTGGGAGAGGAGACAGGGAATGGGATACCGTGAGGGAAATCGGGTGTGGGGGGAGAGAAGGAGACTGGGAGCCAGTTCACTGACAGAGGGAACATAGATAGAGTGAGGAACTGGGAAGAAGGGGAAAGTGGAACTGGCTAGACAAGGAGTCTTGGACTTAGGAAGAAAACAAGGAAGGAGGAACAGATCTGACAAGGAGCTGTGGTATGTGGGGAGAAGTGGGACAGTGATGGGGAGGAGGGCAGAAGATTGAGATTAGATGAGGATCCTAGGAAGGGAGACTAGCACTAGGAGCTAGCAGCAGCAGGAATGGAGGACAGGGGGACTGGATGAGGTGCTGGGGCAGGAGAGGAACTAGAATTGGTTGGGCAAAAAGACTGGGGAAGAAGCTTGAGTAGTGGTGACTGGGACTGAGTAGGCAAGAAGACTGGAACTGGGTCCTGGGATAAGAATCCAGGATGGGGACAAACAGCACTGGGACAAGGACAGGTTGGAGGGAACAGGGTAGAAGGTGGTCAAGCTTGGGGCATGGGCAGAAGAGTCTGTGCCCACTAGAACACACTCCTTTCGAGAGCCTGGAATGGAACCCAAGATTCCTGCACCTCACTATTTCTCTGCTGTCAGCAAATATCTATGAAACTCACTGGCAAAGTGTGTGTTGTCCCCCTTGTATTGGTTGCCCATAGAGAATGACAATCTATTATTGCTGTCAGCTCCTCCATTAGTTCAAGTGGCAGAGTTCTAAAGTTTCCAATCTGCCAGTAACCCATGTGGTTAGTGAGGCAGAGTGGCCTCCTCTGAGGCAGAGAGGGAGGGACCACTCTCTGAGTCCTGGTGGGTGGAGCCACACCATGGCCACCCCTCCCACTGGAACATAAGAAGCAGGACAGGAAGTATAAAGGGTGGGTCTGGGAGCTCAGGTGGACTACAGCTGCCAGAGGAGACAGATGCCTTCCGCTCATTCCTGAGGCTGGAGACTGAAGAGAAGCCCCAGTGAGCAGAGGACTGGCCAGAGCTGCTGGAGCCACTAGCTGACTGAAGCACTGAGGAGTTGCTGGGACTGCTGCTGGCTATCTACCCCCAGGAGACAGAGAATACCCATGGATCCAGGCACATCCCGAGGGGAGGAAGTGGCCCAGGGACAGCCGACTCCAGTCTGGCTGCATTACTGCCTGAAACCCAGTCAATGTGTTGTAGCTGGATCCCCGCTGACCCAGTGGCAGTACAATCCACCACTACAGGGTGACAACACGGTGCCACATGATGGAATTTCTGTATTTTTAGTTTGCTTTTTTAAAAATCTAGGAAATCACACACAAAAACCCCCTTTACATTAAAAGAACATTATTCATGTTGCAAAGTCAACTACTCAAAGATTAGGAAATGATAAAAGCAAAAACTATCATAATGCATAGGCACAAGGGGACCAAATGAAGGTTGCTTTTGCAACCTTCATTCTGGTATTTCCTAACTTCTGAATGCTTGACTTTGTAACCTTAATTTTCTTCTACCATAGCTTTTCTGTGTGTAACATTTATTTATAAATAATAGACATCAGATTTAGACCCCTTTTGAAGTTGTGCTCTCAAAGAAGAGAAAAGGCATTTATACACAAAGGAGAGAAGGAAGAAAAAAGCGGAAAAAGAAAAAACTCTCAGTAATTTACATAGTAAGGGCAAGATCAAGTTTTCCCTAAACAAAATCTGTTTCATAAACAATTATGTGGAATGATCCCAATATATTTTCAAAAGTACAAGACGACTAACAAATAGAAAATGAGCATGAACTATCAGATAACTATGTACTGTTGATATGTAAAATTATAAGTTCTCATTTATCCTCTATACTTATAAATATTCCATGTAGAACCAAGTAAGAGGCCCAGAAGAATCCCCGTAATGTAGGAGAGTTCTCCACTGGAGTAGGGATGGCAGAGAAGACCTATGAAGACATCTGGTAGAGCTCCCAGAATAGGATATGTTCAATGGTAGGAAGCAAGGCAGTTGGAACCCATGTTGGGAGCCAGCCAAGACTGATGTAACTGTTCAAGTTGTGCTGAGGGCTGGGTCCAGAATTTGAAGGTTGCAAAAGGCAGCTTAAAGCCACTTTTTGTCTTCCCCTTGACCCCTCCCTCACCTAGGCTGTGCTGCTCAAGAGACAACTCAGAATTCCAGCCCACATTCACAAATACCAACCGTTAGTGGATACTAGAGTATGCTCATAATGGCCTTACCGAGACATGTTCAGTGAGATGGATGAGCTTGGGACAGCCTGAAGGTGCGGTAATTAAAGGTGGAGGGAGAGACTGCAGCTGGGTGATATTGTACTGGAGGGGAGGAAGATCCTTGAGCAGCCATTCTGCCCCTGTTTCTCCTTGTCACTCTGGCCAATATCATAGGAGTGTGCTCCCCCACCCCTAACTGTTCCCCCTTGAACCACTGTGCTCCCATTCAGTCTCCCTCACCTCCCTCCCAGAAGGGCTCCAAGTAATCTGGCTGCTGCCTCCTGCCCTCTTTCTCCTCCCTGGAGGCTTCATGACAGCTGGACACCAGCAGGGTGTACCACTGAGAGCTGAACAGTCGATCTCCTTGCCATCAGTGCTGGGGTCACAGCAGCCCCCAATGGCTGGAAAGAGTCACTGCAGAGGAAACCTTGCTCTGTCGCTGTAGCCCTGCTGAGAATAAGAGAGGCTCAAGCTGGAGCAAACAGACATGAAATCTCACAGTACACTCCAGACAGCAAATTGCATTTTCTTATTTCCAAGATTACTAAAGAAGAGAACACATAAGATTCTGACTCCACCAAGATGCTGTTCCCTTCCTCTCCAGAAGACCTGGCTCGGAGTTTGAGAAAGCTTGTACTCTACAGGAGGAGTCTAACACTGAAAATACTCTTAATGAAAATGAAAGGCCCAAACAAATGTCAGATGACCTTAAAAACATTGCATTAAGGAATCCCATTAAAAAACTCTCTATGGTACATCCAGTATTGTAATTAAAAGAAGGTAAGAATAATGGAGATAAACCACTTCAGGATTTTTTTTAAAAAAAGTATTTGATGTGGCAGAGCCTACGGGTTAATCCAGGATCTGCAGATGTGTTCTGTAGTGCCTATCAGTTAGCAGAACATGAGAGATTAATAAGTAGCTGGCGAAACAGCAGCTGGTAGCAGCAGTAGTTACTGGAATCCCGTTATCTCTCTGATAGCTCTAACAAATACTGGGCATGACCAGCTAAAAGGAAAAATGCAGCCATCTAATCTTTTAAACAAATTTAACACATGGGCCTGATGAAATTTTCCTTTAGCAATGAATATGGAAATTAAATATTATCAAGGTAACGACTTTGATGATTCAGTGAGCTCTGTTTAAAAAACAATTTTAGCTCCTTTACTGAGGTTCATTCCTCACTAAGTTTTTGAGAAGGCCAATTGTCAACCTATGCTACAAATAATGGGGAAGAAGTTGGTTCAGAAAGGGTAGCATTCGCTATTTATAATTCAGCACCACTCAAAAATGAAATAAATTCCTGTTGCCTGTAACTCTTCTGCAGTGCAGGACCATTCACCCAGAAAAAACACATTTTTCTTGCTTGTCAGATTTGGGGATCCTGGTGGATAATCAGCTGAACATAGCTCATAGTGCAACACTGTACATAAAAGGGCTAATGTGATCCTTGGATGTTTGAACAGGGGAACATCAAGCAGGAGTAGGGAGGTTATATTACCTCTACACAGGGCACTGGTACAACCACTATTGGAATAGTGTGTCTGGTTCTGGTGCTCACTTTTCAAGAAGGATGTTGAAAAATTGGAAAGGATTCAGATAAGAGCCATGAGAATTATTAAAGAATTGGAAAACATGCCTTATAATGATAAACAAAATAGACTGAGCTCCTTGAGCCTAACAAAGAGACGGTTAAGGGGTGACTTGATTACAGTCTATAAGTACCTATATGGAAACCAAAAATTTGATAACAGAGAGCTCTTCAGTATAGTAAACAAAGATATAACAAGATCCAATGGCTGGAAGTTAAATCTAAATATATTCAGACTAGCATAAGGTGCATGTTTTTAACAGCGAGGGTGATTAACCATTGGAACAACTTACCCAGGGTTGTGGTGGATTCTTGTATATTTTTCTAAAAGGTATGCTGTAGTTTAACAACAGCTATTGAAGTAGCAATTAATTCAGGGAAGTCCTTTGGCCTGCGGTATGCAGGAAATCTGACTAGATGGTCTCTTCTGGACTTAAAAATCCATGGATCAATTGTTTTCTATGACCGAGCTCTGTGAACCCTGGGTCTCTTGTTCCTTAGCTTTCGGAAAGGCAGGAGGTGTCTAAGTAGAAAACAAGATTTTCATGCCCAATCCTTCTCTCTCACAGTTGCCCCATCAATGACTTCCAAATGGAAAGGTCAAAGGTTAACCTATCATACCCTTCATTTCACTAGTCACTTGGTCTAGATTCTCTTCACCCAACATCGGGCAACTGCACTAGCATAGAAGTTTGACCATGCAAGGAAAACTGACAGAGTAAACAAGCTGGATGCAGGAATGGATCAAGTGGGATAGATAGAAGCTTTCTCTCCCTCCAGAGGGCCCCTGAACAAGACAAAGGAAATTGTATTTCATTAACTCTTGCACAGGAGAGGTAGGCTTTGCGAGAGGCATTGAGGGAATGCCAAAATTTCTTTTTCACTGTTTGGAGGGTTAGGCTAGAAGGTAAGGAGGGAAATGTAATTAAGATGGAAAGCAGACACCACCTTGGAAGAAAAACAGAACCAGTGTAGAGAACTAGTTTCTCTTTGTGGATGTTGTCAGCTGGAGGTCAGAGCTGCTAATTCCCCTTTTCTCGTGACCAAAGTAACGGTGATTTGGAAGGAAACTTTCTGGGAGACAAAGTGAGGAGGAAAGCAATTTAATACAGTAGAACCTCAGAGTTAGGAATACCCGAGTTAGGAATTGACTGGTCAACCACACTCCTCATTTGGAACTGGAAGTAGGCAAACAGGCAACAGCAGAAACCACACAGAAACAACAAAAAACCCCACTAAGCCAGCTAATACAGCGTACTGTGGTAAATGTAAACTACTAAAAAAATAAAGGGAAAGCAGCATATTTCTTCAGCATAGGAATGTTTCAAAGCTGTATTAAGTCAATGTTCAGCTGTAAACTTTTGAAAGAACAACCCTAAAGTTTTGTTCAGAGTTGTGAACAATCTCCATTCCCGAGGTGTTCGTAACTCTGAGGTTCTACTGTAGTCCAAATGGGTCTTAACAGAGGGCTTTCAGGGCTATGGTAAGGGTCCAGAGAGGGCCCTGAGGTAGGAAACGCCTTAGGACACTGACCACTAAGGAGTTACACTCCATTAAGTAGCCTTTGAGAGCACTATGGGCCAATACCTGCACCCAAAGGATGTTAAGTCCTTTTTGAGCCACTCCTGAACAAATTCAAAGATTACAGGGAAGGAAAGAAGAAGGCTATGCCTACTGTGGAAGCAACCAGACTGCCACAAAATGGGGCACCTGCAATGCTCTACTCCAGAGAGACCCTTACATTCACAGTAATTAATATTTATAAATCCTACAGAGGAGCAAATGTAAAAAGTCAGCTTAAAAGAATCCTTCAGGTAAAAACATGCCTTGCTGGAGGGTACTGAGTCTCTTGGTATATAACTCAAAGTAATCTCTATAATACATGAAATACAGCATAGAGTAGTTCTCTCCCTGACCCTACACTGAGATTAATAGTTAATAGTAATTCTTTCCCCTCCCCAACCCCCAACAAAAAGCAGAGTGAAGGAAAGAATTGGCAGATCAGCAATACAATGAAACACACAGCCCCAACAATTGCCATGAAAATGTCTTTAATTTAGGATTATTATTTTTTGCCTCTCAAGTTACAGTACTTGTCAACTTACAATAAATATGAATAGTATAAAAAAACCACACCTCAAAACATACCCTCAGGTAAGAAACACACAACCATCCAGTGTGGGCAGGATTAATGACAGATAGTAATTGCATTATTAATTAAAATAGCTATAACAGCATATAAACTTCATTAAACAAACAGACAGGCACTTTTATCAAACTGAAAAGCAGCAAATTAAAATGCATAAACAGAAAAAGATAAAGTCCCCAGTGTACCCATCTTCTGGAGCCATTATCACCACCATTTCAGTATGCAGTAACACTATAAAGCAGCATCCTTTGGGAAAGACAAGGTGTAAGGTGCAAGTTGGGTCTCTAGGCAGGAAAAACCCAACTATGTTTTATGGTCTCACTTTACAAGGTACATAGTCAAATTAAGTCATATTAAAAAGATTTTCTTGCCTATGTTACAAATGCCTTCTGAGATTATTGAATCCAAAGGCATTTAAACAGATAAGGGCCAAATTTTGTCCTCAGTTATACATATGCAACCCTCACTTAAAAAAATAGCAATTACACATGCACACCTGAGGGTAGAATTCCCCCCTCCCCCATCTTTTTGTTTTGTTTAAAATAACCTGTATGTAGAGCCTGACTGAGGTGGTGCACAGGGGTAGAGGGTATGGGGTATCCCATGCTGGGACTTCTCTGCAGGATTCTTTGCTCCATCCCCTTAAAGGGAGGAACAGAGACAGAATAAGGCTTGCCACATTCCTCCTTTCCATGTGGGTATCTCCCAGCTGGGAACAAATCAGCAAGGAAGCCTTGTCCGCAGCAAGGAAATCTGGGAACGCCGAAGCTCAGCGATAGCTGCTAGCAGCAGTGAAATTCTCTAAAGTTCTCCATATCTTTCCATTTTACCCTCCAGATGAGTGGCACTTCTGTTTGTTTGTGTGGCGATTGTTTGTCCTCCCCAGTCCTCACACCTTCCCCAGATGCTTCACCTGCCATCAATATTGGGTTGTATTGGAGTGTCTAAGCTATATGCTCACATCTTCGGAGGCAGGAGTTAAAATAGCATTGTGCCTATCCTTCTAGATACTTGTATTGCCACTATCACTTTAGTACATAGGCACCGACTTCTGCTTGTGCCGGTGGGTGCTCGACCCCCCTCTGCCCCTCGCTCCGCCCCAACTCCACCCCTGTCCCACCCCCATTCCAACCCCTTCCCCAAAGTCCCCGCCTCAACTCTTCCCCCTCCCTGCCCCATTCCGATTGCTTCCCAAATCCCCACCCCAGCCCCACCTCTTCCCCTGAGCACACCATGTTCCCGCTCCGCCTTCTCCCTCCAAGCATGCCGCCAAACAGCTGTTTGGCAGTGGGAAGCACTGGGAGGTAGGCGGAGGAGTGGGGACGCGGCGCACTCAGGGGAGGAGGCGGAGGAGGAGGTGAAGTGGGGCGAGGGGGGCAGGGAGGGGAGGAGAGTTTGGCTGCCAGTGGGTGCAGAGCACCCACTAATTTTCCCCCGTGGTGCTCCAGGCCCGGAGCACCCACGGGGTTGGTGCCTATACTTTAGTATCCAAGTAGATAAGGCACAGCGAGATTAAGTAATTTGCCTAAAATCATACATGGAAAGAAAGGGATAAGGGGAAATAATGGGAGAGAAGGAAAAGAGGAAATAGACACTGAGGACAACACCAAAAAGAAACACAGGAAAACAAAAAGAAATTTACAGTTGGGTGGAATACAAGGCAAGGAGAGAAAGGTGTCATGAAAGCAAGGGAGATGAAAGTTACACTTCCAAAGAATGGTTTCAGAGTAGCAGCCGTGTTAGTCTGTAGTCGCAAAAAGAAAAGGAGTACTAGTGGCACCTTAGAGACTAACCAATTTATTTGAGCGTAAGCTTTCGTGAGCTACAGCTCACTTCATCGGATACATGTTTTCAAAGAATGAAAGTTGATTGAAATATGTTATCATTAAATATAGTAGACAACACAATACATAACTATTTCTTTACATCACAGGAATGTGGCCACAGAGGTATTTTCACCATGGCTGGTAGGTTTGGTCCTTAAAAATATAGAAGGTCAGGTACATTTTTCAAGTCCTGATTTTCCTGATTTAATAGATGGAGAAACCTCAGTGAGCAATTAAGTGATTTATCCAAGGTTACACAGATACCCTGTGGCAGAGCTAAGATTAGGATTCAGTATTCCAGCAAACTCTTGGTTAGCCACAAAAACATCATTCCTCTGTTATTTAAAAAGTTGTGAATAAACCAGAGACAATTAGAATGGAACTATTTCATTTGGGTGAGTGAAACAATCAGTTCCATTGCACTGTAAGATACAATAATGAATGAACTAAATAAATTCTGTTAGGTTTCCCAAATTCTGTTGGAGTCATGCTTTATGTTCATTGACTGTAATAACAGACACATACTATGAACCTTGAGTTAATACCATTTAAGTGTATGTTGTAATCATCACATTCAGTAGTTTGTACTTTGTATATCATACCACCACACTACTATATCTAACTTAAGTAATTTCATCAGTAAGAGACTGAAAGATACTGACATGACTGGGTTTGCTTCATACTGAAACTGAATGAGCAAACTCTAAAAAGTGAGACTGATTAAATGTTTAAACAGCTTCTTTGTGTCATCGCTTCACTTTGCAATTTCTCACTATTTTAAGAGCAGACACAGCATGCATTAAATGTCCGTGATATCACACCAGAAAACTTCAAAGACACAACTGGAAATTATTCTGCCTTTCCAGTAGAACCTCCCTGAAAGAGCTCCTGCTCTGAAGAGATAACAGCACAGCTTTGATTTCAAGCCTTTTGTATTGCTCAGTATGTTTGTATATTAAAGTGACATAGTCTGAAATTTTCAGATTTCATAGCGAGTTTTGAGATGATGGAATGCACGTACCTTTATTGGAAACGTGTAGCAAAGCAACTGATGGAACAGAACTTAACGTTTTGGAAAGTTCCCACAAATATTTAACCTTTAGCTTCTACAAGTTTGAACAGGAATTTAAATGGGGCTGAGCCAATATTTCTAAATAAGAAAAACATGTTTGGCATTCGGAGAGCCCAGTAAAATGTAGAATCTGCTTTGTCAAGTGGTTAGGCAGCAAAATAGGGTGTTGCCTGACTTTCTAGCAAAGCAAGTGCTGGCAGTGACCTCAGAATTGCCACCTCTTTAATCTATGGAGCCTAAGCACGCATAGCAGAGGCGAACTGTTTCAAAATTGGTATTGTGAGTAAAGGAAAGCGGGGTGTAAGGACGCCATTCCCACAGCACTGCTTTATGTACACTCTGTGGAAATAAGTTCTATTCAATTCTCCTACCAAACACATCAATCACCATGATATCTGAGCATCTGAAAGTGAGGAGACATCATTATCTTCATTTTACAGAAGGGAAACTGAGTCACTGAAAGAAGTGGCTTGCCCTGGATCACACAGGAAGTTAGAGGCAGAGTTGAGATCAAAATTCAGATCTCCCAATCCAGATCCCTAGCCACTGGACTACACAGCCTCCCAATTAATTGGAAGGCCCTCTACTGAGCTTTTATTAGCCTCCTATTAAAAACAGGAAAACTGAACAAGGCAATAATTATAGGCCCATGGTACTAGTTCTCAGCACCAATATCACAATTTTCCCATACTAATTGCTCCCCACACTCCCCAATCTGTCACACAGCTCCTGACCCCTAACCTCTCCCTTCTATTCCATCTCACCTTCCAAAACTAAATATTAGGCAATAGTGTCTGCAATCATTTAAAATTCAGATGTTAAAAATGTTTAAAAGAAATCTCACTTTCCCACTTCATACTTCTTAGCAAGTTGGCTCTTGACAAAATCTTAACCTTAGCCATTATCCAAGTAATTCATTAAGATACTGAATAGAACTGAACCCAAGACAGATCCCTGCAGGTCCCCACTCGATATGTCCTTCCAACTTGACTCTGAATCATTGACAACTATTGATATCTTCCTGTTGTGTCTTGTAATGTAACTATTGATATCGTCCTATTGTGTCTTATATATACTGTAAGCTCTTTGAGGTAGGAACCACCTTTATGTTCTGTGTTTGCAGAGTACCTAATACGCTCGGGGTATTGGCCCACATCTGGGACTCCTAGGTGCTACTGCATACAAAAATAACATAACAATAGAATATTCAGTAGTATAACCCAGGACAGAGTTTTGAAGGTGAAGGGCAGGGAATCTTGAACTTTACAAGAATTGGAACCACAGTAAGTATTTAAGAAGAGATGAGTTGTGGTCAGAATAAAAAGGAATGGAAAAGAAAATTATTTTGGTTGCTGTGTCTGCATAGACTGGAATGATGGCCATGGGAGAAAGGGTTTCAAGAGTAGAAGGCTGGTGGTGTCAAGGTGTAGACAACTAATAAATGGAATAGTTTCTTGGCAACTGAATTTGAAAGATAGGGGGACACACTATAGAGGAAGTAGCAGTACATTTTTACAAGGCAATGAGACTGGAGAGTCTAAGAGGACCTCAGAGTTGTGAGAATGGTTGACAGGAATGCTGATGCTGATTTTTATGGAGAAGGGATAAAGGACAGGATCGGTGGATGTTGAGAGAGTTGGGGTGGGGGGGTCAAGATGAAGAAAACCTTAGTTTTGAACACAACAAATGAAACATCCACAGGAAACATTGGATAGAGTCAGACACACATGGCTAGATGGAGGGTAGAAGGGAGAAACTGATTTTGGAGCCACTAACGCTGAAACGACAGTGGAAGTCACAGGAGTGAAAGATCACCTAGGGAATGAATTTGAAGTGAGGAGTGGACAGAAGGGAGACAGGAGGTGCAACCTCAAAGTGGGCTATGATGGAGGGTCAGAAAAGTATGAAGTGAGCCCAGGCAGCACACAGCCATGGAAACCCAGAGATAAGGTGCAAGGTGGATTGATTTAAATCAGCAGTTAGGAAACCTTGGTTTAAACAATCAGTTTTAATCTTGTTTTATATTTGTACTTTTTAGTAATTTTCCAAAAGAAATGTTTTAATTGTTATCAACCTGTTCATTTGCAACTCTGGCTCCAGATTCTTAGCCAGTGACTTACAGAAGATTAGTGGTTTGACTTTCTTTAAAACTTCAGCAGCACACACGTACTACATGAATATTATTTTTTAATTTAATTTAAATGATCTTTATAATGATGCATGAGCTTTTGTGAGCTACAGCTCACTTCATTGGATGCATACCGTGGAAACTGCAGCAGACATTATATACACACAGAGATCATGAAACAATACCTCCTCCCACCCCACTGTCCTGCTAGTAATAGCTTATCTAAAGTGATCATCAAGTTGGGCCATTTCCAGCACAAATCCAGGTTTTCTCACCCTCAACCCCCCCCCCCCCCAAACTCACTCTCCTGCTGGTAATAGCCTGGATTTGTGCTGGACATGGCCCACCTTGATTACCATGCACATTGTAGGGAGAGTGGTCACTTTGGATGAGCTATTACCAGCAGGAGAGTGAGTTTGTGTGTGTGGTTTTTGGAGGGGGGTGAGGGTGTGAGAGAACCTGGATTTGTGCAGGAAATGGCCCACCTTGATTATTATGCACATTGTGAAGAGAGTTGTCACTTTAGATGGGCTATTACCAGCAGGAGAGTGAGTTTGTGTGTGGGGGGGTGGAGGGTGAGAAAACCTGGATTTGGGCTGGAAATGGCCCAATTTGATGATCACTTTAGATAAGCTATTACCAGCAGGACAGTGGGGTGGGAGGAGGTATTGTTTCATGATCTCTGTGTGTATATAATGTCTGCTGCAGTTTCCACGGTATGCATCCGATGAAGTGAGCTGTAGCTCACGAAAGCTCATGCTGAAATAAATTGGTTAGTCTCTAAGGTGCCACAAGTACTCCTTTTCTTTTTGCGAATACAGACTAACACGGCTGTTACTCTGAAACCTGTCTTTATAATGATGGTATATTTAGGCCTTAACATAGATTGCTTTTACATGCCATTTGGTATTTCTTTTTGCTAACCAGGAGGATACACTATAAACATTTTAAAGCATTTATTCATGTCCCGCTGTCTGGATTGGCTCACGACTGTGAGTGCCTATCTCAGGGCAGATTGTCAAAAAAAGGGCAGATATCCCAAACTGGTATTGTGTTCTATAATTAGATTTCACCATGTCAATAGCAAATGTGAACTCCTGGATCACTATAACAGTCTTACCATGGAGTCACAGACAGTCCCTTTAGACCCTCCAGTCTATCTTGCCACTCAAACTGGATTTAAAATGATAAATGGTGACTTAAACCAAAAATCAGACCACATTCAGGTTGCTTCCAGTCCCAAGAAACCAGTCACTTACTCCAGATTAACTGGTAGCCTAGATGTCTTACAAAGACATTGCCTGTAGCCAATCCTGTAATAAACTATTTAAAGGTTATTAACTAGAAAAAAGGAATAAGAGTTATTTACAGGTTAAAGCAAGCAAACATATACATACAAATGAGTTACCATCTAAATCCTAAGAGGGACAGAGTTGAAGTGATCTGTCAATTCAAAGAGTCTTTCAGAGCAGTCCCAGAAGGCAGCCCTGGGGATCTCTAGCTTCAATTTAGTCTCTGGCCCTTTAGAGTTCAATCAGCCAAAAGGCTGAAAAATCTTCACATCAGCTATTTTTATTTTTCTTTTCCAGCATTCAAAGCAATGGGATGAGGTCTTCTGCACATACTTCTCCACATTAACCAATTATTTGTATTGCAATGGTCCTTGATGGCCCATCTGATTTTGACAAGTTCACAAGTTCAGAGCAATCATTTTCAAAGTTGTAAAACAAGACTTACATATTTTCTTATAGCAGTGAATACAGACATTATAAATGAGATTAATGCATGCAGCAATTTACAAGTAGTTCAGAGTTTAAACACTAAATACTTTCTTATAAAACTAATACCTATTTTGAGCAAACCTAACATACAGATGACCTGGCCTGGTCTCTAGCTACAAGGCTGTCAGTTCTTAACTAATGCCTGCAGTCTGGGCAAGAGCTGCCATCTGGCCTGCCGTTGTCACAATTCAGATTATTAATTTTTACTTTATTATGTTAGAAAATGATAGACACATTTCTTATTTACTAGATTTTTTTTTTTTTTTTAAACTTCATATTTGCATCAAGTTGCATTTGGATGGCAATTGGAATTCAATTAAAAATGTACAAAAACAGCATTTTAAAATTCTTATTTGTAAAAAACAAAACTACCCTAAATGTGCTTCATATTTTAAAAATATTAAGCTTATCAAGACAAGTTTTGCATATAAAACTAACTGATTTATTAAAAAGGGAAGTATTATCTGGAGTTAAGAACCGGAACTGATTATTACTGGCTAATATGTGCTTCGAGACTTTAGAACTAGTAGATCCCATTCACATTTTTAGTCATAGATTAGAAGAGGAAAACAAGCTTTCCTATTTATTCAGCTTCCAGTGAGCTAGCCACTGAACTGAAGTAGTTAAATGAATTTGAATTGAAGAAAATATTCTCTCTGAACCTGCAGCAGAGACTACTTCTGTCAAAAGCTGCTTTAGCATTTCATCAGACTCTGGCTCCAGATGCTTAGCTAGTGACTTCCACCAGTTTAGTGGTCTGACTTTAAAACTTCCGCAGCACACATGTGCTGCATGAATAGTTTTTAAATTTAATTTAAATGTTTTTATAATTATAGTAAATTTAGGTCATAACGTAGGTTGTCAATTTTAAATTTAATTTTAAATGTTTTATTTTAAAAGGAAAATGTATTTAATTTAAATATTAAATCTGGTTTAAAATCAAGAAAATCCCATTTAAATAAAACATCCTTTTAAAAAAATTCATCAGTTTTCATCCACCCTGATAATATGTAAAGGGAGAGGCACTAGATATTAAAGGCAGCTTTCACTAAACTGAATGGGAGTTGCTACTGCTCAGTGCTTTTGGTAATCAGACTACTTATTTAGGTGCCTAAATATGGATTTAGGATTTTTAGGCACTCATTTTTTTAATTCTCTGGTGCTGTAGTTAAGCACACAAGATAATCCCATTGCCCCAGATCCATCCTGTACAATCACAATACATTGGGTGTCCAGTGCGCCAAACTGCATCTGCACACAATTTTCCCCAAAGAGAAAGAAAATCATGGATTGGAAGTTAATGCTGCTTCTAAGAGCATCAATAAATTCCAAGAGGTTTTCTGCAGGCAGATCCCCCAATTTCTGACATTATTCAGTGCTCCGCTCAACATCAGGGCACTGCATAAACCTAAAGCCTATTGATTCTCTCTTAACAGAGATTATCCCATTTTCAAAAACCAATTTTTCTGAGAACAGCTTCTTTGGTTGGGGTGATTGTTGGCAAGAAGTGCTATGCTAGGCTCCCATCAGAAGCAGGAACTTTGTACTCGAAAGTGATGGAAGGTAGCTGTGCAAGCTACAGAATAAAACAAAACAAAGCACTATGCCAATCCATCTCACAGTGTATATGCCAGCTCAATACTGCAAAGCCAGATTAGTTTGCCTTGCTTGGCCTTTTTGATTGAATCTTGAATACTTTTAATCCACCCCATTACGGAAACAACAACAACAAATCTTCTACAAAATAAATACTGGATTGCATGATCCTCATCCTGCAGAGCTACAACTATATAAATACATTATAACTGAAGTGTTCTGAAAAGAAAGGGAATCAAACCTTATTAACTAAGAACAAGTCAGCATGACATGGTAAATTTAATTTAAGCATTGTTTATCTACAGAAGTTATACTTTAAAGAAACACAATTTTATTTTCCATTTAAGGTGCTCTGCAAATGTCAATACCAAATAAATAAATACGTAAAAAAGCTTGAGAAAATTTAATCAAGTCTTCTTCTGAACTTCTCATTTCAATTTATGTTGTCCATAAAGCCCCCTTTTGAAACACGTATATGCAACACTTACGAACCAAGGATATTAGTGAACTGGTAAATCAAATTTGCTGAGCAGTTGCTGTAGGAAACCGTGATAAAAAGCCTCATGTTTGATGCACATTGGTAGTTAAAACCATAAAAACATTTTATTGGTGAGGATTTTTATTGTTTTTTCTGAATTTTGTATTAGACAATTTGAATATGAGCTACAAGTCAGATGAGGGATGAACGTGACTAAGAAATTCAAAAGACGGAAAGGAAAGGACACAGAAAAATCTAGACCAAATTATGCCATAGGCAAATGGCATATAAAACCTAAACAATGTGGAATATACCATGTGAAAGTGAGATTACCGTTCCACAGTAGCATGGGAAAAGGTAGTACTTACCACGCAGCAATTATAGAAATACAGTGACAAAAGCCATCACAGTTAATCTGATTGTATTCCATTGGATAAGAGCTATCACACATGGAAATTCTTCATTACACTGTATCATGAACGGACTTCTTGCTTTGTAAAAGTTATCATAATTGTTTAAAGCTTTACATTAGCTTCCACTTGTAATTGAGGAACTACAAGACATTATCTATTTTCTTGCTATTTTACAAGCTTCATTCTTCCATCGCTATTTCTAAATGTCATGTTTTTGTCCTTCTCCCCAACTCTTCGGAAATCTCTTCCTGCCCCTCTCTCTTTATTAAATTCTCATTTATTTTAAATCCCGTCTCAGGACTCTGTCTTCTTAATGCTATTTCTTCCGATAATTTATTTCCCATCCCCTTTCTTGTAAGCCCAATGGGCTATATTCACCAGTGTAGTGAAATCACTTTGTGTTACACCACCAATGGATTCTGTCCACACAGCTGGTATAACCAGACATGGGAGGATCACCCCAGTGCAAGAGGGATCCTCCAGTGATGTACAACCTCCCACATGCTTCCTGCTGCCAGCTAAGGGATGTGACTAGAGTAAAGGGTGAACCAGCATCCACATGTCTAAGTCACACAGATCCTTGACTACTCTTCAGGCCCTTTGTGCTGTTAGTGGTCAATGTAAGGGCACTGGCCTTGCATACAACAGTCTAAAGATCCAGAAAGCACAAAGATGAATTTTATGCAAATTATGCACCCGCAACTAGTGCTGCAAGTTTCTATCCAGAGCCAAGGAATTGGCCCAGAATTTTATTTAGATTCAGAACTACTAGTGGGTGATTTGGTTTTTATTACAGGTTATTGTATTTTTTGTTTTACGGCTATGTCCTATTAACCCTTCTCAGTGCTTTGGATCATGGCCATTAAGTAAGCTAAATGTAATGTAGATTTACAATGTCAAGCAGCAAGCACTGAAAGAGTTTAAATACTTTTATACTTATGATTTCAAGAAATATTCTTGTTTTCACTTGAAAACTAATTTACGAAACCCGATAGCTAGATATCATTTGCAGAGTACCTTCATTGTTTGTATTGTCTATCCATGACAATATAAATCAAGAAGAATGTGCACTCTAAGGTACAGGTTGTTTCTTTCTTAAGCAAAATAACTGACACTTATTTTAAAACTCTTTCTAAAAAAACTAATAATATTAATGATTTCCATTCTGCTCTGTCAGACTGATAAAATATTCATTTAGTAAATATATTGAGGTGGAAATATGGCAAGGAGCTCAGGGCAATTTTTTTTTTAATGATTGGCTCTCAAGCAATTCTGTGGCTGTTTTCCTCTTCACTGTCTATTAAAGGGGTGTAGCATAAAAAACAAGTCAGATTTGGCACGTTACTTTTTAATAAAATATCAAATGCTATCGTTACATTGATGAGAAACAAAAGCCTGTCTGAAATTATTTCCACAATGATGTAGTTTAATCTATTTGAGTTCTGAAAAATTCCACCCCCTTGCAGCATTTTGAGTGATCAACTTTGTTTGGATCACAAATCACATACTACAAATCCAGTATATGCAAACCTGCATGCTTCAGCTCTGCAAGGTGGAGCTAAAGGTTCTGTGTTATAATGAAGAAGTGAGAAGGTGGAATTGGATAGATTTCGCCAAGCGCTGACAATAACAATGAGAAAATTTTGTTCTATGGACTATGCCAATGGGAACTAAACAAGTGTGCCATTTGTTAGACCTTTAAAAATTATATACTTTAATACATGGAAACAACTTTGTATTCCTAGTTCCTGACTACTGAATAGTGTAGATCCATTCCTCTGATTAAAAAGTAAAATAAAAACCCCACCTCTGATTTTGAAGGGCAGGTGGGGGGGTGGGCGGCTGCAACAATTCAGATAACTCTTAGCTGTAACTTAGTTCTCTGTGGGGAATCACAACTATCCTGTTTCTGCAAAAGGAAGGCTGGAAAAATCCATAGCTTGGAGATCTGGCACATAAGGAAAACAATTTGTGTTGACCCTACTGCTTTCTCCAATTTCAAATTCAAGTTTCCTTATATTGGATTTAGAAACAGGAAATTTTGGTCCACCCAGGGACTATGTGGAAGTATCAAGCTGCAGTGAGACACTGGTTGTTTGGAGGTTTTTTGAGTAATCACAGATCACTCGTTCCTCTTTCCAGTGGAGCTCAGTCAAATCATGAAGGAGGTAACGTTGGGCTGACAGGGAGGTTATATTGAGGGATAGTCACTTGGGGTATGTCTACACTGCACCTGGGAGCAAGCCTCCCTGCCTGGGCAGACAGGCTTGTTTGAGCTACCATGCTAAAAACAGCAGTGTTGACATTTTTCAGAGTAGCAGCTGTGTTAGTCTGTATCCGCAAAAAGAAAAGGAGTACTTATGGCACCTTAGAGACTAACAAATAAATCTGATGGTCTCTAAGGTGCCACAAGTACTCCTTTTCTTTTGCAGTGTTGACATTGAGGCTCCAGCAGACACTCGGGCTAGCCACCTGAGCTCAGACCCAGGCGGCTGGGTAAGCTTAAAAGCCCAACCCACCACCCAAGCCAGAATGTCTACACTGCTTTTAGCATGCTAGCAGAGCCCTGCTACTGAGAGTCTGTTGGCTAGGAGGCTTTCTCTCAGCTACAGTGTAAACATACCCTTGTTGCACAAAGAACTCCTTGTGACTAATTTAATGGGCAATATTGGAGTCTCTCTTGAAGCTGAAAGAGCAGCACTATAACTGTGGTCATCTACAGAACACGAGGCTGAAAGGAACAACATATCCCACATCAACCCCAAATCCCAGCAAACTTGGAGAACTGCCTTTTCCTATGGTATGTGAGGGTGGTAGGCTGTAATATCTGGATAACAAGGTAAGGTGTAAAAGGTTGCTTTCCTACTGTGTAACAGATTCAGAGTTAAGGATCCTGGCTAGATTCAAATAGTCTATCTTATTAATTGTTGGTTTCAAAGTAGCAGCCATGTTAGTCTGTATTCACAAAATGAAAAGGAGTACTTGTGGCACCTTAGAGACTAACAAATTTATTTGAGCATAAGCTTTCGTGAGCTACAGCTCACTTCATCGGATGCATTCTATACCTTATGGGAACACCCTACACTCCCATGTTCATCCTTATAAAATGATTGTGTGGTATCCAATGCAAAGTTTGTCATGTCGGGTGTCTTCGGAAGACTCATGATGCACTGCGCATTGTTGTTATAGTAATGTTATAGTCGTTGTTATAGTCATGCTATAGTTTGTAATTTCATGTATATAGTTATGAGGCTCAAAATGTGTCCTCATGGCTTAAAGCAAGCCCAGGCAAAAACTCTCCAAGAGCAGAGGGGCAGTTTACACCTCATCAGGGCATGTATGGGACAAACCCAGCCCAGCCTCACAAGACAAAGGACAGTGGCTGAGGCAACAAAAAAGGATCTGTTGGACTCTTGAGTAAGTCACCCCCCTTCCTTTGGTCTGTTTGGGACTGCGATGAGGTAATGCTCACCTGACTCCAAAGTGGGGGGAAGCCAAGAGGGAAGAAAGGACATGATAAAAGAGAAATGTTTGCCATGCTCTTCCTCTCTCTTCCACCTACATCTACAGACACCACCACCAAGCGACTGAAGAGCTGATCAAAGGAGAGGGCCTGGCTGTGCCAGCCAGCCTGTGGCGAGAAGCATCTAAGTTTGTAAGGGCACTGAAAGTGTTAAGATCAGTTTAGAATGCATTCTGATTTTATTTCATTTGACCAAATCTGACTTATTGTGCTTTGACTTATAATCACTTAAAATCTATCTTTGTAGTTAATAAATCTGTTTGTTTATTCTACGTGAAGCAGTGCATTTGGTTTAAAGAGTATCAGAGACTCCCCTTGGGATAACAAGCCTGGTACATATCAATTTCTTTGTTAAACTGACAAACTCATATAAGCTTGCAGTGTCCAGCGGGCATAACTGGACACTGCAAGATGGAGGTTCCTAGGGTTGTGCCTGGGACCAGAGATATTGTCTTGTGTCATTCAGTTGCACAATCCAAGGAGCAGCTTACATGCCAGAGGCAGAAGGAAGATGATTTGTCTGGTTTGACCATTCAGAAATAAATAAATTCTTTGCACAATTAGTATTTTCACTTTTCCAACATCTTTACACCTTTTTATTTACAAATCAAAATAAAACTCAACTGTTTGCAATTAAGTTTGATATAGCATTGTGGGTTCACACTGAAAAAATTCCCAGGTTTGCAGATACTTTATGAACAACAAAGGCTCATGAAACATTAGTGAACATTCCTAATACCACAGTCCTACATAAAGCTTTGTTTGGAGGTTTGTTTTGGGTTGGGGAGAAAAGTCCTAGGAGATCCCTCTCAATGACTCCTTTGTTAGACTGAGCCATTCTCCAGCTACTGTAGTTTTTAATCACATGATTTCTCAGTTTGTGAGTGTCTCATGTATTTAAAAGCTGAATTATAGTAACATGGAGCAAATTACAGCAACTGATGTTTAAAACACATGCTTCTCACCACTCCCCTTCAAATCTGGATTTCTCCACTATGATTTGAAATACTTCCAGGGGAGAGTCACCTAGACCTGCTGGACTGAGCAGATAGATTATAAAAACAGCTTCCTCCCCCTACATGCTTCTCTTGGAAAATTTATTGTGTTATTTTCTTTAAACCAGCTGTTGTATATATTGATTTTATGTTCATTTAATCCCCATTTAATTCCCTGTTGTTAAATTCTGTATTATCTTACTATGGCACCTCTGCAAGTCTTAAGAAACATTCTTTTCAGATTCATTTGTCATCACTAGATCCAGAAATCCAATAATCAAGAGTTCTCTCTATTATTAATGTATAAAGGTAATCTACATGCTAGCTTTTGAAAGAGTTAATATTTCTATCTAACCATCAGGTGATTTATAACACTTTAAAGTAGGGCTGTTAAGCGATTAAAAATTAATCGTGATGAATCGCATGATTAAAAAAATTTAAACAACTGTTAAAATAATTGAATATAATTTATTTTAAATATTTTTGGATGTTTACTACATTTTCAAATATATTAATTTCAATTAAAACACAGAATACAAAGTGTACAGTGCTCACTTTATATTTATCTTTAATTAAAAATATTTGCACGGTAAAAAACAAAAAATTATTTCAGTTCACCTCATACAAGTACTGTAGTGCAATCTCTTTATCATGAAAGTTGAACTTACAAATGTAGAATTATGTACAAAAAATAACTGCATTCAAAAATAAAACAATGTAAAACTTTAGACCTACAAGTCCACTCAGTCCTACTTCTTGGTCAGCCAATCATTCAGACAAACGAGGTTGTTTACAATTTGCAGGAGATAATGCTACCTGCTTCTTGTTTACAATTTCACCTGAAAGTGAGAACAGGCGTTCGCATGGTACTGTTGTAGCTGGCGTTGCAAGATATTTACGTGCCAGATGCACTAAAGATTCATATGTCCCTTCATGCTTCAACCATCATTCCAGAGGACATGCTTCCATGCTGATGATGGGTTCTGCTTGATAACGATCCAAAGCAGCGCAGACTGACGCATGTTCATTTTCATCATCTGAGTCCGATGCCACCAGCAGAAGGTTGATTTTCTTTTCTGGGGGGGTTGGGTTGTGTAGTTTCCATATCAGAGTGTTGCTCTTTTAAGACTTCTAAAAGCATGCGCCACACCTTGTTCCTCTCAGATTTTGGACGGCACTTCAGATTCTTAAACCTTGGGAAGAATGCTGTAGCTATTTTTAGAAATCTCACATTGATACCTTCTTCCTGTTTTGTCAAATCTTCTGTGAAAGTGTTCTTAAAAGGAACATGTGCTGGGTCATCTTCTGAGACTGCTATAACATGAAATATATGCAGAATGCAGGTAAAACAGAGCAGGAGACATACAATTCTCCCCCTAAGGAGTATAGTAACAAATTTATTAGACACATTTTTTTAATGATCATCATCAGCATGGAAGCATGTCCTCTGGAATGGTGGCTGAAGCACTGAATGGGCATACGAATGTTTAACATATTGGGCATATAAATACCTTGCAACACCAGCTATAAAAGTGCCATGTAAACGCTGTTCTCACTTTCAGGTCACAATGTAAATAAGAAACAAGCAGTAGTATCTCCCGTCAATGTAAATGTTTGTCTTAGCGATTGGCAGAATAAGAAGTAAGAACTGAATGGACTTGTAGGCTCTAAAGTTTTACACTGCTTTGTTTTTGAGTGCAGTTATGTAACCCAAAAAAATTTGCATTTGTAAGTTACATTTTCACGATAAAGAGATTGCACTTCAGTACTTGTATAAGGTGAACTGAAAAATACTATTTCTTTTGTTTATCATTTTTGCATATATTTGTAATCAAAAATAATAATATAAAGTGAGCACTGTGCACTTTGTATTCTGTGTTGTAATTGAAATCAATATTGAAAATGTAGAAAAACATCCACAAATATTTAATAAATTTCAATTGGTATTCTATTGTTGTAAATGCGATTAATCACAATTAATTTTTGAGTTAATTGCGTGAGTTAACTGCGATTAATTGACAGCCCTACTTTAAACCTTTCATCATCATCACTAGTGTTAACACTAGTCAGAAGGAGCTCATCACTGGAAATCAAATAGATATGAAATTATATCTGATCTTAAGTACTGTTCCAAGATACCACTACCTCTGTTTGAGCATGCTCAGAATACAGCATTTCCCAAAACCATTTGGTTATCCAAATGATAATAATTAATAGTATTTATTTAGCACCAACCATTTTCTATGGAAGACATAAGATTAAGATAATGTAAGTAAGACTCAGGGCCTCAGTATGTGTGGGAAAGGGCAATTGGGGAGGCAGGGAGGCAGGCTTAGGATGGTGATATGTTCACTTCTGGTGAAGCACCATAGAAAAAGTAATTCTGTAGGAGGGACTTGAAAGTGAGGAGGGCTGTTGCTTAGTCAATTGGGAAGTCAAAGATTTGGGAGTGAGAGAAAGAAATGAATAGGGCATTGTTGACAGAGTGCAGGGAGAGAGGATCAGAAGTGTAGGCTAGAGAGTATTTATATAGGGCCTTGAAGGCAAGGACAAATAGTTTAAATCTGATGTGGTAGAAAATGGGAAGCTAGAGTGAAGACTAATTTACTACAAAACACCCACGGCTTTATAAGGATGAAGAAAGCCCACTGGATTCATAACTTGCTTAGCTGAGCATTCTGTTACAAGTCAAAACTGCCACCTCATATATGCAGAAACTATTAAAAACTCTCTTCCCATAATAAAATATATATGAACTGGAAATGGAAGTCATGTAGGTCACCAACAGCACAAGAATGGACTGGAGAAATGTCACAACATAACCCCCCACCCAAAAAAAATTCTTGGCATATTAATTCAGGAATAGCTTTAAAAAAAAGTTTGTTTCAAAAAATGTATCAATGTTTGGACTGATCAAACCATAGCACTTTTCTGACTTTCTAAAGCTGGATTTACGTACCTCTGCTAGCTGCAACAGAAACATACTAGCACATTTTTGTAGCATCATAAACCCATCTATTTGTGTATATTTTTAAAAATTAAACAGAAGATTCAGTTAGTAAAATATGTGTTTTTAATGCTTGACAATAATTTATCCATCAGGTAAGGAGGTTATTTTACATCTGGAAAATCTTAGCTTATAAAGCTCAAGTATTTTCTAGAACTGCCATACTATTGGATTGATGATGCATGAAAGAGCCTGAAAATATCTGTGTTAAGCTAAGCTGTCAGTAGGTTTCAAAATGTTTTGGTATTTGTGAGGAATAGGTTTTTCTTTCATAGGATATTCCTCTTTCATATTCCTAAATGAAACCAGAACCTTGCTCCAGTTCTAAGTTTCTAGCTATATAACTGCTGCTATCTCTCTACTGGACTCAACTGTTACTGCAACGTACCATAGAATATCAGGGTTGGAAGGGACCTCAGGAGGTTATCTAGTCCAACCCCCTGCTCAAAGCAGGACCAGTCCCCAACTAAATCATCCCAGCCTGGGCTTTGTCAAGCCTGACCTTGAAAACATCTAAGGAAGGAGATTCCACCACCTGCCTAGGTAACCCATTCCAGTGCTGCACCACCCTTCTAGCGAAAAGTTTTTCCTAATATCCAACCTAAACCTCCCCCACTGCAATTTGAGACCATTACTCCTTGGTCTGTCATCTGGTACCACTGACAACAGTCTAGATCCATCCTCTTTGGAACTCCCCTTCAGGTAGTTGAAAGCAGCTATCAAATCCCCCCTCATTCTTCTTTTCCGCAGACTAAACAATCCCAGTTCCCTCAGCCTCGCCTCATAAGTCATGTGCTCCAGCCCCCTAATCATTTTTGATGCCCTCTGCTGGACGTGTTCCAATTTTTCCACATCCTTCTTGTAGTGTGGGGCCCATACTGGACACAGTACTCCAGAGGAGGCCTCACCAAAGTCGAATAGAGGGGAATGATCATGTTCCTCGATCTGTTGGCAATGCCCCTATTTACACAGCCCAAAATGCCATTAGCCTTCTTGGCAACAAGGGCACACTGTTGACTCATATCCAGCTTCTCGTCCACTGTAACCCCTAGGCCCTTTTCTGCAGAACTGCTGCCGAGCCATTCGGTCTGTAGCGGTGCATGGGATTCTTCGATCCTAAGTGCAGAACTCTGCACTTGTCCTTGTTGAACCTTATCAGATTTCTTTCAGCCCAATCCTCTAATTTCTCTAGGTCCCTCTGTATCCTATCTCTACCCTCCAGCGTATCTACTTCTCCTCCCAGTTTAGTGTCATCTGCAAACTTGCTGAGGGTGCAGTCCACGCCATCCTCCAGATCATTAATGAAGATATTGAACAAAACCGGCCCCAGGACCGACCCTTGGGGCACTCCACTTGATACCGGATGCCAACTAGACATGGAGCCATTGATCACCACCCATTGAGCCCAATGATCTAGCCAGTTTTCTATCCACCTTATAGTCCATTCATCCAGCCCATACTTCTTTAACTTGCTAGCAAGAATACTGTGGGAGACCGTATAAAAAGCTTTGCTAAAGTCAAGGAATAACACATCCACTGCTTTCCCCTCATCCACAGAGACAGTTGTCTCATCATAGAAGGCAATTAGGTTAGTCAGGCATGACTTGCTCTTGGTGAATCCATGCTGACTGTTCCTGATCACTTTCCTCTCCTCTAAGTGCTTCAGAATTGATTCCTTGAGGATTTGCTCCATGATTCTTCCAGCGACTGAGGTGAGGCTGACTGGCCTGTTGTTCCCCAGATCCTCCTCCTCCTCTTTTTTAAAGATGGGTACTACATTAGCCTTTTTCCAGTCCTCCGGGACCTCCCCTGATCGCCATGAGTTTTCAAAGATAATGGCCAATGGTTCTGCAATCACATCAGCCAACTCCTTTAGCACCCTCGGATGCAGCGAATCCAGCCCCATAGACTTGTGCTCGTCCAGCTTTTCTAAATAGTCCCAAACCACTTCTTTCTCCACAGAGGGCTGGTCACCTCCTCCCAGTGCTGTGCTGCCCAATGGGAGGTGACTTTGTTTGTGAAGACAGAGGCAAAAAAAGCATTGAGTACATTAGCTTTTTTCACATCCTCTGTCACTAGGTTGCCTCCCTCATTCACTTTCCTTGGCATTCTTCTTGTTGCCAACATACCTGAAGAAACTCTTCTTTTTACTCTTAACATCTCTTGCTAGCTGGAACTCCAAGTGTGATTTGGCCTTCCTGATTTCACTCCTGCATGCCTGAGCAATAATTTTATACTCCTCCCTGGTCATTTGTCCAATCTTCCACTTCTTGTAAGCTTCTTTTTTACATTTAAGATCAGCAAGGATTTCACTGTTAAGCCAGGCTGGTCGCCTACCACATTTACTGTTCTTTCTACACATCAGGAAGGTTTGTTCCTGCAACCTCAATAAGGATTCTTTAAAATACAGCCAGCTCTCCTGGACTCCTTTCCCCCTCATGTTATTCTCCCAGGGGATCCTGCCCATCAGGTCCCTGAGGGAGTCAAAGTCTGCTTTTCTGAAGTCCAGGGTCCATATTCTGCTGCTCTCCTTTCTTCCTTGTGTCAGGATCCTGAACTCGACCATCTCATTGTCACTGCCTCCTAGGTTCCCATCCACTTTTGCTTGCCCTACTAATTCTTGTCGGTTTGTGAGTAGCAGGTCAAGAAGAGCTCTGTCCCTAGTTGGTTCCTCCAGCAGTTCACCAGGAAATTGTCCCCTACATTTTCCAAAAACTTCCTGGATTGTCTGTGCACTGCTATATTGCTCTCCCAGCAGATATCAGGGTGATTGAAGTCTCCCATGAGAATCAGGGCCTGTGATCTAGTAACTTCTGTTAGTTGCTGGAAGAAAGCCTTGTCCAACTCATCCCCCGGTCTGGTGGTCTACAGCAGACTCCCAGCATTTGTACTTGATGGACCCATAAGTTGGGTGCTTGATGGACCCAACTTATGAGTACTTGTACAAGTACCCATTGTACTTATGGGTACTTGATGGGTCCATCAACAATGTACAATGTACTTATGGGTCTACCAACTGAGCCACAGTAGAGGGAGCATAACTTTACTTAGTGTTGAAAACACTAATCTTTCACCACAGGGATCTAAAATCCAATCCTTGTTTATATTACAAGTGAACACAAGTTTCACAGTCTCATCATATTCTTAATTTGCGCATACCACAAAACCAGGACACAACTGGGGAGGATTGATGTTCTACACTCAAGACAAGCACAAAACTGGAATAATAGGCATGTCACAGGTCAGAGATGATTTTTGAAGTTCTAAGCTTGCTGTAAGGGACACAAACCAGCAGCGTAATTAGTGCTTTACTTTCAGGAGCACTAAATCAAACAACAATTTGTTCTTAACAGAAAAATTCTGAAGAGAAACAGTTACCAACAGGAAATATCCTTTCTTGTGAAGAATTTGGAAAGAGGGATGTGATCATACTAAGAATGAATTCTCTTTAAAAGAGCTTGAAAGAGAACCACTGATTTTAAATAGCAAAATGTTAGGATTTATAAGTATTAAATACTAATACTGTTTTGTAACATCTAAAATAATTTAACTGCATTATAGAACATAAAATTGTAACTAAGCACTAATCACAATGGCTCATTACACATAATCCAATTAAAAATGAAATTATTTTACTTTATCCATATCCACAGTACATATTTTCCAACAACTGAGCTGAAAAAGCTCATATGTTAAAAAGCTCATTTAGACACCATTCCCATATGGCTGGCAAAAATGGCCAAAGTTCAAAACAGTTACAAATATAGCACTTACAAAAAATCTCTTATAGCTGAGTTTTTAGTAAATGTCACATCAATCTGGCAAATATAAAGGTTATAGAAAGCAGATATCTGCTAACTAAATTATCCCAAATCCTTTCTGAGGTGTCTGAGTTATTTTGAAAAAGCATGCAAACTTCAGTCTGAATGCATTTGGAGAAGAAATAATGCCTTAACTGCTTCGGTGAGTGATTTCTCATACTAGAGTATATGAAGTAACATTCATACTCTGTATCTGCAGTCATAACTCCACGGGTTGTGATACTGTCCAATTTCCCAAACTATGAAGGATTAATATTTAGATGGGAGACCTCAAAAAACAAAAACAAAAAAACCCTACGGGATGCTGCAGGAATTGGTGTTTGGGAGAACTAGGATGGCACTCTTCCCTCCAAACAGCACATTAAAGGTCATTAGCTTTCTAAAGGAAGTGCCATATTTTGGATGAAATACAAAATCTAAGTCCTAAGCATTTAGAGTCACTGAAAACATCATGGAATTTTTCATAGCAGTGTTGTTATCCTTGTATTCTGGACAAATTTCTTTGGGTAGGCACATCTGAATTCCCCATCTGTTTTAACTTGATACAGTATATTCTTCTCTTTTTCTGCCTCATGTGGTATGTAGAATTATTGTACACTTGTTACAAGAACTGCTGCTTTCCACTCTGGGGAAAACTATATTTCACTAAGGTAGCCACTCACATCCCCAGAATACTGGACATTCCAGTACTTCCAGGAATAGAATGGGCCCACCTCCACCAGCGTGACCTCAACTGCACCATATGCGCACGGTCATGCTACATGAAGATGTCATTTTGAAGCATATGCCACCCTGCCACCACCGGTGTGACCTCGCATGCAGCCATGTTAGTGTGGGCGAGGTAGCATACTCTTCAAAATAGCGTCCCATCTCACACTGGACAAAAGCACATCCAGTTTTCTCTCAGTACCCAATGGGGAACAAACCTTAGAAAAGCAGGACTGTCTTAAAACCGGATGAATGGCCTGCCTACATTTCATTGACAGGTGAAGACATTCCAGTGCGGACAGTTTATGAAGTATTTGGGATGAAAGGTGCTACATTATTGATACTAGTGTATCATATAACATGACTTATTTTTGTCTTTTCCATGATAAGCATTATCAGAAAACACAGAGCTCATTTTCAAGATGTGAACACCCTAAGATGATATCCAAATTCTGTAGCCGTAAAGAGGAAGCATGGTCCAGTGATTAGGACACTAGCCTAGAGCTTGGAGACCACAGATTTCCTGGTCCACCACAGATTTCCTGTGTGACCTTAGGCAAGTCACCTAACCTCTCTCTGTACCTCAGTTCCCATCTGTAAAATGGGATTATGCTAGCACTTTCCTATCTCATAGGGGTGTTGTGAGGATAAAATCATTAAAGACTGTGAGGCACCCAGATACTACAGTGATGGTCCGATCTAAGTAGGATAGACAGAAATTAAAATTGGCATTCATATACTTGAGTACTGACCTGAGCATCCACACGTGGGATGTGGATGACTTATTAGGTTGCTCACAGTTGAAAACTTGGCTCAGTGTATGCTAAACAAACAGCATTGCATGTTACTTGTAATATTTTAAATATACATTTTTGGGAATTTTAACTCAATAGCTGATACCTGGTCAAAATAAGAATTTTTTTTTTTAAATCAAACGTATGAGTCTATCCCTGAATAATCTGGAAATCACTTAAAGTGTAGAAATATATAGATACTTCAGTAACTTATAGAAATATTTACTACAAGCATAAAAAGCATGTCCTCTTTTCATATCTCCATATTATCACAAACTAGGTCAATCACAGGATTAGACTCTGGCATCTGGATTTAACGTTTGCTAATAATTCATATATTTATTTCCTGAACTTAGCAGGGGAGATCTCTACAACTTTATGAGCCTCCGTAAAAGGAGATAAGGAAATTGTTGGATGCTGACAAGAGAGATTTTTGTTTACGTGACTGCTGAAGCATCTCCCTAGCACAGTTCCAAAAACTGCACAGAAATGCACCTCTTATTTTTGGACATGTTCAAGGTCAAGCAGACCAATAAAAGATGAAAGCAGAGGGATCTCATGACAATAGTTTGAGAAGGAAGAGACCCAAAAGGCAAACCTCCTCCAACAGAAACACTTCAGGAAAACAACTGTGTCTTTGAAAGGAAATTTCCAACAGGAAGCAGGGGTAGTAGGAAGCTGCACCATTTGATGTTATTTTACCTTTGTTGAAACTGCACCCTTACAAAAAAAACATTATATTCAACATGCTCAGGTTTTTCCACAATAGCCTTCATCAATCCACGGCTGTAAACATTTTGTATGTTTTTATTTAGTGCAGTAAGGACAGGGTGATAGTCAGAGGCCAGTGTGAGGCAATACAAGTCATGGGCACAGTGCTCATATCCAAACTCTCAAAGAGCTCTGAAAACACAAGTTACCCAAAAGGAAACATGCACGCACGCCCCCCCACACACTGATCTATAGCATTTTCCCTACCACCTCTGAACAACACTCCTTCTATAAAAAGAATCATAGACCAACTATAATAAATCTCTGGGAGGTTGGGCTCTAGAATTACAGATCAGTTCTCTGTTCCAAAAACTATTCTGCAGGTGGGATGCTGTGCTACAGGGAACAGCTTTAGGTTAGTTTCCACACACACACACACAAAAACACGACTACCACACTACCTTTATAAACAGTTTAAATGTGACTTGATTCCTGTGAAAACAATGATCAAAGGACTGGGCAAGATTTAAAATGAGACTCCCGGAAGCAAATGGGGAGGGATGTTGTCACTGAGCACACAGACAGGTCCTGTGGGAGGATCTAAAAAAGCTTGGACCTTCCCCTCTTCCAGGGAATGGTAAGTCTTAGGGGTAGACATACAAGCATATAGACTGGTTCATTGTTTGAAATATCTGTTTTCTCTTAAACGCTTTTGTTCTAATAAATATTCCATTGCTCTAAGAAGGGTGTCTTGTCTCTGGATAACACTGTCATTGCTCCCGGAGAAAATAAATATGGCTGCTTACCATACAGTAACTGTAGTTCTTTGAGATGTAGTCAGTGTGGGCCTACTGTAGGCATGCATGAGGCGTGTGCACACTTACATGTACTTAAAGAACAACTAAAGGTACTGAACAGAAGTCAGACCTGCTGAGGTAATCATAGCTGAAACACAGGAGACCGCAATGCAGGGTTTAGTCTCAGAACAGAAGAACTGTGTGATTCCATCATAAGAAAGGTGATAGCTTAAGGCCTAAAGCCTGAAAAAGGGTGCACTCAAAGAGACAAGGTGGGGTCAGAGGTGCAGTTAGCCTGGTAGCGGTGACAGTGAGCTCCATTTGGTGAGGCACTTTTACTATTATGAAACAAAGAAAACTAAAGATATGACTCAAAACAATGTCTTAAAATAAAGTGTTTCATGTCTAAGTTGGAGCTCACTTTGAAATGTAATGAGTCTTCAGCTGAAAAATGACAACAAATGGGCTTTTATCCAATGGCAGATCATTAAGGCCCTACTTAACTAGCAATATTGAGGAAACTGCAGATTCCACAATATTAGGCTTCCACCACAGTTTTGACAGCAGGATCCCCGCCGTGTGTGGGGCTGAAAGTGGAACCCTGCGCGGCCGCTGTGAGCTACAGACAGCCAATAACAGAAGCCCCTGCTCTGAGCCCATGTTCCTGCTGTCAGCCCCAGGCTCCCGCTCTCATCCCCAGGAGGCCGACAGCAGAAAATCGCAGAAAACCAATAATGGACTTTATTACCATAAATAATAATGTCACTTATTACTTTTCCGCAGTTTTCCATGGCTTGTCCACAACAGCCACAATTTTTTGACAATCATCCCGCAATTCAAGTAGGGCCTTACGTATCATTCATAAAGGGACAGTAAGGGGTCTCTGAGGATGTGTGTGCACTGCAGTCAGGGGCGTGACTGCGGCTTGGACAGGCACACCCGTGCTAGCTTTAATCTTGCTAACACCGCTAAAAAACCCCACACCAACCAGTGAAAATGTGGTGGTGCTGGCTTCAACACAGGCTAACAATGTAAGTAGGTATCCAGGGTTCTGAGCAGGCTTAGCCTGAAGCCCATGGCCCGCACCTTCACTGCTAGTTTTAGCATACTACCTAGAAGAGACTGAAAAAGATTGGCTTGTTTAGGCTAGCAGAACAAAGACCAAGAGGGGATGTGATTGCTCTCTAATTACTTCGCGGGGGGGGGGGGGGGGTAAACACCAGGGAAGGTGAATATTTAAGCTAAAGGACAATGTTGGCACAGGAACACATCAGGATAACTGGTTATGAATACATTTAGGTTGGAAAATAGAAGAAAGTTTCTGACTATCAGTGGAGTGAGGTTCTGAAATAACTTCTCAATAGGAGTTGTGGGGGCAAACAACTTAACTACTTGTAAGAGAAAGCTTGATAAATTTATGAGTCGGGTTGTATGATAGGTTGCTCGTAGCGCTGGGGAGCAGGGCACAGCAACCCTGGTAGTCCCTTCCACTTCATGTCTTATGTTCCTAAAATCTCATGCTTCAGGGCTTTAGCTGGTCTGTCAGGGTCAGGAAGAAATTCCTCCCCACCACATCTACCCCCATTTTATTCTGGGTTTGTTGTGTCTCCTTCCTCTGAAACATCAGAGATGGCCACAGCTGGAGATGAGAGACAGGATGTGGTGGGCCAGTGTTCTCAAATGGCACTGAGAATTCCTTCTCTCAAGTGTTTGGCTGGTTCATTCTTGGTCACATGCTCAGCCTCAAACTGATCACCATATGTGGGATGGGGAAGGAACTGTCCCCCAGGACAGACTGGTAGTGATGTTAAGGTTTTTTCCCTGCCCTCTGCAGTTACAGGTTTCTTGCTAGAATCACCTGGCTATAACTCACTTAATCGATTCCCGTACTTCAAAGGGGCCTCAGGCACTAGTATCTTTTGGTTCCTCCTGTTCTACTGTGTGCCACAGGCAGAGTTTAGTCTCCTGTGGGCTGTAATACTTTGGTCTAGTTCCAGTTGTTGGGGTTAGTGTGTGGGTGATTGGGTGGGGCTAGAAGCCTATAAATGAGGTCAGCCTTGATGATCTGATCATCCCTTCTGTCCTTACACTCAATGACTCTCAGATTCAAGCTAAAATATGTGTGCCTACATGAGCTGCAATCACACTTCCAATTGCAGTGTAGGCATAACCTGACAAACACACAAGGAATGTGCTGAAATTGTTTGATTTTTCTGCTTAAAATCAAGGGCAACACTCTCTTTGGATTACTACAAGTTCCAATTTAGGTCCTTTATCGTCCAACTGTTTGTTCTTTAAACAGCCATCCATTAAGGCGGGGGCAGAGGTGGTAAAAATCAGGGAACAGATTGTTTTTCAAGTAGCTAGAGGGCAAAAGGAGGGAGCTGGAGCCTCTTGTATCAATAGGCAACTAGCACAAAGACAGACAACTACAAGTTGCACAGGACAGCACCCAGTCCATAGAAAAAAAGATATCTTTACTTGTTTCTTTAAATAAGATCAAGAAAAAGTATCTGTTGGTAAAAATGCCACATAATTCCTGATAAGTGACAGAAATGCTCTGATCTGTCTTGACCTCACTAAAATGAACAGTTCTTCATTGTCAGGATACCTATTCAGACATTTCTGGATTTGTTCTGAAAATAGTACATAGCTCTTTCTTGACCACATACCTACAGAAAGCTGGGGATACTGGTTTTTAAATGTTCAGGCATTTGGTCTACCCACTAGTAGCTGCTTTTGAATTCTGTTTCAAAGGAGCTGGCATGCAGGAATTCATACCTGAGAACTCCTCCACATTCTTCTTCTTAATCCTCCACAATTTCATACATCTTGCCCAACCCTCAGTGCTTGAGGAGATGCTTTCAAAACATTTCTACAGATGAGAGAGGGCCCACAGTCCTCTTTCAAGACAAGTACATTTAAAAAGAAAAATATTTTGCCATTTGCTATGAGGTGTACTAATTCTACCAGATGATTATTTTAATTACAGAATACACCAAAAACACGCAAGGCACTTGACTGAGCACACCCCCCAACTCAATGTTTTTGGCCCCATCAGCTTTGAGTCATTTTATCATAGCAGCTCAAGAAGCAACGAATCCAGCTACAGAACATCTAGGACTCTTATTTGCATCCCCCACCAAACTCCTTCATAATTATCTAACTGAAAAGGGATCATAAGAAACTGAAGACATAAAATCATGTCCGAAATGACACCTATTTATCAAAATTCTTTAGATCCAAACAGTCACTATTCTTATGAAAAAAATCCATATACACAGTGCACTACATGTAAATTAACAGAATTAGCTACTCCTGTAAAGGATTTTCTAAAAACTGGGCTTGTCTTCTTTTCCGCTCAACCCACACTTCTTTATAGTATATAGAGAGGGCCTAAAAGACGAAACGTGCAAACACCCTTTCTTGCTCCTGTCTTATCAGAAATTCAGATCTTGACTAACCTGAAAGACTATGATGGAGAAATTGGGAAATTATGATATCACAAGCACATAGGGTATGTCTACAGTATGAAATTAGGTTGATATTATAGAAGTCAATTTTTAGAAATTGATTTTATACAGTCAGTTGCGTATGTCCACACCAAGCGCATTAAGTTGGGGGAGTGCGTCCTCTCTACTGTGGCTAGCGTCGACTTACCAAGCGGTGCACTGTGGGTAACTATCCCAGAGTTCCCGCAGTCTCCGCCGCCCATTGGAGTTCTGGGTTAAGCTCCCAATGCCTGATGGGGCAAAAACATTGTCGCGGGTGCTTTTGGGTACATGTCATCAGTCGCCCCTCCCTCTGTGAAAGCAACGGCAGACAATCGTTTTGCGCCTTTTTTCCCCGCGCAGATGCCATACCACGGCAAGCGTGCAGCCCGCTCAGCTCACCGACACCGCCGCTGTTGTGTCCTGGGTGCTGTTGGCAGCAGACGGTACAGGAGGACTGCTAACAGTCGTCATACACCGCTTCCGCTGGAACTCTGCTCTGCTGCTACTGTCTCAATAGCAAACTTCTCCATGTTGTCTGTCATGGGCTCCCGGGTACGTGTGTTCTTCCTCACGAAATGTGTGCGGTGCTAACCATCATCCTCCACCGCTTCCTCTGCAACTCTGCTCTCATGAATCCACCTCGCAGGTCCTCTCGTTGTTCTCTATAAATATCTATTCTCGTGGCATCCGTCTTCAGCCACCGCTTCCGTTGAAACTCTGCTCTCCTGCAGATGCCATACCACGGCAAGCATGGAGCCCGCTCGGATCACCACAGCAGTTATGAGCATTGTAAACACCTAGTGCATTATCCTGCGGAATGTGCAGAACCAGAACCTGCAAAAGCAGGCGAGGAGGCGACGGCAGTGCCATGACGAGAGTGATGAATACGTGGATACAGACTTCTCTCAAAGCATGGCCCCTGGCAATTTGGACATCCTGGTGGCAATGGGGCAAGGCTCATGCCGTGGAATGCTGATTCTAGGCCCGGGAAACAAGCACAGACTGGGACTGCATAGTGTTGCAGGTCTGAGATGATTCCCAGGGCTGCGAAACTTTCGCATGTGTAAGGGCACTTTCATGGAACTTTGTGACTTACTTTCCCCTGCCCTAAAGCGCAAGAATACCAAGATGAGAGCATCCCTCACAGTTCACAAGCAAGTGGTGATAGCCCTCTGGAAGCTTGCAACGCCAGTCTGTCGGGAATCAATTTGGAGTGGGCAAAGCTACTGTGGGGGCTGCTGTGATCCAAGTAGCCAGTGCAATCACTGAGCTGCTGCTATCAAGGATACTGGCTCAGGGAAATGTGCAGGTCATAGTGGATGGCTTCGCTGCAATGGGATTTCCTAACTGTGGTGGGGCGATAGACGGAACGCATATCCCTATCTTGGGACCAGACCACCTTGGCAGCCAGTACATAAATCGCAAGGGGTACTTCTCAATGGTGCTGCAAGCACTGGTGAATCACAAGGGATGTTTCACCGACATCAATGTGGGATGGCCGGGAAGGGTACATGACGCTCTCATCTTCAGGGGCTCTGGTCTGTTCGAGCAGCTGCAGGAAGGGACTTACTTCCCAGACCAGAAAATAACTGCTGGGGATGTTGAAATACCTATTGTTATCCTTGGGGACCCAGCCTACCCCTTAATGCCATGGCTCATGAAGCCATACACAGGCACCCTGGACAGTAGTGAGGAGCTGTTCAACTATAGGTTGAGCAAGTGCAGAATGGTGGTAGAATGTGCATTTGGACATTTAAAAGCGCGCTGGGGCAGTTTACTGACTTGGTTAGACCTCAGCAAAACCAATATTCCCATTGTTATTACTGCTTGCTGCGTGCTCCACAATATCTGTGAGAGTAAGGGGGAGACATTTATGGCAGGATGGGAGGTTGAGGCAAATTGCCTGGCTGCTGATTACGCACAGCCAGACACCAGGGCGATTAAAAGAGCACAGCAGGGCGCGCTGCGCATCAGAGAAGCTTTGGAAAACAGTTTCATGACTGGCCAGGCTACGGTGTGAAAGTTCTGTTTGTTTCTCCTTGATAAGAACCCACCCCCTTGGTTCACTCTACTTCCCTGTAAGCCAACCGCCCTCCCCCCTTCGTTCACCACTTGCAAGGCAATAACGTCATTGTTGTTTCAAAATCATGCATTCTTTATTAATTCATCACACAAATAGGGGGATAACTGCCAAGGTATCCCGGAAGGGGTGGGGATGGAGGGAAGCACCGGGTGGGGTGGTGGATGAGGGGAGGAGGGAAGGACAAGGCCACACTGCACTTCAAAACTTATTGAACAGCAGCCTTCTGTTGCTTCGGCAGTCCTCTGGGGTGGAGTGGTTGGGTGCCTGGAGCCCCCCCTCCTCTGCGTTCTCGGGCGTCTGGGTGAGGAGGCTATGGAACTTGGGGAGGAGGGTGAGCGGTTACCCAGGGGCTGCAGCAGCGATCTGTGCTCCTGCTGCCTTTCCTGCAGCTCCACCAGACACCGGAGCATGTCAGTTTGATCCCCCAGTAGCCTCAGCATTGCATCCTGCCTCCTCTATCATGCTGCCGCTACCTCTCCGCTTGCCCCTGCAACCTCTCATCTTGCTCGTCCCTCCTGTCCTCACGTCCATTTTCTGCTTTCCTGGACTCTGCCGTTCTTTGCCTCCACGCATTCTGCTGAGCTCTTTCAGTGCGGGAGGACTGCATGAGCTCAGAGAACATTTCATCGCGAGTGTGTTTTTTTCACCTTCTTATCTGCGCTAGCCTCTGGGACAGAGATAAGGGGAGTGTTGAAACATTTGCATCTGCGGGAGGAAAAAAGGGAGAGTAGTATTTAAAAAGACACATTTTAGAGAACAATAGGTAGACTCTTTCAAAGTGAACCAAGCTGTTAACATTACATAGCACATGTACTTTCAGTACAAAAGGTCACATTTTGCCTCTTCTATTGAGGGCCTGCTGGTTTGGTGTGAGAGATCACACACGCAGGGCTGGGCAACAGAATTCAGCTTGCAGGCAGCCATGGTAAGCCAGTCTTTCAGCTTCTTCAACCCTCATAACATGTGTGAATGCTTTCAAACAACAGCACCCCCCTTTCCCATACCAAGCACCTCTTTGATTGGCCATTTAAAAGGAGGGGCTGTACTGGCCGCGAATGCATCCCAAGTCTTCAGGGCAAATTAATCATTAAACACGCTTGCTTTTAAACCCTGTACTGTATTTACAAAGGTACACTCACCAGAGATGTCTTCTCCTGCTTCATGGTCCAGGAGCCTGCCTTGGGAAGGTGATAAACAGTTCCTGGCTGTTGGGGAGAACGGTTTCTCCGCTTGCCTGCTGTGCACTATCCTCCTCCTCCTCATCTTCCTTGTCCCCAAAAGCTTCATGCCTGTTGCGTGAGACTCTCCCCTTGCAGGTGTCCACGGACAGGGGTGGGGTATTAGTAGGGTCGCTCCCTAGAATTGCATGCAGCTCATCCTAGAAGTGGCATGTCTGGGGCCCTGATCCGGAGCAACCGTTTGCCTCTTTGGTAGGCTTGCCTGACCTCCTTAATTTCCACGCGGCACTGCTGTGGGTCCCTGTTGTAGCCTCTGTCCATCATGCCCTTGGAGATTTTGGCAAAGATATTGGCATTTCGTCTTTTGGAACGGAGTTCTGATTGCACGGGTTTGTCTCCCCATACAGCGATCAGATCCAGTACCTCCCGTTCGGTCCATGCTGGAGCTCTTTTCCGATTCTGGGACTGCATGGTCACCTCTGCTGATGAGCTTGCCATGGTGGCCAAACAGGAAATGAAATTCAAAAGTTCTCGGGGCTTTTCCTGTGTACCTGGCTAGTGCATCTGAGTTGAAAGTGCTGTCCAGAGCAGTCACAATGGAGCACTCTAGGATAGCTCCTGGAGGCCAATATCGTTGAATTGCGTCCACACTACACCAAATTCGACCCAACGATGTTGATTTCAGCACTAATCCCCTCGTTGGGGAGGAGTACAGAAATTGATTTTAAGAGCCCTTTAAGTCGACAAAAATGGCTTCGTCATGTGGACAGGTGCAGGATTAAATCGATCTAACACTGCTAAATTCGACCTAAACTTGTAGTGTAGACCAGGGCACAGCGAGCAAAAGCTAAGCAATGAGGTGATACTCAATTTAAACACAGAGTGGCAAGTATGTGGAATGGTCTTCCAAGTCAGGTGGCAAAGCCAAATAGTACAATTTTTTAAGCAAAAATTAACCACCTAAATGACACTTTTCTTCCAGTATAACTACATCCACACTAGAGATTGTACCACTTTAATTATTTTGGTAAAAAGAAATCACTGCTCTAATAGAAATAACTAAAATCAGTACAAAAACTGTGTGTAGACCAGTAATCTGGAATACAAGTCACACTGATTTTCATTGGGATCTGTCCTCCGAAATTACTTAGGCGGCCTGGAAAAATCCCACCACGTCAGATATATTTTGGACCCTACTGCAACACAATTAATAATAAGGAACTATTCTTTGGAAAATAAAGAGGAGGGAGAAACTTCTGTTTAAAAAGAAATGTAGACAAGCAATCTATCCCCACATCTCAAAATTATTATTCCCCTCACGCACTCCCTTTCACAGTTTATTGAAATTCATATATTGTCTCTGCCATAGAAGAAAGGTTGGAAAAATAATTACAGAAAATGAAAAATGAAACAGATTACATCCAACATGTAGCCGTAAACCAAAAAATAATGGCTTTTTTACATCTAATGTTCTGAGATATTTTTAAAACTAGAAAGGTTAGAGGTTAATCCAATAAACATGAAACTGTTTGACAGTTTTAGAATCCATGCAACATCACCCTTAAATACACTACAGGCCCATAACATCTACAGAGAAAATTTAATTTATATTAATGAAGGGAGAAACATGCTTAAGGCTTTTCTAGAGATTGCTCTGGTTCCAGTTAATGACCTGACTTGCATGAAAAGGATTTTGAACATATTAGCAGTTCAGGCTTGTTTAAATTAAGTAACTGTTTAATTGTAAAGAATCAACTGAGCTCCTGCACAGTCATGTGTAATATACTGTCAGCTCTGAGACGCAAATCTTAAAACTGAAGTAGGGTCCAGTTTGGACACACCTAGGTTGGTCACAGCAGTAAGTGACATGTTTAGATTACTAACTTGCTTTGTTGACCCCACCTCATCACGTTGTGAATTATTCAGATTGGTCCCATACAGTTTTCCTGGCTAGTCAGGGCAACTGTAGTTCTTTAGGGAATTACTCTGTTTTCTGACCTTAGGAAACAATCTGCACAAGCAAAATTGTGGCTCTTATTCCTTATCCTGTATTTTATTTAAGAAGAACTATAAATCAAAGGAATAATAAGAGTTCTTGAGGGAATTCTGTACCAAACAATTTAAAATTCTACAAAATTCTGCATATTTTATTTGTCAGAACAACAATATAATCATGCCAGTTTCAATTATTTCGGTAATTTATTTCAAAATACCTGTCAGCAAGTATGCTTGGAACAATACAGACAGACAAAAAAAAAAGATTCAGGTAATTTTTTTTTGACAAATAGATTCCTTATTAAGCATATTAATACAGAACTTTGAGTAATTCATTTAAACTACAATACAGAAGCAGTGCAAAGGCTTGGGGAAGTCAGGGGTAAGGGAGGAGCTGAAGGAGAGGGAAGGAGCCTGGGAGTGAACCTGGAGGGTTGTTGGGTGTGGTTGGGAGACGTATGAACTAGGGTTGTTTTGGTGGAGGGAAGATTGATAGGAAGTTGGGGAGCCTCCCCCATACCGACCCTGGATGACCCCAAGCCTCTCCCATTCAGTCAGGCACATCTCCTTGTCCCCAAACCCCCCATCCCTTGTCCCTATGTGGCTCTGCAGCCCCCCTCCCATTCAGCCCCTGGCTCAATGCTGACACCCCATTAGCGCCTGAGCCCGTACCCCAGTCTGTCCCCCCACTAGCCCTTCTGAACCCGTCTGTGACCCCCCAGCAACCTCATGTGCCGCACTCTGTCTGTCCTAACCTGGCTCCGAGGGCAGGGTGCTGTGATGAATGCAGCCGGCTGCTAGCTATTCTAGCACCACAACAGCCTCTGGTGGGCGAAAGGTGGAACTGCAGCACTTCTTAGGAATAATGTATTTTCTGCAGGAAAAAAAATTCTGCGCCAGACATGAATTGTGTGCACGCACACTGGTGCAGAATTCCCCAAGGAATAAAACAACCTTCAGTATAAGCACCATTAACATCAATTATAGCACCAGCCTTTGCAGCAGAGGTTACTAGCTGCCCCTCATGCTTGTGAGGTAGTTCCTGTAAGCATCCCCAAACCACTTCATTATTCTCCTTCAAATCTTTCCTTAATACTCTCCTTTGCCAGGATGCCCACAAAAAAAATTGACAACAGTTTAGCTGCTGGTGGTAAGACCACAACCTATCACGATGACCAATATTATCTCACTGTTTGCTTGTACTCCTGTTGGTTGGTCTGTATCCATCTGTCTCTCTCGCCTTATACATAGATTGCAAAATTTTGCGGCAGGGACTGTCTTGTGCTTCTGTGTTTGTACAGCACCTAGCACAATGGGGTCCTTGTTCATTATTAGAATGTCTCAGTGCTATGATAATACAATTAATAAATAACAACCATAGTAGAGCCAAAAAAATGAGAAAGAGAAGAATACAAAATTCATTGGCCTAAGATATACATATGGGCGAGGTGATTATTATTAGCATTTATATTGCAGTCGTGTCTGAATGCTCCAGCTAAGCTGGGCCTCATTGTGCTAGGTGCTGTGCAAACATATAACAAATGAGAGCTTATAGTCTAATAAATTAAGCTTGCTATCTAAATAATTTGCCTCTGTGCAGTGCTGGCATCAGATCTCAAAATGCTTTACAGCTGGATAAACTGAGACACACAAAAGTACAGTATGTTACTTGGACAAGGTCACACTACAAGTCAGTGGCAGAATGGTTCACAGTGGTTCAACTACATCAACTACCCAAGTTTATTTTCAGCTTTGGGTTTGAATTTTAATGAAAATTAAAAGCAAAAAACAAATTGTTGTCTGCCAACATTTGGACATTTTGTAATTAAAATTTTACAGAGCTACAGTTTTAATACTAGAAAGCATGCACAACCTGTAAACTCCTTTTTAAATCCTATGATTAATAAGTGGCCAAATGGTCTCCAACATATGCTTCATATTTCAGCTTTCTCCCCTCTGTTTTCTTCCCAGCTATCGCTACTTAAACTCCTAAGAAATACCTTTCATAGTGGAACAGTTACGAGATCCCAAACCGAGAATCAAGGGAAAGTACCGTAGCACTGGGATTTGAATTTCAGAGGTAATTTTGTTCTGGATGTGAATGCAAAAACATTTACCAAGATATAATCACTTTATGGTTAGAGAAAACTGTTTATGAGTCAGTTGTATAGAGATAACAGCTCTAAATACGATGATACTTCTCTCATAAACCTCAAGGAAAATGTTCTAAAACCTGTAAGTTATTCAAACATTTAACGTATTTAAAAACACTGACACAAACTGAAGATACAAGTAAACAAAACTTCCACTCCAAAATAAATAAACTGGATTCACAATCATTAATTCCCACCCTCCTCTGCTACACCCATGAGATATCATACATTTCACTGACATTTACACAGTATGGCAGTGAACATGACATGGTCTACTGTTACCTGTTTGGATTCCTTCTTAAGCACTTAAAGGTAACCTGTATATAATCTCTCTCATATGCAATAGTGAATTAACATCAATCCTGTATTTTGTTATAGTTTATTTAAACAAAATACAGGATACCTAGGAATATATGTAGCATGATAGTCTGTTCCATTGCAAAAAATAATGAAGAAACGCATCATGAGCTAATGAGGACGCTGTAGTGAACCTGCATCTCCAATATATCATAAACTGAGAATCTATTACTGCAAAATGTGGAATCTTTCTAAAAGATTATATGCATTTTTGTTTAATGAGAAGTATAAATATAGCCCTGGCTATCAGATTGCTTTGCTTGCACAGTGATATCCACAGAGAGGTGCAGAGTCTGAAGCTTAAATGTTTCAGTTGCTGATAACATGCACAGTTGTTTAAAAAAATTCAAATGGATTTGTTTCTGCTTTAGAAATCCTTCATGCTACAGAAACTCCAATTACTTCACAATCATAATGTTATGCTTTGTTAGTTATGGTGAAATTGATTTACACATCAGACTAAAGGGTAAAATTGTGTATTGGCCTTCTGAAGCCCATTTTGGAAATCATACAGTATAAGCACGAGCATTGATTATGGCCCTGTTTTGAAAATAAAGTATGACGGGGAAGGAGATTGAGTAGCTCAGGGAAGCTGACATCTATGTGGCAGTTCACACACAATTCAGGTTGGTAGTGTCAAAGCTTACTCCTGAGGGAATTCTGCACCACTGCGCAATGCAGAATTCTGCAGAAATTAATGTTTTTTGTGCAGATTTTCCTTTTCCCCCACAGAAATGGGTTGCAGTGCTGCTGGCTGCACTGGGGCCACAGGACCAGGCAGAGCACATCTCGCATGTAGAAAACACTGCAGTAGGGGGAGGGGGGAGTAGCAAGTTCCTGGCAGCTGCAGTTCTCCGCATGCTCTGAGGGAAGGAGATGGCAGCACGCAGGTAACTCCACACAAGCCTGGGACTGAGCATCAGGCTGTTTCTCCCTCTGGATCCCTGAGCTCTGAGAGGTAGGCAGCAGGTGTCTGGGCTGGAGGGGGATATGGCTGAGCCCTATGGGGAAGGAGGCAGGTGTCTGGGCGGGGGGAGGGGCCCGCAGCTAGGCTCTGGGGCTGGGTGCAGGTGTCTGAGCTAGGGGGGCCCTACCGACTGGGCTCTGGGGGGGTAGGGAGGACGGTGTCTAGGCTGGGGGGGGCCACAGCTGGGCTCTGGGAGGAGGGGTTCTGGGTGTCTGGCCCCTTGACTGGGCTCGGGGTGAGGAGAGGGCAGAGAAACAGGAACTGGATTGTCATAGGGGTTTCTTTAACTCTTTACTCTTGGGGGAATTTTTGTATGCATCTATGTTGTCACAGACATACTTGCTGACGGGTATTTTGAAATAAATTACAAAAATAATTGAAACTGCTATAATTATGTAGTGTTATTTTGACAAATAAAATGTGCAGAATTTTGCAGAATTTTTAATTTTTTGGCACAGAACTCCCCCAGGAGTAAAAGTTGTTTCCAGTTTATTGCTGTTCAGTGGTCTACTCTACATGAACTGAGTTGGTAGCCTTTGTTCAGCTATTACTAGAAAAGTGTCCCCATCGTGAAATCTTCACTACAGACAGCATTCAAGAAATTAGCAATCTTGTATATTGAGGACTTGTCTACACTTGAAAAGTAATCCAGATTAAGGTAGGGTATAAATTTAAAGCACAAAAACTATTCCTGAATAACTCCAACACTTTCAAACTGGATTAAGCTAAACCGGAACAAAACGCTCATGTTCCGGAATAGGAGTGCCTACATATGGAGTCTTCAGTAGTTATTCCTGAATAACTGCAAATGCAGACAAATCCTAACTAAAGCTCTCACTGCTGGAGTAGGGCAGGGGAGCTCACACAGCTGCTACCCATTACAATATACACTGCTTGTATATGGCAGGGTAGGAGTTAGGAGAACGAAAGAATGTCAGTGTGACCGTGTTAACAGTCAGTGTCTCGTTTCAGAGAGGATAAAAAGGACTTTTTACTACTGCCAGTTCATGTAGGAGAAGCCCATTTTCGGAGAAGAAAGATGAAGGTTTTAGTCCCACCCCCACTGAGGATTTGTATGATTATAGGTATATTAACCTGTACGTAGGTGTTTTGACATCCTGTGCTGTGCTTGTTCTGTACTTCAGTCTCTAGAGCTGTTAAGCTGGTATCTTTTACTAGCAACAAAAATAAACAAACTAGAAAAATGTATTCTGCACAAAAAGCACAGGAGCATTTGTGATATGGGTTTTAAAAAGGTACAAATTCAGTCCCAGACAGGGTGGATAAAAATAAATTATTTAAAAAAATTAAAAAATAAATTTTTTTTTTTAAAAAAACATTGGATTTTTTTTATTTAAATCAGATTTTTTTGATAAAATGCTTTTTGAGGAAAAAACCTACCTAAAGATAGTTTTAATTAAGATCCATGATGAAATATATTTGAGCTATAATGTAATAGGGATTATAAATTCTAATTCTATAGTATGAGAATATATTCATGAAATGTTTAAGAAAAGTTTTGTAAATGAGTTCCAATAGTTCATGGATTAGGGACCCAATTTTATGGGGTTCCAGGGGCTTCTGTAAAGATTATTTAGGTTAATCTTTCTATCTAGCCAGCGGGGCTCAGTCTAGAAGATACTATCAGAAGAGATGCTTAGTTTTGCAGTTCTCAAACTGTGGATTTGTGTCTCCAGAGATAACATGCTTCTTAACAGCAAAAATGTTTTTAAATAAATAAATAATATATAGAGGTGAGAAATAACAGACGTCAACCCTATTGTACCTCTGCAAATTTGTGTACAGAGTCAATCCCTTACCTCTCTCTAAAACTGCAAAGTTTCAAAAAGTTCAGTGAATAGAAGTTTACTGGGGGCAGAATAGATCTGGACAAGGAGAAGAAGTCTGGAGACAAATGTTAGAAGGGAGGGACAGGCAGCAGAAACAAAAGTGAAACTGTTTGAGCAGCATATTCCAGAAGTCTTGAGGTCTTTCTGAGTGTAGCCTTCATTGATTTGAGATCTACCATACCATTCTCTCACTAAAAGGAAAAATCTATAATGGCAGCAGGCTGTAAGAGAGACCCACTTAGGGAATAAGAACCATTCAAAAAATATGTTTGCTGATGACGTTTTAAGAAAGTCATACCAGTGAACTGGTGGAAGTCATTTAAGCACTTGGATTCAGAGACTGTTAAAGTGATAATCTCACTTTTAACAGCAGTAGCTTCCTCTGCTGGTGTAGAAAGAATATTTTCTTCCTTTGGACTAATTCATTCCAAATTGAGAAATCGCTTAGGACCTGAAAAAGCAGGAAAGCTTGTTTTTCTTTTCCAGATTATGAACAAACAGGAAAATTAAAGAGAAGATGACTGAGTCAATTGCAGAAGCCAATATCTTAAGTTTCTCATGTTGACCTGGCTGATATAGTTAAATGAAATATTTAAAAAAAAATTTAGACTATTTTAGTTAGAAACAATTATAACAAAAACAAACATGATTTTAAAAAACTTGAATGTTTAAATTCAAAAATTCATATGCTTGTTTTGTTAAAATATTATGTTTGCTGTTGAAGAAAAAAATCCAGAATACATAATGTTGTTTTAGTTAAATAAAACAATTTAAATGTCCGTCTGGTGATGTTCTCCTCCTAATACAGCAAGAAAATCCTCCAAATATTAATGATTAACTTGTTGAATTGGAGATAGTTCACCTCCCAATGACTTCATAAATATCTGCTTCGATTACCTTTGGTACTGAAATAACCAAACAATCATTCATTTTCTGATATAGCTGTAAAACTAATCTGAAAAGTTTTCAAAATAAATCACTTTGAAAATGTATAGTGTATACCTTCTAAAAATGAAACCTAAATCTATCTCTGAGTTGTGAAGACTATGTATTAAGGTTATAACAACCAACAAGAATGCACTTTTATGTAGAAATCCAAGATTAAATTGAGTCTTCCTGACTCAAGATTTAAATCATGATTTAAATCAATTTGATTTAAATCAAATCCACCCTGGTCCCAGAACAAAGAAAAATAGAGCTGGAGATACGTCAACAGGAATTCAACCCAAAAGGTAAAGTGGGAGGACGGGAGACTACCACTACATCTTATGAAAGTTATTAAAATCCAACTCACATAAGGAATGTGATGCTAGTTCTAAGCAAAGACAAGAAGGACCAACATATAATAGAACACTGAATCAGAAGATAATTCTGTACTATTGTTCTCTATAAACTCTGAAGGTAACTTCTGAAAAATGACACTCCAGAAGGATTAATCTAAACTACGGAATCTGATTCAGAGGATTTAGAACAAAAACAAGTTAAGCAGAATTCCTGTTTTACAAAAGCGAAAAGGTTTACTATGACTGGTTTGTCTATTCAAGTGCATTCTTTGGAATAAAAGAAGACCCTAGCTGTAGCTCACAAAAGCTTATGCTCAAATAAATTTGTTAGTCTTTAAGGTGCCACAAGTACTCCTTTTCTTTTTGCGAATACAGACTAACACGGCTGCTACTCTGAAACCTAGTTTACTGACTGTCATCTATTTGGTACTCAGTCACCATTATTGTTCATGCAGTGAGACAGTGCAGTTCTTATTCAGTCATGCATTTCATGGATTAGATATGAAGGCATTTCTGGCAGACAAAAGATCATCAGTGCTAAAAGGAAAACATCTTTTGCCACATTTAAATTGCTAGAAACTAGGGCCGTCGATTAATCGCAGTTAATACACACGATTAACTCAAAAAAATTAGTTGTGTTAAAAAAATTGTGATTAATTGCAGGTTTAATCGCACTGTTAAACAATAGAGAATCAACTGAAATGTATTAAATATTTTTGAATGTATTTCTACGCTTTCAAATATATTGATTTCAATTACAACACAGAATACAAAGTGTACGCTGCTCACTTTACAGCGGAAGTGGGCAAACCACAGTCCGCGGGCCACATCCGGCCCGGCCCCTGAGCTCCCCATTGGGGAGGCTAGCCCCCAATCCCTCCCCTGCTGTTCCCCCTCCCCCACAGCCACGCCGCCGTGTGGGCAGCGTTCCGGGCGGAGGGGCTGCGCGCTCATGCAATGAAGCGTGTCTGGCTCCGGCCAGGCAGCACGGCTCCAGACATGCTGCTCTGAGCGGCATGGTAAGGGGGTTTGGGGGTTCAATATGGGGCAGGGGATCCCAGGGGGCAGTCAGAGGACAGGGAGCGGTTGGATGGGGCAGAGGTCCGGGAGCGGTCAGGGGACGGTTGGATAGGGCAGAGGTTCGGTGGGGGGTAGGAGCTGTGGAATGGGGGGGGGGCTGGATGGGGGTGGGGTCGCGGGGGGCAGTTAGGAGTGGGGGAGTCGCGGGAGGGGGCAGTCAGGGGACAAGGAGCAGGGGGGGGGTTGGATGGGTGGGGGGTTCTGAGGGAGGCAGTCGGGGGCGGGAAGTGGGAAGGGGTGGATAGGGGGCGGGGACCAGGCTGTTTGGGGGAGGCACAGCCTTCCCTACCCGGCCCTCCATACAGTTTCGAACCCTGATGTGGCCCTCGGGCCAAAATGTTTGCCCACCTCTGCTTTATAGTTATTTTTATTACAAATATTTGCACTGTAAAAACAAAAAATAGTAACATCCACAAACATTTACATAAATGGTATTCTATTATTGTTTAACAGCACAATCAACCCTGGTTAATTTTTTTAATTGCTTGACAGCCCTACTAGAAAGCTATTTTTATAATGCTGCTTTCGAGGTTTGCTATTTGTAAACTGAAGTTGAGTTTGCCTCACCCCACACGGAGCTTGAGTAAATGGGGGTATAGGGAGTGGGTAGATTTACAACTCATCTGCACATAGGTGCTGGAACTAGAGGTCTTGGGGGTGCTACCGCACCCCCTGGCTTGAGGTGATTTCCATTATATACAGGGTTTACAGTTTGGTTTAATGGCTCCCAGCACCCCCACTATAAAAATTGTTCCAGCACCCCTGCATCTGCATCAAGGGGGGGAGGGGAGAGAACGAAGAAAGGGGGTTGGGCTGGACTTCTAGATGTGCGCAACTGTGGATCTGATATTCCTTCCTTCATCTCACTCCATGATTCATAGCCCCTTCCACCACACGCACAGAGTTCTGTCTGCTCTGCCACAAGGAGGATTAAAATGATGGAGTGGGCCTATACTAACCCTCCATGGAGGGTTAAATTAGCATAGTCATAGTGAAGTTTATTCTAGCCTTTTCTAGCAGCCACAACAACATTAGTTATGCCAAGTTGCACATATGTAGTTCTTCTGTTCCTGTTCTCCTTATGAAATGTAAACCTGTACATATTACTGTGTGTGTTTAATGCTGAAAATTGAAATACATACATACATACATGAACCATGTGTATTTGGCAGACTTAAGGATACAGCAGAAATTTTCTTTTTGGAACTTCCCAACTTTTAAGTGCTTGATTTTTCAACCTTAACAATGCATGAATGCTAGTGTTTGCAGTTAATAAAACAGGATGCAGCTTTCATTCACTGCATTATTGTCTCAGAAATGAGGTGTCTAATATTTAGACATGTCCTGATAAGACTGTAATGAAGTGATACCTATATTACTATAGCGATGACGGTCAGTATTTCCATAATAAACAGAGCTTCCCAAAGTTTTATGAAGTGGATTGTAACTTTTCCTGCGGCTTGAGCACAGAAGACCCTAGTTTCCAAGCCAAAAGCTATTTTATTGAACATTCCCCATTAAAGATTTTACAAAGATGTTCATTCTAGGAATATCATCAACGCATCTTGTGACACGTCAACTGAATGTTCCTGCTCTAAACAATTTGATTCCTTGTTTTTTCTTCCACAAATTAAACAGTTCTTTTCAAGAATATATCCCAGTAAAACACACATTCTACCTATGACTCTTATTTACCTTAATAAGAAGAAATTTAGAAATCCCCTCCCTTCTTCAGTGTTTTCTACTCTTTTACTCTGGCATAACTACCATGCTTCTACATGCTAATTGTCTTGGCTGAAGGCATCAGCCAGGAGCTGAATGAGTCCCCTTTAAAGGTCCAGGGTTTATATAATATTCATAACTCATTCTAAAATTAATTCTACTTTACCAAATCTGAATTATGGACAGATTAAAATCCAATCTGTCACCGATATACAAACAGTGAGTGTAAATCAAGTCATAATTTAAGGGAAGTAAATATCTAAAGAAGTGTTCCTGAGGACTTGTTACAGTGAGGTGGGAATGCAAGATGCAGTAATGGAGGGAGGGTAAGGGTGAAAGGATGTATTGTAAATACTATGTTAAAGGAAAAGAGAGTTTAAGAAAAGATCTGAAATGTGGGAACAATCTGATGTTTTCTATAGGACTGTCTACACTAGAGGAAAAAGCAGTGTTTGAAAATTATATTTAAGCATGACTCTCTGACCATCTCTCAACTGAAACTGGCTAGGCAGCCTGTGTAGACTGGGTCAAATCACACTCAACATCTAATTGTACATTTTCTCAATCAGGCTTAAATGTAGGAGGGCGATAACCCAGACAGAGGGGGCAGCTGCAGTGTAAGTAAAAGCGTAAGGCACAGCTGAAGAGACTACTCAGAGGAAGGAAAGAAAGATCCAGATTCTGCATTCAGTTTTCACATACAAATCCCATTGAAGTCCCTTCCTTTCAGTCTATGAAAACAAACATTCAAAGAGTGTAATTTTTCCTTTTAGACCCACAAGAAGAGGTGAAGAAAGTTAGGAGAAATAGAGTTACCTTGTTTCTTTGTATTTATAGTGAATCCTTAAATCACAAAGAAAGATTTAATTTGATTATAGCTTCCTTTTTTGACATTTAGACTAACGTTGCGCTGAAAACCCAGCAGGGAAAAATAACAGATGAAAGTTAAATGTTAAATAATATTTGGTACTTGTTCCTGGGACATCATTTAAGAAAAGTGGTAAAATAGTCTTTGATAAGCGTCACTGAAAGAGAACAGTACACTCTAAAGAATTTATGATACTTTTAACACCATTACATTGCTATAAATAAAGATAACATATATTCCTTTTAGGCATTTCTCTGTATTAGCCCTTTGACTTATATACACTGTCCGCAACAAACTTTAACCAACATCAACTTAAGGAAAAGGCATTGCTTTAAAATCAATCTCAGAAGAAGTGTTTTAGTTTTGCAGTTTAAAGATTAGACAGCTCACATATCTAGTTTAAGTGTTGTAACGGAGAGAGGAGGAGCAGCTTCGTGTTTTATTTAGGATCTGAATGTTTTTTGTCTGCATGATGGCATGGCAACATGTTTAAAATGAAATAACTTAATAAAACTTGTTTCTAAAGAAGGCTTGGTATCCTGCACTATTAATGGGCTGATGCAGATATGAAACCCACAATGACAGCAGAGAAGATGTGATTTGTAATCACAAGAATAAAGTAACATGATTCAATGTTCTCAGCATCACTGTAAGGAATATATCATTTCTGGTTATATAGTTTAAATTTACAATACATCTCACCACAGAAAAGATACTTTATGGACAGAAACTCCTCCACAGTGATCAAGAGAGGTATCAGACACAAGAGTAGAGGTTCCCAATCTTTTTCTTTCTGAGACAGCCCCTCCCCCCCGCCAACATGCTATAAAAACCTCCACGGCCCACCTGTGCCACAACAACTGGTTTTCTGCATATAAAAGCCAGGGCCGGTGTTGGGGGGTAGCAAGCCAGGCAATTGCCTGGGGCCCCATGCCACAGGGGCCCCTGCAAAGCTACATTGCTCAGACTTCAGCTTCAGCCCTGGGTGACGGGTCTCAGGACCCCGGCTTCAGTGCAGTGGAGCTTCGACTTTCTACCTTGCGCCCCAGCAAGTCGAATGCTGGCCCTGCTTGGCAGCCCCCTGAAACCTGCTCACAGTCCCCCAGCTGCCACCGTTTGCCATTCCCGGCCAATGGGAGCTACAGGGGGCCGTGCCTGTGGACGGTCACCATAAACAAAATATCTCATGGCCCGCCAGTGGATTACCCTGATGGATCATGTGCCAAAGGTTGCCAACCCCTGTTTTATATTCTCTTTTTAAATGGAGTTTTATGCTTGAGAAAGGCTAACAGCTCTGGCAATTGAAGTTCTGTTTATTTAAGGGATATGTACAGCCTGGGCAATGACACGGCAAGTTTCCCAAAATCCTGATAATTTGCCTCAACCCTCATCTGGAGAATAATCCCCTCCAGGGGCGAGGACAATTCTGTCTCCATGCTCATTCCATCCTTAGACACTCTGCCAAGTCTGCCCATAAAGTTCCCAGCGAGCATCTATGTGGTGGTGGCAGCAATTCTGAAAGGAAAAGATGTGCTCAAGTGTAATTGGGCTCAGAATGATAGACTCATTTTTCTTAACATAGCGTACAGGCATTGGAGGGTAACTACTTACACCAACCTGATTTGGTTTTACATAGCTGCATAATTAAACAGGACCACATGCAAGTCACAGGTCCATCATGACAAGAATGGTTCAATGACAAAAATATATATATAATGGAGGTGAAAAAGTTAACAAACAGACAGACAGAAAGACAGACAGAAAGACAACTCAGGTCACCCTTATTTGTACTTTGACCAATTCAGTCCTCTCCTCCTTGAACAGCATTTACAATGGCAACAAATCTTATGTGCTTATACTGGAGACATAACAGATAATTTATACACAGCCCAATTCTGTTAGGTGTTTACTGACAAAGAATATATACATGTTTTTACTAAGAAAATTAAGAAGACGACTTTATATTGGATCCAAGAGTATCAATTACTCTGATTACAGCTGTCAGGGTTCTCCCCCCCGCCACTCTGAGGTACAGATGTCGCATGAAAGACTCCCTAAACTTATATTCTACCAGCTTAGGTTAAAACTTCTCCAAGGCACACATTCCTTTCCTTGTCCTTGGATGGTATTGCTGCCACCACTAAGTGATTTACACAAAAATTCAGGGAAGGGTCACTTGGAATCCCTATTCCCCACAAAATATCCCCCCAAGTCCCTTCACCCCCTTTCCTGGGGAGGCTTGGGAATAATATACCAACTAATTGCCTTAGCAGTGTGAGCACAGACCAGACCCTTTGTCTTCAGGACACTAAAATCAATCAGGTTCTTAAAAGAAGTACTTTATAATAAAGAAAAAAGTAAAAGAATCACACCTGCAAAATCAGGATGGAAGGTAACTTTACAGGGTAATAAAAAGATTTAAAACACAGAGGATTCCCCTCTGGGCTCAGCTTCACCGTTATAAAAACAGGAATAAAACTATTTTTATAGCATAGGAAAAATTCACAAGCTAAAACAAGAGAGAACCTAACGCATTTCCTTGCCCTACTTACAATTTCTGTGGTTTTATGTGGATTATTCCAGGTATATTTTCAGGAGAAGTTGTACCTGCTTGGCTTCTCCCTCTGTCCAGAGAAGGAACAACAAAAGAGAACAAACAAATCCTTCCCCCCCATATTTGAAAGTATCTTCTTTCCCCATTGGTCCTTCTGGTCGGGTGCCAGCTAGGTTATTTGAACTGCTTTACCCCTTACAGGTAAAGCAATCCAGTACAGCTGCTAAGTAGGGATTTTACACTTCTGCATACATAAAGGTTGCTAGCCTTCCCTTATATTCATGACACAGCAGTACCACACATACTGTACATCACTAGAGGTTGTATTTTCTTACAGATTGAAGTTTTTTAAAGTTCATGATTTCTTTTCTAAAATCAGAAGATCCTTCTCCATTCCATGCTGTACTTTGAATGACTACAGGGTTTAAAAGCAAAACTCTATTTCTGCATTCTTTCTCCTCTGGGCTGATAAAACAATGTTTCACAGAAGAAACCCACTCATGCCTACTCAATTCCAAGATACATGGTAACATAGTATAAAATATTACTAACATCCATGAGTAAAATCAAAGTGAATGGAGTTTTGAATCTGCACATTCTAAATATAATTCATATGTATATTATGCTATGAATAATTCCTCAGTTCAGGAATACTGAAGTGCCTATTTAATTTTATACTGCAAATCTGTAATTTGGGCAAATGAATTTGCTGGAGACTCTTCTCTTTAGAAAGAATATCCTAAAATAATTTCCCTCTTAACAGTGTAGTTGCCAATGCTCCATTTCCCACTATAATTGGCCTTGATTGATACTGCATTTTACATACAGACACCTAGGCTAGGGAACACCAATGGCATGCTTTCCCCTCAAAACATGGTTTCCACATGACCATTACACAACCCTGGGTCAGCAGAGAACAATCATTCCATGATGCCAATCTTTTCTCTGTTTTTTTTTCTCTCCTACTCACCTTACCTGATCACTCTCGTTACAGTGTGTATGGTAACACCCATTGTTTCATGTTCTCTGTGTATATAAAATCCCCCTACTGTATTTTCCACTGCATGCATCCGATGAAGTGAGCTGTAGCTCACAAAAGCTTATGCTCAAATAAATTTATTAGTCTCTAAGGTGCCACAAGTACTCCTAATCTTTTCTCTAAATATGTAAATAGCTTTATGAAAAGTGAACAACCCTCTTGCATAGTTAATTGCCATTTCAAAGAGCAAAATCTTCTAGAACACAATCAAATAAGACTGGTTTCAGAGTAACAGCCGTGTTAGTCTGTATTCGCAAAAAGAAATGGAGTACTTGTGGCACCTTAGAGACTAACCAATTTATTTGAGCATGAGCTTTCGTGAGCTATAGCTCACTTCATCAGATGCATACTGTGGAAACTGCAGCAGACTTTATATATACACAGAGAATATGAAACAATACCTCCTCCCACCCCACTGTCCTGCTGGTAATAGCTTATCTAAAGTAATCGTCAGGTTAGGCCATTTCCAGCACAAATCCAGGTTTTCTCACCCTCCACCCCCCCACACAAATTCACTCTCCTGCTGGTGATAGCCCATCCAAAGTGACAACTCTTTACACAATGTGCATGATAATGAAGTTAGGCCATTTCCTGCACAAATCCAGGTTCTATGGGTACCTGCATGGCCCCATATTTTTTTTTCAAATAAGACTGTTTATCTTCTCTTCAAGTTTCACTTCCCTTCCAAAAAAAGGGGGGGGGGAGAGAGGGAATTAGACAAGAGGAGGCAGTATTTTCTACAGGCTAAAGCAAGGATTGGGAGTCAGGTCTCCTAGTTTCTTTTACAGACTCCTTGATTAAGTCAGTCACTGGGAAACCTTTGGCAAGTGACTTGGGTCTGAATTTTCTGAAGTGCCCCCTATTCTGGACTCCTCAGTTTTATAGATGTCCAACTTGAGACATCTAAAGCCTGTTTTGCAGAGGTGCTGAGCACTCACAACTCTTTCAAGTCAACAGGAACTCTGAAAATTGGGCCTTAGGTGTCTCAGCTGGACAGCCAAAAACTGAGGCTTTAACAGCCAAGAACTTCCATCTGCAAAACCAGAAGAATACTTACTACTTCACACAATTTTTTGAGGCTTACTTAATGTTTATAAAATGCTTTGGGATTCCCTGGATGAAAGAGACGCTATGTAAGTACATATTCCATGTTATTTTATAGAAGCATATTGTTGCTAATTTAAAATCATTATTTTAGCATATGGTAGAAATAAATCTATACTTGGAAGTCTTTGTCAAATTTAAAGGGGGTGGGAAGAAATCAAGAAATTTAAGTTATTCATACAGTTAATTAGGAATTTATTTTACTTGCAACAGCTGCATATTGATCATAGTCATTACTGTTGATGAAGAAGTTTGAGAGGTGCTTTAAACCATGAAACAGATAGTAATAAGCATGTCATTTATCTTTCATAAGGCTGACTGCTGTCAAAACAAATGACTTCTTAAAACAAGGTTCACGTGCTGAATACTTGTTTTGACAAACACGCTGGGTTCATAGCTACTCATCATAAAAGATACAATTAAAGCAGAATGAACATACATCATTTAATTAACAGGTTAGTGACCAATGAATCGATGGTTTCAATACATGTGAAAATGCCACTGCACTTTAACAGTGAAAAGAAAGTAATTGTAGCCTTTTTCTGTAAGCTGGAAAGAAAAAAACATCACTAACTTACAGAACCTGGAAATGTGGAGCAGGAAGGGACTTTGAAAAGTCATCTAGTGCAGGCCCAATACTGAATCAGGATCAAGTAAACCTAGACCATCCCTGACAGGGGTCTCTGTCTAACCCAGTGGTTCCCAAACTTGTTCCACTGCTCGTGCAGGGAAAGCCCCTGGAGGGCTGGGCCAGTTTGTTTACCTGCCGCGTCCGCAGGTTTGGCCGATCGCGGCTCCCAGTGGCCGCGGTTCGCTGCTCCAGGCCAATGGGAGCTTCTGGAAGTTGCGCGGGCTGAGGGACGTACTGGCCACCGCTTCCAGCACCTCCCATTGGCCTGGAGCAGCAAACAGCGACCACTGGGAGCCGTGATTGGCCGAACCTGCGGATGCGGCAGGTAAACAAACCGGCCCGGCCCGCCAGAGGCTTTCCCTACACAAGCGGCGGAACAAGTTTGGGAACCACTGGTTTAACCTGTTCTTAAAATCCCCCAATGACAGGGATTACACAACCTCCTTTGGAAGCCTATACCTGAGTTTAACTATTCTTATAGTTAGACATTTTTTCCCAATATCTAACCTAAACCTCCCTTGATGCCAATTAAGCCCATTACTTCTTGTCCTATCTTCAGAGTACATGGAAAACAATTGATCACCATCCTCTTTATAGCAGCCCTTAACATATTTGAAGACTGTCATCAGCCCCCTCAGCCTCGGCCTCCTTTTCTGAAAACTAAACATACCTAGGTCTTTTTGAACCTTTCCTCATAGGTAGGGCCCTTCCAAATTCAGGGTTCATTTTGGTCAATTTCACAGTCATATAATTTTAAAAATTGTAAATTTCATGATTTCAGCTATTTAAATCTGAAATTTCACAGTGCTGTAATTGTAGGGGTCCTGACCCAAAAAAGAGTTGGGGGGGTGCAAGGTTATTGAACGGGGTGTTGCAGTACTGCTACCCTTACTTCTGTGCTGCTGTGGGTGGCGACACTGCCTTCAGAGCTGAGCAGCTGGTGACTGTAATCAAGGTGGGCCATTTCCAGCAGTTGACAAGAATGTGTGAGGAACAGTAGGGGAGGAAAATAAACATGGGGAAATAGTTTTACTTTGTGTAATGACACATCCACTCCCAGTCTTTATTCAAGCCTAATTAGTGGATGTGTCATTACACAAAGTAAAACTATTTCCCCGTGTTTATTTTCCTCCCCTACTGTTCCTCACATGTTTTTGTCAACTGCTGGAAATGGCCCACCTTGATTATCACTGCAAAAGGTTTTTTTTCTCTCCTGCTGGTAATAGCTCACCTTACCTGATCACTCTTGTTATAGTGTGTATGGTAACACCCACCGTTTCATGTTCTCTGTGTATATAAAATCTCCCCACTGTATTTTCCACTGAATGCATCCGATGAAGTGAGCTGTAGCTCACAAAAGCTTATGCTCAAATAAATTTGTTAGTCTCTTAGGTGCCACAAGTACTCCTTTTCTTTTTGTGGATACAGACTAACATGGCTGCTACTCTGAAACTTTTCACTGGTTATATCTGGAAATATAGCAGGTCAGTTGCAACGCTTAGGGTTTTTGGCGTGAAGGTAAGCATCCTTTCATCTCTACTGAGGCCAGGAACCGCCCTTGGCCGATTGTAGACACAGTGGTGCCCAAGGATTATTTTGAATTTCTGGTACTTAGATTGATTTAACCACTCCAAGTCCACAATGGGCCTCAGTTTCTCTACTCTTTTGATGACTACTACAAAGTGTATTGAATAAAAGGCCTGTTTAGACTAGTTGAACAGAATATGCACAACAGCTCCTTCAAAAACCCAGGAAATCGCCTCTGCTTTTTCAGGTGTTTGTTTCTGGGTTCTTTCCATTGAATATGTGCAATAAGGGATGCATCCCCTCGTTGAAGAACAGAATTCCACTAAAATAAAAATATTAGCCCACTACTATCTAAAACACTCTTACTGAAGCACCTTTAAAAGAAAATGGATGGAAATAATTGCCTCCCTTCAAACTACAACTTTTATTATAGCTAAAATACATAGCAGCTGTACTAGCTGCAAAAATTTTTTTATCATAGATCTTTGCTTTTTTGAAAAGGGGAAAGGAGGGAACAGGAATTCTTTGCATGCATCTTACAGTATCTGCAAAAGATTAAGCTTTTTTAAAAATGCAAAATTAATGCATAAAAACATGTAGAAGAGAATTTTTTTTTTTTTTAAAAAATGGTTCTTGTACACTTCTGGATTCTGGCTGTCCTGGTTTTATCTGGCTTCAGATTATAGAATCACAGGACTTGGAAGGAACCTTGAGAGGTCATCTAGTCCAGTCCCTTGCATGGCAGGACTAAGTATTATCTAGACCATCCCTGACAGTTGCTTGTCTAACCTGCTCTTAAAAATCTCTTAATGATGGAGATTCCACAACTTTCCTTGGCAATTTATTCCAGTACTTAATCACCCTGACAGTTAGGAAAAACTTCCTAATGTCCAACCTAAACTACCCTTGCTGCAATTTAAGCTATTGCTTCTTCTCCTATCCTCAGAGGTTAATGACAAACCACTTTTCTCCCTCCTCCTTGTAACAACCTTTTATGTACTTGAAAATGGTTATGTCCGCTCTCAGTCTTCTCTTCTTCAGGCAAAAAAAAACCCAATTTTTTCAATCTTCCCTCAGAGGTCATGTTTTCTAGACCTTTAAACAATCTTTGTTGCTATTCTCTGACTTTCTCTAGTTTGTCCACATCTTTCCTGGAATATGGTGCCCAGAACTGGACACAATACTCCAGTTCAGGGCTAATCAGCATGGAGTAGAGTGGAAAAATTACTTCTTGTGTCTTGCTTACAAGAGTCCTGCTAATACCTGCCAGAATGATGCTTGCTTTTTTTGCAACAGCGTTACACTGGTGACTCACAGGTACCTTGTGATCCATTATAACCCCCAGATCCCTTCGTAGACAGTCATTTCTCATTTTGTATGTGTGCAACTGATTGTTCCTTCGTAAGTGGAGTACTCTGCATTTGTCCATTCTATTTTCTTCTGACCATTTTTCCAGTTTGTCCCGATCATTTTGAATTTTAATTCTCTTCTCCAAAACACTTGCAACCCCTCCCTGCTTGGTATTGTCAACAAACTTTATAAGTATACTCTCTACACCAGGGGTCGGCAACCTATGGCACGCGTGCCAAACACGGCACGCGAGCCAATTTTTAATGGCACGCTGCTTTCTGCCGGACCTGGGCGGACAGCAGCGTGCCACTAAAAATCCTGCCTGGCCCGGCCAGCTCTTTTCCGCCCCCCCGCTCTCTCCTTGCAGGGCAGGCAAGCTTCCCCCTCCCCCTGCCTCTTCCCCCAGCGTGCTGGGTTCCTGCCCCCCCCCCTCCTCTCTCTCCCTGCAGCCCATCAGCTGACAGCCCTTGCTACGGAGCAGGAGAGGTAAAAGTGGAGCCGCAGCAGGCTCTCTGCTCCAGGGACCTTGGGGAAGGGGGGTGGAATCAGGGCATACCCCCTCCAACCCCCTGCTGTGAGCCATTCAGGGCAGGGAGCTGGGAGCACCCCCACGACCCCACCCCACACCCCCAGCCCTCTGCCCTGAACCTTCCTCACAGACACCCAGCCCTCTGCCCTCACCCCTGCACCCCCCACACACCGCAGCCCCGTGCCCTGACCCCTGCACGCCCCCACAACTCCAGCCCTGACTCCGGCACCCCCCAACACATACCCAGCCATCCGCCCTGACTCCTGCGCCATCCTCACATACCCCCAGCCCCCTGCCCTGACTCTTGCACCCCCCACATCCCCACTCACACCTTGAACACCACACGGGAGCTCCTGCACACGCACACACCCACATTCCCACCTGCACCCCTGTCATAAATATAAAGGGAAGGGTAAACCCCTTTGAAATCCCTCCTGGCCAGGGGAAAGCTCCTCTCACCTGTAAAGGGTTAAGAAGCTAAAGGTAACCTCGCTGGCACCTGACCAAAATGACCAATGAGGAGACAAGATACTTTCAAAAGCTGGGAGGAGGGAGAGAAACAAAGGGTCTGTGTCTGTCTATATGCTGGTTTTCTGCCGGGGATAGACCAGGAATGGAGTCTTAGAACTTTTAGTAAGTAATCTAGCTAGGTATGTGTTAGATTATGATTTCTTTAAATGGCTGAGAAAAGAATTGTGCTGAATAGAATAACTATTTCTGTCTGTGTATCTTTTTTGTAACTTAAGGTTTTGCCTAGAGGGGTTCTCTATGTTTTTGAATCTAATTACCCTGTAAGATATCTACCATCCTGATTTTACAGGGGGGATTTCTTTATTTCTATTTACTTCTATTTTCTATTAAAAGTCTTCTTGTAAGAAACTGAATGCTTTTTCATTGTTCTCAGATCCAAGGGTTTGGGTCTGTGGTCACCTATGCAAATTGGTAAAGCTTTTTATCCAACATTTCCCAGGAAAGGGGGGGTGCAAGCGTTGGGAGGATTGTTCATTGTTCTTAAGATCCAAGGGTCTGGGTCTGTAGTCACCTAGGCAAATTGGTGAGGCTTTTTACCAAACCTTGTCCAGGAAGTGGGGTGCAAGGTTTTGGGAAGTATTTTGGGGGGAAAGACGCGTCCAAACAGCTCTTCCCCAGTAACCAGTATTAGTTTGGTGGTGGTAGCGGCCAATCCAAGGACAACGGGTGGAATATTTTGTACCTTGGGGAAGTTTTGACCTAAGCTGGTAAAGATAAGCTTAGGAGGTTTTTCATGCAGGTCCCCACATCTGTACCCTAGAGTTCAGAGTGGGGGAGGAACCTTGACAACCCCTCGCACCAAATGGGAGCTGTCCAGGTAAGCGCTCCACACCCAAACCTCCTGCCCCAATCCGGAGCCCCCTCCCTCATTCTAGCTCCTGGCCAGACCCTGCACCCCAAACCCCAGCCTGCTCCTTCACCCCCAGCCCTGTTCTCAGCACACTCCCACCCTCATCTCAGGGCAGAGAGAGAAAGAGAATGGCTAGAACCAGGAAGAAGGTAGGTACCTACTCTATGTGGACAGGGCCGGGACTCCAGACCGGCAGCAAGCTGAGCGGGGCCGGCAGCTGGGACCTGGCCGGCAGGAGCCGGCGGACGGAACTCCCGACCGACAGCGGGCTGAACCACTCAGCCCACTGCCAGTCTGGGGTCCAGGCCACTGGTCCCGCTCAGCCCACTACCGGTCTGGGGTTCTGGCTGCCTGCCCTTTCCCAGCCGGGGTCCCGGCCCCAGGCCCCACTCAACCCACTGCCGGCCTAGGTGAAAGGAACCCTAGGCCGGCAACGGGCTGAGCGGGCCAGTGGCGTGAGATCAGCATTTTAATTTAATTTTAAATGACGCTTCTTAAACATTTTGAAACCCTTGTTTACATACAATAGTTTAGTTATATAATATATAGACTTATAGAGAGAGACCTTCTAAAAACATTAAAATGTATTATTGGCACGCGAAACCTTAAATTAAAGTGAATAAATGAAGACTCAGCACACCACTTCTAAAAGGTTGCCAACCCCTGCTCTACACCATTATCTAAGTCATTATTGAAGATATTGAACAAAATTGGACCCAGAACTGATCCCTGCAGGACCCCACTCGATATGCCCTTCCAGCTTGACTGTGAACCACTGATGATTAACCCTCTGGGAACAGTTTTCTAACCAGTTATGCACTCACCTTATAGTAGCTCCATCTACATTGCATTTCTCTGGTTTGTTTATGAGAAGGTCATGCGAGACAGTATCAAAAGCCCTACTAAAGTCAAGGTATACCACATCTACCGCTTCCCCCCATCCAAAAGGCTTGTTACTCTGTCAAAGAAAGCTATTAGAATGGTTTGACATGATTTGTTCTTGACAAATCCATGTTGTTACTTATCACCGTATTATCTTCTAGGTGTTTGCAAACTGGTTGCTTAATTATTTGCTCCATTATCTTTCCGGGTACTGAAGTTAAGCTGACTGGTTTGTAATTCCCCAGGTTGTCTCTATTTCCTTTTTTTTTTTTTTTTTTTAAATAAGTCTTTCCTCCTCAGGACTGTTTATTTCCAGCCAATTCCTACAGTGTTAGCATACCATCTGATCTCTTGCTTTGTGAAACACTTGCCATACATACTAAAAGCATCATTCATTGCTTAAAAAAATATCTTAACTAATCTTCAGTTACCTCCAGCATTTAGAGTTTGACCCTCTGAGAGAAACAGAGCAGACTACATTTGTAACACATTTAAAAGTGTGTGTTCCTTAAACACTGGAACTTGGAGAGCTCTATAATTAGTCATTCATCAAAAATCATTCAATAAATTCATTCTGTACAGACAGCAACCAACTCCTGAACTTGCAGTCAGTTTGACCTGTACCACAATCTGGAGCAAGAGACAAAAACAGTATATATCTAGCTAAATCTGTTGTCTTCTGTGCTGTAGATTAAGGACTCTTCATCATTCAGGGCCACAGTCAACATGGAAAATGCAATAACCATTTGGATTGGCTCCTGCAGTTCAGTGAGTGATCAATAGCAGAGACATGTGGAAATCCACAAGATTCTATTTTGAATAAAATGACAAACTTCAGTCTCATTCTATAAAGTTCACAGAAAGCTACATTAAAATAAGTGAGGATGTCACTTAGAGACACAGGGAGAGATTCTCTCCTGAACCTAGGTTCATTTTGGTTCTGGTTCTCTGTCTGGCTGCACCTACGCCATGGGCTAAGCCCCCAACCCCACAAGATATTATCTGCCAACTGGAAATTGCTGGAGCACTCTGGCCAATCCCTGTCCCTGCCACCGAGCTATACTTGCTGGGGAATATGGAGAAGATGGCATAAAAACTGGCTCCACATTTCCTGTAAACGGCTCCTTGCCTGGGGAATCCTCAGCTAGGGGTTTGCAGTCAGTTGCCATGCTCTTTGTGCCACCTAAGCAGCACACAGAGAGCAGAGAATCTGCCTGAGGCCTAAAGTAGGATTTAGCAGTGGAAACACCCTTTAATAGCAAGAGCCATTACATGGCTAAATTTCTCTGCACCACTTTGAAAACTTAGAGGAACAGGAACCAACATTTTAAAGAAAGTGTGATCTACAGCAGATGTCCAAAAGCACCTGGATTTTTATTTTAGAATCATGGACATAACTAATACAAAGTAGAGAGTAATACAAAACATGCATTTTGAACAACTATGTTGAGTGAAGAGATGTTCTTTAGGAAAGAAAAACTAATTATCAATTTCTGAACGTTTTGGTCTATTGAAATGAAGTCAGGGAGAACGTAAACACACACGAAAGATTTATATTTGTATTAGTGAGGTATGACTTGCTACATGTCCACCTTCCAATCCAATGTTCAAAAAGTCACTAATGAAACTGTATAATGAGCAGTAGAAAACATTTTTAAACAATCAGAATTGCACACACAGGCAATTTGGATTGTCACACTGAAGCTGAATTTTTATTTATTTATTTGGTTAGGAAAAAACAGACAGGCAATTTTATTTACATTGATGTTGATTTAAAGTCTTGTAAAGATACACAGGCCCTGATATTTCATTTACTCAGTTCCTACACTTCAGGCAACAATGGAAGTGGGAGGGGAAAAAAAAAGAGGACTACAGTACTTTTGTAATCCCTGTATGCTAGGGCAATGTAGGGAGCCTGCTCCTCTCCAGGCACAAGTTAGCTTAGCCACAGAACCGTTCTGACTTATACTCTCTTCCACAGCCCCCTTTGGGCATTGGGACACAGAAAACAGCCATAGTGAAGTGCACTCTGGTATGCTCCTCATAGACCCACTAGGCTAGAAGCAGGGACAGTGGGCTAGAAGCAGGGACAGTGTAGAGCTCTTATGATAGCTTTCCTCTAGGAGGCATGGAGTAATTTCCATCTACTTTAAGACCCGTTTATGCTGCAAAAGATGCATCAAAAGCTGTTTGCCTAACCGAGATTCAGGCCCACTCTGTTCAAGTTTCTTTCCTATTCAATCATGCTTTCCTTTGCAAGATTTTTTTTTTCATTTTGGGGTGAAATTTAATAAAATATTACTATTCCTGAAAGTCAGACACCCTTAACATGAGCTCATGCCAAGCACCAGCTTTTCCTACCACACATGCAAGACTCCCATTCTTTCAGTGCTGTACTTCTCCCAAGTGCATACTGTCACTTGTGCTGAATTGTGTGGTCACTTGAAGAAGGGAACACCACCTACTACAGAACAAATTATTTTCACTTGCACCCTTATGTTAAATTTGAAGCCAGATCTTCAAAGATCCAGAACAAGAGCATAATCTACACAGACATACTCTTGGTACTTTTTATTTTAAATTTTATTTCCACCAATTCTCCATATATTATATGCATTACATTCCTTTTTCTGCAAGACAAAGCAAAATATATGCTCAATTATGCTTGTGCAGGTCTTCTAAAAGACTTTCACACTCACTGAAGGAGAAGCAATAAGTTAAATATTTGCAACTAGATTTCGGTTCTTCCTGTAAAGAAAACATGATCATATTATATGCAATGGGCTGTGAAAAGAAAGGAGATGAAAATAACCTTTTTCTAGGACGTTGTCCAACATGTATGCAGAAAGTTGTATTTCTCAATTTCTTATGGTACCTCCCTGAGAATACAACTGCATTTTAAAGCTCTTAATACATTTAAGTACGTTTATGCAACTGTTCTGTTCACATTTATTTGTATGATAATTTTGTTATTTTGGATAAAGAAAGAGTTACTTCTTTGTTTAACTCACGAACACAAATCTAAAATATAGAACGGAGCGCTGTATTCTTATTGACTGATATTTAATCTGCCACTACATTATTTTTCATACTTGGCTGACTCAATATTTTCACTACAACAGAAACATTTGGATTATATGCACTCCTATTAGAATATGCAGCTATGTATTTATTTTCAATGGAATTGATGAGCCAGCAAGTACACTAGAAAAGGAGAGCAGTGTAATATCAGTTGACTGGTGCCTTACATCCCCCATACGTTCAGGGAGGAGTCCCATCTCGTATGTAAGGAGATGGACTCCAGATACCTTGGGTATATGGCTACCACAGAATTCCGAGTTTTAAAGAATTATGGACAGAGAAGGGTGAGCCAAAGGTTTATACTTGGAGAGGATGAACATACGGTACCAATTTTTTTTTTAAATAATTCTTCACTTTTGGGACATCAATCACCCAATGTCAGCTTCACCAGTTTTAGGAAAATAAAATCTCATTTAAAAAAATCATTGAAGGCATGTGAAAAATACAGAAGCAGCACTGCAGACAGTCTTTGCACATCATTTGTACTAACAACCCAATAAAAAATTACATATTGGAAAGTAGGATCAATACCTCTTCCCATTTACATAAGTATCTTTGAGACACTTATGTGTAACTTCTGCCAAGCTAGCAGTGAAGGCTGAACACACAAAAAAGCAGTTCTTCATGAAATGACAAGTAAACCAAGCCACAGAATTCACTATATGAAGAATCGTTTTAAAAAAAAGATATATTAGCTTCATCCTCCTGATGATCTTGAATCCTCTCTCCCAGCTTTCCATGGTCATGACTTTCATGAGTTACCCAACTGTGATTACATGGTACTTAAAACTTAACAGTCTAGAAGTTAAACAGGAAGTGTTTCAACTTCATAGTATAGCTCTTAATAAAAAAGGAAAATTGAAGGCTACAAACGTGGAAGCATTTAAATGAGACAGACATGGGTCTGTGATCACCTACCTACCTTAAGTTTGAAAACCTTTAGGTATTTCATTTTTTTTTACTGGTTCCCGGGGAGCTGTTCACAAGACTAGATCACAGCAGAAAATAAGATCAGATGCTAAGTATAGAGGATGCACATCCTAGGAGAATGCTGAGAAAGAATGAACTCCATCCCTAAGGCTGTGTCTACGCTACGGACCTTACAGCAGCACAGCTGTACTGCTCAAGAGAGCTCTCCTGCTGGCATAATTAAACCACCTCCAACAAATAGCTATGTCAGCAGAAAAGCCTCTCCTGCCAACCAGCACTTTTGGCAGCGAAACTTATGTTGGACTGGGTGTGTAGACAAAGCCTACGCAAGGCTGAGCGACCAGATACAAGAGGGTTTTGCTGTACCTAGACAAGATGCAAAGTCTTTGCCCTTCACATCCTGTAGCCAGTTACACACACTTAGAAGTCACTATGTGATTTTCTGGCCCTAATGTTTTACTGCGTATGCAAGAGACAGTATCTAATCCACATCTGTCTGCCACAAACCAGTTAGGGCCTAACCCAAAAACCCACTGAAGTCAATGAAAGCCTTTCCATTATCTTCACAAAACTTTGGATGAGACATCTAATGAAAAGCATTGATGGAGTTCCAGAGGAAGTACTGTGCTCAGCTGGAAGGTGCAGATATGAGCATCCTGAAAGAATGGCTGACATGATTAGGAAACTTAAAAACAGGAGTAAAGGACTGATGAAAAGAGTGGAGGGTAAGATGTAGCCGAGGTACAGGGAACCCACCAAAGTCATCCGACACTGGCTGAATATTTAAATTATTGCCACCCAGCGCTGAAGTGCTACACAGTTTTTTCTCTCTGTTTACATTTTGTACCTTTCTCAAAAACTCTGCTGTCGGCATAAGAATCAGAACTAAAAAGAGATAGCACTGGATTAATTTACTGTGATTAAAAGACAAAAATAAGTGATGTTAGGAAAAACTCACTCCAAATACGAAGGTAAAAATCAGTTAAAAAAAAAGATCTGGCAACCAAAAACATTTGTGAATGCAAATAAATAAATAAAATAAATAAATAAAAAGCCCTTTTGTCAAAACAGCATACCCTGCTTCAGAGTAGGCACGCCATTCCTGCAAGAGAATAAGGAAGCCAACAGAGCAGAAAGCTTTCAAAGGAACAATTGCCTTCTATTAGGAAAGCATGCAAAGTAGGGGGATTTTTTTTTTTTGCACAATCCATTATTGTTCTTCTCTATTTTCTTTACTTCCCATACCCCCAGCACAACTGTTGTCTCTTCGGGATTGGGTGGGAGAGAAGTTGTGTGTTTTTAGTACAGGGACATATTTGTTCAATTATCTGCAGAACCACAGCCTCTTCATCAAATTAGCTTATCTCTATTTATAGCTGATAATTCTGTATGGGTGATCAAAATGAGAAACCCATAGAGTGATAGAGCACTGTCAGATTCAACTTTGGTCTTTTTCCCCAGCTGAGAATTGTATTGGACAGTCAGCGGTTTAATTGTAAGAGGTTCAACCATGATGCAAAAAGTGTTCATTTTAAGAGTCTGCAAACATCGAATTTTAAAGGTAATGCTACTCATTCAACATTACAAATGACAAATTTAACTATACTTTTTTTCTAGGTTGCGTTTCAGATTTGTATTCCCAAATGCTAAAGCAAAACAGTAATTCTAATTATGCACTGAAAATGACTCTGCCACTGGAAAGTATCTGAAAATGTTCTCATGTGACTTCTTTTATTACTGACAAGTAACTACTTTCATTTCAAACCCTGTAACATTTGTAACTGTGCCCCAGCAACCCTGGAAGCATGCTCACTCTAAAACAGCCCAGAACCTCTGTGAATGAACACTGCAAACCTTCTCCCTGCCAAAAAGCCATTATAATTTGGGCAAAAATGCAGCTTCTCCTTTAAGAAGGGAGGGGGAATGCAAGCTGATTTACCAGAAATGAGAGGAAACAGGTAGAGAAAGGAAGTAGGATGCTGATGGTTTGTGTATGTCCAAGAAGGGGTAGCCTCAAAAGGAACCCTGCAAACAGGTAAAAGGGCTCAGTATTAACATATTTGGGAAAGACGGGGATTCAGAATACATGAATTGGTGTGCGCGCACTGGAAGAGGTGCCAAATTATTGGGGAGGGAGCAAAAAAATTAATTAATTGATTTGGAACCTTTGATGTGACCGTATAAAGCATGGCTCAGGTAGTGGAGTGTTATGGCAGTGCAGGTAGTTTTCATCTCGGCTGGTAGGCTTGGTCCTCAGACAAGAAAATGTCAAGAAGTATTACAATAGTAACAGTGCAAGGGGATCAGAGTTTAGACAAGAATTCTGACATTTTAGTTTGGATGAAGGGAGACCAGTCCAGAGTGGAGAGGGATATTTGTGAGTCAACAGCATGAAGTTTGTAGTCACCACCATATTTAAGAAGGAGAAAAATAGGGGCCAACAGCAGAACCCTGGGAGACTCCCACAAAAAGAGGAAGAGAAGGACCCACCAAACAAGATACTGAAGCAATCCAAAACAGAGGAAGAGAACCAGAACCAGGAGAGGATGCAGTCATAAAAGCCCAGGGATGACAGAATTTCAAGTCCAGTATGATCAACATCACAAAAAGGTAGACAGACCAGATCAAGGAGGAGAAGGATAGAGTATGGACCCTGAAATTTGGCCAGCTAAAGGTCATTATAGGTCTTGGTAGAATGATTTGGGGAAACCGTCTGTACAACTGAGAATGTCTCTATGTGGATGTGGCATCCACCACTTGCTGATATGGGCTGCAGAACGTACCCACCAAACTAGGGGAAATGGAGAGTTGCTAACGTTATGTTAACAACTGTACTCTGACCAAAACACTGAGCACGTTAAGGAGACTGGCTGCAGCTAGTTTCTACAACTCATCTGCAAGGAGGGGGAAGTACAGAGAGTGGAAAATTCCCAAACAGGACAAAGGAAGTGAGGTGACAATGAAAGGGTTTGAAAAGTACTCACAGAGGAACAGAGGTGAATGCTTTTGAAGGGACAGGAAGTTTTGGGCAGGAGACAGAAAGAGATGGGCAGGCTTTTGTAGCAGGAGCAGTTTGGATTTCGGTATAATTGCTTGACCAGCCAAGGTCAGAGAAAACTAGCTGAGTTGGAAAAGCTTCATGATTCTGAAGAGAAGCCATGAACTGCAGGCAAAGGACCCTTGACAAGTCAAAAGACTCTACCCAAAAAACCCTCATGAGTTGTGAGGAACCTGAGACAGAGAAACATATATTGGTATGTTTATTATTTTGTATAAACCTGTGTTCTGCTAAGTAAAGAGCAATTTAGAATTCTGTGCAAAGTCTCTGTCTGTTGGCCTTCACTGTCAAATTCCCCCAAAGAGGTAAACAGTAAACCGGAAGGTTCACACATCTGATGGGATTCTAGGGAACGGGCAAGAGACTCTAGAGAGGCTCAAGGGAGACAGCATTAGTTCCAGGGCCTAGACAATTGGACCATGCAGTCCTGTGATGGGGTGTACACCCCACACTTGCCCTGAAAAGGTTAATGCAGTCTGAGAAGGGGCTAATTAACCCAACAGGCCACAGCTGAGAGTAATCAGGTGGCTAAGCAATTTCCTGATTGAATGAGGAAGCCATGCTGAGGAGGAAGGAGCTATGCTGGGATTATAAAGGCAGGAAATCGGCAGCAGAAGGGGGCTGCTGGGAAAGTCTGAGGTCACTCTCTGGGAGAAGGGAGAAGCCAGGAAGGTAGGACACGGCTTAGGGAAAGGCAGTAAAAGTCTAGAAAAGAACGGGCCTTGACTGCTGGCTAGAGGGTCCCTGATCTGGAACCTGGAACTGAGGGCGGGCCTGGGTTCCCCTGCCAGCCATTGAGCGAGTGGCACTACAAGGCAGTGAATGGGAGATCTGCCTAGATTGCTGAAGGAAGACTTTGGTACCCCAGAAGGGGAAAACACGTAGAGTGACCTGGCCAGAGGGCTAAGTCATGAAGAGACAGCAGCAGCAGCAGCTTCTGGAGCGAGAGAGGTGCTGCAGACACAGAGAGTGTGGTGAGAGACTGCATGCAACTGTGGGAAGTGGTATTGATCTTGCGAGCTATTCCCCAAAACGACTAGGAGGCGGCACCATCCTAACAATTAGTTGAGCAACCCGTCACAGGTCCCCACTGCCAAGAGAGGTGTTGGACATGAGGCCTGTACCTGAAATAAATGCCTAGGGACCCAAAGCCAGACAGTGCCTAAACTCTGCCCAGACACAGCAAGCTAAGGGCATGGGGAATTTGGCATTTGGATCCCCTCACAGAAGTCTGATGAGTGTCCAACTGACTGAGCTCAACCAGATCTGTGACACCTAGCGAGCACTGTCTACCAGGGGAGCCCATAATGCTACCACTTGGATGACTTTACAAAAAGTACTGCTCTTACATTTAAAGTTCAGTCTTGCCAGTGTAAACTGGACCAAATTGTTTTAGACACAAACCAAACAATCTGTAGTACAATTTGGAAAGAAACACTTAAGTTTGTTTAGTCTCATCTACACTGACAAATGAACTCTTAACGATCAGGTCATTACCTGGTTATAACCTGGTCCCCCACCACAGTAATGTTACAGTGTGGAGTGGAACTGTATAACCAACTGGCTTTTGAAGTAGCTCCCATATCAAATCACTTTGCTGAATTCTATACATCAGAATGCGTACCTGTTCCCAAGGAGACTGTGCTACATGCGGATACATAAAAAAATAATTACGATTTTTGATGCAGATACTTCATTAATTACAGTTATTGAGAAGAGCTTTTTCTCGAAGCAATTACAGGATTGAGAAGAGCTTCTTCTCTATGGCACACTTTTTAAAAAGAAACATTTATATATGTATTAAGCAGATCAAATTTTCCTTCACACATTTAAAGTAATTAAGAAGTCTTCTAAAGTAACTGTTTCTGGCCCTCAGGTTTTGTTCCTATTTTGTACTGCACTATATTTCACTGCTGGAGTTTAAACTCCAATAGTTTAGTTTAATTCTCCAACCTCTGACATTTTTATAAAATGGTGCCATTTATAATATACATACTACCTAAATCTCTATTTACAAGCAAGTAATTAAAAATAGGATTTTATTTTTAGTAGTCATAGCTGAGAAGTAAACCAGCTATCTTTAGTCTATTAAAAGGAAAAACCTAGAAACTCTAAAAAAAACTGTACTAGGATTTATGAACTCACTAGTCTTTCAAATTTTAAAAAGGGGCAATGTACAAAAGAAGAATCAACAATAAAATCAGAATTATTTCGCTAGCTATTTTTACCATTTAAAACTGTGTTCTGTATAATTTTGAATGTATGTTAACAAAATAGCTCCTCTAGTTAAAAATATCCCTTTGGGAGTACTTGAATCTGTAATATCTTTGTAATTTTCTAGCCAATAAACTAGCCCAGGGGTAGGCAACCTATGGCATGTGTGCCAAAGGCGGCACGTGAGCTGGTTTTCAGGGGCACTCACACTGCCCGGGTCCCGGCCACTGGTCTGGGGGGCTCTGTGGCTGGCCTGGGGTACCAGCCGCCAGCCCCCTGCCAGCTGGGGTTCCCTCTGCCGGTCCCGCTCAGGCCATTGCCAGCCCCGGGTCCTGGCCACTGGTCCCGGGGGCTCCGCTGCCCGCCCCCTGCCAGCCGGGGTTCCATCCGCTGGCCCTGCTCAGCCCGCTGCCGGCCCCGGATCCCGGCCACCAGTCCTGGTGGCTCTGCTGCCGGCCTGGGGTCCCAGCCGCCGGCCTGGGGCTCTGCAGCTGGCCCCAGCTGTAGCCCACTGGCCCCAGCCAGGGGCAGTGAGGGGTGCAGACGGGGCAAGAGGGGACACAGCTCAACACCCTCACCTTAAAAATTCTTCCAGTGCCACTGTACTGCGATATTTTTAAGTCCTGATTTGCTGCTTACATCACTATCACGCCACGTGGAACAGCACACTGCATTTGATGTTGAGATTAGAATGTACATGCAAAAACTGGAATCAGAATTTTCTGACTGATTTCAAGATTTCCGGCAATTTGGCCTCATGCTTTCCTTTCTAATCAAACCTGAAAAATTCAACGAAAGCGACTTGGATTTGTCTGTATTTCAGTGGATAGGTGTTGAAGATTTTGAAATGCAGCTCATTCAGTAAAAAAGCTCAGAATTGTGGGCATCAAAGTTTGGAGATCTGCAGAGTGCCCTTGAAGCTACCGAGAGAGATCATGGCCTCTATTCTGACCTGCTTGGATATCCCTGTTTGAAGAAAATTGTGTTTGCAATGCTTTCAGCATTTGGATCCACATACCTGTGTGAACAGGTATTTTCATACAAGAAATCTGTCCTCTGTCCCTCTCAGAGCCGGTTAACAACTGATCACGCAGAAGCCTGTGTGCAGCTTAAAGTATCCAAATATGTGCCAGACATTGGAAACCTCAGCAAGGAAAAGCACGGGCAAGGATCACACTAAACTTATAAAATCTGCATTTTAATTTAATTTTAAATGAAGCTTCTTAAACATTTTAAAAACCTTATTTAATTTACATACAACAATACTTTAGTTATATATTATAGACTTGTAGAAAGAGACCTTCTAAAAACGTTAAAATGTATTACCGGCACGCAAAACCTTAAATTAGAGTGAATAAATGAAGACTCGGAACACCACTTCTGAAAGGTTGCTGACCCCTGAACTAGCCTCTTGAAACACCTTTCAATGCATACAAGAGATTTCTCTCACCTTGTTTATCCATTTCTTCCTGTCTAACAGCTGGACAACCTTATGTCACACAACATGAATTTAACACAAATCCCACTCATTTGTAACTATGGTAATCAACAGATGAGAGTAGAAAGTCATTTTTAGTCTGATCTCTCTGCTTTCCAACGCTGTCCAATATGTTCAAGCAAAAGGCTGAGAAGTTAACATGTTGATACTCCTGTACATTTTGGAGATAAGGTTTCTGTCTTCATATTCATTCATAAAGCAGCTAGCCCACCACAGGTACTTTTTTATTTAAGTAAATACACTCAATTTTAAAATTAATATGAATATTTATTTTCACCTGGGCAGGTTCACCTGCCTTTTGTTTAAAAAAAAAAAAAAGTCAAATAGTGATGCCTCTTCAGGAGGCAGATTACACATACTGGCTTCACAGAAGACATGCTCCGAAGAGAGCTCACTGAAGCCTTTTAAGAATGCCATTACTGAATTTTCCATCTTTTTATATTGCTGTTTGTCACCATTAAGTTTTACCATATCTTAATGACTTTATAAACCTCACATCTCAAATAAGAAAAACTGAAAATCAATATTACGTGGTGCTCTAATTCATAGTGGTTTTCAAATGATCTTGCCAGGCTAGAAGTGTGTTACTTTGTTTATTTTTCTAACTGAATCCTTGAACTGAAAATACCAAATAAGCAAATACTTCTGCAGACTGAGATCTTAATCCCAAACCAATACACTGGAAGGCTGCCACTGTCTCTGACTACTGCCATAATCACTTTCAATATGAGTCTATATTTGGAGAGACAAATTATAGAAAAGGAGAAGTATGAATATTCATCTAGTGTTGCAATAAAGAGCACATTTAAAGTAATTTTAAAATATTTTTCTTCAGCCAATTTCTGAAATCAAACTTTAATTTGAAAAAATCTCTTTAAAAACGTTAAAACAAATTGAGAAACGATAAAAAGCAAGTCAGTTGATTTTTCTCCAAGAAAAGCAAGAAAAAATGCTACCCTTATGAAGATTAAGGATCTGAACCAGTACTATAAGTTTTCCAAACAAACTTTCAATTAAGATTATTTAAATTTTTTTTCCAGTTTCAAAATTAAAATGGTTTCCCTTTCATTTTATGTTCTGTATCTCTTTAAAACAGAGCTCCCAACCATACTAAGCAATCAACGGAGTTTAGCAACAACAGGAGAGCAGTTTGCTGCCCAACAATGTTAAGCTCAGGCAATTACATTGAAGGGGAAGGTTTAGGAGATTAAAAAACAAATAACCCTAGAATTTATTCTAGTTTAAGAGGGTTGGTTTTTTTTTTATTTAAAAGAAAATACCATTTCTACAGTCTTACCCCACCCAGGCCAAACTGTGTCAGAATACAGTCAAGTAACTGAAGTAACTGCCACCAGTCAGTTGCTTGTGTAGTGTAGAAAGAACATTAACCCACCTTTTATTCCCATAAGGAATGAGCAGTAGGGTTAACATTTTTTAAGTTTACAAATATGATTTGACTTTCCTCTAACTTAAAGTTTAGAGGAAAGTCACTTAGAAAGGAAACGACAGCTAACATCAGAAGTAGACCTACTTATGGAGTGGTTTATTAAAGTCTAGATTCTTTATCATTTCAAAGATGGCTGAAATGAAACAGTGCAAGCTGTCAAGATGCATGAAAGCTAATTTGGGCAAATGGACATTTTTGATTACGTTGTGAAAATGAACCATAATAAGAACTTGTAAGATATGTTCAACAATGAGGCCAAGATGAGATTGTTTATGAGTTGTCTGCTGATAGAACCAATAACTGTCAAAACAAAGGCAAACTGTTCAACATGGGTCCTCTTGTTTTTGAAGAGCCTCAGCCTTATACTTACAGTGCAAAATCCATGCGGTCAATTCCAATAGTTTATTGTTGCTTCCATAATCACAGCTGAAGTTATGATGAAGTCGCAATGCATCTTTGCTATTTTTTGTGGTCCCAACGTGCTAGACACTTATGTAAGACATCACAACAAACATCCCACATCAGAGAATTTTTAATTCTGTATTTCAAAATGAGAATTCAAATAATAAGCAAGTCTATATATATATAAAAAATCACACATGCACAGCTGCAACCAATTACTGAAGCAAATCAAACACGTGCAAAATTTACTGGTAACTAGCTGACAGATTTCTTTTAAGTCTGTAGCCATTCAGCATGTCAAGTTAGAATGTTTCCATATACTACATTTCTAATGTTAATGAAAATAGGATTGTCTCAGGCGCACTTCCTTTCAGAGAACGTGAACTAGGTCGCACGTATGTGTGTCCCTTAGTGGTGAAAGGGGCATGACATTTCTGATATGACCAAATAATTTCTCCCCTCCCACCAAAAACAACCAAACATTCCTTGACAGGTGGAAACATTTAAAATTAAGATTTTTCCATATGTTTGTGCTCAATGAGACCAGAAGAAGAGTTTTCTTAATCTCATATATAAATTTAGATTAGCCAAAGCACAACTCAAGAACCAAGGAGAGAAGCAAATGTCTGTTTTTGTAATAAAGTCCTAGGGAGCTCATTTTTTTGATTTACGAGAGAGCTAGGTTTTTCAGTGTCCTGAAGGCAAAGAGCTGAATGCAGAATCAAATCAGTGTCATCAAGGGGAATCTTACAGTAAGATAATAAATTTTCTATTATCTCTACTACAAATAGACTACAACAAGGACAATACATAGTCAAGGACATAATTCAGTTCAAGGAAAGTGTGCGGCTGGAGGGGGGCATACAAAGAGGGAATGAGGAAGAAAAAAATGGTTCAACACAGCAGACAGCCAAAAGTAGCTTGCAATAAACTTCATTTGTGAGCCACCCTGCTACAATCATCCCTATTTATATATTCAAAGGATAAAGTCTCCACTGGAAGCTTTCAAATAAACCAATGCATATGGAAAATTTTAGAACAGTTTGATTCAGGTTATAAATTGATGTCAGATTAAATAAATATCTCCAGTACTACAAAAATATAGATCCAAAGCACTTTACTGAATGCCTTTCTACATCCAATGCTGTAAAGCAGCTGCCTTTGTTTGTTTAACGTGAAGAATGGTTAATGTTCATTAAGTATTATGATTTATGGCTTTCCCTAGAATAAATCCAGATTAGTCCATGTGAATTAGTAATGATGGGGTTAGAAGTAGATGGTTTACAATTATTTTTTCTGGTATTTGAATGTCTAAATTAATTATATTGGTACAATTTATAGTCTTCTAGATTTCTGGGGTGGGGGATAAAGTAGGTTATATTGCTTTTTGGGGAAGTTTTCCTTATTCAAGAGTGTGAGTGAACATTTGAAGTATTAGAAACTCCTGTAAAGATTTCTAGAACTCCCTGCCAACACTGTCCACCAACTGGAGTTTTACCATTTAGAAAGTCCTTTATAGTATTCTAAACTTCAGCTGTGATCTCTCTACTTCAAAATGTACTTTTTGCTCTTAGGCATCTGCCAGATTTCTAGGTTCTTCAAAAAATTGTGTATTTATGTTGTATCAAGAATTACTGAGGGTGAATAAAATTTTGTAGAATCAAGTGTTTATATTAATGCTTTATCAGTTTTTATTTTCTTCTGGTGTAGTTATGGACGTGACTTTTGGAGAATTGGCAGGATAGCAAAACATTAACACAGATATTTTTGAAAGCATACATCTGTCTATTTTTAAAAAGTTCTGGGCATGGAAGAAAGTTCTTGGTGCCCTCAATTCAGGAACACTGTCAAACTGAGCTGCTTCACCTTCTCCTTTTGCTTCTTGGAAAGCACTAAAAATCCATTCAAGATTTAGTTTTGTTTTTTTTTTTCTTCTGTGTGTCACATATGGAATGGTCGTTCTTCTAGTGTTTAATTCTATAGGTTTTCTACAAAACCTGTGCAGAGTCTGCCTCCTGATCATTTATTTCAAAATAATGCTATTTATGTTCATGGATAAAATGAGCAATTGCTCTCGTTTTTTGCATAAATTAGGGTATGGCTGGCTACCACGGGGGTTTTAGTCTGTACTAACTTGAGTTAGTGCAGATTGAAAAAGCCTATGTACAAATGATGCAAACTCTTAAAGCACACTTACTCCCTATTCTGGTGGAAATTTGATGTGAATTGAGTTAGTGCAGACTGTTGGTGTGGACGCAATGCTATTATGCACTACTTCGGCAGTCTCTAAGGGCACGTCTTCGCTACCGACCTTAAAGCACTGCCGTGGCAGCGCTTTAACGTGGCTTGTGTAGTTGCAGCCGAGTGCTGGGAGAGCACTATAAAAAAAACCCACCTCCACGAGGGGAATAGCTACCAGCGCTGGGAGCACGGATCCCCGTGCTGGTGCACTGTCTACATTGGCACTTTACAGCGCTGAAACTTGCAGTGCTCAGGAGAGTGTTTTTTCACACCCCTGAGCGAGAAAGTTGCAGTGCTGTAAAGTGTCATTGTAGACAAGTCCCAAGACTCAGACTCACAGACTAAGGCCAGAAGGGACAATCATGATCATCTAGTCTGATGTCCTTCACATTGCAGGCCACAAAACCTCACCCACCCACTCCTGTAATAAACCCTAACCTCTGGCTGAATGACTGAAGTCCTCAAATCATGATTTAATGACTTCAAGTTACAGAGAATCCACCATTTACAGTAGTTTACACCTTCAAGTGACCTGTGCCACATTCTGCAGAGGAAAGCAAAAAAAACCCAGGGTCTCTGCCAATCTGACCGGGGGGAAATTCCCTTCTGATCCAAAATATGACAATCAGTTAAACCCAGAGCATGTGTGCAAGACCCACCAGTCAGACATCTGGGAAAGAATTCTCTGTAGTAATTCAGAGCCTACTCCAGCTAAAGTGTCCCATCAACCACCACTGGAGATATTTGCTGCTAGCAGTCGCAGATCAGCTACATGCCATTCTAGGCAGTCTCATCATATCATCCCCTCCATAAAAACTTATCAAGCTCAATCTTGAAGCCAGGTAGGTTTTCTATCCCCACTGTTCCCCTTGGAAGTCTGTTGCAGAACTTTACTTCTCTGATGGGTAGAAACCTTCATCTAATTTCAAGCCTAAACTTGTTGATGGCCAGTTTATATTCATTTGTTCTTGTGTTCACATTGGTGCTTAACTTAAATAACAACTCCCCCTCCCTGGTATTTTTCCCTCAGATGTATTTCTGGAGAGCAATCATATCTCCTCTCAGCCTTCTTTTGGTTAGGCTAAACAAGCCAAGCTCTTTGAATCTCCTCTCATCACGTAGGATTCCCATTCCTCAGATCCTCCTCGTGGCCCTTATCTGCACCTGTTCCACTTTAAATTAATCTTTCTTAAACATGGGAGACCAGAATTGCACACAGTATTCCAGATGAGATCTCACCAGTGCCTTGTACAGTATAATGATATTAACATTTCCCTGTCTCTACTGGAAATACCTCGCCTGATGCATCCTCCAACTGCTATCCCACTCTGCTTTGCAAGCATCTGTAACCAACCTGTCTGTTTACCTGTGTGCCCTCCACTGCTTTGGGGTCAAGTTGATCAGATGTCCCCTCCCCCATTAAAAAAAACCTGGCACAAGCCCAGAATTTGCCCATTTTAATCTGGATTTGAATATATCAGAATTACTGCAATAATGCGCCTGAAGCCTTTCAATATGCCTCAAGCAAACACTTGGAGCCATGGTGACATCCTTGATCTCCTTGCTGTCTGGGGAGAAACGTCAGTGCAAGCAGCTCACAGCCAACCACCACAAGAAGAAACTATTTGTGGAGATCTCCAAGCAGATGGCTGAAAAGCATCACAACTCAGGCTATGTCTACACTACAACTTAGTGGGGTTAGCTCTAAGTTTGAGAGGGCCAAGCAGCTGCCCTCAACTGATCAATTTGCAGTGAGCTACCACTTACTGCATCGTTCTTTCAGCTGGTGAAGTATCTGCTACATTTCCTCTCTCCCCACCACGTTTCCCCCTTCTTGTTGCTAAGGAAATATGTTCTCAGAGCAATTTCCACCCTCCTTTTCAGAAACAAATGGACTGCTTATTAAACAACCAACATTATAGACAGAACAGAGGTTGAATAATTAAAGTTATTGCAGAAACATCCAATAATAGTCTGCTGGTTCCTGTCTGATTTATAATTACGAAAGAACATAAGGTAACAGACAATGTTCTCCCCCCCGCCTTTTTTTAAAATACCCATATTATAATATTCATAAGAGATGGAGTTTTTCAAGCACTATGAAGTTTGCTGAGCATGTTTAATAGTAAATGAAAGTAATCATGACAAACTTTGAATTATATCATTCAAACATTTTAGTTGGTTGTCTTCAATCAATGTGGGAGGAGGGGAGGAGGAGGAAGGATGCCTGCAGTTCCTGGAAAACAAGATCGCCCACTCAGAGGATAATGCTGAAGATACTGGAAATGGAATCTATAGTTTTTTCAAATAGAATTTCTGCTGATTTTCAAAAATGCCAAAAAAACTCAAAAGCTCCTATTGATTTCAGCACTTTTGAAGGTCAAGCAGGTGCCTACACAGATTTAGGAGCCTAACTTCAGGCTTCAATTTTTGAAAATCTTGGGCCTTCAGGGTTGCTGGGTAGAAAGTAAGATATCTGACACACTGAGTAGAGTCCTTGATGGCTGAATGTAGTTCCCTGCCTCTGAAAAAGGGGAGAGAAAAAAAAACAGGAAAAAATGAGTTTCCCCTTTTCAGTATGATCCCTCTCATGGCAGCCTGTAAAATGGATTCCTTGTCTTTAAAGTTCTGAAAGCCAATAAGTGAAGGTGCGGTGCTAAGTCTGTTTTACTTAGCCATTCCTGGTGTCTGATTTGTTTTTGGTTTTGTTTTTAATTTTATTACCTTTTACATAGTAACTTTGGGATCCATTCTGGAAAAAGTTCATTGGATTGGAGTTTTCCATTCCTTCATGGAAGCCAACTTGTATAGTGAGTCCGCAGCCTCGGTTTCCAATATTTCAGTTATGTGATCTAAGGCAGAGATACTACTTTCCAGGAGCTGCAGGCAGGTGATTGAGCGGATTCAGGTGCCACTACTCTTTGTCCCACTGTTAGATGGCTTTGAAATCCACCTGCTATCTGCCAAGCCACCCCAAGGCACATAGCCTCCAATAACAGCCTCAGGGAACCACGGCTCTAGAAATACTGAATTGGTGGGAAAAAACAGTCTTTGAGGATGGTGGGGAGTGTCCTGCACTTTTCTGCCCCCTTCTCTTTTTCAATACATCACACTTCACATATTTCGTCTAAGCTCTGCCCCATGGCCACTATCCTCCTCCATGCTTGAGAGGAACACAACACCTTCCCCCCTTCACAGCCAACTCAATACCAGTCCTTAATTGAGCAGTGAGAGACTGCAGTTCACGCAAGGAACTCACCTGTACCCAGTGAGTACCCTCCATGCAGCACTTCTAGCCCCTATTGATCCAAAAAGTCAGATTAGAACTGAAAGTGCAATCTGGGCTGGTAACAAGAAGTACTGAGCACTACCCCTACGCCTCCTACCAAATAAAAAAAATAAATCAAAATCAAGACAACAAGCTGCATGACACCTTTTTCTTCTCACCTCCCTCCCCCCACCCCCACCCCCCCTCACTCCACCACTTTTTTCTTTACGTATATAGGATCTGGTTAAATCTCAATTTAGATTTTCATTTTACTCTCATGTCATATGCCTTGATAGTTTACAGCTAGAAAGGTCTTAGAGAACTTTAAATCTATAGTGGGGAAGGCACAGGCTTTAAACCAAGGAGAAATAAATTATTCAGCCAACGTACAGCTGCAATTTTTATCGTGTGGGTGATGTAAAATATTTGTGAACTTCACTTTTAGGGCAGCCCTAAGCAACCTTTCTACAGTGGGAGCAAAAGAATATTTCCCCGTATTCTACATTCCTCTCCGTTAAGTCAAATCTACACGCACAAGGAAAGGATATCATTTAACCAGCTTCTGTAAATTAAAACACCCACAAGTAAACAAACTACATGGAAATCAATGAGGATATAGCAGTATCATTGATCTTACATGCATATGCAGGCAAGAACAGCTCTCACTCCAAACGCAGACATCTATCTTAGCAGTTAAAATTTCCTACTAAATATATTTTCAGGGTACAAACCATGTTTATGGTTATATCTGCTCTCAGCTTTACAAGAACTTCTAAGCATGATCTCACAACATTTATTAATCCTGGGGGAATGCTGCACCACTGCGCATGCACAGAGTGTATGTCTCCTGCAGATTTCTTTGCTTCCCCACAGAAAAATGATTGTCTGACAAGGAAAAAAATGGAAGTCAGAAGAGCGGTTATGCAACTGCCCCCAGCAGTATGTTTTGGGTGCCCAGGGCAGCCGGCAGAGAGGTAAATCACTGTGGGGCAGGAGGCGAGACTGGGGAAGACCTGGCTGATGGCTCCTAACCTGTGCCAGGCTCAGCTGGTAGTCTGGGCTGGGGAGGATGGGACTTCCTCTTCCCATGGACAGCATCCAGGGCAGAGTCAAACCCATCCCCCCCGGCTGCAGGAAGCACTCCCCTCCCCCTCCTTCCTGCACCCATTGCTTCTCAGCTGCAGGGGGAGGGATCCCTGTACAGGGAGCTGCTCCCCCATCCACCCAACCCCGTGCATCCAGACCCCCTCAAACCAAGATCCCCCACGATGAGCCCCGCTCCCCTTGCACCTGGATCACCCTAACAAGCCACCCGCACCCGGATCCCCACCCCAACAAGCCCCAACCAGCTGCACCTGGATTCCCACCCCACTCCTCCACTGGACCCCCCCACAGAGTTACTAACACCTAGACCCCGCTGCTGAGACCTATCCTCCCCCATTTCCAGACCCCCCCCCCGCCCCTCCCGGCTTATCCCAAATCACAGAATCACAGAATATCAGGGTTGGAAGGGACCTCAGGAGGTCATCTAGTCCAACCCCCTGCTCAAAGCAGGACCAATCCCCAATTAAATCATCCCAGCCAAGGCTTTGTCAAGCCTGACCTTAAAAACTTCTAAAGGAAGGAGATTCTACCACCTCCCTAGGTAACGCATTCCAGTGTTTCACCACCCTCCTAGTGAAAAAGTTTTTCCTAATATCCAACCTAAACCTCCCCCACTGCAACTTGGATCACCTTCGCCTGGACCCCCCTGCAGAGTCCCATTACCATGGCATCCACCCCTACCCCCAACGAGCCCCTGTGCATTCAGATCCTCTCTGCACCCGGATCCCCCACTGAACCACCCGCACCCAGACTGCCCACACAGAACCCTCTCAACCCACACCTGGATCACCCCATACTAAGTCCTTCCACACTTGGATCCTGCTTTGCTGAGCCTACCTGCCCACACCTGGTGCACCTGGCATTGAGGGGCAGGGCCCTGGGGTGTTTCTGGGTGAGGCGCGGTCCTTGCACTGTGTCAGGGTTGGGTGAAGCCTCACCACTAAGTCTGTGTCCCAGGGGAAGGGGAGCTGCACAGTGAGCTCCCAGCTCTGTGCAGCCAGTGGCCTGTGCTCCCCAATGCCATGCTAGAGCCTCCACATTTATTTGACAAATAAAATTTGCAGAATTTTAAAATATTGTGCGCAGAATTTTAATTTTTTTGGCACAGAATGCCCTCCAAAATAAAAATGTATGCATGCACTGTGATCCTATCATGAAATAAATATAGACTTTTTTTTTACCCCACCTCCTCAATGAACTAAACACTTGTGTGATTTTGGTGTGCATGAAAAAGAAGGCTCAATGTCACTGACTAGATCCCAATACAGTACAGGTAAGTACTGTGCAAGCTCTTCCAATGCACCTCCATCCTGACCTTCAGTGTTAATTTGGAGTGTGATTTTAAATAGTGCCTAAGGGAAATAGATGCCCAACTCCCACTAACAGCAATATGGGGACCACTACCTCATTTCCAGCAGCAAGTCTCCCCCAGCACCACTGGCTACCACAAATACATCAAACTTATCTTGCACTCCCTACGCTGGCTTCCTAAAGAATATCTAATCAAGTTCAAAGTCTTGATCTTTATCTTCAAGCCACTCAGTGGCCTAGGCCCTGAGTACTGAAAAGACCATCTAAACTTTAAAGCTCCAGGATGAAGAGTGTTCAAGAACCATTACTCCTATGGCACAATAGAACCTTCTATAATAATGGTAAAGTGTGTTTATGCAGAAGACAGAGCTTTCTCAGGGGCCAAAAACAGACACAAATTCCCAAAGGAGCTAAGGGACTCAGAAACTTCATGATCTTCTCAAACACATTCATACTGCCATGTGTTTGTAACCGTGTAAGAAAATAAATTAACAACACTTCATACACTTCTGCCCCTGGGGAGTGGAGGAGAAGACAAACATGTAACAGATGCAAGTCATGTGGCTTAATGCACAACTGGAAGGTACTCAGATACAGCAACGAGCATGGTGTAAAAACCTATATAGAATAGAGTAGGCTGGGAGAGCCCTTCCAGCAGCTTTTTCCTCAATGACTGATAGGAGGAAAACCATGGAGAAGAGCATCAAATATTCACTCCTCTATGGCTACCAAAGATTATATTTAAGTAATTAAAGATTTCTGCTTGCTTTGCAGGAAATAAAGAGGGATCAAGCAGGACTGAAGGAGGTGGCTGCATCTCCAAATATTCATAAACTGATACTATTCTGTAGTCTATAGCTCTATTTCTCTCTTCTTAAGGAAGATTTAAAGCACTATCCAATATCCATTAAAGCTTCAGGGTTGTGCACAAGATGCTCTTTTCCCTGATTAGATGTTATATCACAGAGCAAGACTTGGCTCTTTGCAAACCTTTAAGCACATTATCAATATCAAGGTGCATTGCAATTAGTGTGCAACCTATTCATCTCTAATACGGCTGTACTGGCAACAGACCTTTGAAATTGCATCTATATTCTATCTGAAATTTTATTTTTGCATCCATCTAAGTTCTTATACTATATCAATCATTACAATATCACAATACCCCAATATTATGAAGCACACCCAAAAGATATCCAGAGCTCCTGCAGCTCTCAAAATGGTTTCCCCAGAATGCTACTCCTTTTCATTAGTATGCGCTAAACAACTAATACACAAATTGATAGCTTTTGTAAAAAACAGGGGACAAATGGGAACTGATGAAGACATCAGAAAACTCTGGAACTTGCTTGGAGAACGTATTGGAGAAAAGCTACAACCTGTCTGCTGAAAGCAGCCACACAAACTCTAATGCTTGAATGCGGAGTTAAACACTGTACAACAGTTCAGTTAGATAGAGTAAGATACTTGCAAATTACAATAAAGTCTGTCATGTTTCAGTTTTGTTTATACACGAGCTTTCTTCACAGGTTACAATTCATGATACTTATAGTCACCGCAGTCATGTGGCAGATGTTAGAAGGTCAACAGTAATTGCAACTATATGGTGCTGCTAGACATAACTTTTTTAGTGTTCTGTATAGGATTTCAAATTGTCATGTAGTTACTGACTTCATGCCCTACAGCCATAATTACAGATTGAATTAGCAATACAAGCACCAAGACTTCAAGTTTCTTCTTCCCTGTAACTTTATCAAAGGATATATTACTTTTCTGAGTTTGTCACTCTTTTCATTCAGTAGATAGAATTATTTCTTAGTGAACTGAAGAATTCCATGTAAATTGTGAGTAAAAGGTTAGGATCTAAGGCAGTGGTTCCCAAACTTTGACAACTTGTGAACCCCTTTCACTAAAATGTCAAGTCTTGTGAACCCCCTCCTAAAAATGAATATTTCCAGGGATCTTCTCCTTTACCTGAGTATAAATTATAAAAATATTGATCTTGCAAATATAAAATTTGTTTTTATGACATGCTTATTACACACTATTTATTATTAATTATTTATCATTACAGTATTTTTATTACATTATGAAAACAGCAACACTCTTCCAAGATCACTCTTTCGTAGTTTGTCACTTTGAAGAAGTCTGTTATAAGACAAGGCTCCTATGTTTCATCAAGGAGTATCAGATGTGAAACAGCATGAAGGTATTTAAGGAGCCAACTCAGAGTTCCTCCTACACAAGCATTCAGGTCTTGAACAGTCCAGGCAAACAATGCACATTACAACAAAGCTTAAAGTTGCTCTTCATCATAATTTTAAAAAACAACACTTAGTTGCCTATTTAATTTTAAAAACAGCAAAAAATATCCACCTCCCTTTCTATTTCTTATAAGGAGTCTTGCAGTTTAAATCTCCTCCGTGTGATAGATACGCTTGCTTTCATTTGCTTAGCTTTTGGAAATCTAGGGGCTCTCAGCTGCTGGCCCCGCACTGCCCAGTGTTCCTAGGGACAACTCTGTCCGCCATTAGGGAATTTTTTCCCCGAGAATACCCTGTAACATTTCACGAACCCCAGTTTGGGAACCACTGATCTAACCAAGTCTGCAGTACATTTTTTCCTAAATATGTCCCTATGGTTGCAGCTTTATCACTTGTAGCCACTATTGGAACACTAAATGTAGACAGGATGCAGGCAACACAATGAATAATCCACCAGTGTCAGAAAACACTGACTGTTACAGCAACAATTTCACAGGTGCATATGAACTTCAACTGGCCCATGACAAGGCTTAAGCAGGGTTTTTTTGTTTTTGTTTAAAAAAAGGGTTTGTTTGTAGCAATCATCTCACTGGCACTTGGGCTGCTCTCTCCCCTAAACATCCTATTGAAAAAGTCTTCCAACACTTCTGACACCATCAACTTCTACATCTCACTCAACTCAACAGGTCCTTCTAGGAACATTTCGAAACTGAAAAGGCAGCTTTAGCCTCTATTCCTAAAAGGGAATAAATCCCAATTCTTTGGGAATCATACCAAGAAAATAGTCTGCAGTGCCTACAAATCTGGAGATCTTTTACTTGTGCTGAAATGAAATGTGCCCCAAACAAATTTATTTTTTGCCTTTTAGTGTTTCATTATGGTGAATAAAATGGATTTTTTTTCAAAGGAATCTCTTATGAATGTTTGTTTTGTTTCCTAACCACACATGCATATTTTGGAAGTATGAGGTCCCCGTTTCCCTCGCTTTGCTATACCAGGGCAAGCTCTTCGTAGGGCCTCAATTGTGGTGTCACATAAGGCTGTAACCTCAGCTACTGCAATGAAGAACGGCTAATTAGCAACCTGAGAATCATTATCCTCTCTCAACCAGGCAGTTGGTGATTACAGAGGGAGGTATACACTGCTCGGATACCATTTCCTATGACATTTTAATTCAGACTCTTCAGGAAAGAGGATGTAAAATATAACCAGATTTTACAAACATCTTACAGACCATGTTTTTAAAAAATCAGTTCAAGTAAAAAAATAAATGTTTTGTTTGAACTTCAGTTTCTCTTTGTCATTTCATAATTAATTTAAGGTATCTGGCTCTCTTTAAAGCGACAAAAGGGCTGTTAATTAAAAAATGTAACTGCGATTAATCACACTATGAAACAATAGAATACCATTTATTTAAATATTTTTGGATGTTTTCTACATTTTCAAATACATTGATTTCAATTACAACTCAGAATACAAAGTGTACAGTGCTCACTTTATATTTATTTTTGATTACAAATATTTGCACTCTAAAAACAAAAGAAATAGTATATTTCAATTCACTTAATACAAGTACTGTACGGCAATCTCTTCATAGTGAAACTTGAACTTACAAATGTAGAATTATGTACAAAAAATAACTGCATTCAAAAATAAAACACATGTAAAACTTTAGAACCTATGAGTTCACTCAGTCCTACTTCAGCCAATTGCTCAGACAAACAAGTTTGGTTACAATTTGCAGGAGATAATGGTGCCCACTTCTTATTTACAATGTCACCTCTAAGTGAGAACAGGCGTTCGCATGGCACTTTTGTAGCCAGTGTTGCAAGATATTTTATGTCCCAGATGTGCTAAAGATTCATATGTCCCTTCATGCTTCAACCACCATTCCAGAAGACATGCGTCCATGCTGATAACGGGTTCTGCTTGATAACAATCCAAAGCAGAGTGGACTGATGCATATTCATTTTCATCATCTGAGTCCGATGTCACCAGCAGAAGGTCGATTTCCTTTTTTGGTGGTTTGGGTTCTATAGTTTCTGCATTGGAGCGTTGCTCTTTTAAGATATCTGAAAGCATCCTCAACACCTCATTCCTCTCAGATTTTGGAAGGCACTCCAGATTCTTAACCTTTGGGCCAAATGCTGTATCTATCCCTAGAAATCTCACATTGGTACCTTCTTTACATTTTGTCAAATCTGCTGTGAAAGTGTTCTTAAAATGCACGTGTGCTGGGTCATCATCTGAGACTGCTATACCATGAAATATATGGCAGAATGTGGGTAAAACAGAACAGGAGACATACAATTCTCCCCTAAGGAGCTCAGTCACAAATTTAATTAATGCGTTTTTTTTAATGAACATCATCAGCATGGAAGCACGTCCTCTAGAATGGTGGCTGAAGCATGAAGGGGCATATGAATGTTTAGCATATCTGGCATGTAAATACCTTGCAATACCGGCTACAAAAGTGCCATGCGAATGCCTGTTCTCACTTTCAGGTGACATTGTAAATAAGAATCAGTCAGCATTATCTCCTGTAAATGTAAACAAATTTGTTTGTCTAGCAATTGGCTGAACAAAAAGTAGCACTCAGTGGACTTGTAAGCGCTAAAGTTTTACATTGTTTTGTTTTTGAGTGCAGTTATGAAACAAAAAAAAAATCTAGATTTGTAAATTACACCTTCACGATAAAGGGATTACACTACTGTACTTGTATGAGGTGAATTGCAAAATACTATTTCTTTTATCATTTTTACAGTGCAAATATTTGTAATCAGAAATATAAAGTGAGCACTGTACACTGTATTCTGTGTTGTAATTGAAATCAATATATTTGAAAATGTAGAGCAACATTCAAAAATATTTAATACATTTCAATTGGTTATCTATTGTTTAACAGTGCAACTAATCATGATTAATTTTTTTTAATCGCAATTAATTCTTTTGAGTTAATTGCATGAGTTAACTACTGACAAGGCTGATTCCCCACTCTGGCACTTTGAGTGCAGAAGGTGGGGGCTCGCAAGGATTCTAAAAATTAATACTGGCCACTCCAGGCTTTTATTAAACTCCCATGGTTACAACTTTTTTCTGACCTTGGATGGGTAGATGCTGCTACCACCCAAGTGCAAAAACTCTTTTGAGAGCCCGGGAAGGTGCACTTGGGAATTCCGTCCTGTGGGGGGTACACCCTCAAGCCCTTTCACCCCCACTCTGGGGAAGAGCTGAGAAAGAAAACAAAGGAAATCAGCTTTTGTCACCAGCTAATCAAATAACATATGTACAAACCTCTCAGGAACACAAAAGTCCAATCCTGTTCTTAAAAAAAAAAAGGTAAATTTTATTAAAACAATAAGAAAGAAATACATCTGGAACTTAGGCTTTTTGCTAGGTTTTAAAAAAACAATTACACCGATTAAACATCAAGATAGCTTTTTGAGGTCCAGCTTAAGGGTTACAAGCAAAACAAAAGCACCTGGAGTAAGCACAGAGGAGTCCACAAGCCATAAAGAAATAACAGAGATAAACCTAATCGCGTCTTCCTAGACATTTCCTGATCTACTTACATATCCGGGGTTTCAAATGAGTAGTTTCTAGGTATGATCTGATGATTTCATACCTAGTCCAAAGCTTTTTACAGCATCCCTGCTCTGTCCCCCCTCTCCGGAGAGCCACAACAGACAAAGGGAAGGTCTTTTTTCCCAATTTTAGAAAGCCTTCCAATTGGCTCTTTTGGTCAGCTGCCCACCCCCTTCTTTTACCTATGGACTTTTTAACCCTTTACAGGTAAAGCATGTAGCGAACAGCTACTAACAGGAATTTTATAGCTAACTGGCTGGCTGGGTGTCCATAAAAGGGAGCTAACCCCCTTCATTTATCACAACTGTGATTAATCATAGACCTACTGAAAAAGTATCACAAAAATCTAACCCTAAATATCTGCTCCCCAGTGGGTATTTGGAGAATACTCTAACTTTAGTGACAGGGTTTTTTACTCCTGTTAGTGCTTCAGAATCAACACTGCTAATCAAATTAAACTCTGGCTCATGCATCAGAGATTTTAGCAAAATTCCAGTTCTTATTCTGTCACTAGATATAACTGAGTGAGGACAATGTAGCTGCACAAGTAACTGACAGCAGAATTTGGCATGAAAAGCTTCAACATTTCTTTACTGTTTGTAAAGCACAAACCAGAAAGAACCCAGCTTAGGTGTTAGATGCTAGGCTGAGTTTTTACAGATGCAACAGTCTGAAAAAACCATCTCTTTCTATTTATGAACTGAGGCCAAGCTTTTCCAAAATATATGCCTATGGTCTTAAATCCTCACTTCGTCCTGATTTTCAGGAATGGAATGTACCTAGCAACTCCTGTTGAGGTCAATGAGTGCTCACAATTATTAGGCCACTCATTAAGGTGTCTGCATATGCCTCTAGGAACCTAACGATATGCACCCATTTTGAGAGGCTTGACTTGAGCCAATTTGAGCCACAATTCACTGACACAAAAAGGGTGTTATTTTCAAAAGCACCTATGTGAATTTAGAGCACAAATCCAATGGGAGTTGTATTCCTAAGTGACTTCAGTGCTTCTGAAAATTCCACATTCGTGTGGAACTCTACAACACTATTTCTACAGAGCAGAACTATATTTAAACTAAACAAGGGCTTAAGCCTGCTAAAACTCGTTGCTCCACCAGCACCCCCACCCAAGTTCTTTTGCTTTACTAAAGCTATCTCACTTGCTATTCACACCCTCCACCTCACCTCCTCCTCTTACCATTATCCAACCCTCATCATACAACCCTCCTCTTCCCTTCTTTAGGCTGCTCAGTTCCACCCTCCTCCTTTTAGTTCCTCATACCTCCCAACTCACTTGTTTATCTGTATTATGCCTGCACTACAGTTTTAAGCTCTTCCCAGAAATAATTTTCTTATAGCCTGTAAAGTGCCCAGCAAACTTTACGTGAGACAAGTAATGTTTGTCACCATCCAATATTTCCACTTTTGTCATTTGAAGGCATTCTGTGCTTCTATCAAAAGGCAATGTAGTAAATAAGTTTCCACTGTATGTCAAGGAAGTCTTGCCTGATATTACCTTTGGTAGCCCTGGCAGCAGCATCATGCAAGAAACCACAAAGCTGGAAGAAAATGTTGTGCTTTTTTGTTCCTGGAGATGACCAAGCTAGCCTAAATCAGGGGTGTTTAATCTGCCTTCTCTTTGACCTGTACAGCAAGCTTTCATGAACAATGATCCCCACACTCTGATATTTGTTGAAGTTAGTTCTGCTAATTATTTGATCTTTGGCTAAGAAAGCTTAATGGTTAATGACGTGGGTTAAGATGTGATGCAGAAATTTGCATCCTTGAAACTGTTTATTGGAGTACACAGTTTCTTCAATGGTTGAAGCCTGCCCTTCTAGCCTTACTCAGTAAGTTTGTTCTGAGTTCAAGGGTTTCCTTGAGCTACTTCTCAACAAAAACTTGACCACTCTCTCTCTCTACTGTAAGAACTACAGTAATATACCGTCTGCACGCTCTCTCATTTGCACACAGGATTCTCTCCAGTAACCATGGAGTTTCCTGAACTACTAGCTTTCAGAAACGGCAACATCCCTAATATGAAGATTGTGGACATTTGTTCAGCACTCTAATTTATTCAAAAAGAAAAGGAGTACTTGTGGCACCTTAGAGACTAACCAATTTATTTGAGCGTAAGCTTTCGTGAGCTACAGCTCACTTCATCGGATGCACACTGTAGAAAATACAGAAGATGTTTTTATACACACAAATCATGAAAAAAACGTGTTTATCACTACAAAAGGTTTTCTCTCCCCCCACCCCACTCTCCTGCTGGTAATAGCTTATCTAAAGTGATGACTCTCCTTACAATGTGTTTGATAATCAAGGTGGGCCATTTCCAGCACAAATCCAAGGTTTAACAAGAACGTCTGAGGAATGGGGGCGGAGGGGGGGGGTGTTAGGAAAACAAGGGGAAATAGGTTACCTTGCATAATGACTTAGCCACTCCCAGTCTCTATTCAAGCCTAAGATAATTGTATCCAATTTGCAAATGAATTCCAATTCAGCAGTCCCTCGCTGGCGTCTGGATTTGAAGTTTTTCTGTTGTAATATTGCAACTTTCATGTCTGTAATCGCGTGACCAGAGAGATTGAAGTGTTCTCTGACTGGTTTATGAATGTTCTAATTCTTGACATCTGATTTGTGTCCATTTATTCTTTTACGTAGAGACTGTCCAGTTTGACCAATGTACATGGCAGAGGGGCATTGCTGGCAAATGATGGCATATATCACATTGGTAGATGTGCAGGTGAACGAGCCTCTGATAGTGTGTTCTGTTATTTTCTTTGTTAGGCCTGTCCTGTAGTAAGTGACTTCTGGGAACTCTTCTGGCTCTATCAATCTATTTCTTCGTTCACCTGCACATCTACCAATGTGATATATGCCATCATGTGCCAGCAATGCCCCTCTGCCATATACATTGGTCAAACTGGACAGTCTCTACGTAAAAGAATAAATGGACACAAATCAGATGTCAAGAATTATAACATTCATAAACCAGTCAGAGAACACTTCAATCTCTCTGGTCACGCGATTACAGACATGAAAGTTGCGATATTACAACAGAAAAACTTCAAATCCAGACTCCAGCGAGAGACTGCTGAATTGGAATTCATTTGCAAATTGGATACAATTAACTTAGGCTTGAATAGAGACTGGGAGTGGCTAAGTCATTATGCAAGATAACCTATTTCCCCTTGTTTTCCTAACCCCCACCCCCACCCCCCCATTCCTCAGACGTTCTCGTTAAACCCTGGATTTGTGCTGGAAATGGCCCACCTTGATTATCATACACATTGTAAGGAGAGTGATCACTTTGTGCCACACTCTCAAGGAAACTGTGGAACCACCTGATCAACATCCTATACAGCAAACAGGGAAAGATTAAGAATGAGCTCTCACAACTGGATTCTCTCATAAAAAACAACCTTCCACACAAACTTCCTCGTGGCTGGACTTTACAAAAACTAGACAAGCCATTTACAACACACACTTTGCTTCTCTACAAAGGAAAAAGGACACTAAACTATCTAAACTACTACATGCCACAAGGGGCCACAACAGTGGTTCCCTTAACCCACGCAAAAATATTGTTAATCTATCCAGCAATACTCTTAGCCCAGCAGAAGAATCTGTCCTATCTCGGGGCCTCTCCTTCTGACCCTCCACCCCCACAAACATGATACAGTTCTGTGGTGACCCAGAATCCTACTTTCGACATCTCTGACTCAAGGAATATTTCCAACACACCTCTGAACAGCATGCTAACCCACAGAAACCATCCTACTAACACTACAAAAAGAAGGATTCTGGGTGGACTCCTCCTGAAGGTTGAAACAGACTGGACTTCTACATAGAGTGCTTCCGCCGACGTGCACAGGCTGAAATTATGGAAAAGCAGCATTACTTACCCCATGACCTCAGCCGTGCAAAACACAATGCCATCCACAGCCTCAGGAACAAACTTTGACATCATAATCAAAAAGGCTGACAAAGGAGGTGCTGTCTTCATCATGAATAGGTTGGAATATGAACGAGAAGCTGCTAGGCAGCTCTCTATTACCCTCTGATCCCACTGAGGGTTATCAAAAGAAACTACACCATCTGCTCAAGAAACTCCCTGAAAAAGCACAAGAACATATCTGCATAGACAAACCCCTAGAATCCCGACCTGGGGTATTCTATCTGCTACTCAAGATCCATAAACCTGGAAATCCTGGATGCCCCATCATCTCAAGCATTGGCATCCTGACAGCAGGATTGTCTGGCTGTGTAGACTCTCTCCCCAGACCCTATGCTACCAGCACTCCTAGCTGTCTTAGAGACACCACTGACTTCCTGAGGAAACTACAATCCATTGGTGATCTTCCAGAAAACACCACCCTGGCCATTACGGATGTAGAAGCCTTCTGCACCAACATTCCACACAAAGATGGACTACAAGCCGTCAGGAACAGTATCCCCAATAATGTCACGGCAAACCTGGTGGCTGAACTTTGTGACTTTGTCCTCACCCACAACTATTTCACATTTGGGAACAATGTATACCTTCAAATCAGTGGCACTGCTATGGGTACCCACATGGCCCCACAGTATGCCAACATTTTTATGGCTGACTTAGAACAACGGTTCCTCAGCTCTCGTCCCCTAATGCCCCTACTCTACTTGCGCTATATTGATGACATCTTCATCATCTGGACCCATGGAAAAGCTGCCCTTGAGGAATTCTACCATGATTTCAACAATTTCCATCCCACCATTAACCTCAGCCTGGACCAGTCCACACAAGAGATCCACTTCCTGGACACTATGGTGCTAATAAGCAATGGTCACATAAATACCACCCTATACCAGAAACCTACTGACCGCTATTCCTACCTACATGCCTCCAGCTTTCACCCAGACCACACCACACGATCCATCGTCTACAGCCAAGCTCTACGATACAACCGCATTTGCTCCAACCCCTCAGACAGAAACACCTACAAGATTTCTATCAAGCATTCTTACAACTACAATACCCACCTGCGGAAGTGAAGAAACAGATTGACAGAGCCAGAAGAGTACCCAGAAGTCACCTACTCCAGGACAGGCCCAACAAAGAACGTAACAGAACGCCACTAGCCGTCACCTTCAGCCCTCAACTAAAACCAATCCACTGCAACATCAAGGATCTACAACCTATCCTGAAGGATGATCCCTCACTCTCACAGATCTTGGAGACAGGCCAGTCCTCGCTTACAGACAGCCCCCCAACCTGAAGCAAATACTCACCAGCACCACACCACACCACAAAAACACTAACCCAGGAACCTATCCTTGCTACAAAGCCCGTTGCCAACATATCTATTCAAGGGACACCATCATAGGACCTAATCACATCAGCTACACTATCAGAGGCTTGTTCACCTGCACATCTACCAATGTGATATATGCCATTATGTGCCAGCAATGCCACTCTGCCATGTACATTGGCCAAACTGGACAGTCTCTACGCAAAAGAATAAATGGACTCATATCACACGTCAAGAATTATAACATTCAAAAACCAGTCAGAGAACACTTCAACCTCCCTGGACACTCAATTTCAGATATAAAGGTCGCAATTTTTCAACAAAAAAACTTCAAAAACAGACTACAACGAGAAACTGCAGAACTGGAATTAATTTGCCAACTGGACACCATTAAATTAGGCTTGAATAAAGACTGGGAGTAGATGAGTCATTAGACAAACTAAAAACAATTTCTCCATGCTACTTTTCCTCCTACTGTTACTCACACCTTCTTGTCAAGTGCTTGAAATGGGCCATTCTAATTATCACTACAAAAGTTATTTTTCTCCTGCTGATAATAGCCCACCTTAATCGATTGGCCTCATTAAGAGTTGGTATGGCAACCCACATTTTTTCGTGTTCTCTGTATATATCTATATCTATCTTCCTACTGTATTTTCCACTGCATGCATCTGATGAAGTGGGCTTTAGCCCACGAAAGCTTATGCTGAAGTAAATGTGTTAGTCTCTTATGTGCCACAAGGACTCCTCGTTCTTTTTGCTGATACAGACTAACACAGCTACCAGTCTGAAACCTGTCACCGTTTAAGGGCCAAGTTATTTATTGGCATCATTCCCATGGAAGAGACTTTTTACAGAAAGCTAAATCTTACCTTTCAAAATAAACAAAGCTAGGGTTGGGCTCCATACAGTCTCTTAAGCAAAGAATTCTATAGCCAGCGTCCTATTACTAGGAAAGCTCTGTTCCCAGCCACCAATAACCTAAATTTAGATCTTTATAGCCACATCAGCTGCACTCTGGAGTACAACTACTTTGCAAGGCCACAGAAGGTAAGGCAATTTCTGTAGCAGCCAGGTCCCTCTCTTTTATAGCTCTGTAGATAGGCCAGTACTTTATATTCTGTTCAGAAGTGAACAAGGAAACTAGTAGAGTTCAGATGTGAACAGGTGTGAGGAGGCTGTGGCTTCTGTTTCATGTACAACAGTGGTCCAATGTGGAAAGTGTACATGTCTGCCTGGCCAGTCAGAGAGGAAAGAAATCCATCTGTGAGAAATCCATATGGGGGAAGTTCTGCATGACTTAGACTTCATACTAATTTGACAACTGGTCTGACGTTGTCTACTGTTAATGAGGTTAGACTACTAGTAAGTAAGATGATCTCTGTAAGCACAGTGCAGTTACAAATCTTACAAAACTAAGGCCTTGTCTACACACTGGGGTAAGTCGACCTAAGTTACTCTACTCCAGCTGCGTGACATAGCTTAGGGCGACTTACCACAGCGTCTTTACTGCAGTGCATTGATGGGAGACGCTCTCTGGTTGACTTACCTTACTCTTCTTGGGGAGCTGCAGTACCAGAGTCAACCAGAGACTGCTATGCCATCAATTTAGCAGATCTTCACTAGCCCTGCTAAATCGACCCCCGCTGCATCGATTGCACCTGCATCAATCTCCCAGTAATGAAGACAAGCCCTAAGAAACTATTTTGGATTATCAAACAAAAACCTACAGACCAGTTTTTGAACATTCCACATAGTTCACAATTTAAAGGTGCAATATTATAGACAGCCAGCCATCAAAGTTCATAATGCCATAAGTAATTATGTCTTCCTCCCGTTGAGCTTTAGCTACCTGTTCTTTATCCCTCCATTTATCTCTTCCACGTATTAGAACACCTGGGTGAGAAGCAAAAGGTGCATAGCTGGCGAAGTAGTCAAGTATCTTCTGCACATTAAAAGTACTGCTAGCACGAGTCCATGACATTGTACATCTTGAGAGGTCTCATGCAGATATTTAGAGAGGAAAGAATTTTGTGTATTATGGGGAGCCACAAAATAGAGGGGTCTGCTTGATTAGAAGTGTCCTCCATGACTCCAAGCGATCGAAGCACCTATCCTATTGTGATTCAGCAAAGACATTCAGCATTGTTTCTAATCTGAGGCCATTAGATTAATCAAAATTAGCAGGGTCTTTGCTATACCATGTTCTGCCCTAAGAATTATTGTGAAGGATACACAATGCTGATGGAGGACAAGTGATGCTGGAGCTTAGATGTCACCACTTTCTTGATTAACTTGCCAAGAAAAGAAATGCTGAGTAGCTTAACAGGTGCTCATGAATTTAGTTTCAAGAATTCTAATAATTACTATGTCTTATTTTCAGCTCTCTCTCTCCCATCTGTAGGGCCCTACCAAAATTCATAGTCCATTTTGGTCAATTTCGCATTCATAGGATTTTTAAAATTGTAAATTTCATGTTTTCAGATAAATCTGAAATTTCACGGTGTTGTAATTGTCAGGGTCCTGACTCAAAAAGGAGTTGTGGGGGGTGGGGTGGAGGGGGTTTGCAAGGCTATTAAGGGAGGGTTGCAGTACTGCTACCCTTCCTTCTGTGCTGCTGCTGCTGGTGGCACTGCCTTCAGAGCTGGGCAGCTGGAGAGCAGCGGCTGCTGGCCGGGATCCCAACTCTGCAGGCAGAGTCGTCGTCATCAGCAGAGCAGAAGTAAGGATAGCATGGCATGGTATAGCCACCCTTACTTCTGCGATGCTGCCTGCAGAGCTGGGCCCTCAATCAGCAGCTACCACTCTCCAGCTGCCCTGCTCTAAAGACAGCAGCACAGAAATAAGGGTGGCATAGTATAGCATTGCCACCCTTACTTCTGCGCTGCTGCTGGCTGGATGCTGCCATCAGAGCTGGGTGCTTGGCCAACAGCAGCCGTTCTCTGGCCGCCCAGCTCTGAAAGCAGTGCACAAGTTAGGGTGGCAATACCACAACCCCCTAAAATAACCTTGTAAACCCCCAGCAACTCCCTTTTGGGTCAGGACCCCCAACTTGAGAAATGCTGGTGGTCTCTGTGAAATATGTATAGTACAGGATAAAAGCACACAAAAGACCGGATTTCATGGTCCGTGACACATTTTTCATGGCAATGAATTTGGTAGGACCCTATTCATTTGTGTTTTAATCATAATGGGTTTTAGGATATGCCTTTTCCTGTCGTTCAGCAACATGGTTTTAAAACAGCTGGCTATGAAGGAAGGCTTCAGTAAGAGATGTATATTCCACCTGCCAAAAAAGCTTTTAAATCTCTTTGGAGAAGCCAGTGCAGGTGAAGGCCAGCCTCTTAAAAAGTTGCTGGTACTCTGGATGCATTTTCATTTGATTCTTTTTTCATGGTGTTATAAATTGAAAATGCTGTTTCGTTTATCTGAAACAGCTATAAGAATTCCCACTCTAGTTCAGAAACAAGTTTATATTAACTTATTTTTAAGAATTTGTTAGCTTCAATCCAAGCAACTAAAAAAAATAAAAAGGAAAGAACGATTATAATGAAGACTTCTGGTGCACTCTGTATATTCTCCCAGTGAAGTAATTCAAAGACTGATGCTCGAGTAAAGCTGGTTTTGAAGACAACCCATGTAGAACTCCGCAACCACAACCATACTTAGAACAACTATTTTATATTCAAGCAGACCACCAAGCATTTCTTGGGAGGCAGAAGGAGATAGAAAGTGCTTCTGTCCCATAGCTTTAAAAATATCATTATTACCTTTAAAAAAGGTACTATTCCAGTGCATTACAGTCTTTGGCTCTTCCATGCAATGTTCGTCCAAAGGGGATTCAATCACTCAGAATGGTCGGCTATTTCTTCTAACATCACAGCTGTAATTAGTAGCTTTGAGAAAAGTTCTCTTCAGTTGCCATGCAGTTCACTTACTTGTACAAATAAGATGTTCAAACAATCATTTTCAATGTTACATAGCAATCCCATCTTCATTATGAGGAATTGAACTTAATAAAGTTAGCTACATGTTGACTTCATTTGTATTAAAAACACACCTTTTTGCATTGTTTTGTTTTCTCCCTCTTGTGTATAAGACTCTTGCAAAAGTCAACATTTAGAATACTTATTCACCTCTCTTCCAAAAGGAGATGTTAACATGCCCATATTTGTTTATAAACTTAAGTAGCATCTTATGTTAGCATTTCTTTTTAGAAGAGAAGCAACATTAAAGGCCACACAATTCTGGGAATCGTGACACTCCATCAATTGCTACTGCAAAATATTCATACGGAAAACAAAATACTGAGCCAAGTTCTGAGTCATGATGAGTATAGGCACATGCCAACAAACTGATTGCCAGCAGTAGGAGCACAGAGCAGAAGTTAGTGTCCAGAATCAGGAAAGCTGACACACTGGAAATGCTGCTCCATAGGCCTTCCATGCAGGGCCGTAGCCAAGGTGTCTGGGGCATGGTTTGCAAGTTGACAAATACTCCCTGACTCACTAATGGCTGCTATGCATACACTCCCTTTTGCCCTCAACTATTCTGTCTCTTTGTTAAAATATAATGGTAGTATGGCAAGCTTGCTAGTAGCCTATGTACAAGTGCATGTTAAACACACCTTACAGTAGCCCACATATCCACTTATGGAGGAAGACAGGGTGGCTACACCACTTTTCATGCACTTGACAGAATATGGTCCACCGTTTTTGTCACAGTTCAGTGTCTGTTGTGCCTGAGACCTTTCCCTTGTGTCTGTACCCCTCCCCCACGTATTAGGCCTCTTGGTGTCTCTACACCGCTCTGCAGTTGGACTAACAGGGAAGGGGGGGGCTAAATAGCAGTGCGTACCAAAGTAACTCTCCTATGTGGATGTGCCATCAGAAACTAAAAGGTTCCTAGTTCATGTTAATATAGCCCTGTTTGAAGACGATTACATTAATGCAAACTAGGAATCTCTTAGTTTGCACCCCCCAGCATCCACATGGGGGGGGGGTTACTGTGCAGCACTTCAGTAGGCACTGCTATTCACACCCACATGTGTGCCAACTGTGATTACTCAGCAGGTCTGATGGGGTTTGACATCTTTGGGAGTTGTGACCACCAGTGAAAATAGTTTTCTCAAAAAACAAATTGTTTAATCCCAGCAGTAGGAACACAGCATAACAAGAGAAAAGGGTTTTAGCAAAACCATCTTACCTAAGGTTTAAGTGGGCCTAGTTTTCCAGGCTCCAAAGTCCTTGCCTCTCTTTCACACACCCCCTCAGCCCCACTTCAGGGTTGTGCTTTTATCCCTCCTAAAGTCCTTTGTTCCAGTTTCTGCCTGGATCCATCCCATCAGCCCTGTACCAAGCCAGGATGTTGAAATCATCATGTTCAGAGTAAACTTCAAAAAGAAAATGACACCTCCATGGTCCATTCCGTGAACGGTGCGGTTTTGAGACTATTTACTACTTTCCTGCCTGCCTGGAATTAACGCCTTGTAATCAATACAGCAAATGACAACAACAGTCAAACAGAAGAACCTATTCATAAAACATTTCAGGGATCTCCCACATCCCTCACAGCTTTGTTCAGTGTCCTATAAAAAGACTTTTTTTAAAAACTAGAGAGAATCCAGAGGGTTTTTATGTCAAATTATAACATTTTTAATTAAAATTCAGGTCTAAAAATCACATCTTACCCAAAAGATTTTTTTTAAGTTTCCCCCACTAAGATTCCATGCCACATGCACAGAATCCTGAATTTATATTTTACATAACACTAAATCAAAACCAGTTATCCCAATACAATTACCTCACTGGTTTGGGAGAAGAGATTTAGGCAATTTCAGTTTAGTGATCCATCTAGATTACCTGCAAATTAACACATCCTCACTTAAATGCAAGGTTTTTGTGTTTTGTTTAGTTGTTTTAAAATGGTACGTGACCTCGGATGGACCAGAGAACTACATTATGGGACATGCACTTTCACTGATTAGAAGAAATGCTTAATGCCTTCCAGAAGTTTTATAACTGGTAGAAAATGAAAATGTAAAGAGATTTATTTCATTAAACAGTTTATTGGTTGAACGCAGCACTGACAGTCTCTGCTATTAAAAACTGAATTTTATTAAATTAATGTTTATCCCTAAGGGGGATTTTGTTTAAAAAAAGATTTGCCAACATTAAATGATGACTAGAAAATTTGCAAGGAATAACAGAAATTTTAAGATTGAAAGTAAATGCAAATAAATGTTCATTTCTCCAGGGGAGCTTTGAGGTTTGCCGACATGCGGTGCAATGGATAATTGCATTGTGGTTTAGCAGTTACAACACGTACTTTGATTGTCTGGCTGGAGATGTCAGCTGCTCACACAGCTGTGAATCAGACAAGGTCGGAGATGATGAGAGCTGGCAATGTTTCAGCATCATAATAATCAATTTGTATCATCAGCACTATGATTGGTACTCCATGCTGTCATGCAGCTCTCTCACTGAAGTTCATTAAGGCTCCCAAGAAGAATAATTATACTGCTGCTTCTTCGCCCTGCCCCACTTCATTGTATTACCTGACAATCCTGGGGCTTCTCTACTCATTTAGAGGCTCTATCCCACCTGAGCACCTCTCAGCCTTGAGCTACTTTCCTAGAATAAAAATTCATTGTTTCATCAAAAATTCAATCAGAATATTTTATGGCCTCTTTGTTATTCTAGACCTGAAACTCTACTAGTCACTACAAGTATTTGTGTTTTATTATTTCATGGACTAACTTATTGAACTCATAGACAGTCTGAAATAGCACCATCTATATAGGTCCAAGAAGAACTGTGTCATTTTACAATGCATTATGGCATAAATGGACAACTCTCAAACTGCTATTAAAAATCTTCCCCCACCTCTCTCTACCCCATTCATTCAATAAACTAAATTATTTGCTAATATTCTGATAACTTGCAGGAAAAAATGTCTGTAGGTATGCCAGAATTTAAGTTTTCTATACTGTACTCTCCTGATCAACTTTTCATTTGACAGCAAGTATTAAAATCCTTTTATAATAACAATCTAAAGGATGTAAAAATCAGAAGGGTGCTCATACACAGTACTCAGTGCATTCGATCAAAGGGCTTGAAAAATCCGCTCAGAGAATTGGAGAAGCTTTCTCTGGCAACTGTGGGGGCATAAATCATCAGTGTTTAACAAATTTAAAAACTTTCATTTTAATATTTCTAAGTTATTACTTAGCCCTTCTAGATGCAAAGGGTCTTCCTAACACAAACCAATATAAACTGATGATACAGTGCTGCCTTCCTACAGTTCCAGTGCCTCTACTGGTACACAGGTTTACCAGTCAATTGAGTGAAATTAACAGGATACTGGTCAGTTTCACTAGGGGCTATATAGAACCTTATGGGCAGCAATGAGACTTAAGAATCATGTCAATTTCCTGTTGCTGTTTGAGCTTTGTGGGAAGCAGAAGAGTGTAGTTATTTATGGAGGAGTAAAGAGACTACAAAAAGTCTGGGGGAAAATATGAATTGAGTAGAAGAGAACTATCTGTCTTGTAACATCCAGGAAACACTGGAAGAGGGAGAAAAGATAACGCTTCTTCTCTTACCCAAAAGCTAGAAGCAGAACACTCGAGCTCTGCACTGAACTATTTTTTTAATCCCACTCCCATCCCCTTCCCATCCTGTTCCTGCTCCACAATACCCACTCCCACCCGCTTCTGCATTGTTTCTTGCATTTTTATCCTGTTCCCACCCACAAAAACCTTAGATGCCGCAAATCCTGCAAGAGAGAGAGAGCTTCCCCGTGCCACTAAAAATAAATAGGATCCGTTATTATATAAACAGAATTCAGACAATTTTTACCACTAAAAGAATAAAACAAATCTTTCTTAAACCTTGTTATAATACACATCAAATTTCTTTCTATTCCATGCTTAAATTTAAGTATTAAAATTTTTCTTTTAAAAAATGGCTGAAATTCTATTTATGACAAACTGAGGAGAGATTTAGTGTTTTCCTGCAAATTACCACAGTCTGGGGGCTTTTTTGCACACCCAATCCCACCCACAACAATCCTACCCACCTGCTCCAGCTATTATGGCTATTATCCCAGTCCCACTGCAGGGCTCTACAGAACACCACTTCTACAAGACACAGGCTGGTTTGAAGAGTCAAGTCTCCAGAGTCCAGACAATTGCAGTTATTCATTTTAACTAGGGCTGTCAAGCGATTAAAAAAATTAATCGCATGATTAATCGCACTGTTAAACAATATTAGAATACCATTCATTTAAATATTTTGGGATGTTTTCTACATTTTCAAATATACTGATTTCAATTACAGCACAGAATACAAAGTGTACAGTGCTCACTTTATATTTATTTTTGATCACAAGTATTTACACTGTAAAAAAACAAAAGAAATAGGTGAATGGAAAAATACTAATACAAGTACTGTAGTGTAAACTCTATCATGAAAGTTCAACTTACAAATGAAGAATTATGTACCAAAAACACTGCATTTAAAAACAAAATGTAAAATTTTAGAGCCTGCAAGTCACCTCAGTCCTACTTCTTGTTCAGCCAATTGCTCAGGCAAACACGTTTGTTTACATTTGCAGGAGATAATGCTGCCTTCTTATTTACAATGTCACCTGAAAGTGAGAACAGGCTCTCTCATGGCACTGTCGTAGCCGGTGTTGCAATATATTTACGTGCCAGATGTGCTAAAGAGTCATGTCCCTTCATGCTTCAACCACCATTCCAGGCAACATGCGTCCATGTTGATGACGGGTTCTGCTCGATAACAATCCAAAGCACTGCAGACCAACGCGTGTTCGTTTTCATTATCTGACTCCAATGTCACCAGCAGAAGGTTGATTTTCTTTTTTGGTGGCTTGGGTTCTGTAGTTTTGCATTGGAGTGTTGCTCTTTTAAGACTTCTGAAAGTATGCTCCACGCCTCGTCTCTCTCATATTTTGGAAGGCACTTCAGATTCTTAAACCTTGGGTCGAATCTTTAGCAATCTCACATTGGTACCTTCTTTGCGTTTTGTCAAATCTACAGTGAAAGTGTTCCTAAAATGAACACGTTCTGGGTCATCATCCGAGACTGCTATAACATGAAATATATGGCCAGGGCCGTTCCTACCTGAAGTGGTGCCCTACGCAGCCCAAGCACCTGCACCCGTTCTGCAGGGAAAGCAGCCGTTCCGCTGGGGGGCCCGGCCCCTCCGCCGGGGTGGGGGGGAGGGTTGCGCTCAAGGGCTGCAGGGCAAGGAGCTGTCGGGGGCAGCAGCATGGCAGGGAGGACCAGGGCAGCATAGAGGATTAGCTGGGGGCCTGGTGCCAGCAGCAGGAGTCAGGCCCACGCCCCCGCACTCACCGGTGGCAGCAAGAAGTAGAGCAACCTGGCCCCAGCCCGCTCCACTCCCCCAGCTCCCAGTCCTGTCGCTTAGAGGAAGGGGTCAGGCCCACCCCTGCACTCACCAGCGGCAGCAGCGGGAAGCGGAGCAACACAGCTGGGAGTTGGCAGAGCGGAGCGGGTTGGGGCCGGGTCGCTGTGCTTCCCGCCGCTGGTGAGTGCAAGGGTGAGCCAGAACCCTTCTGCTGGCTCCAGTACCCCCGCTAATCCCGCGGGCCACGTCACTCGGGGAGGGAGCAAGGGGTGGAATGCGGGCGGGATGGGGGCAGAGCAGGGGTGGGAAGAGGTGGGGTGGGGTGGAGCAAGGGCAGAGGTTTGGGGGAAGGGGTCAAATTGGGGCACGGCGGGGGCGGAGCAGGGGGACTGACCAGGGAATGGGGCTGGCTGCTGGAATCAGCACCATATACACAGCATGCAGCTGCCTTGGGCACCATGAAATTTGGCGCCCCAAATTACGTGGTGCCCTACGCAGCTGCGTATTCCGTGTATGCCTAACAATGGCCCTGTATATCGCAGAATGCGGGTAAAACAGAGCAGGGGACATACAATTCTCCCCCATGGAGTTCAGTCACAAATTTAATTAACACATCTTTTTAACAAGCATCATCAGCATGGAAGCATGTCCTCTGGAATGGTGGCTGAAGCATGAAGGGGCATATGAATGTTTAACATATCTGGCATGTAAATACCTTGCAATGCCAGCTACAAAAGTGCCATGCAATGCCTGTTCTCACTTTCTGGTGACATTGTAAGTCAGAAGAAGGCAGCATTATCTTCTGTAAATGTAAACAAACTTGTTTGTCCTAGCAATTTGTTGAACAAGAAGTAGGACTGAGTGGACTGGCAGGCTCTAAAACTTTACATTGTTTTATTTTTGAATGCAGTTATGTAACAAAAAAAATCTACATTTGTAAGTTGCACTTTTACGATAAAGAGATTGCACTACAGTAGTTGTCTGCGGTGAACTGAAAAATACTATTTCTTCTGTTTATCATTTCATTATCCCTCAGTCCACGCCGCTTCCTGCAGCCCCCATTGGCCTGGAGCGGCAAACTGCAGCCAGTGGGAGCCACGATCGTCCGAACCTGCGGACGCAGCAGGTAAACAAACCGGCTCAGCGCGCCTGGGGCTTTCCCTGAACAAGCAGTGGACCACAGTTGAGAACCACTGAGTTAAACCAATGCAAGTCAGTGTCTGGACACATACATCTGTTTAAAATAATTTATCTCAGTTTGGCTTGCACCTGTACTTTTGCTAGTGCAAACCAAACAGATAAGCCTGGTTTAAAAATGACTATAAGGTTTTCCACCATAGTGTTTTCCACCAGTTTAACAAAATTGGCTAAAATACCATACCTTTAGCTTAACTGCAGCAAGCTTGTGTATACAGCGGGTCTTAATTAGAATGATATAAGAGTTATTTTGCAATGTGAGAAGTGTCTCTCTCTGACATCATACCCATGAGCTGAGACTGTTTTACTATCCAACAACAGAAATTGCTATATTTCATTTTATTTTGGGTGGAAGGGGGGTTCTTTGGGCCAACAGAGATTTGAGAATCATGTATCAATATAACCCCATCACTGTAAATATTTACTCAGTAAACAGTAAGTGCTTTGCAAAGGATCCCAGATTGAAGAATGAAGGAAGTTACTATAAAAGGAAAACCACTAGTAACCCTAACAATTCCTTGTGCTCATATGAACTCTGACTGTCTTGGAAAATGTATATTAAAAATGAGATATAGTGTTATCTGGCAAATAAAAATCAAAGCTCATTTACTTCCTTCAGACATAACTTAAGTTAAAATACTTCTAGAATGCAAGAGTAAAGTCTGCAAATAGGAACCTTTAATGTCAATGAACCTAATCAGCCCAAGATGAGCTAATTTGTTTTAATGCTAGTGATGAAACTTTATCTTCAGTGTTACAGGAAATAGACAATTACCTCTGTGTCAGGTACAAGTTTTGACAAGCTCTGTGTTCAAGATATCAGTAAAGGCAAAACAACTGATCAGCCTGTTTTCTTCCTTATAATGCACTCACCAAAAGCTCTCATTATCAGGATAAAAATGAATGCTTGAGAAAAAGAAACGGGGGTGGTGGGTTTTTTTGGTCAAAAAGGCAAAAGCAAACACTATTTTCCTTCCAGTAGTCTGCCATCATCTCTAGTTGGTTTACTGGGCACAGAATTTAAGAAAGTTTTTACAATATTTGCAGAAGGCTGGAAGGGTAGGTTGACCTACATACAGTACATTCCTGACAACATTAGTAAGGACTCTACACTGTTATCTGCTGGCCACTGCTCTCCGCCCCCCAACTCCACCCACTTTATACACTGCTAAGTTAATCAATTATCAGCATCTCCCGCTGATTACTTAGGACATTAATTTCGAGATCTTCTGGCACAAAAGGGTGTACTGAGTGGTTTGCAAGTATTTTAAATAAGCCATTAACTGTTTATTTGGTGAATGCTTTCTGCCCTCTCCCTTTCCCAAGATCCCAAAAAAGTTGAAAAGAACATTCAACATTCTGAGCATTTAAACAGGTCAATATGATATCAACTGCAAAATGCTCCTTTTACCCTAGTTATTGGGAGCATCCAGTACGTAGCTATTTATTGATTTTTTTAAAGTTTCCCTTCCTATATTGTTAAGGAAAGCCAACTATATACAATACAGCTACACATTTAAAATTATCAATGTTAAAGTATGGCTAAACATCCCTTCCTCTTTCAGCTGGTCTGTTTTTATGCTTATGGTTTGCTATTATACCATTTAACTAGTTTTCTATTCCTCACACTCTTCCAGCCTATATGGGACCTAAATTTCTTTTTAAAAATGCATACACAGCCTTTCAAGCCTTCTTTATATCCTAGAGAAACTAAAAAAGGCACCCAACCAGCTTTTTCACCCCCATTTGTAGATCACCTTTAAGAGAACTGTCCAAAGTCACACCATAAAGTATCAATGAACTGATTCCATATTTTCTTCTGCCAGTTATCTGCCTTAACCATTAAAACACACACACACACTTCTCTACACATACTGTAAGAGTAGTTCATATTGCTCTTCAAGAAATAGTCAAATCAATTTTTACCTAAAGAAAGTTTGCACTACACATGATATAATGTATCAAGTTTCATTCCCCAAAGTAATTTTCCTTTTAACTTTTATAACTGCAGTAGCTAACCAGACCTTTAACTATAACAAATGCCACTAATATTTATTCTTGACTGTCTACTTATTGTCTAGGCAGCCATCAAAATTTGCAGTGGATGGCTACTGACCATTCAGGCTAAAGATTGCCTCTCTGGTCTTGTAATCACCCACACTACTAATAGAATTACTTATGTAAAATATTAAAACACTTAAAATGTTCACAAATTAACACTACACAGCAATTAATATTACTTGGCTGATGCTTCTCTGTCCTTCACCTGATGTGGCAACAAATAGTAGGGAAGAATTAATTCGGCATTTTATGTTTGCAGTGCTCTTTGTTAAGAAAAGTAAAATCTGCTTCATGTATTGTTCCACATATAAGTCAGGGATTGCCATTCACTTGTCCTTTGCATGCAAGACAAGAGGTTTTATAGAAGCTACTTAGCCAAAAGAAAAATAATGGAAAATTAAGTCATTATGAAATCTTTATTATATGTTTAGGCACAGTATTCCAAGGAGCCATTAACCATGTTTTAGGATTCCCCTCCCCAGATATTCAGAAAAACTCTTTAAACATAAGACTCCAAAACGAGACAAATATTTTGCATGCAATGAAAGCAAGCATTGTGCTATTCTTCAAATCAACAGAGCATATGTAGATAAAATTAACTGTTATGCCCACAGGGTGTTTAATGTGATGCACATAGGCCAGGCATGTCATGCTCTGATAACTCATTTTCTTTTATGAAACACCACAAAAACAGAAAACCATTTATGTATGAAGCGCTTAGACACTTGCTTCTTAAGAAAAGTAGTAAATAAGGACCCATACAATACTTTCATTTGAAAGCTAGATAATGGGTACTGGAATCTGTATTTTAAGACATTAGCCTGAGTAAAGTTTGGAGAGATCTATTAAAGCCCTCAAAATTAGAGCTTTTTATTTTAAACACTGCCCACAATGTTAATCAGTTAGAACAAATCCTCAGAGGCACCAGAAGCAGGTGGATATTAGTATAGAAGGTAAATGAGGTTTGCAGAGATATAAAGTTATTAGTTCAATATATCACATGTATATAGTGTTAGAATCTGAGGTCAGACCTATGTCTATTAAAAGTGAAAGTACTTGTATTAATATTTTTGTTATTTAATTGCACTTTCTAATCTTACATTATTTAGTATCTTCAGCTTTGGAAACAAGTGCTTAGATTTCCTCTAGCACCTCCTGTCCCCACAGAGGAGAGGGGCAGAACACACACACACACACAGTGATTGTACTATGTATTTGTCTATACTGGGCTTTTTAAACAAAATTCAATGTTGTTCCAGACATGGTTTGACTGGCTGGTGTCTACAACGAAAATTGTTTAGAGTTTTCAAAAAATTTAAACTTGCATTTCTACTCCACATTCTGGTTTCAGACATGGCTCAGAGGACAGAGCAGTTCAGAGGTGATCTTTATTAGGTTTGTGGAGAGCAGGGCAGGCATGAATTTGTTCTCTATACAACTTAATTGCCACTCCTTGGAGGATGGCTAGGAAGCTAGCATTGCTATGTACCCCTCCTTCCAATCCAAGGGGAAAAACACGGTATTGGTCACAACCAAATATAAAAACCTGACAAAAGCCTTTAATAATCGAAGTGTTAAGTTTACTCATACAATCAGTTGTTATTACTGAGGTGACAAAATCCTAACCAAGGCAAGACAATAGAAACGTAGACCTCAATCATTTTGTCTGAAAGGAGATAAAGGCAATTTTCTCCCATCTGTCCAATGCATGGGGTTTAGAAACAGCACATTTAGGTTTAGAAGGGCAGCAGCTGCTGTCCTTGTGTGCTCCCTGAGTGCCTGATCTCTGTCAGAGCTTTTCTAGGAAGATACCTTGGCTGCTTGATATGTGAGAGCAGCTGAAGGAAATCCAAAGCCATCATGCCACGGCACAGTAACAAACACACACACACACAGACTCTTCAACTGGTGAGAAGAAATTTTAACATGCTTCTCTTCTCCAACTCCTCCAGAAAAACTCCTTCCCTAATCGTACACAAACCTGATACTGTACAGATAACAGGGCTGAAGCTAGGATATCATAAAGGGACCTTCCTTCTAAATTTCCTTCCCACTCTGAAAAATAAGCCACGGTTACAAGAACTTGCTCTTTGTGTGCAATGCCAACAGCTAAAGGGCAGCTTTGTACTCCTAGATGGGGGGGGAAACCTAAAGAAGGTTTTCACAACTACTGTTTGAGGTAAAGATGCATCTCATCAAGTAATAATGTAAGCCACAGAAAACAACGTGAAAAAAGGAAAAACTTCCTTGGCTGGGAAATAAAAGGTTTAGCAACAGCAAGCAAAAAATTTTAGTGGCAACATGAATTTCCCTGGCTTTCCCCTCAAAAGGAGAAACAAATCATTAACAGGAGAGATGCAAGAGATAAAGAGAAGCTCCGTGGGCTTCTCTTGCCTTGACCAAGAGGATGGTTTACTGAGGGAAATAAAGCTTCTTCCTATGTATGAAAACTTAGTGTTGCTCATATTAATTCTTTACAAAAAAAAAAGTTTATTCTGTGTAGTCTCCCCCTTGACTAACCCCCATTGCTGTTGCTGAGTCCAGTCCCTCACAAAATGGGGAGCCCAGATCACACCATTCCCTGACAAAAGATTATCCAGGCAGTCTGTATTAATTATTCTGCAAGGCAGAATCCACCTCCTGGAGCTTTTACTGTCCAAACAATTCCCTGCTGTAAAGCGTGTCGATGCACGGATTCTCCCTGTTTTCTCCAAGAGCTCTGATACTGGAAGGCAAGGGAGACCCAAGACTTAGCCCTGCCCCTGAGCCTAGGAACTCTGTTGGAATTTAAAAAAAAAAAAGTGAACATCTGGCCCAAAAGCCCCAGAAATGGGGACTCATCCATTCATTCCCCCTTGTGAGCATTAATCACCCCACAAACTTGCCTCTCCTCCATGCCCATCAAATATCCCGAAGATAGAGGGATGGGTCCTGTTGACAAGGTCCGTGATCACTTCGAACCTGTCCTCCATGTGGTCCCTCCGCCCTTGGATGGAGTAGACAGCCACATTGTGGCTCTTGAACTCCCAGGTCTTGGAGAACTCTGCATCCAGCACATCCAGCCCCCCAAACCTGTCATTCTGCATGATCTCAGCCACCTTGCCCTTCACCATCTTCACAGCATCCCTGCTGGACTTGACAATGGTTTTCACCTCATCAGTGTGGAAGAAATAACTCCAGAGGGCCAGGCTGATGCATAGCAGGAACAGGGTCTCTGGTCTTAGCAAGAAGTAACGCATGATCCGGCCCAGCAAAGACAGCAAAGTCATTGTATCCTCTATCATTTATTATAGAGACAGTGTATCTCCCACACCATGCACCACGCACCCCGATGGCTGGGATGGGTCTAAGACAAGGCAGCAAATCAATGCATGCTGTGCTAATGCAAGCCCAGTGAGGGCAGGGCTAGCTGCAGCCTCTTGCTCCTGCTGCTGCTTCAAGTGGGCTCACTCACTCAGACGGCTGGGATGACTCTGATGCAAGGCAGAGATCAGCGCATGTTGGTGCTACAAAGTAATCCAACAAGGACAGGGCTGGTTAGCCGCCACCTCCTCTTGCTGCTGCTTCAGCTAGCTCCCACAGGGACAGATCTGACGTGAGATAGCAAAGACCAATGTACTCTCTGTTAGTGCAACAAACCAAGGGCAGGGTTATTCGGATGCTACAGCGGGACGTACGCGGCCCGATGACACAATGCTCTGCTATTGCAAGGCAAGGTCAGATTCCCGCTGCGGCCCCTGCTTCAGGGGTCTCACACAGGGATGGCTGCAGCCAGCTTTGATGCAGGGCAGCAAATCGACTCGTGTTTTGGGTTGTTCTACTAATGCACATCCAGCCAGCCAGCCCGGTGGCTCGGACAGAGGCAGCGGAGAACAGCGCACAATGCAAACCCACGAGCAGCGGGGCTCCGGCTCACCCCCTCCTCTGCCTGCTGCAGGGGCTGGTCTGACGCCCGGAGCAGAGCACGCTCGGCTGACGCCGCGCGCCCCACAAGGGCAGGCTCCCCGGCTTGCCTGCCTGGCGCTGCGGGGACGCCAGGAGCAGGATCCGGACACTGCCCGCTAGTACTGCAAAGCCAGGGGCCCCCCGGCTGCTGCCCGCCTGGAGCTCACGGGCACCGGCTCCCTCAGGCCTGGGCGGCTCGGGCGCACACCCCGCTCTCCCGCCTCACCCCTGCCCGGCTCCGGCGCCAGCGGTCCGCCTGCAGCAGCGATGGCACCGGCAGGGCCGCGCGCAGGTACCGACCTGCCTCTCGCCCCCCCGCCCCCACGTCTTGCGCCTGTCCCTCCCCCGGCCGGGGCGGGGCTCAGCCACCTCCTCCTCCCCAGAGGGACCCAGCCGCCTACAAGCCCCAGCAGACCGTGCGCTTCCGCCTCGCGCGTGTGTGGCAGGAACCAGCCCAAAGGCTGCTGGGGGCTGTAGTCTGGGGAGCAGGCTAGATGAGGACTGAAGACTCCTGGCCCCGGCCTAGTAGCAGGCTGGACCCTAGACAAGGACTGAAAACGCTTGGCTCGGTCTGGACAGGTTCTGTGCACTGAGGGGTGGGTGACTTGGCCCACCGTGGGCTGGGCACAAAACAGGAATAGGGTTGGGAGGAATGAAGGTTTCAACATCTGTTCCCAGTTGGGTCGGAAGGGAAATCAAGACCTTGCACATTTTCTTGTGAAAAGAGGGAGTGAGAGAGTCCAGCCCAGGGCAGCCAAGGCTTCTGGCATTCAGCTCACCTGGGATGGGTTCACATCTCTCACTGCCTGCTTCAGAGCAGGGACTTCAGCCTCCATCTTCCCTATGCAGAAATGTTGACCCTGGGGTGGTCTGGTCCCTTTCTGATGAGAAATTCCATCCTAGGCCTGAGAAATCTACACAGAGGAAATTTCATCAAAACTGTTAAAAGTTTTTATTTCAACTAATTGAGGTTTTCAGATGAAAAAATTTTGTGTTGAAAAATTCCCAACTCTTGTTCCTTCCTGCCTCCCATCTGCAACACCTTCGTCAGACAGAGTGAGGTGTCAGGCAGAAGGCTGGCAGAAGGCTTTGCAAGGGTCCATCGAGCTAAGGCTGGGTTCCCCTATCCCTCCAGGGCCCCGCACATGGCCTTTATTTTGGAGGACCTTATCCATACCTTCATTCCACCCAAAGTTGATGTTCCTTCACTTTTGCTATTGAAAACTCTTTACAACAGAAATAAAGAATCAAATGAAAGTTATAGAACGTTATTAATGTTACAAGAAGGAATCAACATTTTGAATATCTTCAATAAGCTTTTCAGAGGGGTGGAGGGCTCCTTCCTTTCAATCTTTGTTACACATTTGGGCCTTGGCAGGTTGAGTGAATCTCTTAATGTGGGGGGTGGGAATGGTTTCACACTGCTTGTGAAGATGGCCAGTATAAAGGCTACAACACATTTCCTGGTAACTAAAATACACATCCAGCTTACAAAAGAGTCACTCTCAGAAGAAAAAGTAAATGGATAAACTGTTTAGGTTTTAATCCCTATGCTTTGTCAAACAGCACTGACTCTAGTGCTAAGGAATTTTGGTATAACAGCTTAGTTAAGAGAAGAAAATGAATGTTAATTTGAGTCACCTTTGTGGTTTCTGAACACTTCTGTGGCTTTGTGATTTACCTTGTCATCTGCAGCCAGCTCCGTTCATAGGGGAAAAGACAGATTCTGTCAGACAAGTGGTCAGCTCTCTTTGCAGAGGTAGAGGCCAAAAATATATTTTTAAATAATGCATTTAAAAGAAAGGACATGGAAGTGAAGATGGATGCAAACTGCTAGATGAAACTATACTACAGCTTTGATATTACAGATTTTCCATACTCTTCCTCATCTCAGCAGGAAGTGGCATCAGAAGAACATGGCAGTGAAAGCATAAGCTCAGCTGAGACTGAAGATGAATATTTCTAAATCCAATGGCAGCAACTCCTAGTATGATCTTACTGGGTCAAGATCTAATGAAGTTAAAAAACAAAACAGTGATAAATTTGGATCTGAAGGGAGTTTAATATTAATATTTTTGGATGGGCTTGGTAATTGGTCCCAAATATTCATATTCACAGACAGGTGGAGGAATGAAGGTAGCAGATTTTCAGTTTCCAAATGATTAAACTACTAGTAGAGCCAGTTAGCATTTCCATCCAGATGACTTTTTAATAGAAAATAAAACACAATTTTTTAAAAAATGTTTTGTTTTTCGACTATCTTTAGCCAATAGATGTGTGTCTACTAATTAGAAACCAGTGAAAGCTACCACGTGGTGACTGTATTGCAGAGACCATTGCTGGAAGAAAAATTACACTATATTATTTCTGTTGCAGATGCTTTCCAGCTAGCTGACTAATGGTGCTTTTAGAAACTGACCAAATTTATCAACCAACCTTAAAGGAATATGACAGCTGACATAACCCCCACCAACACAAGTGTGGCTGGAAAATTAATCAGAGAACCACAAGAGACAAGAAAACCAGTCAACATAGAATGCCTTTTGGCCAACACTCAGTATTTAGGGACACGTCTTCCCTTCCACGTACTTCTTTGTCAGAAGGAAATATGTAAGCACTACATTTCTTAGCTTATTTTGCAAAGATCAGTTTAAGCACATTATGTCAAACAGCTTAACCTAATGGTAACCAGAAACACCTATTTGTATATATCTGACTCTCACATCCAGGCATCAGAAGCAGGAAAGTTAAGGTCTACTGCTGGGTATGAAGATACTGAATTGTAACATTCATACAGCACTTTTAATTCAAGTATACCAAGTACCTACACAAAGTTTGGTATTATATTCATGGGGAAACTGAGAAACACTGGATTGCTGTGTGACCTTGAGAAAATCTTTTAGGTCTACATTTTCAGGAGCCTCCCTTAATTTTGGGTGCCCCAACTGGTGACAGCTAGTGAGTTCAATAGAGTTACATTGCTGTGTAAGTGGAGAAATATGATGGTAAATCAGGCTCCTCATTTTCAGAGGTGCTGAACACCAGCAACTCCTCTTGAAATGTATTAGCATTAAGGGTGCTCAGCACCTCAAAGTTAGGCCCTAGGTATCTCAAGTTGGGCTCCCAAAATTAGTAGACACTTTTGACAGTAGTATCAGAACCCACGTTATCCAACTCCTAGAGCCATTCTTTAATCACTACTCTATGCTGCCTTCCTACACAGGGCACAATTCATATGCTATGGGGGGGCAGGGCAGGCAGGGAACAGTTAGTAGCTGATCAAATTATATTATTTTAGTGCTGATCAGATGAAAAGGTATATTGCAGATTTTACTAATGTTGTAATGTAATTCCCCACTGATAAAGACATTCCCACCTTCTTTCCTTCCCCACCCCCAGCACCTCACCCACAGTATCTCAAAGCTCAGCCCAACCTTCTGGATTCTGAGCCATTTGAAGAGAGCTCAGTTCACATTTTCAGGATTTTCTCTACAATCACAAGAGCTAGAAACAAACAAGTTGAGATTCTCACGTAATCACTTCCCTGTAGGTACCAGGACTTTGTAAAAACACCAGTATTTCAAAACTCACATCAGTTTCTCTCTATGTTCTTCTAAGTACTTTTCCATTACGAGGAACACGTCTTTTATTTAATTCAGGAATATCACCATTATACTTACATAAAATGTCCCCAATAATTGCTTTGACCTTTATTTACCTTCAGCTCAGGAACAAAAGGAAACTAAACAATTTTCCAAATTAAGGTTGTCCTCTTGTCTCAGCAAAGAATTGATATTAACATATCCTCTTTGCCCTTTTTATAAATATTCCAATATATTTAAACACAAACTACATTTCTTGCATTTTGACACAACCAATACAGTTCTGTTAATATATATGGTCTCATAATAAAAGCAGTTACAGGAAGACCACAATTTGTTGTATAGTATAGTAAGAGAATACTCCAAAAGTATTCTCAGGGCAACCAACATTTCTATTGCGAGTGTCATCTACTTCATATATACAGTTCAAACCTCCCCCCTGCATTGGGTTGCAAGCTTTCTAGCTGCAGGCCAAGATTTGGATCCAGGGTTTTGCAACATGATTGCAATACAGGCCTTGTTTACACGAGTGTTCTACTGGTAGAGTTCTACCAGCAAGCTCAGATTTTCAGGGTATGTCTACACTATGGAACTTACAGCAGCACAGCTATACCGCTACGCCGCTGTGAGGTCTTCTGTGTAGCCATTCTATGCCAGTGGGAGAGAGCTCTCCCACTAGCATAATTAATCCCTCCACACACACCTCCTAACGAGTGGTGGTAGCTATGTCAGCAGGAGACACTCTCCCTTTGACATACTGCTGACCACACCGGCACTTTTGTTGGTGAAACTTTTGTCTGTCAGGGATGGTTTGTTTTTTTTCACATCCCTAACCGACAAAAGTCTTGCCAACAAAAGTGTTATTCTAGATATAGCCTCAGACTACAAGGTCAGAAGGGACAATCATAATCATCTAGTCTGACTTCCTGCACATTGCAGGCCACGGAACCTCAACCTACCCACTCCTGTAATAGACCCCTGAGCCCTGACCAAAATAAGCTATACATGGGTGGCAGGTGAAACTTCCCCTGGGGGAGGCTAGCTCTCTGTCCCACCTCTTCCGCATGCAGCCCTTCCCCAGACCCCTTCTCTCCTCCACACGCCCTTCCCTGCAAGGCCCCCCTGCCCACTGCTCCCCACGTCCCTCCTCTCCTCCAAACCCCCTTCCCACATGAGACCCCCACACCTGCCACTCCCTGCATCCCTCCTCTCCTACTCCCTTCCCCCACAAGGCCCCCACCGCCCGCAGGGATACGGCAAGTGGGGGAGGGCCTCGTGGGGGAGAGGAGAGGATGGACATGGGGAGCGGCGGGGACCTCCAGAGAGCGGGGTGGAGTAAAGGAGAGGAGGGACTCACCAGGCAGTGGTGGGGGCCTCACAGGAGAGGGAGGTGGAGGAGAGGAGGGATGTGGCGGCCTTGCAGCAGAGGGGGATGGAGGAGAGGAGGGCAGCGGGGACCTCCTGGGGGCGGTTGGTGGAGTGGAGGCAGGTGGCGGGGCCTCGGGAGTAGGGGCGGAGCACAGGCAGGGACACCACGGCCCAGGCTCCAACAGCTACACCAGGGGAGGCTTAGCCTCCCCTGGCCTATTATACCCGCTGCCAATGAAGTTATACAAGCAAAAGGTCCTTTTTGCAGATTTAACTGTCTACAGGAAGGCTTTCACTAGTACAGCTATGTCAGTTAGCGTGTGATTTTTTTTCCCCCACAATCCTAATAGAGATAAGTATGCCAGCAAAATTTTTAAGTGTAGACCAGGCTACAGTTTAGTCTCATCTAAACAGGTAGATGAAACCGTGGTAACACAATCCCCTGACTGTCTATTTGCCTGTGTTGATGGGCCCTCAGAGAGCCAATTGTTTCTTCCTGGCTTTTTGCTGTATCTGCCTGTCCACTGAAGGAACTTCTTTTTGAATTGTTTTATTATATTAGCTGAATAGCCTTATGTGAGAGATGCCTGTGTCTGCTACAGCAACATTTGTTCCGTAACGCTTTTAGTAACTGCTGAATTATTGCTTCTCTTTGACATCTACTTCTCTTTATTTTTGTGTTTAAAGGTTTAACATACATTTTAAAATGTAGAGAATAATCATCACTGTCATAAAATAAAAATGTATATGGTATCCTGTGGGTACCACTGCTTGTATTAAAGTTGTGTTTCATGGACAGTTTTAATTCAGGCTGTAGTAGGATTTACACAGTGAACCAGAATGGTTCCATCCTGGATGATGTGCGAGTCATACATCTTGCAGTAGTGGTTCCTAGCCACCAGTACGTGACTCAGTATTGGTTTTTCAGGTTGGGTGACTGGTATTCTACATACTTATCTAGAGGCCTGATTCAGCATGGTGCTGAGTACCCTCAATCCCATTCAGTCCTGTGGGAGTAGAAGGTGCTCCACACCATGCTGAATCTGGCCATTAATGACAAGACACTGATGTCCGCCTCTTATTGAATTGTGCATGTTCTAACCTGCCAGCGAGCTTGAGTTGTTACAAACTCATCTTCCTTATGACATTCCTGATGACATGGAATGCTCTGGAACCCAAACTGTAGATTAGATTAGAGCATGCACATCTGAATAGGGAGCAAGGGATACTACAGGGTACAGACCAGATTCAAATCTGCTAAACTGGTACAATTGAAAAGTTTGGGAAAGTAGTTGCAGTAGAAACAGAAGCATCTTTAGAGTATGCTGTACATGTATTACAGAGCCCTATCTTCTTCCATTCAGCACAATTTCAAATGGAACTGTCCAATAGTTAAAATGGAACAATCTGAGCACAAGTTCCACAGCTAGGCACCTTATATGCAAAGCTATAGAATTCAGAAGGAATGTTCAGTCAGACCAATGATCTGAGCCAGCATGAATAACTGAACACCTAAGTGTTTTACAGTGCATTCTTTGGGTTCAATCTGCTTGCTCCCTGCACTGCTCACTCAGGCAAGACACCTTCCTGTAGCACTGGGGTAAGTGGAAAGACACTGACAGGATCCTATCCTACCCATGCCAGTGCTGCAAATTGATAGTGAATTCATAAGTTTTTTGGTGTGTGGTTATTTTTTTTTTTTGCATTTTGTTAGTTTCTGAACTGAATTATGAACAATAATAGAATTAACTCCATAAATTCATAGTCTCTACTACACTGATAGTAACAGTCATTACATAATGACCTCTGAAAATGTAAAGGCATTTCTTGCTCAACAGCTCCTTCTGCTGCTTACAAAGTACCAGAATACTAAGGTTGTTGACTCCATTTACTTGAGGTGTTAATTGTAACAGCAAATTAACTGTTACTATAAATACAACATTCAGAAACTATGGTGATGGGTAGAACACAGATTAGATATATATTGCATAGGGTAATGGAGTCATCATTTGGGGGCTCTGGAATTCAGTTTTAAAAGGTTTTTGATTCTGAAAATATGCAACACACGATTTTCATTTGTCAGTAATTTCCATGGTAACCAGAATTCAAAAATTAATGTTGGGAAAGTAATTTACTGTTGGGTAATTTACACAGCACTATTAATGCTGTAATTTCTTGCTTGTAATGACAAGAAGTTTTTATTCTCAGAATATGTAATTATATAAAGATATGTATAAGGCAAATTTAAATAATAATCAAACTATAATTCTATTTCATTTACTCTGGATGCTGATTGAGTGCATCATTATTCACCCTGGGGATGGATTGTGAAAAGGTGGTTCCGTAATTCTACAATCTGCCTTGTAAACGTTAAAGTATAATTTAGGATTCAGTTTGATGGAAGTTTGCTTGTAACAACCCTATCAAAATTCTACAACATATATATTTTATAATATCCTCTGTGACAAAGATTTTGATACAAGTTTTCTTCTCAGTTACCTCAGGGTAAATTTAGAGTAATAAGAATGGAGTCAATTCCAGATTTACACTAACGTAGCTGAATGGAGAATTAGGATTGTACGTATTAAAATAAAGAAAGAACCTTACAAGATATCTTTCCCTTTCTTCTATTGATGAACATATAAATTAGCCTAAAGTAGTAACAGAAAATCCAATATCAGTGCTAACTATAAAACCATTCTTTTTTTAAAAATTATTTCAGATAAGGAGGAACACCTTTTTGGGGTGGTTATAACTCTTGCTGATTTATGATTATTGCTCATTATTTCAGATATTTAAAGAAACAAATCTGAGAATATTCAGAGTGTTTTCTAGGCATGACAAAGAAAAGAATATCTCCACAGGAATTACAGCACTGCAAGATATTAAATTGTCTTGTACAATTGTTTTCACAATAGGAAACTAGAGCCTAACTTTCTTGTTGGAACATTCTCTTTTCTTTTGATCTCAGAGTTAAAAATCAGCAAAGCTTTCAGAGTATTGTTTCCAGAATGATATATATATTTTAATTTTGTAGCGAATGCCAGGAATCTCAGTGTGGAGTTTTCCTTGTCTCACTTAACCCCACCAAGGGAATTTGCTGTAGGGATATTGCAAACAATATACACTGTAATATGGCTAAATGTAGTATCTGGGAACAAAGGCTATAGGCCATACACACAGGAAGGGGGAATCTATCCTCGGAAGCAGTGACTCTGAAAAAGACTTGGGAGTCATGGTGGATAATCAGCTGAACATGAACTCCCAACATGACACTTCGGCTAAAAGTGCTAATGCAATTCTAAGATGCATAAGCAGGGGAATCTCGAATAGAAGTAGAGAGGTTATTTTACCTCTGCATTTGGCACATTGTGCGACTGCTCCAGGAATACCGTCTCCAGTTCTGGTGTCCATAATTCAAGAAGGATGTTGATAAATTGGAGAGGGTTCAGAGAAGAGCCACAAGCATAATTAAAGGATTAGAAGACATGCATCATAGTGATGAATTCAAGAAGCTCAATCTATTTAGTTTAACAATGAAGTTAAGGGATGACTTGAGTACAGTCTGTAAGTACGTACATGGGGAACAAATATTTAATAATGAACTCTTCAGTCTAGCACAGAAAGGTATAATATGATCCAATGGCTATAAGTTGAAGCTAGAGAAATTCAGACTGGAAATAAGGCAAATATTTTTTTACAGAGAGTGTAATTAACCACTGGAACAGTTTACCAAGGTTATGGTGGCTTCTACATCACTGGCTATTGTTAAATCAGGATTGGATGTTTTTTTAAAAAATATGCTCTAGGATTTATTTTGGGGATGTTCTATGGCCTGTGTTATATACAGAGTCAGATTAAGGTTTCGTGGGGCCCAGGGCCAGAGCAAGTGGGGGACCCCTCCTCACCCCTTCTGCCTGCAGTCCCGTCCCAGTTCTGCCCCTTCCCCCTGCCGCCCTGCCCCGTTCCACACACAGTCAGCGCCATTCTGCCCCGCCGCTGTGGCCCCACAACCTTGCTCCTTTCTCCCCCCCCGGCATTGAGGCCCCAAGACTGAAGAAGCTCTGTCTCCTCCTCCCCCGCCGTGGCCCCGAGCCACAGTGGGGAGAGTTCCACCAGCCTGGAGGCCGCAGCAGGGAGCTAGAGCTCCTCCAGTCCCGGGGCTATAGGCATAGTTTGACTGCTATATTTAGGGAGGCAAAGCGTGCACATGCACACGCGTGCACATGCACACACGTGCACACTGAAGCCAGTCCCCTTGGTTCACTGGCTCTTTCCCCACACCTACAGTGCTACCTGGGCTGCTGGTGCTGTGGGGGATGGGACGGCATAATGTGGGAGCCCCAGCTGCTACTGGCAACCACTCCGGCACCGGCTGCTGCGGTGATGTCACTGCTCTGGTGCTGATGCAGTTGCCTCCCTGCTGGGGCTGCTGCTGCCCAGGGAATGCTACATGCTGGGCTCGTGCTTCCCCCCACCCATTCCCATATCCCCTTCTCTTCCCCATCCCCTCCCCCTTCCTCTCCCCTTTCTCTTCTCCTTACCTCACCTCCCTTGCTCTGTGCCCCACCCCCCGTCATTTACGCTAGTTTAAACCTGCAAGTGGCCCATACCCCATGCTGCAGAGGAAAGCAACCCCCACCCCCACGGTCTCTGCCAATCTGACTTGGGGGGAAATTCCTTCCTGACCCCAAATATGGTGATCAATTAGGCATAGAGTGAGGCTGGAGAAATGTGATTCTCAGTTTCCCTTCCCTCATAATAGGCTACATTTGGTACCCAAATACATAGTCTCTGATTCTCATGCTCTGGCAGTGTAAGGGGGCCTAAGACTCAGGCCCATAGTATATACTGATGAATGACTGATAGCGATTTCCTGGGACAAGAAAGTGGTGCTTTAACAGCATCTTTTACATAAATCCCCATTTGGCAAAATTCTGCTCTTGGGTTTACATACATGTGGTGAGACAAATACAGATGAATAAAAACAAAGGGATGGAGTGGTAAAGATAAAATCATGGGGAAATGGAGGAATTTACGTATAGAACAAGTTTTTTCTCACCTCCAAACACAAGTTAAAAGGCCAAAATGGTTTATCTTGGGTTTGACTTCACTCTTAAATACCAAGGACCATATCTTTAGCTGGTGTAAATCAGCATAGCTCCATTACACCAGCAAAGGATCTGGTCCCAGAGCTGCAATATGGTTTGGTTTTGTCTAGGTCAACCAGTGTAGTAATACAGTTTGGGGTACTGTTTTGTGCTCCAAATGCTGGCCTGCAGATTGGATCCAGCCTGCAGGACGATTCTGTCTGGCCCCTGAATGCATCCACTCCCACATCAGACCTGGTCCACAAAATGGCATACTCCATATGGCATGACCTTGCACCCAGGAGTGAAAGTAAGCCGGTATGGGCTGGTACGGCATACTGGTAAAAAGTGACCCCCGGTACCAGCCCGTACTCAGGCAACGTTAAAGTGCTTTAACATCGTGGCCCCTTTTGCCTCTCCTCCCCCCCGTCGGACCACTGACAGGGAATGGGGAGGAGCAGGTGCTCCAGGGTCCGTGATTTAAAAGGGCCTGGGGCTCTGGCCGCCACTATCATGGCAGTGGCCAGAGCCTCGGGCCCTTTAAATCACTGCTGGAGCTCTGGGCAGCATGGGCCGGGCAGCGCAAATGGGCTGGCTGGAGGATGCCGACCTCCAGCCCAGTCCCTTCCGCCCAAGGCCCAGCCCCCGTACCGGTAAGTGTTAAATGTTACTTTCACCTCTGCTTGCACCCACCATACATGTGATGTTATGCTGCATGGAGGAATCCTTTTTGTAGAGCATGTATTTATGTATGTGGCCGGTAGAAAACTAGCATCCAAAACAAGCATCCAAATCACAGCACTGAAAAGGTTGGACCACCCATTCTGAACCAGCCAGTTTGGCTGTAGAGGCAGAGTTCAGATTTATAAAGTTAGAAATTGTTCTTGCTAGAAAGGTGTTATGTCAAATTCTGAGATACAGAGGAACAAACAGCTGAGTCTATTATAGTTTAGCTTATAGACTATACAGCACTTATTACACTGTTAAATTCTGTCTACACTGGGATTAGAAACAGTAAGCTTTTTCAGCATGGCTCATACCAACATGGGTACATAGTACAGGGTGTACTTTATACATACACACCAAACCACAGAGCATATACAGAGAAGCTGTATATTCTTGGGCCATTGGTGCATGTCCTGAGTGTGGTGAGAAGCACAAGATTGAAGGTTGAGTGTTTTCACTACCCTGTACCTGGACAGAAAACCCAGGAATGCACACACAGAGATGATTAGTGATGTGAGGTTTACACATTTTTTTTTCAATAGACAAACATTAACATTTGAGTTCCCAAAACAAAAGAATATTTTTACCACAGGTAGTAGAAAAGTCACAGAGAGAGGAATTCCATATTTTTGTTTTTTTTTATAACATGGTGTCACAGGATTCATCACTCATTTGACAACTCCTCCTCATCACTCTAGGGCAGGGGTCTCCGACCTTTTTACGCCCAAGATCACTTTTTAAATTTAAGGGCAACACAGGATCTACCCAGTCCCTTTCCCAAAATCCCGCCCCATTCACTCCATCCCCCACTCTCTCCGTCGCTCGATCTCCCCCACCCTCACTTTCACCAGCTGCGGTAGGGGGTTGCGGTTCAGGAGGGGGTGTGGGCTCTGGGCTGGGGCCGAGGGGTTCACAGTGTGGGGGCTCTGGGCTGAGCCTGGGTCAGGGGGTCAGGATGCAGGAGGAGGTGAGGGGTGTAAGCTCTGGGAGGGAGTTTGGGTACAGGAGGGGCTCCGGGCTGGAGCAGAGTGTTGGGGTGCAGGAGGAGGCTCAGGGTGCTGGCTCTGGGAGGGGGCTCAGGGTGCAGGGGCGATGCAGGGTGCTGGCTCCGGGAGGGGGCTCAGGGCTGGGGATTGGGGTGCGGCCTCCTGCCAGGCGGCACTTACCTTGGGCAGCTCCCAGTTGGTGGTGTAGCGAGGCGAAGGCAGACTCCCCGCCTACACTGGCCCCATGCCACTCCCGGAAGGGGCCAACATGCCCCTGCGGTCCCTGTCAGAGGAAGGGAGGGGAGAGACATGTGGCTCTGCATGCTGCCTCCTCTCTGCAAGCACGACTCCTGCGGCTCCCATTGACCACAGGTCCCTGTTCCCGGCCAATGGGAGCTTTGGGGCGGTGCTTGCAGGCAGGAACAGCACAGAGGGAGACCCCTACCTCCCAACCTCCACAGTTCGCACACCATCACTCTGTCTCTTTCTGTGGCCTGCAGTCCCTTTCTCACTCCAAGAACCACAGCATCCTCTTCTCTTGACTGAGCCCTTCAGCCAGGTCACTCAATGTTCCCCCTTTCTGGGATAGCAAAGTCCCTTCTCCCTAGCAGGCCCAACTCCTGTTCCTACCCAGCTGAACCTGCTTCCAATTAGTTCCCTACTCCCTGGTTCCTCCTCCAGGTGTGGCCTGTGGAGGAACCAGGAGACAGGCCTTTAATTGGCCTGTCTGGCCATCTTAACCCCCTCCATTCCTGTGTGGGGTGGGCACCCCATCACACATGGCCAAGTGTGTCCCGAGAAACACTGAAGTCAAGGGAAGATGCATACATTTGTTTTAAGACACAATTTGGGCCAATATCTCTATAAGTGATAATTTGTGATGGTCACCACCCTCCACCACCTATAAACCAAGTCAACAAGAAACAGAATTGGGCTTGAACATTTTTTTGAATTTCTAATTAGTTATTGTCATAGCACCACCGGATCCCAAAGAGGAATTAGCGCCTCATTGTACTAGTCACTGTATAAAGAGAAAACAAATATCATCCCTGTCCTAGAGAGATCACAGTCTGTGATACAGACAATGTGCAACAGGAAATAGACAAATAGGGAGGAAGAAGAGAAATGGGTGGACAAGAAGAGTTACTGTAGTCTTTGTAGTCACAGGTAGTTAGTTACCAGACTATCCAGATTTATAACAGATACTTTCAGAAAAACTGGAACACAGAGAGATTAAACAATTTTCTTAAGGTTACACAGGGGCAGAAGTGGAATTAGAAACCAGGGATGAAATTCTGCTTCCACTGAAGTTAATAGGAGGTTTGTCATGGACCCCAATAGGAGCAGAATTTCATCCTGGAAGTCTCTGATCATGGTCATAACTTATAAACCCTCTAATTGCAAAATGCCCTTTCATTTCCCACAGGTTTCCATTATTAGGCCCTTAATGTTGCAATTATTCAATGCTTGTATTTTTCTTATCATTATTTTCCAGTTATAAATTCATATGAGGTTGGTACATGACTGGGACATCACAGAACAACTAAATGGGTGAATCAGAAGATTATCTTGACTGCCAAAGCCTTGCGCTAATGCATTATCTCATTAAATATTTATATCGCATCATAACTTTGCATTACTACAAAGTGAAGATATATTTGGAAATGGGTCAGAACAGTGGCTGGTGGATTAATGCATCACATACTTACCAACAATGAAAATTTCAACAAGGTGTAAGCAACAAATATTTGTTTAGAGCCACTTTGAATTGGCAATAAACTGATAGCTTTATTACATCTTTCTCAGGCTTGGGCACAAATAGATAGAAATCAACAACAAAAGAATCCTATTTTTTGTCATTAATTTTTACTTGGTTTACTTACTAGTCTGTTTAATTTGCATTATGCGACGTGCATAACTTTGATTTACAAGCTTTAATTCCTTGGACCTTTACTTCCTTCAAATACACTCTTTGTAAAATATCATGGGCTGTGTTCTGGGCTAGATTCTTAGTCTGGCTGAGTTCTGCTTGGTACCAGATCTGAGGTGAGAGGGAGATCAACGTGACTTGATGCCACCTTTATACCCTCCCCGCATCCAATCCTAAGGCTGGTTGGGCTCCCTCAGGGTTACTCTAACTTGCATTCAGCTGCAACAGGCCAGAAGGGACCTGTTACAGCAACAGTGGATTTCTGGAGTACAACAGTACTCCAACCATGCCACCTTCGCTTTACCAGGCTCCCAACATATCTCACATGGTGAGGCCTGGTTGCCAGAGCACCCAAGATTGTGAAGTCACCTTGTTATACTCTCCCTCTAGCATGCATGAAGGAGACCTGCTTGTGCTTAGCTGGGTGTCACCTTTCTACCACCAACAGCCAGCCTGTTAGCCACTCAAGTACTCTCTTCTTGGCTATGTCAGCCCTTACTTTGCCTTGCAGTTTAACAACACATACACCTCAGTCCCCAAGTCTCTTTGAAACATTCTCCTGGGATATCCATCCCCTAATACTGGCTACTCAAAGAACTACTAGGTCCACCATTTCTAAAGGAACAGAACACACTAGCTTGTAAGATTCAATTCAAGATCAGCACTTTTCTTAACATCCTAGCACTTAGATATAGTTATAGTGAAAACAAGAATAAATTTATTATCAAAGATTCAAGATTGAGGTAATAGTGAGTAACAACATTGGAAACAAATGGTTACATATAAAACAAAAATGCTTTCTAGAAACTAAACTTAACTAACAGGTTAACCTCCTGCCTAAAGAAGTTTATCGCAACAAAAGTTCTCTGCAGGATTTTCAGCCAAGGTTGGTTGAGATCCTGTTTTCATTAATGTAAATGCACTGTTCATTTACTTTGTAGGGTAGGAAGATGGGGTGTCTTCTTGCCTTCTAGCAATACTCCACCCACAACATTCATTATCTTTGCACACATCCAGGATAACCTTCCGTGGCTTGTTTCAGAGTAACAGCCATGTTAGTCCGTATTCGCAAAAAGAAAAGGAGTACTTGTGGCACCTTAAAGACTAAGCAATTTATTTGAGCATAAATTGGTTAGTCTCTAAGGTGCCACAAGTACTCCTTTTCTTCTTCCGTGGCTTGTTTATTCCTGTGGGCTCCTTTCCCGTTAACTTTGTATGTAGATGGACAGTCATTGCATTAGCTTACAATGCTTAATTTACATCCAAGAGACAAGATGGGTGATATTACCTCACCCACCTTGTCTCTTCCATATTGTGGGACCAACGTGGCTACAACAACACTGAAAACAGTAATTTACATCCTAACAGAGAGTTTAACCTCCTGTCTGGAGGTAAACCTGTTTTTCCATCTTTACTGGTACCTTCACACAGACCTTAAAAGATATTTGCAGTATATACACACACAACTCCTTAAATAGTATCTGTACCTACATTTCACTACAATATTAAGGACCAGAGTGACAGCAGTTTCATTTGAGACCTCACATGACATTCTTCGGTGAACTAGAATGTCTTTGTTTTAAATTTCTTTCTATCGCCGTTATTTTTTCTAATTCCCACAGCTATACTAGGTCTCCCGAGGCACCACACTGTGAAGGTGATACCAGCTCAGGGGAATGAGTTTGAAACAGTTGCAGGCTGCCCTACCATCACATCCTCTTAATCAATATTAACTTCTAATCAACAATATGTTTTAGGGAAATGATACCAGGATAATACTAAATCCATCATTCCTATCTGCAAGGGTGACTGCTCTCAGCATTCACATAAACCCAATTGTCTGCAAGTTTGCCACAATCACATTATCTGAGGCAGTCCATGATGACACGGAGTAAAGCAAAAGGTAAGAGAGCCAGATTCATTCCTGGGGGTGCAGTTTGCTCTTATGGCACCCCTCTGTTAAATGATGCAACCAGATGCTGTGAACTCCTTTTCTATAGCCAGTCACTCCTGCAAAACACTCTACTCTCAGCTGACTTTCCACCTTAAGAGATGCTTTGGGGCTGCCTACTTTACTGTATGCCTGACCATAACCTCACTAAAAATCTTAAACAACAAACAGTGGGGGGACGGGGGGAACAGACAAATACTGTGGTTTTGTCCCATTGTTTATATTGACAGGTTTCAGAGTAACAGCCGTGTTAGTCTGTATTCGCAAAAAGAAAAGGAGTACTTGTGGCACCTTAGAGACTAACCAATTTATTTGAGCAATTTATTTACTTGTGTAGAGAGTTGTCACTTTGGATGGGCTATCACCAGCAGGAGAGTGAATTTGTGTGTGGAGGGTGAGAAAACCTGGATTTGTGCTGGAAATGGCCCAACTTGATGATCACTTTAGATAAGCTATTACCAGCAGGACAGTGGGGTGGGAGGAGATATTGTTTCATATTCTCTGTGTGTATATAAAGTCTGCTGCAGTTTCCACGGTATGCATCCGATGAAGTGAGCTGTAGCTCACGAAAGCTCATGCTCAAACAAATTGGTTAGTCTCTAAGGTGCCACAAGTACTCCTTTTCTTATTGTTTATATTCTCTCTCTCCATCCCTTTGTCCCCTACTCACAATTGTTTATAGCTGTTAATTACCATTCTGCAAGGTAGTAGTTCTTAGAGATTAAAAGAAAGTATCTCAACTCCATATGGCATCAGTGGGAGTTGAGGGCACTCATCAAGTAACATATTAAGTTGCTTACTGTCAGCTCCGCAAAGAAGTGATCCTGTCTTGTTAGTCCCTTGTACCATGCCATGCCCATCAGCGACACTATGTAACAGTCATTAATAAATTATCGGATATGCAATTTGATAGGGGTTTTAAGTAATTAATCACTGCTTCTTAGAAAGCAACTGGCTATAGCCAACCTATTTAAACAGTAAAAACAACGAGGAGTCCTTGTGGCACCTTAGAGTCATGCAGGTTCTGCTGTCACACTCATTAGTACTAACACAATGATTTCAGGTTTCAGAATGGTAGCCATGTTAGTCTGTATCAGCCAAAACAACACCTTAGAGACTAACAAATTTATCTGGGCATAAGCTTCCGTGGGCTAAAACCCACTTCATCAGATGCATGGAGTGGAAAAAACAGTAGGGAGGTATAAATACACAGCATATGAAAAGATGGGAGTTGCCTTACCAAGTGGGGGTCAGTGCTAATGAGCCAATTCAGTTAAGGTGGAAGTGGGCTATTCTCAACAGTTGACAAGAAGGGGTGGAAATCACTTTTGTAGTGCTAATGAGGCCAATGTAATCAAGGTGTCCCATTTCAAACAGTTGACAAGAAGGTGCGAGTATCAGCAGGGGGAAATTAGTTTTTGTAGTGACCCATCCACTCCCAGTCTTTATTCAGGCTTAATTTGATGGTGTCCAGTTTGCAAATTAGTTCCAGTTCTGCAGTTTCTTGGTGGAGTCTGTTTCTGAAGTTTTTTTGTTGAAGAATTGCCACTTTTAAGTCTGTTATTGAGTGTCCAGGGAGATTGAAGTGTTCGCCTACTGGTTTTTGAATGTTATAATTCTAGATGTCAGATTTATGTCCATTTATTCTTTTGCATAAAGACTGTCCAGTTTGGCCAATGTACATGGCAGAGGGGCATTGCTGGCACATGATGGCATATATCAAATGATTTCAGCTTACAGCAGTAAAAATTAGTGCACCATGAGCACCATAAGTGGATCATATCCTTTACTTTGACCCCCTGAACCTACTGTATCATATATGTTCCAACAGCGAGACCTAGTGAGACTTCAACTCCAACACTAAGAAAAAGATCAATACTCAGGGGTCATCTGTGCACTCAAGAGACAGCTAATTCTCCACACATTGCTGTCATGTCTAATACTAAATACTCCTGTTTTACAGTTGTTTCACCTCAGTCAGACTTTTCAAATTGGATGTTTTAGGAGTCTACACTTGCCCTGTCACCTTTCCTTGTCAAACACTGATTATCCTCTTCACAGTGAAACTGCGCAGCTGAGACACAAATCATGTTTGAGTGTCATGCTTATTTGTTACCGTACAGAAGTTACGGACACTATCCATGCAGCATACAGAGGAGCATCCCTCTGCTGGAAAGTGATATAACACTGCACATGGCCCCATGCGAGCTGTTGTCGAAGGAGGGAAGGTGACAGCCCCATTCCCTTCCTCCATGTGCAGTTCATGCTCCTGCTGCAGCTATTGCTCTGCTCCTGCTGCCATTATATCAGCTCTGATTTATTCCTCAGGACACTGAAAACAGTACAGTAACTGCCTCTATTTGCTGCACTGCCGGTGGAGCTGACAGCCAGGATTTATTCCGGCATGAATCTTGACCTCTATAGAAAATGGACAGAGACTGTGCTCATCTCTCTCTTGACTGAAATAGCAGCACGAAAGAACATGTTTGCTTTGCTCTATACCGGCCCCTGTAACACTTTATGGTCTCTCCGTTAAATATAATGAATGAATATTGTGCCCTAATGAAGAAGTCTACTCGTTGCTTAGAGCAGATCTGGAATGTGAAACAAAAGTGAGTTTTAGAGGTGAAAACTACTTCTCAGTGCAAGGAGGAACCAGATACTGCCTTAGGGCATTAACATTATCCCATTAAAACTAGAAATGGGCGAAAACTGAAACCTAACCCCCCCATCTCTCCTCTCATATTTTGTTTCTGGTGTGTCACCAACATGGGAAAGGGCCTATTTTTTAGTTGTGGTTTGGATGCGGAAACACTTGCTGTTTTAACATCTAACAGAGTGAGGGGACAATGCCCTATGTTAGATAGCAGGCTTTCTGACATGGGAGGTTCGGATAATGGAGGCTGCACAGGGTGCATTAAATCAAGGTTGAATGTTTTTCTAAAAGATATGCTCTGGGAATTATTTTGAGGAAGTTCTATGGCCTGTGTTATACAGGAGGTGAGACTAGATGATCACAATAGTCCCTTCTGGCTTTGGAATCTATTAATCTGTGAATTTACATTCTGCAATGTATCTTTCCAGAAAGAGGGGCTAAAAACTTATTTTTTCTTTAAATGAAAGCATAAAATCTAGGAAAAATATTAAAATTCTCTGTTGAGAGATGCTAAATCTGCAGAATTTGTGGATCCTCTGTGCATGAATTTCTATGACCATGCTTATCTCTTTCCTTCACCCATACTTTCAATTTTGGAATCCCAATAAAAGCAGCACAATAAATCTTTTTAGAAGTAGAATATACTGCATCCTTACATTAACTGCTGTTCAAAAGAGGGGACAACCTGCTCCTCTCCAATGTATGTCAGCTCAATGCTTTTCAGAGAGTTTTCTTCCACAAAAGATACTGTCCATCCATACTAATTAGTAATATCTTACAGATGGTCCTTCATATTTTATTCTTGTAATGATTAAAACATTAATCATCAGCAGGGTTTGAACTTAGGGCTTTCAGATCCACCCCACAGATTTCTACCAGTGGAGCTAAAGGAACAGCTCTATTAACAGATAGCAGTAGTAGGCTGCTATCTCTAGCAGACACTACTTTGCCCTTGGGTGCCATAACTATTTGCTAGACAATAACAGAATACTGGGAATCAGGTCTTGTGGGTTTTACTCCTGGCTCTGGAGGGGAGTGTGATCTGATGCTTTAACTGGAGACTCAGAGCTATGTCTACTGGGTGCTATTAGTTGTTAATGGTGCTTTGTATTTACATAGTGTTCAGTCAAGAGTGAGTCTCAAAGGTGGGTATGCAGAAGTAGCCTCATTTCATAGCTGATTGGAATTTAGGAAGCTATTACACTGATGATACACAAGACAAGAGATTCTGGAGGGCACTCAATTTTAGCTATGTTGACTCTGCAGGCCTGTCAGGAGTCAAAAGCCGTCAACTCTTTCTCTGGCCACCAAATATGAAAATATCTGAAAGGAGGTTTCTGGAGTAACCATTTTATATACACATTTTTTTGTACCTGTAATAAGGCAGGGGTTGTCACCAGGTCGGTAAGGACTCACTCCCTCCACTACACCCCCATCTCTTAGGCAGTTTTATTGTACAAACTTAAACGGTTCCTCAGCTTACCCTTTACACTCCATGTTCTCACTGCCTGTCTTCCCAGGGGACTCTGGTGGTGGTGGTGGTGGTGGTACTTTTTTCTTTTTCTTTTTCTCTCTCTCTCTCAACCAGTTGTGACTCACTAAGCCTCTCTCAGATCCTTTATGGCCTCTGGTGCAGCCCTGCCCACTTAATTGGCCCAAGTGGGAGCACCTGTTTTGGCACAGTGGTGCTGGATCTCCTTCAGTTAGAGGGGCCAACCATCCTGTAAAAGTCCCCTTTTCTTGTTAGTGGCCATTTGTTATTGTAGAGCTTTACAGATTTTATGGCTAGTTTAAAAATATCTTCTCTTATATATATGCAATATCCACCTTTATGATTAATAATGCAAATATCACGAGTGGTCTTCTAAGAAGACTGATCACTTTCAAAACTTGAAGAAGTACATTCACTCTACTCCCTGGCCTGATCCTAAATTAGGACATATTCTCCTCAATGGAGGAATGAGATATTACTACTCTGTATTAATCAAAGTCTGAGATCATGTTCTAATTTAATCAAAGAGTGAAGAATAACCTTTACTAGCAAACGCAGGCATAATCATCAAATGACTGATAACTGAGGGTCAATGGTGTCATGTCTTATAAGAAATGTAAGAGATGTTTAGGCAGAAGATTTTACTTATTATTAACCTTTACAATCTAACTGGGGAGAAATATTTCTTAGCAAGAATTGTTTAATGCTGATAGCGTGCATTTGAATCTTCATGGATTTATGAACCAGTATTCAATTATCTTTTTAATTCTTTCCTCACGTACTGTATTTCATCATTTTACAGCTACAAAGCACCATAAAATTATTCAGGACCCTGACACTTCAGAGAGACCTATTGTTTCAGGTGTATGAGAAGACTTACTCTTAGAGCCCATTTCATGTTTCATAAATTTTTATATCAAACATTTGTACCTGATTTGCCTTCCTATATGATTGGCATATCGAATTATTTTAAAAATAAATGAAATCCCTTTACTCTTCATCACTCTTGATGCAGCTTGATAGAGCCTCTGTTGAATATATCCCTTGAAGGTGACAAAGAGACCAAAGAACATTTTGAGGAGAATTATCTAATATTTTTAGAAACTAAGGAATTTTGTTATTGGCCAACTGAGGAGTCCAGCAAATGTTCCCCTGTGTGAAAATATGTTGAAGTCACCCCAGATGACACAATTTTCTTCCTATATATTACAGACAGATGCTTAAAGAGCAGTTTGTCCTGTTCTCTGAGATTAAGTGGTCTGTAACAGGATAATCTTAATTTTACTAATAACAGTGTCTTTGATGTTTTGTATTACTCCTTCCTCTTTTCCCTATCCTCTTCTTATGGCACAAGTTGTAATCATCAATTTTAACATTCCAGTCATATGACTCTGTGATGGGGTGTACTCCCCCGACTGCCCCTGAAAGAGCTGAATTAGCCCAGATGGGCCTAATCAGCCAATTAAGCTGCAAAAAGGGGAGATTTAGGCTGTGTACAGGTTGCTGATTAGGAGGAATCTCACCTGTGAGGGAACAGGTGAGAGGCCTTCTATAAAGCCAGGAGGCTGGCACCAGTGCACAATTCCTGTCTTTGAAGTAAGAGAGAAAGCAAGAGAGAAGTAGCATAGTAGGAAGGAGTCTGGGGTAAAAGTAGTAAGGTTGGTGTAGATACAACCCTTCACTGCTCATGACAGGCCTCTGAACTGGAATCTAGAGTAGAGGGCGGGCCTTGGCTCCCCTACTATCCATTGCAGAGCACTATTGCATAGGGTAGTGACTAGGAAGTTGGCTGACTCATTACAGGAGTGACTTTGTCAGGGCAGTAGGTGTGAAGACTGCCTGATCCTGCTTGTGGACAGAGACTTTAGAAGACTCCCCCAAAAGGGAAATTAAAGTGTGACCTGGTCAAAGGACTGAGTCATAAAGCAGCTGTATTGTGACTCTGTATTACATTATATTTACACAGGTACACTCACCAGAGGTGCCTTCTCCACCTTCAATGGCCAGAGCCCACCTTGGGAGGGTATTGGCTCCAGGGTAATAAACAGTTCCTGGCTGTTGGGGAGAACGGTTTCATCCTCCTCCTCCTCATCTTCCACATCCCCAAAATCCTCATCCCTGTTGCGTGAGACTCCCCCGTACAGGAGTCCATGTTCAAGGGTGGGATAGTGGTAAGGGCACCACCTAGAATTGCATGCAGCTCATCATAGAAGTGGCATGTCTGGGGGGTCTGACCCAGAGTGGCTGTTTGCCTCTTTGGATTTTTGGTAGGCTTGCCTGAGCTCCTTAAGTTTCACGCGGCACTTCTGTGGGTCCCTGTTATAGCCTCTGTCCTTCATGCCCTTGGAGATTATTTTCCAAATATTTTGGCATTTCGTCTTTTGGAATGGAGTTCTGATAGCACGGATTCGTCTCCCCATACAGCGATCAGATCCAGTACCTCCCGTTCAGTCCATGCTGGAGCTCTTTTGCAATTCTGGGAGTGCATGGTCACCTGTGCTGATGACCTTGCCACACTGGCCAAACAGGAAATGAAATTCAAAAGTTCCTGGTGCTTTTCCTGTGTACCTGGCTAGTGCATCTGAGTTAAAAGTGCTGTCCAGAGCTGTCATAATGGAGCACTCTGGGATAGCTCCTGGAGGCCAATACCATCCAATTGCATCTACGCTACCCCAAATTCAACCTGGTGATGTCAATTTCAGCGCTAATCCCCTCGTCGGGGAGAAGTACAGAAATCGATTTTAAGAGCCCTTTAAGTCAACAAAAATGGCTTCATTGTGTGGATGGGTGCAGGGTTAAATCGATCTAACACTGCTAAATTCAACCTAAACTCGTAGTGTAGACCAGGGCTGTGAGTGAGAGGAGAATACAACAGCAGAAGATAGGGGGTGCTGAATCAGGTGGAGCTAATCCCTGGAATTGTCCAAAGGGGGCACCATCTAGCAATGAGTGATAATCCTGTGACAGACCCATATGCTAACCATATATTAGAGAGAGAAGGGGGGTGAGGTAATATCTTTTATTGTACCAACTTCTGTTGGTGAGAAAGAGGTGTTTACAAAGAGCTTTTCAGGTCTGGGAAATTAGTTGGGGTTCTAAACAATTTTTTTGGTGGCCTCAGAATGCAGCCACCAACTCTTGCAGGTGGCTGCTTCGATAATTTTTCCTAAAATACTTAACTAATTTAGGAAAAACAAATAAATATGCACATATACATGTCCAAATCATTGTAATTTATTTATGTAAGGGTGTGTTTTTTAAACTCAATACAAATAATGTATAGCTGTCTCTATCCTTTACTGGACCAAAACCGAATAGAAACAAAAATAAAGTGTTTTGCATGTTCTTGTCTTTTGTTGTTGTTTCTCTTGCTTGTTTTGTTTGCTTTAAGACTTGCTAGCTAGTAAGTCTGCTGCTCTGAAAAGTGATATTTGTATGTTTGTTAATATCGTTTTTCACAGCAGCAGACTTGCTAGCTAGCTGGGAAGCAGTGAAAAGTGATATTAACAAACATACAAATATCACTTTTCACAGCAAATTTACAAAGCCCTGGCAAGCTGGGGGACAAATTAAGCCCTAGATGGGGAGGTGGGTAGCAAGGCATGGGGTACTGGAGGAGGTAGTGGGGCCAGGGGCAATGGGTTGGGAGAGGCAGTGGCCCTGGGGTCAGCCACACTAGCCACTGCAGAAGTAATGGAGGTCATGGAAACCATGACTTCCGTGACCTCCACGACAGACATGGAGCCCTACCCACAGGTGATATGATATTTTTGTCTTTTATTGTTTTCCTGTGTGAGTTCATTTGAGAGCATTGTGATTGTCTGGTTTTGCCCACAGAGTGGCTGTTGGGGCATCTAGTGAACTGGATAAAGTATGACACATATTGTGATAGGCATGTATCCAACCTGTGGCTCTTGAAAGGTGGGTTGTGGTGGTGGGTGTTGATTATTGTAACAGTAGAGGTATGTCTGCAGGTTTTTCATCTGTTGTTCTGGTGCCACTTTGAGCTGGTGTCTCCTAGATTCGAGAGCTTGCTTCTGATGAGGTGGAGGGGTTGTTTGAAAGCCAAAAGAGGGGATTCAGGAAAGATTTCTTTCAGGATAGGGTCCCCATTGAATATGGGCTTTAGCTGTCCAATGATATCGTGTATGGGTTCCAGTGTGGGGTGGTAGGTGACAACTAGAGGTGTGCAGTTGGAGGGGGTTTTAAAAGATATTGGTTCACTCACCTTCTCTCAACCTGGGAGCAACATGGCTACAACAACAATGCATACAACCATATCACATGTTTTCATATGACCATTTCCAACTCCTTGTTTAAAACCTCGGCTCCTATCGTTAGTATACAGACAATTTAAAAATGTATTCTTTCCATGCCCATGCTTGGATTCCTCTCATGCATGACACCATGAGGCTGTTTTATATATCTGTATGTTTGTACGATGGTTGCCCCATTACCACCATGCTCCTATGTTGTTTAGAGCAGCGTTTTTCAAATGTGGACACCAGTGGCTTTTTTTATGGGCACAACAGCTTTCTGGGAGGTGATTGAGTGTAAGGGGGGAGCAAAGCAGTGGCCCCCTCCCCTGCCTGTTGATCCTGGATGTACTGCCTTGGAGTTTGTTGGTACCACCAGCAGGGGTCGATACCCTACACTGCCTCAGGAGACACATGGGGCACAATGCTGGAGGAACCTTGGACTCCACAGGAGGCAGGAGAGTTCCAAACCCACCTTCCTGAGGGCCCCTACTGCATCCCTGGGCTCCCCGCCATTGCTTGTGGCCCCCACTGCCTCCCCATCCATCTCCCCCCATCCAGTGCTTCACTTGTGCTGGGGCTGAGCCACAGCACCTAATAGTGCAGACTTCACAGCAGACTTACTAGCTAGCAATAAATAAATTGCAATGATTTGGATGTGTACATGTGCTTATTTATTTTTTCTAAAGTTAATTAAGTGTATTAAGGAAAAAGTGTCAGAGCAGCGACCAGCAAGAGTTGGTGGCTGCACTCTAAGGCCATCAAAAAATGTCATGGGAACCATTGGTTTAGAGCCCTCCTGACTCTGACTAATCATCCAGGAGATTGGTACCCCAGCTACTGACATGGAAGCCATCAGAACAATACAACCCCTTTTTCATAGAGCTGCCTCAGTGTTCCACAAAACCAAAACCTTCTCCCCTATGCTATTTACCTAATCAGCTGTTCACCTCCAGTATCTTTTGCCTTCTTTCTTTGGATATTCGTCTGGATATTCCTCTCCTTCACCTCCCTTCCCAGATCACTGAAGTCTTTCAGGAACAGTGGAACACTGTAAAGTCCTTCTGTGGTTCCTTGCTGTTTTCCTTAGTTTTGAATAACCTAAGTACTCTTGTCTTGGGAGGGGATTCCCTCACTATTCAGTCTAGTAATTGAAATGCTAACTTGCTGTCTTCCTCTTAAAGTGGTAAAGAGGAAAAGAGGCTTTACTTGATTTTATGGACAGTTTATGTTAAGGTGAGAAGACGGTATTAAACTTCAGTTGGTTAGAATGTGATGCTTTAAAAAAAAACCCACCTCAAATCTCACATCTGCATATTTGCAGCCCTTTGCTTGGGCTATGTCCATACCATGCAGCTTTTAGCAAGATGGCTGTGATGCTACAGCCATGCTACCAAAAGGCACGCAGCGTAGCTGCTGTTTGTCAACCATGTCAAGGTTCCTTCCCCACTCTGAACTCTAGGGTACAGATGTGGAGACCTGCATGAAAGACCCCCTAAGCTTATTCTTACCAGCTTAGGTTAAAAACTTCCCCAAGGTACAAACTTTGCTTTGTCCTTGAACCCTATGCTGCCACCACCAAGCGTGTTAAACAAAGAACAGGGAAAGAGACCACTTGGAGACGTCTTCCCCCCAAAATATCCCCCCAAGCCCTACACCCCCTTTCCTGGGGAAGGCTTGATAAAAATCCTCATCAATTTGCATAGGTGAACACAGACTCAAACCCTTGGATCTTAAGAACAATGAAAAAGCAATCAGGTTCTTAAAAGAAGAATTTTAATTAAAGAAAAAGTAAAAGAATCACCTCAGTAAAATCAGAATGGTAAATACCTTACAGGGTAATCAGATTCAAAACATAGAAAATCCCTCTAGGCAAAACCTTAAGTTACAAAAAGACACAAAAACAGGAACATACATTCCATTCAGCACAGCTATTTTGCCACCCATTAAACAAAAGAAATCTAACACATTTCTGGCTACTTACTAATTTAACAGAAGTTCTGAAGAGCATTCCTGACCTGGTCCCGGCAAAAGCATCACACAGACAGACAGACAGACCCTTTGTTCTCCCCCGCCCCCGTCCAGCTTTGAAAGTATCTTGTGTCCTCATTGGCCATTTTGGTCAGGTGCCAGCAAGGTTATCTTAGCTTCTTATCCCTTTACAGATGAAAGGGTTTTGCCACTGGCCAGGAGGGATTTTATAGCACTGGGGACAGAAAGGTGGTTACCCTTCCCTTTATATTTATGACAGTCAGCAGGAGAGAGCTCTCCTGCCGACAAACTTCCACCCTCAATGAGTGGCGTTAGCACTGTCATCAGGAGAGCGCTCCTGCTGACAAAGCACTTTTCACACTGGCACTTGTTGTCAACAAAACTTTTGTCTTTTGTGTGGGTGTTTTTTAACACCTCTGAACAAGTTTTGTCTTTCACTTACCAGTGTAGACAAAGCCTAGGATTCAGCTTTACAGGTAGTGTGATCTGGATTGGGAGTTGGGAGATGTGGGTTCTGCTCCTACCTCTGCCACTGACCTGCCAGATGACCTTAGGCGAGTCACTTCACCTCTCTATGCTCCTGTTCCTCCTCTTAGGCTATGTCTACACTACGCACTAGGGGTGTGATACTCAAGCTAGCATGAGTACAAATAGCAGTGTATCTGAGGTAGCATGGGTATTGGCAGGGGAAGCATAGCTGAGCTGTGCTGAGTACAAACCTGCCTGAAATAGGTGGGTACCTGAAACTCCTGTCTTGCAATGTAGACTTAGCCTAACTCTGTCAGTATTGTCTATTTAGAATGTAAGCTCTCTGTGGCAGCGACTGTTATTAATCTGAACGGTACCATGCAGAATAGGGCTCAGATCTCAGTTAGTGCTTCTAGGCACTATTGTAATGCAAAAAATAAATAAAACCACAATGATTCTCAGCTTTTCTATGTTTGACCCCAGGTTACAGTTTTTAAAAGTTTCAGGACCTACATCTAGCCATATTGACAAGGAAGGCAATTATGCCCTTCAACACCTGTTCCGAGCCCTTGTGTGGGTTGAGAACCTATGACTTAGAAGGCTATTTGAGAGAAAAGTGAATGATGCATAATACAGTTCAGCAGCATGACAGAAAAATTATGCCTGATAGGGCTAGTTTAATCTTTATTTTCTTGTTTTTTAACATCCATTATGTGAAGCTGTGTGACTGACACCAGAACTAGCAGGATAAGTTATTTCTAATGATTAAATATTTGATTAAAGAAAATGAGTGCACAAGCATTAAGATCAGTGTAAACAACGGTTAGACAGTTAACAGGAACACAGGAAGGCATAAATAGAACTGTTACAAGCACACATACATCCATTTAATCAGGTCTCAATGGCTATCTTATAACAACCCTGTACAGTATTTATGCTTTCTATTCCTGTAGTAAGTGATCTTTCCATTTTAGTGTCTATGCTATTGACGTTTTACATTTGCAGATAACCTGGAGGGTCTTAGCTTGGAAGCTAAATAGTGCTGAGCCTGCAAACCCTTCAGCACAGATGTAGCTTTACATGTGTGAGTAGTCCTGTTGACTTCAATAGGATTACTCAGGTGACTCAAGCTACGTCTATATCTACATTACAAGATAAGTGCCAGAGAGCCCCATCTACCAGAACACATGCTTGAAGTCAGCATGACTATTCATGTATTTAAGTGCTTTGTGGGATTGGGGACGTAATTTGTAGAAACTAAATAATTTAGTTCTACAGATTTCAGAATGTTTCCAAAGGGTGTCCCAGACTCCTAGCCCACTTCCAGTCTAGTTTGAATGTTAAGCATTAATTGGTTATGATTAGCTAAGAAATCCAAGTATATGAGAGAGAGCTTGGACTTTCACAGCCTCCAAAATAGCTATGGTAAGATCTATGCTGAAAAGATGAGATTTATGTAACCCTTCGACCAACTGCTTAATGGCAGCAAGAAGGGCCAGGTTCAATATATCTAGGGTTCCTACTGAAAAATAATAAAGAAAGTCTAGCTGCCACCCAGAAACCTGGGAAAATTAAAAGCACCTTCCCTGGGTGCTCTGAACAGACAGAACTTTCCCATCAGAAGCACTCTAGGACTGTGTACAGACAATGAACTCTTTATTAGGTTAAAGGGAAATAGCCATAAACTTGGGGAAACCTGGCAGCAGAATAGATATTAAGATAGAGTAAAATACCCTTTTTTTAGTAACTTTGACAGTAACTCCATCTAATTCCCTTCCCACTCAACAATGAGAATGTCCCTTGATGGCACCACCTCACCAATCCCACTCATATTTTGGATCAATGAGTAGCAGAAGTTCAGGTATCTCTTTGCAGGTCTGTCTCCAGTTCCAAAGGAGCTACTTGCCTAATCTCACCAGGAGGCACCACCATCCAGCTTAGCAATTGAGCTTTAGTAATGTGGTGGGTAGGCAGAGCCTTGTCAGAGTCCAGTCAGCTCCTGTACTCTGCATCATCTCTTGCAGCAAAGTTCTCAATCTGTATTATCTCTTGCAGTAAAGTTCCCATGGGCAGGAAACTAGGCATGCTTAGGACCTGTGATGTTGCACCCCATAATGCTTTTATAGAAATATGGTTATGAGTGCAATTATGTCATAACTGGAATATGTTTTATGCTAGATATGCCATGTAATATATCTTTGAAAAGGTTATGTTCTACTGAATGTATTCATCCTATTTGTATGCGTGTATCATTTTTATATCTGAAATTATGAGCATTGGCTCTATGCTTGTATTTAAAGTGTTTGCTATAAAAAGCACCTAAGGCAGATTTGATCAACAGAGTGTGAAGGGGTTATTCAAGTAAATGGAAGTACTTGGCTAACAATGGACCTTGATAGACGCCAATCCACATCTGAGCTTGCCTGGGAACGTTCGGGCTAACGTGGGCAATGGCTCGGCCTGTAGAGAACTGAGTCATGCATCGACATGTGACTTGCCCATGTGACTCCAAAATTCCATCTTGTAGCTGTGATTCTACACAGGGGGCGAGAGGGGTGTCCACCCATAAGAGAGAGACTATATAAGCCCCTAGAAATCCCTCCATTTTGTCTTCAGCTGGCTAAAGAGATAGGCTCTCCACCACAAAGAGATGCCTGAAAGAAACTGGAACAAAGGACAGTAACTACAGGGGTGTGAGTGATTGCTGGACCCAGACTAGGAAGGAGTCTAATCTGTCAAAGAAGCTAATTGGAACATCTCTGAGGGTGAGATTTACCTGAATTTAGTTTCTTACTGTATTAGGCTTAGACTTGCGTGTTTTATTTTGTTTGGTAATTCATTTTGTTCCATCTGTTATTACTTGGAACCACTTAAATCCTACTTTTTATATTTAATAAAATCACTTTTTACTTATAAATTAACTCAGAGCAAGTATTAATACCTGGGGGAGCAAATAGCTGTGCATATCTCTATCGGCTCTATAGAGGGTGAACAATTCATGAGTTTACCCTGTATGAGCTTTATACAGAGTTAAATGGATTTATCTGGGGTTTGGATCCCATTGGGAACTCGGTATCTGGGTGTTGGAGACAGGAGCACTTCGTAAGCTGTTTTCAGTTAATCCTGCAGTTTTTGGGGGACATGGTTCAGACCTGGGTCTGTATTTGTAATGGGCTAGCATGTCTAGCACAACCAGGCAGGGCACTGAAGTCCCAAGCTGCCAGGGAAAATGGACTCAGAGGTAGTCCCAGCACATCAGGTGGCAGTTCCCAAGGGGGTTTCTGTGAACCAACCCATCACAGGACCCTCGAGCAGAATCCTGGCTGTTTGGAAGCAGGCTTCTTACCACAAAGTAAGAACTATCGCTCTCTTTCTCTGGGAACCCATCACTTTCCAAAATTCAGTTTCCAGTTATGGTGACTCCCCAAATGTCACTAGAGGATTGTAGATAAGTAGCCTATGCAAATAAAGCTCTGTAAGGCAGCACTTTTCTTTTTTCATCAATGGATGGTGTTGAGAGCACTTTCCCTCTGAAATTTCTGGCCACAGGGTTTCACTTATAACAAATGAAGTGTTAACATCTGGTGTGTGAAAGTAGTTCAGTCTGTTTTAACGTATACAAAAGGCACCATCAATTCATGGTTTGCCAAGTGATAATATTTTGTTGCCATGCAGGAGACAAATTAACTCACTGGCCAGCAGCAGCTCTTATTAAGGTAGTGAGTGTCTGTGCTGCTCACCAGTGACTCCTCCTTTAACATTGGCATCCTGTGGCACTGACAAGCTACAGAGACTCCTGTCCAATTTACATGGGTTGCAGAAATGGTATACAGCTGTAACATGGGATTTTTATGGTAAAGCTCTGAAGGTAAAATTAGAGTTAACTGGAAAGTTTCTCAGTTTTATAGATGACTTCTCATTCTCCCTGTAGGAAGGTAACAGATTCATGTAAAGTTAATAAATGAGTCTCCTTGAAAAGCTAAAGAAATTAAAATGTACACAAGTTAGTGTGCCTTTTTGTTTCATAGCTTTATATAAATTCCCCAGAGGCATTTGATTACCACAGTCTTAAATTTTGACTTGACTATTCAAAACTAGTTTTCTACTTCTTATTCTATAGAATTAGTGAAACTAGGACAGATGTAGTAAAATATCTGGATAAAGAATCAGCTTAAGCTCCATATATAAAGGAAAATACTGAACTTTTGCTACATTCAGTTGAAGAGAAAAAGCAACACTACAGATTATATTGGTAGTGCAGACATGCAGAGGACTTGTTGAAAGTTGCTGGTTGAAAATTTATCAAGATAAAGAAAACCCTTCTCAAATTCTCATTCTGAATGAGTCTTTCTTCCTATCTTAATCATTACAAGAATAAAATATGAAGGAAGCCTCCCTTCTCTGTAAAATGTTAGTGATTACTATCAATGGACAGCATTGACTTTTGTTGAGGAAAACTCTTTGAAAAGTATTGAGCTGACACACTGGAGAGGAGCAAGCTGTCCCATCTTTTAAGCAGTAATTAATGTAGGGGTGTAGTATATTCTACTTCTGAAGAGTTTTTATTCTGCTTTTTTGTTTTCAGAATCATAAAGACATAAGTAGGATTTGAAATATCAGCACACAAGGAATCTACAAGTTTGGCAGACTTAGGATATTTCAATGAATGAATGATTTTCCAGCTTCTACGCCTTCATTTGAAAAAAATCACTTCCTCTACTTTCTGCTTGTGAAGACTGATTACAGAGTGCGAACTAATGCAGTACAGTATAACTAATATAATAGAGTATCTTCACTGCAGAATAAATAATGCAGTATATCCAACCATCAATTATCCAAAAACCCCTGTCATCTACATGGTCAGAAAAGTATGGCCTGGACAATGGAAGTAGCCAACTGGCTCATCTCAGTGAGGAAACGGGAGTGGCAGGAAAAGGACATGACCTAGAGTAAGCCTTTTTTTACACCTAAGGGCTTCCGCATAGCAATTTGTACTAGGTAGAGTAGTTGGAAGGAGGGAAGAGTGCTTCTGGCAGCTTCAACCTCTCTTCCTGGTTCCTCCCAGCATCGCTTCTGAACTCAGCAGGCCTTAGCCCAGGCCACAGGGATAGAGGCTCTGCAGGCTTTAAATAAAGAGTCCAAAGCCTTGATTATCCAAAGTTTGCATTGTCTTGCCTTTCTGAGTCTGCCTCCAGAAGGACTAAAAACCATCACAGGGAGGTGTGAACTCCTTCATTTGTCTCAGAAGGGCATCAACTTTGAAACCTTATTACTACTATTTAAATATTAATATTTCAGAAACATCCTGCTAATGTGCTTATCAACGGTAGCTATCTGAACCAGTGATGCCTTAATGCTCTCTTACTTAAATCAGCAGTTCTCAAACATTTTCATAGGGTGAGCCATGCCGTAATAGAGTGACTCATGGACCACTTACACTCTCATTCATAATGGCACAGATCATCTCCCTTCCCATTTGCGACTGCTTAGCAATCCTGTATATGAAATGGTAAGATTAGCAAAATATGAAAGTCGTCAAAGTGATTCCCCCCACTTTTTGAAAAAAGTTAATCATGCTATTTTTGCAGAAATAGAGGTCGGGATCAGTGACTAAGAAGGAAAATATTAATAATCTCTTCCATTTGACAAGAGAGAGAAACAATTGGGACTATTTAGAAAAGAGAGGAATCAGAGGTGACATGATAGAGCTATACTAAATTATACATAAACTAGATAAAGCACATGTGAACAAGCGATAGCCAATGGAATTTAACGGCAAAAAAAAAAGTCTAAAAGGAAATCTATTTTAATATTGCATATAATTAACCTGTGGAACTCAATACCAGAAGATATCAAGACCAAGAATTTAGTAGGATTCAGAAAAAGACTATACATTTATATGGCTAACAGGAACAGCCACATTTAAATTAGATAGGATGAAAAATATTTTGTGGCCACTTCATTTCAACTGAAAAAAAATTGGGAGCACAATTTTTCAGCAAGGGATAGATTCTGTGTCAAATTCTTCGACCACAGAATTGTGGAATGAATGGGACTTGGAGCTTTAGTGTGAGGCTTGATTCATGTTAATAAAGTACTTTGGGGTTGTCTGAGGACTATTCTATTCCTTGGTACTAGGGAAATACTTCTATAACACCTGTTCTTCCAATAATTCCTTGCCCTGCAAACTGGTATCTGAAAACTCTTCTATCCTAGGTTACTGTGAAGCTCCTTAAATTAAGGCAATGAGACTTACTAGTGAGGCACATCAACTTTAGGCTGTGTTGTGCAATATGCATATTCACATAGCACTGACCACACTCTCAAAGTCCTTTCCTGGCAGTCACTGGGCTCACTGCAAGATCTGGGAGGGAATCATTGGGGCACTCCCTCCTGTAGTTGTTTCAAACTTCTGTTTAGGAATCTTGCAGGGATGTTCCCAGGACAATGCATCTGATATACATCAAAGCAGAGCTGGATACCTCTGCTCCTCCTGCACCCAGAAACAAAAAACGGATTGGATGTGAGGTTCTCTCTCTCTCTATTTTTTTTTAAATTTTTTTTAACACTATTAGTTTTAATGGGAAATTAAATCTTTGAGATGACTTCATTAGGTGACAATGTTCATTCATTATATTTAAGAGAGAGACCATAAAGTGTTGTCGGACTCGGAGCATAGAGAAAATGTTTTCATACTGCCACTTCAGCCAAGAGAGAGATGAGCACAGCCTGGGTCCATTTTTTTTTTTTATAGAGGTCAAGGTTCAGGCCAGAATAAATCCTGGTTTTAAGCTCTGCCCGCAGTGCAGCAAATAGAGGCAGTTACTGTACTGTTTTCAATGTCCCGGGGAATAAAGCAGAGCCAGTATAGCAGCAACAGAAGGAGCAATAGCAGAAGCAGCATGGACAGCACACAGAGGAAGAGAATGAAGCTGTCACCTTCTCTCCTTCAATAACAGCTTGCTTGGCAAGTGTTATATCACTTTCCAGCGGAGGGATGCTCCTCCATTTGCTACATAGATATTTTCTGTAACTTCTGTATGGCAAAAAAATAAACACAAGACATAAAAATGATTTGTGTCTCTGCTTTGCAGTTTCACTGTGAAGAGGATAATCAGTGTTGTGACAAGGAGAGGTGACAGGACAAGTGTAGAATCCTAAAGCATCCAATTTGAAAGGGCTGGTAGGAGTTCTTGATTGAGGTGAGACAACTGTAAAACAGGAGTACTATAATCCCTTAGTATTAGACATAACAGCAGCATGTGGTGAATTAGCTTTCTCTTCAGTGCACAGATGACCCCTGTGTATTGGTCTTTTCCTTAGCGTTGGAGTTGGAGTCTCACTAGGTCTCGCTGTGGGAACACATGCAATATAGTAGGTTCAGGGGGTCAAAGTAAAGGACACGATCCACTCCTGGTGCACACATCTACCTTTTACTGCTGTAAACTGAAATCATTGTGTTAGTACAAATGAGTGTGACAGCAGAACCTGCAGGAGCCATCCTGCTTAAATAGGTTGGCTATAGCCAGTTGCATTGCTTTCAGAGCTCTGTCAGAAACCATGATTGATTACTTAAAAATCCTATAAAACTGCAGATCCCATAATTCATTAATGACTGTTACATAGTGTCACTGATGGACATGGCACAGTACAGGTGACTAACAAGGTAGTCATTTTGACAAAGTAGATGACATTTTAAGGGCCCTATCCTGAAACACTGGGAGTGTCCTTATTTCCTTTGGATATTTTACAAAACATCCCTTGGTGACTTTGTACATTCTGAAGGCCCTTCACTTTCCTTAACCCCACTTCCTTTCTATCTCATGTGTGCTCATTCCTGTAGTATCTAGGTGATAAAATCAACAACAGAATCCCAGTCTCTGAGAATGAACTGTCTCCTTTGCTCCTTTCCGGATTAGTTGTATTTCTGTATATTGGCTGAATGACTTTCACTTTTGCAGGGAGGGTTGGATGCAACCCCCTCTAAGAGCTGTCAATGGCACTCCCTAAGACAGCAAAAGTGATGCATTTCTGGAGAGTAATGCGTGTCACTTTCCCTTCATTATCATTTGTAATTTGTAGGCCATATTTTGCTTTCAGATGCATGTGCAAGACTCCAAATATGCATAATTATTTAAGCTATTGTATGTTTTAGAGAGAGGTAGGTGGTGATTAGAACATGGTATAAATGTGTAAGTCCAAAATTGTGCTTTATTTAGAAAAAATTAGAAATCTTGTGGGGAGGAGATTTCAAAATGAAGACATGGATAAAGCAGATTTAATGTTTGCTGACTGCTGTTGGCCTTGTAACTTGCCCATGTGGAAGGAGAAAAAAATGTGTTCCTTGGGTGAATGACTTTCTCCACTATTGTACCTTGACCTTCTTCCCCGTTCAGTTCACTCCCTTATGTTGATCCCAGGAGATGTGTGTAAATCCAAAAGCACCATTGTGCCAATTGGGGTTTCAGTGAAAGACACTAAGTAGCATTTCTATTCTCAAGGAGTTAACAAATACGCAGTATCTGCTGGGCATCTGGAGGCTAAATTTGCCAATATTGTAGGAAGGGGAATTGGACTGTACAATAAACTGAGGAGCACAGAGTGAACAATTGGGTCAAACTCTGTATAACTGCCAATGTTCATGCAATCTGAACCTCAGACACTGACAGTCTTAAGGATCTATTGCCCTGATCCTGCAAACATTTACACACACGTGTAATTTTATTGATATGAGTATTTCTATTGAAGTCAGTGGGACTACTCACATAAGCAAAGCTATTCACGTGCCTAAGTGTTTGCAATATTGGACCTGTGGGATTAGGGTTGGGGGGAAGGAAGAATCCATACTAAAATAACTGAAGAATCCTACGAGATTAAAAATTGATATTCTGAAAAATTTGGAAACAATATTAAAAAGCTCTGTTCATTTTAAATTTGTTCTAGTAAAAATAACTTCCTGCATCAGAGACAGAAAGAAAAGAGAAAAATTCCTGTCAGGCACACTTAAAATTTATAGTTAAAGCAATTTTAGAAGACAGATTTAATATCTTGTAGTGCTGTAATTCCTCTAAAGACTTGACTGTTATCGTCAGAGAATATGCTGAATGTTCTAAATTTTTTCTCTTTAAAACATCACTTATGAAAAGCAAGACCTATTTTTCTCATCTAGCACCTTTTTACTCATGACCTGACATAAGCAGAAAAAGAACGATGCTGCAGTTAGACTGTATTTGGCTTTTTCCTGTTATTTTTATGACTAATTTAGAAGTTGATCAATAACTATATTGCTATCTTAAAATAATGCTGTGAAAAAGTGGCATGTTGTAACTTTGGCAGAGCTTTTCTGAAACACCCATCTCTGTTAGCAGGTGTTAACCCTCCTCGGAAAGTGTTAAGTCAGTTTTGCTGACTCAGTGGTGCAGCTGGCTTGTTATCACACCCAAAATAAAGATTTAAGAAGACACCTAGGGTTTGGACCAGACAGGTCCTGAGGGAAAAAGCCCTAGAAACAGCTAAAACCTCTAGAGACAATTTAGACTAAGACAAAGCACAGAGATAGCCAAACCTGAGAAGAATATTTATTTAGTCTGGAGTTTCATGTAATATTGTTTTTGGAATTGCCATTTTGTTACTGTATCAGGCTGCAGGAGAGATGAGATTTTGTTTGCAGCGAGGCAAGGGATTCCACGCATTCCATATCAAAAAGATCTAAAATGGTCTATGTAAGGATAGTGGAAAGATTATAATCTGGGAAAGGGCCTCCTGTAACCAGAATCCATCTCTAGTTTAGGGAATTGATGAGTTTCCTTTATTTCTAGAGCAAATGTTCCAGCAATCAACCGGAACGTTTTCCGTAAATATAGTGGCATTACTGCTCTAATAAGTGAAAGGTACACATGCTGGAAGAGAGCATAAAGAAGAGCAACTATAGGCAGTCCTCTTGACAACAGATTCAGAGATTTGTGTTCTTACTCTTCTGTAATTGTCACAAATGCAACACTTCCCTCCAAATTACTGTATGCAGTAGGAAGTATTTACTCAGAAAACTGCAGCAACATCAGGCTTCACAACTTGTTTCAAAAGCATGAAGGGACCTGAATTTGTAATCATTCTTTTTAGAAATTTCAGCTTGTATTGTACACACCATAAAGCACTCAGTGTGAGCTTTGTGACAAGATTTTGATGTGCACCAAGTGTCCCTTGGAAACAGATGAAGATGCAGTCTAAGCATAGCCAGACAACTTTAAGTATGCACAAACGCACCTCAATCACTAAAAGTGAAGCTATTAAAGATGTATGAGTGCAGTAGCACTGCCCTGAAATAGGAGCTGTAAGAAGAAATGTGTATCTTTAGCAGTGTTAATGTCTGCATTTCCACAAGAAGGAGGCAAAGTTGATTGTAAAACATATTTATTGCATATGCTATTTAGGAGTTTCAGAAGCTCTTGCTGTAGGGCTACAACTACACCACTGGCCTTTATATTATAAAAACTGCAACATACCCTTTTATCTTTAGAGACTAATGCAATTTTATTATTAGAATAGATTATGTAAATCTTTATTAGCAGGATCAACACTTGTTCCTTTTTCAGATTGGCTACACAGTCAACTAGCTGTAGCATAGGATTTGGAGGCAAAGTGGCCTGAATTCTGTTTCTGACTCTGCAATTGTTTGCTATGTGACCTTTAGCAAGTCACTTGACCTTTTAAAGCTTCATTTTCCCTATCTGTAAAAAGGGGATAATACAAAAAAAAAAAAAAAGTGCAATGTTTTGTGATTGGTGAAAGGTGCTATATAAGTGTAATATATTATAATTATACCTAACATTAGCTATTAACTTCCTGCTGTTTGGAAGCACACTTGCACACACACATCCCCACACACAGAGGGGACTTGCCTGATTTTCCTTGGGTTGATATGTATATGCTGATCTTTTCAGAACTAGCTAGGCAAGTTTCCTCTTCCTTGGATACAATCTTGTAGATTATAAATAAATATGTTGAAGGGGGACTTTTCTGATGGAGTTGAGAGACAAGTGAAAGATATTGCCTTTGGGAAAAAAAATTATTTGGTGTTTCTCCAGCATTGCTTGTCAGTTATATTGTGTGTTTCTAGAAGCTCCATGATAAACTTTTCATCTAGGCTTATTATGGTTTGTAAATTGTTAGGGGAAGCAGTATACTTCTTAAAATTGGTAGTCAGATCCTACCATAAATTTACTAAGATCTTGGAAATCATTCCACATAATTTGTAGCAGAAATAACATACAGCTATCATCTTTCTTCACAAACCACCTTCACATACAACTTCTACTTGATAGTTTTTGCTGATAATAGTTTAAAATTGAATTTATTCTTTGGCAAATGGAAATCTTGCCCTGTTTCTTTTGGACAATGGTTAACGGGGAACCACTTACTAGCAGTCAGCCTATTTGCTTATTTTATTTTTTAATTTTCATTAGACTCTAAGCCAGTATGGTAATATGTAGTGTTGCTGCTATGATGCTTGTCATCAGGATTTTTAAATGATTCGTTCTTAGTAGCCTACATGAATGTGGTGAGACCTGTACGAACATCAAAGAAAGCAATAATCCTGAAAAAGCTCATAATTAGTTAAATCTTGTAATTCCCAAATGATCTTATGCTGTCATTACCATGTTTTCTTATGCCACTTGCTGCTATAATGAGAGAGATTGTGAGGAATACACAGCATAGGAAGTGTTACTTCTGCGTATATGTAAAATGACAAAGAGAAGTGTGGTTACAAAGAAGAAGTAACTGTTATCTGCTCCTGGGCAGCTGGATGATGGTGACTACCCCCCAACCCCTGCTCCCTTTTATATCTCTTCATCAACCCTGATAAATCCACCCATTTTCTTCCTGACAGTTAGTAACATGTGGAACCAGCTGTGGGGCACAGGTGATTAGAAAAGAAGAGAAAATTAGTTAACCGTTGCACAGCAGAGCTTGATCCATGTTCGTGAGGAGTGTGGGGCAAAGGTGTGAGGAAGGGGAATTGAATCTATGTATCATATTACAACAGCAAAAGAAGATTAAATTAACCTATAGATTCACACCTGCCACTGACAGGTGAGGGATAGATCCAGGGCTTTCAAATGCTGCTTCCCCCAACACCAACTGCTTTGATTGCAGATGTCATAAATATAGAGGGAAGGGTAAACACCTTTAAAATCCCTCCTGGCCAGCATTAAGAAGCTAGGATAACCTCACTGGCACCTGACCAAAATGACCAATGAGGAGACAAGATACTTTCAAAGCTGGAGGAGGGAGAAACAAAGGTTCTCTCTCTCTGTCTGTGGGTTGTTTAGCCAGGAACAGAAAAGGAATGGAGTCTTAGAACTTAGTAAGTAATCTAGCTAGCTATGCATTAGATTCTGTTTTGTTTAAATGGCTGATAAAATAAGCTGTGCTGAATGGAATGTATATTCCTGTTTTTGTGTCTTTTTATAACTTAAGGTTTTGCCTAGAGGGATTCTCTATGTTTTGCATCTGATTACCCTCTAAGGTATTTACCATCCTGATTTTACAGAAGTGTTTCTTTTTACTTCAATTAAAATTCTTCTTTTAAGAACCTGATTGCTTTTTTCATTGTTCTTAAGATCTAACGGTTTGGGTCTGTGCTCACCTATGCAAATTGGTGAGGATTTTTATCAAGCCTTCACCAGAAAAGGGGGTGTAGGGTTTGGGGAGGATTTTGCGGGGGGAAGATGTTTCCAAGCGGGCTCTTTCCCGGTTATATATTTGTTAGATACTTGGTGGTGGCAGCAATAAAGTCTAAGGGCAAAAGGTAAAATAGTTTGTACCTTGGGGAAGTTTTAACCTAAGCTGGTAAAAATAAGCTTAGGGGGTTTTTTATGCAGGTCCCCACATCTCTACTCTAGAGTTCAGAGCGGGGAAGGAACCTTGACAGCAGACTTCAGCCTATGTGTCCCATACAGCTGCATAGGACCCTGCACTTCCAGAAGCCTCGCCTGCTACATGCCTACCAGTGGCACTCTCTGGCACAGCACCAGCATACTTCACCTCTGTGATTCCCCTCTGACCAGCTGGCTACAGCAAAGGTCAAAGCCCTGAATGACCCGATTTCCCCCCTCACCCACTCAAGAGCGGAGGCGTTGTGGTTGGAGGGAGACTATGGAGTAACCAAAGGCTGGAGCAACATATGACCTCAGGGGGGCACTCATAGAGAGCGAGAGGGAGCTGGCTGCATGGGGCCTTGCAAAGCCTAGTGCTAGGCCTGAGATGCTGCTCTGTCTACTGAAGGAGTTGTAGAGGGCACGCTGGGGATGGGGATCAGTCAGTCCATCGGGGCGGACCCTATCTAGGGCCAGCCTGATGTTGGGTCTGGCCTGGCGTCTTCAGTCCTTTCTAATGCGAGGCGCCCGTCTGCTCCCCAGACTACAGGCCCCAGCAGCCTTGGAGCTGGTTCCTGCCCATCGCAAGCCCACAGGCCGCTGGGGCGTGTAGGCGGCTGGTTCCCTCCGGGGCTCTGGAGAGGAGGGAGCAGCCAAGCCGAGCCCCGCCCCGCCGGGCGCAAGAGGTGGGGGGCGCCAGGGGCAGGTACCTTCGCGCCGTGCTGCCGGTGCCATGGCTGCTGTAGACGGGCCGCTGCGGCCGGGCAGGGGTGAGGGCGAGGCGGGATGGCGCCCGGGTGCCCGCCTGAAGGAGCCTCTGCCCGGGTGAGCTCCAGGCAGGCAGCAGCCGGGGGGCGTGTCCCTCTTAGGACTCGTGCGGGTAGAGACCTTGCGCCGTTAGCCGGGGGCGCGGTTCGCCGCCCGCTGCCCCGCGGGAGCCGCTCACCGGCCCTGCCGGGGTTGGTCCTACAGCACCCGCGTGCGCTGATCTCCGCTCCCTTGCAGCGGGCCGCCCCAGCCGTCTGCGGGTCGGGGAGCGCGGCAGGCGGCGCAGACCGGGGGGCGGGGACCGTGGTCGAGTCCGGAGGGGTGGGGTGAAGAGGGTGACGGGACAGGCGGCCGAGATCATGCGGGGGGTGACCGGTTCGGGGGCTGGAGCTGCTGGGCGCGGAGCTCTCGTGACCTGGGAGTTCAGGGGCCACAGCAGAGAGTCCCTAGCCGGGGCGGGGGGGCAGGGCTGAGGTCTCCCCCAGTCCCACAGCTCTTGAGGGGAAACGGGGAGAATCCGTGCGTCACGTGACCCGTTTTACCTCAGTGAATTGTTTGGGCAGTAAAAACTCTAGGGGGTGGATTCTGCGTGTCCCGAATAATTAACACCGACTGCTTGGATAGTCTTTTGTTGGGGAATGGTGTGGGCCGGGCTCCCCCTTCTGTAAGGGGCTGGGCCCAGCAACAGCAAGGGGGGTTAGGCGAAAGGGGAGACTGCACCGGTGTGTTTTTTTTTTTTCTAAAAAAGTGAATGTCAGCAACTGAATTTTTCAGTAACCCATTCTCTGGCCTAGCCCAGACAAGAGAAGTGAACCGAGCTCATCCTCTTTATCTCTTGCAAGTTGTTTCTATGAATGATACCTAACCATGTGTCTCTTCTCTCCCTCCCCCGCACACTTCCTGCTCCCAGTTTCCCAGCCAGGGAAGTTTTCCTCCTTGCATCATCTTCTGGGGATGGTATTGTTACTTGCTAGTGTATTCTGACACATGGAGAGCAACCTCAGAAGTCTTTTTCACTGCCCTTTAGCAGTCTGTGCTATAGATCTGTAGTTTGTTTCAGGGGATAAGGAAAACACAAAAGGGGTGCCTTCATGAATTCCTAGTTCAACCCCCATTATCTTTATCTGGGTTATGTGTGGTAGGGTTGATTATTATTATTTGTTTGGGTTTTGCAATTAGGTGTGGGAACGGTTCATGCTGAAGGCTGATTCGGGGGGAAAAAATTCACCAGCTGAAGAGCTCTCCATTTGTTTTGTGTTGCTGCTATATTATGGCTGAGGGCTTTGGATTTCCTTCATCTGCTCTGACAGGTCAAACAGCAGAGGTATCTTTCTTGAAAAATTCTGACAGCGATCAGGCACTAATGATGCACAGAAGGCCTGCAGTTACTGCCTCTCTGAGCCTATACGTATGTTGTCTCAACAGCAGACATTACATGTAAGGGAGAAAACTGCCTAAAATATGCATTACTGTTGTCTTGCTTTACTTACAAAACTCTGTCAGTGTAGGAATAATGAGCTATGTCGGAAACCCTTTAACTTACTCCATCTTAGACCTTTGTTAGGATTTTATTTCTCTATTACACAGCTAAAGAGTAGATTCAGTTCAGTGTTTTAAATCACTGAAAGTTCTATGTTCGTGCTATTTATTTGCAGATTCAATGGAGTCCTTTAGGGTGATTTGCTGAAATCTGTTGCAAGAGTCAGTCCAGAGAGGTTCATGCAAGTTACCCACTGTGGTGTGGATTTTGTTAGGGTATTCCATTCGGTTACTTCCTGTATCGCTAATAAGAATAAAATATCACTGTCAAAACAGGTTAATGACAATGTAAGGAAGATTAAAGCATAACTGAGCATTAAAAGTAATCTTATGTTTCAGAATTGCATGTATTATTTCTCTCAACTTGTTTTAAAAGGTCTGTACTAATAAACTGTTCCATAGCATAAGACAGAACAATGAGACTCGTGTGCATAATGTTGTACAAATTGGATATGTGTGTTTAAAGAAGAAAATCTAGGAAAACAAGAATGGATGTAGTCTGTGCTTAAAATAAGGGGGGAGCACGCTTTCCCCTTATCCCATTAAAAGACAAGGAAGAATTTCCTCTCCTCAGGCAGTCCAGTGAGAGCTCCACCTCCTGTTTCAGTCTGTTTTTCACATGGGATATGGTACTGTGCCAAATAACTTTATAACAAGATACCCTGGTTGAAAATTGAAGCTCAAGAAATTCTGATGGAAAATAAGGTGCCTATTATTAACAGTGAGGGTAACTAACTATTGGAATAATTTAACCGGGGTTGTGGTGGTTTTTCTAAGCCAGGATTGGATGTTTGTCTAAAAGACATGCTCTAGTTCAAACAATAATTCAGGGAAGTCCTATGGCCTATATTATGCAAGAAATCAGATTAAATTATCACTGTGGTCCCTTCTGTCTTTATAATCTATGAAAACTGAATGGTAGCAAATATGCCAGTCTTTATTTTAAAACAAACTGAAGGAGTGATTCTGGGAATTACAGATCAGTGTGCCAGAAAAATTGATTGAAATAATAATCAAAGATAAAACTATGAAATATTAAGGCTAATAGAAAAGTAATGTCAAGGACTGGCAAAGAGACACGGAAGAATACATAGGAATAAATGGTCAATATTCAGGTTGGCAAAAAGGAAACAGTGGAGTGCCCCAAAGTTCTGTACTAGGACTGGAATAATAGCTAACTATATGCAATTTGGGTTTTAGTTTCTTCTTCTTCTTCTCTTCCACAATACTACATGGCTGACTTTCCTGTTTAATCTAAGGCTGCCTTTTCTTGCATGCAATATTGTGATGTGGCATTCAGTATAAGCACCTGAGATATAGCATCTCTATTTAAAATGAGTGGCAGCAACAAATAGGATAAATGGTTTTTCTATGAGGGGTCCTTTTCTTTGGAATTCACTTTATATCTTTGTTCTGCCAGAGCCTGAGTTACTTACCATCTGGGCACAGGGAAAAAAAAAAAAGCACCTTCTTTCCGCATGTGGGGAGGTGGTATGTTGATGGGTCATCATTGTAAAGAAGACTAGTCTGGTGACAATATGGCAGAAGCGTGGGAAAACCATAGAAAAGCTTACACAGTGACAGTGAACGTTTAAAAATAAAATAAGAGCAGATTTGTGTATCAGAAATCATATGGAGTGAGTACAGGACATTCAGGGGTTCATGCCTGTCAAGGTTCCTTCCCCACTCTGAACTCTAGGGTACAGATGTGGGGACCTGCATGAAAAAACCCCTAAGCTTATTTTTACCAGCTTAGGTTAAAACTTCCCCAAGGTACAAACTATTTTACCTTTTGTCCCTGGACTTTATTGCTGCCACCACCAAGCGTCTAACAAATATAACTGGGAAAGAGCCCACTTGGAAATGTCTTTCCCCCCCAAAATCCCCCCAAGCCCTGCACCTCCTTTCCTGGTGAAGGCTTGATAAAAATCCTCACCAATTTGCATAGGTGAACATAGACCCAAACCCTTGGATCTTAAGAACAATGAAAAAGCAATCAGGTCCTTAAGAATTTTAATTAAAGAAAAGTAAAAGAATCACCTCTGTAAAATCAGGATGGTAATCAGATTCAAAACATAGAGAATCCCTCTAGGCTAAACCTTAAGTTACAAAAAGATACAAAAACAGGAATATACATTCCATTCAGCACAACTTATTTTATCAGCCATTTAAACCAAACAGAATCTAACGCATATCTAACTCGATTGCTTATTAACCCTTTCCTAGGAGTTCTGACCTGCATTCCTGCTCTGGTCCCGGCAAAAGCCACACACAGAGAGAGAGAACCCTTTGTTCCCCCCCGCCCCCCTCCAGCTTTGAAAGTATCTTGTCTCCTCATTGGTCATTTTGGTCAGGTGCCAGTGAGGTTACCTTTAGCTTCTTAACCCTTTACAGGTGAAAGGGTTTTTCCTCTGGCCAGGAGGGATTTAAAGGTGGTTAGTCTTCCCTTTATATTTATGACCATGCCGAAAGGATGTTAATCTTGGCAAAGCTAGTTGCTCCTTTATGCCTTGCAGTAGGTTCTATCCCTGAAGCTATTCTGAGAACACACACTCTCTAAAAACGAGTGACCAATTAAGCCCCTTTATTTAAAAGACAAAAATATGAGAGTGCTAATGCTGTACTTACAGCACTCTGATCTAATACATCTCTCTGTTTCACATAGGTATCAGGTTTCAGAGTAGCAGCCGTGTTAGTCTGTATCCGCAAAAAGAAAAGGAGTACTTGTGGCACCTTAGAGATGAAAGTCAGTCAGGAAGACCTATAGTTCCTGAACTTCAGAATCAGATAAGTCTTTCAATATACAACTTTTTTTCTTCCATTCTCTAAGTGTCAGTATTTTCTTTAAAAAAAGAAAAGGAGTACTTGTGGCACCTTAGAGACTAACAAATTTATTTGAGCATAAGCTTTCGTGAGCTACAGCTCACTTCATCGGATGCATGGAGTGGAAAATACAGGAGGGAGATTTTATATACACAGAACATGAAACAATGGCACACACCACACAACAAAAACACTAAGCCAGAAACCTATCCTTGCAACAAAGCCTGTTGCCAACTGTGTCCACATATCTATTCAGGGGACACCATCATAGGGCCTAATCACATCAGCCACACTATCAAAAGCTTGTTCACCTGCACATCTACCAATGTGATATATGGCATCATGTGCCAGCAATGCCCCTCTGCCATGTACATTGGCCAAACTGGACAGTCTCTACGTAAAAGAATAAATGGACACAAATCAGATGTCAAGAATTGTAACATTCAAAAACCAGTCGGAGAACACTTCAATCTCTCTGGTCACTCAATTACAGACCTAAAAGTCGCAATATTACAACAAAAAAACTTCAAAAACAGACTCCAACGAGAGACTGCTGAATTAGAATTAATTTGCAAACTGGACACTATTAAATTTAGGCTTGAATAAAGACTTGGGGTGGATGTGTCATTACACAAAGTAAAACTATTTCCCCATGTTTATTTTTTCCCCCTACTGTTCCTCACAAGTTCTTATCAACTGCTGGAAATGGCCCACCTTGATTATCACTACAAAAGGTTTTTTTTCCTCTCCTACTAGTAATAGCTCACCTTACCTGATCACTCTCATTACAGTGTGTATGGTAACACCCACTGTTTCATGTTCTCTGTGTATATAAAATCTCCCTCCTGTATTTTCCACTGCATGCATCCGATGAAGTGAGCTGTAGCTCACGAAAGCTTATGCTCAAATAAATTTGTTAGTCTCTACGTGCCACAAGTAATCCTTTTCTTTTTGCAGATACAGACTAACACGGCTGCTACTCTGAAATCAGTATTTTCTTTATGCACCCCATTTTTGAGTCTTTAAAGGCCTTCCATACTCTTTTCAGGATTCCCAGGCTGCAGCTGACTTGCCTCACAGGATAAATGCTCAACTGAATACTGTACAATCACAGATAAAACCAATGAGCCGCTAAACTTATTTCTTTGTCTCCCTGGCATTGGGAGGTGTCTCAAACTGGCTGTTCCTCTCCACCCATTTCCTTCTCCCAATCAAATTGCCCTCTATACTCTACAGGATCTCACAAGCACCAGGAAATTGGCTAGCTCTGATGAGTAAAAGCATCTTTGGACATCCCATTGTACCAAGGATTAAATGGACCTGAAATAACTAGTAGGGAGGGGAAAACACCTAAATGCTTTAATTACACAGATGCCTCTTAGGAAGCATCATATTGTTTTAGTGAAACATAAGTGAGTAATCATCAGTGTGTTAGCACGTAGGCCAGACCGATTGAAGATTTGTGTAGTTATGCTAATAGAACTGTTAGTATGTAGACCAAAGTTCCCTGAAGCTTTATGTAGTCATGCCAAGAGAGAGAATTGCAGTTACTAGCAGATGAACTTTGTATTGGTTATGGAATGGAAATATATCCAGGCCAGCGGTCCCCAAACTTTTGAGGGCCGCACCTCCTGACCCTCCCCGAAGCCAGGGTGGGGAACATAAACGGGTAAGGGAGCTGAGACGGGGGCTGCAGGGTTGGGACTGGGGCCAGGGCCCGAGCTGCAGCCACAGGCCGAGGCTGGGGGCAAGGGGCAGTAGCAGGGTTGCAACCGGGCTGCGGTTGGGGGCCGGCAGCTGCACCCAACACTTTTGGGACTTCTGATCTAGGCCATCACCCATTTTTGCAGTTACATAAGATGTTCTAACTGCAAAGAACAAAATGACCTGATTGCTTAAGATGTATTTTATGGGTAAACCACAAAAAAGGTAAACAAGTAGGATATAAAAACCCACAAAATTTTAACCAGTTTGGAGTAGACTAAAGTGTGAATCTGCCGTCAGAAGGGTGAGTTGTATTAATCTTTGCTTTTTGGTATTTGTGCTGATCTCTTGTTGTTTAATAAACTGATTGAGCCTAGGTATCCGATGTCTTATTAATCAATAATCTATATCAAACCGTCTTACAAATGCTGCATTTATGATCATGGATGGAGAAAATTTACCAAGAGCCTGTAAAGTAAAATGACAGGTTTCAGAGTAACAGCCGTGTTAGTCTGTATTCGCAAAAAGAAAAGGAGTACTTGTGGCACCTTAGAGACAATAAATTGGTTAGTCTCTAAGGTGCCACAAGTACTCCTTTTCTTAAAGTAAAATGGGAGACAGGTTCTTGTAACAAGGAAAGTATAATATCTGAGGGAAAACTTGCAAATGGATTAAATTAAAAACCTCTAATGTGTTAAATTTTAACCAATTTCTGTTACTTTGTGTAATATGATTTTTAAATTTGTTGAGACAATAATACAAACTATAAAAAACCTTGTTAGGATACTGGAATGTCAGAATAACTGGTGTCTTGGAGAGTTACATTGGCAGATTATGTATTTTTCTAAAATACTTCATTTTGTAGGAAGAATCATCTTCCTTTGCAAATTTTTGTTGCCTCTAATTTGATTTGAATAAGATATGATGACTTCTTAAAAGTAGTGCTCATGAATGGTGGTAATGTTATTTTGGTATTTTTCCATGATTGGCAAACGTCATTTTTAAAATATTTTGTTTTTTTAAGAAAAGCAAGTACCTTTCCCTACTCTAGCACTAAACCTTACTGTTTTTCTTTCATTTTCCTGAATTATTTCAGTGAATGCTTTTGGTTGTGGCCTTCACTATCTCTGAAGATACTTAATTGTAATTCCCCGAGCTCTCAAAGAGTTTGGGACCTTTGAGACACAAGTGGGGGAGCGTCACTATGACAGCTGCTTGCTAATGCCTCGATAATGTTCCATTTCAGTTCTAGTACTCCCTGTTCTGACTTGCTTTGGTCAGGCCTAGAGTGGGTAGTGGTAGGGATATAGATGGGGATAAGGCCTGGAGGTGGTAAGGTTAGGGATGGAGAGCTTGTATGGGAGTTGACAGAAGGGATGGGTGTCCTCTTAGGCTCACCCACCCTCATGTTGCATTCAGTCAAATTAAGATGGATGGATAAATAAGGCTATCTGGGGTGGTGACCAGTGTGAGAGGGAGTTTAATTACTGAGCTAGAAGCTGTGTGCTAAATTAATCCACTGAATCTATGTGGAGTTATACCTTAAAGTATCTGGAAACAAGCTAATGCAGAATGTGGCAACCCACCACATAGTGGAGTGTATAACCATAAGGATATTAATCAAATGCTGTGTGACAGCTGATTTTCAGGTGAAGTTTAATTTAGAATGTTGATTTTGATCTATAAAGCCCTAAAATGGTTTAGGACCTACCTACCTGGGATACCATCTCTCTTCAACTGTGGCAGAATGGCATGAAGAATTGGCAAAGCAGATTGAGCTGGAGCCCTATTGCTATAAATAAGAGTTGCTGGCAGATCATTCTCCATCAAAGCTCAAGGACTTGGTATTTCTCCCATTTTTCTCAGTCTGACTTTGATAACCTTCAGGACATGTTGCAAAGCTCATCTTTGTTCCTAGGCATTTAAAAATTGAAAGAATTGTTGGAGGGGGATTAGCTTGCAAGTGGCCTGGGTCACAGCTGGTGAGTTATATTAAGTTGTACTGATGAACTTGTTGGACTGAGCGGTTGGATCTAACAAATATTTATTAAGACAAGACACTGAGTAGTGATAAATTACTTACAAGTGGGAAGCTCATTAGGAGGATCTTATCACAGTCACCTCCAACACCGGATAATGCAATGTCAACATCCCTTTGTTATACAAACTTATAAATAACTTTTTGTTATCTTTTCTTATACATATTGTGATGGGTTGGATCACAGAAACTCCCTTGGGGCTGCCAACTGATGTGCCAAGACTACTTCTGCCCCTGCTTTCCCTGCCAGCTTGGGACTCCAGCACCCTGTCTTGCTGAGCCAGACGTGCCAGTCTGCTCCAACACAGACTCAGGGTCTGAACCACATGCCCCAAAGCTACAGACTTAACTGAAAGTAACTTAAGAAGTGTTCCTGTCTTTAACACTCAGATGCTTATACAGGGTAAACTCATAAACTGTTCGCCCTCTATAACACTGGTAGAAAGAGATGCATAGCTGTTCCCCCCCTTCTCCCCCCTCCAGGTATTAATGCATACTCTGGGTTCATTAATAAGTAAAAAGTGATTTTATTAAATACAGAAAGTGGGATTTAAGTGGTTCCAAGTAGTAACAGACAGAACAAAGTGGATTACCAAGCAAAATAAAATAAAACACACAAGTCTAAGTCTAGTACAATAATAAAACTGAATACAGATAACATCTCATCCTCAGAGATGTTTCAGTAAGTTTCTTTCACAGACTGGACGTCTTTCTAGTCTGGGCCCAATCCTTTCCCCGGTACAGCCCTTGTTCCAGCTCAGGTGGTAGCTAGGGGATTTCTCATGATGGTTACCCCATTTGTTCTCTTCCACCCACTTATATTTCTTTTGCATAAGGTGGGAATCCTTTGTCCTTCTGGGTTCCCACCCCTCCTTCTCAATGGAAAAGCACCGGTTAAAGATGGATTCCAGTTCAGGTGGCATGATCACATGTCACTGTAAGACTTCATTACCCACTTGCCAGCCCACAGATATACAGGAAGACTTACAAGTAAAACAGAGCCATCTACAATCAATTGTCCTGGTTAATGGGAGCCATTAAGATTCCAAACCACCATTAATGGCCCACACTGTGCATAACTACAATAGGACCTCAGAGTTATATTTCATATTTCTAGTTTCAGATACAAGAGTGATACATTTATACAAATAGGATGTTCACACTCAGTGGATTATAAGCTTTGTAATGATATCTTACAAGAGACCTTTTGCGTGAAGCATATTCCAGTTACGTTATATTCACACTCATTAGCATGTTTTTATAAAATCATATAGAGTGCAATGTCACATGTGTATTAGTCTCTTATTTCCATATAATTCTCCTCCTCCTGTCAATACAGGGTGAGTTTCAGTTCAGACTGGTCTTTTCTAGCTTTTTAGTTACTGTATCTTTTCTTGTTCTTACAGACATGATTACGCTGCAATTTCTTATACATACACAGTTCCACTTATACTGTTAAATGTTATCGGAGCAGACTTAAAATCCATAGTAGGCTTCTGTCCAGGCCTAAATATACCTTTGCTCTCAGCAGCACTGGCTGGTATGATGTATTTTAGTTTTGTCAGTGGCACTAAATAAATATGTTGGGGGGGGGAAAGTGGCCTGGTCTAAAGAGGTAGATGGGAGTTGTTTCCGAAGAGGATCCGGGTGCATCCCTCCACAGCTTGCAAGCTCCACAGAACAATCTTTAAACCTTGTTCAAACTTAAGAAAACTCCCAGACAAAAGAATTCCTGCTGGTTTGCATCAGTCATTGCATGATCTTTCCTCCCTGTTCTGAGTAGACATCCTGTGTCACTATCGCATACTTGCCCTCAGATGACATCAGACTCCTCCCTCCTTACTCATTTGATTACCTTTCATCATGTAATGTGGAAGTTAGATTGTTTTTCTTGTATTTATTTCTTCTAAGTTTCAAAACAGAAATGGGCTGGAGGACTATAAATGTCACCAAATTATTGGAAGATTTGGGGTGATTTCCCTGCTTTTGATAGTGTCATCCTCCTCTCTGGATATTTCATGTCAGAGATTTTTTTTTTTTTTTTTAAATTTGTGGCTCATAAATGCTTCAAAATTGCCTTCACAATGCACTTGGGGTAGTTTTTTTTTCTAAAACATCTTGGTTCTCACCAAGTTGGGGACGACTTTCTGTTTCAGAAAGTGGAGGAAGAAACCAGGGGGCAGCTGTTTTTAGACTTGACCAACAGGGAATAATTGTTTGTGAATCTGAAGGTGGAAGGCAATTTGGAAATGATTGATTTCATGGTTCTGAGGAAAGGAAGGAGTCAGAGCAATAGAATAAGGAAAATGAACTTCAAAAAAGCAGGCTTTATCAAACAGAGAGAACTAAGGTCCCATGGGAAGAAAATCTAAGGGATGAAGGAGTTCAGGAGAGCAGGTAATTTGTCAAAGTGACCATATTAAAAGCACAATTGCAGACTATCCTGATGCTAAGGAAAGACAGGAAGAATAGTAAGAGGCCAATATGGCTTCATCAGAAGCTCTTTAATGACCTGAATCAAAAAGGAATCCTACAAAAAGTGGAAACGTGGACAAGTTGCTAAGGAGGAGTACAGAAGAAGAGCACAAGCATGAAGGGACAAATTCAGAAAGGCTAAGGCTGAACTAGCTGAAGTGAACTTGGAACCATTAGCAATTACATTCAAGAATTCATGAAGGAGAGGTGAAATCCCAGAGAACTGGAGAAGGGCACAAATAGTACCTATTGTTAAAAAGGGAACAAGGAGGACCTGAGGAATTATTGACTAGTCAGCCTAACTTTGAAACATGGAAATATACTGGAACAAATTATTAAACAGTCAGTTTGTAAGCGCCTAGAGGATCATAGGTTTATAAGGAGTAGTCAGCATGGATTTGTCAAAAACAAATCATGCCAAGCCAACCTAATTTCCTCCTTTGACAGAGTTACTGGCCTAGTGGTGGAGGGAAAGCAATAGACATGATATATCCTGATTTTTAGTAAGGCTTCTGATATAGTCTCACGTGACCTTCTCCTAAGCAAACCAGGGAAATGTGGTCTTGAAGAAATTACTATAAAGTGGGTGCACCAGTGGTTGAAAGACTGTACTTAAAGTATTTTAGTTATCAATGGTTTGCTGTTAAACTGGTAGGGTATCCCGCAGGGCTCAACCCTGTGTCTAATACTGGTCAATATTTTCATTAACAACTTTGATAATGGAGTGGAGAGTATGCTTATGAAATTTGTGAATAATACCAAGCTGGAACAGGTTGCAAACAATTTGGAGAACTGGATTAGAATTCAAAGTGACCATGACAAATTGAAGAATTGGTCTGAGGTCAACAAGATTAAATTTAATAAAGAGAAGTGCAAAGTAATACACTTTTAAGAAGGAAAAATCAAATGCACAACTACGCAGTGGGGAATAGCTGGGTAGGTGGTAGTACTGCTGACAAGGATTGGGAGGATATAATGGGTAACAAATTGAGTCAGTATGATGCGGTTGTGAAAAAGGCTAATGTCATTATTAACATTATTAACAGGAGTGTAGGACATAAGATATGGGAGGTAATTGTTCTGCAGTGTTCGGAGCCAGTGAAGACTCACCTAGAGTACTGGCTCCAATTCTGGTTGCCACGCTTTAGGAAAGATGTGGACAAATTGAAGGGAGTCCAGAGGAGAGCAACAAAAATGATCATAGTACAGGTTTTCTAAACCTTTTAAGAAAGATTAAAAAAACCTGGGCATATGTTTAGTCTTGGGAAAAGAAGACCGAGGAGGTGACCTGATAACATATTTGAAGATATTAAAGGCTGTTAAAAAGAAGAAGATGATCAATTGTTTGTCCACTGGAGGTAGGAGGAAAAAATAATGGGCTTAATCTGCCAGCAAGGGAGAATTAGGTTAGATAGTTGGAAAAACTTGCTGAGTCATTATCCAAGACAGCTATAACATGAAATACATGGCAGAATGCGGGTGAAACAGAGCAGGAGACAGACAATTCTCCCCCAAGGAATTCAGTCACATTTAATTAACACATTTTTTTTTTTTACGAGTGTCATCAGCATGGAAATATGTCCTCTGGAATGGTGGCTGAAGCATGAAGGGGCATATGAATGTTTAGCATATCTGGCACGTAAATATCTTGCAATGCCGGCTACAAAAGTGCCATGTGAATGCCTATTCTCACTTTCAGGTGACATTGTAAATAAGAAGCGGGCAGCATTATCTTTGTGAATGTGAACAAACTTGTTTGTCTTAATGATTGGCTGAACAAGAACTAGGACTTAATGGACTTATAGGCGCTAAAGTTTTACATTGTTCCGTTTTTGAGTGCAGTTCTGTAACAAAAAAATCTAGATTTGTAAGTTGCACTTTCATGACAAAGAGATTGCACTACAGTACTTGTCTGAGGTGAATTGAAAAATACTATTTCTTTTGTTTATCAATTTTATAGTGCAAACATTTGTAATAAAAATAATAATATAGAGTGAGCACTGTACACTTTTATTCTGTGTTGTAATTGAAATCAGTATATTTGAAAATGTAGAAAAATATCTAAACCATTTAAACAATAGAATATCAATTGAAATTTATGGAATATAATTAAAGCTGCGATTAATTTTTTTGAGTTAAACACATGAGTTAAACTGCGATTAATCTTAACAGCCCCACTTGCTATAAATCTCAATGGGTGTTTTCTGCCCTATAGCTCCACCACAGTGTTCCTTTTTGCTGCACAGGGCTGTTGCTATTCTAGCTGAAGTAGTGAGGCTGATCCTGGAACATCCATTGGATGCCCTGAAGATTTCTGCTCAATGTGGGAATTTCATCTGCTGTTGTGACTATACTTCTAGGCTTCCTAAGTGTTCTGCCAGAGATCTTAAAGCCTTGCTGAACCCTGGAGGGTAAAAGGTGACAAAAATAAATGACATTTCTGATTTAAAAACAAGCATGAATTGGAGTCAAAGAAATCATGTGACTTGAGTGCCTTTAGACTGACGTCCTAGTGAAATGACCTGCAAGGATCCTTGAGATGATAAATGGGCATAATGATGGACTAAGAATTCCATGAAACAGAAATAAACGCTTATGGGGTGGGGGGAGAGTGGCATTGGATTGATGGGACAATAATGGTTGATCATGCCCCTTCTGGGCACTTTAGAGAAACAATGTGGTATCTTTAGGTCCAGAAGTTTCTCTGTGGAAACTGCAATACATCCAATAAGAATGTCATGCCATTGGCATTGGTTTGGCTAAGTTCTATGTAACTTTTGGGATGCATGGTTCAAGGTTGTTGTTTTCACTCTTCCTTGTGCATCACTTCATCTCATCCTGTTTTCTATTTCCTATCCTTCTTCCTTTTTGTCTAATTAGTTTCAAATTTTTTTAAAACTTTGAAGTAAACTGCATGATAGCCTTGCTATAACCATCAAGTCGGGCTGGCTAAAACAGCATACATGGCCTTACCGCAGCATGAAAGAAGACCCCAGTAGTAAGAGGTGACCAGTGCATCAGCCAAATGTTATTCTAAACAGTGCAATGAGCATGGGCTTTAGAAGTTCAGGTGAACTTTAATGTAACTGACCTGTCTGAAATTTATCCTGCCTGCACAGTTCTTCCTTACTTTTCTTTTTCCTTTGCTTCTCGGCTCCTTAGAGCTAAGATCAAGTGTAAGTAGTCTCTTGGCCTATCCAAGGCCGTGATCAAGTGTCTTGATGTTTTTGGTCTTTTGGCCCTGAGATGAAAACCTTGTCTGTGTCTCTTGGACCGTGAAGTACAAAAATTTATCTAGACAGCATCTTGCGAACAATAACTCTGGATCTGAAATTGAGTGGTCGGTGAATTCTTATTTTTCCCCAAGGAAGACTTCTGGTATGAACAGGATTTTAATTTTTCCACCTGAAAGACTTTACTGAACCTAAATGAAAAAGGGGAACTTAGTGAGTAGCCATATAACTTCTGAATTCCAGATATTTGAATGTTTGTCTTGCTTTTTTCTTTAATTTATACTTACTGAATGTTGGAAAGGATTTCTGTATTGTGGCTGTTACAATAGCAGGCTGGAGTCCTCCTATACACAGCCCTGAACCACAGTTCTTCCTGGGTGACCAGGCAAAAGAAGGATTCTAGAAACACTGCAACACCTTTAAGCTCGATGACCTTCCATACCCTTCCCTTCTCCCACCCCGCTACTGACAGTATAGCTAGATTGCCCTACTCCATGGCTTTTTCTGTCTGAATGTGCTGTGTAGAGGAGTTGCTCCATAATTTCCCCCTTTTCCTCTGTCAGTTCTGCAGTGCTCTGCTTGTGCTTGGAATCTGTTAGCAGATATGCAGTAAGGCTGTGGGACGCTCTTATAGCTGCCTACACCTAGTTCCACACTTTTGCGCCCCTCCATGCCATTTAATTCAATGGAGACTAAATAGGGGTCACTGTGAGTCTAGCCTGCACATACTTCAAATGTCTCCCATCTCCTACAATAATAATGAAATAAAACAGTACAGCTGTTTTTCTTCCAAATATGTTCAGAACTTACAGAAAACAACCATGCAAATCTTAATATTCTGCATGTAACTTAACTTTAAGAAGCACCTAGATCAAAATTAGCATTTGAGGAGAGTATTAGGCATCCCATAACTTCCCTCTACATTCTTCCGAACGTACCCTGTTCCAGGCTTATGTAAATCAATGTTGAAATATTGTAATGAATTGGCACGTGCTATCCCCAGAGCAGTGAGTAATTTTGGTTCCACGCATGGGACACTAGAGAGGAGAAGCTTCCTTTTCTTACTGTGAATGGAAAAAATGGTGAGGTAGGTGGAAGATAGAAGCTACCCTCCCTAGAAATAACGTGCTGTCTAGGAAAAGCCTTTTGCTGCTGTACACAGCCACAGCAAAACTGCAGTACCACTTCCCTGCAGGGGATTGGACTAGATGACTTCTCAAGGTCCCTTCCAGTCCTACGATTCAGTGATTCCCCAATCATAAAAAATACTGACCTGGATGAAAACTTTTTGACCAGTTCTAATAGAGAGTTTCAGCTTGTGTGCAGTAAGGGTATTTCTGCACTACGGAATAAGGTTGAATATATAGAAGTCGGTTTTTTAGAAATCGGTTTTATATATTCGAGTGTGTGTGTCCCCACAGAAAATGCTCTAAGTGCATTAAGTGCATTAACTCGGCGGAGTGCTTCCACAGTACCGAGGCTAGAGTTGACTTCCGGAGCGTTGCACTGTGGGTAGCTATCCCACAGTTCCCGCAGTCTCCGCTGCCCATTGGAATTCTGGGTTGAGATCCCAATGCCTGATGGGGCTAAAACATTGTTGCGGGTGGTTCTGGGTACATATCGTCAGGCCCCCATTCCCTCCCTCCCTCCGTGAAAGCAAGGGCAGACAATCGTTTCGCGCCTTTTTTCCTGAGTTACCTGTGCAGACGCCATACCATGGCAAGCATGGAGCCCGCTCAGGTAACCGTCACCGTATGTCTCCTGGGTGCTGGCAGACGCGGTACTGCATTGCTACACAGTAGCAGCAACCCATTGCCTTCTGGCAGCAGACGGTGCAATATGACTGGTAGCCGTCATCGTCATGTCCGAGGTGCTGCTGGCCACGTCGGCCAGGAGCGCCTGGGCAGACATGGGCGCAGGGACTAAATTTGGAGTGACTTGACCAGGTCATTCTCTTTAGTCCTGCAGTCAGTCCTATTGAACCATCTTATGGTGAGCAGGCAGGCGATACGGATTGCTAGCAGTCGTACTGTACCATCTTCTGCCGGGCAGGCAAGAGATGAGGATGGATAGCAGTCATATTGCACCATCTTCTGCCGGGCAGGCAAGAGATGTGGATGGCATGCAGTCCTTCTGCACCATCTGCTGCCAGCCAAAGATGTAAAAGATAGATGGAGTGGATCAAAACAAGAAATAGACCAGATTCGTTTTGTACTCATTTGCTTCCCCCCCTCCCCTGTCTAGGGGACTCATTCCTCTAGGTCACACTGCAGTCACTCACAGAGAAGTTGCAGCGAGGTAAATCTAGCCATGTATCAATGAGAGGCCAGACTAACCTCCTTGTTCCAATAAGAACAATAACTTAGGTGCACCATTTTTTATTGGAACCCTCTGTGAAGTCCTGCCTGAAATACTCCTTGATGTAAAGCCACCCCCTTTGTTGATTTTAGCTCCCTGAAGCCAACCCTGTAAGCCATGTCATCAGTCACCCCTCCCTCCGTCAGAGCAACGGCAGACAATCGTTCCGCGCCTTTTTTCTGTGTGGACGCCATACCAAGGCAAGCATGGAGGCCGCTCAGCTCACTTTGGCAATTAGGAGCACATTCAACACCACACGCATTATCCAGCAGTATATGCAGCACCAGAACCTGGCAAAGCGATACCGGGCGAGGAGGCGACGTCAGCGCGGTCATGTGAGTGATCAGGACATGGACACAGATTTCTCTGAAATCATGGGCCCTGCCAATGCATGCATCATGGTGCTAATGGGGCAGGTTCATGCTGTGGAACGCCGATTCTGGGCTCAGGAAACAAGCACAGACTGGTGGGACCGCATAGTGTTGCAGGTCTGGGACGATTCCCAGTGGCTGCGAAACTTTCGCATGCGTAAGGGCCCTTTCATGGAACTTTGTGACTTGCTTTCCCCTGCCCTGAGGGGCATGAATACCAAGATGAAAGCAGCCCTCACAGCTGAGAAGCGAGTGGTGATAGCCCTGTGGAAGCTTGCAACGCCAGACAGCTACCGGTCATTTGGGAATCAATTTGGAGTGGGCAAATCTACTGTTGGGGCTGCTGTGATGCAAGTAGCCCACGCAATCAAAGATCTGCTGATATCAAGGGTAGTGACCCTGGGAAATGTGCAGGTCATAGTGGATGGCTTTGCTGCAATGGGATTCCCTAACTGTGGTGGGGCCATAGACGGAACCCATATCCCTATCTTGGCACCGGAGCACCAAGCCGCCGAGTAGATAAACCGCAAGGGGTACTTTTCAATAGTGCTGCAAGCTCTGGTGGATCACAAGGGACGTTTCACCAACATCAACGTGGGATGGCCGGGAAAGGTACATGACGCTCGCATCTTCAGGAACTCTGGTCTGTTTCAAAAGCTGCAGGAAGGGACTTTATTCCCAGACCAGAAGATAACTGTTGGGGACGTTGAAATGCCTATATGTATCCTTGGGGACCCAGCCTACCCCTTAATGCCATTGCTCATGAAGCCGTACACAGGCAGCCTGGACAGTAGTCAGGAGCTGTTCAACTACAGGCTGAACAAGTGCAGAATGGTGGTAGAATGTGCATTTGGACGTTTAAAGGCACGCTGGCGCAGTTTACTGACTCGCTTAGACCTCAGCGAAACCAATATTCCCACTGTTATTACTGCTTGCTGTGTGCTCCACAATGTCTGTGAGAGTAAGGGGGAGACGTTTATGGCGGGGTGGGAGGTTGAGGCAAATCGCCTGGCTGCTGGTTACGCGCAGCCAGACACCAGGGAGGTTAGAAGAGCACAGGAGGGCGCGGTACGCATCAGAGAAGCTTTGAAAACCAGTTTCATGACTGGCCAGGCTACGGTGTGAAAGTTCTGTTTGTTTCTCCTTGATGAAACCCCCTGCCCCTTGGTTCACTCTACTTCCCTGTAAGCTAACCACCTTCCCCTCCTCCCTTCGATCACCGCTTGCAGAGGCAATAAAGTCATTGTTGCTTCACATTCATGCATTCTTTATTCATTCATCACACAAATGGGGGATGATTACCAAGGTAGCCCAGGAGGGGTGGTGGAGGACGGAAGGAAAATGCCACACAGCACTTTAAAAGTTTACAACTTTAAAATTTATTGAATGCCAGCCTTCTTTTTTTTGGGCAATCCTCTGTGGCGAAGTGGCTGGTTGGCTGGTGGCCCCCCCACCGCGTTCTTGGGCCTCTGGGTGTGGAGGCTATGGAACTTGGGGAGGAGGGCGGTTGGTTACACAGGGGCTGTAGTGGCAGTCTGTGCTCCAGCTGCCTTTGCTGCAGCTCAGCCATACACTGGAGCATACCGGTTTGGTCCTCCAGCAGCCTCAGCATTGAATCCTGCCTCCTCTCATCACGCTGCCGCCACATTTGAGCTTCAGCCCTGTCTTCAGCCCGCCACTTACTCTCTTCAGCCCGCCACTTACTCTCTTCAGCCCGCCACCTCTCCTCCCAGTCATTTTGTGCTTTCCTGCACTCTGACATTATTTGCCTCCACGCATTCGTCTGTGCTCTGTCAGTGTGGGAGGACAGCATGAGCTCGGAGAACATTTCATCTTGAAAAAAGAAAAGGAGTACTTGTGGCACCTTAGAGACTAACCAGTTTATTTGAGCATGAGCTTTCGTGAGCTACAGCTCACTTAGCTGTAGCTCACGAAAGCTCATGCTCAAATAAACTGGTTAGTCTCTAAGGTGCCACAAGTACTCCTTTTCTTTTTGCGAATACAGACTAACACGGCTGTTACTCTGAAACATTTCATCTTGAGTGCATTTTTTTTTCTTTCTAATCTTCACTAGCCTCTGGGAAGGAGAAGATCCTGTGATCATTGAAACACATGCAGCTGGTGGAGAAAAAAAAAGGAACAGCGGTATTTAAAAAGACACATTTTATAAAACAGTGGCTACACTCCTTCAGGATAAACTTTGCTGTTAACATTACATACATAGCACATGTGCTTTTGTTACAAGATCGCATTTTGCCTCCCCCCACCGCGTGGCTACCCCCTCAACCCTCCCTCCTCCCCGTGGCTAACAGTGGGGAACATTTCTGTTTAGCCACAGGCAAACAGCCCAGCACGAACGGGCTCCTCTGAGTGTCCCCTGAAGAAAAGCACTCTATTTCAACCAGGTGACCATGAATTATATCTCACTCTCCTGAGGATAACACAGAGAGATAAAGAATGGATGTTGTTTGAACACCAGCAAACATACACTGCAATGCTTTGTTGTACAATGATTCCTGAGTACGTGTTACTGGCCTGGAGTGGTAAAGTGTCCTACCATGAAGGACGCAATAAGGCTGCCCTCCCCAGAAACCTTTTGCAAAGGCTTTGGGAGTACATCCAGGAGAGCCGCGAATGCCAGGGCAAAGTAATCCTTTCACATGCTTGCTTTTAAACCACGTATAGTATTTTAAAAGGTACACTTACCGGAGGTCCCTTCTCTGCCTGCCGGGTCCAGGAAGCAGCCTTGGGTGGGTTCAGGGTGTACTGGCTCCAGGTCCAGGGTGAGAAACAGTTCCTGGCTGTCAGGAAAACCGGTTTCTCCGCTTGCTTGCTGTGAGCTAGCTACAACCTCATCATCATCATTATCTTCTTCGTCCCCAAACCTGCTTCCGTGTTGCCTCCATCTCCATTGAAGGAGTCAAACAACACGGCTGGGGTAGTGGTGGCTGAACCCCTTAAAATGGCATGCAGGTCATCATAGAAGCGGCATGTTTGGGGCTCTGACCCGGAGCGGCCGTTCGCCTCTCTGGTTTTCTGGTAGGCTTGCCTCAGCTCCTTAAGTTTCACGCGGCACTGCTTCGGGTCCCTGTTATGGCCTCTGTCCTTCATGCCCTGGGAGATTTTGACAAAGGTTTTGGCATTTCGAAAACTGGAACGGAGTTCTGATAGCACGGATTCCTCTCCCCAAACAGCGATCCGATCCCGTACCTCCCGTTCGGTCCATGCTGGAGCTCTTTTGTGATTCTGGGACTCCATCATGGTCACCTCTGCTGATGAGCTCTGCATGGTCACCTGCAGCTTGCCACGCTGGCCAAACAGGAAATGAGGTTCAAAAGTTCGCGGTTCTTTTCCTGTCTACCTGGCCAGTGCATCTGAGTTGAGAGTGCTGTCCAGAGCGGTCACAATGGAGCACTCTGGGATAGCTCCCGGAGGCCAATACCGTCGAATTGTGTCCACAGTCCCCCAAATTCGAGCTGGCAAGGCCGATTTAAGCGCTAATCCACTTGTCAGGGGTGGAGTAAGGAAATCGATTTTAAGAGCCCTTTAAGTCAAAATAAAGGGCTTCATCGTGTGGACGGGTGCAGGTTTACATCGATTTAACGCTGCTAAATTCGACCTAAAGTCCTAGTGTAGACCAGGGCTAAGGAATGGAAGGGAGAAGAATAGACTGCAACCTTTAAAACATTGCTTAGGGCATATCAACTGAAGATGGAGTCTTTATTAGTTTGTGGAAATGGTTTGGCTGTAGGCAGATCAGCTGTATAAAATGTGACTATGCAGCTGGACAGATTTCAGTATAATCTGTTTTAATCAAGATGCCTCAGATCTTGTGGGTTTGTGTTTTTTAAAGGGAAACTTTACTGTCATCTTCCTGCTCCTGATCTTGTCAATATATTGTCTCAAGTGCTTGCCCCTATTTTAAAATCTCTGTATCAGGGTGGCTAGGGTAGGCAGGAAGACAGAGTGACAGAGGGGCTTGAAGTACTGTCTCAAAAGGAGGTTTGCAGAAGGTATTGGCTTCCACTTGGGGCTTCTTGGTTAATTGGCTGAAGATCAAAAACTCTTGATTTGAAAATGATGCTATTGTGCCTCTGTATGGCTCTTCAGGTGCTGTATCATTCTTAAACTCTGCATTGCAAATGCATTATTTGAATTGAACAGTTTGGGGGCATACTATCCATGATGACTCCAAGAAAAGTCTTGGAGTCATCATGGATAGTTCTTTGAAGATGTACACGCAGTGTGCAGCAACAGTCAAAAAAACAAACGCGATTTTAGGAATAATTTAAAAAGGGATAGAGAATAAGACGGAGAGTATCTTATTGTCCTTACATAAATCCATGGTATGCCCACATCTTGAATACTGCATACAGATGTTGTCCCCTCATCTCAAAAAAGATATACTGGCATTAGAAAAGGTTCAGAAAAGGGTAACTAAAATGATTAGGGGTTTGGAACGGGTCCCATATGAGGAGAGATTAACGAGGCTAGGATTTTTCAGCTTGGAAAAGAGGAGACTAAGCGGGGATATGATAGAGGTATATAAAATCATGAGTGGTGTGGAGAAAGTGAATAAGGAAAAGTTATTTACTTGTTCCCATAATATAAGAACTAGGGGCCACCAAATGAAATTAATAGGTAGCAGGTTTAAAACAAATAAAAGGAAGTTCTTCACTGAGCACAGAGTCAACCTGTGGAACTCCTTGCTTGATGAGGTTGTGAAGGCTAGGACTATAACAGGGTTTAAAAGAGAACTGGATAAATTCATGGAGGTTAAGTCCATTAATGACTATTAGCCAGGATGGTGTCCCTAGCCTCTGTTTGTCAGAGGGTGGAGATGGGTGGCAGGAGAGAGATCACTAGATCATTTCCTGTTAGGTTCATAGAATCATAGAATATCAGGGTTGGAAGGGACCTCAGGAGGTCATCTAGTCCAACCCTCTGCTCAGAGCAGGGCCAATCCCCAACTAAATCATCCCAGCCAGGGCTTTGTCAAGCCTGACCTTAAAAATGTCTAAGGAAGGAGATTCCACCACCTCCCTAGGTAACGCATTCCAGTGTTTCACCACCCTCCTAGTGAAAAAGTTTTTCCTAATGTCCAACCTAAACCTCCCCCACTGCAACTTGAGACCATTACTCCTTGTTCTGTCATCAGCTACCACTGAGAACAGTCTAGATCCATCCTCTTTGGAACCCCCTTTCAGGTAGTTGAAAGCAGCTGTCAAATCCCCCCTCATTCTTCTCTTCTGCAGACTAAACAATCCCTGGTCCCTCAGCCTCTCCTCATAAGTCATGTGTTCCAGTCCCCTAATCATTTTTGTTGCCCTCCGCTGGACTCTTTCCAATTTTTCCACATCCTTCTTGTAGTGTGGGGCTCAAAACTGGACACAGTACTCCAGATGAGGCCTCACCAATGTTGAATAGAGGGGAACGATCACGTCTCTCGATCTGCTGGCAATGCCCCTACGTATACATCCCAAAATGCCATTGGCCTTCTTGGCAACAAGGGCACACTGTTGACTCATATCCAGTTTCTCGTCCACTGTTACCTCTAGGTCCTTTTCTGCAGAACTGCTGCCGAGCCATTCGGTCCCTAGTCTGTAGCGGTGCATGGGATTCTTCCGTCCTAAGTGCAGGACTCTGCACTTGTCCTTGTTGAACCTCATCAGATTTCTTTTGGCCCAATCCTCTAATTTGTCTAGGTCCCTCTGTATCCTATCCCTACCCTCCAGCGTATCTACCTCTCCTCCCAGTTTAGTGTCATCTGCAAACTTGCTGAGGGTGCAATCCACACCATCTTCCAGATCATTAATGAAGATATTGAACAAAACCGGCCCGAGGACCGACCCTTTGGGGCACTCCACTTGATACCGGCTGCCAACTAGACATGGAGCCATTGATCACTACCCATTGAGCCCCACAATCTAGCCAACTTTCTATCCACCTTATAGTCTATTCATCCAGCCCATACTTCTTTAACTTGCTGGCAAGAATACTGTGGGAGACAGTGTCAAAAGCTTTGCTAAAGTCAAGGAACAACATGTCCACCGCTTTCCCCTCATCCACAGAGCCAGTTATCTCGTCACAGAAGACAATTAGATTAGTCAGGCATGACTTGCCCTTGGTGAATCCATGCTGACTGTTCCTGATCACTTTCCTCTAAGTGCTTCAGAATTGATTCCTTGAGGACCTACTCTGATTTTTCCAGGGACTGAGGTGAGGCTGACTGGCTTGTAGTTCCCAGGATCCTCCTTCTCCCTTTTTTAAAGATGGGCACTACATTAGCCTTTTTCCAGTCGTCCGGGACTTTCCCGGCTCACCATAAGTTTTCAAGGATAATGGCCAATAGCTCTGCAATCACATCCGCCAACTCCTTTAGCATTCTCGGATGCAGCGCATCCGGCCCCATGGACTTGTGCTCGTCCAGCTTTTCTAAATAGTCCTGAACCACTTCTTTCTCCACAGAGGGCTGGTTACCTCCTCCCCATGCTGTGCTGCCCAGTGCAGTAGTCTGGGAGCTGACCTTGTTCGTGAAGACAGAGGCAAAGAAAGCATTGAGTACATTAGCTTTTTCCACATCCTCTGTCACTAGGTTGGCTCCCTCATTCAGTAAGGGGCCCACGCTTTCCTTGACTTTCTTCTTGTTGCTAACATACCTGAAGAAACCCTTCTTTTTACTTTTAACATCTCTTGCTAGCTGCAACTCCAGGTGCGATTTGGCCTTCCTGATTTCACTCCTGCATCCCCGAGCAATATTTTTATACTCTTCCCTGGTCATTTGTCCAATCTTCCACTTCTTGTAAGCTTTTTTTTTGTGTTCAAGATCAGCAAGGATTTCACTGTTAAGCCAAGCTGGTCGCCTGCCATATTTACTATTCTTTCGACACATCGGGATGGTTTGTCCCTGTAACCTCAATAAGGATTCTTTAAAATACAGCCAGCTCTCCTGGACTCCTTTCCCCCTCATGTTATTCTCCCAGGGGATCCTGCCCATCAGTTCCTGGAGGGAGTCAAAGTCTGCTTTTCTGAAGTCCAGGGTCCATATTCTGCTGCTTTCCTTTCTTCCCTGTGTCAGGATCCTGAACTCGACCATCTCATGGTCACTGCCTCCCAGGTTCTCATCCATTTTAGCTTCCCCTACTAATTCTTCCCGGTTTGTGAGCAGCAGGTCAAGAGGAGCTCTGCCCCTAGTTGGTTCCTCCAGCACTTGCACCAGGAAATTATCCCCTACCCTTTCCAAAAACTTCCTGGATTGTCTGTGCACCACTATATTGCTCTCCCTGCAGATATCAGGGTGATTGAAGTCTCCCATGAGAACCAGGGCCTGCGATCTAGTAACTTCCGTGAGTTGCCGGAAGAAAGCCTCGTCCACCTCATCCCCCTGGTCTGGTGGTCTATAGCAGATTCCCACCACGACATCACCCTTGTTGCTCACACTTCTAAACTTAATCCAGAGACACTCAGGTTTTCTGCAGTTTCATACTTGAGCTCTGAGCAGTCATACTGCTCCCTTACATACAGTGCAACTCCCCCACCTTTTCTGCCCTACCTGTCCTTCCTGAACAGTTTATATCCATCCATGACAGTACTCCAGTCATGTGAGTTATCCCACCAAGTCTCTGTTATTCCAATCACATCATAATTCCTTGACTGTGCTAGGACTTCCAGTTCTCCCTGCTTGTTTCCCAGGCTTCTTGCATTTGTGTATAGGCACTTGAGATAACTCGCTGATCGTCCCTCTTTCTCAATATGAGGCAGGAGCCCTGCCCTCTCGCGCACTCCTGCTCATGCTTCCTCCCGGTATCCCACTTCCCCACTTACTTCAGGGCTTTGGTCTCCTTCCCCCAGTAAACCTAGTTTAAAGCCCTCCTCACTAGGTTAGCCAGCCTGCTTGCGAAGATGCTCTTCCCTCTCTTTGTTAGGTGGAGCCTGTCTCTGCCTAGCACTCCTCCTTCTTGGAACACCATCCCATGGTCAAAGAATCCAAAGCCTTCTCTCCGACACCACCTGCGTAGCCATTTGTTGACTTCCACGATTCGAAGGTCTCTACCCAGGCCTTTTCTTTCCACGGGGAGAATGGACGAGAAGACCACTTGCGCCTCAAACTCCTTTATCCTTCTTCCCAGAGCCACGTAGTCCGCAGTGATCTGCTCAAGGTCATCCTTGGCAGTATCATTGGTGCCCACGTGGAGAAGCAGGAAGGGGTAGCGATCCGAGGGCTTGATGAGTCTCGGCAGTCTCTCCGTCACATCGCGAATCTTAGCTCCTGGCAAGCAGCAGACTTCTCGATTTTCCCGGTCGGGGCAGCAGATAGATGACTCAGTCCCCCTGAGGAGAGAGTCCCCGACCACCACCACCCGCCTCCTTCTCTTGGGAGCAGTGGTCGTGGAACCCCCAACCATAGGACAGTGCATCTCATGCCTTCCAATCGGCGGAGTCTCCTTCTGTTCCCTTCCCTCAGATGTATCATCTAGTCCACTCTCTGCCTTAGTACCTGTGGAGAGAAAATGAAAATGGTTACTTACCTGTATCTGCGTTGCTGGTACATGGACGCTCCCCTTTCTTCTTCTGGAGGTCACATGCTGCCAAATTTCTTCACCGTCCTACTGTCCCCGCTGCATAGCCTGTTCTGAATCTTCAGAACATGGTGTCCGTAGAAGCATATCCTGACGTCTGTCCAGGAAATCTTCAGTTTCTCTTATGCAACGCAGGGTCGATACCTGTTGCTCCAGACCTTGAACCTTCTCTTCCAATATGGAGACCAGCTTCCACTTTGTACAGACAAAGTCGCTTCTGTCCTCTGGAAGAAAGACAAACATGGCACATCCAGTGCAGGTCACAACAGCTGAACACCCCGCATCCATATTACCTTCTTTCTACGAGCTCAATCAGGAGTTGTAGTAACTACTCAGAGAAGCCGGCAAGATGTAAGCCTCAGCAGGCTCTCCCCAGGCAGATCCCAGGCAAACTCCCTCTGTTAGCCACTCTGCTGTTCGCTGCTCAGCTGGTTCGCAGCTGACTGGTTCATTCCCTCTGGGGTACCTGGCATTGGCCACTGTCGGTAGACAGGCATTGGCCACTGTCGGTAGACAGAATGCTGGGCTGGATGGACCTTTGTTCTGACCCAATATGGGCATTCTTATGTTCTTCTACTTGGCAAATACTACTCTGAAGTCTTACAGGAGCAGAGCTCTGAACTTTGAGACTCAAAATTGGGAAAGGCACTGCTTGTGGCAAGCCTCCACTGCTTCCTCTAAGGCAGTGGTTTTCAACCTGTGGTCTGTGGACCCCATGGGATCCGCAGACTATTTCTAAGATTTCCACCTCCATTTGAAAATTTTTAGCGATCCGCAAATGAAAAAAGGCTGAAAACCACTGCTCTAAGGCAGTATCTCAGCCTGTTCTGTCTCAGCCTGCATGTGGTCCCCTGATTTTGTGCAGGTTATAAAATTAAAATTGTTGTGGAACCTGTCACACAAACTGGGTGCCTTGGCTGCATAGATTGAAATTAATATTGTTGCATAATATATGGGATCTTGGCCAGAGGTGCTTTTAGCAATAATGAGGAAGGGTGGGGCAGTCGAAACACCCTGTTGGAATTCAGTAACCAAGCTCAGTGTTTACACTTCTCAATTCAGTAAGTAGATCCTCAACAAAAGGCAGGAGCATTAAGGAGCATCACTTATCCAGATTTAACATCATACATCCAGAAGGAGAGGAGTGAGTTTTCTTTGTTTTGCATGGAATGTACACTAACTTTTTTGCAATATTAAAAAAAAATTATTTTTAAGGGAGAGACAACCTCCTTTCTTAAAAGTAGTTTGTGGCAATTAAGTTGCTTTGATATGGGATTTTAGCATAACTGGGCTTTTACTATAAACTGTATGTAATGTACAGCAAGGTGAATGTTACATTAACGATAGTACTGAGCAATTATATGTCTTCGTATATGGTGAAGGCACTATATGTACACTAACTAGTGAAATCTACCTGTGAGGCAGGTAAGTGAACAATACTGTCTTCATTTCATAGAATAGAAAACTGAGGCAAAAGTTTTTAGTGGATGATCTGGTATTCCCGTCTAGCCTTAAGCTCTGTGACTGAGTGATTTGTCCAAATCCACAAAGGACATTGGGCTTAATTACCATGTTTAATTTCTGTTGTAATAACTCAACTTTTTTTTATGTTCCTGGAAAAAAATTGTTTTAATTAAAAAAAAAAAAATTAGGGGTTGGTTGATCTCAGTGAGGCCGGGATCTCACCCTAGATATTTATATTATATTTCAGAAAATTATCCATGTTCCAACTAAAAACAAAATAAAGTCTTCTCTGTTTTCCTTCTAAGTTATTTTTTTATGGCAAGCATAATGTACCTATTTGAACTGGGTTAATGTGTTACTTATTGTCAATAAAAGACAGGAGGCCATGAGACAACTGAAATGATAGCACTTTTATTCAAACCCCTTTGGTGACCCCACAGTGTTGGTATATAATGCAGAATGATGTGTGATATGTTCCAGGAAGAGAATAGAGTGGGTGAGAGAACAAACGTACAATACTTCCTAAAATAACTACTTTATATACTTGTAAAGTGTTCATCCCATCTGACAGGCTCCCTGGGTTTTCGATGTTGGTGTCTGATTTGCCTAGTCAGTGTATTATTGTTTTTCTCAATAGTGTTATATTTATGTAAATTACTCTGGATTCTTTAATTCCTTTGCTCTCATTGGTTTCTGTATAATGAATTTTCAAACTGTGTGCCAGCAATGAAGTTACTCTGCTCAAATCAGCCTCTTAGATTCACATGAAAGAGAAGGCAGGACAGTAAGTGAGGAGATGGAGGAATTTATTAATTGCAACGAAACTTTGACAAAAATTCACAAAAATTTTATTGAAATTTTTGTGAATTTCCCTTGGGTTTAATCTACTATAATGTAGGACAAAATAATAAAAAAATGACTGGGTGAGGTGGGCAAAGCTCCTAATTTGATTGGATTACATTGTTACCCTTCTCCTTTCCTTTATGACCACACAAAGGGGCAAGCATGAATGGAAACTTAATTCCTCTCATACTCCCCTCAGATGTCCTCAATGACTGTGCCAGAACGAGACTGTCAAATACCCCTCCCTGAGGACCTCAGTCAACTTGGCTCCCTTCCATTTGTCCTTGGGAAAATGAAATGCACTGAGGGGGATGTCTCCTGAAAGCATTTTGAGGTTTGGTGCCTCATGGGAGCTTGTGAAATTCCCAGATCTTCCTTCTTGCTTCCAGTTTTGATTGTCTGCAGAAGTTCCAGGTTTCCAAGGCTCTGGTGAGTCCTGCAGCTGTTCTGGGCCACCAGTCTGTCCTGCATGTCCAGATCCCATACCTTGATTACTTTTCCCATTCTTGTATTTCTCCCTATGAACTCTTAGGATTGACAGGAACTGCTTTGGATCTTAGCAGAATCTACAGGACCATGGCTTACAATGACCTGCTATGCTTCAGAGCTGCTCCTGTAGATCTTGAAATAATCCTTCAGGAGGCCGAGCTAAGAAGGTGGAGTATGACTCAACCTATGGAGCTTGGGGAGAAGTTGGGGAACATTGACATGTTGAGTCTTTCTGAAGAACCAGGGATCACACAATGCTCCTAAACTAGCTAGCTCAGAATTTCAGACAGAAGAGGCACTACAGGTACCTTGATATGAGGAGGTGTGTGAGAATCTGGCCATGCTCATTTTTGGATGGCTTCTCCTCTCTCTTGCTCTAGTCTCTTAGCATCTGATCAAGTCTTCCCACTTCAATATGTGTTTTCAGTTCTAGGATTTTAGCTGTGTTGTCACAAAGGTGATATTATCATTGTGGTTTATGTTCAGTTGCATTATGTGTCATTGACTAACTGAATGCTTCACTCCTTGAATATCTCTTTCAATCTTTACTGCTGTGTGAAACAATTACAGTACACAGAGCTGAGCATGGCATGGCTTTTCACTGAATCATATTTACTTTTTGCTTTATCCAAAACTTTCTACATTGTCTCTTCCCCTGCTAACTTTCTTTTCTTTGTTCTAATAGGTCAAACTTCTTGAAGCTGGTAAAAAATGAAGATGGCTGTTAAACGTTTGATGACCTATCTCTACTGGCTATATTATCAGTATAAACTGATCACCTGTAGTGAACTCATGGTACCCTGTGAAAAATTGGTCTTCTACACTGTTATTGTTCCTATGCTTGCTGCGATTGTGTACATGGTTTACATCTTTATCACTATGCAGATCAATCTTGCTTTTCAGTTTTTCTTACTTGTATTTGGAAACCAGCCTGAAAGTACTGTTTCTATTATAAAATAGCCTAGCCACCATCATGGTGGCTTTTTGATCCTGCACGTGGTTCTCCTAAACCTGTGTATTTGTTTAGAAGCAGTTTGAGGTTTACGCGAACACTGCTTTTTGTGTGTGTAAAATCTGCTTAACTAGGAATTGTACAGAAGATGAAACCAACCTTTATTCTGTAATGGACACTTTATCCTAGACATATTACTTACTGAATATTCCACTTGTCCACCTTAAGAATAATGTGCATATACAGTATTTTAGATATACTGAAATAGGAGAAATTAAATCTTTAATCCTTATAGATTAGAGCTGGTAAAAAAAAATTTCAATATTTGATGGAAAAACTATGGGGGAAAAAATTGTGGGGGGGAAACTTACATTTTCATGAATGCTTTTTGAGCAGCTTTATTAAACATACAGAGCTTACTCTTTATCATAGTGGGTAATATCTAATGTAGAATGACTTACTTTTCCTAATTAAGACTTACATACTTTCTTGAGCGGGATTTAATTCTAATTGTTTATATAAAAATGTGTGGAGAAAAACAGCATAAAATATTTATCAAAAGTGTAAGGGAGGAAGAAAATGTTAAAGTAATGTGTCAAGGCAGGGCATTAACTTGCTATATATTACTTACTTCTGCTTCTGTAGAGAATATAACTGTTAATACTTTACAAATCTTGTACAATATTTGTCATGATTTATGATCTCTTCCACAGTCCTGACTTACAGTATATAAAAAATGTGAGTCCAGTGCAACGTGACCTGAACACTGCCAGTAAAATCCTGGCCCCACTGAAGTCAATAGCAAAACTTTCATTGACTTCAAATGGGCCACGATGGTTGTTCTAAGATGAAAGCCCATCATACTGACCAATATTGTCTCATTCTCTCCTTGTACTCCCCCATCTGTCTGTCTGTCCATCTGTTGTCTTATGTTGTAAGCTCTTTGGGACAGGGACTGTCTTTTTGTTCTGTGTTTGTACGGTGCCTAGTACAATGGGGTCCTGGTCCATGACTGGGGCTTGTAGGTGCTATGATAAAAACAAATAAATAATAATAATGTTCTGAAAGAGCTTTGGCCTTGTCCTTTGCTACTTGCCCCTTTTCTCTCAGCCTTGGGTTTGTGCTGGTTATAGAATGATTTCATTATCCATTAAGATTGCCTTAGAATTATTTAAAACACACACAAAATTCCACCTCAGTTAATTGGACCCCAGAATGCCTAAATTAATTGGGCAGAAAAATCTGTTTATTACCTTGAAAGTTTTATAAGTTTTGATGAAATTAATTATAACTAATTATAACTAAAATTTTCAATTTTAATTTAAAAAAAATCACTTTGTTTTGGTTTTAAAAAACTTTTATCAAATACATTTAATCAAAATGGAACTGATTTTTTGCAAAACACTTTGATTATTTTATTATTCATTAAAAAGTTATTTTATTGAAAAAAGTGTTCAGTTGAAAAATGTCAGTCCACTCCCATCTTATTCACTGACCGTGACCCTGTTCTTCATCAGGAAACCCCCTCCCCCGTTCTTTCTGATCCCGTTACCCCCACCCCCACCCCCCAGCATTCAAATGTGTCTAAAATTAAGATATTTGTTCAATGTTCCTACTTCAGTGCAGTAGGAGAGCTGGACAGCTCAGCAGCGTGGTGCACAAAAGGGCAGCACCCATCCGGATTTAGTGCATCACACCCGGAATAAGCAGTAAGTTTTCTTGTATGTATTTGGAACTTGTAGAAATGTTTCTGGAATATCCTTCTCTTTCATTTTAAAGGCCATAGAATCTTCTTGTTAAAAATAGTTCATGGCTATTAAGCTACTTTGTGGGTTGTTTGTATGAACTGAGATGTTGCGACGCTTTCTGGGGTACCCAACGTTATGAGGCACCTCACTATCACCTGCTGGTAGCATGAGGAAGCCTTGTCTGTCCCTGCCGTGAGTCAGCTCTCCAATTTCATGGTTTCCTGGCAACAGAAAGCCCTCTGTTCTTGGCTCTCCTGTCACTCTGCAGGTTAGTAATTGGCACACTCCAGCATTTGCGCCCTGTGAGCATTTCCCTGGATTGTCCAGCTGCTGGTCCACTGGACACTGGAAGTATTTGCAGATTTGCTTCTTCCCAAGAAGCAGTACAGCCCAGCTTGCCAGTTTCACCTCTGATGGCTTCTCAGCTTAACACACAACGCTTGGATGTGTTTATAGTGAAAACAAGTGTATGTCTATTTAACAAGGAACAGAGATTCAGGCAGTAAAAGTAGACGTAATGGTTACATATAAAATAAAATCACAACACACATTCTGGAACCTAGACTTAATTAACAAGATGCTCTTGTGTCTAACCAAGTATTGCTCACCCAAAGTCCTTGCTGTACCTTGACAGGTTGGCTGTGACCTTCCTTTCATTAGACGAGCATGCTGTCAGCTTGCCTCCTTGGTGAAGGATCCAGTATGTCCCTTTCCACTCTAAGATACACCTGAACAATCCTTTGTCTTTGTTCATCAACAGGACATGCCCCTGTTGTTTGTTTCTTCCTGTAGATTTCTTCTCTTGCACATTTCACAATATCTCAATTAGACCTTTTGTCCATATGCAAATAACCATACATTATGAGGCACAGTGTACCAAATGGCCAGTACCCAAATAGTCAGACAGGGAGATAGATATCTGTCACCTTCTGGAGTATGCCACTTCCTGGTGGCCTGCCTTAACTCCTAGACCTTAAGAATGTAATTTTTGGTACAGATATGTAACTCCTCAGATATTATCAGTACATACCTTTTACAATGATTATGATGACCAGGGAGCTACAGGCTCTTGATGGAAACCTCACATACCACCCTGTTGTGAACTATTTGCAGATCTCTCACCCAAGGGATGCCTTTAAAACACTATGTATCCCCTGTGTCCTCTGCCAGAGATTCCTCACCAAGAGGCCCCTCTGTCACAGATGTATATAGATAATATGTATAAGCTGAATGTTCTAATGATATCACTTGAAGATATTGATGTTCATCACTTATACAGCTCTACGCATTCAAGGCATGGAACAAACATTAACTTCTACAATATCATCTGCAAACATTTTCCCAATTTGCAGTTAATGAAACTGAGTCAGGGTGTGTAAATGACTGACTGAAGCTCAGAAGGGCAGTTTGGGCCTAACTAACTCATTTCATTTCTGTTGAGTTGGATGGATGTTCTTTGAGCTCTGGAAACAGTTTCTCCTGTCTTCCATTTCTGAGGTGCTTTTCGTATCAGAAACTCAGGTGCATATTGTGTCTCTGCTCATTCCTCCTTTCCTGACACACCCACCTTGGGGAAAGGTCACAGGCTGGGGTGATGAGTCCCTAGAACTGCTCCCTCCAGCCTGGATCAGGGGAAGGGGACCTTGCTGCAGTCCTCCCAAAGTCTGGGAGAGAGGGGTGACGAGCCTCAGGAGGAGCAGAGGTGAGGCTTAGGGGGCTGAACTGCTGGAGGCACAGGAGGATGAGCGATTTGGAGGTGTGGGCAGAATTAATTGCTGGGCAGGGATGTGCTGAGTTGGAGGTGAGAGCTCCTGCAGTGGGAGCCAACATCACGTCTTACCTCAGGGGTGGCCAACCTGTGCTCCAGAGCCACAAGCGGCTCTTCAGAAGTTAATATGTGGCTTCTTGTATAGGCACCGACTCCAGGGCTGGGGCTACAGGTGCCAGCTTTCCAATATACCAGGGGCTGAGTGCTCAACCTCTGGCTCTTTTACGGCCCTATCCCCACTCCACCCCTTCCCGTCTTCTCCCCTGAGCGTGCCGTGCCCTTGCTCCTCCACCCAGAGCCTCCTGCATGCCACAAAACAGCTGATCGGGAGGTGCAGGGAGGGAGGGAGAGGCACTAACTGGCAGGGCTGCCAGTGGGTGGGAGGCGCTGGGAGCGGGATGGGGAGCTGCTGATGTATTACTGTGGCTCTTTGGCAATGTACATTGGTAAATTCTGGCTCCTTCTCAGGCTCAAGCTGGCCATGCCTGCCTTACCCAATACATTTCTCACAAACAGGATGGCCAGAGAGAGTTTTAAAAATCACCATAGACCAAAAAATGCAATCTAATCTTTTGTTAAAATAATAAAAAAACCCTTGTGTTGTGGGCTTATCTTATGATTTTTTTGGAGGTCTGACTCATGATTTTTGATCTCTTGAGATTGGCAATATGGAGTAACTGAAGACAATTGTGAAAAGCCCACACTAAATGCAGCATACTAAGTATTTGCCTGGGAAATAGGAACTTCAGAATTCTAATCTTTGCTCTGCCACTGACACACAGCTTGGCCTTGAGTGAGTCACATCACTTCTCATTGTTTCATATTCCCCACCCTGTAAAATGGGGAGGATAATTGCATGTGTCAAGACTTTGAGGATCACACAGTTAATTATAGCACTTTTAAAAAACTAGTGTAGCTGCAGAAATGGATTTGTACAGTAACTAGTTATTAGTTCTTATGAAGGGTAATTCTGATTAAAAATGTAACTTGTTATACTTGAAGATGTTAATAGCTGCTGTCAAGCATGTGAGATCTGTACGCAATTACAGACTTCGCTAAAACTGGTGGGTATGCAGCAGCTAGCCATCCTTCATCAGGCTAAATAGAAGACCGCAGAAGCCAGTGTCTGAGGTGCTAAGCCACATGCAAATCTGAGCCATGTGGACTGAAGGATTCTTTGTGGACTGATTGCAAGTGCAGGGGCTGGGGGGCATTGACTGTTTACAGCTGTGTGTGTCTGTGTGAAAGTAACCAGAAAGCCAGACAGCAGCCTTGGGCATTTCTGAAAGGGAACAGAGACAGAGCTCTTTGGGGCACAGGATTGGCTGGAAAGGTAGGCTTGGAAATTATTGTTAGTAAGGAAACTGCCTGCAGCTGTTTGTTTCTACTGTGTTCGGGGAAACAGGGCTTTTGTATGTGCTTTGTAAATAACCAGGATTTTACTGAAGAATATTACCTGCTGTGTATCATCCATTCCTCCTCCTAAAGGAAACAAGCCAGAAAGGCCCCAAATATTGGTGAACTGCTCGGGCCAAATGGCAACAAACCAAATGAGTTTTATTAAATATCAAATGGAACATCTTGTGCCCCTATTATAGATACAAATATGGTGAGATCTGTAAGCAGCATGACAAATATTAAAAAAACAACCTTTCCACTATGGAAATCCTTAATCCTAGTTTGGCTACATTTAAAATAATTAAACAGAACATCATAACATGGCAGATAATAAGGCTTATGATTTATTGTCTGCGTAATCATCTTATTGCTTCAGCCACACTTGTGGAATCATCAAGTGATGTGTTCTCTAAATTTGCTGAGAAACTCTGTATTTTTTGTCTTTTTTTAGGCCTTGACTCTGTAATCTGCTGCATGTGGGCAGATCCCTACAGCCACAAGGAGCCGCCCTGACTTACATGGGACTCCATATAGACTTTTTTTTTTTTCTTTTGAGCAGAGAAATCTCCATTTATTGCCCTCCATGACCCTTCCACAGAGCCGCACCAAGGTGAGATCCACAAAGGTATTTAGGCACTAAACTGCCTCTTCAGGGTTGGGACCAGTTTATGGTTCTAGGGCAGGGTAAAGGTTTTGGACAGTTTGTGGCTCTGGGCAAGGGTTAGGTTTAGGGCTGATGTGTGGTACCAGGCTAGGGATGGTGCCAGTTTGTGGCCCAAAGCTAGGGTTAAGGTTGTTGCTGGTTCCAGTCTAGGGTTATGGATGGTACTGGGACTAGCTGTTTGAAGCAAAGCCTGCCTGACCCCCCTGGGTCCAAGCTTGGGTGGCTAACTCAAGCTGCAACTTGTGCCACAACATCTACACTGCTATTTTTAGTGCACTAATTTGAGTGAAGCTAGCATGAGTCTATCTTCCCATGCTGGGAATTACACTTCCCAGCTGCAATGTAGACATACCCTTGCTGGTCCTTGAAGTAGGGTTAAGGTTTGTAACTGTTTTTGGCCCTATGCTAGGGCTAAGCATGGGGTTTGTTGATGGCCCTGAGCGGGGTTTAGGGCAGGGGCCAGTTGATGGCACTTGGCTAACATTAGGATAAGGATCAGTTGGTTGGTCTGGGTTAAGATTAGGGTTGCAGCCAATTGTTGGCCCAGGACTAGTGTTTGTGCTGGGACCATTTAGTGACGCTAGACTACTGCTTGAGTTGAGGTTTATTGTTCAATAGCTAAGGCTATTGTTGAGGCCTTGATTTAAAGTTAGCGTTTGGCCAATTAATGGTCCAAGGCTAGAATTAGGACTGAGGCTGGGTGGTGGCCTCAAGGTAGTGTTGGGGGTTTGTCCTGTCTGTGAATCTAGGCTTTGTTTATCTGTGTGAAATTATCTTGGTTCCAGTCTGAGTGCTAGTGTACATGTATCAGAGACCCAAACATCACAATTGTCCACAGCCCTCATAATGTTCCTTAGCCATGTTACTAGCATCATCAATTGCCACTGGATGGAATATGCAGTGCTTTTAGAATAGTCACTATTGCTAGAGAACCCCCAGGCATACATGAGTAGGAAACATTACTTTTGCATCAATACAATACACAAAATTGCTATTAGTTTGTTTTAATTTTTATTTTGATTTATACAAAGAACAAAATGGAGGGACAACTCTCCACGGTTCTAGGTGCCTGTGCCATAAACTATGCAAACAAAATTAAACTGCCCACAGAACACCAAATTCTCATCCCCTCACAAATCTGATTGCCTTTAAAAGCTCTCCTTTGAAGCAACCCATGTAAATAGACGTGCCTTGCCCTGAGCCCTAAAGGGCAATACACTTGTGCTATTTTGGACTGGGGGAAACCTGTTCCAGAGCTGAGAGCCCCTCACAGAGAATGCCCCTTCTTATTTAAATCAAGAGGGATCCAGCTCAAGTGCCCTGTTGACTCAAATTTCTCAGCAACAGAATATTTGTCTGTTTAATTATAAGAACAGTAGATGTAACTATGTGCTGAAAGGTGTCTGGCAAACAGCTACAGCACCATTTCAAATGATTTTAATCAAGACTATATCCTTGTTTACCTATGAGATGACTGTGCAGTCAGCCTATACCAATTAGAGCATGTATTTAAAAACCACCAGCTTCTTAGTGGTGTTGCTCTGATCCCTGATTAAGCACCGGCTTGGGTTGTTCTGGGTTGGTAATCTTGGCTGTTTGTATGTGGGAACAACAATCCCAGATGCAGGTTTTGGAACTAGACAGGTGTTCATAGAATTTATAAATCTTTTCTTAGTGTGGATTGGATCTGCAAACAAGTTTGTTATGCTCTCATTGCAGAGGCTCTGCTAAATATGTACTCTTTGTTGTTGTTAAACAGCAGCTAAATTACAACTCTGTCTTATTCCTAACCTGAGAGGGTAATTGCTATGAGGACTATATAGTATGTTCTAAAATTAAATAGTCTGGCTAGCAGGCTAAAGGGACTGATGATCAGCAGACTCCTTGTGTAACAAATCTGGTCTTTTAGGTATAGTAGCTTTCTTGATGAAGCATGAAATAGCAAATGTATAACAAAGGGAGTTTCTCATTGTCTCAGTACGGAAAATGTTGTGTTTGTGGCTGAAGAGTGCAAGTCAACAATCTGCACACAAGATGTACAGCTAGGAGTTTCTTTAATTTCTGACAGCAGTGAACAAGCTTGAAGTTGCTGAATACTACAGTAGCAAGGAATACAGTACAAACTTGCTCCCTCTAGTGACCAAGTGGGGTATGAGTACTTTATACTCATAAAGAAAAGGAGTACTTGTGGCACCTTAGAGACTAACCAATTTATTTGAGCATAAGCTTTCGTGAGCTACAGCTCACTTCATCGGATGCACAGTGCCACAAGTACTCCTTTTCAATTTGCGAATACAGACTAACACGGCTGCTACTCTGAAACCTGTCTTTATGCTCATAGTAGGGGACATCCCTTGCCTCAATTAAGGTGGGTATGATCTTTCTGTTTAAGAAATGATTTTTTTCCAAAGTTGTTTAACATGCATACTCTTGGAAGTTGCTGTGCATCATCAGTACAGGGGGGTAGAGTTGGTGCGAATGTGAAATTTCTTGTTTATGAAGTTCCTGAGCGACAGTGGCCAGAAGATAAGGACCCATCAGTAAAACATTCACATTCTTAAGGATTTGTTTGCACATACCTGTGGCTCATATTGTTGCACTGATTTCCTTTGAAAACTGATGTTGCCCATGGGTTTGATCTCAGGAGCTCATTTGTGAGCAACACAGGGAGCAATATACTTGTGAGCACTACTCCTTGAGCCCAGGGACCTGGAGTTTGAATCTTGCCCTGAGGGGAGTTGCATGCTATGCACATTAATGCTCTTAACCTACTTTTGTTGGTGTCTGGGTTATACTGGGATTCCTTGGTGGTGTGTACAATTTTGAAGATGTTCAGCACATCACACGTGTACCCCAATACCATCTACTTGTCTGCCCAAGACGAACCAGAGACAGTAGTGAACAGTACTGTGTCTGGGATATGAAGCCTGGTATGGGGATGTGAGTCCAGGCTGATGTGACAGGAACTAGCTGCGGCTCTGAAAATGATACTAGGCAGTATCATTGGCACAAGAGTCTTGGCTAGGATAAATCAGTTCCATTGCTGAACTCCTGCTGGACAGCACTAGACATGACAGAATGGATCTGTGTCCCGCTGTGGGAACGGGTATGTTCAGTTTGCTAGGATTGGGGATGAGAATACTCACTGAGATCCATACCTCTCAGTGGTATTGTTTTATTTATTTCTATAGGGTGTTCTTATTCCAGTCAGACCTGAGATGAAGGGGCCACCTCCCATCTCTGTGTGCAGAGCTCCTATATTAGTACACAGAGTAGATTTTGGTTCAGATAGTAAATGAGATGTGCCAAGGAAACCCATTGTACCACTCTTATAAATGCCCTTCACTCTCCGTGCTCTGAAAAGGAACAAGGCAGTCTTAGGCAACCTTAATTCTTCATTAACAACATGTTTTGAAGTGACTTATCCTGAGTATGACATTTGTGAAGGAAAAGTTTGAAACATAACCTACTGCTTAAAAGAACACCTTTCTGGGAGTGCCTTCTGCACTGCCAGGGACATACTGGCTCTATCATCTGTCACATGTGAATGTGAATTCATCTCTACATATAACCTGATTCGACGGAGAACCCAAATAGCTCTGAGATTGAATCAGAAGCATGAATCTACAAAGAATTTAATTAAAACCTATTTCCATGACATGCAGGCTCCATGGGTTTGATTAAATCTAGACACTGAACACTTTTAAAACTGACTCTCTAATGCACTTAGATCCTCTGCACTTTTGGGGCATTTCCTCAGCCTGTGTGAAGCTCAGCCAGTGTAAATTGTCAGAACTCTATTAAAGTCAACGCAGTCATGACAGTTAACACCAGCTGAGGATCTGTGCCCTGTCTAATAGCTTTGTTTACAAGACTGAATATTCAAAGTTCCATAAGGGACCCTTTCTCTCTTACCTAATCCAAAGATTTTTGTACCATGCTAATCATCATGGACTCTGAGAACCTTACAAGTTTTTAAAATTATTTTATTAGTAACTTCTATTACTTAAAAAACAGAGGAATACTTGTGGCACCTTAGAGACTAACATTTATTTGGGCATGAGCTATCATGGGCTAAAACCCACTTCACTGGATGCATGCAGTGGAAAATACAGTAGGAAGATATTAGCCCACGAAAGCTTATGCCCAAATAAATTTGTTAGTCTCTAAGGTGCCACAAGTCCTTGTCGGGTTTTTTTGCTGATACAGACTAACACATCTACCACTCCGAATTCTATTACTTAAGTTTCTCTCCTACACTGAGATTTTTATGATGCTGTTGAACATGGGAAACATAAGTCAAACAATTGAGATTTGCATTTAGTTTTGAAGACACTGAGAGTCATTGTTATATAGTGGACATGTTCTGGAGTGAGTTGCACAGCTGTGTCCAACTGCCAAGAAAACTCCGCAACTCATGTTCATGAATTTTACTCTTCTTGTTAAAGGTGCCGTTGTTCTGGTGGAACATGGCTGACATGAGTGGCCTTTGCTGTGCAGAGAGAGAGGTTTGGAATCCCAAGCCTCCCTCTGGCCTGGACTTAGGTGCCTATGACCCTTTGAGGGGCAGGTGGAATGACCCCTCTCATCAGCAGTTCCTGGGTGCTAAATTCAAGGCTGTAGATTCCACCAGGTCACAAGGTACCTGAAAGTTAGATACTGGAACACCCATGTCCCTTTGTGAATCTAGTCTTGCATCTGTAAACAAGAACTGTGAAATAATGGACTGAGCAACGGCTGGAAATAAAGAGTTCTACTGCTGGCCCTGCCACTGATGTGATATAACCTGGACAAACCTTAGGCACCCAATTTTGAAAATGTTGGCTTTAACCAATCGGGGCCTCGGTTTCCCCATCTGTTAAATGAGGGTAAGAATACATACCTCACAGGAGTGTTGTGATGCTTATTCAGTCTGTCTCTGTAAAGTGATTCAAATGCCTCATGTACAAGGTGCTAGATAAATTTGGAAATTGATTATTATAATAAATATTTAGTTTTAAATCTGCTGGAAATCCCAGCCTAAATAACAGGGAATGGTTTTGAAATATGTTCTCTGGAGTGTTCTGCCTGGCCCAGAGGCCCTGTTTGTTCCACTCTCCAGCAATGCTGCATGATGTTTAATTATCACAGGATATTATTGATGGTTGGAATGTTGTCTTAAAGTCCCTTTACAATTGAAGTCATTACCTGTAAATCTAAACAGAACACAGCTGGTCTGGTCTCCAGAAAATGATCAGTACAAACTGAACGAGATTCATTTCTCTGAGTGTTTAGTACCGACTGTTGTGTTTTAAGGGCAGAGCAGTTGTGGCAGGGAAAGTGGCCATTGTGCTCTTGTTGATCAGATTCCTACCGATGCCATTTACATTAGGGAATATTGACAAAAGGTGGCCTCTCCTATGAATTTCCCACTCTCCACTTCTCTTTGTTAGAAAATGTCAATCAAACAAAGCTGCCGCCAACCAACTGCCCTGCGTAATGGATTTTGACTGTGGATGGTGCCTTTCAAGTAAAGCACTCATCCTTTCAAGCAAAATATACACAACTATTTGCTGAAGAGTCCAGTGTATTTGTTTGTGTGTTATAACCACAATACTCCACTCTCTAGCACAGGCTTTTTTAGTAACAAAAAGAAGAGCTCTGTATAAGCTTGATAACTTGTCTCTCTCGCCAACAGAAGTTGGTCCAATAAAAGATATTATATCGCCCATCTTGTCCTCTCTCAAAAGAAAAACAAGTGTTTAAGGCAACCAGAAATCTTACCTATTGATTATCCCTGCAGAAAGGCAGAGTCTGAACATTCCTTGGGCAACAAGCATTTTCAAAATGGACTCTCTCTCTGATAATCCTGCTAGATAGAGCCCTGGATCCTAGTCCACCCAGGGCCTGATCCTGTGCCCAGTGATACCAATGGGAGCTTTGCCCCTTATGGAAGTGGGTGAAGGGACAACCTCATAATCTCCATTGAACTTCCCTGGAGGCTGAGGGGCAATAATCTAAAATATGCATGGAGCTTTCATTTGGAGCTATCATGCCCAGCTAGTTTAAAATTCTTCTCTGAGTTTCCACACTCACTCTCTAACTGTATCACTCTGGTGGTGGTTATGCACTGAATGTATGATTCTAACATTCTCTGTTCTAATTGGCTCTTTGATTAATCTTACTAAAAAATTGCCTATTTATCCACTGTGGTAAAGAGAGGCATAAAAGTTTTAAGATGTAATTTTAAAATAGTGTTCAATGAAGCTTGTCAAAATTAACAGTGCTACCTTTTACTACTTCACACTTTTTAAAAAAATAAACTCTGTAAAAAATGTAGAAGTCAGATACAGGACCTCATGAAAACAATTCAGTGCAGAATGTTAGGCTTTTCCCTAGACAACTGAAAATGAATCTCTGTTCCTAAGGCCATTTTAAACTTCAGGAAAATGTTTGAGACCAGTGGTGCTCAACCAGGGGCAGGTGTACACCTGGGGTACACAGAGGTCTTCCAGAAGGTACATCAACTCATCTAGATATTTGCCTAGTTTTACAACAGGCTACGTAAAAAGCACTAGCGAAGTCAATACAAACTAAAATTTCATACGGACAATGACTTGTTTATACTGCTCTATATACCATACACTGAAATGTAAGTACAATATTTATATTCCAATTGATTTGCTTTATAATTGTATGGTAAAAATGAGAAAGTAAGCAATTTTTCAGTAGTAATGTGCCTGACATTTTGTATTTTTATATCTGATTTTGTAAGTGATTTTGTAGTTTTTAAGTGAAGTGAGAACTGGGGAAGGCAAGACAAAACAGACTCCTGGAAGGGCTATAGTAGTCTCGAAATGTTGAGAACCACTGCTCTAAACGTCACCCATACATCAGCTTAATCCCAGAAGCCTCAGGATGTCTGTCCTTTATTAACAAAACTTAACCCTGCGGAGAAATGGGTCACTCTGAACAAAATACAAATTTAGGGATAATGGGGGAGTTAGATTTAGGCTTTTTCCACTGTGGGCAATTCTAGTAATTCATTGGCAAACTACAGCAAAATGTGATTGCTATAAAAAATCTCTTTGGTAGGAGAAAGTAATTATTTAAGCCATTGCTCCTGAGGAAAAATGAGGATAAGGCAAGGCTGGAATTTGATTGGAAGCCATATTCAGTTTCCCATTGTAGGAGTTTTATTTTTGAATGAACAAACCTGTGGCTGTTTTGAAGACAAAGGCTCTCCTGTGCTGACATGGAATCTCTTCAGCTGCTTACAGTGAATTCTTTTAAAAATACTTTCAAAAGGAAGGTAGTTTTTGTTTCTAGTCTCACTACAAGAATTTCACTTTCAAGGCCCTTTATAACCCATCAGTGCCCTACCTATCATCTCTCATTCACTGCGATATTGATTCCTGCCTCCTATCTGCCAATATTGCCAGCTTCCATTGCCTGCTTTTTCCCATGCTGCCCCTCAGGCTTCGGAGAAGCTCTTTGTAAACATCAGCAAAGTTACCTCAAGTCATTACTCTCCTTTGCTGTGGTGCCTACAAAAAACTGGACAATGGTTTGGTTATTGGTGTCCTGAAACCTTAGCCTAATATTATCTCATTGTTTCTTTGTACTCCCCCATCCATCTGTCTTAGTCATTGGTTGTCTCTAGTGTTATACTTAGTTTGGAAGCTCTTTGTGGCAAGGACCAACTTTTTGTTCTGTGTTTGTACATAACCTACCACAGCGGGGTCCTGGTCAATGAATAGGGCTCTTAGATGCTATGATAATACAAATTAGTTAAAAGTACATTTCAAAGGTTGGACATCATGTAGCCATTTTGGACAGGCCTATTTTATTCATGCTAATACATTGGACATATCATTATTTTGTGTTTAAACTGTGGTAGTACACATCAGTCCCACTGTTCTAGGCACTGTATAAGTGTACATGAAGACGCAATTCATGCCTCAAAGAGCTTATGATAATTTTTCCTTTAACTCCAATTTAGGATTCATCCACATCCGTGCTCAGTCAAATCTTGAAGTGATTATTAACTTTAAATCGACTTCTGTGTAATGTAAAGAGAGGAGGGCCTTTCTCTGTAAGCTGCATCTCTGCTTCTACAAATATGTATTTTTAAAAAGTAGCTCTGGAATCAATTAACATATAAAAAGGTCTTGCAGGCTGCGGTGTAGGCAGTAAATGACAGTCCCTTATCTGGTGCAAATTAAGTACTTGTTATCAGATTACCAGCTACTACTAGTATAATCAAGAAGGGTATATGTAAAGCAGCAGCCAGTGAAGTATGGACTGAACCTTTTTTGGCTCTTGGCTCTTTTGAATGCTAAAGGGAAATTATCAAGGCTGGAAGGTCTAAAATTAGATTAGCTTTGATTGATTTCAGATAGGCACAATACACTGCTAGTCTGCTCTGCCTGCCAGCTCTTCTTGTGAAGGTTACCAGCTGGCAGACAAATGCACAAACAGCCAGCAGGAATCTTGTTTATTTATCTAGCATGTTTGGAGTGAATGGCACTTTCTGAATAAGACCCTTGGTCAGAGCTGGTTACAGTCTAATTTAGGCTAATAAGGAGAAATGGTATTAAGCTACAGAAAGGAGGGGAAACAGAAACCTGCTGTTTGGAGAGCACTAGTCACACACAACTTGGGTTATTTCATTTTGTGGTTTTGGGGGGTGGGTTTGTTGAATGGGCATTTCTGGTATATTTACAGGAGGATCCAGCATATGGGAGCAGATAGTGATAGCTGAGGTTGGTGAGGAAGAAAGGAAATGTCAGCAGGGGAATGAAAGAGGTTGGCCCAGGAGCTGGTGTGTGGCCTAGCTGAAAAGCTGGGATAACTTTTTAACACAACTCTCTCCTACATTTCTCAACAGCTGGAATCGTGTGTTTAAAAGTTAATTTTTAGGGAAGGTTAGATTTTTGGGTATATAAGGTCACTTTAACGAGTGAGTACAGCATATTGCAGGCCTGGATAATATTCCCTATGCAGACAGAGATGATTTGATTTAAAGTTCTAAATTTCCATACTAAATTGCAGCTCAAAGGGATTTTTGTGGCCAAGTTTATTCACGCTACCTCCATTCCTACTGGCAGGTGTAGCTACAATACAATATTTATTATAAAATCCATGTTTATTACAGTGAAGATTCACTTCGGTGACACAGATGAATTCTCATAAAAAGATGTTTTTAAAAGCCTTGCTTTTATTTTCTATGCTAGAGCTGAACTATGGATCTGGCATAAAGTGTATAACTTAAACCAGATCTCAACAGTTTCAGAGTGTTTTTTTTACTGCTATTTGATGTAGTGAAAACTTTAACCAGTTCCTGGGAGAGGAGCTCAGTGTGTCACTAGTACGCAATGATACGTAACCATCTCTAAGAACGGCAACTCCACACAATGCCAAAAGTGCAGCTAAATAAAAATGCCTGCGAAATCTGCATTTTTCTGTACAAATGAGGATACTGAGCCATATGGTCTTCTTAAAAGCAAGTTACAAAATTATGAAGCATAATCCAGAAGATAATTGAGCCGAATCAAACTCAAACCAAAACCTTGACCTCAATGAGAATTGATTTGAGCCTTAAGGGTACATCTACACTATGCAGTAAGTAACCTGTGGGACTCAGGTTTGTAGACTCAGTGTTTCCAAGCCTACGCTTGAGCATCCACACTGCATTGTAAACCCATGCCTTCCAACTGTGTTCATGTGTCTATACTGCGCTACATTGACCTGAGTCAAGCTGTTTCTGGAGGCATATCTGCCAGGGTTCCAAGCACCCTTGTAAGATACAGCCACTCTAGGGCATGATTCTTAGTGGATTTTGGAAAAATTTGTCTGTCCACCTGTTACACCCGACCAAGCCCTTTTTGAACCTGCACAGTCCTACCAGCCAGAGTTGTTAACATGGATCCAAGCTTGGTGGAAGAACTTCTCCAGCTCCCTCTCAGTGCCTATTTCAGAAATGAGAGCGTCTGTGACACTGGGGGACACTTCGGTGGCAGTATTTGACCTGCTGAAGGCACCTCTTCCCCCACCCCCCCCAGCTCTGATGCTGCTCATGCCTGTTGCCATAGCTGCACATTCCCTTTATGTAAACCACTTCTGGAGCAGGGCTACAAACACAGACTGGTGAGATCATGTTGTCATGAGGATGTAGATGACTAGCAATGGCTCTATAACCTTTTTGCATAAAGACGCAGATGTGTCTGGAGGTTTGCCCAGACCCTTCAATACCAGGACACAATGAGGAAGGCCATATTCAGCCACAAGTGGATTGCTGTAGCCATCTGGAAGTTAGCTACCCTAATCTGATATAGGTCTGTTGCTAACCAGTTTAGAGTTGGCAAGTCAACTGTGGGGGTTGTTGTGGGAGGTTTGTGAGGCAATTTGTGGTGTACCCAGAAGGGGTTGGCATTGCAAATATTCCTGAAATAAGTGCTGGCTTTGAGAGAAAACGCTTTCTACACTGGTCAGGGGCCACTGATGGGGCTCATGTGTCCAATAGTTCATTCTCTGCAAGGAGCACTAGACACAGATGGCAAGGGGTACATCATTATACAGCCCCATCTACAGAGGCAGATTTATAGACATGAACATGGGTTGCAGTGGCAGGGTGCATGATGCCAGGGTTTTACAGAGATCAGGACTTTACCTTCATTGACAAACAGGGACGTTATTCTCACTGAATGATGTTATAAATGGAGTCACCATCCTCACCCTGTATTTCCATGGCTAGGGCTATAGATTTATCAGGGAGGAGGGGAACAAAGGTCATGGATGTCATGATTTTTCTGTTTATTACTTTTTTTTCCTGTGTGAGATTTTCCCAAAGGCTGGGTCACTGGCCCAGTGTGGAGGGGAGACCTGAAGGGGGGGTTGGTTGTAGCACCACCAAGGTTTGCCCTCCCCATCCTCCTTGTGACAGGAGGTTGGGAAGGTCAAACCTGAGCAGAGCTAGGTCACAACACTGAGTGGGGGGCTGGGCCCAGCCCTAAGGGACAAGTGCTATAGGAGCCACCACTGCCTGGGGTGAGTGTGGGGCAGGCTTGCTCTCCAGTCTCCACCCCAGAACCTTCCCTCCTCTTGAGATGTGGTTAGGGGTATAGTGCTGGGGCAGAGGGTGGTTGGTACCCCCACACTGGGCAAGTAGGGCATTTTTTTTTTAAATAAAAAATCAGGGAGAAGTCACAGTAAACAGTAATTGTAACTTACTAAATTTAGTGACTGATCCATGATTTTTTATTAAAAAAAAATGCTGTGACAAATTACAGCTCAAGTCATGACTTCTGAACCTGACTACAATGGGCTTGGGAAAAGGAAGTTCAACTACCCATTCAGTAGCTGTAGGATGGTGGTTGAATGTGCATTTGGCAGACTGAAATCCCATTGGCTGGGCTTTCAGAACCATTATCAATGCTACCTGTGTTGTTGTAGGCTGTGGCATTCTGGACCTCTGGGAGGACAAAGGAGAAACTGTCAACCAAGAATAGATTCAAGCAACTCCTGGATTTCCGAACTGGCACGCACAGCCAGAAAGTGCATCTGTCATAACTAGGGCTGCATGCCCATGTACAGCAGAAATGATGGATGCTTTGTGCACCTACATAACAGGTTTACTTGATCCCATGCAGCAGGAGGGAAGTGGTATTTGTAATTGAGCTGTCCAACAGGACAGGGGCTTGAAATATAAACTGGATTATAGGATTAATTATGGGAATTCTTGTTCACATGGCCATGTCAGGGATTCTTAATTTTTCCTTCAATCCCAGGAAAGCTATCAAAGTTGAGGGTCTTCACAACAAACTATTAACCTAATCTTAAGAGAAGCTCGCTTTGGTTGGACCCCAGTCCTGCCCATCTTCTGTGTTTCAATCTTGTACATCACAAAAATACATGTAGGAAGGAATGGTCCACACCTAAGTCCAATTCCTAGGCTGTGTATGATACAGTTAGAGACTATATCCTCTATTGAATTGACGCTAGACTAGACATTAGGTCTTCTTTTAACTTTCTACCTCTTTAAATTTTACAGTGAAGCAAGGAGAGAGAGTTTCTTCCTTACTTCACATTCTAGTTACTTTGCATCTTTTTAGAAGAGTTAAAAAGATGGTGGCAAGACTGGTTTTACTGCCTTGTCTAGGTTTATCCTTTCTATCCCATTATAGATTTGAGAAACCTGAAAGCTCTCATGCAATTCCACCAATCACTATGCAGTAAAAACAAAAAAAACTGAAGGATGTCAATATTTCATATTCTGTTATACCAGAACAATTGCACATTTTGACCATGCCCTCTTTGGTGTTACTCACTTAATTGTTATAAGTTTTAAACAGTTGACAGTGACATTTTGTTAATATACTGAGTTATTTGCTAATAACAAGTGTTCAGAGTTCTAAGTTTCAAATGTAAGATTCACAACTGGAGATATTTATTCATGTTAAATTAACATATGGATACTGGCATTTAGGATAGTGCAGTATATCCTACAATGAGCAAGGATGGCCAAGCTTTGTGATTCAGAGGGCTGTACTGGCAACTGACTTACATATTTTACATAAAATCCTTATGCACACAGTAGAGGAACAAACAGTTTACTTGTATTTACCAGAAATTTTGCTGAATAAATTCATACTACATCTTCCATTCAAAGCTCTTAAAGCACTTTCCAAGCAAATCTAGCCTAACAACTCTCCTGTTAAGAAGAAAAAGGTCTCTTTTACAGGAGAGGAAGCTACAGAAAGTCTGGCAGAATCAGGAACAGAACCCATCGCTCTTGACTCCTCATCTTGCATCTTAACCTCAAGACAATCATGTGGATACACCTGCAGTTTCAGCTTGCACTCACATTGCAGAAGTCATAGGGAGAAGGCAGCAGGAGAACATCTGAAAAACTTGCAGGCCTTATGTTGTGACACCTTCATCAGGAGTTTGATTTTACTAAATCTGATCCTCATCAGCAGTTTGTATAGCACACACACTTATTTATGGGTAAGATGTTTACGTGCACAGCCTTTTATATTCACAAGACTACATGAATGTCTACAATTAGTTCAACAGTTCATTACATTTATTTCTGGGCAGGATAGTTTCTCCTCAAGAGAGTACAATGATTGCATTTATTAATGCATATGCTTATTGTGTCATCATATCAGAACCCTCCCCACCAGTGGCATCCTGGGAGATATGGAGTTCCTCTAGCATCTCAGCCAGACTGATTCGTGGAGCACCTTCATCATCTGTGTCACTTTCCACTGGAATTTTTGAATCTAAAAAACCAAAAGAAAAACCAAATAAGGAAATAATAGCTCCAAGAAATTTCCTAGCTTAAAGCAATGAATACACCCTGTCACTTTCATACAGGCTGCTGCATTATAGACCAATCCTTCCTACAACTGTTCTTTCCCCCCAAATTAGACTTCCACGCCAATCCTACCTTTGTTGCAAATACAAAACATGAACACACGGTAATCAAAGGCTGTAAAATACCTGTTGACATTATGACCTCAAGCAATATGCATTTTTCTAAGTGTATGTCACTTTACCCTGAGCATTCAAATCCTTCTGAATTACCAGAAGCTAAATAAAATCTGAAGTCACAAGTGTTTTGACTTACCTTTATAAATATTGACATTCCTTCTAATTGTCTCATCTTCTTCAAGATCTTCAAGGAAGTCCTGGTACTGCCTAAAAAAGCAACAAACTCAATTGAATACATTAACTCTTCTCTTTTCCTTTAGAATTATGCAAACTCTGGAGTCTGGCAGGCTAGCAGCCCAGTGGAATCATGCCAGATAACTATTTAGGCCAATCCTAGAGGTGAAACTCTACTGCAGGTAAAACCCCAATGGGGATGGGTGGAGAGACTTACTCAGAAAACTTCTGGAGTTGACAAGTGCTCTTGTTTTTATTATACACAGAATACATTGTAGAAGCTGCAGCTGTGTGCTTCAAGCACAGATTAAAAATTAAAAAACTTGAAGAGCGGCTTATATTTCTATGGGTGCTGTGGGGACCACTGAACAAATGGCAGAACCCTAGCTCCATCCCCCAAATCCCAAGTTGCCTGGATGTTTTCGAAAACAAGACAGACAACTTTAGAGTTGGGGGAGAAGGATAGGCATGACTCACTGACCACTGCCCTTCTACTTGCATGGGTTTAAGGCACTTATTTTATGTCTTGAGCATGCAGTCAGCACTTAAACTGCTCTACATCTCACTTCTTTGCTCCTCTCAAGGGCCATTAAGAGTAGGGAAGCATTGCACACCAAGAAATGATTACAGGATTTGGTCCCTCAGACATATGCTCTTTTAACATCCCCATATTTGTAATTCAGTCTTCGGGTAGTTTATAGTATGCCACTAATATTCTGTAGCTTTTACATTCCAATTTAACTCTGATCTTTTGCTTCCATTTTCCAGTCAGCTAGACATTAGAGTTAGTCAGCTGTTGCATACAATTTGTTACTGAACATACCAATGACAAACATTTCCTCTCCCTTGCAGATGTCTCTTTAGACAGCTTAATGTCTAATTGGTTGCCCACAGACATGTGGTCTGTGACCCTACTCACTAATGATTCCAGTTTTAAGTCTTCGTAGTCCATGCTTATACTGTGTAATCTTTAGTAATGGCTGTCAGATTGTGGGCAAAATTCAAGAAAGTTTTACTATATTGTCTCAAATATCAATCTCCCCTGCAATTTCACAAAGCAGTCAAAAGTGGGATGAGATTTCACTCTAAGCACTCAGGGCTAAATTGTGTCTTTAAGGCACTTCCTGCAGTAGGGAGCAGTGAAGAGGTATACCTCTCCCTAGAATGCAGGGAGACCAGACCTGCTAAGCCATCTTCTGATAATGGTGAGCATGCACTCCCCCTTATGGAGTGCCAGTTGTACCTGCCTGTGTGGAAGAAGAGGAGGAGTGGTGTCTCCACTTATTCTGGATACTCTTTAGATCTGAGCATGAACTAAATCTAGTACCATTATCAGGAGAGATTGAGAAATGCTGCCCATTACTGAACCCTGCACAGATGGTTCAAGGGGAAGAGTTACTGAGCAGAAACCAAACCTTTCGTCATCTGTATCCATGCCTTCTCTGTCCCTTTCCAGCTCTTTCAGTTTCCAGTTCCTGCGACGCTGGCGTTTAGTACGGTCATAACTCTTCTTTATTAAAACCTACACAGAAGATATCATTTTAGACCAACTTTCAGAAAAACACTAACATTCTTTAATCTATGAACCAAGGAATTGTACTGCATTGTGGATTCTGTTATATAATAATTGGTCACAAGAGGGCAGCAATGGAAAGCTGTATAGGATAAATGAGTCAGGCACCTCATTGAGCCTGAATAGTGAAGTTCTCACACTATTTACATAGAGCTTGTCATACAAAGGGCTCCCCAAGTCCTTTCCAAGCTATATATGTGTATGGAAGGAACAGTACACAGTGCTGGCGCAGCACAGATAGGACACAATAGTTTAGGGAAAGAAATGGATACTACAGATCCAGAAGAGCAGAAGGGATAACTGATCATCTAATTTGACCTTCTGCATAACACAGGCTACAGGACTTCCTTGAATTAATTCCTGTTTGAGCTAAGGCATGTCTTTAAGAAAGCCAATCAAAAACAGGGAAAATTTAAACAGCCAGAATATAATTTCCAAAACTGGAATTTGACCAGGATGTTGGTGCCAATACCTCATTTCCCCAGATTTTTAAGCTAGGACTACAACATACATTTTATAGACCACAACGTTCTCATCTTCAATTATGCACAAGAAACAAACTTCTCTACAAGAAGGAGACTCTAGGACCTTACCACATCAGGAACATTGTGTGGGTTCATCTTATTTGCAAATTCGTCATTGAGGTTACAATTGGCCAAGTCATATCTAAAAGGAAGATATTTACAACACACTTAATAGCTTGAATACTTAACCTTTCATGTTTTATACTTCCAAGAAGAAACGAACATGGTATAATTACAATTTTATAGTTCACACAGAAGAGAGATACACAACAGGGAAGAAAATCCATGCTACTAAGTATCCTTGATAAACAAGTTAAACTCTTTACATTATAAGGTATCTAACACACACTAACAGCAATCAAGTACATTACATGCTATCAAGCTGCAGAGCATACCCTTCAACCTATTGTCTCCATCCCCTCTTGCCTTCTGAGGCATTCCAGCATACTTGGTCTTTGAACATGTCCCTACCGTGGCATCTTAAAAACCCTCCCAAGCCTCTCCATGTCTAAGCAATATGTTTGTCATATGTGCACTCTATACACTCATTGCTTTGATTCTGACTACTAGCTGACTGACCCCATTCCACTCTGGCTTTTGTCCCTCTATGCCATTGAGACTTCTCTCATTAAGGTCACCAATGACCTCTTCCTGGCCATGACCAAGGGCCTCTTCTCCACCCTCATTTTCCTGCAACTTCTAATTTTGAAAATTAGAACAGTTCACAATTCTGTTGTGAAAGCATGAGCCGAATCCAGATCAGCTTCTCACAGTTGTGATAGCACTTCAGTGCTAACCATAGCAAAAAGTGGAAAAACTAATTAGATACAATTCTGAACACGCACAGGCAGTAGTACTGAGTCAAAAAGTGCCATTTTTACAAGTTTTGGTTTAGACCAGGGTTCTCAAGATTCATTGCATTGTGATCCCCCTTCTGACAACAAAAATTACTACACTATCCCAGGAGAGGGAACTGAAGCCTGAGCCCTGCCACCCTAGTTGGGCTGGGAGGGAAGCCGAAGCCCAAGTCTTCAGCCCCTGGCAGGGGGCCTGTAACCTGTACTCCACTGCCCAGAGCTGAAGCTGAAGTCAGAGCAGTGCCACTCAGGGTTCGGGCTTTGGCCCTGGGCCCCAGCAAGTCTAATGCCAGCCCTGGTGACCCCATTAAAACGGGATTGCAACCCACACTGGGGTCCTGATCCACGGTTTGAGAACCGCTGGTTTAAACAGACACTTTAAAAAACAGAAGCCACCTCTTCTCCTACCAACCCAAAATCCTTTTCCAAAATGACAGAATTACAAGATCTTTCCTGTCCCCCATGTCCTGTAACTTTGGGGTCAGTGTTACAGGAAGTTGAGATTTTATTAATCTGCAAAATCTGTCTCAGTCAATCAAATATTGATTGAAAATAGCATATATCATACAAACCCCAAGACTAGGTCTCCAGGATTTAGAAGGTGCCCCAAGTGAGTGCGGCAGAAATACTGATTATCTGTATTCATCTCTGAGGTTTTCTGTACCCAGGCTTCAGCAAGAGTGTGCTTGAAAAATGGAAACAAACATTTTTGTAATGAGATGGAGAGTTTCATTTTCCGCTGCATAATTAAAAACACTTCTATTGCTGTACTATGTACCATTTGATATTGCATCAGTAATACTGGCTTTCTGTATCCAGCTTATATTTCCATTTTCTTATTGTTAATGATTGTCTTTTTACTGAAGACAAACAAATGGAAACAATGGGAAATTTGCACAGATTCCATTTAGATTTCCTCCTATAAATATGATCACAAAGATTGTTTTTATTTCATTATGTACCGTATAGAGTTGTTGGATCAATATTATTTGGTAAGGAAATATAAAAAACGTAGAGCAGCAAATCAAAGGCTAGGCATTGTTACATAGAAGTCTCTGTGTAGGACAAAAAAGTGCCAAGCCACAGTCTTTTGTGGAGGAAGGACGGACAAGGAAGAACAACTGCTACAAGATCTGTAATAAAACACTATTAAGAGAGGTGAATTGACTTCTGAACACCAGTCTCTAGTATTAATTTGACCTAAGCATTCAGGTGGAATATTTGTCAAGATATTTATCAAATATGGTTCATTTAGTTATAATGAATCTTAGCTGGTATCCACAATCCTCTTAAGTGTTGGGCTGCATAAAATGCTTCATTATGAAATTGTGACCTAAAATATTAACCTAAGAGTAAGCAGCTTATAACAATCAAATTTTAACTTAATGTTGAAGCAAAATAATTTCTGAAAAGGGAATTCATATGATGTGTATGCAATTCCCAGTGAATGAGAACAATGTATTGCACCTTTCTTAGGGGAAAGCTTCACCAGCTAACAATAGTCAGAACATTTTGGGCTATATTTGGAAAAACGTGCAGTATGCTTTGTAACATCAAGTGAGCCAAAACAGAATCCCAGACAAGGAACCCGGTTTCCAAAGTGTTAAATAAGGCAAATAAACTCTTACTTTGTTTGATCTCATCCCTGCACCTGCACCTTGTTTTCTCTCTTGGACCCTGGTGATATCTATTACAATGAACTCCTCCAACTGCTTTGGATGGAACAAGCTATTGAAAGGGTGACGCCAGTAAGTGTTTCCATCAATGTCAGCAACTGAAAGGGCAAACACAGACCTTTGTGGGCACAGGAAAATTGCTTTCGGACTCAATATGCATTATTAAGCCAAAAATCAAGGCAACTTCCAAATGATCAGTGATATTACACTTCAACAGAGTAGAAGCATTGAGGCCAGGTGTACACTATAAACTACTGCTGATGTAGCATTGTCTAAATCAGGGTGTGATCTTACTGACAAGAGTCCCTAGTGTAGATGCAGTTATACAGTACCAGCAAAACTGTACTTTTGCCAGTATAGCTTATTTTGTTAGGAGGGGAAGGGAAGACTGGAATAAGCTACACCCACTCTAGGAGTGCTTCGCTGGTAAAATATACTGGTACTGCTATTCCCATGAAGCACTCCTAGTGCAGACCTGCCCTGAGTCACATGTCAGTTTGCATTCTGTATCTCCATCTTAATTCTAAAGGAATATGCCTGTGATAGACTGAGGCCTGGTCTACACTTAAAAAGTCGCTTCTAACCAACACACCAGGGCTGGCAAAACCCCAAAACGTAGACAGTTTAATTCTGGTATAAACGACACCGGCAATACAAGAACCCAACTATCAGAGCTGGCTGGTAGAGCTGTAACAATAAACCCTTTCTCAAGCAGACACGGCTTACATGGCACAGCAAAGTGACAAAAGGAAAATATCATCCAGATAGCCTCTGCAATTCTTTCATTTGTGGTACATTTTGTATGCAATAGTAGAGAATTCAGGGGCAAAGATTAATTTTAGTTTGCCATTAATTTGTTCGGCAGTGAGAAAACTGATTTAATCTTTCATAATTAAGGTCTGAAACACAAGATGTGCATCAGGAAAACATTCAGTAAGAACAATGCCAACAGAAGAATGCTGTTCTCACATTAGCCATGCCATCAGGGGCTCATTCACCTGCACATCTACCAATGTGATATATGCCATCATGTGCCAGTAATGCTCCTCTGCCATGTACACTGGCCAAACCGGACAGTCTCTATGCAAAAGAATAAATGGACACAAATCTGACATCAGGAATCATAACATTTAAAAACCGGTAGGAAGAGAACACTTCAACCTCTCTGGCCACTCAGTAAATGACCTAAGGGTGGCAATTTTACAAGAGAAAAGCTTCAAAAACAGACTCCAACGAGAAACTGCTGAGCTTGACTTAATATGCAAGCTAGATACCATTAACTTGGGTTTGAATAGAGACTCGGAGTAGCTGGGTCATTACACATATTGAATCTATTTCCCTGTGTTAAGTATCCTCACACCTTCTTGTGAACTGTCTAAATGGGCCATCTTGATCATCACTACAAAAGTTTCTCTCCTGCTGATAATAGCTCATCTTAATTAGCCTCGTACAGTTTGTATGGGAACTTGGTGTGTCTCTCTTCTTACTATATGTTCCATTCTATGCATCCGATGAAGTGGGCCGTAGCCCACGAAAGCTTATGCTCTAATAAATTGGTTAGTCTCTAAGGTGCCACAAGTACTCCTGTTCTTTTTGCAGATACAGACTAACACAGCTGCTACTCTGAAACAGAAGAATTACTAGACAACAGGATTAACACTCAAGGGGAAAAAAGAACAACAGCTCCCCTCCCCCAACTTACTCTGAAGAGTGTTGGGATCAATGAGGTGGACAGTACTTGTTACTCTGATGCACACACAAATCTGGCTCATATTCCCAAGGCTCTGTGCCAGTTTTGGAGACAGACATACAACATTGTCCTGTGCAGCAAGAGACAAAATTTCACACATTTGTTTTCTTGTTTTTAGTTATATTCAGATTTTTACAGAAGTACTAAAACTTTTTTAAACAAGTCCTTAAATTGAGTTTGAGAACAACCACTATTACCATTCAACATAAATGCTATGAACAAACAACTGGGGGTGGGGAGTAGATGAGGGGAAATCTAATTCTACAATACTGCGTGGCTGAGAAATGAGTTTCTAACCTTCTCATGGCAAATCTTTGACAATTGGTAAGAAAGTAGCTTTTTAGTTACAGCACAAAGCCATTTCCCCCTCAACCTTCAGTTGAACAAAGGAGGAAGACACTGTCCACCTGCATGGTTCTCCTACTTAGCAGAAAGTTTTGGATATTTCTGTAAACTTGAGGAAAGTTAAGGTTGTACCATATTAAGGTTTCTTCAGGGATCACTCTTTACTTTTTCGGGGATTAACATTAATTGTTTTCTCAGGGTATAAAGTACTGATAAGAAGTCAGTAGCGTGGGTCTCTGTCTCGTAAATTAGCAAAAATGCTCAAAGGTGGAAAAGATGTTTTACACTAACTATAGTACATATTCAGCAGGGCTCAATTTGTGAGCAGCAATACTTTTCTTAACTACCCAAATGACTAGGCTATAAATACTGGATACATTTTTAGGCAAATTGTCTAAAATACAGACCTCAATTATCTACAGATAACCACCCTCATTAATATAAATATTGTAGTAATACCCAAAGGGGCTAATCAAAATCTCATTAAAGCCCCACTGTGCTAGACTCACTATAAACACACACCAAGACTATCCCTGCTCGGAAGAGCTTTTCACACTTGGTGCAGTTATTTTTTTTAAACTTGCCCAGAAGTTTATGTTTTGCCTATATTTTGCTTCTCCAGCTACTGGACTGAGACAAACCCACATGACACCCTGACAACCACTACCACTGCTAATGGTCATCTTCATTTGGGTCCAGCAAACTTTCAACATGTAAATCAAAGAAGAGGTGCAAATGAATATATAATGTATGGAAACACAAGTGTATGTTTTCAGTGCATTGGAATACGTATTTACCCTAATATTTAAAAGGTGTTATTACATAAGTGCTACTATACCAGAATACTCTCTAAAGCCAGCAAAAAAGCATTTTTACGTGTTAAGCAATACAGAACAGAGGTGCAGTTTGAAGGTTATAGGTAAATCTACTTTTCAGGGAAATGAGCCAAAAACCCAGTTTGCAAGATCTTTGAAAGCGAACAGGGAAATTCTCAAGCCATTATCTCTCTCAAAACACTTCACACGATTGTACACCAAACTTTTCAGTCAAATTCTACCATGGGATGAAATTTAGCATGCAAATTTTGAGGTGGATTGGTTTTGCTTTTGACGTAATTATACAGGTATGTTGCACATTGGGCTTGTAAGTGCTGGTTTCAGCCAGAAGTTTGGAGAAACAAGCACTCTACCCCCTTTCTGAGCATGCTTTTTAAAATACTTTCCAAACTAATGGACTGCTTGATGACAGCTTTTTTCACTAAGAATGCATTTACCTTAAAAGATCTTGTTTAAAAAAAAATCCTGACTCATCATGATCAAAAATGTAAATTACAGCCACTGTAAATTGATAATATATTTTATTCCTTTAAAAAAAATAAAAAAGAAAGCTACCTTACATACTGGAACAATCTCCACAGAGAAAGTGCTTTTGTAATTGTAGGCATTGCTATGAATATCATGCGAAATCAAACGCTGGGATGATTTTGATCTAAAAAGCATAAATAAAACTTTAAAGGAGCAAAATGAGGCATAAGAAATATACAGAAGGTAATTCATTCTCTCAGCACAAAATATCGTAGTAGAAATACTTGCAAATATATGGCTTCATATCACAAGAAAACTAGGAATAACATGGAAAACAGGACAATGGACAAAAGGGTTAGTTCCATGATGTCTCAGCTGATGGAGAAAATTGGAGACTTTGGGGCTGGTAGCTTCACTTTGTTGTAATTACAAAAGACTCACTGCATCCAAGAACTGCTGATTCTGCACTTTACATACAATTTTCAAAATAAAGGATCAGCAAAGTAATTTTCCAACAGCTCTTGAATATCTGAGTTAGAATGTGATAAACTATGGCAAAATACCTGGAAGGAACTGTACACTGAAGAAAGTCTACCATCTTCTGGGCATGTTGCTTTGAACCATAATAGAAATCCAGGCCATCTTAAAGAAAATACAGCTACATGAAGATACTATATTGTACTTTAAATGGGTATTTTTCACAATAAAAAGGCTATATCTAAGTCATACCTCTCAGCAACCAATGTGCACAAAAATGGAATACTAGTACTTATTTTTCGGACCCAGAGACTTCCAATTTCGATTACTTCAGTCATTTTACATAAAGATTATTGGCAAGCCACTTCACTTACCATGAATCTCTTTGATCCGAAGAGTATTTTGATGAAGCCTGTGTTTTAAAATCAATTGTTCCAAATAGTAGAAAGTTTTTTTGTGCAGAGTCTAAAGTTAAAAAGTCAAATCTAGATTAGATTATGAAAATGTAACAACCTTCAAGTTATCTGCAAATGCATCAACAGGGTAACCATGAACATGGAACGATCAACTGAAGCAGAAATAAAATAGTTCTTATATAGTGCTTTTTATCAGTAGCTCTCCAAGCACTTTACAAAGGAGGTCAGTATCATTATCCCAAAATTACAAATGGGGAAACTGAATAAGCTTAGACACTGAATGAAGTCTTTATTACAAGAGAACTACTGAAAATTTACCATACATGTACATAAATGCTCAAGCAACTGCTCTATTTATGCCTTTCTGTGTTGCTTTTAAACCTCTCTCTTATTTCTGTAATATTGATTTTCTCAATACATTGGATCCTAAACAATTATAAATAACCCATCCTTCTGATTCTAATGGGATTAATTTAACTGATATTATAAAACCGAAATGATTTAAAAAAACAAATTCAACTAGCCCCGTGAGCTACATGGCACTAAAATTGTAATATGCACCCATTCACTTCCTTTTCTCAAGCGGTGTACTTGAATACTAGTTAAAGAAATGCAAATATGGACATTTTAAAAAACCAAGCTATTCAAATGTTCAGTTTATATATCTGATCACCTTATCAAACACTGCACAGCTTAAAGATTATTGCCTAGGAAGTGTGTTTTCCATCACTTTAGAAGCAAAACAGTTTCAGGAGGATGCAAACTGCCAGCAGGCAGTCTGCTAAGAACAAGATTATTTAGACTAGTCAAGTCTTAGGCAGACCTGAAAGGAATCACAAAAGGACTGTACAAAACTAAGGCTATGTCTATCACACTGCAGCTGGAAGCGTGCCTGCCAGTTAGGGTAGATATAGACGCTAATATGCGGACATTGTGGCACTGGCTAGTTGGCGGAGTACAAGCCCACTCTCCTCCCCAGGTCCATACTTGTGTGGCTGGACTGGACGGATGATGAAATATCTATCTACGCAGCTATTAATTAGCATGCTAGCTTGAGTGGATTTAGCATGTCTGTATACCTGGTTGGAAGGCCCAGTTCCAGCTGCAGTGTAGACATACCCATTAGTGTCTGAGCAATAGAATGACTGAAGTTGGCTGTTGGTCAAAGCAAAATATTGGGGTAAAATAAAACACTTCCCGCTGCTTTTTCCTAGCAAAAAGTGAAATAGTCACAAATGCAGTTAAAAAGTCTCAGAAATTTTTCGAGTATATTAAGTGTCCTAAACATTAATTTCAAGTGGGAAAAATCGAAAAACACATTCTTAAAAAACGATATCAGGTCTTATTTTAATAAAGCACATTTTATAGTCTTACATTACAAGGTTTTAGAATTTTTACATAAGGCAAAGGTGCATCCTCTAGAGAATCTCTGCATATTGGTAGGACTTAGCAAGACAGCATCAGTTATATTTTCATGTTTAGAAGGTTACCTTTGCAACCAAAATGGCTAGAAATCATATTTAATTAAAAGCTAGTGGCTCTCCAGATGAGCAGTGAGTTGCACTGAAGTTTAAGAAAAGCAAAAATTGAAGAATTCATGACAACCTGTGACAGCATTACAAATAACCTACCTTAACAATGACATGAAATGCCCCACAGACAGGTGTAAAATAAAACATATCAGAAAGTGCAACTTAGATGCTCAGACACTCACTTTATCTGAATTAGTTTTAGACTTATGGAAAAAAGATGTAGGTGTTAGCTCACTGTATGGCTGGGGCCAAAAAAGGAAACAAGAGGTCAGCTAATGTTAGGAGGAGGCTGGAGAAAAAGGAAAATATTTCACCACCACTATAGGTGGGGCTGGTAGCTTCACTTATTAAGATTGCCCAGAACTTCCCATTATAAGACCCTGTTTTTAGCTACTTATAATAATTTCACTGATCTTTACTATTTGGGCTGAAACTTCCATGCCAAGAGCTTGCCTCTGGCTGGTATATTTTTATTTTTTAATGTCAGCCAAAAGGGTTCATTCATTTTCGAAAACAAGGCAATTGAAAAAAAATAGTTTTGCAATGTTAAAGAAATTCTGGTGACCTTTCCTTTGAAAAGCTCTAGTGGCCCCATACTTTGGAGCATATGTACAAGGCTGGCAACCTTAATTCTGATATTTCCTAAATACCTTATTGACTTTGCAACTTTAAAAATGTTCCTTAAACATTTTTGTGTGCACAATATACTACATATGCATGAGATTGATGGTTCATGTTCACTTTAAGTTCTGATGCTCACCCTTTTAGGCCAGGAAACAGATCTTCTCATCCCTTCCCCCAAGGCCAGGTGAGCTGGAATCAGAGGAGCAGGGTTTTCTTCCTCCTTTCCTTATAGGTGGGTGAGGGTAAGTAGCTATCATCATCTCTACATGCCTCTTCCATAATCCCCGGCCCTCCATCCAAGCATAGCAATATTGCATATTGCCTGACACATGAAGATGCATACCAGAGAGGCAGATCAGGAAGGGTGTTTACCTGTCTATATGAGATCCCTCTCCCAGCTACTGGCTTGTGGTTCACTGGGATGCATAGGCTTAAAAGTTTTTGGATAAGAGGAGAGTAAAAGAGTTCCTAAAAAGATGACCAAAAGAGAATACAGAAAAGCACAAAGAAGGCTAGTGAAGCATCTGCAGTTACTTTAATTGGGATACAGCGTGAAGGGCCATTAATGTTCATGTCTCAGAGAACAGACTGGCTGGGGCGAGGGAAAGATTTCCACCTTATGTTTGCAGACTGCATTCCTGTATTGGCCAGATGCATTTGAGAAGCTTATGCTTCTAAAGAAGGCATTCAGTATTGGTCACCTGACTGGTTACTGAACTAGACGGATACTGAAGAACATTACTATTGTTTTTACCTTTTGTCTGACCTGAACCACTGCTTTCCAGAAATCCTTAGCTTCAACTCTATGACAGTCATCACACATTTGAGGCTGAACTACATACTCCACCACAAACACTTGTTGAAGGATTGCTCCATTCATCACCTGCAGAATCAAATTTAAGAATGATTACAAATTTTCTTTCTTCTGGTTGAAGATGGCGCCATTTTATAGTTTACATCACTGATGCAAATATTCAACCAAAAATTAGTATATTATAGTTCAAAGTAACTGGTATAGTAAGATTACTTGACAGCCATTGTTATGCTATGCATGGAGGTTGGCAGTACTATTCATGAAATATAAATGTTATGCTTTTATGAAGGCCTCAATTTTCCAAATAATTACTCAGAAAAATGGAGAAAATCATATTTTAAAAAACAAGATAAAAAAAGTTGCCTGCTGGTCTTCAGAAATTATTATAAACCTGTCTCTTTAGGCGGTTGACTCTTTCATTAACTTCTCTGCCTGCATAGGGTTACCTTTCCTCCCTGCAGCTGAGAAAGCAAAATGCCTTCCTCAGGTCACTGTCAATACTGCTCCATCTGTGGGCTTTAGGCACAGCGAAATCAGCATCTTCCTCCAAGACAAGCAAATAACCTCTGGAACATTCTTGGCCTCCACCAGCCAACAGAGAATTGCCTTTCTGTACGCTACTGTATTTGTCGCCTAAAATAGTGCTTAGAAAAAAAAAAACCTATAAGAGGTGCAATGGATCTCAATTACCTCTTTTTGTACTGTCAGCTTTATCTTAAGTCTCCTGGAATGTGGTTCAGTCCAAACAAAGCTTGCTTCGATCAGCCGCACCTGTCAGTAGAAACAGAGAGGATTATTCATTATCCTCTAGTTGATAACCTGTCAGACTCTCTAACATGCATGTTTAAAGCATGAAAAGTTAACCATTAAGAACACAAGCTTCAGGTAATGAGTTACAAAGTACACTATCAACAATTGAGGACTGGAAGACATTTAAGAAACATGTTTAGCAGTACAACAAACCCAATCAATATTATTCATGCTACACCTCCACATAATTAGATTGAAAAAATTTCTTCAACCTAAAACCACCAACACAGAACTACTACTACAGCCATTTGTGCTTTCGCTGCAAGTTGTCAAGTAACAAACTGCCAGTTACTTAAACAATGTAAAAAAGGCTTACTGAAATGGTTACTGTGCGCTACTGTAAATTTAACCGAAATAAATAAGATAGTGGTCTATTTCTGAGTCCAAACTGCAATGTGGTGGCACAAGACCAACCAATATCTGGTAACACTAACATGATTGTCAAATGCATAATATATGTTTCGTTTAATAGCAGAAATTCATTTTGATAACCGAGTGTTTTCTTTAGGGATGTGTTTTGTTTGTATTAGCCAGATCTAGCTCCAAACTCTGGGTGAAATCCTGGCCTTGCTAAAGTCAATGGGAGTTTTACTATTGATTTCAATGAGGTCAGGATTTCAGCCTCCACCTTTAACATAAATCAATTGATACAGGGTAGTGGTCAATGTGACTGACTACCAAGAAAGTTCTAAAGTCTATACAAGTTAATCAGATCTTATTTTATACAGCGCAAATGCAATTCAGTGACTAACCTTACTAAGCGAAGCTTTGATTTTTTTAAGACACAAAGTTAGAAGTTCTCTCGATTCTAAGGCACACTGAACCCAAGTTCCTGGAGGCTGAAGATATCTGAGATAAAGGAAAACTTTCAATGATTTAAATTATTCAGAGATCACTGTTTATTTCAAACATTATTAGGTTTAGAAAAAGAAAATGTTTACCATAAACCCCAAACTGGTGCTTCCCTAATAAAACATTAAGATCCACGTTCTTCAGAGGTACAGTACTTGAACTTTTCCCCAACTCTGACCCACCCACTTTTTCCTTCAGAAACTACTTAATCAGTCTACTTTTTTCCTACATGTGCCTCCACATCCCAGAATTAATACTGCTTCAGCAAAAGAAAAGCCTTAAAATAATAATTAAAAACAAAAAAACAGATAAGGTCAAAACAGACATTTGCATTCTATGAATATAAACTTGGTCATTTCCAACCATTGCTTATGATATTAATGAAAAATATCACAAATTTAACATTTTAGTGACATATTAGCCTAAAACCTACGGTGTAATCACACCATACCTCTCACACTGTTTGCAGAAGTGAACCGTGACTTGTTTGGGGATTCCTTCTGTGATATCCACCTGAGTTCGTAAACATGCCACGCACATGTTTGCAGGGTTTGGTGGGATTGGGATGCCACACTGGCAGCACAGGCTTGAGTAAATGAAGCAGAATTAACAAATGAAAAATAAACACCATACTTGGGGGGACTCAGAGGAACAAAGGCAGAGAAAAATGTTGTGATAGAAGGAAAAAGGCCTGCTGCCAGCCAGGACACACACCAATGCATCCTGTCACTGTGCACTTTGTCTGGAAGCTTGTATGGGTTTGGCCTGAAATGAAGACCCAGATCCCCCCAGGGTGTCAGTGACCAATGGCCAACCCAGCTCAAGCCACCGGTGGAAAGCGACGCCTGTACTGGCTGCGCTGGGGAAGGATTCCCGACTCGTGGTGCTTCTCCACGGACTCCCCTCGCAGGGAATTTCAGAGACGTCCGAGCTTCCATTTCCTGCCCTCCCCGCTATGGGTTCCGGGGACCCGGCCGGGGCCTCACAAGAGACCGGGCACTTCGCTCCAGTCCTACCCAACCCGACCCCATAACACCCTCGCGGGCCCCACCCCGTCCGGCGGGCAGCGCCAGGCCCGTGTCACTTACATGTTGCCCTGGCTGGGGGCCACCGGCGCCTTCATGTACTCCATGTCCGGCCACACGGCTCCTGGGAGGGCGGAGAGCCGGGTTAGCGCGGGCTCGGGGCACCCTGGTGGCAGGGCGGCGAGGTACCCGCAGGGGTCCCCCTCCCGGGCCTGCACACGGGTCTCTCTCCGCGCACACAGGCGGAGGGCGCGAGGCTATGGTAGGCCCGCGGCCCCTGGGCGGCGTGTGCGGGCCGACAAGGGCCGAGTGCCCGGGCAACCCACAAGCAGACACGTGTCGTGTCGTGTCAGGCCGGGCCAGTCCCGCTACGCCGCCGCCCACCCCTTCCCGCCGAGTCGGTGGCAGGGCCAGTCCCGCGCCCCTCTCCCACCCGGCGGCGCGAGGGACCCTTTCCTCACCAGCACCCACTACCCCGTGGGCACTCTGCACTCGGCCCTTCCCAGCTCAGCCTCGACTTCCGGGTTCCTTCCGGCAGAGCACCGGCCGGAGCCGAAGTCCCGCGAGAACAGGGCGTAGGCGGGGACGGTGGTTGTTTACCTCAAGCAAGGTTGAGCTGACCCGCCCTTGCGGTTTCTTAGCCAATCCGCGGCCGCGGAGTTAACGCTTAGGGGCCGCGTTCGGAGCTGCGACCCCGCGTCCCGCCCCGGCTCGGGGAGGCTGACAGCGAAAGCCCGTGCTCTCCTTTGCTATGGTGTTCCTGGAGAGGTGGCTGGCATCCTCCATCCCTCTGAGTGTGCCCTGCTGATGGAAGTCCTCGCGCTCCCGGATCTTATGCAGATGAGCCACCTCCTCCTGCAGCTCTTTCCTGCTTCCCTGTGGGACTCCACCCTCTCACCTGTGGTGGTTCCCCCTGCCTGGCTTTTGTCAGTAGGGATGTTCAGGTCCTATTCCTAGCAAGTCAAGACCAGAGTCTGGACAGAAACCTCCAGGGTCAGGATGCCTGGCTTGTGGGGAGCTCTAGATGTGCAGGAGATGGTGGCAACATACCACTTTCCTCCTGGGGTAGGGTTCTTCCTTGTAGAGTATCTGAAAGTAAAGGAAACAAAAGCAACACCCAACTCTAACTTGCTGTCTCCCATAGCTAGCTAGCTAGCTGGCTCCCTGCTGCCATTGTCTTACCAGCCCTAGGCAGCCTGTATGCTTTTTAAAGATTGGGCCCCACACACAGCTCTAGTGGGTGACTCAACCCACCCCCTCACTCATCCACTCTAATCACTACCCTATCCAATCACAAGCTGCATTGCTCTCATTTCAAAGGACCCCTTGCTAGGAAGCAGGGGCTGACACACCTAACTTGATGGCAAGTTCCCAGCACAGAAAGTGCTTCTCTTCCCCCCCCCCCGCCCCGCCCCAAAAGTTGATCAATAATACAATAGAAGTGCCCCAGAGACACTATCCAGCAGCTTAACTTCCTTAATCTCCCAGCTGTCTTTGTCTCACCAGCCACTTGTCTAGCAGTGCAGAAACTAGGGGCCTGGACTATTAGATACGTTAAGGCTAATATAAAAGTAAGTAGAAACAAATGTTTACAGCACACAAGTTTAATAAAATCGCAGATCAATCTCTGTTCCTCTATATATTGTGGGTCTGATCCTGGAAGTTCCTGAGCACTTCCTGCAAGTGCTGAAGGCCCTCCACTCCCATTGATTTCATCTGGGCATTGAATGGGCTCAGCACATTTTAGGATTGGGCCCTGTAGAAGTAATGGATACCTAGGTAACTTATTTCAGAGAGGTAGCCATGTTAGTCTGTATCAGCAAAAACAACAAGGAGTCCTTGTGGCACCTTAGAGACTAACAAATTTATTTGGGCATGAGCTTTCGTGAGCTTATGCCCAAATAAATTTGTTAGTCTCTAAGGTGCCACAAGGACTCCTTGTTTTTTCTAGGTAACTTAGTTTTACCGAGTACACCAGGACAAAAATGTCTCATTGTTATTCTGGTGTACAGCTTTGCTCTTGGAAGTTCCTTCTTAGGAAGTGTTGATTCCCACTGTGTAATTTCAGATGGACTGAGGCAAGAGCTAGGGAGTCTGTAAGGCCAGGGAGAAGGAAGTTTTAGTGATCTATACAGGAGGTGAGCAGGGGTTGGATGACTACAGTCTTAGTCTGTAATGGCAGTCAGACAGGTCAGTGATTGCCTGTCAGAATAGCTGGAACCTATTGCACTATTTGTGGTGCACACCTGTCAACATTTTCCGGCTTCCCCCAGAGTTAATCTTGAAGGATCTTCTCCAGGTTCCCCACCAGGACTTGTCAGCTCTTCCAGCACTAATCATCTTGCTCTGAGGGTGGCTATTGGTCTTTTGGAGTCTTGCTGCAATTAACTAGCTGAGTACAAATGCTTGCCACAAAAGTCTGAAGCTGAAATCACTTGAGGCCCTCTGTACCACTTAAATCCCATATTGGGGATAGAGGGAGAGGCTCCAGTAGAATGAATTCATAGAGGATGCCTTCTGTGTGTTGTAGGAGTTATTGCATAGCTCTCTAGTGTGTATGGGGGGAACACAGCAAGAGGAATATGTTGGCAGACCATCACTCCTATCACATGGATCCAGTGGCCCTAATATCCTGCGCACGTGGTGAGTAATGTACTAGGGGCATTGGTTGCAGATACTGTTCCAAACCACATGGTGGAGTACATGTTGTGGAATGGGAAGAGCTGCACTGGCTCCATGTTGTGCATTTCAATCTCCCAAGTGTTATCAACTCAGATCTTACTGTGAGTCTTGCAATATTTGGTGTTTACCTTGAAGTGCCAGCTCTGGGGGACAAGTGATTAGATGAGAATCTCAGCTTTCATTTAAAAAGAAAAGTAAACTTCTAACTCTCACGGATAAAGAGGAGTCTGAAAACGTGAGCCAAGTGAACCCTAAAGACTCAAGCCAGGTCTGTACTAGAAAAAAATTTGCAGGTATAGCAGTACCATAAATCTGTCCAGTCTAGATGCAGTTTATATTGTTGGAGTCTTTTTGCCAGCATAGCTTCTACTGGTTCCCTAAGTGTAAAAAGTTATACTGGCCAAAGAGTGCTTTTGGTTGTGTAACTGCATCTATATTAGGGCACTTGCTGGTATAGAAATGTTGAAAAAAAAAACAGTCACACCTAGAGCACATTACTGTACTGGCAAAAGTTTCTAGTTTAGACTTGGTTCGAATGCTTGGCGCTAGCAGTACTGCTAAACATATTTCACCAGCATATAGCTTCCTTTCTGCGGTTAATGTGACTTATACCCTAAATGAGGTGCTCCTAAAATATTTTGTTGCACATACTTAGTGTTGCATTTGCAAATGTAAGCAGAGTCAGGATGAGCTCTACCCTGACATCTGGTGGCGAGTCATGGTGGGTTGTGGAAAAGAACTTCAGGGGCTGATCTCATTTGCATAGGCACACCCACCCACCTAGATGGTCACTGTGGCTGCTGTAGGAGCCCCAGTTTCTCTGTTATTGGGGCAGGAATAAACTGTTATTATACTGATTATGTGAATCAAGGACAGTGGAACTGTACTTGGCCTTTTGTTATGATGGAGGGACTCACCATCAACTAAGCAGCACTCGCTAGGGAAAGGCCATGGGTTCCAAAACCTAGTGAATGAAGAGAGGCTGGGGATAGGTATTAATACTTGGTGGTATAGGCCTCCTAGTGAGGGCCTTACATGCTAATTACACTTCCTCCTCTTTCCCCTGTGGAATATATCAGAGCTAATTTTGACTCTATTAGGAGTCTAGTTACAGGCTGCTGAGCTGAGTTCACTTTGGGCTAATGGTGTACCAGCACTGAGGCTCCCCTACTACAAGCTGAAATCACAAAAGAGCTAAACTTACTAAGAACTGAAGTCACTGGGTGTTGTACTAAGTGATGGGAGAGCTTGAAGACATATTGCGGAGCAGTTTGTGGGATGGCTAGCGAAGCAGAGCGGCTGGTGGAGCGGAGCAGAGCAGTTTGCGGGACGGCTAGCGGAGCAGAGCGGCTGGTGGAGCAGAGCAGTTTGCGGGACAGCTGGCAGAGCAGAGTGGCTGGTGGGGCAGAGCAATTTGTTTGATGTCTGGAGCAGCTTATGGGGGCGGCTGGCAGAGCAGGACCCTGTGGAGAGGTGGGGCAATCAGCTTTGGACCATGTAAGGTGCCCCTTAAGCCCCCCCATCTCCCCCAGGTTGGGAGGTAAAACTATGCAGATAAACTTTTGAACTCTGGGGCTGCCCTGACCAGGGACAGAGACTTTTGGGTTGTTGGACTTTTGGGACTTTGGGTGGTTTTGGGTTGCTGGACTCAAGAACCAAAGGGAAAGGGCATGCCCCAATTTGCTTGGGGTGGGTTTTTTGCTCATGGGTTGTGTTATGAGTCCTGTTGGTGGTGTTTCCCCAAGATAATGCCACATTGTTTCTCTCTGTTATTAAAAGGCTTTTTGCTACACTCAGGCTCTGTGCTTGCGAGAAGGGAAATATTGCCTCTTGGAGGCGCCCAGCGGGGGTGGTATATATTTGTCCCAGGTCACTGGGTGGGGGCTCGAGCCAGTTTGCATTGTGTTATTGGGATGGAACCCCTAGATACTGAACCCGGCCCTTGTTGCTGCCAACTCCGATGGGCAGAAGGGTTACACAAATATTAATACTGGTATTTCCCCCACAGTTTAGTAAAACATGTACAGCTCTTCTCATGAACACTTACATGGAAAATCTGAATTTCTGACATCAGACTCTTTTAGCTATTTCTATGAAAAGCAAGTGGTGTTTAATAAACACAAAAACAAGAATGGGGAATAATTATGTTCACTCAAGAGGAGCTGAAAGGATTTTGCTAAAATTTTCCAGACATTCTCCCAGCAGAGACCAAGTGCAGAAAAAATTCAGCTCAAATGATGCAAGATTTAGAAAGTTCAGATGACATGAAAGCTGTTTTGCAATCTTTAATATGACTTCTATAATTATAATTACATCTTTTGCTTTAGATGAAAGAGATGGTACAAGCTGATTAGAAATTGGGTTACAGTCTTCTCACAATAGTGCAACAATCCGCCATTCCTTTTGGAAGACAAGCCCAGTACTGAATTGTCACAATGTGAAAGATATTTTTGCAGATCAGTGTCCAGTTTCCATATTGTTGCAAAAGCAGAAGAGGGTAGTGGAATGATGCTGTTATATCAACTCATTGCATGTCATATATTTGTAAGCAGTGTCATGATGAGCTCCACCCTGACATCTGGTGGTGAGGTGTGGCAAGTTGTGGAAAAGAACTTCAGGGGCTGATCTCATTTGCATAGGCACACCCACCCTGCCAAGAATGAGGCCATAGCTGCCCAAATGGTCACTTTGGCAGCTGTGGGATCCCCAGTGTCTCTGTTATTGGGGCAGGAAGAATAAATTGTTATTACCCTGATTATGGGAACTGTGCTGGGAACTGTACTTGGTCTTTTGTTACGATGGAGGGATTCACCATCAACTAAGTAGCACTCGCTAGGCAAGGGTCATGGGTTCCAAAACTCTGTGAATTGAGAGAGGCTGGGGATAAGTATTAATACTTGATGGCATGGGCCCCTTGGTGAGGGCCTTATGTGCTAATTGCACTTCCTTTTTTCTCCACTGTGGAATATCAGAGCTAACTTTGATTCTATTAGGAGTGTAGTTACAGGCTGCTAAGCTCACTTTGGGCTAAGGGTGTACCAGCACTGAGGCTCCCCTACTATAAGCTGAACTCACCAAAGAGCTGAATTGACTAAGAGCTGAAATCACTGAGCATTGTGTTAAGTAGTGGGGGAGCCTGAAGAGATATTGTGGAGCAGTTTGCTGGACGGCTGGAGTGCCTTGTGGACAGGCTGGTGGAGCAGTTTGTGGGACAGCGGGAGCTGCTTGTGGGACGTGGAGCGGAGCAGTTCGTGGACTGGCTGGTGGAGCAGTTTGTGGGACGGCAGGAGCCGCTGGTGGGGAGCGGAGCCAAGCGAAGCAGTTCGTGGGGCGGCTGGCGGAGCGGAGTGAAGGCCTATGGAGCTGTGGGGTGGTCAGCTTCAGATCATGTAAGGTGCCCCTTACCTCTCTTCCGCCCCCCCCCCCCCATCTCCACCCAGGTTGGGAGGTAAAGCTCTGCAGATAAACTTTTGAACTCTGGGGCTCCCCTGACCAGGGAAAGAGACTTTTGGGTCATTGGACTTTTGGGACTTTGGGTGATTTGGGGTTGCTGGACTCAAGAACCAAAGGGAAAGAGCATGCCCCAATTTGCTTGGGGTGGGTTTTTGCTCATGGGTTGTGTTACGAATCCTGTTGGTGGTGTTTCCCCAACATAATGCCACATTATTTCTCTCTGTTATTAAAAAGGCTTTTGCTACACTCAGACTATGTGCTTGCGAGAGGGGAAGTATTGCCTCTTGGAGGCGCCCAGCGGGGGTGGTATATATTTGTCCCAGGTCATTGGGTGGGGGCTCGAGCCAGTTTGCATTGTGTTATTGGAATGAATCCCCTAGATATTGAACCCGGCCCTTGTTGCTGCCAACTCTGACGGGCAGAAGGGTTACATATTTAATGTCATATAATATCTTAATGGAAAATTAAGTGTTTCTGCAGGTTTGGAATTGTGATAATTATAGGCTATAGTGGCTCTTTTCTTTGGCCTTTGTTATAGTGTGCCTGTTTTTCACTTTTCCTCATTTGAAATTAAATTCCTTTTCAAACCTTACCTGACATTGACTAAACGGCCCTTTCTTTTTTTTTTTTTTTTTAAAAATCCCCTGTACTTCAGCTGTTTCTGAACACCTGCCCTAAAGGGAGTGTTGTACATGTCTCACTTGCATCCCTCTATGCAACAGTGAATGATGGATTGCTTTGATGCATGAAATGACATGTCTTGTAAACGACAGCCTTTCATGTGTCTAGTTTCATATTGCAAGAGAGATGAGAAAAAGCCTGTCATTTATGTGAGCCAAATCTGTTGTGAAGCTACTGCGGGAAGGTTTATTTTCAACTTTGAACTTTGCTTCACTGCTAAAATACTGAACCCCGTCTAAACTGAACACATGAACACTACCTGTTGTCACTTAAAATCTGAACTGTTATCTGTAGTCATTAGGTAAGTTTGTAGTACTGTAACCCATACACCACCTGGGTGTAGTGTTCTGTCCCATCTAGTGGCACCAACACTACTTAGAGAGATTGAGCCTGCTCTACAGCCTTAGCTAAGAGCCATGTGGCTTTTAGCTCAGGCAGTAGAGGCTAATGCACTAAGCTGCAGAAGTCCCAGGTTCAATCCCGCCTGCTGACGGCAGGCGTTACAGTACTTCTAAATGGCTCCCTTTCCCAGTTCTTGCTCCATAGTGCTACCAGCCATTCAACTTATTGAACCAAAATGTTAGTAATATATAGCACTGTTAATGTTCAAAGAACTTGTACACATGGTAACATACTGTATACAGGATAAGAAACCAATCATGAAATACCTGTCTCAAAGAACTTGAAATGCAAGGTCTCAATTCTTCATTCTGTTTTGTAGGGTTAGAGGGGTTCTCAAGACAAGTTATTCGGTGGCCTCAGACTGCAGTCATCAACTCTTGCTTGTGGCTGCTCTCACATTTTCCCTAAAATACTTAATTAGCTTTAGGAAAAACAAATAAATATACACGTCCAAATCGTAATTTATTTATTACTAGCTAGTACGTCTGTTGTGAAAAGTGATATTAACAAACATACACGTCTCACTTTTCACAACAGACTTACTCAGCCCCAGCAAGCCTGGGGACAAATTAAGACCTGGTTGGACATAAGAACGGCCATACTGGGTTAGACCACTATGGGGGAGGCACCAGGGGCAGTGCCTAGGGTAGGCACTAGGAGGATTGAAGCCTGAGGCTGGAGCCTGAAACCCCAGGGCCAGAGCTTGCCCCCTCTCCACCCCAGGACTGAAGCCCAAAGCCTGAGCCCCACTGCCCCTGGGAAGGTGGGGACCACACCAGCTGCCTGCTCCTCCAGTGTTTTGCCCCAGGTATCTCCAGAGAGAGGCAGGGCCCAACCACTGCTGGCAGCCCCATTCCATTGCACACCCCCCGCCCCACCCCGCAATCACAACCCAGAAGGCTGTGGCTGCAAGAAAAGCCCCTGGTGGCAGCATTTGAGAAATACTGCCATAAGGAATCCCACTTAAGTCAGAGGAGCTCTCCATGGAGGTCAAAGTCTTATCACATTGATCACATTGCAGGATCAGGGACTAATGGTGCAATGGATTTAGTATATATAATGGAGAAGAATGGTGTGTGAATGTTATTGCTGATAGTATGCATGGTCCAGGCTTCTTCTGAACATGTTTCTGCACCAAAAAATTCTGCAAATGTTATTTGTCAAAATAACACTACAGAATCATGCCAGTTTCAATTATTTTGGTAATTTATTTCAAAATACCTGACAGCTGGGGGGCCAGACACCCACAACCCCTCCCCATGCCAGAGCCCAGCTGCAGGGGGTCCCCCGGCCCAGAAACGCTCAACCCCTCCACCACAGTGCCCAGCTGTGGGGCCCCCCTTTGTAGGATTGCCAAGGCTCCTGGGTTGGCTGGGAGTCTCCCAGAATTGGCATCAATCTCCTGGTGGCTACTGAAACCAATCTGGGAGATTTTAGGCCACTGAAAGTCCGGTGGCGCAGCGGAAGTAAGGCAGGTAGTCTCCCTGCCTGCCCTGGCCCTATGTGGCTCCTGGAAGCAACTGGCACGTTCTGGCTCCTAGGATCAGGGGCAGCCAAGGGGTCTCTGCGTGTTGCCCCCACCCAGAGCACTGACTCCCCAGCTCCCATTGGCCAAGAACCGTAGCCAATAGGAGCTGCAGGGGCCTGCAGGCAGGGGCAGCCTTCAGAGCCGCCGGGCTGCCCCTGAGCCTAGGAGCCTGACATGCCAGTTGCTTCCGGGAGCTGCCCAAGGTAAGCACTGCCCGGACAGAACCCACACCCCAACCCCCTGCCCAAGCCCTCAGCCACTCCTGCACCCCACCCCTCATCCCTGGCCCCACCCCCAGCCAGAACCCTCACCCCCTCGTGCATCCCAGCCCTGAGTCCCCTTCTGCATCCAAACTTCCTCTCAGAGCCTTCATCCCCTCCCGCACCCCAGCCTGGTGAAAGTGAGTGAGGGTGGGGGAGAGTGAGCGATGGAGGGAGGGGAGATGGAGTGAGTGGGGGTGGAGCCTCAGGGAAGGGGAGGGTCAAGGGTGTTGGGCTTGTGCAATTAGACTGTTGGCAACCCTAGCCCTTTGGCCAGATACCTGCACCTGCTTCCCCCAGGTCCAAGCTATGGCCCCCCCTTGCCCAGATACCCACCGCCTCCCTCCACCAGAGCCCAGGGATCTAGAGGGAGGAACAGCCTATAATGCTCCATCCCAAGCTTGCACAGTTTCCTGCACACTGCCCCCTCCTTCCCTCAAGGCATGCTGGGAGGTGCAGCTGCCAGGAACCATCTAGCTCCCTCCTCCTTCCTGCCAGCAGTGTCTTCTATGGACAAGTGGGGCTCTGCCAGGTCCAGGAGCCCCTAGTGGGGGAAAGGAAATTAACGTGCATGCAGAATTTCTGAAAAATTCTGCATTGTGCAGTGGTGCTGAATTTCCCCAGGAGTAACATGTGATCAGTGAGCAGCTGCAGTAGTGTAGTTTGTGATGGTGCCACTGTACTGATAGACTAGGATTTATTTTTTTTAAGACATTTCAAATCACTTCAGGTAATTTTTAGTATTCAAGGTGCTAGCCCAAAGAAGTTATTGTTGCAGAAACTTTAAAACTTATTACATTCAGCTGCTTGTGTGGGCAAAGTACACAGGATTGGGCCTCATTGTGTAATTCTACAAGATATCTTGGTAGGAAGCTGAGTATTTTGGTTCATATTTAACATCTTTATTTTCTGTTTTGTGACCTACTAGAAATCAAAAGACTAATCTGTTTGGGGGAGAAAAAAAATGGAGCTCAGAGCTAAGTTATTCTAGGGAAAGACCCAGTGTCCTTGCTGCCTGAAGAGAACATTGTGGGGGAGCACGAAGAGTTATCATTGGTCAGCACTGGGTTACTGGTGATAGGTAAGGACAGCAAGTGTGGTTTTTATTCACAAGAGGTGCCATTAGGAGCCCTGAAGGCTCAGAGGGCACAGAATAGCAAAATGATGGGACGATAACAGGTATTGTGCCATCTCATCTTTTTATTTGTCCAGTGTGCTATTGTTCTTGTGTTAAGGATCAGAGGGTGAAATTCCTATGCAGAGGGCCAGCAGGAAGCCTATGCATCCCTGAAGTCCTATTTTAAGAGCAGTTCACATGTGCTCAGTGATGACTTATTAGAGTTTGGCAGATAAATTTGCCATAGATTCTGTCCTCACTGAGCAGGTCCATTTCCTCACAGCTCTTAGAGCTGATGGGACTGTGAATGCATTATTCCCTACGGAGCAACAGAGCATGTGCCATTCCTGGGTCTGCAGAAGCTGGGAAGGACTTCCCCTGCAATTGGGGAGATACTGTGACACTGGGCAACGGAACTGAGAGCAAGGAGCCTGTCTCTTCTGTCCTCTCAATGACACCCTCCAATCCTCCACTGATGCCAGACAGTGTGGAGAAGAAAACAGTCTGAGTTGAATGGAGAGAGTGAGAAATGGTGGGGTGAGGGGTATTAGGAGAGGAGACTGGGGGGACTTGGGGACAGGTGAGGAGACGGGAATAAGAGTTGTGGGAGGGACAAGAGCAGGAGGCAGATATGGAAGTTAAGAAAATTGAGTGCCATTCTGTGTGAAGCTGGGCAAGTCATGTCAACTGAAATTTTTACAGGTGACCATTGTGTGTTTCTCATTTTCTTTGTCCCCAACCTGAAACACCCAGGGTCAGATCTGCAACAGTGCTGAGCACTCTAACTGCAGTTGAAGTCAATGGGAACTTTCTCTAAACATATAAATACTAGAAAAATCTGGAAAATCAGGCCCGAGGCTTCTCAGGGTTGCACAGGGAACCTTAATTCTGGCACTTCCTGACTTTTGAATACTTGAGTTTGCAACCTTAGCATTGTTTTAATGTAATTTTTTTGGATGCATTAAACAAGTTGTGATGACCACAGTATTTTGCTATTTCATTATTTCATAAAGCAGCCCCACATTCTCCCTTCGATTCATACAGAAACTCTAGAGGGTAAAAGTAGCAGAAATTTGATTTCTTCTTTATTTAAAGCCTTTGCCAATGGGGTATTTTATAATATATAAAACATAAACAAAGGATTCTGGAAACTCTGAAGTTTTAAATTCTTCCCCCTCTCTACCATTGTACTTGTTGGCTGGTGAGGATCATGTTCTAGAGACTATATTAAGACTGGAGAATTTAGATCTTACAGACTTTTATGCTGAATCATATATGCTTTGCATTTTCTTATCCTCCCTATTGCCGCTTTCCCACATGGGCCTTTAGTATTATATTTATGGTGTATATTAGTTTGCTACTTCTTACTATCACGCTCTTTAGTGTCTACTGAATTTGTCATCATAAACCTACTTCAGCATATTCTCTGCATTTCTTTTGTTTGTTAGGAAGATGATAAAACACAGGTAGGATCTGATGAGAAACAGTCAAAAGAAAAAAGTCTTATTCAATTACATCATGTAATGACAGCTAAAAAGTGACAAGTTTTTAAAGTGCTTATATACAAATGCTAGGAGTCTAAATAATAAGATGGGTGAACTAGAGTGCCTAGTATTAAATGAGGATATTGATATAATAGGCATCACAGAAACTTGGGGAAATGAGGATAATCAATGGGACACAGTAATACCAGGGTACAAAATATATTGGAAGGACAAAACGGGTTGTGCTGGTGGGGGAGTGGCACTATATGTAAAAGAAAGCGTAGAATCAAATGAAGTAAAAATCTTAAATGAACCATCTGTACTATCTGTATAGATAGTAATTCCATGCTTGAATAATGAGAATATAGTAGTAGGGATATATTACAGACCACCTGACCAGGATGGTGATAGTGACTCTAAAATGTTCAGGGATATTAGAGAGGCTATTAAAATAAAAAACTCAATAATAGTGGGGGATTTCAACTATCCCCATATTGACTGGGTACATGTCACCTCAGGACGGGATGCAGAGATAAAGTTTCTTGACACCTTCAATGCACCTTCTTGGAGCAGCTAGTCCTGGAACCCACAAGAGGAGAAGCAATTCTTGATTTAGTCCTAAGTGGAGCACAGGATCTGGTACAAGCGGTGAATATAGCTGAACCCCTCGGTAATAGTGACCATAATATAATTAAATTTAACATCCCTGTGGTGGGGAAAACACCACAGCAGCCCAACACTGTAGCATTTAATTTCAGAAAGGGGACCTACACAAAAATGAGAGGTTAGTTAAATAGAAATTAAAAGGTACACCGCTAAAAGTGAAATCCCTGCAAGCTGCATGGAAACTTTTTAAAGACACAATAATAGAAGCTCAACTTAAATTTATACCCTGAACTCCCTGTGGATAGAGAGGCCAAGTTACTAACAAAATTACTATTTTTATTGTGGTAGCACCAAGGAGCCCCAGTCATGGACCAGGACCCCATGGTGCTAGGTGCTATACAGCAGTAGCTCTCAACCAGGGGTATGTATACCCCTGGGGGTAAGCAGAGATCTTCCAGGGGGAACTCGACTGATCTAGATCAGGGGTTTTCAAACTCTGGGTTGCATCTCTGCAGGGTTAGCCACTGGCGGACCAGAGATGCTTTGTTTACCTGCGGCGTCTAAGGTATGGCCGATCACAGCTCTCAGTGGCCACGATTCGCCGTTCCTGGCCAATGGGAGCTGCAGGAAGTCGCTTCCTGAAGCTCCCATTGGCCAGGAACAGCGAACCGCAGCCACTGAGAGCTGTGATCGGCCGTACCTGCAGATGCCGCAGGTAAACAAAGTGTCTCCAGTCTGTCAGCAGCTAACCTTGCGGAGCCGCGACCCAGAGTTTGAAAACCCCTGATCTAGTTATTTGCCTAATTTTACAATAGGCTACATAAAAAGTACTAGCGAAGTCAGTACAAACTAAAATTTCATACAGACAATGACTCGTTTATACTGTTCTATGTATTATACACTGAAATGTAAGTACAATATTTATATTCCAATTGATTTATAATTATATGGTAAAAATTAGAAGCATTTTTTTCAGTAAAAGTGTGCTGTGGCACTTTTGTATTTTTATGTCTGATTTTATAAGCTAGTAGTTGAGTGATGTGAAACTTGGGGGTGCTCAAGACAAATCAGACTCTTGGAAGGGGTACAGTAGTCTGGAAGGGTTGAGAGCCACTGCTGTACAAACACAGAACAAAAAAGACAGTTCCTGCCCCTGAAGAATTGGGACCACATGTACCATTTTCCAAATATATCACTCTATTGCTTTCTGTCTTAAATATGAATAGATTGGACACTTCGATAAATGATGTGTATGTGTTCCTGGAAAGGCTGATTGCCAGTGCAAGAGACGCAGGAAAAATCTGTTAGTCAAGATGTGCCGGCCAGGGCAGTTAGCTGGCAGCAGTTTTATGTAAGTAGCATTTTTAACAAACAGGAGGAGTGGAGAGTGGGAAATTTTATAGGAGAGGCATATCTGTGATTAATTTAATAAACTACCTGATGTCAGTAAATTAGAGCCAGGAAAGAATTTTATCAGCAAAGCCATTAGAGCTGCTTGCTCTGTCACAGCTGCTCTGCTTTTGGCAGTGGTGGGGGTAGGGTGGAGTCCGTACCAGCTGGTTAGAGATCAGTCTGTGTTCAGAAGACCAGCTGTGTTCAGTTTAGTTTCAAGATTGTCAATTCAAGTTTGAGGGTTTTAGGATTAAAAAGCAAACCAAAAAAACCCACAACCAAACCCAGCCATAATTTCTCCCCATGTTAAAACAACACCACCAACAAAAACAAACAAAGAAACTAGGCCCTAGGAGGGAGAGCGGCAAACATGGCCTCTAGGGCAGGCAGCAGCACCAGACAGTGGACAATTGAAAATAAAATCTGCCTCCTCTTTAACTGCAAAACAAGGATGGGGACAACAAGAAAGAAATGTAGGAAGGCACCAAGAGAGTAACAGTTCAGCAGAAGAGCTTTGAGAGCTGATGCTTGGTTTAGTCTTTTGAAGGATCGCCAAGGTCATCAGACAGAGTTTGTCCATTGCTAAAGGCCTGAGCCTACACTCTTTACTAAGATTTTGACTGTGTTCCTTTAGCCTTAGTGGTTAGCTGATATTCAGGGCCTTCCAGGATTGTTTCCATTAGGAGGAGAAATGGCTGATTTGAGTCAGGTATATTCCTTGGTGCAATCCTGTTTTGCTTACAAAGAACATTTTACAAAGTCCTGTTTCCTGAACACAGTGGAAACAAATAACAGGCAGTTTCCTTGCTCATAATTTCCAAGTCTATCCCTCCAGTTAAACCTGTGCCCAAGGAGCTCTGTCTCTCTGCTTCCTTTCAGGGACTGCTTCTGTTGCTGTTTGCTGCCTCTTTTTTCCTTTCTGCCTCTCTTGCACACGTAACTTGCCAAACAGTCTATTGACCCCTCTCCTCATGTTTGCAACCAAAGAATCTCTCAGCCCACATATGGACAGTAGCTTCCCCCTGTTACCAGCTATCTCAGTACATAAAAGAGCTTAATTGCTCCACTGAATGTGAAAGGAGGTTGTGTAGGGCGAGGAAGCATTTCAGGGAAGATAATGGTACCTCTAATGCCTCTTCCTTGCATACCTAACTTCTCCAGTGGTGTGAGAATGGAGGAGGTGGGGGGATGGAAATGGAATGGTATTATGAAGGCAATTGACCCCCTTCCAGATGGGGCTCCTCCATGTGCTGCTCTCTGGGGGATGATCTGCACTATAATTATTGGAGCATGGCTCTAATTAATTTCGCATAGATGCACACTGCATCTGATGTTTTGCACTATTTTAACTAAATTCACCTGACTCATTAAGGCTTGAATGCCGGCTCCTTAAATGAATTGCATGCTGCCGTATCATAGATGCCCACACCAAATAATTTATAGTACTGTATTTTATTTTCCGATTATGCCTCTTCTTTACAACAAACTCTCTTTTTTGTAAATCAAGCAGACAAATTAAAATAAGATCTATGAGCCATCTTGTTAGCAATTCAGATTTATTATTCTAGATCTTGCTACATACTCACTCTGGAACTTTCAATGTTCAGCTTTGCAATGAATAAACCTATTAAGTACATACAAGGGTGTAATGGAAATTAGGAACCCGGCTTCAATAATATTTTGGTGTCTAGATGGAGTCTGCATTTTACATAATTAAACTTTAATTGGCTTCTTAACAGATCCATAGCTGTGATTTGATCTCAGATAAATGCATTCTTCTTTTAATTGGTTATATGTTGTTCTTAACTTCTCATTAAAAGATGATAGGAAAGATAACAACATAGCTGAGCCAGTATAGTGCAGAAGACAATCCTTGAAAAATGTTTATTAGAGCAGGAGGTTAAGTATCAAGATTTTTTCTTTGGTCTCCAGTGTAATGGGTGCAATGCATACAGTAACCTGCAAATGCTATCTTTTCTCACCTGAGGGAGCTAGTTCTCAGAGTTTCTTGCTACTGTGTGAGCAAGCTTGAATTAGCTGAATATTGTGTCTGCCAGAAACAAAGATGCTACTTATGTGCAAGTCTGGTTGTGACGTTCCCGTCTGGTGTTATCTGGACTGGTGATCTTCTAGGTCACCCCAATCCTTGACTCTGGGAGCCAGCCTTACCCGGCTCTGCTCTGAGAACCCCCACTCCTGGGCTGTTCACTCACAGCCTCTGGCATGTAAGCTGCTCCTTGGATTATGCAACCGAATGACACTAGCTAATATCTCCTGTCCCAGACACAACTCTAGGAACCTCCATCTTGCAGTGTCCAGTTATGCCCGCTGGACGCTGAAAGCTTATATGAGTTCATCAATTTAACAAAGAAATTGATATGCACCAGGCTTGATATCCCAAGGGGAGTCTCTGACATGCTTTAAACTAAATGCACTGCTTCAGGTAGAATAAACAAACAGATTTATTAACTACAAAGATACATTTTAAGTGATTATAAGTCCTAGAACAATAAGTCGGTTTTGGTCAAATGCAATAAAAGCAAAATGCATTCTAAGCTGATCTTAACACTTTCAGTGCCCTTACAAACTTAGATGCATCTCACCACAGGCTGGCTGGTTGCCCTTCAGCCAGGCTCTCCCCTTTGATCAGCACTTGAGTCGCATGGTGTTGGTGGTGTCTGTAGATGTAGGTGGAAGAGAGAGGAAGAGCATGGCAAGCCTCTCCCCTTTTATCATGTCCTTTCTTACCTCTTGGCTTTGCCCCCCACCCTTCGGAGTCAGGTGAACATTACCTCATCGCAATCCCAAACTGACCAAAGGAAGGGGAGTGACTCACTCGAGAAGTCAACAGATCCTTTGTTGTTGCCTAGGCCAGTGTCCTTTGTTCCTATGAGGCAGGGCTGGGTTTGTCCCATACATGGCCTGATGAGGTGTGAACTGCCCCTCTGCTTCTGGAGAGTTTTTGCCTGGGCCTGCTTTAAGCCATGAGGGCACGTTTTTAGCCTCATAACTATATACATGAAATTACAACCTATAACATTACTATAACAATGATTACTATCACAACAATGCTCAGTACATCATGAGCCTTCTGAAGACACCTGACATGACAAACTTTGCATTAGATACCACACAATCATATTCTAAGTATGAACATGGGGGTGCTGGGTGTTTCCCCCAAGGTACAGGACATCACACCTCCCCCATTAGTTTACTGCAAGAAGGTTAGTCACTAACTATCTCGAAGGCAGTGTGCCCTGGGTCCTCTTTCCTGGACACAGTGTCTGCTACCACGTTTTCCCTTCCCTTTCATGTATATAATTTCCATGTCAAACTCCTGCAGGATCAGGCTCCAGTGCAGAAGTTTGGAGTTTGTTCCTTTGATTCTGTTAGACCATTCGCCCTTGGTATGGTTAGTCAGGATCCTAAATTTTCTATTAAAGAGATAGGGCCTCAACTGTTTAACTGCCCACACCATAGCATAACATTCCTTTTCAATGACGGAGTAATTTTGTTCGGTTGGTGACAGCTTTTTACTTAAGAAGACAATTGGGTGTTTTTTGTTACCTTCCCCTGTCTGCATCAGTACAGCACCTACCCCAATATCAGAGGCATCTGTACATAGCTCAAAAGTTTTTTCAAAGTCAGGACTGGCTAGTACGGGTTTTCCAGACAAGATTGTCTTTATCTTCTCAAAACCCTTTTGGCATGTTTCTGACCAAACCACTTTATTGGGTTGGTGCTTTTTATACAAGTTTGTGATTGGGGATACAATGTTGCTGAACCCACACACAAACCTTCTGTAGTTTGGGGCACAGGCCAATTTACAATGGCTTCCACTTTAAGGGGATCAGGATATCTGTCCCCCTCCAACCCAGTGTCCCAAATAAGGGACTCTGGTTGCTCCTATCTTGCACTTAGAGGGTTTTACGGTTAGACCAGCCTCCTTGAGTGTGGACAGCACAATTCCCAGGTGTTTTTTATGAGCATCCCATGAGTCACTGAACACCGCTAAGTCATCTATGTATGCCTTGATCCCCTCCCTTTTCTTCCATACAAAAGATTGAATGGGGAAAAACCTGTGGATTCTTGGGGTACTTCCCTGTAAGAACACAACAAAAATGGTAATAACTCATCCCAATTTTGGCCCCTCTTCTTAGTGTATATCCCGAGCATGGATTTTAGAGTCCCATTAAATCTTTCCACTAAATCAGTGGTTTTCTAACTTTTTTTTTTTGCGAACCACTTGAAAATTGCTGAGGGTCTTGGTGGACCACTTAATGATCTTTGGGGCTTGGGCTAAGGGGCTGTTTAGTTGCTGTGTGGGGGCTCAGGCTGCAGCCTGAGCTCTGGGAAACTCCCACCTCGCACAATTAAACAGCCCCTTAGCCCAAGTCATCTGATCCTGGCCAGCCATGGGTTTTTAATTGCAGTGTAGACATACCCTTTAAGACATGCACTAACTTGATAGGCAAGAGTAGCCCACATGTGTCTGTCTTTTGGCAAAGTCCCATTGAATTCTTGCATTGTAAAGCAGTTCATGTTCTTATAGCAAGTTATGGTGATTACACCATAAATATACATCACAGGGCAAATTACACTCAACAGTTACTTAAATTCCTTGCATATACAAATAAGAAGCCATTCTGTTCATGCTTTTCTCTCAAAAGGTGGCACCAATAATCTCTTCATTAGAGGCCCTTCATTAAGGGGTCCATTTCCTTTACAATGACATTTTCCATCTTAAAATGTGGAGATCATGAGTCGACATGTTTGTGAAATGTGTTTCATTAAGAAACCCACTGAGCAGTCAGTCAACTATTCATTTACTTTAGAAATGTTCTCAAAGGGCAATGAATTGGTCTCCCAGGTTCAGAAATGAGACTGGTCAACAATTTGGCCTCTAGGGACAGGCCTAGAGTGGCTGTTCATTTGTGTAAACTTGTCTGAGGGTTGAATCAGGTTTGGAAAAAAAAAATCAGTAAATTCTGTGTGTCCTTGATTTAGTTCAAGAAGCTACACCTAGAGAAAAGATTTCCCTCCACTACACAGACAGGCAACCAAACAAAGTGGGCACCAAAACCTGAGAATCATTAATCCATGCACAAAATTTACAATCTAAATGCTTTCCACAATGCTTTGACAGGAAAACAAGGTTGGAGTCTTGAACAACATTTGAAGAGACACTGGCATATACTATTTCATTTTAAATACTTAAAGTACTCCAATATACTGAGAAGTAACGAAAAAAAAAAAACAGTGCAGGTTCTGTAGGACTGATTAAAAAAAAAAGATAATGTTTCATATTCTTGTGCTCCCTGTGCTGGTTATGTTTTTGCCACAGACTACTGAATTACTGTTCCGAGAGCATTGCCCACTCCTTAAGATTGCTAATAATTAGTAGCTGTGGCAGTAACATTACAAAACAGCACTGGAAACCTTTGCATTCTTATTTCATGTGTGGACAAATAAAATGTACAGTAACTCCTCACTTAATGTTGTAGTTACGTTCCTGAAAAATGCAACTTTAAGTGAAACGATGTTAAACAAACCCAATTTTTCCATAAGATTTAATGTAAATGTGGGGGGTTAGGTTCCAAGGAAATTTTTTTGGGGCAGACAAAAGGTATTATGTATTGTACTGTGGTTGGGAAGTGCCCCTGGCTTACCCCAGACAGGCACAGCCCGCTGCAGGCAAGGATGCTAAGAAGCACCTTCGCAGCACCAGTAGCAGCTTACCCGGAGAAGAACAGGCGCCAGCTTTGCTGGGGGATGCTCCAGACCCACTTCTTCCCATCCCCTCTCCATTCCAGGCTCACCTCTTTCCATCCCCACTCCACCTCCTCTCTGGAGCACGCTGCATCTCCACTCCTCCCCATCCCTCACAGAAAGTCCTAAGAATCGCCAAACAGCTGTTTGGTGGTGGGGGAAGCGCTGGGAGGAAGGGGGAGGAGGCGGAGAAGAGGAACTTGTGCAATGCTCCCTTGTAAAGTTGCTGCTCTTCCACCCACAAAATCTTACATGCAGTGTACAGAGCAGGCAGCCAAACGACGTTATAAGGGAGCATTGCACATTTAAACGAGCATGTTCCCTAATTGAGCAGCGATGTAACTTTGAAACAATGTTAAGTGGGAGGACGTTAAGTGAGGAGTTACTGTATTGTGATAACCTCTCTGAAGTTAAAATACTGCCACTTAGTTACTAGACACATTTTTCAAAAATAGGAGCCCAGAGTTAAGCTCTGAAGGTGAAATTTTGAAGTATCTCTTGGTGACCTACAATCCTAACAGCACTCTTCAAAATCCCCTGGTTAGGTGCTTAAACAGGGACTTAGGAATCTAAAGTTGGGCTCCTATCTTTGAAAGTTGGACTACAGATATTTTTTTCTTTAAAATTGTTTTTAGTTCTGATTCACAGCCATAGGACCCAAATCCCTTAGTTTAGCCTCAGGATAGGTACAATAAAGGTTCAATAAAGTGCAAGCCTCTGAATGCTCTCACATCAATATGTGGCTCAACTCAGCCCTGAAGAAACCATCTCCAGCATTTAATTTTCTATGGCCCATTCAATATGTGGCCTTTCTGCTGAGACTGCAGGCAAGGCTGCTCATCATTGTTAATTGTAGGTATGTCTACACGGCAGTCAAACATCTGTGGTTTGCCTGTGTCAACTGGCTGGGGCTCAGACTAAAAGGCTGTAAAATTGTGATGCTAGGGCTGGAGTCTGAGCTCTGGGATCCTACCAGTGGAGCATAGAGAGCAATTCCAAGCAATTATTATGGAGGGCCAACTACTTGCCAGAACGTCACCACAAGCCTCCCTCGACACTGCTGATACTGCCATCCATTCGATCTCCACAAGCAGTAGTTATGAAGAGGGCTTTCTCCAGATTTCTGAAAGAGGTACAGTATATAATGGAACAGGGGTTCTCAACCTTTTTCTTACTGAGGTCTCTCCAACCGGTGCTATAGAACCGGGATGGGCAAACTTTTTGGCCTGAGGGCCGCTTCGGGTTTCCGAAAGTGTATGGAGGGCTGGTGTAACGTATTAAATTGCTCCCCATAGGAATGTGCTGTTTATGGTGTACTACTTACACTGCCAGTCCTGGCGCTCTGAGTGGCATGGTAAGGGGGCAGAGGGTGGGGGGGTTGGATAAGGGACAGGAGGTCCCGGGGGCAGACAGGGGACAGCGGCGGTTGGATAGGTGTGTGAGTCCTGGGGGCCTGTCGGGGCGTGGGTGCGAATAGGGGTCGGGGCAGTCAGGGGACAGGGAGTGGGGGGGGGAGCGGTGGGGGTTGTATAGGGGGTGGGATGCCAGGGGGGCAGTTAGAGGATGGGGGTCCCAGGAGGGGACAGTCAGCGGACAAGGAGCAGGGTGGGTTGGATGCGTCAGGAGTTCTGAGGGGGGCAGTCAGGGGGCAGGAAGTGGGAGAAGGCGGATGGGGGTGGGGGCCAGGCTGTTTGGGGAGGCACAGCCTTCTCTACCTGGGGGTGTGGTGTATTCAATTGCTCCCCGTAGGAATGTGCTACTTACGGCTGCCAGTCCTGGTGCTCTGTAAGTAGTACATTCCTACGGGAAGCAATTGAATACACCACACCCAGCAGCTCTCGCAGCCACGTCGCCCGCAGGAGCTTGCAGCCCCACCGCCCAGAGTGCTGGCAGCAAGAGGAGCTGAGGCTGCGGGGAAGGGGCCAGGGGCTCAAGGGCCGGGCAGGATGGGCCGGATGTGGCTTGCAGGCCGTAGTTTGCCCACCTTTGCTATAGAAACTCCACAGCCCACCTGTGTCACAACAACTAGCTTCTACGTAGAAAAGCCAGGGCCAGCGTTACGGGGTAGCAAGCAGGGCCGCTGCCTGGGGCCCCACGTCACAAGGCCCCTCACGAAGCTACTTTGCTCAGGTGTCAACTTCAGCCCCGAGTGGTGGGGCTCAGGGCTCGTGGCTTCAGACCCCATGCAGTGGGGCTTCTGCTTTCTGCCCTGGGCCCCAGCGAGTCTAACACTGGCCCTGCTTGAGGGACCCCCTGAAACCTGCTCCCGGCCCCCTAGTGGGTCCAGGACCCCTGGTTGAGAACCACTGTGATGGAAGACCTTCCTTTTGATGGGTCTCAATTGTTTGTGGACATCACAAGTTAAGTGGATGTCTGATTGCGTTAATTCTTGCTATGAATCTTGTAATATTCAAGCACCTTTGGACATATGACCTCACTCTATGAGGTCCATTTCCATCTCTACAGCATTTCTCAAAAGTGTGCCTGTTATTGAAATATGTAAGGCTGGTACTTGGGCTTCTATACATAAATTCGATGAACACTATGCAGTAACTCACAGCTCTGCTTTTGACGTTGTGTTTGGCTTGGCTGTACTGTCTTCTGTACTGGACTCGACTCCAAAGCCCCCTCTTCCTTAGAGGGAACTGCTCAGTAGTCATCTAGAGTGGAGCACTCATAGGGACACTACTTGAAGAAGAAAAAATGTTTACTCTGCAGTAACTGGTTCTTCGAGATGTGTCCCCCTATAGGTGCTCCACTACCTGCCCTCCTTTCCCTTTGCTTCAGAGTTCTCTGCTATAGGGCTTCGTGGTAGAAAAGGAACTGAAGGTGGTTTGTCCTCGCAGTTCTATATAACAATGGCACGAGATATGATGCTGACTAGCCTGCATGTGTGGGCCAAATGGATACTGCGGTGAGATCTCCAATCAAAGATGCAGAGGGCACAAGCATCCCTAGTGACCACAGTTACTGCACAGGGTGAGTAACCATTTCTTTCTTATGTAATACTTTCTACCAGTAAATCGCAAAGCACTTCACAATCTTTGATGGATTAGTCCTCATAACACCCCTGTGGGATAGGAAAGTATTATTCTCTCCGATGTGCTTTGGTTCCCCATCTGTAAAGAGAGGCTAAGTGATTTTTCCAGGGTCACACAGAAAGTTTTGCAGTGAATTGAACCTGAATCTCCTGAGTCCTAGGCTAGTACTATAACTACTGGACCATCCTTCCTCTCTAGTTTTCTGAGACTATCAACAATGATGCCAGTTAGTGTCAGTTCTGAGGACTGAGATCATCTTCTTTCAAAGAAGCTACTGAACAGCCATTAGCTAGTGTTAAGTTTCAGTCATTACTTGCCTCAGATAGATTTCAACTTGAAGCCTAGAATTAACAAGTTTACTATTCCCTTGGGTTATATGCTGTTCCTGCCTTTACCAGGCTTTATATTTTAATCAGTGTGGAAAAATCAGACATGAACAATCCAGAATTTATTTTAAAATAAATAACCCTCATTGATGTACAGTCATTGTTAACTATGCAGATAGTTTTTATTCAGGAAATTTAATTATGGCTAAGGGAAAACATCCCCCTGGCATTTTATTTAATCTTTCAAAAAAGACAGCCTGGAAATGCTTCAGCAAGCACCTTCTGGAAGTTCGTCGTCTAGACTGATGTAAGTGTAATAGCCATCAGTAATGGATTTGTGAGATGATCCATGAAATTGGCCAAAAAGTCTTTACTGCAGAATAAATACTAACTTTTGACTAATCTAAATTAAGAAAATGAATTTTAAACAAGAAGGGAAGTGTGGGGCTGGCCAGCTGAGCCTAAACATCTCTCAGCACTTAATTCAATGATGCCCTTGCGATTTCATGGTAAATGCGAATGGAATTGGTTCACCCTCCTTTCTGCTTCATTTTGTCACTGTTGGATTATTGATTTTTTTTTTCTTTCCTTAAATACGTAATTTGCTTTTTTTGTTAGTCTGAAAACCTTCAGGTGCTGCTGTTCATATAACACCCTGAACTAGGCTTATTGTCAGTTAAAAGATAATAAAAAGAGACTGAGAGTGCCCAGCCCAGGTGTTTTATACACACAGATTAACACTAGGTTTTATACAACAAAATACCAGTCAGGACATGTTGGTGCTATGGCAATACCACACAAAGATGTGCGGGGCTTGTACACAGCTTGGCAGCTTTGAGATGTGCACACCCTAGCATGACTTATTCTTGCTAGAGCAAAAGACATCTATATTAAGATTTCATTTAATCAGAGACACTTCACAACATTAAGTTTTGAGGTTTGGAGGGTTTTTATTTGTTCACTTATTTAGATTTATACCAACACGACAACTGTGTCTAGCCATACATTGTATGACATAACTTAAAAACACAACCCAAGTACAGAAGTACCGTTTAATATAAACTATATCACCATGCACCAAGTACTTGAATCCTCTTCCCTCTCTTGCAAGTCCCCTGACCCCTCCGTTGCAAAGTCTTCTCCCACTCCTCTACTTTGAAATGCTAGGAAAAAAGATGAGCTTTGCAATGTGCTCTGAATGGCATGAGATTCAGGTTATTTGGGAGCAAGGTGGGGAGTGAATTCCAAAGCTGTGGGGTCCTTGCAGAGCATGCCCAACCAGAAGCCCCTCTCATTTATACCCATGAGATGCCAGCTTAAGTACCTATGCTAATTTCAACTGTAGCAGAATAGCATGATAGAGAGGTGGCCCATAGTCAGTTAGGGCTTTAGAGGTCAAAACCAAGACCTTAAGTTCACCCCAAAATTCTCAAGCAGCCAGTGCAAATGGGAGAGTATTGGTTTAATATGCTTGTGGTGAGATTTTCTGCTTACCAAGCAGGTCAATTTTATTCCACCACTAGCTTCAGTTTCCAGATGGTTTTAAATGTAGACCTCCATAGCACATATTGTAGTATCTGATCTTTATGTGACAAAGGAAGGAATGATAGTTGCATAGTCTACCAAAAGGAGAAACAATTGCAACTTCCTGTCTAAATGTAAAAGATGTTTCTTGCTGCTAGCTGGTCTTTTGATTGTGAGCCTGGCCAACAAATGGTGCGCACACACCCTCAATCAAAGGAGCAGAAATAATTCTTGCCATATCCTTCAGTTGCATTAGTCTTGTCTGGACTGAGCCTCTGTTTATTAGCCAGCTTTTATCCATCCTTCCATGTTCATCCAGATGCTGAGAAAGATCATTGACTGTTTGGGCTGAGTTAGATAGAATGGAGATGTGGAGCTGGGTACCATCAACCTATTGAAAGTACTGCAGCCCAGTCTCCTCACTAATCTTCCTGTGGCCCTATATATGCATTAAACAATGGGGTGACAAGAAGGAACCCTCTCACTGCCACATAAGAGCGGCCTCAGCTAGGATGAGCAGTTTTTTCTGCACTCATCTGACCACTTCTCCCTCTGCCTATTTTCCTCCAGTGAGTCTGAATGTCTTTTCATCAGGGGTCTGTAAATCAACAGACACTTTCAACAGGTCATTTGAAATATTAACTGCTATACACTTTTAAACCTTGAGAACAGAAAGCGGGGAGTGAAAGGAGCTGAAGGGTCACAAATCAAGGTTTAAAAAGAACTGAGGTATATGGAATGTGCTTTAATATTACTTTGCCCCTTCCTCACCCATCCCTGAATGCTCCTTTAAAATGCAATGACTAGGCTGGAGAGTGAAACAGAGCTTTCTGATGAGTATGGCCACAAGAGGGGAGAGGGTGGTGGATCTTCCACGTAGAAGCTGCCATCACTTCCCTATCTCTGCCCAGCCACTCAGTTAATGCATTGGCTGAATTAAACATGGCAGCTAGAAGAGGCAGAGGAGAGGTAGATTGAAATTCTAGTGCCAGTGCTCCTCCCGCAGTTGGGCTCAAAAGGAAATGCTGAATTTTCCCCTCAGCCATTTATAGTAATGTTTTCAAAGTGCCTTAAAAAAAAAAAAAGCTATTGTAATTACAACAGCATTACAGGGCGTGTACTTGTCTGCCACTATACACGCTTGTTGAAGCATGAGGAGCAACTACACGTCTAAGCTGTGTACATCGGCTAATAAACACACAACCTTGGAGTGTGTTACTACATACTTGAAGCACTCTGTCATACTGCACTGGACAAGTACAGTCCCTGCAGTGCTCATGGAAGCACAGTACTCAAGCGCTGAGGCAGCTGGAGGGATGGCAATATGAATTGTGCATACTGGTGTTAGTTTTAAAAGGTTTTATTTTAAATCATAGAATCTGTTTATATAGGAGCTAAGTCCTTCCTTTTAATTTAGTTGTGTGGCTGTATTTCTTTCTTTTAGAAGAGCTTCATATTGTGAACAGCAGCAGTGCGTACAGATGTTTGATTTCATTAGTCTTCTCTGATGCATAGTCTTGTTCTGGTAACTTAATTACAAACCTAGGTTGCTTCATGTTTGAGGGAATAACAGTATCATGGTATGGGGGGGTTGTCATGTACATTTACTGATGTTTGTATCAAGTAACTCTATTTTATAGACAGATATTAGGCCACTGCATAGCTGTTTTTCAGTTAACAGGAAGCACCCAGACATTATTAAACTGAAATGTTTAATTAAATATTCAAATCTGAAATGGAAGCATAAGTCTCATAGACTTTAAGGCCAGAAGGGCCCATCATGATAATCTAGTCTGACCTCCTGCATAGTGCAGGCCACAGAACCTCCCCCACCCACTCCTGTAATTGACCCCTAACCTGTGGCTGAGTTACTGAAGTCGTCAAGTCATGATTTAAAGACTTTAAAACCTATCCAAAGTTCCTACAGCCAAGAAGCAAACAACAAAATAGGAATTGCCTGGATCAGAGCAGTCATCTGCCTCGGGCCTAATCCAGATCCCTTTGAAATCAGTAAAAAGACTGTCCCGACTTCAAAGGGCTCTGGCTCAAGCCCTGAGTCTGTATCCTGTCTCTGACAGTGGCCAGTAACACCTTCTGAAGTATGTGGAACATTTATGCTAGGTTCTAGGGCCTGTGTTATGCGGAAGGTCAGACTTGATGACTATAATGGTTCTTTCGGGCTTTTAATCTATGACTCCCTGTAGCAAACAACCATGGAATAAGTTGGGGGGAGTTTCTTCTCAACTTCAGGCAGTTAGGGAGTGGTCTGTGCCCTGTAGCATGAAGGTTTATACCCCTCATCTTTGTCCTCTGACACCTGTGGCTGTTCTTCAAAGCCAGAGCCGGCCCACAACATTTTGACACCTGAGGTGGAGCGCTCAAATGGCACCTCCATACCCCCTCGCTTTGGCCAAAATTTTGAAAGATCACAGTTCTGCCTTTTTCCTGTTCTACTCCTCTCATGGTACTTCTCTGCTACCTACCCCAATAAAGGAGAACTAACAACTTAAAATGCCTTGTTCAAAAATTTTAAGTAATACTTAACTTTCAGATGCCTGAACAGCAAATGTAACTTTTCTTGTCTGCACAGTAAACACTGGCATTTTTATCTGTTTGAATAATCAAAGTGGTGCTTTCTGTGCCTCCTTGGTTGCACAGACTTTAACTGCTTCCTGAAGATCCAGTCTGGGCCAGCTCATGCTCTATTGAGATGGTTGCAAGGCCGACCAGCCTCTCCTGTGTCATTGTGGAGCGTAGATGTGTTTTTATTAACTTCAGCTTGGAGAAGCTGCATTCTCCACTGGCAACTGTTACAGGAAGTGTTAGAAGTATGCGCAGAGCAACAAAAGCATTTGGAAAGAGGGTGGTCATCTTATTTGTGCACATATATTCCAGAACAGCCTTTGGAGTTGATCCTGCTGAAATGTATCTTGAAAGGGCTTTCAGTTCATCACCTAAATCACTCGCATCAATATTGCACGTCATCATGTGTCAACACTGTCTCTAGTGCCCTGCACTGCTGGTGTGGGTCGTCTTCAGGTATAGTGAGGAGTTTTGGAATATCATACAACATCCCAAATATACTGCTGTGTTCCTTGAGCTGCATGAAACGTTCCTCAACTGACTGTATTGCACAATCTAGCACCTGGTTAAAGAATTCAACTTTGAATTGTTGTTTGGGGTCACTTATGGGATTTTTCCTGTGCCTTGTAATCAAAATGTCTTCTTTTTCGGTGACTCTTGTATTCTTGAATGGGTGGGAAAATAGCTTCAGTGTGAAGTTCCTCTGCCAACTTTTGTGCACTCTTCAGAACGTTTTGAAATCCCTCATCTGACCGGTAAGACTGTAGGTATGACTTTGCTTTGTCCAGTTGTTCCGTTGCTCCAGATATATCGAGGTCAACACCTTGGAGTCTCTTACTTACAACATTTATTACAAACAGTATGTCATGCCACAACACTAAGCCACACAGAAATTTGAGGTTATGTATGTTTCTAGTGATTCCATTTCCCTCTGCCACTGTTCTCCCACGAACAGTTCTTGTCATAGCATTATCCTCCATAATGGCAACTATGGCATCATCTATCTTCCCAATTTGGTGTTTGATAGGCTTTATCGCCTCCACTCGACTTTCCCATCGTGTGGCACTCAGTGGTTTCAGTGTCCGAGAGGACATTCCCAGACGTTGCTTCAAAATTTGCCATCGCTGAGTTGATGCAGAAAAAAATACATAGATGCTTTGAATTACATTAAAATGTAAAATGCTGCATCACTGACCAGCAAGTTCAATGAATGAGAACTGCATGAGACAAAAAAAGCTTGAGGGTTTAACTCTCGGATCCGTGTCTGCACTCTTCTGTTCTTTCCTCTCATGTTGGCACCATTATCCTAGCCCTGACCTCTCATGTCAGCTATCACAATTCCCGTATCTTCCAGCTTTTTAAGAAGCACATTTGTCACACCAGCTCCTGTAGTATCATCAATGTCAATAAATTCTAGAAAATGCTCTCTGACAGTCACCATTGCAGGGACATTTTCACTAGGTTCTGTTGTTGTTACAAAACGCACCATTAAAGTAATTTGTTCCATATGGCTGATGTCAGGTGTGCAGTCCAGAATAACAGAGAAATATCTTGCTGACTTCAGATCTGCCACAATCTTCTGTTTGACTTTTGTTGCCAGTAACTGTATGATCTCATTTTGAATGTTTTTTCCAAGGTAGCGGTGTGTGCACATTTCTTGGGTGGTGACTCTTCTTAGATGCTCCTGGAGTTCAGCGTCAAACTCAGCCATCAGCTCCACACTTTTAAGGAAGTTTCCATTGTTTGGCACATACAGCTGATCTGAAGTGCTACATAGTGCTAGGTTTTGGGTAGCAAGCACTCTCACAATGGCAGTGAGCCTTTTCAGAACATTTTGCCAGTAAAGAGACTCTGATGCAATTTTCTCTTGATGCTGATCATCTATGGTGGCTGTCAAGGTTCCTCCCCCACTCTGAACTCTAGGGTACAGATGTGGGGACCTGCATGAAAAACCTCCTAAGCTTATCTTTACCAGCTTAGGTCAAAAACTTCCCCAAGGTACAAAATATTCCCCCCGTTGTCGTTGGACTGGCCGCTACCACCACCAAACTAATACTGGTTACTGGGGAAGAGCTGTTTGGACGCGTCCTTCCCCCCAAAATACTTCCCAAAACCTTGCACCCCACTTCCTGGACAAGGTTTGGTAAAAAGCCTCACCAAATTGCCTAGGTGACTACAGACCCAGACCCTTAGATCTTAAGAACAATGAACAATCCTCCCAACACTTGCACCCCCCCTTTCCTGGGAAATGTTGGATAAAAAGCCTCACCAATTTGCATAGGTGACCACAGACCCAAACCCTTGGATCTGAGAACAATGAAAAAGCATTCAGTTTTTACAAGAAGACTTTTAATAAAAATAGAAGTAAATAGAAATAAAGAAATCCCCCCTGTAAAATCAGGATGGTGGATATCTTACAGGGTAATTAGATTCAAAAACATAGAGAACCCCTCTAGGCAAAACCTTAAGTTACAAAAAAGATACACAGACAGAAATAGTTATTCTATTCAGCACAATTCTTTTCTCAGCCATTTAAAGAAATCATAATCTAACACATACCTAGCTAGATTACTTACTAAAAGTTCTAAGACTCCATTCCTGGTCTATCCCTGGCCAAGACCCAGCATACAGACTGACACAGACCCTTTGTTTCTCTCCCTCCTCCCAGCTTTTGAAAGTATCTTGTCTCCTCATTGGTCATTTTGGTCAGGTGCCAGCGAGGTTACCTTTAGCTTCTTAACCCTTTACAGGTGAGAGGAGCTTTCCCCTGGCCAGGAGGGATTTCAAAGGGGTTTACCCTTCCCTTTATATTTATGACAGTGGCCTTTAACCTTAGTCTCATCTCAAGCTGTTTCCACCTATGGAATGCTCTCTGGTGATTTTCTGCCTTCTCATGGCATGCCAGATTCCTAGCCAGATTTTTCCAGTCCTTTGTTCCTGTAGAACCCAATGTGGCTGGAACATTAGACTGGAAGATTTTGCAACAAAAACAGTATGCAGCATTCTGGGTTTTTGAGTACATAAGCCTTGGCCTCTCCACTTTGTCACCATTGTGGATTTCACGCCAGTAATGTGTTGGATGGAAACTTCTATTTTCATTGTCTTTAGGGAACATGAAGTTTTTCACTTGCTGTGGCCCAGGCAGTAGAAGGAAGTCCCTCAGGCTACTGCTCAAGTGGGTCCACAGTCCTGGATCATCTAAACTTAAGGAACTAAACTCAGCAGCAGCTGTTCCTTGCACCTGAACCACACTCTTCTCTGATCTACACTTTTCTTCAGGAATGTGCATGGTTGCATCCATTTGAGATGGAGATATGGATGCTGTAGTAGCTGCCAGGTCACCTGCACTCTGACTAACTGGAAGATCAGGCATCTCCTCACCACTCATCCTCACTGAGGCCGGAAGGCTCACCGTGAACATTTATGTCTATGTATTTCAGGAGAGCTCCTTCCTGCTTAGATAGAAAAGTTTTCTTTGCTTTCTTTCTTTTTCTGAATGCTGCCCCAGAGGTGCGTTTTCTTCTTTCACTCATGACTGCTGTTCTGTGCCAGCTATATTGGCTCTCAACACTCAATTGAAGGGGACAAATAAGCAGGCTGGTAGCAGTGCCTGAGTGAGGGAAGATATCAGCATCTTAAGGGCCTAACTGGCTCCTGCTACTTCAGTTGACTGCTTGTTCTCCTCAAGTGGGTTCAGGGAAGCAGCAGGAAACAGGCAGCTCTCTGCGAAGCTGGTGTTAATCAGACCAGGCTCCTGGGGTGCTAGAGAGGTACATAAGAAGCTCCTCCTCCTCTCTCTCCCTGCAGCTCCTGCTGCTTTCTGTTATTCCCTCTAACCTTTTCTCCTGCCTGCCTGTTATGTCTCTTGTGTCTCAGTTTTTCTTTTCTCTAGTTATTGGATATAGTCCTGTTTGCTAAGTACATCATTTTTATATTTCAGGAGTTAAGTATCAAAGAATCTGCAATGGGTACTGAGATGTATCATTGTACTGGGAATTGTAGAAGGTGTCTTCATGTGAAACATACCCATAATTAAAGTAAATGCTAAGAGAAGTTTTCTTGTGACTGTTTTGAACTTTTCACTCATTTCCTCCATGTAAATTATATGGCTATGGAGAAACAAAATTGTTCAGGATCTTATTAGACTGTACCATGTTGGCTGTAGTGTTGTAGGGCCCAGGATATCAGAGACAAGGTGGGTGAGGTAATATCTTTTATTGGACCAACTTGGTGAAAGAGACAAGCTTTCAAGCTACACAGAGCTCTTCTTCAGGTAGCTCGAAAGCTTGTCACTTTCACCAACAAAAGCTGGTCTAGTAAAAGCTATTACTTCACCAACCTTGTCTTTCTATCCTTCCATGGTCATTACTGTATTAATAGTAATTGAAGTAAGGTTATAAATACAAGATATCACAGATTCCATAGATAATTAAGTGGTACAAGAAAACTTTCCTTTTCCTTAGGAAAACTCCTACCATGCACAACACAATAATTCAGCCTTTATGAATAACAGTTTTGTCTTTTCATGTTCCATGGGTATTACTCTAACATGATGGATACCTATCTTCCATGCTTGGTGTGTTCTGAAGATCACAAGAATACAGGGCAGAGATTTCTATTGTGTGTAGCTGATAGGATCCTTTCAGCCACTGGAGGCTAAAAGACCAGTACAGAGAAAAGCTTAAGGCTATTGTCAGGCTCATAGACTGGCTTCAGAAAAAAAATTGTACAGTAGGCAAAGAAGAACTACCTTCAGCATTAGTGTTCTGCCTGCACAACTGTGGAATATTGGTATTGAAACAACTTAGTTTCCTTTTTCCCCAGACTGATGAATCCTGCTAATCTGTGCACTAAGCTGAGTTGAGAGTTTTCTTGGAGCACCACAGTGTCAAGTAATCTACTGTAATGACAAGAATGGTCACCTAGAAGTAGACCCTGTGCAGTGCCAAGGATCTACAGGATGGGGTACATAGTGAGTAAAAGCTTGATCTTACATTAATATCAATTGGGGTTTTGCTATCAACTTCACTGGGAGCCCTAAATGCTAGCCATTCAAAGCTATGTCAAAGGTGAGAGCAACTTCCACATAAACAGTCACAGTTCTAAAAAACAGTTGCAATTTTCCCCCTGCTTATTTCTCCCAGTTATTCTCATTTATGCCATGGCCCTTATTTGCCCCTTTGCCTGTATAAAGTGGCCTTGAAGTGGGTTAAGTTATATTTCCCATATATTTAAATATATTCTAGTTGTGATGTACCAAAAAATGTCATTGAATTGTTTCCTAAATCATGTGTTACTACCACCATACAGAGAAGGTAGTGGCAACAAGCTAGTCAAGTTTATCTAATGGCAAGCAGACTACACAGATAAAGGGGAGAGTGAGTTAGAGTATTTAGATGAATATAATTCATGGATACAGGCAAAACTGAGAATTATGCATTCAAAACACTGTTTTAAAATAATTTAACTTTATTTTTGCATTTGAAAAACTGCATATAAACATAGCCTCATTTTTACATCAGAATTTGTCATTCTTTCTATCACGCAGGACCCCAATGCCCCTTAATAAAATTAGAAAATTTCTTCATGCTGTAATTGTGCAAACATACTTCAAAAACTATTTACATCTTATGGTTCTCACTTTCCCTAGTGGTAGTGTCAGTTGCAAGAGGTATGTATTCTGCATACATAGCTTGCTCTTTGGCGTTCACGTTTGATTCAGATGTACAATAAAAAGCTTTCATGGTTTAAGAAGCTCCCCAAAGGCAGTTTTAATAAATCTCATTTCTCCTTTGTAAAGGAGGCCTCTGTATCAAAGCTTCCATCTAAATGCTTCAGAATTCCGCAATTATTAGGAAATTCCACTCTGTTTCCTAGATCATCTTCCTTTAGCACGAACGCATGCTTTGCTTTCCCCAATGAATTGTAGCGGAAAGGGGAAAACTTGATTTTTGTAACAAGCAAAGTAGAGTGTAACAAAAAGTCAGACTCACTAAATATCTGGTACATCATTCTTTGTACAATGCAAGATTACTTACAGTATAATACATTATCTTAACATCGCAATTAAACTACCATAAATCCAGCAGCAGAAGCTTAGATTCTAAAAATTGGATTCATGCTCATCTAGTCTTGATTTCTCATTTTCTAAAAGAAAAGCTGTAAACCATCCCTTTATATCATGACACCATCCATTTTAAAAATTAGCAGACTACTAAGACAGACGGACTTCAGCTGGTTGGGTCATGCTATATTTGACTCACATTTCTGATATACTGTAAACTAGGATGCAAAAAAGAATTTCAGGTTTTGCAAGATAGTTCACGTGTACCATGCTGGGAGGAGAAGCTTTTTTGTATGCAAAAAGTATAATATCCTACCTACTATCATCATAAATACTTTTTGCTGTTTGCAATACATTTTCATATATGCTAGTAAAATTAAATTCTGATTGAGTGTGAAAACCATATGTGTAAAATCATTATTCTAGACAGTATAATAAAGAAATAAGGGCTAACTGTTAAAGAACATATGTAGCAGATCCATAATGTAGAGAAAACCTATGAACACTAGTCTCAGTAGGTAAGCTGAATATTAAGTAATGCATTCCAAAGTCGGTGTTGCACAGTCACAGAATAAAAGCTGTGCTTGTGTTTTATTTAAATACGAACTGTACAGTGAGGTTTTATTCTGGTTTTCAGTTATGGTAATTGTGCAGGCTAGCTTTTGTATGAGGAAGCATTGTTTCCACAAACCCAAACCTTTTTCTAAACAAAAAACCCCTACATGGAAGAAGACATTTCACATAGTAGCTGTTGCATCATCAACCCTGGCAAGTTCAGTTCATAATGGCAACAGTACTTTCACGCTGATCTCCAAATAACTGGGAGAAGAACTCAAAAGCCAAATGGATGTGGATAGGGATAAAGACATAAGCTGTATACACCACCATAGCAAAAACAGTAATAAAAATAGTATGGAACATGGATCGCTCCCAGGGCTCCAACACATAGCAACAGGTGATCAGTAGGTATTGATAGTATAGCCAGTAAAGATAATCCTTTGCATGCTTAATATCCATCTTCAGCTTTTAGTGGCTTTGGGAAACTTGACCTGTAACAACAAAGAACAATGCATTATAGTTGAGATGGAAGATGAGTGGAATGTTGAAAGCCCTAGATAGAGAGGTGGAAAAAGCCTTGATGCTGTGACTTACTATGACAGACACAGCGGTGTGTGTTGTAATTGTTACACAAAATAAAGTTAATCAAATAGAAATAAAGTACCTATGTTATCATAAATCTCTAATCCTCCTGGAGTCAATACTAATACTAACCGGTTTTGGAGGAAGAGAATTTCCACTTGGAAAAAATAAAGTATCAGTTGAGCACTCAAAATTCTTAAATCCTGATTTATGAATATTCTTCTTATTCCATCCTATAAATGGAGTTAAAGCTACTGTCTGCTCTTGAATGCAAAGGCTCACCTGGAAGTCAGAAGGAAGGCTTTGGCCCCAGTTCTGCACACTGGGAGAGCAGACTCATATGTTTCCGGAATAAGGATGAGATTTAAAACAAAAGAGCTGCTCATTCCAAACTCCTCTGCATTTTACGTTTAGTCCATTTCTTAAAATCAGACAAAACAACCCTGCAGAAAATCAAAACAGAACTTGAAAAATGTCTAATCTTCCCTGCAAACTGGTAACTAGTACCCAGATCCACACGGTTAAATTATCTCACCTTGTAAGATGTATGGTCAGCACACTTCCATAAAATCAAAGCACAAACTTTATAAATGAGAGGAACGTTTGAGTAAAGTTTAGACATCTAGGGAAAAATTCTTTCCTCAGAGCTACTGAACAAGTAGTAATTTTAGATATTCTGCATTCCTGCTTATATACAGAGAGTTGCCCTTTGTTTGTGTTTCTGAGTGTGGTTTTGAAGTCTGTTATGTTAATGCTTTCTTTAAAATCAGGATGACACAAAAACAGTCTACAATGAGGATAGCGATTAAGTGATTATAAATAGCTGTTCATATTTCACAGAAAATAGGTTTATTATTGTTCTTAAGTACTAAGTGTAGAGACACGTTCATTCACATAGATCTGTCCTTGGCTCAAGACGAGGGAAGTGGGGTGAAGGGGAGGCTTTAAGCCACCGTTGTGATCTCCCTTCTTTAGTGGCAGCTTCCTGGCATAAAGTAGAGCAGCATCAGGGTATTGCCCATTGCCTATGACCCCCAAGGGGCTACACCAACAGCCCTGGACTGCCCAGGCCTAGAAATGCCCTGAACTCGCCCTGTTTCCCCAGACACCACCCCCACTCCAGAAGCTGGGAATTGAGGGTGGTGTGGATACTCTTACGCCAACATCCTCCAAGGGCCAGTTAAGCCAGCTTTTAGGCTCTCTTGTGCCTAGATTTTTGTGTCCAGATGCAAAACTACTATCAATTGAGCAGAGCTGGTCAGAAAATGCAACTTCTGTCCCACTGTTTTCTTTTAATTTCTATATAAATTAAAAGGTTAAAATTAAGATGAACCAAAACAAGCAAGTTAGAACACAATACTCCATTTTGATTTGAAATTGTTTAAGTTTTTCCACTGAAAATTTCATTGAAATTAATGTGTCCACACAATGTTTCAATTTTGACAAACCAGCATTTGCTGATGGAAAACTGTTCTGGCGAAAGTTTTTTTGGCCAGCTTTATAACTGAGTCATAAGGACATCATTCATTCCAAGGGCCAGTCTGAAAGCTTAACTGTTGAGTCTCCTAGCAGACATTCTTAGTTATCTTGTAGTATCCATATCAAGGCAATAAGAACTAGGAGCACTGAAGAATTTGTCTGAGGGGTGAGAAGTGGGAAAGTGGAGTCTTCTTCTGAGCAGCCAGGGAGAGGCGTGTGTGTGTGCGTATTAAAGATTGTCTTTTCAACCTGAAATTATCATACACACTCTAGCAGAGGAGTAGAGGGGAGTTAAAAAGTCAAGACAAGCTATACACCTGATTTGACTTAAAAAAAATCTCAAGATTTTGGGGCCGATCTCATTATTTTGGGGATTCTGACTCCTGGTTTTTGATCGTTGAAGATTGGCAATACTGAATCCCCTCCATCTTCCTCCTCCATAAGATTTTGGTGCACCTTCGCACTTTTGTTTTACAGTTCCACAATGGCATTGATTCACCTAGCTCCAAGAACGGGGTGCTGGACCTCCTCCTAGGATATGCAGATATGCAGTATGGAATGGACTCCTCTGCAGGAGCTTGTGAGCCACTTGCGCACACTAGCACGATCAGGGATAGCTGCCAGTGAGCCACAGGCCTCGGGGTGGTACAGCCACGCCAGAGGAGCTGCAGGTGCGGGGTGCTGGCTCCTGGGAGTGGCGGCCTGACATGCTGTTGCTGCGGTTTCCAGTAGAGCCTTGCAGGTCCGCGGATACAAATTTATATTCATGGATATCCGCATCGCAGATATAAAGCTGTGCATGGCTCTAGTCTAAAGGCATAAGGGAACATTAGATCATTTAGTCTGACTTCCTGTATATCACAAACCATTACACTTCATCCAAATATCCCTCTAAGCCCAACATTTTCAGTTAGACCAAATCATTTCAGTTCTTGGGAGACTGAACTGCGTGCTACAGGCAGATAACAGGAGACTGAGGTGCCACTAACGCATGAGGTAACTCCAATGGCTGGGAACTGATTAGGTGAGATATACCCAGATGATCCTAGCAGGTGAACCAAACCCCGTGCTGCAGAGGAAGCCAGCCCCTGCCCCAGCTCCTTGCCAGTCTGACCTGGGGAAAATTCCTTCCTGACCTGAAATCTGGCTATCAGTATGACCATAAGCATGTGAACAAGACACCCCAGCCAGGCATTATTTCTAGAGGATTCTTCGTACCACATCAGATCAGTGGTCCAGCCTGTTCAGTGTCCCATCTCCAGCTATAGCTAGATGAAGGCATCCCCTCCTACTAGCCTGCCCAAAATACATCTAACCAATTGTGCATGGGGGGAAAAAATCCTTCCTGTTCCCAGTGAGCATCCAGCAGTTGAGAGGTCTTCTTGATGGATCCCTCAGAGGAAGATATCAGACAGATCCTGCTCTTTGTAGAGGAATGATCCTATCTTCAAGATGTGCACAAGGTGTTCCACCCAACCAGAAAAAGCCAAAAAGCTTTTAAGAATTCTCCCTAGTCTGACAGACCTACATTCTAGTGTATTGGTATTAGGCCAGGCCTAGAGCTGTCTCGTCAGCATTAGAATATCTGCCTGGCATAATTTTTAGTGAGAAAGGTCAAGTCTGAAGTAATAAAATAACATAGATCTTTGCAGCTGTTGCTGTCATGATGCCTTACAAATGAAGGTATCATTATTCCCAGTTGACAACTGGTGATACTGAAGCATAGAGAGGTAAAGTGACATTCCCATAGTCACCAGAAAGTCAGTGGTAGATGCCAAGAATAGAGCAGAATAGGTAAGAAGGATGCAGATAGGGCATTTAAATGGGACTGAGGAGACCCGAGTTCAGTTTTCAGCTCGGCCACAGACTTCTTGTGTAAAATCTACCAAATCCCTTACTCTACTCCAGGGTTGAGCAAACTTTTTGGCCCGAGGGATGCATCTGGGTATGGAAATTGTAGGGTGAGGCATGAATGCTCACAAAATTGGGGTTGAGGTGCAGGAGTGGGTGAGGGCTCTGGCTGGGGGTGCGGGCTCCAGCGTGGGGCCAGAAATGAGGAATTCAGGATGCGGGAGGGGGCTCCAGGATGGGACAGGGGGTTGGGGTGGGGTGGAGGCTCCGGCTAGAGGTGCGGGCTCTGGGGATGAGGGGTTTGGGGTATAGGAGGGTACTCCAGGCTGGGACCAAGGGGTTCGGATGGCAGGAGGGGAAATCAGGGCTGGGAGGCAGGGCCAGGCAGCTCTGCGCACTGCCCCATCCGCAGACGCTGCCCCTGCAGCTCCCGTTGGCCACAGTTCCCGGCCAATGGGAGCTGCGGGGGGTGGCACTTGGGGAAGGGGCAGAGTGCAGAGCCCCCTGGCTGTCCCTATGCATAGGAGCCAGCGGAGGGACATGCTGGTTCTCCTGGGAGCCACGGCATGCACAGAGTGCTGCCAGACCCTGCTCCCTAGCAGGAGCTTGAGGGCCAGCCCAGATGTGGCTTGCCCACCCCTGCTCTCTGTACCTCACCTCACACGGTTATTATGAGGACAAATTCACTAGTGATCATGGGTTGCTCAAACACTACAGTAAAGAGCACCACGTAAGTTCCTAAATAGACCAAACTCAGGTCCCTTGACTCAGCACATGCTCGGAATACTGAGCTATGCTGTCTCTAAATAAAACATAAAGGTTCATCTAAATAAAGACAGTCAGTCATTTTTAAAGTCTCTGTCTCTACCACTGACGCACTTCCACATTTAATATACTGAGACTTATTCATTTTGAGTGGGGTTTTTGGAAACATACCAAATGGAAAGAGCATCTCAGGGTAATGGAATTCAATATAAATTATATATATATATATATAACAAAAACCCACGTAGATGGCAAGAGCCAAAGCCATCTTAAACCAACTGATCCATGAACAAGATGTAAGATAATCCACAGTGGTATGCCGGCACGGACACCTTTTACTAAGACCCATTTTATGTTAACTCAGAGCTGGCTTTAAGCACAAACACTACTTCAGGTCTGAGGGCTTCTGGAGGCTCCAGGCAGACTTACAACTCATGAGCCAGCCACATTACTTCATAACAGCTGGACTAGATAGGGAAAGAAATAAAAAAAGAATAAATGCTCTGGCTGTTTGGAGCCCTGCACATTTTTTAAAACTTTATTTTTTCTTGTTTTTATATAAAATATAAGCACATAATGAAACAAAACATAGAAATTCATGCACAACATGGAGATAACAGATAAATAACAAAATTCAGTGTGCATTATTTGCACAACCTGGAAAAAAAACAAAACCAAAGCCGCAAAGGTCATTCAGGGCATCAATTATTAAAGTGACTAAATGAGAACATAGACTAATATATACTAAACTGCAAAAGTATGCAATCGTTTCATGTGTGACCAGATCCTCATATTTTTTTTCCCCAAGTGTTTCTATTAGACAGAGACATTTCCCCCCCCCATTAATGCAATAGTAGAGAGCTCACTAAGCTAATCTGTGTATGAGGGAGGAACTGCAGAGTTCCATTTTCTCAAAATAACTCTTTTGACCACTAAAATAGTTACTGCAATCCATTTCTTAACACTAACTGGTAATTCCAACTCATTCAGCACCCGTAAAATACACAAGCTAGGAGAAGGAAAGAGCAACGCTTAAAATTTTTGAGAAAGAGCTGTAAATAGTGTTTCAGAACATATGCCTTTTTGACAGGCATAGAGGATGTGTGAAAGGTTAGCATGTGGCTGTTTGCGTTGCCAACAATTACTGTATGTTGCCAATCTAGCCTTAAAAAAACCAAAAACATTCTACTCATTTAATATCTTATTCTGGAAGAATGGCAAGAATACAGAACTTGAAGTATCTTTCATATTAAGCCAGATATCCTCCCATGTTTCTGTTGTGCTAGTAAGGCTAAGTTCTTTTCCCACTTTTTTTCTTTGAGACTGAGCTTGAGGGGGTAATGCAAAGCATTGAGCCACCTGTAAGTAATTCCTACAAAGTGACTTTTGTTTCCATATTTCTTAACATGTTCTTCTAGAGCTGAGAGAGTTGAAACAAACCAATTGTCCCCATCCTTGCATGAATCTTTAAGCATAGCCGCTGAAAGAAGGAACTGAGACACAGCAATAACTGGTATTTGTTTCACATTTAATTGAAGGAGACCAGTCTATAGTCCTGTATTATATCTTTAATTTTTGTTAATCCTTTTTTTATCCAAATTGTCTTAAGCGTGGAGTTAGCCTTGATCCTGAGGCACAGATTATCCCATAGTGGTATGAGAAGAGAATTTGTAAGACTTGATGCTGTAATAATCTGAACGCATTGCAGAATGCCCCATGTAGATGCAAAGACTGGGTAGCATCTTAAGGTATATACAAGAAGAGAGGGAACCAAATGGCATAGCTAATTTTTCAATCTCAAACCACGCCGCTGTGTATATAGAGCCACTGGAAGGAACCCCCTTACAACAGGACACGTTTGGAATGCTAGATAACATTGATACAAATCTGGCAACCCCATGTAACGTCCAGTTGTCCAAGTTTTTTTAACGGCCTTGTGTGACAAGCAAGGCTGTTTTTTTAATCTTATATAAATGTCATGATACGCCTATTTAGTCGAGCAAAGAATGAGGGAAGATACTTTGAAAGGCAATAGCTTAATGATATAAGTCAATCTTGGGCCGATATACATTTTGGCTATTTCTGTTCTCCCCAGTAAGGACAGAGGAAAGAGACACCATCTCTCTACATCCTTGGAAATTTCTTGTACTATATTGTCCGTATTTATAGAAACAATTTTGGGAAGATTAGGACAAATGTTAACACCTAAGTTATTTCCTTGCATAATTGAAATGGAAAATGCTGAAACTGAGAAGGATTTGGTCTTTTGGATATATTCATTTCTTGTGATTTATTCCAGTTAATGCGAAAACCACAAATCTTTCCAAAAAATATCAACCACATTCAATAATAATTGGATTGATGAGGATGGATTCTTCAATAGTATAAAAATGTCAGCATACAAACCGATTTTGTGTTCTTTCCTGTTTATAGTCATAACATCAGTGGCTGAGTGCTGACATATTTACATTGCCTGTGGTTCAAAAGAGAGATTAAAAAAGAGGGGCAAGAGGGGACAGTCCTGTCATGTCCCTCTCCCTCATTGAAATTGGTAGAAATATTTCCATTAATTGATAATGAAGCAAGGGGAGAGATGTAGAATACACTGACCCAATTCAGGAATATTGGTCCAAATCCATTTTTTAAGGACAGCCATTAGATCAGGCCATTCAACCCTATCAAAGGCCTTTTCTGCATTTAGAGATAAGGCTAGCGAGGGAACATCTGAACTTGCTGGATCAAGTGAATGATTTTTCTCGTGTTATCAGAGGTCAATCTTCCTTTAACAAAACTAGCCTGATCTGCATGTATAAATTGATGGGATGATGGCATTCAGTTGTGCCTCTAAAATGTTTGCAATTATTTTGCAATCTGTATTCAACAGTTACAACCATTTTTGTTCTTTAATTTTAAAGTAGTTAAAACAGTTCTCATGTCTGGAGACATGGTTCCTTTTTGGAATGTTTAATTGAAGATCTTTGGAAAAACAGAAGATGGCTGATTACAAAATGTTTTGTAGAAATCTGGAAAGCCATCCATCCCAGAGGCCTTACTTGAATTCATATTTTTATAGCCTATTCAGTTTCTTGTGTTGTGAAGTCCCTAAACAACACTCGTACTGAAGTTAGGGTATTAAAAGCTAGGCCTTCAATGAAATGTATTAGTCATATTGATTGATTTACATAAAGGTTGATAGAATTGCTTAAATTGATTATATAGGTTCAAGGATGGCACTCCTGTCTTCGTGTAACAAGGAAAAAGTATTATTGTTGCCTAGTTCCATATTAAGTCTTCTGGCAAGCAGTTTACCTGCCTTATCTCTCCATTCATAATGTCTTCATTTGACCCTCTTGAGCGTAAATTTGACTTGGCTGGATAAGCATTCATTATATTTATATTTGGCATTGATTAGAGAACGTTGAAGGTTTTCATTATTTGGGTCAGTCTTGTGTGTTCTCTGCACACATCTATTTCCTTGTCCAGAGAATCTAGTAACTTGAGTCCCTCTTCTTTTGGGAGGCATACTTTATGCATTCATGCCTTACAGTAGCTTCCAGAGCTTCTCAAAAGATAACTGAGTGCTTATTTTCTTGTATGAAGGTAGAGATGATTGAATCAACTGCAGAACAAAATTTTGCCTTTTAGTAGCACAGTGTTCAGCTTCTGTCCGGAAGATTTTAATGATGTGTAACCAGTGTCATTGGTAAGTATAATTGAAACATGACCTCAAATTATCAGCAGTTTCTTCTAGTCATGGTAGAATCAGTTCTAAAGATACAAGAAAAAAGTCAATTCTGGAGTAAGATGAATGTACTGTAGAGAAATATATACACTCATACTCTTTGGGGTGTCCCAGTCTCCATATATATTTTAAATCAAGTTAATTCATTAACAATTAGGGTTGGCCTATTGTGCTCTGAAAGCTGGGTTTCATGCAATTGGATTTGTCCAGATGTCTATCACAGCATTCCGATCTCCTCCCAGTATTACAGGAATGCCTTTTATTAGAAATGGGTCTTACAAAATCTTATGGAGCTTGCTAAATCCATAGTGAAGGTGGATTGATACTTGATGCTGTATCTGCCTTTGGTCCCCTCAGGATTTGCTTTATGCCCTTGAATGTAGCTCTCTTTTTGTTAAGCTCAGATGAGATGTCAAGAAAAAAAGAAATTGTGTGTCTGCGTAAGGGTTTTGGCTTCTGGCAGTATTCATTAACATTACTTTACCATTGAACTTCCGCAGCTTGAAGATGATGGATCTGGGCTTATCAGATTCCTGCCTTGTAGTACCAGCATTCAATGAGCCCTTTTGATATCTAATGGGGGCAGTTGGGGATCCAATTTAAGTATGTCAGGGAGCAGCTTCTGAAGAAAGTAATATCATTCTTCTCTAGGCCCTCAGTAATGCCCAAGACGTGAAGGTTGTTTCTTTGAGATCTATTTTCCTACTGTAAGCTTAAGGAAACAGTTTCTTCTTTGATTTCACTGTTTTCAATGGCAGTCTTTTGTAGCTCATTTTCTAACTAAGTCATTTCAGCTTGTACATCACATTGCACTTTAGAGATTGAATCCAGTCTTTCTGCAAGGAAGTCTTTCAGTGCTGCGATATCCTGGCCTAGGTTCTGCTGTGGCCTTGTGGTCTCCCCCTCCAGCTGTTTAGGTTTTTCGTTGCCTCTCATTTTTTCATTGGAATCTATATTCAACAATTTGAAGTTTATCCAGGGAACTAATTTATACTTTTATGACAGGAACTTATTGCCAATTTCCTAGGAAAGTAATTATTAGAGATGAGTAGTTCATATATGGGGTGTGAGAAGGTCTGGGACTAAGCAGCTATCTTCCTCACAGGTACCAGGTGACCCTACCCTGCACATTTTAAGGGTCCTGCATTAGCTTGTCTGGTCTCAGAATCCCAGTCTCACCCGATAACAAAAACTGATCTGGAATTTTGCTTCTTTTAAAACTGCATAAATGTCCTAATTAAAAGTTTCTTCCTTCTACCACTATATGTGCATACACATCCCCACTTCTTGCTCACAGCCAAAGCACCAAGATACTATGCGAAATGCTGTTCTTCCTGCATTTCCAACCCCTATAGCAACATTTTCTCTGCAGTTTATCCTAGTTGGGAGGAGAGGAGAAGATGGTTTCTCAGCATTGTGTTATTTTGCTGCTGGACTACTACTTAAGATTTTTTTTTTAAGTATCAGTCAGCTAACCAAAGTTATTTCCTATTTAAAGATCATGGAAGAGTTAAAACCAGCTATGAATAAAATGAATGGAATTCAGTCTAAAATACACTAGGAATCACTGGCAAACTCAGTTCCTCCTTCTGGAAGCAGAATGAAAGGAGAAACCAGAAAAGCAGGTTTCTTTGTTCTAAATCCCACCTGATTTTCCTGCCTATTGACACACCTCTGATTAGATCAGTCTACGGAGAGAGATATTTTTATAAAAGCGTCTCAGTGCTTGTTGACACTGGGCTCATTTCTCTTTAAAAACTCTGTGTCATTGTCATGTAATCCTGCTCTGAACAGGGTTAGATAACATGGTGTTTAAGGTACTGGTGGGCACCTAGAGCATTGTTCAGCCTTGTTCAGGCTCTAGGGCTCAGACTGGTGCACTGTTGATAGCATTGGTGGAAAATTCTTGCCCCCCCCGCCCCCCCGAAAAAAAAAGAAGTTCTCTTATAGTGTAGCCAGTCTACACTAGACTCTAAAATATGTTTGAAAAGCGTGTTTTAATTTAGTTAAAACGCAGTTCTAGCTAACCCAGTTTGGGTACTTAGTTGCTTCATTCAAGCTTAGCACTCTGGTAAGGTACTGGTGTTTTAATCACAATGCTGTCTAACGATGCTCAGAGGTAAGAATGCCAGTGCCCACTGAAGCCTGTTTACACCAGCACTCCCACAGTTGTGGGAGACTTCTTTTTCTTTTTTTACTAAGAAAAATGCAAATGTACAGAAGGTCGAAGAGCCCAATCCAACTCCTACTGCCTGCAGTGGGAGTTTGATAAGGCCCCAATTGCTTAACACTAAATTGTGGAATTTATTTCACTATTCACATTGAACATGGGGTATGCTATTGCTATGTCACAGAGACTTATCATAGGTCTTTCAACAGACAAAGCTAAATGGTCATGTTCAGGCTCCCATTTTAAATAGCACCCAACCCCTGGTTTGGGACTGAAATTTTCCATGCTTGTAATTTTCCATGCTTTATAACCCAAAGGTGAATTTCTTTTTGTTTAGCCATTTGAATTACAGAAGAGTGCAACAACATAACGTTAAACAGTGCAGCTAGATTTTGTAATCCAGAGCCACTACAGGACTAGCAGTTAAACTACACTGCACCCCTCAAAATCCACACAGAACTTCCTTCTGTCTGGCCCCACAAACACACCCAGCCTTTAGCGGACTGCTGCTTTGGCAGCTTTTAAACAGTTTCTCAGTGGTCATTGGAGGTGGTTGGCCCTGGGCGTGTGACTCCCATAACTCATAGGAGTTGTATATACTTGTAAATATAATTGGTAGATTCTTGCCAGATTGAGAATGTATATCTACATGGGTTGCAGTGTGTTGACAATGGCAGTCCTTAAACTATTATATACTCCTGCATTGAAATCATAAAGCATGCAAAGCCAGTATGACAACTATTCATAATACAGTTTAAAATGATCTAGGAAGTAATTTAGATTAGAGAAAGCAAATCTCAGATTGCTCAACGGATGTTCCATTCACAACTACACCTGTCAGTGCTCCAAGAATGTGGAGCTGATCTATAGCTTCCAATGGAATTGAGTCCGGGGAGGGGATATCAACTCCTCAAAGCATAGCGAAGTCCAAAACACGGGAATTTTTTTTTTTTTTTTTTTTTACTACTAGGACCAAACAACCTTCAGGGAAATCAAAGATTGTCAATATTCACACTGAAGAATAACTTACTGTAGCACTCTTCGTTTTGTCCTCCTTTTCCTATTGTCCTTTTTGCCACCTAAAAGGATGCGAAGCCTCTCCCATCTATTCCATTGTAATGTGCTTATCACAATAGTATCTAGGCCTCTTTTCTTCAGTCTGTGTATCGCTAGAATACGTTTGCAGTACAAATATATTCTTTCAATATTTGCTATTTTCCTCCCTCTAAAGTGTTCTCAATTTTTTTTGGTGCACAATTTGTTGTTTCTTCCCCATTTGACTTCAGTTCATTTGTCCATATCCTCCCTCTCCCCACCCTCCATCATTATTCTGCATTCACTCCCCCTCTTAGGTTGTGAGCGGGACAGTATATCTTGATTAGCTTCCAGATGTAGGTGATGAGTGTTTCAGAGCCATTGAAATGCAAGTGAGTTGTTACCTCCTACCCACCAATGGTTGCAGTTTAGTGGTGGCCACCCCCCACAAATGGTTGCACTTTAGTGGTGGCCAGAGGCAGTACTACATGGGTCAAATCCAGAGATCTTTGCCAGTGAGTGTGATGGGGTCACAGTTTCACCCTGATTTCTATTGTGTGTGCAACTCTATAGAGTTTTGAGTAGAGATGGGCCAAAACCAAACCCTGAACTTTGTAGGTGATAAGAATGCAGAACTGGGTTTAAATTGTAAATAACACTAAAAAGTTCAAGGGATCTTTAAGGAGGGGCACTACTAGATGTTTTTAAACTGACATTGCTCCAGATGTTTTTTTTTTGGTCTTGTTAAGAAATTTCAAGCTCACTCAGGAGCCTTCCAGTAATCCATGGTTCTAGAATCTAGGCTGGAAACATTGAGAAACTTCAAAACACAGCACCTGCAGAAGGTCACAAAAATGGGGGGGCGGGGGGGCATAAACAAAGTTAATGAAGATTTTGTGAACCTCTAAAGAGCTTTTAGGTTAGTTCTTATATTAATGAAACTGATTTGCTCAACTCTAAGCCACTTTGATATGGGCTGATAGTATTAACTGGATTTTGTGTGACTTGGGAGAATTTGATTTTTTTAAACAATTTGTTTATTTTAAAGTTTTTTTATTTTTATTGATTTAAATTTTCATAAGGTGAGGTAGTCAGACAATTATTTAATAGGAGTAGAGGTTTAGATTCAGAAAGTTAAAGTTTTATAACCATTAAAATACAAATTGTCAACATCACATGTCAAAATGTGCAAAATAAATATCCTTAAATCAAACTCTGTGTTCTTAAGCAGCATTTTCTTTACTTTGCCTATCTGTACATTTCAATTATTATCAATGGAAATTTTGTTTGTCTGTGCCTTGAAACTCAAATTGATGTTTACTGACATCTACTGATAAAAATCTAATCCTACCAACCCTACATATAGGTTATATGTAATCTGACAAGTTGAATGTTGTCTTAGTTCTATTAATATCATCAAGTGGAAGACGTTATCATTTGTTGTGCAAGTATATCACCTTGCTGCACTAATAAAATGAAGTGGAGATCCACTGGTAACTGCTTATGCTGGTCATTGGGTCACAATAGAAAAAATATGGAGGTAGTTATGGTAAAAGTGGAAGTAAAAAGGGGCCTGCATCTTCCAGATTGACATATTTATCACCCATGCACGTTCCAGGAAACAGCCTTATCGTCAGAGCTTCACTCTTTCAAACTGGCACTCCTAAGAGTGGCAGGCTACAGCCAACAGCTGTACAGAAATATCAGTCTAATTTGACCAATCTGACTTTGAATAAAGTGAGCACACTCTTGACACTGTGAGTACTCTTGTCCATTCATAGGATGAGGGTGCAGAGAAGAGCAGTGTATCTGTTGGGGTGGGATGAGAGGATTGTCTATGGATAAGACATGGTGCTGTCACAATGCCAGTTCCTGAGAGGTGGAAGAAGCATGTGGGTTGTCCTGTGGAGAAGCTAGGGCAGGCAGAACTAGTGGGTAGGAAGGAGAAGCTCCCTATAATGAACTACTGACATCTTACTCCAATGGGGTCACAAAAGAAAATACACTTGTGATCCAGACTTGAGTATAGGGAAGCTGATACTCCTACTAAGAGAACCCACAGGGACTATTAGGGATACTGTAGATTCCCACCGTGGTGTTTGAACTACTCCACACTGCAAAGCAGCAGCAGCACAAAATATGGTACTTGCTAAACAGCGGGAAAGGACATAATTGGGGTGGGGTAATTTTTCCTTTGCAATGATGCAATACATGTAATTAGCCAACATATATGTCTGCCAGCTGTTCAGCGCAGTCTTCACTCCCACCTCTGCTCCCAATGCGTGGGTTCTTCAGTTGTGCTGCACAAGCAGCATGAGGTAAAGATTCAGAGAACACAGGGTTAGCAGCACCATAGCTCATGGGATGGAGTGTTTCTCATCAGATAAGAAGAGCATTTTAACTTCTGAATGTCAATTCACCAGATAGTACCAGAGGTAGGTGTGTTCTTCACTGCCTGGCCATGCTCCTGGCACACAGCTGGTTAACCAAGTAAGTCCCTACCCCTGAATTACTGCCTCTTTAGGGATCCCTCCACCATTGCTCCCCTTGGTGATGGTTGTACCCTACTCCCACCTCCTTGTACTGATGCTGATCTTTCCCCTGGCTCCATCTCTGCCAAAACCTCCCTCCTTCCCCTTCCACAATGGCCATGGGAGCACTTCTGGCATGAATGCTTGCAGACACATGTATTCACACTAGTATCGTTGTACTTGTGTGCAGAAGATATTCCTATAAACAAAATAAATAAATAAATAAAAGCACCTTATACTGAATGTTTGCAAATACATGGACTACAGTAAATATCACATACATTAAGTTCCAGCATGGAGCACAGGCCAACCTCATTATAGTGACCCTACACCAACGACACCATGCAGAGAGCCAGAGTGAATGACTGATGAGTGAGTAAACATGGAGTGGTCTTTGTTCGAATACCCCAACCCCTTCCAAAATACTAATCAGCTAAAATTAATAACTACATGCCCACTGGGCATGCTTTTGAGACATGCGTCTCTTTTAAGGAAAAAGAGTATAAGAATCAAGTGAAGTAAATTACTGCCGAGAAAAGGAGAGAGGGGATTCCTTAATGGATGCTTGAAGAAGCTGCTAGAGAGAGTAGCCAAAACTTGGCTCCCTGGGGTCGAGTAGGACTGTGACCTGTGGGGTTTCCAGGCAGCCAAGGCCTCGCCTCGAGGGAATCTGAGACAGACCAAAGGGCTGAGGAGACTAGACCTGGAGGGAAGAAGTTGTCTGTAGAATTGGTAAAGCAGGAACTGTGTGAGGCTAGCACACAGCCTGTTTGTGAAAGAGAGGCTCACTAAGAGGAATGTATAGCTCGATGTATAGTTCTTTAATGTCTAACACAGGAGTTATGTGCTTAATGTAACCCTTTACCGCTTGTGTAATTCCGTCTCAAATAAACTGCAGTGTATGCAAGTTAATTACTGTGGACCTTTTTCATTGGTATGAAAGTAATCTGCTCCACTGGGAGCCATAAAAGATCTATTCAGGGTAGTAGCCCCCTGGTGCCAACAACCCTCATCCTCCCCCCTCCATTACTCCCTTTGCTTGCCTGTTACACGCATTGTACAATTAAGATGTAAAATTCTTGGTGGGCAGATCCTCGTAACTGGTGTAAGTTGTCTCAGCTCCACTAACTTCACTGGAGCCACGATAATTTACACTTGCTGAGGATCTGCCTCTGAGTTCTTTACTACGAGTACAGCACCTAGCATAATGAGGCCCTGGTTAGGACCCCAGGACACAACCATAATACACATAATAAGTAACAACTACACTGAAGTGGCACAAACAAAAGTAGCTTGTCCAAGGTCAAAGAGTTTAGAAATTCCTGGCTCCCAGTCCTCTGCTCCGCCTCAGTATTCCTCCTCAGTATTCCTCCCTTCACTCTTTAAACCATACATCTTTTGGAAACATATACATCACACAGACATTTTACAGAATGTTTTAAACTAGGTTCTGATCTGATAATCTCACCCACTTTATTTGCTTTCTGGAGTCTATCACACAGTATGTTGTTTTTTCTCATTCCCAATGTGAGACTACCAGAGGTTGGAATAAAATGTGCCCTAGGATGGCTAATTATCTCCTTTTTCGTGTAGGCTGCTAAAATGTACCATACTTGTCCAGTTATTTGGAGGGAAAGAGAGGGGACGGGGAAGTGAAGGTAAAAGGGTGAAAAAAGAGCACAGATAATATATAGTTTGGGACTAGTTGTTTTTTTTAGTTGAAGTAATTTATATAGGTACTTCTGTCTCCCCCTCCATTGCCACAGTATCTGATTGCCTCAAAAACATTAACAACTGCCTTGTAAGAAACCCTCCTCTGAGATAGGGGCATATTATTATCATCCCCATTTTACAGATAGGGATACTAAGGCAAAGAGAAATTGATCCCAGATTTACAAAACAGTTTGGTACTGAGCTCAGCTGAAGAAATAATTTATCTGAGATCACATAGATCTGAGAATTAAAACCTCCCAAATCCCAACACTTAATTGCAAAACGATCTTTCTTCTTTTAGTCCACAGGCGTGTAACAGGGTTTTAGTTTTCAGAGTATAAAACAAAACCAGTGAAGTGGTTGTAAGATCTTCAGACAAATGAACAACCCTTATAAGTAAAGCACAATTACTTACACTTCCTTTAGTATGGTTCATGGAAATACTGAGGAATTATCCTGAACCACTCGTAGGCAAGGAGATTCTCTCTCTCCCTTTAACGAAAAATAAAGGAATATTGTAGAAAAATTAGTGCCCGTGCCATATAAGAACAAGCAAACTCTCACCTCTGCTTGTAGGCGTATTACACTAGTTCTGGATGAGTGATGCTCCCTGCTGCATGGAGAGGTGTGGAAACTGAGCTGGCTGCTGGGTTCTCCCAAGTAGGTCTTTTTCCTGCTCCGCCCTGCCCGGCCCTTTCTCGCTGTTGCTCAAACCTCACCTAACAGCCAACCTGATTGCGGTGATTAATGCCTGACAAAGAGAAACCACGAACCCACTAGGAGCATCTCGCTGATATGCCCAAAGCAATGGCCCGGGGTCGGGGAGGGTCTAGCCCAGGCTCCGCCGCGGCAGTTATACTTGTTATTGGAAGAATGCAGCCAAACAACTCGTGTCGCTCGGCCCCAGACCTTAGCATAGCCCGCTCTGCGGCCGCGGGCCCGGCGCGCTGCGGGGCGGAGCGGACCCGGGAGCCCGCAGAGCAGGCGGAGGCATTGCAGTTACCCCGGTGCTGCGGCGATGCGAGCCGAGCAGGAAGAGGGACGGGGAGCTGGGCGCGCCCCCCGCCCCGGCCACCGGGAATGCGAAGGAGGCGAGTCCCTGGAGCTCGGGAAGCCCAGGCAGCGGACCTCACGGCGCGACAGATCACAGGGGTCCTCTGGCTGCTGTCTCGGCAGGCTCCTGCAACAGCAAAACGAAAACAACCGCGAGCGGCCGCGGCACTGCAGGCAGCTCCCTGGCCCCCAGCCTGTGAGGTCTCCTGTCAGGGCCAAGCCCTAGGCAGTGTCCGCCTGGAGCAGAGAAAGCCCCTTGCAGCCCAGTGGGTGCTTGTGCTCATGCAGACCTGTGCCTGCTGCTGGCGCTGCCTGCGCACTTATCAGCTGTATCTTTAGGCAGGAGGGGGCGAGCAGCAGCCTCTGGAAACCCGCTGGGTCCCGGGCGGCTGCAGGGGAGGGAGACCGGCGCAGGCCGCTGGCGAAGCGGGACTGCGGTTTCGCCGGGGCAGCGTGTTCTGGCGCGGGACGGAGGCTGCGGCCGCCGGGAGCGCCGGCTCGCTACCCAGCGCCCGCGGGCCTTGAGTGCCCCCCAGCCCTGGCGCGGGAAGGGTGCGTTCGCCCTGCCTCCCCCCACGCCAGCGCCGAGCTCCGGGCTGGGAAGCGCTAAATCACAGGGGCAGGGGTGCTGATTTTCCTGCCCGCTGTGTTAGCCTCGGTATCGGCAGGGGGGTTTGGTTTGTTCCTACACTTCAGACAACTAAAATTACTACAGGACCCCAGGAGGGGGAGCCCAAGCCGGGCAGAGACTTGCTGCTGCGGGGGGAGGACAGAGGCGAAGCCGAAGGGCTTCATTCCCCAGGCAGGGGCCTGAGCCCTGCTGCCCAGGGTTGAAGCCAAAGCCTGAGCCCCGCCACACAGGGCTGAAGCTCTTGGGCTTTGGCCCTGGGCAGTGGGGCTTGGACTTCAGCTCTGGCCCCGGGTGGTGGGCCTCGGGCTTCAGCCCTGGACCCCTGCAAATCCAATGGCAGCACTGGGGACTCCATTAAAATGGAGTCGTGACCCTCTTTGAGGTCCTGTAGCTCACGAAAGCTCATGCTCAAATAAATTGGTTAGTCTCTAAGGTGCCACAAGTACTCCTTTTCAGTTTGAGAACCGCTGCCCTGGAAGCACAGCGCTACACGGGGCGCGGGAGAGAGAGAAGAGGAACTCGGGGAACACGTTTTGGGTGGAATTTCCTATAGAAAAATTCACTGCAATTAAACTCAGACAAGCATGAACCTGTGTTACATCAGCTCTGCCACCCCTCCGCCCCTCTTTAGAAGATGTCACAGAATGCAGATGGCAGGAGGGTAAAAGAATGACATGGAAGCCAGCTATACTGCCAGTGCTAGGAGGAAGAGTTTTAAGAAAACCCCTTCTACACCTCTTAACACAGAAGGAGAACAGAGGTGGCTCTGGGCATGGCCCACGGTCACCTCTGTACAAGAAAGAGATAACATGAGACAATGCAGCTAATTAAGGCAAAGTTATTCAGCATAAGTATCACCAGCAATAAAGACAGGTTTCAGAGTAACAGCCATGTTAGTCTGTATTCGCAAAAAGAAAAGTGGTACTTGTGGCACCTTAGAGACTAACCAATTTATTTGAGCATAAGCTTCCGATGAAGTGAGCTGTAGCTCTAAGGTGCCACAAGTACTCCTTTTCTTTTTACCAGCAATAAAGGCATAATTGATTCAAGTATATGGCCAATGCCAACAAACACTGAAGTACAACCCTGAAGAGGAAATATCTTATACTACCTCACTCTCCATGCTTAGAGCTTTCCTTGACCTAATTCATTATTAAGTTCCCAAATTAATTTAACAAGTGGAATAATAGTGTTAAATGCATGTTGTTTGCTGAGTGCCAACAGTGGGCTTATAGTTAATACCAGAAAACTCAATTATACCCCTCACTCTACCTACATGTTTGGTTGAGAACAATAATTTACCTACTAAAAATCTTAGTGCTCATTCCAATAGCCAACAATAGATACTAAACCCAAGCATTATTGGGTTTATTAACCTTTATGCAACCCTGACCTGGGTCATGTGGCTGGGGTCAGGAAATAAGTCAGTTTCTTACAAGAATTCCTGTGCATTGTATTTTTATTAAGTTGTTGAGGTCTACAGCTTAGGTCCATTCTTTATGATACGATATGTGGTTGGCACAGCTGTGCAAAAGTTTTGTAACAAAATCTGGGGCCAGATGAATTTTTTTTGTTAATAAATCTAAAAACAGAGCCAGGCTCGATGAAACTTCAGTTATCTAGGATGAGTTTTGAATGAACCCGAGCAAACGTTTGCCTGTGAATGGAAACCAACTAACTCTTGAAAGTTTGGGCTGACTTTTCATTTTAATTTTTCCTTAAACCCGGGGGATGTATGCAAATTAACCTTCTGGAACATGGAGATCTCTAGTTGTAGTGTTAGAGAGAGGATGAGCTGGGTGGGGTTTAATTTCTTTTTTAATGTATCATTACAAAACAAGCTATGAATATATAAGTATCAAAATGAATAATGAATATAATTAGAGAGATTTGCAACGAAGATTTGTATAAAGTGGGAAATCCATTAACATCAGCTCAATCCTACATTATAGTTGTGTGAGGTTTTTAAAGTATACCTGTTTAACTCAAGCTTCACTTTATTTTCCCAGGGCCTGCAGCAGAAATGATCCATGTGAGGTAGCTACTTAATATCACCTGCCCTCTGGATATTTGGTGGTAACACAAATGATCCAGAAATACTTGCCTGTATGTAGTTAATGTTAAGCTTTGTATTATAAACACAGCTTTACACCTAGCTCTGCCCGAACCAAGCTGATTCATGTGAAATTTCAAACTGATGATTATACTAGACTTTTTCTAGAAAGTTTGGAGGCAAACCTCACAAGGCATTTGAAAAATATTGTTTCCCACTAGTGAGTATGTACTACAAGGTCCCTGACACAATATGAAGGGTCAAAAGTTGACGTGGGTTTCAATTCTGGTACTTTTGGCTTACGGTCTTGGCTCAGCATCTCTCTTAAATGGTTTAGCCTAGAACATGAAATCAGTGGGTGCTGCTTACTAGCACATGGTTGCTAGGGGTTTCCCAGTAGTTCCTTAGTTACTGTGCTAATAATTATGCTTCACTGAGTGGGCCACTGGAAGGAGGAGACCATTGCCCTAATATGTGTTTTTATATGGGGGAAATCTTTTGATGACTGAGGGAGACAGCTATGGTCCTCACATAGAGACTCCTGGAGATCCTGGTGGGGAACCTCAGCGCTTTGAGGGGAAGCATAGGGGACACTGAGCTATAGGAGTGAAGAGGAGGAGTGGCCAGAGCCCTAGGATACTGCGGGTCCAAGACTGGGTGAGAGCTGGTGATTTGGGGAAGCATAAGCACAGGGGGATGTGGAAACCCACATACCTGATCACTGTCATAAAGAACCCAGATCAGCCTGGTTTAGAGGGGGGTTCTAGGCATGGCCCTAGTTCATCCAGTGGTCCTGGGACTCACCTGAGCAGGAGTCTGTGCAGATTGTGACAGTTTATGAAGTGGTTTTGTTTTGTGAAGAGACAGAAGCCACCAAACTAATTTTATTTGATACACACCACAGCCAGACTTGTATCTGGCCTCACAAGATAGAAAACGAACATGCTAACCAGCTATACCGCATTGTACTTCTGAGCAGACATTGACATCTAAAGAAAGAACTCCATGGTGCTTACTAACACCTCTTCCCACCTCTTTCCTGCCCCCATTCCAACGCCTTCCCCAAAATCCCCACCCCAACTCTGCCCCTCCCTGCCCCCAGGGGGTGCAGGGGGCTCGGGCAGGGGGTTGGGGTGCAGGAGAGGTGTGGGATGTGGCAGGGGGCTCAGGGTAGGGGGTGCGGCAGGGGGTTGGGGTGCAGGTGTGGCGGGGGTTCGGCTGTAGGAGGGGTTCTGGGGGTGGGCTCTGGCCTGGCATGCACCAGGGGCAGGGCAGGCTCCCCGCCTGCCTGTCCTGCCCCCGGGGGAACTGCGGCCAATGGGAGCTTCAGGAGGTATCTGGAGGCACGGCCAGGGCAACACACAGACCCCTGTGCCCTCCCTCCCCCAGGTCCCGGCCGCTTCCTGGAGCGGTGTGGGGGCAGGGCAGGCAGGTGGGGAGCTTGCCCTGCCGGAGCTGCTCTAGGTAAACTCTGGGGATGTGTGTTTGAGACCCCTGTTCTAAAATATGTGTGTGTGTGATGGGTTGGACCCCTTGGGAAGCCACCTGATGTGCTGAAATACCACTGAGTCTACCTGTTCTGCCAGCATGGGCCCCCCTTTAACCTGTCTTGCTGAACCAGGCTCTTAAAACCTCCTCTCTCACACACACAGGCAGGCCCACACCCAGCTGCAGATCAGCTCTGGGAAGACTTGCTCCAGCACTCAGATGTCCACCTTCCTTGGAGTGCAGACCCAAAGATATATTATGAAATTCACCCCCTTTTTCAATGTGGAGAGAGGTGTTCTTACCCCTGCCCCAGTTAGAAATTACAGAAAGTGGGTTTAATAATAAGCAAAGCAAATGTTATTAACTATAAAAGGCAGATTTTAAGTGGCAAAAGGGGTAACAAACAGAACAAAGCAGATTACTAAGCAAATGAAATCAAACACACAAACTAAGCTAGTTTCACTAAAGAAATTAGTTACAAATAGTATTTCTCACCTTAGATACTGTTGCAGGCAGTTTGAAAAGTTTCTGTGGTTCAGAGACTGGACCCCTGTCTCAGTCTGGACTTCCCCCTTGCCTTCCCTTTTGCAGTCTTTCTTCTTGGGCAGACTGGCCATGGAGAGGAGAAGTCCTGTTTGCCTTCCTCCCCACCCTGAAATAGGATTTACATAAGGCGGGAATCCTTTGTTTCTCAAACTTTGCCCCCCTTCACTTACAGTGGAAAGTTACAAGAAGTCCCAGGTAATGTTTTAGTATCAGGTGACAAGACCACCTGACCCTGTAGTATCACAGCGTCCATGAGTCAGTGGTAGTATGGAGTGTCCACAGGAAGGCAAGCTTTTCACAGCTCATTGTCCTCACTGATTGGCCATCTGCCCTGTCTGGCTTTTCCATTGTTGTACCTGAAGTGTTAGCAGTGGGCATCACCCAAAGTAGCATAGTTGAAATACAGATACATAGTCAATATTCCTAACTTCAGATACAGAAAGGATGCAGGCATACAAATTGGATAATCACATTTAGTAAATCATAACCTTTCCAATGATCTCACATGAGCCATCTTGCTTAAAGTATCTCAGTTATGTCATATTCATATCGTAAGCATATTTTCATAAATAATATGGAAGGACACGTCACAATGTGCTCTAGGTCAAACAAGAATTAATTCAGAGAAGTCCTGTGGCCTGTGTTATACAGAAGGTCAGACTAGAATCAGTGGTCCATTCTGGCCTTATAATTAGGGCCCTACGAAATTCACAGCCATGAAAAATGCATCACGGACCGTGAAATCTGATCTCCCACTGTGAAATCTGGTCTTTTCTGTGCTTTTACCTTATACTATACAGATTTCATGGGGGAGACCAGCATTTCTCAAATTGGCGGTCCTGACTCAAAAGGAAGTTGCAGGGGGGATTGCAAGGTTATTTTAGGGGGGCTGCAGTATTGCCACCCTTACTTCTGCGTTGCCTTCAGAGCTGGGTGGCAGAGAGTAGAGGCTGGTGGCTGGAGAGTGGCAGCTGGTGGCCAGGCACCCAGCTCTGAAGGTGGCGCCCCGCCAGCAGCAGCGCAGAAGTAAGGGTGGCAATACTGTATCATGCCACCCTTACTTCTGTGCTGCTGCCTTCCAAGCTTGGTGGCTGGAGAGTGGCAGCTGCTGTCTAAAGGCCCAGGTCTGCAGGCAGCAGCGCAGAAGTAAGGGTAGCAAAACCATACCGTGCCATCCTTACTTCTGCACTGCTTCTGGTGGTGTCTCTGCCTTCAGAGCTGGGCTCCAGCAGCCGCCGCTCTCCAGCTGCCCAGCTCTGAAGGCAACTCTGCCACCAGCAGCGGTGCAGAAGTAAGGGTAGCAGTGCAGCAACCCCCCGCCCCACAATAACCTTGCAAACCCGCCCTCCCGCAACTCCTTTTTGGGTCAGGACCCCTATGATTACAGCACTGAAATTTCAGATTTAAATAGCTGGAATCATGGAATTTACAATTTTTAAAATCCTATGACAGTGAAATTGACCAAAATGGACCATGAATTTGGTAGGGCCCTACTTATAATCTATGAATAAAGTAGCCCGGAAATCAATGCCTTCTAGAAGTGTGAACTGACCTGGAGCCTTTCAAAAAAAACAAGGGCCCTATGGCTATAGTTATTTCAGATCCCAAAGTCCACCCGGAATGGCTGTGAGTGTGTAGCAGCCAGGCAAGGTACTAACAAACTTCAACAGGACTTTATTTTTAAAGTGGAAACCTCTTTACCAAGCTGCTGCTGCACCCTCGGTAGCTCTCACTCTGCCTCCTCAACTTCCCCCCCCTCTTTCCTGTCCTTTCAGACTCCCAACAGCCAGTGCTCCCAGTTTGAATAATTACAAGCAGCATCTAAACACCACAGAGTGGTCCATAATTAAACTGTACTTAGAATAAGTCAGTGACTAACTTTCAACTCCAAAAATTGGTTTGTATCTCTGACCACTCTGCAGGGCTACCAGCAGTAAAAAGTAGTAATAAAAAACCCTTATTTTTTGTCACTGAAGTCAGCAGTTAAGTTGCAGAATATGTAAAAGGGAGTAGGACTGTGCGGGTAAGAAGGTGCTATTGTTATCCAGTAACTTTTCATAATAGAACAGTTTTCATAGGTGTTAGCAGGAACAGTTAAAGAAAGGGGAAAAAAAATAGGAAAAATAGAATGTTATTTAGGAAATTGAGGAGTGCTTGTGGCACCTTAGAGACTAACAAATTTATTTGAGCATAAGCTTTCATGGGCTAAAACCCACTTCATTGGACGCATGCAGTGGAAAATACATTAGGAAGATATATATATATACACACAGGGAACATGAAAAAATGTTGCCATACACACTAATGAGAGCGATCAATTAAGGTGCGCTATTATCAGCAGGAGAAAAAAAACTTTAGTGATAATCAGGATGGCCCATTTCCAACAGTTGACAAGAAGGTGTGAGTAACAGTAGGGGTTGGGAAATAAGCATGGGGAAATAGTTTTACACTATTGTAATGTGTAATGACACATCCACTCCCAGTCTTTATTCAACCTAATTTAATGGTGTCCAGTTTGCAAATTAATTCCAATTCAGCAGTCTCACTGGAGTCTGTTTTTGAAGTTTTATTGTTGTAATATTGTGACTTTTAGGTCTGTAATCGAGTGACCAGAGAGATTGAAGTGTTCTCCGACTGGTTTTTGAATGTTCTAATTCTTGACGTCTGATTTTTGTCCATTTATTCTTTTATGTAGAGACTGTCTGGTTTGGCCAATGTACATGGCAGAGGGGCACTGCTGGCACATGATGGCATATTGGTAGATGTGCAGGTGAACGAGTCTGATAGTGTGGCTGATGTGATTAGGTCCTATGACGGTGTCCCCTGAATAGATATGTGGCCAGAGTTGGCAACGGGCTTTGTAGCAAGGATAGGTTCCTGGGTTAGTGTTTTTGTTGTTTGGTGTGTGGTTGCTGGTGAGTATTTGCTTCGGGTTGGGGGGCTGTCTGTAAGCAAGGACTGACCTGTCTTCCAAGATCTGTGAGAGTGAGGGATCGTCCGTCAGGATAGGTTGTAGATCCTTGATGATGCGCTAGAGAGGTTTTAGTTGGGGGCTGAAGGTGACGGCTAGTGGCGTTCTGTTACTTTCTTTGTTGAGTCTGTCTTGTAGTAGGTGACTTCTAGGTATTTTTCTGGCTCTGTCAATCTGTTTTTTCACTTCAGCAGGTGGGTATTGTAGTTGTAAGAATGCTTGACAGAGATTTTGTAGGTGTTTGTCTCTGTCTGAGGGGTTGGAGCAAATGCGGTTGTATCTTAGAGCTTGGCTGTAAACAATTGTGCCCGCAAGGGTGCGGGGGAGATAGCAGCGAAAGGATGACACTCAGGCCTAAGAATAGTAAGCTACGCTTTATTGAAGGAAGAACTTACGCTCCAATCTGCACGGGGAGCCCCTAGGATGCGTGGAGGGGCTGCAAGGGATTCTGGCTGTTCAGGACAGCTGACCAGGCAGGACTCTGCCGGGGGGAGTCCTCTGCGGTGTTATATTCTCCATGCTTATCTCGGGGCTACATAGGGTCAACAGCTGGTTACATTCTTACATGTATGATTTATGCTTGTTTTACAAACTGACTTGTTTACAGGCAAACATATGCTGAGCTATGCTAAGATATTGTTTGGCAGGGTCTGTTGGACAAAGTTCATTGCAACTGCGTGCATCATCCGCTTACATCCAGTCCCATACTCAGTCCACCACTTTGCTCCTCGCCTATCTTCCGCAACCTTGCCCCTACAACAACGGATCGTGTGGTGTGGTCTGGATGGAAGCTGGAGGCATGTAGGTAAGTATAGCGGTCAGTAGGTTTCCGGCATAGGGTGGTGTTCATGTGACTGTCGCTTATTAGTACTGTAGTGTCCAGGAAGTGGATCTCTTGTGTGGACTGGTGCAGGCTGAGGTTGATGGTGGGATGGAAATCGATGAAATCATGGTGGAATTCCTCAAGAGCTTCTTTTCCATGGGTCCAGATGATGAAGATGTCATCAATGTAGTGCAAGTAGAGTAGGGGTGTTAGGGGACGAGAGCTGAGGAAGCGTTGTTCTAAGTCAGTCATAAAAATGTTGGCATACTGTGGGGCCATGCGGGTAACCATAGCCATGCCGCTGACTTGAAGTTATACATTGTCCCCAAATGTGAAATAGTTGTGGGTGAGGACAAAGTCACAAAGTTCAGCCACCAGGTTTGCCGTGACATTGGGGATACTGTTCCTGACGGCTTGTAGTCCATCTTTGTGCGGAATGTTGGTGTAGAGGGCTTCTACATCCATAGTGGCCAGGACGGTGTTTTCTGGAAGATCACCGATGGATTGTAGTTTCCTCAGGAAGTCAGTGGTGTCTCAAAGATAGCTTGGAGTGCTGGTAGCGTAGGGCCTGAGGAGGGAGTCTACATAGCCAGACAATCCTACTGTCAGGGTGCCAATGCCTGAGATGATGGGGCATCCAGGATTTCCAGGTTTATGGATCTTGGGTAGCAGGTAGAATACCCCTGGTCAGGGTGCTAGGGTGTGTCTGTGCAGATTTGTTCTTGTGCTTTTTCAGGGAGTTTCTTGAGCAGATAGAGTAATTTCTTTTGATAACCCTCAGTGGGATCAGAGGGTAATGGCCTGTAGAATGTGGTGTTAGACAGCTGCCTAGCAGCCTCTCGTTCATATTCCGACCTAATCATGACGACGACAGCACCTCCTTTGTCAGCCTTTTTGATTATGATGTCAAAGTTGTTTCTGAGGTTGTGGATGGCATTGTGTTCTGCACAGCTGAGTACCTTCTTGTCAACTGTTGGAAATGGGCCATTCTGATTATCACTACAAAAGTTTTTTTCTCCTGATAATAGCTCACCTTAATTGATCACTCTCGTTATAGTGTGTATGGCAACACACATTTTTTCATGTTCTCTGTGTGTATATATATAACTTCCTACTGTATTTTCCACTGCATGCATCCAATGAAGTGGGTTTTAGCCCACAAAAGCTTATGCTCAAATAAATTTGTTCATCTCTAAGGTGCCACAAGGATTCCTCGTTCTTTTTGCTGATACAGACTAACATGGCTACCACTCTGAAACCTGTCATTTAGGAAATCGTTTTTGGCCAGTGTTCAATACAACAAATTTCATCTTACAATGCTGCTTTTCTGCTGATTAAATGCACCTTTACTGGAGTTACTTTTATCAGTGTTTACAGCACATTGTACAGGTATGTGCAGTTAACGAATCACATGTTTAGCCATAATCCAAAGGTGTGTAGATGTACTTGTGGGAGTACCACACCCTTAGAGTACTGTTTGAGACACTTTCAATTCACTACTTTAAGTAGGTAATAAGTCAAGAGTTACTGCAATAAGGATACATTCATGGCTTTGCATATAAACATTTGTTTTGGTCTAAATGCTAAAGTAAATTCTAGAGCTGGCTGAAATTTTTTTGACAGTATGTTTGGGTTTTTTTGGTTGGAGAGTGCTGTTTTGACAAAAAATCAACTTTCTGTGGGAATGTGTTGATTGACAAAATTTAATTTTAGAAAAAAAATGAAAGTGAAGCATTTTAATAATGTCAAAATGGTCCATTTAAATATGTTCAGAATGGAATATTTCATTTTTTCAGAATAACTTTTCCTTTCAAAATGTATTTTAAACTAAAAAACCCCAGATTTTTAAAGTTGAAATGAGATGTTTTAACTATATTGAAATGAAATGTTTTGTTAACTTTAACTGATATTTTTTTGAAAATTTAATTTTGTGGGAAATTTTCAAATTTGATGTTTTGATTTGGAATGAAAATCAATTTTGAAATCATGGAAATTTCTGCTCAGCTCTAGTAAGTTCCCAGGCAAAAAACTGTTAAGCTGTGTTACATTTGTAAATATTTCTTAATTACCTAAGAAAAAGATTCAAAAGTGATTGTTGTAGCTTTTTCAAAAAGTAGAAATATTAGAAACTTAAGGTTAAAATTTTTATAAACCCCCAAACATTAGGAAGTTTGGAAATTCTGAATGTGCAAGCAAATGTATTCTGCCCCCTCTCCTCCACTGACATTTCACCCTTGTACACTTTACATGTAAAATTTAGACATTTGGATTAAGCACTTTTCATGATAGAGATTTCAATAAGGATTTAAAGAAATCATATTAAATCCCTTTTATTTTCATGGTTTGCCTATGGAGGAGAGGGAATATAAAGAGAAAATAGTGGATTTTTGGTTATTATTAATTATTATTATATTTTATTTTATTATTGTGGTAGTGCTAAGAAGCAAGGGCCTGGGTGTTCTAGGCAGTGTACAAACAGGTCACAAAGGGACAAAGAACTTTCAATACAGTCTCTAGACCCCTCTGCTTCCCATACTGAGCTCGGCAGCTCTTTCCCTCCTGCTGTTCCCAAACCGCTCCCTATGTGTTTTCCTATTTATTGTTCCTCTATTATGACTATCTGTGGAACCAGGCAGAGCTAAGAAATCTGCACAGCCCATAATGTACATGACAAAATGACATTTAATAACTAAACTATGCTGTCAACAGCTTCTTCCAGTCCAGAAATATATCTAGCCAAAGACATCAGTTCTCACCAAGAACAACAGATGAACACAGTTTTGGGGATTGTGAGCCAAGCTGTCTAGGAGTTATTGGTAAGTCAAAAATGTTTTGGAAAGTGTTATAGAAATAAGAACATTTCCTTTTTTGAAACACATTGTCAGATTTGCCCCAAATTTTCTAGAAAAGTTCTACTGTGGTATAAAAATCGCACCTGAGAAATTTCAGGGCTTGTACTTGAGAACTCAACAATTGTTAGGCAGCTTCTGTGCTGTGCACACTGCTTATCTCACTGATCACAGTGATCTCATTAATTTGTGATTCTCTCATATGTATTTTATATTTGCCTGTTCTTTCTCATGTTATGTTTCGACTCTAAGCTCTATGGAGCAGGGACCAACTTACTGTTATGTGTTTATAGAGCACCTAGCACAGTGGGGCTCTGATCCTTCACTGGGGCCTCTGGGCACTACTTCAAAACAATTTACAGTGTTGCCAACTCTTGGGATTGCAATATTTAGTGTTTTTCTTAAAGCTTCAGCTCCTGAAGTCATAGGAATATACCAGAATCTTAGATTTAATTTAGAGCAAAAAGTAAGCTTCTAACCCAGAGCGTTGCAGAGAAAAGATTGACAACAGGAACCCTACAGGGTCCAACACCAGAAGGCAAATAAAAGGAACCCCAATTTTTTAAAAAAATCTCATGAGCTTTAAAATACTCCTATGATTTTTTGCAGCATGACTCATGATTTTAGAATGCTTGGGGTTGGCAATACTGCGAAAAGTAAATAATAATGCATTGATTTAGATTGAGTGAAGCTAGGATGTGAAGGTGGGTGGGTATGAACGGTCTCTCCATTATAATGATTCAGTATGGCAAAAAACCTTTTTTCCATAATTTTTCTGAAGTATATTGACTACATAAAAAAAGGAAAATGGAACTTCCTTGCTCTTTCCAACATTTTAACTTAACCTTTGAAAACAAAAATAAATGCCCTTAGTTTCTAAGTCATATTCAGTATGTTATAATTTTTACTCTGTTCTTTTATCACTTGCTCTTTCTGGAAGTTGCTTTTTATTATCAATATAAAAAAACAAACAGTGAATGTTCTGAAATCTATAAAAAGAATTCTCATTCACAGCAGTTACATAAACCACTCTTCCCCCAAAAGGAGGATAAACTATTTATCCCTGCAGGAGAATAGTGCAGCTAAATCAAAGTGCAATAACAACATTTATCACTTATGCACTGCAATGCTTGATATGTTCAAAGCACTGTAAAAACTTTAACTATTTTTAGCATCACAACACTAATACAACATGCATATGTAAATATCCCCTTTGTACATATGGGAGATTAGGGCCAAAAATTTTAAACTTGGCTGCCTAAAATGAGAGAGCTGTAGTTGGGCACGTGTTGTATCTTTATACTACAAATAGAATATGAAGGAACCATATAAGTATGTTTGCCAACTATATACAAGATGCAAGGCCTTGCTCACTGCTGATCTGGTAGTGTCCTGGTGGCTTCTGGAACACAGAAGACAGTGAGGCTCACTAGAGGACTCACAAATTATTTAAAGGGATACTACCCAATACTTATACACTGCAGCACCCAACACTGAAAATCTTGGCTGAAGTTAATTGTTATACAATATATTAGTGGTAGAGCCATTAGTCACTGGTTCCTAGCCCCATCCTCAATTCACAAGCCTCACTGATTACTAATATAATGCAACCCAAAATATAATGTAGATTTTAAGGAATAATACTGGTGAGCAAGTTGAATCCTGAAAATGTCTTGAAAGATATAAGATATAATCAGAGAGGGGCTTGGTAAAATTCAAGCAAGAAAAATAGAGAAGGTTTGGTGGTGGTATAAGGAAAGGTATCATCTAAGGACCTATTCCATAAGCACTTAGCAATGTTAATAGTCCTAGTGGATATTTGGGGCCCAAATATATTCATTTTTACTTGGCCAGATCATTTGCAAACATCACACAGGAAATTTGAGCACAATAAAATGAAACAAAATTGTGAGCAGTGCTATGTTTAATAAAACCAGAGTTTCTGATCCAAGTCAAATAAAGGGCAACACACCTCTAGTGAGAGAATGAGCCATTCTTCTTTGTAATCTACATTTTATAGTTTTTAGTTGGTACATGCATTTGGCAGGAATTCTTATTGTTGTTCTGACTTTTCACTGTGTCTTAATGAAGGTTTTAAAAATATGTCCATTCATTTAACACATTTATAAGCCACTTTGAACAAACAGAGTAGCACAGACAACAAGGGAAGGATCCAGACTCATGCCATATATATATATATATATAAAAGGCTTTTAATGTAATCCATTAACTAGTTTTTTACTCAAGCATTGTCCCTGTGACTTTGCAACTGCTTGTTACTTTTCTCATTCATAGTCTTTAACTGGAGGACTGATGCTCACTTATCCCCTGAAAACATGTTATGTACATGTTCAGCATTTGCACAGCCCTATTGATTTTTAACTTCTAGCATGTGAGTAGTAGTTGCATTGGTTTCAGTGGGACTACTCAAGTGCTCAGGCCCTCTCGGAGGTCCAGAGAGGCCAGGGCCACTTCCAGCTTTTGAGGTCCCTAGCCGTAATAAAAATAAAAAATGACAACCCATGAAAACAAAATAAGGCACCCAAAAAAAAAAAAGAGACTTTTTTGAATATTTTTTTATTTAACAAATGCTTTTCTAACCTTTTTCTGTGCAAATGCACTAATTGAGGAAAAATCTAGCTTTCGTGCAATGTCACAGTTGATATTAAGTATGGCGAGCCCATTCAAACGCTCTTGTCCCATAGTTGAACAGTGGGAGTTGTTTACCTGCTTCAATAAGTTGAAGGTGCGTTCACCTGAAGCCACTGATGCAGGCAAACTGACAAAAATACGCAATGTAATTGTGATATTAGGAAACACCCCAGACAGTCAGAGTTCGCATATTTCTTGAAGCAATTCCTTTGGCTTGCAATCCAATTTAAAGTTCGTGGAATATATTCATTTGAGGAAGATGACCTCGTCACTGAGATCTTTTGAGATTTCTTTGTTCTACTTTCTGCACAAAGTACATCTTCATTACTCAGTCTGTTGAACTGCCAAAGAAACCCCGAAAGGGTACAAATTAGTCGCAGTGACTCAAATCAATGTGTAAGACCTGATTGAATAGAATCAATGATGACAGGGAAGACATTGACCCTATAATGCTGCTCGGCATCGGATTCAGTAGGTAAGTTGTGATTGGTGGAGAACTCAGATGAAATGCCAATACTATGTGCTACTACTTTGGACTCAGTCAGGATCGCATGCCATTGTTCATGAATCTGTTGAATGTCCTTGATAAGACTTTCAACATTATCCCTCTCAACATCAAGTGTAGCATTGCGTGCTTCAATTACCGGATTAGTTTGGTGTATCATTGTAAGTAGCTTCATCCACAAACATGACATCAGAATGCATTCAAATTTGGACATGTGCTTCTGAATAGACTGAAGTTCAGTTTGAGCCTGTGCAGTGAGATTGAGAGATTCAATCTCATTTAAAGCCTTTTTCACGGAATTCAAATGCTGCACAACTGGTTGAACACCATCAATCCATGCAGACTATCTAGTTTTGGACATCCCATGCAGTGAAACAGGAAGATACTGCTTCAGAATTTTCCATTTTTGTGACTGCTACTGAAGAGATTGTACATTTGCTTAACAGTTCCAAAGTAATTGCCTCCTTGCATGATTCAGCACAGTCAACACCTACAAGGTTTAGTGGGTGGTTTCCACAGCTGGAGAAAATACAGTTTTAATTATGCTCAAGCAGAACTGCTTGTACACCTTTGTACTTCCCAGCCATATTAGATCCATTATCATAGGCTTGACCAATACAGACTTGAAAATCTAACTTAAAACCTTCTAGAATTGCTAGTACTTGAGCAACAATTTCTTTTCCAGTTTTTTTTGTGAAATTATCAAACAAAATAAACCTTTCTTCAATTGAAAATTTTGAGCTGCCTTTAATCTTAATGTATCAAATAACCATAGTAGTCTGTTCCTTGTGAGAACAATCTGGAGTGGCATCAACAATGACTGAAAAATCCTTGGCATTTCAAATCTCATCAAGAATTGTTGTTTGTATTAATGACCCACATAGCTCATGTCACAGGGCCAGGCCAGATGGTGGCTACAGGAGAGTGCTAGAAGGTAGATACATTAGTCCCAGATTAAGCAGGTCCCTCTTCCCTGAGTAAGATAACAGGGACTATTCCAGACCAATCAGGAACCTGCTAGAACCAATTAAGGCAGGCAAGCTAGTGGGGGCAGCGAGTTAAAAAAAAAAAAAGACATCCTTTCAGTTAGAGAGAAGTGCGGAAGGAGCTGGGAGCAAGAGGACGTGCAGCTGGAGGACTGAGGAGTACAAGCATTATCAGGCATCAGGAAGAAGGTCCTGCTGTGAGGATAAAGAAGATGCTGGGAGGAGGTCACGGGGAACTGGCCCAGGGAGTTGTAGCTGTCACAGAGCTGTTACAGGAGATGTAGACAGCTGCTATCCACAGGGCCCTGGGCTGGAGTAGAGGTGGGCCCGGGTTCCCCCCATACCCCTAACTCACTATTTGACACAGGAAGTGTTGAGTTGGACTGAGAGTCACATCAGAGGGGAAGGTCTAATTTGGAGAGGGATCTGCTCTGTCCCTGACCCACTAGGCGGGACAACAGAGACTGCAGAGATTGTTCTCCCTTTCCCTGGCCAGTGATGAGGTTAGCTGAGTGAATGGCAGGTTTGAGCCTCTAGCAAAAGCAGCCAAACTGAGGGCTGCCGTGAACCTCTGAGGTGAGCAAATCCACCAGAAAGTGCAGGATCCACCAAGGCAGAGGAGGAACTTTGTCACACTGAGTAAACTCATTTTGTATGCGTGTGGAGAAATAATGGACTTGCATGCGCTTTTGCCTCTCTTGTGATTCTCGAACACTTAACATGCTCTGATAAAAGTGGGTCATATTTGCTGAGGAGCTCAACTATGCCTAGAAAGTTTCCATTTGCATGATCACCAGTACATTGACTGGAACCAAAGAAAGCCAATCCCCGCTCAGAAAGAAAAAATGATGACATTCAGGATGCGCTCAAGAAGATTTTTCCAGTTATTAGTTTCTGTAGAGAGTTCACTCAAGAGTAAATTGTCAACTGAACTTTCAGCTGATGCTTCCTTACTTGCTGATTTCCATGCAATATAGTTTTCTTTGTGTGACGTTGAACTCTGATGTGATGGTATTTGGTCTTTCAACTTCCTCCAACCTCTGTTGATGCTCCATCCTGATTGATCAGAGAGAACTGATGCATTTGCAGCACTTTTGTTTTGTTGAAAATGAAGCAGAGTGCACAGTACAGAGATTGTTTTTCCGTACTCCAGCATAACCAGTCTCTTGTGCAGGTCTCACCATTTGGAAGAGTTTTTGTCAGCAGACAAGTAGGGAAAGCATGATTATCAGTATCTGGTGGAATGTTACTTGGAATTTCAAAACAATGAATTTGAAGAAAAGATTGCATTTGAGCAGTATGCTCTTATCAGTAATTCCAATGTCAGTCACAATCAAACCTGTAGTACTCATGAATTTCTCTTGCTGCATAAGATCTACATCTTCCTATTGCTGTTGAGATCTTCTGCTGCAACTGTTACTGCATCTCCTTCTTGACTATTGTCCTCATGGTCAGGTATTGGCATTGAAATATCACCTGTTGCAGCTGAGGAGTTTTCATTATCTGTAGCATTATTTGTTGGGTAAGGTGTGTTTTCCAATGGTTTGAGAAATGAAATTATTGGCTTTGAGCTCTTAGCTGCTGCTTCATGCAGTTGTTTTCACTGTCTTAGATTCATAGATACTAAGGTCAGAAGGGACCATTATGATCATCTAGTCGGACCTCCTGCACAACGCAGGCCACAGAATCTCACCCACCCACTCCTGCGATAAACCTCTCACCTATGTCTGAGCTACTGAAGTCCTCAAATCGTGGTTTAAAGACTTCAAGGAGCAGAGAATCCTCCAGCAAGTGACCCAGGCCCCATGCTACAGAGGAAGGCAAAAAACCTCCAGGGCCTCTTCCAATCTGCCCTGGAGGAAAATTCCTTCCCGACCCCAAATATGGCGATCAGGTAAACCCTGAGCATATGGGCAAGATTCACCAGCCAGATACCCAGGAAAGAATTTTCTGTAGTAACTCAGATCCTACCCCATCTAACATCCCATCACAGGCCACTGGGCCTATTTACCATGAATAGTTAAAGATCAATTAATTACCAAAACCATGTTATCCCATCATACCATCTCTTCCATAAACTTATCGAGTTTAATCTTAAAGCCAGATAGGCGTTTTGTCCCCACTGCTTCCCTTGGAAGGCTATTCCAAAATTTCACTCCTCTGATGGTTAGAAACCTTTGTCTAATTTCAAGGCTAAACTTCCCAATGACCAGTTTATTTCCATTTGTTCTTGTGTCCACATTGGTACTGAGCTTAAATAATTCCTCTCTGGTATTTATCCCTCTGATATATTTATAGAGAGCAATCATATCTCCTCTCAACATTCTTTTAGTTAGGCTAAACAAGCCAAGTTCCTTGAGTCTCCTTTCATAAGACAAGTTTTCCATTCCTCGGATCATTCTAGTAGCCCTTCTCTGTACTTGTTCCAGTTTGAATTCATCCTTCTTAAACATGGGAGACTAGAACTGCACACAGTATTCCAGATGAGGTCTCACCAGTGCCTTGTGTAATGGTACTAAAACCTCCTTATCTCTACTGGAAATACCTTTCCTGATGCATCCAAAGACCACACTAGCTTTTTTCATGGCCATATCACATTGGGGGCTCAGTCATCCTGTGATCAACCAATACTCCAAGGTCCTTCTCCGTTACTTCTAATTGATGCGTCCCCAGCTTATAACTTAAATTCTTGTTATTAATCCCTAAATGCATAACCTTACACTTCTCACTATTAAATTTCATCCTATTACTATTACTCCAGTTTACAAGGTCATCCAGATCCTCCTGTATGATATCCCAGTCCTTCTCTAAATTGGCAATACCTCCCAGCTTTGTATCATCCACAAAATTTATTAGCACACTCCCACTTTTTGTGCTGAGGTCAGTAATAAAAAGATTAAATAAGATTGGTCCCAAAACTCATCCCTGAGGAACTCCACACTCCCTCCAGCCTGACAGTTCACCTTTCAGTAGGACCCGCTGTAGTCTCCCTGTTAATCAATTCCTTATCCACCTTTCAATTTTCCTATTGATCCCCATCTTTTCCAATTTAACTAATAATTCCCCATGTGGCACGGTATCAAACGTCTTACTGAAATCAAGGTAAATTAGATCCACTGCGTTTCCTTTGTCTAAAAATCTGTTACTTTCTCAAAGAAGGAGATCAGGTTGGTTTGGCAGGATCTATCTTTTGTAAAACCATGTTGTATTTTGTCCTATTTACCATTGACTTCAATGTCCTTAACTACTTTCTCTTTCAAAATTTTTTCCAAGACCTTGCATACTACAGATGTCAAACTAACAGGCCTGTAGTTACCCGGATCACTTTTTTTTTTCTCCTTTCTTAAAAATAGGAACTATGTTAGCAATTCTCCAATCATACGGTACAACCCCTGAGTTTACAGATTCATTAAAAATTCTTGCTAATGGGTTTGCAATTTCATGTGCCAATTCCTTTAATATTCTTGGATGAAGATTATCTGGGCCCCCTGATTTAGTCCCATTAAGCTGTTCGAGTTTTGCTTCTACCTCAGATATGGTAATATCTGCCTCCATATCCTCATTCCCATTTGTCATGCTACCATTATCCCTAAGATCCTCTTTAGACTTATTAAAGACTGAGGCAAAGTATTTGTTTAGATATTGGGCCATGCCTAGATTATCCTTGACCTCGACTCCATCCTTAGTGTTTAGCTTTCCCACTTCTTTCTTTGTTTTCTTCTTATTTATATGGCTATAGAACCTTTTACTATTGATTTTAATTCCCTTTGCAAGGTCCAACTCTACTTGACTTTTAGCCTGTCTCACTTTAATCCCTACATGTTCTGACCTCAATAAGGTAGCTTTCCTTGCTGATCCCTCCCATCTTCCACTCCCTGTATGCTTTCTGCTTTTTCTTAATCACCTCTCTGAGATTCTTGCTCATCCAGCTTGGTCTACAACTCCTGCCTATGAATTTTTTCCCCTTTCTTGGGATGCAGGCTTCCGGTAGCTTCTGCAGCTTTGATTTAAAGTAATCCCAGGCCTCCTCTGCCTTTAGATCCATAAGTTCTTCAGTCCAATCCACTTCCCTAACTAATTTCCTTAATTTTTGAATGTCAGCCCTTTTGAAATCAAAAACCCTAGTTGCAGATTTATTTTTGTTAATCCTTCCATTCAGTTTGAACTGAATTAGCTCATGATCACTTGAACCAAGATTGTCCCCTACAACCATTTCTTCTATGAGGTCTTTACTACTCACCAAAACCAAATCTAAAACGGCATCCCCTCTAGTTGGTTCAGCACCTGCTTGATGAAGGAATCCATCAGCTATTGCATCTAGGAAAATCTGAGCCCTATTATTATTACTAGCACTCCTCCTCCAGTCTATATCTGGAAAGTTAAAGTCTCCCATGATCACACAGTTTCCATTAGTATTTACTTCATTAAAAACATTAAAGAGGGCTCTATCCATATCCAAATTAGATCTCGGCGGTCTATAGCACACCCCAAGCACCATCCCAGGGGAGGCTCTAATAGTTTTCTTCCCCAATGTAATTTTTGCCCAGACGGACTGTGTCTTATCCAGTCCATCACTTCTTATTTCTTTACATTCTACCTCATCACTGATATACAATGCTACTCCACCACCTTTACCTTTATTTTGGTCTTTCCTAAACAGCACATACCCTTCAATACCTGTAGTCCAGTCATGACTACTATTCCACCATGTTTCTGTTATCCCTATAATATCTGGTTTCACTTCCTGCACCAGTAGCTCTAGTGCCTCCATTTTGTTACCTAGGCTCCTCACATTGGTGTACAAACATCTTAATTTTTGCTGTTTGGCCTCACTCACATTCTGTACCCTATTAGGCACGGTCATTCTACAGCCAGTATAACCTATTAGACTGGTATCCACACTGCCCTTCCTCCTTATATACATTATCCTATCCACAGCTATATCCTTTCTTACTTCGTTTTCTTCTCTCAATGCTAAAATCTGGTGTGGAGATTACCCAGACATCTCCCAACCATCTCCCCCAAATTCCTAGTTCAAAGCTCTCTTAATCAGTTGTGCCAGCCTCCATCCTAGAAGTCTATTTCCTTCCCTACTCAGATGAAGTCCATCCCGAGAGAACTGTCCTCTGTCCATGAATACCTCCCAGTGGCCATACATCCCAAAGCCCTCCTTATAGCACCACTGCCTAAGCCACCTGTTGATGGTCATAATCTTGTCACATCTTTGTTGCCCTTCTCTAGGAACAGGCAGAATCCCACTAAAGATCACTGAGCCTCGATTTCCTTAAGCATCTTCCCCAGCCTAGCATAGTCTCCCTTAATACTTTCCAGCAAGAATCTAGCCATATCATTTGTTCCCACATGAAGGATAATTTGGGGATTCTTTCCTGCTCCCTTTAGGATCCTTTTCAACCTCAGGTCTACATCCCGTATCTTAGCACCTGGAAGGCAGCATACCCTTCTATTCTCTGGATCAGCTCTGGTTACAGGCCTGTCTGTTCTTCTCAGTAAAGAGTCCCCGATCACATAGACCTGCCTTTTCCTGGTGATGGTGCTATTCTCCAGTCTATCCCCTGTTCCCTCTGGCTGCAAATTCTTTCCATTCTTATTCTCCCTTGTAATCCTCTTCAACCCATCCTGTATCCTCCTGGGGCTCATATTTGGTGTAGTCTTCATTGACTTTTCCCCTTTTCCTATAGGACTAGCCACTCTTCTCTTCTTCCTTGCCCTTCCACCTTCAGTGGCTACCTGCTGAGCCCCTTTTTCATTTTCCAACTTTGCAAACCTGTTCTTGAGCTCTATTTCTCCTTCACTAGCCCTTCTTTTTCTCTGCCTGGTTCTTTTAGTCACATGCTTCCACTGACCACTTTCCTCACCCAGTCTCCCCTCAGAATTCCTCAGTCCTGCTTCCATCTGCAAGTCTGAGCTTTACCCTTCAGATACCTCATGTCTTTTCTCCATAATCTGCTAGAACCCCTTTCTAAACTCAGCCAGATTTTCCACCTGCATCTCCAAACCTCAGATCTTTTCCTCCATCAGCTCTATCAGACAGCATTTCATGCAGACAAAACTCTTACCAGGTACCCCCTCCAGGATCATGTACATACCACAGCTTCCACATCCAGTCATCTTCCTTGTGTCTTCCACTACATGGGTCACTCCCACTGCTGCTTCTGTATCTGTCATAGCCTTCCCACCTAAATCCTGTTAATCTGGGAAACACAAACCACACCAAACCACCACCACCCACAGCAAAAACAAACCCCAAAACAAGCACCACAACACAAACTCCCACTGACATTCCCCTGTTTACAGCTCTGTTTGCTAGCTCCTGTGCCACTAAAGCTGTCTATGCCACTGCCTGCCTGGCTGGCTACCTTTATAGGACCCCTAGTCAGAGAAGCCCCGCCCCCAATCAGGGCTCAGCTTCTCTCCCAGCACAAAGCCCCTACAAGCCTCTTCTCCTCCAACAGAACTCCCACTGAAACTCCCCTGTTTACAGCTCTGTTTGCTAGCTCCTGTGCTGCTACAGCTGTCTTTCTTGCACCACTTTGAAATCTCCTCTTCATAGTGATCTATCTGGTCAATATGTAGCCTATCCACACTTGGAATATTCTGCTGTAAAGAAGTAGCTTATCTACACTTGAAATCGTCTACTGTAAACATGTACACAAATGCTGAATGGTACACAAAAGCTGAAAAGACTTCAGACAAAGGAACAGTAATTAAGAACACAAAATGAAACAATCAGACACGTTATTATCCTCATCACTGAATCAAAACTCAAGCACGCAAGGTATAATATAAAGGCTGAGCTGAAGACAAAGGGATGACATATATATAGTAAACACAGACACGGATACGGACAGAGGGATAATGTCCAAAAATTTCAGACATTTGTCCTCACGAAACTCACTGTACAAGATTGTCCTCACAAATTTTCACCTTGAATCTGGGCCTATAGACTATGATAGCCTATGATGATGGCCAAGCTGCCAAGCTAGGGCTCAACCAATCAACCAGTCACCTCTTTTAGCTACCATATGAAGATAATAATGAGGAATTCTCACACATAAATAATTCCTTCGTCAACTATTCATAAAACTATAAAGACACTAAAATATAACAATTCTCTACCTTTCAACACTCACTTGGTCCAGCACCAGCCACTACTAGTGGTTTGTTGATGTAATCAGCTGATCTGAGAGGACATGTTCCTCATGGTCTAATCTTGTGCCATCAGAACCCATATATTTTTATTAATATTTATGAACATTTTTAACTCTTTAATATGACAAAATTTATATCAGTTAATTTTTTTGCTGTCTTTTACCAAATCACATCTCTTATTTGCTTAAATTTGCAGCTCTAAGCTGAGAGACTGTGTCACATTTTGGTCCGATAGGGATGGGCATAAAAACAAGTTGCAAAACTTATCAAATGCCAAAAAATTAACAAGTGTCTAAATTTGAGGCCCCCTTTGAGCTTGAGGCCCAGGCCAAATGGCCCTCCTGACCCCCGCTGATTGGCTCTGAAAGTGCTTCAAGTTTAACCTGTGCATAAGGCCTAATCTACGCTCAGAAAGGTTTGCTGATATAGCTGGTATACTAGTATCACTGTACTGGCGCACCCTCCTAGTGTAGATGCAGCCTATACTGGTAAAAACTTATTCCAGTTCCCTGTACAAAGTAAGCTAAACTGGCAAAAGCTCTTTTGTGCAGGTATAATTGCTTTTGCTGGTATTAAAATGTCATAAAAATTACACCTTAATCAACACTATTAAACTGACTTTTGTTTTAAGTTTAGATCTGACCTAAGCATCTGCTGAATCGGGGCCTAACATAAATTTTTCTAAAGATACATCACCAGCTTCCTTTGTAAGTATTCATCCCAAGAGTTATGTGTGCAGTGATATATGTGGGACCTTCACGGTTTTCATGGCTGAGGATGTGAGGGAGATTCCCAAACCTGAGCCATTCTTTTTAGGTGACAAATCTGAGGAACTGTTCCCTATTGAGGTATCGTTAGAGGAGGTTTTGGAACAAATTGATAAACTAAACAGTAATAATTCACCCACAACCAGATGGTATTCACCCAAGAGTTCTGAAGGAACTCAAATGTGAAATTGTAGAACTACTAACTGTAGTTTGTAACCTATCATTTAAATCAGCTTCTGTACCAAAGGACTGGAGGATAGCTAATGTGATGCCAATTTTTAAAAAGGGCTCCAGAGGTGATCCCGGCAATTACAGACTTCAGTACCAGGCAAACTATTTGAAACTATAGTAAAGAACAAAATTGTCAGACACATAGATGAACATAATTTATTGGGGAAAAGTCAACATGGTTTTTGTGAATGGAAATCATGCCTCGCCAATTTACTAGAATTCTTTGAGGGGGTCAAAAAGTATGTGAACAAGGGGGATCCAGTGGATATAGTGTACTTAGATTTTCAGAAAGCCTTTGACAAGGTCCCTCACCAAAGGCTCTTAAGCAAAGTAAGCTGTCACAGGATAAGAGAGAAGGGACTTCTCATGGACTGGTATCTGGTTAAAAGATAGGAAACAAAGGTTTACTAGGTCTTTAGTTTATTTAACCCTCAGGACACTAACAAGTCCAAAGGGGATTTAGCCCCATCCCCTTTAATTTGGGGAATTCAGCAGGGCACATGGGTAGAAATGAAGGAAGGTCATGGGTTGGAGGAGAAGCAAGGAACTCCAGGGTGAAGTCAGGCTCTCTTCCCCATGCCACACAGATACCAAGTTTTGGCCACTCTGTTTGTGGTGGTCTATGTAAATTAATCAGAGAGCTAATTTGCGTAGAAGCATAAACTTCAGTGTATGGTAATCACAGCCTGCTCCGAGCAGTGGAGATGAACAAACTTGGCAATGGAGGGTGGCTGGGAATGCTGGTATCTGTGGGAATCCAAGGCAAGTACCGGGCTCTTATCTCTGTCTTCGCCACTGAATCCAGTAGGTGGCACCATGATGGCTCAGAGCTGCAATTACAGGCCATTCCTGCTGCTTGGCATGGTAGCTCTCTATTTTGAAACATTCCACTTCCTGATAATTCTAGATATTTTGCCTAATGTATTTTTTTAGAGGGATTGTAAACATGAAAGGGTTTGGTCCTCTTTGTTTAGAGAGTGAGATAGGCTTATTTCCCTAAACTAGGTGCATACGTGAAAACTGGGAAGCAGTGGAGTACAGAATTGGCTAAATGTCATTGGTATGTTGGTTCGATAGATTGAAGCTTTGGGCTACAACTAAAGATGGGCCCACATTAAACCTTCTGCTCTAGCTTCCTCCAAAATTTTGGAAAAATGCAGCTCTAGATGGAGCTCTAATCTCTGAGCTCAGGACAATCTCTAAGCCATAGCTCTTCACTCCCTGGCTGCTGTTGATATACCTTGCTACCTCATGTTGTGGATTTGTTGCTTACCTACTTGTAGCTATTTTCATTCTGCACTTCTTTTTTTGATGATGAAACACTCTTTACCATTTTTGTCTTGGAATACACTTTTCCCTATGGCCAAATTCGGACATGGTGAATAAAATGGCATAAATTACATGTTAGTAAGTGAGAGTAAGGAAACTTAAACTGGTGTAATTTACGTGCTTGAGCCTGATTTTCCAATGCCTGGTAAGTGTGTGCAGCAATCTAAACTGGGGTAAATTAGGTATAGAATGCTACCATTCTGATTAGGTAGCATTGTATGCCCACTTTGCACTTTGTTTGTACTGTACAGGCATAAATGACTCCACAAGGTGCAAGGCAGCAGAAGGTCAGGTCCTGAGAGCAGGGCCAGCTCTCGACCAAGTGGTGCTTCAGGCCAGGAGTGTCTTCGATGCCCCCCTCCATTTGTTAAACTTTTGAATACCTTATTTTTTTATTGCATTTGTACCCCATTTCACAACTTTGATGCACCATCTACATCCATGATTTATCCCACTCATATAAGACAATAAATTTGAATGCTAGGATCTGTAAATCTATATTTATTCATACCATATATAAGCAAATACAAATTTCATTTCCTCTCAGCTTATAGAAACTTTTTAATTTTAATAACTGAGATGTACTAACACCAAGAGATTGAACTGTGAATTGCATGGACTAGTATTAAATAGTGTTACAGTAGGGAAAACAATATTAGGGAGAGCAACAGTCTGTGTTCCACAGACTCAGAAAGTCATCAAACATTATGCATTAAGCATGGCAAAAGAAGTAACAATATTTCTTTTATATTGTTGCGTAGATAGGGGTTCAATAGATATCTCTGATGTCTCATTAAATATTTCCTTTATTAGTCACTATTTACACCCTTCAAGTCTTAAAACGTAAGTACACTTTCACAATTACACAATAAAACAAGGTTCACAGTATCGCAGCTGAGCTCTCACTTCACTTCAGTTCGTTCTTATATCTCACTGACTGACTGGCGACGCCCTGCCCCTTATACACCTAGGAAGGCACGGCTGACAACATTCTAGGAGGTTCCAGGAAAATGTAGTTCTCAGAAAGTCTGGAAGGTTTCATGAGATTTTATAAAGATCCAGAACATTCTAGGAGGTTAGTGAAAAATGAATCCACATACAGAATACCTGAAACACGTTACTTCAAACATTCTGTTTCCCTTTTGTCGCTAACATCAAAAACAGCACCCTGAGCGTGGCGCCCCCTAAGCCTGGCACCTCAAGTGGTCACCTGGGTCTCCTGCCCCTAAATCCGGCCCTGCTTGAGAGGCTAGAAGCAGATGTAGATTGAAGTGTACATGGAAGGAAAGCCGAGACTGTGCCCCACACCTACTTTACCTTGTGGTTTCTTATAACCTCCAATGAGTTGTGTTTCATGTTGAGTCTATTAGTGTATAGTTTACACCAGCTTAGACTTGCTTAGACTTCATAATCAGAGACACAGTTGTGGGGGGTGGTGTATGAGTATGAGCAACAATTTTTTTTTTTTATATTTTCAACATGACTGCAGTTCTCATAGATAGATACAGGTTGCCATTCCAGCTCAGATGTGTGGTCACTCTGGTATCATTTATCTTGCACTGCCTGGTTCCAAGAAATGCTATAAAGGACAATTATGGAAAAACTTGTCTTTAGGGGAAGTATCTTCGTAATTCCAGGCAGTAAGTGGTTGACTTGTGCCTGAAAGAATGAAAGTTTGTAGTCCTTATACATTGTGTATTTATATATACATTCCATATATTTTATGGACGTGTGGATAACCTTAATCATATAAATGTCTAATCTTTCTTTAAAATTCTGCTAAGCTGTTGGCCTCAATGTTGTGTCAGTGGGTCCTACAGACTAATTATGCACTACATAAGAAAACCTCAAGCATTCTCATGCCTTCTTCCCCTCCCCCTCAACATTTTTATGTGGCTGTACTTTTCACATCCCCTCTGAGTTTGTCTTCCAGTATTTAACAACAAAAAATGCAACTGCTAGGGATGGCTGATAGGCATTTGACAAGAAGCAGCCTCTTCAGCATTTGCTCATTTCTAGAACACAAATGAAATGGAACGTCTTGGAAGCTTACAAATGACCAGTATTTGGCTAACTGTTTTTCTTCATTATCTTCCATTTTCACCCAGCTCAGCGCAATCTGGCTGCAGTTATGGCTGCAATCAGAAATATTGTGAAAAAGGCGATTCTCATGGCATGTCAGGTTCATACGGAAGGAAGATAAACAAGAAATCTCATGATACAGCCTGTTTTTGAGAGGTTTCTAGCTCAGTTTTCTCCAGTCCTTATCATGCATGTGGTTACTGCTCTTTGGCCTAGTTGTTATGCAGAAATTTACATGTAATAATAATAGTATCTGATCCAGCTATCAGTGAAGTCAGTGGAAAGACTGCTATTGACATTATTAGGAGTTGGCTAGGTTCCTAGGAGTCTGGGACCCACAACTAAACTCAGTTCTAAGTTCTGTGTAGTATATCTTCAGAACTCTAGCATGGCAGTGTGTAGTTTGGCTGTTGCTCTGCCTGCTGCCACAGGTTTGTAATGTTATCTTCCTTATTTTCATTTAGTTGTCTCTCTATCACCTATACAAGTTCTGTGCTTCCTGGAATTTAAAGCACCACGACTATGCGGCTGACTGTTATGGATTAATGAACAGCTCTCTGAGAGCACAAAACAGATGTCAGTGCTAAGAATAAAGACTATGGTTTGTTAGCTGAATATATGTGTTTCATAACCAGTACGTGCATTTGATATTTGAAAGCTTTGAATTTGCAAATATTTACAAAGTGATATCACAGTGGCGGGCTGACGTTACTGGCAGCATTACATATTCTCCACCTGCGTTTCATGTTTACTCCAGGGGTTCTGCCTACCATGACTTGCATGATTTCCTTTACTTATTTGCCAGGTAGTAGAGGTATTTTTTCCTGTGGTATGTGAGTAGCCCTGTGAATTACCCAGTGAAAATAACAAAAACAGCCCCCAAATTAGGCCAGGTTGGCACTACGGACTTTTGCTGGCATAGCTTTGTCCATCAGCGGTGTGATACAGTGTGACTTCTGACCAATATAGCTGCACTAGTAAGACCTCCTAATGTAAATGCAGGTACATCTGCAAAAGCACTGGGTAAAGTAGGGAGCCAGAGTGTGGGGAAGGGGAGCAGGGATTAACTACAGCAATGGGAGAACCCCTCCTGACGCTTTAGTTAGTGTCTACACTGAAAGAAAAAGAGTACTTGTGGCACCTTAGAGACTAACCAATTTATTTGAGCATAAGCTTTCATGAGCTACAGCTCACTTCATCGGATGCATACTGTGGAAAGTGTAGAAGATCTTTTTATATACACACAAAGCATGAAAATATACCTCCTCCCACCCCACTCTCCTGCTGGTAATAGCTTATCTAAAGTGATCACTCTCCTTACAATGTGTATGATAATCAAGTTGGGCCATTTTCAGCACAAATCCAGGTTTTCTCACCCCCCACCACACACACAAACCCACTCTGCTGCTGGTAATAGCTTATCTAAAGTGACCACTCTCCTTACAATGTGTATGATAATCAAGGTGGGCCATTTCCAGCACAAATCCAGGGTTTAATAAGAACGTCTGGGGGGGGGGGTAGGAAAAAACAAGGGAAAATAGGTTACCTTGCATAATGACTAAGCCACTCTCAGTCTCTACTCAAGCCTAAGTTAATTGTATCAAATTTGCAAATGAATTCCAATTCAACAGTTTCTCGCTGGAGTCTGGTTTTGAAGTTTTTTTGTTGTAATATCACAACTTTCATGTCTGTAATCGCGTGACCAGAGAGATTGAAGTGTTCTCCGACTGATTTATGAATGTTATATTTCTTGACATCTGATTTGTGTCCATTTACTCTTTTACGTAGAGACTGTCCGGGTTGACCAATGTACATGGCAGAGGGGCATTGCTGGCACATGATGGCATATATCACATTGGTGGATGTGCAGGTGAACGAGCCTCTGATAGTGTGGCTGATGTTATTAGGCGCTGTGATGGTGTCCCCTGAATAGATATGTGGGCACAGTTGGCAACGGGCTTTGTTGCAAGGATAGGTTCCTGGGTTAGTGGTTCTGTTGTGTGGTATGTGGTTGCTGGTGAGTATTTGCTTCAGGTTGTACAGCCCCCCAACCTGAAGCAAATACTCACCAGCAACCACATACCACACAACAGAACCACTAACCCAGGAACCTATCCTTGCAACAAAGCAGACAGCCCCCCAACCTTCCTCTCCTTATATTCTCCAAAATTACCTTATTAACCCAGTGATTGTCACCCAGGTGCTCACAGTTCCCCACCAGAAAGTGTATAATTGCCCTCTGCTGGGCCTACAGCCTTCTCCAGACGGCAGCAATGTCAGCAATCAGGGTGCTACTGATAGCACCCTGTCACATCTCTCTTTAGATATATATTTTGAACAATGAAGCTTTATTTAGAAATAAGAAGCAGCTTGTGTTTTGCAATAATTTGGAAACAGTCATGCATTAAACAACAATGACTTTTAATTCTACAGCTCCTATGAAGTGCATCCATTGCCTGGGGAAGGTCTGAGCCTTCATTATAATGTCAGGTGTTTTCCATTCCATATCTGTTCCATTTTTGTGTGTGCTCTTTCACAATCAGATGTATACAATCACATCTCTTCAGCCATAGTATGGACTAGTTAATCCTACTCATTCTGATTTGGGTGTTTTTCCATGACGTGTTTGGTAATTGTCCTTGTCAGATGTAGCAATTTTCTATTCTTCTTTCTTAGCTCCCCCCCCCCCGCCACTTTCTGTCATGGCAGGATAAGCCTGTATTTCTACTTTCAGTTGAATCAAGATGGTTTGAAAGGCATAGCCTGTTTTTGTTTAGTGAAATGTTCTTGAGAGAATTCTGATTTTGAAGAAGATATTTGTTAATCCAGTGTTGTTCAGCCAAATAATTTTTAGTCTACAAGTTATTTGCGAACTGTTCCTTCCAATGGTCTATGCGATTGGTGTTGTGTGATGGGAAATCTAAGTCACATGGTAGTGTTTCTGTTGCCTGCCTAACATGTTCAGCAACTATGTGGGTGACTGTGGTTGGCAGGGATGGAAAGTGGCTAGCCATTTGTGCTTAGAATTTGTTATAGGTTTTACTGGCAGTATGCATCTCACACTTGGTGCCAACATTAGAAGAATATATTGGCATGGGGCCCTTCAGTGGTTTCTCAGAGATCTGTTACATGAAGACTCTTTCTTGGTCTGGCTTTCTGCATTGTTTGATCTTTCTTGCAGCAGCTCCACAAGGTTCCACTTTAGCTTCTGGAGTCTCTGAATCTGATTCTTCCACAGCCGCCATCTTCCAGTGTGGCAATCCACTACTCTGCTCTGTCAACAAACACACAGACACACACACACTCTGCAGGTTTATCATGTGGTTGGCATATTGCTGCTATTTTTTAATCAAAAAATGGATTGCTGCCACCATTCTTTTGGGGTCCACAATAATGGCTACTACCTCCGAAATCCTTTTCACAAAGGCCCACTTTCTCCATTTGTCCCCTCTCAGCAGCTGCCATCCAAGGGACGACAATTATCCTGAGCGCAGCCTGATCGGGATCCTCAAAAGGGATGGTGGTACAGAGCACAGCCACCATGGTATTCTCGTTGGAGGCATATCAACTGCTCTCACCATTCTCTGCAGACCAGCTGCAGAGTTGGAGCTAGAATGTAATGACCTGGGGAGTGGCTCCTCCTAGGAATCTACAGGGAGTAGGGAAGGAGCCAGGGAATAGATCAGGGGTCTCAAACACGCGGCCTGTTCTTCCCTGCTGCCCGCCAAGCTCCCCACGGCCCCCGCCATCCCCTCCCCAGTGCGCTGTGTCCCCAGCCTACCTCCAGGCCAAGGGCGGGCAAACTACGGCCCCGGGCCGGATCCGGCCCCTCAGGGCTTTGGATCCGGCCTGGGCATTTGCCAACCCCGTGGTGCTGAGGGCCCCGCGCCACTCCGGGAAGCGGCGGGTACCGCTTCCCTGTGGCCCTGGGGGAGCAGAGAACTCTGTGAGCTGTTCTTGCCTGTAGTTACCTCCCCTTAAGCTCCCATTGGCCGGGAATGGGGAAGCGCGGCCAATGGGAGCTTAGGGGGAGGTACCCACAGGCAAGAACAGCTCACGGAGTTCTCTGCTCCCCTGGGGCCGCAGGGAAGCGGTGCCTGCCACTTCCCGGAGTGGAGCAGCAAGGGGCCAGGGCCAGGGCAGGCAGGAGCCTACCCTGGCCCTGGTGCACGCCCTTGCCACCCCACAGCAGCTCAAGGTAAGGTTCCGCTCGGGCTGGAACCCAAACCCTTCCTGCACCCCGCACCCCAACTCCCTGTCCTGAGCCCCCTGCCTGCACCCCAACCCCCTGCCCCACCCCACATTCCCTCCTGCACCCCAACCCCCTGCCCTGAGCCCTCTGCCACACCCCAACCCCCTGCCACACCCCGCACTCCCTCCTGCACCCCTGCCCTGAGCCCCCTGTTGCACCCTGTGGGCAGGGGTGGAGTGAGGGGCGGAGGCAGCGTGGGGCGGAGGTGATGCAGCCCTCGGGCCAACGTACAAGTCCTCATGTGGCCCTCCTGATGATTTGAGTTTGAGACCCCTGGCATAGATCATGCTCACCTGTTCTGCACTTGGCCAAAAGTCCTGGCTTCCCTCCATGTCCTCTCCTTTTCCTCATGATCCTTAAATTGTTGACATTGCACTTTTCTCTTCTGAGTCATGGGAAGGGGAGTACAAGACGGTTACAGCTATTGTTGGGTGGCAGTATGGTGGGTTTTTCTCCCCAGTGGTCAAGAGCTGAAGATCCACAGTCCAGCCTCTTGTCCATGGGGGAGGAGGAAGAGAAAATAGCGGCTGGTGACCCCTTCTCCTAACTGTGTGGGCTTGTGGAGAGAAAGGGATTCCAGGTGCAGTTCTCACTTCCCCTGGGAGGGGGAGAAGGAAATAGCATAGGCCTCTGCAGTGCTGATCGGCCATAGGGAGTGAAAATGAAGAAGAGAGGAGGAGAAAAAAAGAAGTGGAGAGAAACTGGAGGAAAGTGAGAGAAGGAAGAATAGTAGCAAGTATGATGCAGTACATTAATATTTTAAATGATTTTCTAATAGAAAATGTAATGCAAAATTGTTATACATAAATATGTGTTTGGTTTTCACATCCTACCAAAACCAAACCTGGCAAACAGACAGACCAGTGAAAAACAGCTGGATAGGGGGCGAAGAAAAGGGAGGTTGATGGTAAAAGCAACAGTGGTGGTGGTGACAGTGGAATCTAAAGATGCAAGTAGGTACTTGCCCCCTTTTGAAAATCCCACTAAGTGACTATCTGCATCATTAGGCAGTTAAATACTTTTAAAAATTAGATTCTTGGAGCCTGATCCAAAGCCTGCTGAAGTCAATGGAGTCTTTCCATTATCTTCAAAGCGATATTGATCAGTCCCTCACTTACTTGAGGGACCTACAGTCAATCACATGTAGGCCCTGCCCCCGATCCCTCAGGCCACACCCACCTGTCACCCTAAGACCCACCCCCTGGGGGTATTAATTCCAGGGTCAAGATGGACACATGACCAGAAGCAAAGGGTGTCATGTGACCCCTCTAAGAATTCCCCCCACCGCCCTATACCAATAAGAGCACAGCACTGCCCCCAGAAGTCCCAGTGCTGTGCAGAAGAGGCCATTTTGTTCTAAAAATGTGTGTTTTAGAGATCATGGAAATAATGAGAGGAAACATGGACTCCTTCACCACCCCATGAGAACTTCAGACTTTGGGTTTTAGCTCTGAGAACCTTAGACCACCCGTGGAGGAAGCACTACATCAGCAACAGTTCTGAAGAGGAGGAGGGAGTGGCCATGGGGAGCCCTTTGTATCACATTGATGGATACACTGTAACCTGATCCTGAAACCCAAGCTCTTGTGAGGCAGCTCGACGAGCATGACGGCCTCTCGTTGTCTACCCCTATGGAGGAAGGTGACCACAGCTCAAGGGAGTCGCTGGTGGCAAGGTGAATGGAAAAGACATCACTTAGGTAAATGAACCATTAAGAAGTGATGGTCGAGGATAGGGTGTAATGGGGTTACGAACTGACCCAGGGTTGTGTAAATCTAAAAACAAGCAGTAGGGGGGCTTACAGTGTTTCTTTTCTGAAAATCTCTCAGCTCGACGATGTCTTTCTAGAGGCTTTTGAGAACTCACACATTGATAGCCCTGTGGGAGTAAATTTATCATGCATCAGCTGTTTTTGCTCGTGTCTGAGACACAGATCTCAAGAGGAAAATCCAGCTGGGATACCCTGAAGCCTCTTGTTTCTGGTGGAGGTGTAATTTTATGTACTCTGAAAAGAGTTTGTCAGATTTTTCTTCAAAATGCCAGATTTAATAGATTTTAGCCACCACATACCCCTTTGTTATGGCCGCGTTCAATTCCACCATGCACCAAGTCCCCAGAATGGCCCTCTCCTCGTCAGTATGGGTGCATGTCTCCCGTTGCTCAGTTTCTGCACAGGTTCGGCATAGCGGAAACATAAGTTTGCTACCCACTTTGACAGGTAACAATGTGAAAAAGAAGCCTTGCGGGGGTACACTTTAACTTTTGCAATTCCAAAATTGCAAAGGGTCCAAATTTGTCATGAACAAAATGGGGGTTTCTGATAGGGTATTCTTTGGTTTTTGTTATGAAAGGGTACAGGCTGGTAAAATCATAATAGTGGATTTCTTCACTGGGGTTAGGTTTGTAATATAGGCGGATAGCATTAGTCCTCCACCAAAAAAGAGCATCCGTAGGCATGAGAGGCTGAGGCAGCTGGGCTTTGTTTAAGAAATCTGCAGTCTCCCTCTCTGTTTCTATCATCACCTCCCGCTCGTGCTCCCAGAGGGTCCTCACTACATAACCAAGTCTTTTCAGATAGTCGGTGTCGAGCTGCGTCTTGTAATAAAGAAACCCAAAAATTGTCCCCATCATAGGGTTCTGTGCTTTTTCACAACAATAGGTGACACAGCCGTGGAAAAACCACCCATTAAACTCAAAGGCTGTGCATACCCCCTTAACGATGGTGTAATGGTCTAGAAAGTAGGGCACCTACCTGTAATTCCCCTCCCTGTAAAGCATGCCGTATCTATATATTTTCTTTGTAAGAGGTATACAAGAGCCACTGAATAGAGGGGGTCAAATATCTCTTTTTCTGCCTGTGATAGTTGTCTGGTGGGAGAGGAGCTACTGTGTTAGGCTGCAAAAACATAAACCCGTACATAGCCATGCAGACAGATGCCAGCATTATATACACAATTTTACCTCTGTGAATTTACCAGGGCCTCTCTCTACAATAACTCCCATCTCTGTCCTTTTCATGATCTCTTCTCTGTACAGGATACAGGCCCGTCTCAAAATGTGGACATCCTGCTGACAATAATATGCGAGCTCTTTCTGCAAGTCAAACGTCTCATATCTGTTGTCCCGATACCAGTCAAGAAATTCTGCTTTCTCCCTGGGCATCATGTTATCTACGCCATAGAGCTTCACCCCGGGCATAGGCCCCATGTAATTTTGGTTTTCTAAAGAGTTAAAAAAATGTGCGAAATACCCTTTGCAACCTTCAAACCCCATCACCTATGGGAGCTTGCTAAGTTTCATGGGCAAGAAGATTAAAGAGTCTATAAAATGAATGCCTAGGGCCTTAACTTCCGTACACATTAGTTTACTACCCTGAGTTATCAGTTCTATGCCCATCTTTTCCTTCAGTAACTGTCTAACAACGAAGTACGCATCATAACCTTTGGAATTGTGTGCTAGGAACATGTAGTCCTGGAACTTTTTGCCAATGAAGGTCTTAACAAAGGTAGAAAGACACTCACAGCCCATAAATTCCCAGGATTTTTATGGCTTTAGGGTCATAGCAAAAATGTAATTGGGCACATGCAACCCCGTCTCCTGCATTCATTCAAAATTGTAAAAAATATACTTTTTTGATGATTCAGGCTTTCTAATGCTATCCATAAAACACAGGTGGCTGTCTACATCGTCGATGATCAAACCCTGACAGTGCTTACAATGCCTCCCTTTACACCTCTGCCCTTTGTCCACGTAAGACTGACACTTATCACACAACGTTGTAGACAGGCATTCGACTTGTTTTTTCGATGTGCAGTCAACGTGTCTGTCTAAGCACTCTTTGGAGTGACAATACAGTCTACAGCTAGGACACCTCAGCTGCACGCCCACACCGTCAGAGCACGTCGCACTCAAGCAGAGGTGGCAACGATACCTGCAAGAGTGGTCGTGACTGTACACTATGTGGCAAATGTCACAATAATTTTTCGCACTGAACAACTTTTTCACATCGAGAACCCCATAATAATGCTCATCGTGCAACAGGATGAAAAAAGTATTGGGGTACACTGGGCCTCCTGTTTAAAAAAAACCCCACCTGCCTTTTGCCACATAAAGCATCACCTGTATGTTGACTCCTAAATGCTGTTAAAACGCTGCTAGGTTGCTGAGCATAATTTTTTTTTATCTGCCCACCCCAGTTTCTCATGCAACTTTCTCGCCCCGTCTAAGAACTCCCCGTCTGTGGGTTTACAGTCGGACATGACAGCCAAGAACCCGGCCGCAAAACGCAGATTGGTACCGGTGTAAGTCAGGTCTACTAAGCACTGTCTCTTTTTATGGATGGTTTGATTACTGAGGATAGAATTTAAAACTCTGTGGCCACCCCCGCCCATGGTTTTTACTATGTCACAACGAGGCGCAATGTCCCATCGACATGCATCTCCCTATTACTCTGTAACAGCTTTGAGTTCTGATTTAAGAAGTTTTCAGCAGACAGCTCATCTCTAGTTCTTATTGAAAACAAAGGTTGGTTAAATTATGACTCTCTAAACGTAACTGAACGTAATCGTCAGGGGCTACCCTCTTGTTAAGGTCATTGAGAACTAACTGTATTCCCCTGTGTATGGCTTCAATGACCTGCTGAGCTGAATTCATTCGCTTAAGATTGACAAAACAAAATTCCTCATAATACACCGAACCCCCAAGTCTAGGTAATTCCTGTTGCCAGCTTCTCACTCGCATCATATACACGTCTGTTTGGGGGTCTGCATCTTCAGGGTTATTTGGAGGTTCCTCTATGGGAGCATCAGCTGCGTCTTCTACGTGAGACGCTATTTGAGAGTCAGACTTTGAGGGGCCACGGTGAGGATCATCAGGAGTAGACAGGGACCCATCTAGAGAGTTTTCTGGGGAATTTTCTAGATCAGACTCTGTGTGAGAGTCACCATCACCCCGCAGGTCAGATTCCACCTCCCCATTCTCAGACACATCAGTTTGAGAGCCTCCAATAGGGGGCATCTCTTTTGTTTTTTTTCTCCTTATCACATCTTTAGCCTTTTAAAATATTTTTACAGTGACCCTGGCCTGTAACTTTTGGGCAGCCATCTGTTTATCCCGCAAATGCTGTCCCCCCTTTACGAAGCGTCATATTTTCCTCAAATCTTTTTAGAATACCAAAGAGCTGTGCTGAGCTTATTGTGTTGGGAGAATGGTTCATAATGATTTTCAGATACTTCATAGGAGATACCCCAGCATCTCAGGAGCTTTCAGTCCTTGTTTTTTTTATTCACAACCATAAATGATATGGAAAGAGGGGTGAATAGTGAGGTGGCAAAATTTTCAGCTGATACAAAATTACTAAAGATAGTTAAGACCCAGGCAGCCTGCGAAGAGCTACAAAAGGATCTCTCAAAACTGGGTGATGGGGCAATAAAATGGCAGATGAAATTTAATGTTGACAAGTGCAATGTAATGCACATTGGAAAGCATAATCCCAACTATACATATAAAATGACGGGGTCTAAATTATCTGTTACCACTCAAGAAAGAGATCTTGGTGTCATTGTGGATAGTTCTCTGAATACATCCACTCAATGTGCAGCGGCAGTCAAAAAAAGCAAACAGAATGCTGGGAATAATTAAGAAAGGGATAGATAATAGGACAGAAAATATCATGTTGCCTCTATATAAATCCATGGTATCCCCACATCTTGAATATGTGTGCAAATGTGGTTGCCCCATCTCAAAAAAGATATGTTGGAATTGGAAAAGGTTCAGAAAAATGCAAAAAAAATGATTAGGGGTATGGAACGGCTGCCATATGAGGAGAGATTAATAAGACTGGGACTTTTCAGCTTGGAAAAGAGATGGCTAAGGGGAGATCTGATTGAGGTCTATAAAATCATGACTGGTGTAGAGAAAGTAGACAAGGAAATGTTGTTTACTCCTTCTCATAACACAAGAACTAGGGGTCACCAAATGAAATTAATAGGCAGCAGGTTTAAAACAAATAAAAGGAAGTATTTCTTCACACAACACACAGTCAACCTGTGGAACTCCTTGCCAGAGGATGTTGTGAAGGCCAAGACCATAACAGAGTTCAAAAAAGAACTAGATAAATTCATGGATGATAGGTCCATCAATGGCTATTAGCCAGGATGGGCAGGAATGGTGTCCCTACCCTCTGTTTGCCAGAAGCTGGGAATGAGTGACAAGGGATGGATCACTTGATGATTACCTGTTCTGTTCATTCCCTCTGGGGCACCTGGCACTGGCCACTGTCGGAAGACAGGATACTGGGCTAGATGGACCTTTGGTCTGACCCAGTATGGCCGTTCTTATGTTCTTTACCCCTAAAGAGTGTGCTCTGGGTTTGTGAATGTGTGTGTTTTCACTCATAGTTTTCTCACCGTTTGCTGTGCTGTTGACCACTGAGGAACTGGAGTTGTGTTTGTGTGGTTGTTTTTTTACCAGAGTCTTTTGTTTTGTCTTTGGGTTTGACGTATATGAGCTTTGAACTGCACTGATGCTTCGTCTGCGCTCTTTTGCTATTTTGCGTTGGCATTGTTGTTGTCATTAAAGGTCTCAGAGCAGATTCCTGGTTCTTTGGTGGTTCTGGTGGAGGTGTCTCTGTAGCTCCGAGTACAGCATTATCAGGAGAGCTGCCCATGTCTGATTAAGAAAAACAGAGATGTTCCAATTTACCATCAAATAAACATTTTACAAAATTTAATTTTACCATCTTTCTCACCTACACTTATGTATTTGGTTAAAATACAAAACTTCATAAAATCACCAAACCAATAAGCAAAATATATTTACTGGGCTTCATCCATCCATCAGCCATTGATGCTGGTGAATTTTCCTTTTCAGCTGCCTCTTTCCTTTTTCTTTTGAGCTTGTTTACCCTCTGGTCTAAGGATCTCTCATGTTTTGACCGTACTGTGGAGCAGACAACATTATTATTATAAAACACATGAAACTGTCTTGTAAACTTAAAAAATAAAATTCTCATTAGGGTGTTTTTCTATTTGAAAGTCATAGCTTTAAAACAAAATTGCTTTGTAATGAGTCAGACTCTTGTTTTTCCTCCAAAGTGGGTGGCATAGAGAAAGGAAAATATTCCCATTTCCTTACTTTATTTCAAGGTTGGCATATCTATCATTATGCTGTAAAAAAAATGAATTACAAGGGAAACCATATCACTGCCTATCAACATGGTTCTGGGAAGGAGCAGGACAAGAATCCACGTTGAATGAAATTTGGTCTTGTATAGATCTATAAAGCCATTGTCTCATAAAACAGTTGGTAGCCTGGATTTCACAGTATTAAAAAACATAATGATTACAGCATTTTGCCCTGGTCTACACTAGGACTTTAGATCGAATTTAGCAGCGTTAAATCGATGTAAACCTGCACCCGTCCACACGATGAAGCCCTTTATTTCGACTTAAAGGGCTCTTAAAATCGATTTCCTTACTCCACCCCTGACAAGTGGATTAGCGCTTGAATCGGCCTTGCTGGGTCTAATTTGGGGTACTGTGCACACAATTTGACGGTATTGGCCTCCGGGAGCTATCCCAGCGTGCTCCATTGTGACTGCTCTGGACAGCACTCTCAACTCAGATATATGATTGTTTGCCGTTGCTCTGACGCAGGGAGGGGCAACTGACGACATGGCTTACAGGGAGTTAAAATCAACAAAGGGGGTGGCTTTACATCAAGGAGTATTTCAGGCAAGACTTCACGGAGGGTTCCAATAAGAAATGGTGCACCTAAGTTATTGTTCTTATTGGAACAAGGAGGTTAGTCTGGCCTCTGATTGACACATGGCTAGATTTACCTCGCTGCACCTTCTCTGTGAGTGACTGCAGTGTGACCTAGAGGAACGAGTCCCCTAGACGGGGGTCGGGGAGGGGTTTGGCAAATGAGTACAAAACAAATCTGGTCTATTTCTTGTTTTGATCCACTCCATCTATCTTTTACATCTTTGGCTGGCAGCAGACGGTGCAGAAGGATTGCATGCCATCCACATCTCATGGCTGCTCGGCAGAAGATGGTACAATAGGACTGCTAGCCATCCTCATCTCTCGCCTGCCCGGCAGAAGATGATGCAATAGGACTGCTAGCAATCCGTATCACCTGCCTGCTCACCATAAGATGGTTCAATAGGACTAACTGCAGGACTAAAGAGAATGACCTGATCAAGTCACTCCAAATTTAGTCCCTGCGCCCATGTCTGTCCAGGCGCTCCTGATCGACCTCACAGAGGCGACCAGGAGCACCTCGGACATGATGATGACGGCTACCAGTCCTATTGCACTGTCTGCTGCCACAAGGCAATGGATTGCTGCTGCTGTGTAGCAATGCAGTACCGCGTCTGCCAGCACCCAGGAGACATACGGTGACAGTGAGCTGAGCGGGCTCCATGCTTGCCGTGGTATGGCGTCTGCACAGGTAACTCAGGAAAAAAGGCGTGAAACGATTGTCTGCCCTTGCTTTCACGGAGGGAGGGAGGGAACGGGGGCCTGACGATATGTACCCAGAACCACCCGCGACAATGTTTTAGCCCCATCAGGCATTGGGATCTCAACCCAGAATTCCAATGGGCAGCGGAGACTGCGGGAACTGTGGGATAGCTACCCACAATGCAACGCTCCAGATGTCGACGCTTGCCTCGGTACCGTGGAAGCACTCTGCCGAGTTAATGCACTTAATGCACTTAGAGCATTTTCTGTGGGGACACACACACTCGAATATAGAAAACCGATTTCTAAAAAACTGACTTCTATAAATTCAACCTAATTTCGTAGTGTAGACATACCCTTTAATATGGAATAAGTGTAGCACTATAGCTTTTGCTAGTGAAGGGCAAGGCTGACTTGAACAACGAGGCAATGTCTGACAGTCGAGCATTGCCATCGATTGGACAGATAACACCTAGAGAACTGTGTGTGGACTAAAGGAAGTTGTCCACAGAGGCAAAACAGACTGGACATGAAAACTGATGTCAAGACCGTGCCTTTTCTTAGATTTTGTTTTTTAATAGTGGGAGAACACTGAACTGTTTGGACCTATTTCTAGTTACTATGCATTAATTCAGATTGTATTTATTATTTCATGTCATCACAAGTTCATCTGTGTGAATGCACTGCCACTTTTCCAATGGGTAGAGGAGAGTTATTTCTGTATCTCAAGGAAGGAATATAGAAACACATACGTGTTCATTAGCTGAACAGAGAAAAATAGCTTTGTCATACCAAACAGTCAAAGATTTTGTGACTGATTATTCATATTTTCATTCTACTGGTAAGATTTCAGCCTACAATTTGATCATGGGTTGAAATCTCCTGAGACATCATTCAAGAGGCTTCTGTAATCTAGGGTTCCGCATCCAGAAATCAGGTCTGATCCAGCTTCAAAAACTACAGGGGTAGGTCTGGTCCAGGGATCTGAATTTGAACATCCCCAAACTCTGGTGGTGGTTCAGATCTGAAGTTACAGTATGGAGCCGTAGTGCTTATTTTTTTTTAAATGGAATGCTTCATGAATTTGCGTGTCATCCTTGCGCAGGGGCCATGCTAATCTTCTCTGTATCGTTCCAATTTTAGTATATGGTAGGTAGACACAACAGCCAGGAAAGAGTTAAGGGATCCCCTGCCTCCTGGTATGGCTGAATGGGGTATTTTAAGGAAGAGGAAGTTGGGTATGAGGAGGCGTCAGTGGAAGGGTTTGCCCACCTTCTTTATCCCTTCTCCCCCCAACCTGGTAGAGGCATCTCTGTAGAATACAAGCATTGCTTTCAGCTAAGTTGTCTATTTTGTGGTGTTTGTGACCTTTGTGGTAGTCAGTAAACTTAAAAAGGGCTTGATCATGTTGTGAGCTTTCCTTCCTTTCTCTGGCTAGGAAAACAGCTTGCTGTAATCAGACCCACAAACATTCTTTATTATCTCTTCACATCAAAATTCTAGATGTCTAAGTATTGCCAACTCTAGGGGTTCAAAGATCATGAATCATGCCCCCCAAATCATTAGTTTAGCATAAAAATAATGAGATTTTAAAAAATAATAAATTTGGAGATATTTTATTTACCTTCTTGTGGTTGAGCCTTTAGGGCTCACTTTTTAAGCTTTTTCTACAATATGATGATTAGAAACTTACCTTTTCAATGAAAACTGAGAGTCACAGGACTCCAGGAGGTGTGGTTTCCTGAAAAACACCAGATATCCCAAAACTCATGATAAAACCATGAAAGTTGGCAGCACTGATGTCTGCACTGAGTCCTTGACACTGTATCTTTGTTAGTAAAGATATAGGCTCCTAATTTTAATTAAAATCCGGCTTTCCTAGCAGAAAGTGGCAGGGATATGGAGATAGAGAGACCTTCTTTGGTGTGTGTAATAATTAGATGAAAACTGATCATATTTGGCTTAGTCAACAAAATTGGAATAAAGAGTCTTAAATAACAACACCTGCCCTGTACTGATTAATAGGGCACTGCTGTGTAAGTAATCCTGGTGCTTACCTTTTGTAAATATTGCCTATTTTAAATCCAAAACCTCTTAAAACTTGGCAGCCATCCACACCTGTGGGATTTTCTATGAACCAAATATATGAAAATAACTTTACATAACCTAAGTACAATGACAGTTGTGTGTAGATACGTTCCTTAATTTGTAAAATTTAGCAGAAATCTGAATCTAAACAAACCCATGCTTTAAAGTTTGGGGTGGGGTTTGAGATGGGAGAGGTAAGAAGGGAGAAATCAAACTTGTTCCTATTTACTGTCTTCACTCTCCTACTGAAGTGAATTGACTCCATCACTTGCAACTGGCTCATTACACCATATGTAACCTATGTCCGATGATAAACAGAGATATGTTAGCTCTCTGTGGTTCTAGTCTTACCCATTCCTCACTAAATTATAGCTTGTATTGAATTGTTTTAGACTATACTATATTAAATCACTTTCTCAAGATATTTTATTTTTTGATCTTCTTTTTCAGAATCATTAAAGTTTTAATCTATCCTTTTCCTGATTCCTGAGAAATATAATATTATAGTTGCCTTCATGAATGTCTTCCCATTTTAACCTATCTGAGTTCATTTGTGCATTCTTTCTTGTTCTAAATGTACTTGATAGAGACTTCACTCAGATTTGATAATTTGGTCACATAAGTGCATTGGTTTATAATCAAGGATATAAATAAAGATATAGAAAATAGCTCCACATTTTCCTGTAAAGTGTTCTGAATTGCAAAGGATATAGGCGTATGTACAAATTTGTGAATTACACTAACTGCTATTTAAAAAACAAGTATTGTATGATCCATCGCAGGACCATGTGGCGGTCTTGATTAAGGTGTAATCTTTACAGAACTTGTCTGTGATTTCAGAATTTAGTGTAGAGGAAATGGATACTTATTTTTATATTTGTGAAGGGATGAGACATTTGAATCATATTCCCTTGTTTGTTTGTTTGTATTATTCTTATTCTTATTTATTATTCAAACAAAAAAACCTAGTACAATAATATGACTGGGATCCTACTAAAAATAGTCTCCTGAGGGACATAGTAATAGTGAAGTAGCTGTAAATTATGTCTCTAATTTCAACGAGGAGTTTGATGACAGCATGAACTATGGGTGACATAAGTCAAATCAACCTTTAATTTTAGGAATTTTTAAGTTTGTAGAATAAGTTTCTTTCAAAAACAAAACTGCATGGCCTATGTGTGGAGACTGTAACAAGGGTGCCCGTTGTCATAGGGATATGTAGGAAATGGACTGGAACTATTTCACCATCTAATGAATCTCACATCAGAACATGAGGGTGGGGAATGTATCCAGTCATAACCCTTCTCCTGGCCCTGGAAATATCCACAGTCCAGGGGGCTACCTTGGTAGGTGGGGAGCCAGTGGAGCTATTCACTAATACCTGCATCTGTGAAGCTGACAACAAATCTGGGAGGAGATAGTAGTGCACATCCATGCTGGCGTGTGCCCCTAAAGCAAACTGAGTGTGAGAATCAGTGAGTCAACAGACAGACTAGTCAGGAGAGAAAAGTTCTGATAGTTTGGAGTAAAAACAAAAATTAAAGACTATTAAAAACTTCATAATGCATGGCTTGTTAAAGACTCCATCATCTCCAGAAAATTAGGGATAATAATACAAGTTTTCTGCTAGGCTTTTTCTTTTCTTTTCTTTTCTTTTCTTTTCTTTTCTTTTCTTTTCTTTTCTTTTCTTTTCTTTTCTTTTCTTTTCAAATGCAGTGCTGTAATATAACACAAATGGATACCAAATGCTTGTTAATATAAGTTGTCACTGAATTGTTATTATTTGATAGGAAAAAAACTTTCATGCTGTTTTTATTCCCTATATAATCAAATGATGAACAGGCTGTTGGTTACTGTTTACCTTGATTGCAAATATCTTCAGTGTTGCTAACAGCAAACGATTGCAGCATAGTTGTCTGTGCTAATGCACAGGTACTTCCTTCAACAGTGTGGAACAAAGGAAAACTAGGTGGTCTAACATTGCTCTCTAGTGGAATAGATAATGTCTGCAATGGTTTAAAAGGGTATCAGGATGGAAACTGCCACTAAAGAGTAAAGGGCCAGGACAACACCTCCTACAAGGACTGAACCTCTGTGAAGATCTCCTAACAGAGATTCCTCTCTTCCCCAGTGTCCCCTTTCAGGGAGTCAGGGGCAGATTGCCATCACATGGAAAAGGCTGTAGGGCTTGATCCCAAACCTGGTGGAATCCCTGGTTAGTCCTCAATGGCTCTAGCTCCAACAGACCCCCCCCTGCCAGCATGGGAGCCAGGCTGCCAGGAGCACCCCTTTGTTGTCCTAGTTGTCCCCGAGACCCTTGAAAGGGTAAAAGATAATATGGCCTCGGCTCTATGTTCATTTTGTCTAATTTCTGCAATCTGATGGGAAATGATGTGCATCCCTGCCCCATCCATGACTCCCTTCCCTGCTCACCTAGTCTCATTCCCTTCCCTAGCACTCACCCTGAACTGTGCGAGTCCTCCATAGGGCCTGACGTGGGGAGGTCTGTATCACAGAGGTGAGTTGAAGTAGGCATTTTTGTAATATTTTTATGAATCCTATGTGTGCCTCAGTTATGCATCCGATGAAGTGAGCTGTAGCTCACGAAAGCTTATGCTCAAATAAACTGGTTAGTCTCTAAGGTGCCACAAGTACTCCTTTTCTTTTTGCGAATACAGACTAACACGGCTGTTACTCTGAAATCTTACACCTAATAGTGTTACCCAGGGGGTGAAAAGAACTGTTTGCTCTTGGGGCATGCTAAGAGACATAGGTATGAATAATAATATGTTTTTAAACCCCGGTCAGATTCTTAGCTGGCATAAATCAGCATAATTATAGTGCCATGCTGGTTTAACCAGCTGACAATCAATCTGTCCCAGTGTCTGTCTCTACTGAAATTATAAAACTCTCACGTCATTGAAATATTTCTGTTGATCTAAAACCTTGTTTTTATAACAGCTACATCTTGTCCAAATTTGACCTAACTGGCCCTTTAAGCTCTAGAGTTTTCTTATAAATTACTTTCTAACATTGGTCCAAATGATTGAAGTCCTTATTCAGGCAAAATTACTCAGTCTTCTGTGGGACCTATGCCTGATTCAGGATTTGGCCTTTGTTCCTTTCAACAGTTAAATGCATTTTCCATTGGCTGGTTGTCTATTATCCCCATAAATAACAGGTATTGGATGTAATAATAGGTTTTGAGTTCTGAGGTATTATTTTATACATCAAAAAAGAAATTGTGAAGAAAAAAAATTAATTATGAGGGCACAAGGATGAACAAACCATTGCCTTCAGCAGCCTTTCCTGCAGATGCTTATTTATTATGGAGAAATACTGATCTTCCTGTATGTGTGTCTTTAATTATTGTACTGTGTACATGGTCTTTGTTCTTCATTTTGGTATTTAAGTCTGTTAATTCAGTTTGGGTTTTCAGTTTTGTGGATGCTGAAAAAGCCTATATATCTGCAGATTTTCTTTCAGGTAAGAAGCTTGCAATGAATTTGTATATCTGTGTATCTTTACCACTCTTTTTCTACAATTCAACATGTTATGCGATCTGTATTTCCTCTTCATCCATGTGAAGAGCTCCCATTAATATCAATGGGGGGAAACTATGTGTGCACGAGGAAAGGACTCATCCTGTCTGTCTTAATCTTCTTAGCTGCAGTGGGAATTTTCACTGCATATGAACTGATTAGTGCATATGACTTTTGTTTAAAAGGCTTTAATCACAGCCATAAGGGCTAGAAATATAATTTTTCTATGTGTGAGCTTAGATGCTGCGGAGATGCTGATATTCACCCAGGAAAGCTTCCCCATCTTCAGTGGCAAGTGAATTTTTCAAGCCTTGGGCTTGTTAACCCCCGAGGGTGTGTCTGGGCTAGACTCAAAGGTGTCTTTTAAAAACATGTTGGAAAACATGTTTAACACCATAGTGTAGGCAACGCAACTGCTAGGGTTCATCTCTGCCAGCTAACACATGTTAAAATACAGCTTGTCCCATGTCTACACCAGGGTTTTAAAATATACTAGTATGTTAACTAAAATGTTTTAAAAATATACCTAAGTCTAGATATAAATGATTTACATAATAATACCTACAGGCTCATTTGAGAGTGCTGTTCAATGCTTAACTAATGCAAAATTTCCTTTGCTTTTGTACTGATGGTTAAACCAAAACCTTAATTTCATCATAGTTTCTTCAGTGTGTTCAATTTAAATCTTTAATTTTGTTTTCTGATTCCAGATAAACATACTGTAGAAAGATACTTGGAAGTTCATTAAGTCTGTGTTTTTTCAAGTTTATCTCTCTGTTACTTGGTGAAATCTGCCAGATAGTTTTCTCTTGCATTTAGCACTGGGAAGAGAAGAAGATAGAAATTTGGGTAGGCAAATTTGGATTAATTGTTGGAGGCAGCCAGGTCTAAGCAGTTAGCGCTTGGGACTGAGTCTCCAGAGACCTGGGTTCTAATCATGTTTTTGACAATGGCTTGCGGTGTGACCTGGGACATGTTGCTTTGCCTCTCTGTGCTTTACTTATCTTAGTATCCTCATCTGTAAAATGGGGCTAATAAAAATTGCCACACCTACCTTACAGGAGGGGTTGTGAAGCTTAATTTATTAATGTCTGTGAAGTACTTTGAGATCTTTGAGTGGAAATGCTTTATAAACACTAAGTGTTTTTTATTTTGAGACTTGGTTACCCTGTTGCGGTCTATGGGAATCTACCCACAAATGCTCTCAGGAAGCTGAAGAGATTCTAACTCCCAAATTGGAAAGAAGCTCGAAGATACTTCATGTTACCTGGACATATTCACTGCTTCTGGATCGGGGGGGGGGTTGGGGGGTGGGACACAGCGATCTCAAGCCACTCTTTCCTTCCTTTGTGGGTGTTAGCCATGTAGATCAGTGCTGTGTGAAGACCACTACATATAGTATTACACTACACTGGCACTTTCCGTCCCCTCTCTGAGCTGTCCCCTTCACATTTCACGTGTGTGTGTGTGTGTGAGAGAGAGAGAGAGAAGTCCCCCCTCTTTTTGCCTCCTTATAATACACAAGAAACATGTAAATTTTGGCCTTTATGCCCCCAAATGAAGTCCTAGATAACTGGGCCCTGTGGCAGGACTTAGGAGTGCAAGTTACTTCACTGAAATACACTCAGATATCATATAGACTGTCATTTTAATTACTTTATGTTCCTATAAATGTGCATGTTCATGGGTATCCATTCAGACCTCTGTCTTTCATAAGAGCATGGCTATAGTTTGGTCACTTTTATTTTACAGTGCGCTTTCTGACTATTGCTGGAATGATTTCTACACTCCTGACACGGGCTCTGCTGTGCAGTGTCTGGTGTCCTGTGGCATCTACAACTATCTTCAGTTTAGCTCCCAACCAGTTATTCACAATGGATGCCCTCAATGGTGCTGCTGAAACTGAAGATCCCAAACAAGCATCTACTGTTCCCGCTGGTCCAGACCTGGGGAGAAATGAAACTGATCCAGTCGCAGATGTTGGAACTCAAGTAAGTTCCCAGCATGCTGTAACACCCCCAGCAACCTCTCTCTTTAACAATGAGGCAGGTGGAGTGGAAAATAACATTAACCTTCAAGAGCTGAAGCCCACTTCTACTGGCCCTGTACAACCAGTCATTTCAGAAGTATTTACCAACACAAACACTGAGAACACTTTTTCAGTAACAATTGATCCTAGAGGAGAGGAGGAAAATGATACCATCTTAATCCCATTACTTGGTGCTAGTGAAAGCATTGTATTTGATGATCACTTTGCTTCTTTCTCCATTAATACACCAAAGGAAAACAGAAGTGCAACAGAAAAACAGTGCTTCTGTGACAGTCCTGCGCCTGAAGGACAAAAGGGAGAACGGGGTGAAAAAGGGGATCCAGGTAATTTTATCACTTAATGCCTTTGGTCAGCTACATTTTTCAAATGAGCTCAATTATTTCCTAGGTAAAAGCAGATGCATCAGTATCATGCTGAGCAACCACAACTCTGGATTCTATGTGCAATTCTGAGTTGGACATGTTGCTTATGCACTGACTGTGCATGAAACTACAGACAGAGGTGAAAGTAAGCCGCTACACCCCTAGTAAGTAAGCTGTAAGTAAGCTAGAAGTAAGCTGTACTGGGACCAGCTTTCCCAGACGGCAATTTAAAGCCCTGGGGTAGCGGCCGCAGGGCTGCAGTGGGGATTTAAAAGGCCCCAGAGCTCCAGCTGCTGCTACCACCCCGGCCCTTTAAATCTCCACCTAAGCCCTGCTGCCGAAGCCCTGGGGTAGCAGCAGCGGGGCTCTGGTGGGGATTTAAAGGGCCCCGGAGCTCCAGCCCCTGCTACCGCCCCAGCCCTTTAAATCCCCACCGCTGCTACCCCAGAGCTCGGGCAGCAGGGCTGTGGTGGGGATTTAAAGGGCCCTGGAGCTCCAGCCACCGCCACCCCCCATGGCCCTTTAAATCCCTGTCTGAGCCCTGCTGCCGAAGCCCTAAGGTAGCGGTGGTGGGGCTCCAGAGGGGATTTAAAGGGCCGGGGTGGTAGTGGCTTCTGGAGCCCCAAGTCCTTTAAATCTCCACTGCTGCCCGAGCCCTGGAGCAGCGGCGGCGGGGCTCTGGTGGGGATTTAAAGGGCCCCAGAGCTCCAGCCCGCCACTACCACCCCAAGTCCTTTAAATCTCCACCTGAGCCCTGCTGCCCGAGCCCTGGGGTAGCGGCGGCAGGGCTCTGGTGGGGATTTAAAGGGCCTCAGAGCTCCAGCCCGCCACTACCACCCCAGGGCCCTTTACATCCCCACCTGAGCCCTGCTGCCCGAGCCCTGGGGTAGCGGCAGTGGGGCTCCGGAGTGGATTTAAAGGGCTGGGCTGCTAGCGGCGGACTGGAGCCCCGGGGCCCTTTAAATCCCCGAGGGAGCTTGGCTGCCGCTACCCCAGGGCTCGGGCAGCAGGGCTCAGGCGGGGATTTAAAGGGCTTTGGGCTCCGGCAGCTGCTACCATAGCGGAGCCCCAGGCCTTTTAAAGCTCTGCCAGAGCCCAGAGCCCCGGGGTAGCGGTAGCAGCCGGGAGCCCCCAGGGCTCCTCAGTGATTTAAAGGGCCCAGGGCTCCGCTGTGGTAGCAGCAGCTGGAGCCCTGGGCCCTTTAAATCGCGCCCGAGCCCTGAGGTTCCCAGCCGCCTCTGCAGCTGGTAGCTTGGGGGTGATTTAAAGGTCCCTGGGCTCTCAGCTGCCACTACCGCAGCTGGAGCCCTGGGCCCTTTAAATCAAGATGTAAAGGGCCAGGGGATTTAAGGCCCCGCCTCTTCCGGTTAAGGCCATGCCTCTTCGGGTTGTCCTGCTCCCATGCCCCCTGCTCAGGACTCCAGTGTACCGGTAAGTCCTCTAACTTACTTTCACCCCTGACTACAGAATGTAAACGAAACAAAACCCGCCTTGTCCAATTGTGCCTAGCCACTGTAACACATGTCACACACAGTGTTGTGTGCTAATTTGGTATTCTTGCTGTACCTGCAATAGACAACTTCAGACAAGCTGAGGACCATCCTGATTGCACTGGCTTTTTTGTGTCACAACTCATGATGTTACTGATCACATGTATGTGCACGTGTTAGTTTATAGCACACCTAGGATTGTTAATGGTAGCTAAGAAAAGTGCAAACCTTTCTAGAAGTATATGAGATTCAGCATGATGAGTCATAATGGCTCATTTGGAATCATTGCTATCTGGTGTATAAATAAACACACTTTACAGATACTTTACATATGTATTTAAGGATTCTTCAAGACAAGAGCTATTGATTCAATAGACTGAAATGGCTATCATGAAGTGTTTATAGTCTTTCATGTAAACAAGCATTTAGGGAGTTACTAGATTGTAGCTTTTGGACCTTCCTAGCTATTACATTTTAACACGTGTAATAAATCCACATTTAGGAGCAACTAAGGTGCCATGAAGCAAATTTAGAAAATTTTCGGCATGATACAGGATAATATCTGGGCATATTCTTTTGTATCAGTGCAGTGTTTGTACTGGTTCTATTCTCCCCTTGATATATCAATTACGATAGCATAAAAAATGAGAGGATTTATCCTTATTGCAGCCAACAAGAAACCCTTTGGAACTGTTTTTAAAGATTACTCCACATGAACAGTAATTTCTTTTCTAAATAAAAAATGTTTCTAAAAAAACTTGTAAAACTTGTAAACTTGTAAAGTTAATGTAACTTTTTTGTCACCCCAATATACCAATTTTTTCTAATGTTGTATTCAAAAGAAAAATCAAGGATGACCCTATGTTTGCAAGACCAGGCTCTAAAAATTTACAACCACTTACTCATATGTGTCATCCCATGAGTAGGTAATGTATAAAACTACTAATGTGTGTAAGCCTCTAGAGGATCAGGCCCCTTAGCTTTGATTGAAATCCTATATAGGTCATTAAAGTCTGCAAATGATTGCGGAGTGGAACGGCTGACCATCTTGAATTGTGTAGCTCTTCCAGTAGCACCGCAATTATGTGTTCTTTTGAGATGGCATGATGACCACTCCTAAACACTGTAGTTCACTATTTCGCATGAAACATTCGCATATCAGACTAGAGATGGCTCCAAACCACACCTCTGGATCTGGCACACTTAAATTTTGGAGAAGTTTAGATCCAGATTTAAATGTTGACCCATCTCTAAATTACATAATTTAAATTTCATCTTCAGAACCTTTAAAAACATAAACACATAATTTAAAAAATATATGTCCTTAATTTAACAATTTTTTTTGTATTTTTTTTAAAGGCAGGGTAATGTATAAATGACAAATAGCATGAGATGATAAGACTTTTCATTCTTTTAAATATTTGTCTATTGTAAAATATATCAAATGGGTAATTTTTCACATAGAAAACTTACAGCTTAGCTTTCTATAATCACACAGTATAGAATGACCATTATAAAATGAAAATGTCAAGTGAACATTCTGATATGGAATTTTATGTTTGTTTGGGACATTCCACACTTGATAAAGAGCATATATAGGATGGTAATGTCTGAAATACAGCTGTTTTCTTTGTAGGTAACCCAGGAAAAAAAGGACTACAAGGGCTTTTGGGAGAAACTGGACAACAAGGACGAAAGGGAGAAAAGGGTAATCAAGGATCCAAAGGTGATCTAGGTAAACCGGGGCCTCCTGGTCAGAAAGGAGAACAAGGTCGGTTTTCTTCCTGTCCAAACAGCAATAAAGGTGATGCTGGAAGCACTGGTTCTAGAGGTCCTCAAGGACTTAAGGGAGACAAAGGCGAGTGTGGAAAATCGGGTCCAAAAGGTGATGTTGGACTGCCTGGGAGTCCTGGAGAAAAGGGTCATGGAGGAGAAAGAGGGCAAACAGGTATGAGGGGACCAAAGGGATATGCAGGGCCACCAGGAGTCCGGGGGACTCCAGGTCTTAAAGGGGATGCTGGGGTTTATGGAAAAATGGGTCATCCTGGAAAACATGGACCATCTGGACTTCCAGGACGGAAAGGAGAAAAAGGACAGAAAGGAGACTGCAAAGAAAGTGACATCACAGCTTTCTCCGTTGGTCTTCAAAAAAGAAACAGCTTCCCACCACCAGGGTCTCCAGTGAGATTTGATAAAATTTTCCTTAATGAAAATGAAGCATATAATGTGGAGTCAGGTGTGTTTGTAGCCAGCACTGGAGGCATCTACTCTTTCAGTTACCACGTGAGTGTTTCCAGCAAATCACTGAGGGGTGCACTTTTCCACAATGGTAAAAGAATTCTGCAAATGTCCAGTGTAAGACCTGTCAAACAAGCTGCATATAATGTGTGTCAGGTTTCTGGATCTATATTGATTCATCTTAATGAAGATGATAAAGTTTGGCTCCAGATTTTGAACACATCTCAAAATGGCCTGATAGCTGATGAAACCACTGATTCTGTATTTTCAGGTTTTCTGGTATTCCCTGACTAGAAAATTTCAAAATCATATAAAATACTGTAGATGTGGTTCCTGCAGTACTTAAACATAGGAACTGGGGCACATCCAGCACTCTGCAGGATAAGGCACATATGCTGTGATTATAAACTGCCAATTATTGACAGTTTCAACTCAGATCACAAAGACAAATTGCTCTTGTTTGTAATATGTTACATATTTGTACATTTCACTCTATTTCATTTAACTTCAAATTCTGTTTATGGAATCTATGAATGGGTGTAATTTCTTTTTCTTTTACCTCAGCAAGGGCATTATTATCACTGTTGTGAATTGTTTATGTAACACCAAAGTGTGTCTTGTGCATTTTACAGAAATTTAAAAGCACTGGTCCCTGCCCCAAGACGTTTACAATCACAGAATCTAGGATCAGATTCTTAAAAGATACTATACTATAATATGGACAGCAGTGGGAGAAAGGGCACAATGAGAGCTGATCCAAATGAGTATTTTTTCTAATCAAACATTTTAGCAGAAAATTTTTATTTCCATCAAAATGTTTTAGTTTTTCAATGTAAAAGAGAAAACATTTTTGTGACATTGCCTCTGCAAAAGGGTGTGTAAAAGGAAAAAGTGTGTGTGTGGGAAAGGCAGAAAAAACAGAAAATGTTTCAGTTTGTGAAAACTGAAATTGGGTTTTCTGTCAAAAATTTAATACATTTTTGTGGGAAATTTTGAAAAAAATAAATGAAAATATTTCAAAGTTTTCTGCAGAAAACAATTAACCACCCAGCTCTACCTTAAACATCTTTTTTTTTGTTTTCTTTGTTATTTCATCTCATTGCCTATTTTCCTTTGAATTTTTTATCCTGATGGATTTACTTGTTTCTTTCCGTTTGTCCATTTAGCATCCATTTTGTTTAATTCTTTTTAACAAAATCCTGGCCTATTTTCTACAATGTTCAGATATTCACCTTTTTTTCTATTTTTTGTGCTATTTCTTTTTGGTCTGTCTTTGTGCCTGTAAATGCAATTTTCCAATTTCATTTTTTACATTTAGGTAACAAGTGGAAGTGAAACCACCTCTAGAGGAACTTTCTGTGTCTCCTTTATTGAACTGGCTGCTGGCATTATACCAAATATATTCAAACTGTTCAAATATGTTTCCAAAATGCCACCCATAGGCCTGCTCTTGCAAACAGCTCCTCTTTGGCATAGTGGTTAGTACTGTGAATAGCCCTGATAGTTATGTTCCCTGCCTCAGACAGCAACATACATCCTGCCCTTTCCTCTCAGCCCTAAAGGCATAAATTACCCCCACAAGTCTCCTAACAGGGGTTAGGTGTGAGGTTGTAGTGGAAGAAAGAGCATCCAGAAAACCTTTTTCAAGTTCAACCAACCCCAAACACCTCTGAAAAAAAAATCTACCCGTGGAGGAAGAGGGAGAATAGGGAATTGCTAGGGGTATCCCCTTTTCTCTCTTCCTGTCTGAAAGTCAAGGGGGGTGGACAACTTTGCATATTTAGGGCTCACAAAGAGTTGATTTTGCCTTTAGGTTTGTGTTTCCTTGCTTTTATTGGTCTGTCACAATCTTTTAACCTGATCCTGATTTCCTGATGCCCCAAAAACTCTTAGGGGCTGGAAGGAATGCAGAGTGGCCCTTAATGTTACTTTGGCATAACCTTATGTACATTATTTGATCTTTATTTAGCTGGGCAAATAAACAATAGTTTGAGTTATTTTTTTCCGCCTTGGATTCTTACTGAACCACACAACTAGCTAAAAAAGAGAAACATTTCTTTTCATACTAGGTAAAATAAGAAAAAGTTATTTTTTCTTGTTTTGCGGTAGCCTTAGTTTTCTTCACAAAGGCTCTTTATTGGGATGTTTGGGATTAAACAGAGGTATAGGTTGAGATTTTTCAAAGATGAATAGGTGATTTAGCCATAGAACTCCTACTCATTTAAATGGGAATTGTGTTCCTAAATCTCCTAGTCAGCTTTACAAATCTCAGCTTTTCCCTGTGGAAATGCATGATGCTAGCAATGTCTGTGGGTATATACTTTAAGGCATTTCATGGCCTGCATGCCTCATTTATATCAGTTAAATGTGAATTCTAAATTATATTAATAAAGAAAGTGATTTAAGTGAAGGTAAACATTCATTTACGTGCCCAGCCTTTGGGCGCTCCAAACTGTGCCTAAAATTCAATAATTACTGCTTAGCGTGAAAACAAAGACACATTCTGAGTTTTCCATCATGTGCAGTTGACTTACAGATAAAATCTCCCATTCACTGACCCACCTGAAATTCTCAGAGAACCAAGTAATAGTCTTTCAGCTCCCACACAGACAGCATTCAAGTCATTTACGCAAATACCAACAAGAGATCGAAGCTGTCTTTGTAGCAAAGATAATGCTCTAACCTTACCAGGCACAAATATGGCATTACACTGGAAGCCAGGAAAGAGTAGCTTTGGTGAATACACAGGTAGCATTGTGAATGGCAATAATCTTGATTTAAAAAGTTGCACTGTTGAATAAGTTATTTTGCTTCTGAAGGGTTCTGATTTGAAACCAGCATCAGGATTTTATTACAGTACAACCAATTTGATAGCCGTTTCACGATGTGTAGCTCCTGACTGAACAGATGTGACAAGTTCTCCAGTGTAGGCCTGATGCTGCTATCTACTACTCATATAAGCAGTCCCATTGACCCACATCCACAAAGGAATTTAGGTGCCTAAACCCTGGATTTAGGCACTGCTGAGATCTGCAAAATCTCATGCTTGGCCACTGCATAATCCTGTAGGTGCCTGAACTCACTTGGTGCCTACGTTTTTGTGGTAAAAGTTCCCTAAGCACCTATGTTTCTGCCTCTGGGCACGAACACAATGCCTCACTGGATGCCTATCTCCAGAGCCGTAAGCCCCAGCGTGATCATCAAACCAGGGAAAGATATCTTGCCTTTTGGGTCTGACCTGGTCGGGCATGCTCTGACCACATCTAGAGGATCAGGGCCATTCAAAATCCAGGTGTTGGTGGTTGATCTGAGCCATTGATATTAGTGGGACTACTTGCAAGAATAAGGATTGGAAGAGCTGGTCCATGATAATTCACAGAATAGAGAGCAACTGGTGCAGCTCAGGCTGCAATAGACCAAGCAACCTCTTATGACCATTGTACTGTGCAGCCTGTTCATAATAATATGTAAAAGGCTCTGAAAGGGTTTGCTGTCCTACTATTATACATGTGATATTACAATGCTGAGTCGTTAAACAATGGAAACAATTATAACTCCTGCCTTCCTTTAGACACTGACACCGTAAGGTTATTTGCACTAAGTAGCTTTTTTTTTTTTTAAAGGAAGCAGAAAGAAATGAGTCATCAGCTGAACCTAGCCTTTTCCAAGACATTTAAAATACATGAGCAACTTTGGTAGCATTCAAGAAACAATTACATGTTTTGACCCAAATACTCATTGTAATTGTAATGCAGTTGATTAAACTAATGCACACAATTTCATTTCAAATTACAAGTGCAAATTACCCTTTTTGTACCAACACTGTATTTTTTTTGTATCTTTTATCATATTTTATTTGGCTTCCAGTTATAGAATGGAACTCCATTAACACCAGTAATTTTCTTCCTTAATCCTGGAAATTTATCATTGTGGTTAATGAGAATACTTTGCAAAACAGTCTCATTTTGTTGGTTCCCTGTTATTTTTGGTCCTTCCATACAGAAGAATACAATAGAGTGCAATTAAAAAATGTTAAAACAAACAACACATTAAAAAGAAATTAAAAACTTGCCAGGTGTCGTATCTCATTCTGTCAGGGGCTGAGGTCTTCCTGCCCGTTGGCTTCCATGAAAGTTGAGAATGCGCAGCATCTCTCAGGAGGCATGTGGGAGTTGGCAGGATTGGGCCCATAGTATGTTGTCAATCCTCTTCTTGTTCACTGCTGTCCGTAAGCAGAACAAGAGTCTAAAAACTGAATAGCAAAAAAAGTAGAATGTAAAGATCGCAAATTGTTGCAGACTCTGGGCCAAATTTTGCTCTATTATACTGCTGTAAATCAGTTGCCTTCAAAAGCACTTAAGTAGAGTCATTCTGGATTTACATCAGTGTTACTGAGAACAGAATATATCCCTTTACAAAGGCCTAATCCCCTGTGAAATGATGCAGCTTGTCTGCAGTTCACATACACCCTTCCTTTGTCTCGTCAGGTTTTAAATATTTTGAATTTCAATTTAAAATATGCAGGATTGGGACTGATTAATGGATACACAAACCAATATTATTAAAAATGAACTGACCTTGTTGGGTTGAGGATCTTAGTCCTATTTTCAGCTTAGTAAGCATTAACTTTTAGTGTCGCTCTGAGTGGTTATTATTCCATGATATTGTCAGGATGTGTGGGCTAAGAGTGGGCTATAATGGATTTTACATCAAAACTCCTCTTTGCAATCAACTGGGTGTTCTGAAAAACTGATGAATCAATATGGCCTGGTATGTTTAATAGTGTGCTGAGCTTTTTTTATTTCTGAAAGTCATAGAGTGTGAGTGTTGGGGAGAGAAAAGGTAATGTTTAAATTACAAATAGATAGAGGAAGATTACCGTTCCAGCACCTTTTATCAAAGGAGAATTGATTGTTAACTTTAAGAAGGTCTGAAACAAACTAATTCTTTCTTGTCCAATGGCCAAACTGAATTTTGAATGTACTGTAACACGGTAAATGCTGAATCATCAAATGAAATTAATTTCTGGTTTTATTTTCACCAGGATGAGGACCCCTGCAGGGTCCTAGAGCCTGGGCTCCAGCCCAAGCCCAGAAGTCTACACAGCAATGAAACATCCCACTAGCCTGATCCCCGTGAGCTTGAGTCAGCTGGCATGGGCCTGCTGCAGGATTTTCTTTGCCATGTAGACATACCCTCTGTTCACCTGCTATGCTCTCTGGACAAAAATCCAAAGAGCTATTGCTGTAGATAAAAATTTAGACACAATATCCTGTCACCCATACTCATATTGAGTAGTTCTGTATTCCAGGGCAGCACCAGTGGGCCAGATTGCAGGTCACCTCATTCCATGCTGCTGTGGATCTCAGTCACCTTTTTTGGCACCATACCAGCTAGACCTGCTGGAGACCTATTCATGTGGACTGGGGAAAGGAGGGTGGAGGCTGTTATTTTCACAGCTCTCTCTCTCTCACACACACACATGGTAAAACATAAAATACACTTTTTGGAAGGTTGCAATATAACACTAATTTATTTCTTAGAATCCAGAACCTTAACACACAAGAAAAAAACACCATGAACACATTGAGACAAAACAGGCTGCTCCCTAACTCAGCTTCCATAACAAGACTGGCCTTGCTCTAGGCTGACTCTTTGCAGACTGACTATACAAAACCCAGATTGCACACTTCCATACTGAGCTCCCTAGCCTGCAAGCAGGACCAGGAAATCTCTTCTAAAAATGTAATTTTAACACAATTTTCAATACACCACACAGGCTTGGAGAGTAGGCAGAACATCCTCTCTGCCAGTACTGCAGATCTTTACCTGATTATGGTAATACATTTCAAGGCTATGGCCCCACTGAGGATCCCCAGGAGCCACTATTCCCTGGTGTAGAGTGACTCCAATAGAAACCATGCAGCCAGAAAGTTTGTGGAGTGGACAGGTGGTGCAGAAGCAGGGGATGAGGGCTTCTGCATGGATCCCATGGGATCTGTCTGATGGGACAATGGGGAGTAATCTTCACTTGGGAATTCACATGAGAATTTACTTGTAAAAAAGTACTGTCCCACAATTTTTAATGTGGGAAGGGTCAATTTGCCCCGGTGATTGGTATTGCTCAGAGTGAATAAGCATAACAGAATTAGACCCATGGTTTGCACAATAATTGTGAAAGAGTGTGTTGTTCTGGCTGTTTAATTTCCTTTGCTAGAAGCAATGATAAAGGGGTAAAAAGAACATAAGAATGCTATACTGGTCAGATCAATGGTCCATCTAGCCCAGTATCCTGTCTTCTGATTGTGGCCAGTACCAGATGCTTCTGAGGGACTGAACAGAACAGTGCAATTATCGAGTGTTCCATGCCCTGTATTTGATGTATGCTGGTGAGGTTTTTCCTCACTGTCACCATTTTATTTCCAGAACAGGTGTCTGATCAGTAGCTCACTTTTTGGCTTTGGCAATGAGGGTAAGTGAGAACATTCAAATAAAATACGAAAATTAGCATGTAAAATTATATGAACTTTAGTTGTGTATTTATGGAAGACAGTGAATCACATGCAATCTAAACATCATGAGACAAGCAATAACCTTTGGGATCCTGGCTGTAAATTACATCTCTTATCAGTCGGACTTTTCCAGTTGAAAAGCATTGCTGAGAAACTAAAAATTCTTGCTGCCAGAGTTTGTTTCCAACTTCGAGTCTCCTGGCCTAGTCACACTGAACCCTCCATTGTGCTAAGTCTGTCCTGTCTTTACTTAAAGGCACAGTGCTGTATAATATCACTGAGACACCACCTTTAGCTTCCCTTTTAAAATGAACAAACATGATTGGTGAACTATGCAGTTTCCAAAATTTAAAACAATGAGAGCACCAAAATGGACCTTGTGTTAAGGGAAAGGGAAACCACTCTTTATAAAGGCAGTTTTGGGTGTGGAGAAGGAAAAACAAAAAGGAATTAAACATCTTTAAACCAGTTCAAAACTAATTTTCTCTGCAAATATTCTAGGTGAATGCCAAAATGTTCAGCTCATACAACGGGAGCAGGATTGAGCCCTGAAGGTTGATGATAAAGGAAAAATGTGAGTTCTGACATGACCAAAAATACATATTTTTTACAATCGAATATTGTCTACACACTTCACTCAGTTTGACTTGACATTCAATCCTGCTCCTATTGCAATAGAGGAATTTGGTCCTAAATCAATGAAATATATTGCTATTATAATTGGTATTCTTATTTGGCAGCTTGCCAAGTGTTATTGGGGAAAATCATGAAAGAGTCTAAAGCAGGAAAATGATTATATTAGAATCATGCACTTTGCTAAAAATAGATGAAAGCTGGTTATAGAGAGAAAAGGAGTCCTTGTGGCACCTTAGAGACTAACAAATTTATTTGAGCATAAGCTTTCATGAGCTACAGCTCACTTCACTGGATGCATCCGATGAAGTGAGCTGTAGCTCACAAAAGCTTATGTTCATAAATGTGTTAGTCTCTAAGGTGCCACAAGTACTCCTTTTCTTTTTGCGGATACAGACTAACATGGCTGCTACTCTGAAACCTGTGGTTATAGAGAGAAAGTGGAAATATATGTGAATATAAGAATTGAGGAAGCTGAGGAGGGTACAAGAAGGAATCCAGAGTGAATATATTGTATATTACATTTTCCATACTTCGTTAGACCAAAAATATCTAATAATTTATCCCAGTACAGAAACACAAGTTAAAATTTTCCAAACTGCTCCAAAGTAAAATGATTCTGATGGAACATAACATATACCAAGAAACAAATGAAATTTCTTCTATCAGAATGAAAGTCAGAAGGCTCAGGGGATTAAAGGCAAAAAACAAACCAAACCAAAGTAACAAAAACATCTCACAACTCCCCATCTAAAAAACCTCTTTGAGGATAGTACTCTATGAGAAATCCAAACTAATTCCACTAAAACAAATGGTTTCAGGAATTGGAATTGATCCAAAATCAAATTTGTTCAAGTGAATGCATTTATAGTAGTCGCCATTTGTTAATGGGAGTATACAGCGGTAGCTGAGATACACAGTTTTGCTATATACTTAACAATATATCTGCAATTACTACATGATGACAATTGGCAAATATTAACATTTAAGTGGCTTCTGCTGTAAATGACACTTTCCAAATATTACAATAGAGTGAGAGGCCCTGTTTATGACAGTTATCTATGGATCTTCTACACAATTTGGATGTTGGAAATATATTTCTGGCTTGGATATGTACAGGAAAGGGTCAAGGTGTGAAAACTATACTACCATTCCATCCCTAGAGGTGATCCCTCTTGCTAAGGGCAAAAGCACTTAACTTGGTTAGCATTTATAGAGTACTTCTCCTCTCTAAATCTCAGAGCACTTTACAAAGTAGGGTAAGTATAATTACTGTCTGTGGACACTGAGCCACAAAGAGGTGAAGTGACATGTTTAAGGTCATACAACAAGTCTGTGGGAATGTCAGGAATAGAACCCAGGTTTCATGATTTCAGTAGCTCCTGGTTTAGCCACGAGACACTAGGAAAGGGGCTTGCCTAGACCCCACCTGTTTTGTGGTGCGTACTTCATACTCTAGAGCTGTCAATCTGACACATTTCACCAGCCCAGACTTGCCAACACATTAGGAAATGTGAGATTTTTGCCTTATTCTCACTGGCTTTCTTACACTTATGCACACTCGCTACAGTTTATTTCTTCACCTTTCCTGTAGACACTGAAAGATGGTGGGGTTAAGATAAACAAGACCATTCCCTTACTTTGCAAAACCCTACACATACCTAAGTAGAAAATCTCAGTGACTGTTAAATCCTGGGGGTGAAATCCTGGTCCCACTGAAGTGAATGATAAAATTCACATTGACTTCAATGCAGCCTGGGACTTGAGTGAGGAGCGGCATGCATCTCTCACACTGCTCATCATGAACAATCTCCAAGTGTTTCTTCCCTTCTGCTCTTCTCATCTGACCCTGGGGTGCAGCAAATAGCATGCCATAAATTCCTATCTGTCTGGAGTAGCATAAAGGATTGTGTAAGCATCTTCTGAAAAGCATTGCTTTGCAAGGAGAGTCCTTTATGCTCGGCAGGCTGGTAGTAGGGGCCTGGAGAGTAGCCAGGAAAGGGCCAGGTGAAGAGCAGCGTCCCAGCCTGCGGGCAACATTTGCATTTCCTCAAATTTCAGTGTCATTCTAGTTACTTTGAGGAGAATTCACCAATCTCACTTTCTCTCTGTCACAGTGGCCCATCTCATTGGTTACAATAAAAGTAATTAAAGAAATAAAACAGATTACTGCCTGATTGAGAATAAGATTGGCTTTTCCAATGTGCCATCCTGGGCGGGTATTCCTGATAAAGAGAACATTCATAAGGTAGGAGATAACAAACATTGCTTCACTTTATCTTCAGTATGGCTTTTGCAATGAAATTATGGAGTTTAAAAGGTGCTATTAGTATAATTTAACCTCAAAAAATCCGAGTGTATTTAATGAATGTGTAATTGTAAGAAGACTGTTCTATTCCCCCACCCCAGAATAAAAGCGCAAAATGTTATTCAAACAACAAAGAAACACAGCCATCTGCCCATTATTTGAAGTCTTTTGGTTGTGGATAAACTTCTGTTGTGAACTAGAATATCTGAATTCAGTTATTCAGGGACAAAAAAAAAAGTACAGTTGCATTACGAGTATACAGCTGTGAGATATATGCTAACATTTCATGGACATTTAGACCCAATAAAGGATAGATGTGCTAAACTTGACATCATTACAGCGAAGAATAATTGCTCTCAGTTTGGGTCTATTGTGAAATATAAACGTCAAGTGAGTATATTAGAGTGAATTATTTTAGAGCAATTGGAAAGAAATCTAATATAATGAAAAATGAACAATTTCACATTTATTAAAAAGTATTTACATATATTAACATCTTTATTTTAGTAACACCTTTGCCCACTGTAATACAGAGTTCAGCAGTCTAATTATCAGCCCTATTTTCAAGGGTATAAAACTCGGACTTTAAAATTCACCACTAGCTGAAACATATACAAGCTCAGAGCATCTAGGCAATTTATTTTATTTGTATTCATTTTATGATAGATTATCATGTAAATCCATTCATTTGAATTTGGCCACTTAAATGTACAGTAGCTCTGTTTTTAGAAATAGTCACAGAAACTCTTTGTGCCTGTCAAACTCTCAAATGATTTTGATTTGAAAAATTACATTTTTTTTCTAAAGATAATTAGGCTACAATTTGGCAACTTGGCATAATTAAGCTATTTTGGCAATGAATTAAATATATTTCATGCCATTCAGATTTTTAAATAAGAAATAAAAATAAAACACAACTACTTCTAACATTTAATAGGAAAGCAGAAATTGCCATAGTGGATCAGCCTCATGGTCCAGCTAGCCCCGTATCCTGGCTCCGACAGTGGACAGAACCAGCTGCTTCAGAGGAAGGTGCAGGAAATTCTGCTTTAAGCAATTATGGAAAACCCCCCATCTAAGTTAAAGTTTCCTCCTAATGTCCAATAGCTAGAAGTTGGCTTTGTGCTGAAACATGAAGGTTTATATACCTTCTGACACTCTACGGGGTAAAAATCTGCCCTCATTGAAATCAATGGGAGTTTTGCCATTGGTTTCAGGGGGCCAGGATTTCATGCTAGGTGTTTTTAATATTTATTATAATAGCTCTTGCTCTTCGTGCTATAATAACTACATTAAAAGTCATCCAATGTCTAACTTGAAAAAAAGTCATGGAATTAAAAATTAAAATAAATGCTTTATGCTTTATGCACATTGTAGCCTTTGTGTTCCCAAACTCATGCCTAAGAGACAGACAGTCAGCAAGTGACATGGTATTTCTTCACTTTTGTGGGATGAAGATAGGCCCTGCAGATATTATTTTGCATATTTTATTTATGATCCTATAATGTGCACGGAAATGAACTGACAATTCAGATACTACTATATTGTTCTGCTTGCTAGCTCCTAGGAGTAACCTGACAGTGCAAATGCTATTGTTCTGCTGTTCTGGTTGCAGGTTTGTAGCAATTGTAAGTTATGGGTTTTCCAAAGCATCCTGCCAGGTGTTTAAATTGACGTTCTGCTCTAATGAACCACACAAGCCCTTACTTTGCTAATTGCCTGAGTTACAGTGCTCTGTACAAAGCCATGGATTGTTCTTAGACATTTGGAGTATAAAGGAGCAAGGATATCCTGAAAAAGGAAGTGGCTGATGACCTTTCACATCTTGCATTAATCTGTTGCTAACATCTTAGAAACAGTCGCCCTCTGTTCTGTTCTTGGCTGGTGCTGAACCTGCTGCTTTGAGGTAGATGTATTATTATCAGCTTCTTGGCTCAAAAGCCGCTCACCGCATTGTGACTAGATGGGCACTAAGAGATACTTATGCTCTGCAGTTCTAGGTTATTTCCCCTGGGATGATCAGAGCAAGTTTTGAAACAGTAACTATGGGACGGGAGCTGCAGAGTGCCTTCTGTAAGGTGAAGAGTGGTCCCAAGTTGTGCTGAAGTTATGTCAGTTTTAGGGTACCTTGTCAGATCAGGTCACACTCGCACATTAGACAGTGACTGCCCCTTGAGGTATGCATGCTAGCCTTGGTTGCATGATCAGACAATATGAAATTTACTCACTGCACCAAATAAACATTCTGAGCATTTCATTATCTAATCTGTTTTCTCTTTTTAGACAACACTCAGGGAAGTAAGGGTGGAGTAAAAATCCTTCCCTACTAAACCTCTGAGGGTGACACATAGGACGAAGTGGGTACTGTGTGTTTATTAATCCTTCACCTGATCAGGTGGACAGGCAGAGCGGGGCATGGGTGGAGCTTTGGCTCTGATATCTACCTGCCCACATGCCAGCCAGCATACCTAAACCAGCAACAGATTACTGCCCTTCTGGAAGAAATGGGAACCAAGGAAGGAACAAAAAGAAAAGGAGTACTTGTGGCACCTTAGAGACTAACAAATTTATTTGAGCATAAGCTTTCGTGGGCTACAGAGTCTGATTCACAATTCCTTCCTTGGCTGCTTCTGGGGCAGTACAGCTACACACTAGTCCTTAGAGTGAGACCCAAAGTCTCTTTCTTGCCCTTAATATAATATTGAAGTGTAATTGGCCTAGGGTTTCTGCATGAATTGCATCACGTAGGCCAGAAGCTCCTAAACTGTTGTTGGCGGACGCCTGGTGGTCTGGGAGGTGCTAACTGCGTACGTGATGCTGGCTCTTCTCCTGGTTTGCAGCTAGAGACACAGACCAAATGGAAGGATGAGACAGTCTGTCAACCTAGACAGTAAGGCTGGTTGAAAACGTTCGGTCTAAACTATTTTTTGATGGAAAATTGGGTTTTTGGATGAAATGATTTTTTTTCATAAAAAGTGTCTGCTTTCTGCAGATTTTTTTTTTGTCAGAAACCAAACACCTAAAAATGGAAAGAGTCTGTCTGAAAACCAAGATTTAGAGATGCTGCTGCCATGCTTTATGGCAATTTCAGTTCAGTTGCTTCCTGTCTCCATTGTTCTGTATGGGCCAGATTCTTCAGTTGAACTGCAGGCCCTGTGATGCACTGTGGACAAGTACTCCCATGATGCAGTGCATCCCCGCCCCAGAGGGGGCCGTTGGTGTGAATCATGGTCATTGTAGTCTGACCGGGGAGCCCAGCCTCTAGAAGAGAATGGGTAAGGTACCATACAGCATTTTATATTGAAATATTTTGGTTTTCAGCTAAAGTATTCAGTGTTCAAATATCTGCTGAAAATTATAATTTTCCATGGAAAATTTAGATGAAAATGAATTTTGTTTTTGTTTTCATCAGAATTTTCTGTAGACAGAACTCATTCGATTGAGGACAGCAAAAAATATGTCAATGCTTTCCTAGTGTTAGCTTTCAGTGTAAGGAACTGCTGTAGTTGCCACTGCAATGTTATGAAATTAGTTAGCAAGAGGGGAGATAGTCTTCATATTAACCAGCTGGATGTGAGGTAGTCAACACAATCGTTGAAAGGAAGGAAAGAGGGAGTCCACAAGACCATCCCTCTTTTGAAATGTGGTCCACACTATGAAAATGTTTGCAACCCCCCTATTTAGGCTCCCCTTCTTTGCTTAAGCAATTAGCCATATGAAAGATAAGGAAACCAAGATGAAAATTTAGACCAAGATGGAGTATGTAATTGGAAAATCTTACCTTCTTTGAAACATTTACTTCAGACCGCTTGGAATACTTAGGGTGTAATTTTGTTTCCACTTATTCCTTTAAAGCAAAGCCTTTCAAAGCAGGTAATCGTGCTTGACTCTGAAGTCATTATTGAATTCTCTTTAATCATTTCAGTAAATCACACACTTCAGAATTTGGCTTTTCTGTATTTTTGGAGCCACCCTGCATGGTCTTGATCATTCATCCCTTGCACCAGATGTTTCTCAAGCTTTATAAGAAATATTGCAGTGTTATTAGGTCGAGGAAAAGCTGCAGAGAGAAATGGGGCTCAAGCCCATTGTTTCTCTCTACTTGGGAAGGGGTTTATGGGTTAGATCTTGAAAAACCCCAATGACAAGAACAGTCCCATTGGAATCCCAGGAAAATCCCAACTGAAATCAGAGGGACTACTCAAACGATTGTGTTTTGCAGAATCTGACTCGATGTTTGGAGGAAGGGAGTACCCATGAGTCCTTTGTAAATATGTAGATTTATCTTCTACAGACAAAAAGCCAAGGGGCAATTTCTGCTCTCATGTATACTCGTACACCCCACATTGAAGTCACTGGTGCACTAGTGTAACTGAGAAGAGAATTGGTCCCAAGTGCTCAGATAACACAAAAGCAGAGTTGTTGGGTGTCTGCTTCCTTCTCCATTTGCCTTTCCCATCTTGGTTATCCGAAGGAGGCTGTTTTATCCAGCAACCTGCAGAGATACAGAAGCCCCTATGAATGCAATAGCTTTAGTACACTTATTCAAAACAAAAACCATTTGCCATTCGAGTTAAAAGAGTAAAATGTATTTATTCATCTAGGAGAGTCAGCATTTCAGGGGTAAGTCACAATTTCAGATCCACCTGAGCTTCTGCATATATTTCCTCCTCTCCTCTTGCAGCTTCCTAGCTACTGCTTGCTAGTATCTCTCCTTTTCCTTTACAGGGAGCTGGGGCGCAGCTACCTCCAGCTGTGATGAAATATCTGTCAGGCTTCAGCTTCTTGCTCTGAAACCACTAGTACCAACTCCTTCTTGCCTCCAAGGTTTTCTCCACAATGAGGGCTAGAAAACATACGTAAAAAGCCAAAATTCTCATGCCATCTCTTGATACCAGGAACTGGGATTCTATGACAGACACCAAATGTTGGCAGAGTTGGCAACACTGGTAGCCATGGTCACACTTAGAGGGCCTGGTTCTGTACCACATTATGCCAGCTTTATGCCACTTGACATCTGGGGGGAAGTTGCTACTGGAATGTGCTAGCCACAGACAATATTTCTTGTTTTAAATATAGAATGTCTCATTCCGGTTGAATCTTTTGAAACAGCATTAGATTTGTTAGCGTGATCACTCTAGATTTCAAGCAGAAAGGACTGGTTTTGCTAGTTTCAAATTACTGATACTTCACTGTGTTCTAATTGCTTCAGTTAGGTTGCTAAGCAGAAGAATAGTGAGATGTAAAAACCTTCAATAAACTTTCTTTTCAAATTAGAGATGGCATAGAAAGTATCTAACAGGATGTCAAATATTCCCCCCTCTAACTTTGTTTGTGGCATTTATGCTTTCTTCATGTGTTACAAAGATAAGTCTTGCATTAGGACAAAGCCTACATCATAGAATCATAGAATCATAGAATATCAGGGTTGGAAGGGACCCCAGAAGGTCATCTAGTCCAACCCCCTGCTCGAAGCAGGACCAATTCCCAGTTAAATCATCCCAGCCAGGGCTTTGTCAAGCCTGACCTTAAAAACCTCTAAGGAAGGAGATTCTACCACCTCCCTAGGTAACGCATTCCAGTGTTTCACCACCCTCATAGTGAAAAAGTTTTTCCTAATATCCAATCTAAACCATCCTCCCAGTGTGTCCCACTTGAAACCTCTGAGAGTTCTGGAACTATTGCTGAGAGCTGGGCACCTAGCAGTATTGTCTTTTTGTGTCTCTTTACAACAGGAATGTATCTACTCATTATAAAATGCAGGGTCGCACAGCAGGAACTCTTAACTTCTTTTACTTTCCACACCACTTAATGCCAATCTGATAAGTTGGCCTAGGTAGAGGGCCTCTGTAGCTGCATAGGGCCCGCACTGAAATCAATGGGGCTCTGTACAGAAACAGGGGTCTCTCCTCATAGATCAACTAACAAGATCAGGGCCGTGAGCTGTTTTTAATTAAGAAGAAACCTGCCTATCTGACAAAAATTTTACTTTTGCTCTTTTACTCTTTGCTGTTTATATGTCAAGCTTCTTCTCTCGGATTTAAAAAGAAAAGGCTCACAGGGAGAAGTGCAGGAAAAGCAATAATGAATGCAAAACAAATGAACCTTACAGGGAAATTGCTACTACCAGAAACCTGGTGCAATGCTTTATAATTGCATTAATCTTTTCTTACAGCAACAAAAATGTGGCGTTTACCTGGGCACAGTGCCACCTTCATTATACTGATTGCTGCTGCTGTTCGCACAGAGGCGAAAGCTACCCTGGCTGAAAAGTTTACTAAGATAAAGTCTCCAGAGATAGAGGTCACTGATGGCTTTGACACATCCATTGTGCCACCCACTGAAGAAAGTCCGTTCACAGAAATATCGGAAACAAGCGAAATGCCGGTGGAGTTATCCACGCTGAACTCGGCTTTCAGAACGGCCACCACTCTGTTTCCCTTTGAAAACTTTACTCTTGACACAGCCGATTTCTTTTTTAATTGCTGTGATTGCTGTACCCCTGTGTCAGGTGAGAAAGGGGAACCAGGAGAGCATGGACTGCCAGGTAGGGGAAAGCAATTATTATCATTATTCATTTCTCAAGAGGCAGTGTCAGCTGTAGCATATGAACTAAGACAAAAGTGGCAATGATTCTCCAATTTTATCAAGTCTTGAATAAATTCTCTTGCAGGCCAGATCATCATGCTATGGTGATTTACACCAGCTGAGGACTGGACATAATGGATTCATATTACATATAATATCAGATAAAATCTAATTATTCTTAAATGCTACATTAAAACAATGCTAATTTAGGGCCCAAATCTGTAAGTCCCTCACATGTGGAACTCCAATTCAAATCAGTGTTCTGCATGTAGAGGTCTTACAAGACTCAGGTTTACACACAAAACTAAGGAGAATCAGAGTTACTGTTACACACAAACTCCTGGACAATACTCCATCTTCCTCTGCCTCTCTCTCCCTTTGTATTGTAGAAATCCCAGAAAACTGTGCAATATTACATTTCATTTATGTTGTTGTTACAGAGAGAAGGGTATGATTATTTTGTTCTATTATTTTTTTTTAACTGAGTGTTAATAGATCAGCTGGCACCAGGCAACCCACAGAAGAAAACAATGTCCTTGCACTGAGGGTATCTTACAATCTGTAACAGACAGACTATACAAAAAGTCCACTAAGACAAAGGACTGTTGTACTTACATCATCCTTATTGCTTTATAATTGAATTATACCTGGGATTTGAAAAGAGAAAGAGTGGCCATTTGGAGAAGGATAGATCACCCCAAAAAGCTTTAACCTTCCCCCAGTTTTAATTTTCCTTATTTCCCTGGTTTGCCAGACACTTAGAGCATAGAAATTAAAAATAGAGAAAACCTGATAGTCTACCCAATCCCTCCACCAGCCAATGCAATATTTTCTTCCATGCTGTCTGCAGTCTGATTTTATGTCTTCCAAGCAGTGAGCCTTTTACTACCTCTCTTAGGAGACTACTCAACAGAGAAATATGATTTAGTAGCTAGGAATATGTTCCCAATATTCAGTCTCAATTTCCCTTTGCTCATGTTGATCCCTTTAGTCCTTGTCATATCCTCTTGGAACCCCACAGACATTTCCTCTCCCTGCACTTTTGTGTTTACTGTCTTCTAATAGTTGCAGATTGTTTTTCATATTCCCTTTAGCATGGTTTTGTGACCCTTCATGCTACCTGAAAGTAGTTCTGTGTTTTTCTACAGGGTTATATAATAATTAATAATAAAATCCCTGACCCTTTCTTGGAAACAGGGAAGTTCAATGCAAAAGACAATAAAGGCTCCAAATTTTAAATATGATTAATTTGCTCAACAGAGTCTCTATAAATACCCTATAAATATTTTTATAAGAGCTATATATTTTGTAACCTAATATATTGTATATTATGTAATGTTACTTTTTATTATTAAAATATACACCCAGATAGGGCCTGATTCTGACACCTTTACATTGAGCAGGACCTTAATCTGCGAGTATTCATGTTTCTTTTAATGGAACTACTTTTGGAGAGAGATACTTTTCATCGGAGTAAAGGTGGTAGAATCACACCTAGAGCTTTTAAATATATTGTATTCAAGGGACTCTAGTCTCCCATTGTTAATAAGGGACAACATTGTATTAGCTATAGAGGGAGTTCTATGCATACATCTCCTGAGCACGGATGGAAGAAGAGCTCATGTCAAGTTGTTTGTATTGTGACAATGAACAGGGCCAGATGTGCACTAGCTATCCCTGTTTTTTAAAGCTTAATGTAAATTAAACCACCGAGTATCTTGCTTGCTTGTCTTTCTGACGTTTCTCACAATATGTGGATCTGATCTGCCCGATTACCATACTTGCATTTGCAGATTAAAAAAAAGAAAGAAAGGGGGAGGAGTTAATTAGATATAGGATGTCTTCAGATGCATTTAAATACTGGATTCGCAAATTCTGATGTAATCTGTGTGTTTGGGCTTCTATAGCTGTATAGCAGTTGAAAACTGTTTTTCAAGCTAAGAGACCTCCAAACTCAAAAATCAAGGCCTTAAAGATGGCATGGGCATTTGTACACTATGTGAAAGACAAAGGTCCATGAACCAGTCAATAGATGTATCATGAAATATAAACTGGGATTTTCATAGCTGACGAGAGAGTTTAGCCACACAGTTCCCATTAATGTCAGTGCCAGCTGTATGGCTAACTCCCCCTAATTGCCTATGAACAATTACATTGTTTTTCATCTGTGAAGGAAATATGACTCAGTCCTGAGCCCTGCTCTGCTTCTTTTGTATCACTCCTATGACACAAAGGAAAATACTCAGTTCTTCTCTGTTTCCACAAAGCACCCATCAGTATGTGGCAACCCCCATCATTTGTGGTTTATTACCTAACTAACATTCATAGGTCACTTTATAAAGTTCATCCTTTTCAGTCACTGTGAAGATAGAATTCTATTGCCTAATGAATTTGCAAATGCTCATTTTCTAGGTCCTAAAGGAGAGATGGGAGACACTGGCCCTCAGGGCCTACCAGGAATTCCTGGACTTCAAGGTCCAAAGGGCTTCAAAGGAGACAAGGGTGAGGAACAGTAGCTGTCATTTGAAAAGCACATGAGATTTTTTTTTGCTCATATATTTTCTAAAGCAATTGAAATGTCTTGATACAAATTAATACCTTGTAATTTCCATAGCCTGTAATACCGTAAACCAATAACTTATAACAGCACAAAATAAAAATGGATATTCACAAAAGCCTGATCCAAAGCTCATTGAAGTTCTACCTCAATGGGCTTTGGATCAGGCCCATGTGTAGTAAAGAAAGGAACAGGCAAGCATAAAAGCAGCTTTTAAAAGTTAAATCTCTCAGACCAAATTGACTGCACGCAACAAGAGAGTGGAATTTAGTTCATTAGCTATAACTTCATGCAAAGACTCCCATTCATTTCAATATTCTTTGGACCAGGCCCTCAGTGGTCACTCTACTATCATGTATTACTCTAAGTATGGCCCAGCAGTTTCTTGCTTATGGAGAAAACATATTTTTAAAAACATGTTTAAAAAGTTGGTCCACTAAACTAACTGTTATTTAGAACAATGCTTCTCTGTTTGCAACAGTGTGATTTTTGGTATCCCTAAACACTTAGCACCTACACTTGAATAATCACTTGTCCCGACGATGGGTGCTGTAGATGAAACAAACTTATTCATAGATATTAAGGTCAGAAGGGACCATTATGATCATCCAGTCTGACCTCCTGCACAAGGCAGGCCACAGAATCTCACCCACCCACTCCTGCAATAAACCTCTCACCTATGTCTGAGCTATTGAAGTCCTCAAATCATGATTTAAAGACTTCAAGGAGCAGAGAATCCTCCAGCAAGTGACCCGTGCCCCATGCTACAGAGGAAGGCGAAAAACCTCCAGGGCCTCTTCCAATCTGCCCTGGAGGAAAATTCCTTCCCAACCCCAAATATGGCAATCAGCTAAACCCTGAGCATATGGGCAAGATTCACCAACCAGATACCCAGGAAAGAATTCTCTGTAGTAACTCAGATCCCACCCCATCTAGCATCCCATCACAGGCCATTGGGCCTATTTACCATGAATAGTTAAAGATCAATTAATTGTCAAAATCCCATCATACCATCTCCTCCATAAACTTATCGAGTCTAATCTTAAAGTCACATAGGTCTTTTGCCCCCACTGCTTCCCTTGGAAGGCTATTCCAAAACTTCACTCCTCTGATGGTTAGAAACCGTTGTCTAATTTCAAGTCTGAACTTCCCAATGACCAGTTTATTTCCATTTGTTCTTGTGTCCACATTGGTACTGAGCTTAAATAATTCCTCTCCCTCTCCAGTATTTATCCCTCTGATATATTTATAGAGAGCAATCATATCTCCTCTCAACCTTCTTTTAGTTAGGCGAAACAAGCCAAGCTCCTTGAATCTCCTTTCATAAGACAGGTTTTCCATGCCTCGGATCATCCTAGTAGCCCTTCTCTGTACCTGTTCCAGTTTGAATTCATCCTTCTTAAACATGGGAGACTAGAACTGCACACAGTATTCCAGATGAGGTCTCACCAGTGCCTTGTATAACGGTACTAAAACCTCTTTATCTTTACTGGAAATACCTCGCCTGATGCATCCCAAGACCGCATTAGCTTTTTTCATGGCCATATCACGTTGGCGGCTCATAGTCATCCTATGATCAACCAATACTCCAAGGTCCTTCTCCTCCTCCATTATTTCTAATTGTCCCCAGCTTGTAACTAAACTTCTTGTTATTAATCTCTAAATGCATAACCTTACACTTTTCACTATTAAATTTAATCCTATTACTATTACTCCAGTTTACAAGGTCATCCAAATCTTCCTGTATGATATCCCTGTCTCTCTCTAAATTGGCAATACCTCCCAGCTTTGTATCATCTGCAACCTTTATTAGCGCACTCCCACTTTTTGTGCCAAGGTCAGTAATAAAAATATTAAATAAGATTGGTCCCAAAACTCATCCCTGAGGAACTCCACTGGTAACCTCCCTCCAGCCTGACAGTTCACCTTTCAGTAGGATCCGCTGTAGTCTCCCTGTTAACCAATTCCTTATCCACCTTTCAATTTTCATATTGATCCCCATCTTTTCCACTTCCACTAATAATGCCCCATGTGGCACAGCCTCAAATGCTTTACTGAAATCTAGGTAAATTAGATCCACTGTGTTTCCTTTGTCTAAAAAATCTGTTACTTTCTCAAAGAAGGAGATCAGGTTGGTCTGGCATGATCTACCTTCTGTAAAACCATGTTGTATTTTGTCCCATTTACCATTGACCTCAATGTCCTTAACTACTTTCTCCTTCAAAATTTTTTCCAAGACCTTGCATACTACAGATGTGAAACTAACAGGCCTGTAGTTACCTGGATCATGTTTTTTTTCCTTTCTTAAAAATAGGAACTATTTTAGCAATTCTCCAATCATACAGTACAACCCCTGAGTTTACAGATTCATTAAAAATTCTTGCTGATGGGCTTGCAATTTCATATGCCAATTCCTTTAATATTCTTGGATGAAGATTATCTGGGCCCCCCCGACTTAGTCCCATTAAGCTGTTCAAGTTTCGCTTCTACCTCAGATATGGTAATATCTACCTCCATATCCTCATTCCCATTTGTCATGCTACCATTATCCCTAAGATCCTCTTTAGCCTTATTAAAGACTGAGGCAAAGTATTTGTTTAGGTATTGGGCCATGCCTAGATTATCCTTGACCTCCACTTAGAGAGTTGTATGCAATACAAAAGAGAGGAAAAAGTCAAGCATGGTCTCATTCGGAATATATGCATTAACCATAGGTACCCAATCAGGTTGTGCATCCTCTTCTAAGCCATCCTCTGATTAAGAGGTTTGTCTTTGTGGTTATTGGTTCTATTAATCATTTGCCCTGGAAACCTGTGTTCAAATCTCAAGTGAAAATGAGTTTGATGGTCATTGCAGAGTTCTCATTTTGCATGTCACTAAACTACCACACACTGGACACAATTTAGCTCAATTGCCTGTTTCTGTCCAAAGAAACTAGAAGAGTGCATGAGGACTGAATTCTATTGGCAGAGCTATAAGTGGTCGCTTTCACAGCATTTGCATGCATCATACTTTGCTAAAGCCAATGCAGTTAATCTCTCTTTTCAATAAGTGCTGAATGCACTTGAACAGTTTTTCAGGCAAAAAAAAAAAAAAGATGACATCAGAGTGTGATTCAATCAATGCCCTCTGCTACGATGTCCTCTCTTGATTAATGCTTTTTAGGTCTGTCAAACTAAAATGACAATACTGAGTCTAGTGGCTGTCAGCCTCTCTTTCGGGCCATTAAATGACAGTAAATGCCCTCCCCATCTGACATTACTGATTGCATACAGTTACTTATTTCTTAGGCATTAAGATGAACCAGATAACTACAGAAGTACAACACGATGGGTAGTTTGATGGGTGCTGGTGTTTTGGAGTTTTCAGTTAAGGGGTCCCAAGAAACTTTCTTAGAACTGTCATTTTTTAAGTTCATTTTTACTACAGGAAAGAGAGAGTGACACACACACACAAATAGTGTAAGCCCCATGCCACATAAAGAATGTTTTGCTACAAATAATATACATAGCAGCATATTAATGGTAACAATGTCTTAGGAGATAAAGGAGAACATGGTGACCAAGGAACAAATGGAATTCCAGGGTATCCAGGCAAACCTGGAGAACAAGGTACGTAAGGCTACACCAGAATACTCAAGAACATTGATCTATCTTCCTCTTAATCTGGTTTTCTAATATTTAATCTGTTTTTTCCCAATCTGGAATTCACTACTTAGTTTTTATTCAGTCCACATTCAGGAACAACTCACTACAGTGAGTGGGAGCTATGTGTGAGTAAGAACTGAATGTGGACTTCAGTATTTAGATCACAGTCTACATTCTAAATTATGTTGTTTATCTGCCACTTTCCTGTCTACCTATGGTGCAGTTTGAATCATGTCATTTTGTTAAGTGTGTAGATACTATAAACTGTAGCCTGTCCTAGTGTATGATAGAAACAGGGCCCAAGGGAAACCACCCAACTGAAACTGAAACCACGCAGACAATATCTTTGAGCAACCAACCAAACTAATAATTTTTGGAGTGAGGGGTGGCGGGGGGGGGGAGGAGACTCTGTGTGTGTGTGTGTGTGTGTGTGTGTGTAAGAGAGAGAGCAAAAGAGAGAGTGTTCCTGTAGGGAAGTATGTTCCACCTGGAAAATGTATTGGAGATGGGATTTGTTGCAATCTGGAGCATTCTGAAGGCAAGAAAAGTTATTCTTCAGTGAAAAGTAACTTTATGAGCCAGAGATAAAATTCACACCTGGCAGTGATACTTTCAGCCATATTTAGATAGTGTGAAAAACCCCACCAGAGACAGATCAGATTCTCTGGTGCAGCCTAATGGGACAGAATGCACAGGGATGTGTGTGCAAATGTGGTTTAAAACTCTGCTCTCTGCTGCTCTGTGCAGGCCTGTCATCCCTGGGCTGCATTAGAGGAGTCTTAGGGTGCAATCCAAGAATCAGCTCAGTGTAAAGTTGTCCTGACCACCTGCTTTCCTGAAGCCACAACCTTTTTTCTCTGCTGCCTTGACAGTCAGGAGAGTGTGTGGTGTGGGATTTGCTACACTGGCTCTATGCCACCAGAGGATGACCCTCACACTGGGGCAATCTTCCTTTGGTTAAGATGGCTTTAAAGCCAGATCACACCAGCAGATAGATGGCACTGGAGAGTCTTGCCCTGTATAGAATACAGGTATTTTATCAATTGCTTTTAATATTGTGGATTTAGTGCTTTCAATTGTATGTCGCCCCTCAAATTTATGGTAAATGCATTTAAAAAATGGACTTACTATTTCTGCCTTTTTTTCTTCTTTGATTCCACTTTCTTTTTCTTGCCATATACCTTGGCACTGTTTTTAAAGTCATCACTTCTCTCTTTTCCATCAAGTTGGCTTCCTCCCCACATACTCAGTGTTGCATTCTCTTTGGTCTTCTCCACTTTCTCAGTCTCTTTCTCTGTCCTCATCTTTTATTCCTATTCTCTTTTGTTTTCTAATTGCCTTCCCAAGCCTCCTTAGCCTCTTACTCCTCCCTCTTCCCTTTTCTAACCTCTCCTCTCAACATCTTCCTCCTCTTGCCTCAGTTCCACTTCTTCCCATCAAATCCACTCAGCCCACGATGATTCCCCTCCCTCAAATCCACTGCCACCCTCACTCAACACACAAATTACTCCCTCTACTCACTCAACCCACTCCAGAGGAAAACAGAAAGAACACATTGAGAATGGAACATACAGTCTACTTTTTAACCACAAGCACATGGCATTTACATCTGCTTCTGCTAGCCCCTACTTAGCACAGTGACCAGCCCAAGGCTAGTAGTGCTGCATGGTTTGAGGTATTTATTCTTTCTTGTGACTCTTTATTTCGATCTTTTTTTTAACAGGTGAAGCTGGAGTTAAAGGAGATAAAGGAAACTCTGGCCTTCCTGGAATGAAGGGACAGAAGGGAGTGAAGGGGGACACTTGTGAGAATGGGACCAAAGGAGAGAAGGGAGAAAAGGGAGAACTGGGCTTACAGGGGCTAGATGGGGAAAATGGAGATAAAGGGGAAAAGGGAGACCTGGGCAAAAAGGGGGATTGTGGGGAGCCAGGGGAGAGAGGAGAGAGGGGAGGGAAAGGGGAAGCTGGAATAAAAGGGGAAAAAGGCAGCAAAGGAGACACTGGAGTTGAGGGTATTCCTGGGATGAATGGACAACAGGGAGAAAAGGGTGAGCCAGGTAGTAAGGGTGAAAAAGGGGACTTGGGACCAGCTGGTGTGATGGGACCTCTTGGACCAAAGGGAAATCCTGGTAGTAAAGGGGCACGAGGAGCTAGTGGAAAGAAAGGCTCCAGAGGTATCAAAGGCTCCAAGGGTGATAACTCAAAAGTCCGAAGATCAGCTTTCAGTGCTGGCTTGTCAAAGTCTTTCCCTCCACCAAATGTCCCTATTAAATTTGACAAGATTTTGTACAATGACCAGGAAGATTATAATCCTTCTACAGGCAAGTTCAATTGTAGCATTCCTGGAGCGTATGTCTTTGCTTATCACATGACGATCAGAGGGCGGCCTGCTCGAATCAGCATTGTGGCACAAAACAAGAAGATAGTCAAAACCCGTGAAACACTTTATGGTCAAGAGATAGACCAGGCATCTTTCCTGATCATTTTGAAATTAAATGCAGGAGATCAGGTTTGGTTGGAGGTTGGACGGGATTGGAATGGGATCTATGTCAGTGCTGAAGATGACAGCATATTTACAGGGTTTCTTTTGTATCCAGATGATATTTTTGAGACCCTCGCATAAATATATGATGATAAACACATGACTAAGAAACATAACATTTATTTCACTCTGATTGTTAGTAGGAGGTGGAGGGAGAAGGGTGAAGGAGAAAGAAAGTGTCACTTTAGTGAAATAGATGTCATAATCTTTCTATACAAATATTTATATTTGTAATAAACTGATTAATTTTAACTAAGGAGCGCCAAAAGATACAGCCACCCTCTATGCTGAGGCCTAATCGTCATGATCATATAAGGAAATATTACACAAATTCATTCAGGAAGATATAGATCCCAAAGAGATTTTATTTATACTTCAGACCCATGCTAGATCATCAAATTGTTAAAATTACACAAAGTCAATATATTAGTTTAATTCAGATAAGGCCAAATCTTGCAGTAATTAGAAGTCAAAATGTCCATGGGAGTCAGTATTGAAGTTAGTTGGAGTTTCAAGTTTTAGCTAAGGATTGCAGGATTTGACTCAGAGATTAATCAGATACAATTGCAAGTAGTCTGTTTTTTCAAATCATGTTAATAGATTTTAAAATGTTTGCTATCAAACCAGTATTATGTGTTACTTTATACATAGTAATGCATGGAATAAAAGGTTGACTTAGCAACTGTATTATAATCACTCAATCAGTGCAAACTTCTTTGTTCATCAAATTATTGTTTTATTTACAAGAACTGAATATCTTTGGAACAGTAAAGAATAAAATAAGATGATTGCCTAATCTAATTTATTTTTTCCTATGATACACAGAGAAAAATACATTAATATGTTGGTGGACAACATTGCAGCTGATGGAACGATTAGTTCAAATGATTTAGAGGAAAAGTACTTCTGTAAATGGTGTTTGGCTGAAGCATATCATTGTATGATCAGAAAGGTCCTATAACTCAGTGAATGTTTAATGAACACATGGACAACTTTTTAAGAATTCCTTTGCCAAAGCCAACCTGAATTTAGGGAAGTAAAAATAAGAAATGAAGTAATCTTGGGATACCAGAATTGATCCAGGTCCTTATTAGCTTAAGAAAGTACTGGATCAGAGGCCATTCAATGCCTTCTCTCCCATTGATTAACTTTATAATTCCTTTTAGAACTTTAGAACAACATTGGGCATATTCAGTACGATAAATGGAATGGTTCTGATCAGTCTCTTGCTACAATGAAAGTGACATCACATATTCCTCTCTCCCGATTCTTGGTATTGGAACCATCACTTCTTCGGAAATCACAGTGCAACAGCTACCTGCACTCACAGACAAAATTATACTTCAAAAAGAATGACCAAGATAGCATTCTTGTTCATGGGTGGTAGGATTCTAAGGTAACCATTCAGAGGGCCATAGTCTCACTATGAATCTCACTACCCCTTTAAGACACAGCTAGGAGCTCACAACCAAAACAGTTTGTGTGTAATTAAGGAGGCTCCCTGCTCTGGCCTGGGGTTGGCCTATATAATCAGAAAGAGGAACATGCGGAAGGGAGAGAGCAGATTAATTAGGAAGGGGGTCGTCATTAGTGAAGGTCTATTTTAGGCTCCTGGTAACTAGCTGGACTAAGGTATAGACTTTGTTTTGCTGACTCTGTTTGGGAGGCTAGAAGCCGGGGTCTCAGATCAGGGCCTTATGAACTTTTCAGCAAATATTTTATGGACACACAGACCACAAATCTGGAAAGGATATAGAATTAGAGATTCAACAAAATGATTTGACCTCCTAAAGCTGGAAAACATCAAAAACAAACCTGTGGAAAATATTTTCCAGGGCACCAGATCAGTGGATATGTAGATGGGGGAGTGAGAGTCTCGGGAGAGACCAAAGTAAGGGGCAGCTTGTATCTGGGTTTCTTTCACCTTCCTTTGAAGCATCTGGTTTTGGCCACTATCAGAGATAGGACATGGACTTAGAGGGAGCTTGGGTCTGATTTAGTATGACTATTTCAATGATCAAAAAGGGGAATTCCCACATGGCCTCTTAGACAAGAAGTGGTAGTAAAAACTGTACTTGCTATATTACGTCAACCACATAAAATCCCCCAGAGATCAACCTTGATAGAAAGCCTGATTCCAAAACCCATGGAAGTGAATGGAAAACTAAGTTTATGGGTTTCAGGACAGATCCTGTATGAATAATACAAAGATCCACTAAAACTAACAGCTTTAATGAAATTAAACAGAATTTCAAAACATTAATTTAGCTTCACTCTCTGCCCAAGGCAGGCATTCTCTGGAGCATGAAATCACATCCAACAACATTAACACTGCCATAATGGCATTTCACCAAGAGAAAGCGACAGGCCCAGTCAGCTTTCCAGTAGAATTGTACAGGCAATGTTTCTGGGAGAGATGTGCAACTCCACTCGTCACGTACATCCTCATAGTCCAAAGTGTCTTATATACAGATATACAAATTATATACATAGGAACCACTTCACCCATAATTAAAATATGGCCACCTCTGGGGTGTAACAAGGCAACGTTTTAACACTGCATAGCAACACAACACCCCATTTTAGACCAAAAGAGGAAGAAATGCAGTGTAGTGTTGCTACTGAAGATGGAATGTAGCCAGGACAACAAGGGTTTCACAGCTGTCCTCTTGCATTTTTGCCAGCGGTCAAGACCTTGGTGCACATATAATCTGGATGGTGACACCTCAAAGCCCTCTAAATGGAGATTTGTTTCAATAGTGACTCAGAAGGAAGTCTGCTACATTCTGAATCAGCAACACTGTTTCTTGTCAGTGGAGCAGATGACTGTCTTTTAAATAGATGGAATGTTGCACACACTTTTTGCTGACTCCATTTACAATCATTTCCAGGTAGGTCACTTTTTTGGCCCAAACAGTTCAACTATGATCCTCCAAAAGGGGATCTATTTCAATGTTCGGAGTTGGTAACGTACCAACTAGTTTTGAGTTATTACTTTACTTTGTATATATTTTTAACACTGTTATTATTTGTAATACTGTAGCACTTAAAGGCCCCTACCACGATAGGGACCCCTGGTGCTAGGTAGTGCACAAACATATAGTGAGACAGTCCCTGCTCCTTACAATCTAAATAGACAAAACCGACAAAGGATAGGAAGGAAACATCCACAGAGAGTTGAAGTGAATTCTCCAAGCAGCCTGTCAGTTGCAAAGCAAGGAATAGAACCCAGGTCTCCTGACTCCCAGTTCAGTGCTCTATCTGCTGGATTGTGCTCCCTCTCAGCAAAGGACACTTGCTGTGGTTGGTTAAAGTTTTCTTGTGGTATTATTATATATTACAAAGTCCTGATCCAATGTAAATTGAAGTCAATGGCAGTCTTTTCATTGATTTCAATGGATGCTGGATCAGACTTTAAAGAAATACAGTGAATTGGAGAGGTTAAGTGGTCTTTTCATACTCGGTTCTGTCACTTAAATTGTCATCATGACTTCAATATCTTCTTTAAATACCACCATAAATCATGTACTTCATTTCTACTTTTTTTAATATTGTATCAAGATTAAGGCATAGCAAGGCTTCTTATGTTCACTGAGAAAATTAACTTCAGAGAACTTCTGTTAAATTCTAAGATAAAAGACAAGCCAATTTTAAAAGACTGATTCTATCTACCTGCAAAATTAAAAATGTCTGTCAACTCATCAGCCTCACAGCTCAGTTTAAACACTGGTAATTCAAATATAACATGTACCAGCTTTCAAGTAGTTGCAACTTAATTTGGTACTTATTCTGAGTATTTTAGTGTGTGGTTTGAATTCAGAGTGCTAACCACATAAAGGATGCAGGGTATGGTCTATAAATTCTTTGACAACTGTTAAATATGTGGAAAAAATATTATAAGTTTGGACTTCTGCTGTCACAGTCAGGACCGGCTCTAGGCACCAGCAAAGCAAGCACATGCTCGGGGCGGCACGATTCCAGCAGTGGCATTCCGGCCACCTTTTTTTTTTTTTCTTTTACTTGGGCAGTTGCACTCTCGGAGCTTGTGGTGGCAAATTTTTTGCTTGGGGCAGCAAAAAACCTAGAACCGGCCCTGGTCATAGTACTACTTAGTTACTTGTGCATGCCCACAGCAACACACGCGGTCCACGTAACAGATGGCTGTATCTGGACATCCAACAATTTTCTGTTCTCCTTCTGAATTGTGAACTTTCTGTATGAATAAACTATATGTCATTTTCTGGGGAAAACAGCTCATCAGGGTTTGGGGGCTCTGCAGAAACTGTCCACATAGTCCTCGCTAGAAATTGGTTGGCTCTCTGTGGAGAACAGCAGCCAGTAATTCTATATGCAAGTTTTGAAGAGAGCAGGGATGCAATGTTTAAATGACTCATTGTTCATGCAGGCCAAGTGTTGCCTGTGAATGGTTTGGAAGATACGAAGCCTTTGCTTCCTTACAAAACTCTGTGGGTGGAATTCACCTATGGTGCAGAGGGCAGCACAAGTCCTCAATACATTTAAACCCTGAAGAAGGCACTATGTGGGGAAATTGCAAGCAGAGCATTTGCAGGCGTGTTGTGCACCCGTACATGCTATGGAAAGGGTCTGGGCTAGCATGGAAGGCCATACGTGGGAGGCTGGGCCAGGCCAAGGGAGGGCCTGCAGGGTGCACATTAACACAAATCCAGTGGCCCTCAAAACCCCTGTGCAAATGGGATAAAGGGACTGTGACTGGTACTGCAGCTTGTAGGCAATAGTAGCTACTGTTATTGGCAGGGGCAGTGCAGCAGCCTGGCTTGCTGACGTGGGGATGGGATAGTGGATCTCACCTCTCCACTCCCTCTGCATTCCACCTGGTTAGAGTCTTTAGCCTCAGGTTTTATGCAGGTGGAATGAATTTTGTAATGAACCACTTCCTGGAAAGGGAGAGAGTAACACTGGATGGGTCACTGATAAGGCAAGCTCCTTTCCCAAAGGCTGGGTATCAGTTACAGCCAGGTGGTAGATACTATTTCATACTTGTAAGTAACTTAGAACTTCTGGCCTGCTTGGTGATCTTTTAAAAAGTGTGTGTGAGGCATGTTTGTGTGCATTCTATTTTTCCTTGTATAAACTTGATTTAATTCAGATAAACTAACTGGATTCTTGATAGATTTTAGTCAGGGTTCATCAGAGCTGGGGCCCATGAGAAAAATAAACCTGTTTTCAAAGAGAAAAGGAATGATCTTATCTAATATAAAATAACATTAACAACAATGTGCTGAAAAGTATTGTTCTGCATTTAGTATCTTTCTTATTTCAGTCATACCAAGTGTTTGTTTATTAGTCAAAGTGCCTTTGATCAGATCAACTTATAGCGCGGCTTATACATAGCCCCAAACTAGTTTTAATTTTCCACACAAACAAATACACACATTAACCCCTTCCCCACCCCTTTGTAAGCAGAGATTCACAGAGCTCTTGCCCTGTTAGAATTTTCCTCTCTCTGAGAGGCCGTGCAAAACTTTCCTGATCAAAAGGCTTAATTTCTTTAAACCAAGCAAAGTGGAAGGAGGACTGAAATGGAAAGAAATATGCAGATTTGCTGTCTTGCTGTGTGTTGCACACTGCAAATCAGTGACACTTGGCAGGTCTATTTACACCTGCTGCAGAACAAGGCTTTATCCTTTTTGTTGCCTTTTTCTTAAATAAATCCCATTCATATCTGTTGCTTCTGTGATAAGGTGAGCGAGGAGTTCTATGAAGAGCTGAATTTTGGCTGGACATATAATAATTAGAGCTGCTTAGAAAACTTTTTTTGCTGAAACAGTTTTCCACTGGAAAATACCATTTCAGATTTTTTTTTTTAACCAAATCAGTAGACTGACAAGAATTCCCATGGGGGCATACATCTTGAAATGAATTTTTCTTTATTTTGAAATTTCATTTAGGAAAATAAAATTTCATTTCAAAACATTAATTAAATTTTTCATTTTATTATGTCATGACATGTCAGTAGTATTGCATCTTGGCGTATCAAGTTCAGTCATATCATAGTGAAATATTCTATTCTCTATATTTTTTTTTAATAGTAAAGACAGCTGTTACTTAGTCAGACTGAAACATCTTATCTTATTTTCTAAGTCAAAATGTTCCTGTTTGACTCTTTGACCTAGAAAATAAGATAGGTACTCAGTATACTAATGTAGGAGCAGTTGTTTTCAGTAGCCTAGAAAAATGATTCTGGGCTATCACGACCTCTAGTGATGATAGTTTTAATTTCTGTAGTGCCCTCCATCTGAGAACCTCCATGTTCTCTAGAGACAGTAGTGAACGTGACCTCAAGCCACTTCTGTGAAGGGGGTATCATTATCCTCTCTATTTTAATGGCGGTAAACTCAGACAGAGAGAGGTGAAATGTCTCACCCCAGGGCAGACAGGACAAGCAAGGAATACCACCCTGACCCCAACTCCTGGCTCTTTACCACAAAGACTTGCCACCATCCCACAGTATAACACAAGTTCTCCTGAAAGAAAATCATCCTTAATGTCTCAGTCTCTATTTTTAAATGACTGTGCCTTTTACAACAAGCTGCAGTAGGAGGGGAAAAAAATCAGTGGGCTTGATTCTCCTTGTGCCGTCATTTACACTAGTGCCAAGTGCTTGTAAAGCCGAATGGGAGTGTTCCGCACTCACTTTGTGTTAATGTGAATAATTACACGAAGTAAAAGGAAGTGGAGACTCAGGCATAACGTGTTTTGTAGGACCTGCTAGGTACAATTCATACCCATTAAACTAACTAAACTGGGTTCTCATGTAGTCCCCATCATCACAGCGGGGGCACATCTAGATCATTAAAAAAGAGAAACTTATAAAAATAAATGGAAATCAAGTTGTATTTCTGTGCTCTTCTATTAATAATGCCCTAAATCATTTGAAATGAATGTGTGCTCCAGGACCTTGTCCATGTCACTGTCCAGTTTTCCATTTACTGTATTTATTCATGTGTCTGTGGAATCAGGCCTCTGTGCAACAGTTTCATTTTATACAATGTCTTTCACATCAGCACAAACTAAACAAACTACAATGGTATACAGGTTAGGGCCTGATTATGCCACCCCTTGATGCTGATGAGTCAGCAATCCACTATGCTGAGATTACCGAACTCTTTCAGTTCTTACTTGAAAATATTTTACTTCTAACTTGGTTATGCTTCTCAGTCTCCCCTCCCCCCATCAGTTATCAACCTAATGACTTAATGGTAATATGAATATTATGATGCATATTACAATACTAATCTTGTCACCATACAAAGAGCTAAATTTACCCCTAGTTTGACCCCTTTAGCTTCAGTGGGGTTATATGAGGGGTGAATTTGACCCCAGCCCCTATGCAACTTTCCCATATGCAGGTTATACCATATCCTGTCTGCAATATTGTAATTTCTGTTCTTCACACTGGGGGAGGCTTCACAGGTGACACTGAATAATTTGGTTCTGCTAATGTTCCTTGCTGCTCATTTATCCTCTGTTCAGGGGGATTGTATTTGTGGGTAATTCGGTTTGCATTCAGACATGTCATCCCACTAGCCTCATCAGTTGGTTTGCACTGGGACCAAGGCCACCTGCAAAGCTGCATCCTTTGACTGCTGGTGTTTCCTTAATGTACTGGCTGATGTAATCTCTCACCAATCACACGCTCCTTTGGGAAATACCATTTGTTATTGTCATTAAGCTGCAAATCAGCAAGACATTCATGCTCAGTGGGGCCTTTTTTTCATCCTTTCTTCTAGGCGTATCAGGGCGGACATGACTAATCAGCAAGTGCATAGGAAGCAGCCAGGTAAGCAAGCAGCTCAAGTGCTGTAGACCAGTTTGAACAAAAATGAATGTGTTTCAGTGAAAGCACAGTGATTTCATGAAATAAATGCATAATGGTTTCAAAGACACCATAAAATGATCTCACTTTAAGGACTGATACGTGTCATAAAGATTTGTAGCTTTGCTATAATGTCAATTGTGTGGACCAAAAAAATCTTTTTTTTTTTCGGGGGGGAAGAATCTTTCAATGTAAATTAAAATGTGTTCAAGGGCTATCACATTCAGTTAAACAGAAGTGTCTGTAAAATGGAGAAGCTTCTTAATAGGGAATATTTATCAAATGGTGGGGAGGTTGGCACTGTTGTTTTGCTATATTCACTATTATTTGTTCATGGTCAGAGCACTGCCATAATCTTATGTGCCTTTTCCAGAGAGCTGTACCTCTGAGAATGAGACTAGAGCACCAGAAATACTACTTGAAGAAGTCCTTTTGGAATGGTAATGCATGCCACAGTGCAATGATTTCATTTCAGAATACTCATGTACATATTGGTGTATAGTATAGCTGGATTCAGTTTAACAACTGCTGTGTCCTTTATCCAGAGGTGTCTGCATTGTATGTTTATACTAGGTATGGCAGTGGCCACTCTCGGTAAGCTAGAAAACTGTTTCCATTCTAGTCTCCTTTTTGAGTTGCTCCTAACTTCATTCAACTAATTCCTTTTGGGCTGAAATTTTCCATTCTTGGTTTCAGCTCATAGGTAAAACTGGGAAAAATTCATCCCTGGGTAAGTGGCTCTCTTGTCATTTATTCCTGGAGGAAAAAAATTAGTTCATTTTATACATTGTGATTGGAAAGTTTGTGCAAACATGACTTGCATGTGAGCTAGAAATACATTTTGTTTTGTGGGTCTCACTGAGATCTGTTGCTTTCTTTGGCAAAATGCCAAAGTTCATAATGCTCAATATTACTTATAAAAATGGAACTCAGTGGGACTGCTCACAAGCTTGAAAGTTGGCACATACATAAGTGTTTGCAGAATTGAGACCTTGCACAGTAAATGTTTTGATTCCCCAACAACATACTTTAACAATTTCAATGATATTTTTTTACTGAAATAGGAGTTGTACAGATGAAGCTGGGAGGAGGATGGCTGAGGTTATCGGTAATAGGGCATAATATGTTTCCTTCTAGATCACTGGTTCAAACACTGCAATGAAGGCTGGTATTGAAGGTTGTTACTACACAACAGCTCTCTGGTGGTAAATATACACATACACATATCTATCACCTTTCCTCCAGAGGACACCCAAAATACTTTTACAATGTGTCTACATCTCTACTCTGCAAAATAGGAATGTTAATGTAATATTAAACTTGAAGAAGTCAAGCAGTCTGAAAAAATGGAATGCATGTAAATAGGGAAAGTGAAGTTAGCTTGGTGGGGTTTTTTTATTTATTTTTTTTGTTAGTGTGAGAGGAGAACTAGGCTGAATATACTGTTGCAGCCAGTCTTGCGGCAGAAGTTCTTAAAGCCCTACTCACGTTATTCAACAATGTGTATTGCCCACTGTTTTCACATACAAATTAATTACACATAAAACTGGAGATGAGCAGACACTGAATTTGTCTTCTCTTAGCTAATCCTTGTCATTTGGTTGAGTTTTGCAAAACCAAAATCAGGGTCAGTTTAAATTTGTCCCCACCTAGCTCAATTCCCAGCATGTGAAGATGCACAGAAAATGGCTTAATAGTCCTAATGCTGGCACTTCTAGGATTTTCTTTCTATAAATAAGCATATTTGTACACAGGAAAGTGAGAGACAGAGGTGGCTAAAGAATCATAGCCCTTGATACTGGCTTGTGGAGATCAGGCAGTCAGATCAAGCATGGAAGGCTATAAAACATTGACCCAAAGGTTAAAATAGTATCTTATAATTTTGATGGGAAACTTTTCTGATGGGGTCTCTGGTTTAAAGTCTCAGGTTCCACAGGACTTCATTGTTCTTCATGATACTCAGGACTTTCCATTTCTAGTGGTTTGGACTAGATATAAATTATGGGAATATCTCCCTGCATGTGACTTCACCATCCATTACTCAGGGCTGTTGGGCACATAGCCCTATATTATTGACAGTGGCAGGTGGGGGAACTGTATGCACCAGTTTTGCAAGACTCTGCTGAAACTCTCTTTCTCCTGGCATTGTCCTGTGGGAGATGGTGTGTTAATCCAGATAGTAAGACCTTTCCTGCCAATTCAGCTAGTAGTGCTGCTATGGTAACTACAGTTTTTTCTATGTCTGGACTGATGGAAGGGATATATAAAGATATCAAACCCTAAAATACCTGTGAGCTGTTGCATGAGAAGCACTTATTATTTGGCTACATCTTAGCCTTTAGCGAAATTCAAGTGTAGTATCAATTTAATATTGAGTAAGTCTTCTGTTGGAGACTATATCTTTCATTTGCAGGTAGGGGATTGACTTGCTGATCTAATGCAGTAGGTCTTGTATTATAGTATGGTCTTAATTGGGTAATTAGAAAGTGATTAGCTGGAATTCAAATGATAAATCTTCATATTTAAATATACCACTGGACCAATAAAGCCACATGCTAGAACATAGTGTTGGACAGAAACAGCGTTTGGTCCAAATATCTTCTTTTAATGATTTCTTCCCTCCCCTACCTCATGCATTATAATATCATTCCTTGCATGTAATGGTATTTGAACTACTTATTCTATGTTTTGACAAGCTGGGTGAACATTATTTAAAAGCAAACTGTTGAACACTTTCAATAACATTTAAAAACCACAATGAAGCAAAATAATGAGAAAACATTCCTGTTTACCAAAATGAAATGCATCTGGTATTCAGCAAGAGAGTAGCTTTCCATATAAAGTTATTTACATCAGGCCAACTAATTTTTTAAAAAAAACATTTGCATGAAAAATGACAGCAAATAGAAATTCCCAAATCCCTAACCTCAGTGTTCAGCAATGGGCTCACTCTGTTCCTGCTGAAATTATTGCCAATGAGAGCAGATATAGGTCAATGCTGAGCACTTCTGAAATTCCCACCCCTAATTGCTTAAAACCAACTAAGGAGAGGATCCAGTCTCTCCCGCAAAATGAACCCCCTGTTTTCAAAGAAGTGCATGGGAATCTTCTATTGATTTCTGTGGGTTTATATCAGGCCCTAAATATAAACATGCAATTATGTGTGTGCCATGGTGGTCATGAGGGAAGGCGTGATTGATATGTCTAACTTTGGCACACACACACTTAGGCACATATTTTTTTGATCACCGGGGTCTTATGGCCTGTCAGACAGCTAAACTAACTCAGTTGCTCACTAAAAAGAAAAGGAGTCCTTGTGGCACCTTAGAGACTAACCAATTTATTTGAGCATGAGCTTTCGTGAAAGCTCATGCTCAAATAAATTGGTTAGTCTCGAAGGTGCCACAAGGACTCCTTTTCTTTTTGCGAATACAGACTAACACGGCTGTTACTCTGAAATCAGTTGCTCACTGTGAGCAGTGCAATAATCAATATTTCTATACAAATGAAGGTATTATCTTGGAGATACAAATTGTTGCTTTTTCCTATCTAGGAGAACAGAAACAGGGAATAAAGACTGAATGACTTATTTTAAAATGCCCTAATTCATTCTTATGTCTCTCTCTGGGTTCTAACAAAATTACAGATCAGATCCTCAGCTGGTATAAATTGTCATAGCTCCATTGAAGCCGATGGTGCTACCGTGGTTTACACCAGCTGAAGGTCTGTTCCTATGATTTTAGGAAATATGCAGCACAGAACTATTGAAATTCAGGGAGCATTTCAGTTTTTAAAGGAACCTACAGTTTGCTTCAGCTTGAAATCAGTAAGCTGATTTTAATGAATCCCGTTGTAAGCCACAGTACATTGAATTTAAGAGAGCATTGCTAACTGATCTGTTTTCTTCATACCTTTAGACTGGGGTCGTGTCCTAGCAAAAAGCAATACCACGACATTTTTACAAAAGAAGAGTTGGTGAGATAAGCTATTGTTTAAAAGAAAGTTCATCTTGTATTAACAAATGGATGGAAATTCGCAGTTAAGAATCATATCCTCCAAATACCCTCTAATACATAGCCACAACATGGTGCTGAGTTATCTTTCTATCCACATTGTTTCTAGGTAACGTGCATAGCACTTAATAGGGAGTAGACAATTTAATGAGAAATATAGGAAGAAGTGGGACCCACAAAGGCACTGGTGTTGCAACGCTGAGTGTCACAGCACCTAGAAAGTCGAGGAACGATACTGTGATCCATACAGCTGAATTAGGGGGTAGGCTCCCTATACAATGGATGGAGAGAGCCCTACCCATAGGAAGGAACCTTAACCCTAGCTCCAAGTACCCTACCCAAAGGAACCCTAACCCCAGCTCCCACTATGCTAGCCATAGGAACCCTAACCTTAGGGTTGGGATCCCTACTCATAGGAACCCTAACTCTTGCTCCAGGTACCCTACCCATAAGAACCCCAACCTGAGGGCGGGGAGCCCTACCCATAAGAACCCTAACCCTAGCTCCAAGTAACCTAACCATCAGAACCCTAACCCTAGCTTCAAGAACCTTACCCACAGGAAACCTAACTCTAGCTTCAAGTACACTAACCATAGGAATCCTAACGCTAAGGCGGGGAGCCCTACCCGTAGGAACCGTAACCCTAGGGATGGGAGCCCTAACTATAAAAATCCAAACCCTACCTCCAAGTAACATATCCATAGGAACCCTATCTCTAGGGCAGGGATCCCTACCCATAGGAACCATAACCTAGGGCGGGGAGCCCTACCCATAGGAACCCTGAATTTAGCTCTAAGTGCCCTACCCATAAGAACTCTAACCTTATGGCGTTGAGTCCTACCCATACAAACCCAAACGCTAGATCCAGGTACCCTACCCATAGGAACAATAACCATAGAGTGGAGAGTCCTACTTATAGGAACTGTAACCGTAGAGTGGGGAGACTTACTCAATGGACCCCTAACCCCAGTTCCAACTACCCTATCCCAAAGAACCATAAACCTAGTTCCAATTACCTTACCCATAGGACCCCTAACTCTAGCTCCACGAACCCTACCCATAGGAACCCTAACCATAGCTCCAAGGAACCTATCCATAGGAAACCTAAACATTCCCGTAAGTAACCTATGCATAGGAACCCTAACCCTAGGGCTGGGGCCCTATCCAAGGGAACCGTAACTGTAGCTCCAGGTGCCCTACCCATAGGAACCATGATCCCAATTCCAAGTCCCCTATCCATTGGAACCCTAGCCATAGGAGTTGAGCTATACCCATATGAACCAAAACCCTAACTCCAGGTACCCTATGCAGAGGAACTGTAACCGTAAGGTGGTGAACCCTACTCCATAGGAACCTTACACCTAGCTCCAAGTTCCCTATCCATAGAAACCCTAAACCTTGTACCAGGCACCCTACCTATAGGGACCCTAACATTAGTTCCAGGTGTCCTACTCATAGGAATCTTAACCCTAGCTGGAGGTAACCTACCCATATGAAACCTAACCCTAGAGTGGGGAAACCCTAATCCTTGCACCAGGTACCCTACCCATAGGAACCTTAACCCTATGGCAGGGAGCCCTACCCATAGGAACCCTAATCCAAATTCCAAATACCATACCCATGGGAACACTAACTCTAGCTCCAGGTGCCCTACTCTAGGAATCCTAACTGTAGCTGGAAGTAAGCTACCCATGTGAACCCTAATTCTAGTTTGGGGAGCCTTACCCATAGAAACGCTACCCATAGGGACGCTAAGGCTAGTTCCAGGTACCCTACTCATTGGAACCCGAACCCTAACTCGAGGTACCCTACCCATAAGAACCCTAACCCTAGTGTGGGGAGCCCTACCCATAGGAATCTTAACCCTACCTCCAAGTACCATACCCATAGGAACCCAAAGACCACCTTATAACTTTTAGATGAGTGGTTAGAGCAATCACCTGGGATGTGGGAGACTCAGGTTTGATTTTCCTCTCTCTGCCAGAAGAGGAGACAGGACTTGAACAGGGGTCTCCCAACTCTGTGTACTCTAACCATTGAACTATAGGACAGGGGTGGGGATACTATAGCCCGTCAGGCCTTTTAATGCAGTCCTGGAGCTCCCTCCTGGGAGAGGGGTTGGGGCCTTGCTCCGCTCCAGCACTCTAGCCTGGGAGCAGACTCAGGGGCTTGTCCCACTCCGTGTGGCTCCTGGGAAGCAGATAGCATGTCCCCTCTCTGGCTCCCACGTGTAGGGGCAGCCAAGGGGCTCCACACACTGCTTCAGCCCCAGGATCTGCTCCTGCAGCTCCCATTGGCTCGGAACTGCAGCCAAAGTGAGCTGCGGAGGTGGCGCCTGCGGATGGGGTAGCATGCAGAGCCGTCTGACTCTGCCTCTGCATAGGAGATGGAGGGGGGACATGCCACTGCTTCAGGGAGCTGCTTCAGGTAAGCCCCACCCCAGAGCCCACAGCCCCAGTCGGAGCCCTCACTCCCTGCTATGCCCCAACCCCCTGCCCCAGCCCTGATCCTCCTCCCACTCTCTGAACCTCTTGGTCCCAGATTGGAGCACCCTCCTGCACCTCAAACCCCTCATCCCCAGCCCCATCCCAGAGCCTGCACCTCCAGCTGGAGCCCTCACCTGCTCCCACATCCCTACCCCCAATTTCATGAGCATTCATGGCCTGCCATAAAATTTCCATATCCAGATGAGGCCTTCAGGCCAAAAAGTTTGCCCACCCTGCTATCAGATAATTCCTATGTGGGGTTCCTCAGTCTCTCCCGTTGAAGCTGTTCCACTGTGGATAAATAATGAAAGAGTGGTGGGAGTAGGGGGACTGGAGCCCTTAACCACTGGACTACAGAATCATTTTCTCTCTCTCTCTGGTAGCCGTAACTGCCTTCACCGTAGCCTTTAGTCTCATTTTCCAGTTGAGTTTGCATGTGTTTTATGCTGTCCAGAGAATAAAGTGACCTGCATTTTCCAAGTCAGGTGTGGAACAGGGGAGTAGCTGTGTGTTAATGTCATTCCAGAGCAGATGGAGGTGGAGTAACAAGTAAGAGCTGGTATACTGTGTAGCTTGAAAGAATTATTCTTAGCTCCTGTTACTCATAAATATAATCTAAACTTTTACAATATTATTTGTATTGTGGCAGTACCTAAAGGTCTCCACCATGCTTGACACTTTATTCACATGTCTTTTAAACAGTCATTGCCCCAAAGAGCTTTCAGTTTAAGCATTTGAAGAGAGAGCGGGAGGGGGGGTGAAATGGGATTGTACAAAAGGTGTGCCTGGTTCCCCATTTCTCTTTAAGGAAGCAGAGTGGGTATGTGGGAGAAGGGAGAACTGCAAGGAACTGTTTTTTTTTCCATGTAGTTTGGTGGGCATAGAAAAAGGGGAGGTGTAAATGTGTTTCCTCTCAGATGGTGGAAAATGGGGGGCGGGATATAACTCTAGCTTCTCTCCTTAAAGGCACCGAAGAGACGGTGGGGATGTAACCATTGTACCTTTTCTCTCTGACTGAGGAAGGGATCATCGGCTTAATTTTTGTTGTCATTTACTTTCTCTGTACTTGCGTCCCATCCACCTTTATCTTTCTTTCTGTTGTCCTTACTTTAAGTGTGTCCTATCACCCCCCAAAGAGAAGACAGTTTTCATTAAGTGAAATTCAGGTCTCTTGAACTTATTGTTCTCCAGACTAGGGCTCCAGTCTGTTCACCAAGTAGTAGATACTCTAGGCAGGAAAACTGGATTTTGCTATGATGAGGACAAACTAATAAAACAACTACTGATTTTATTTTAGTTAGGTCGTGAATTAAACGAGTAATGCGCCATTTTATGGTGCCTTTTGGAGTACTCTTCTGATATTTCTAGTGATCTACATAAACTTTCATTGCCCCATAACAGTTTATTAAACTACAGGGTCTTCATAAATCTGCAAACTAGCTTAATAAGATTGTCTGCCATGATTGCTCATCAATTTGGTATTGAAAGGACACCAGACTAGTCAATAAAAATGTCTGTCTATGGCCCTCTTAATCTCAGAGTTTATTTCATTTTAAAGAGTCAATAAAATGTTAGAATAATATAATCACATTACTTATACAAATGAAATTGTTGTTTTATCCATTCTGACTCTCAGCCTCTTTCTGTTGGTATTTAGCTATATATCACAAACCTGTAAATTGGTTTTATAGGTGTGAATTTGGGGTTATATAGAATTAGTCTGATAAATCTAAACATGAAAGTTGTGTCCACAGAGAGCAATTTCTGGTGAACAAAATGATCAATTTTCAAGGTTTCTTTTTACTGTTCTTAAAATGTTTTTTAGTAAATGAAGAATGGGGTGAGACAAGGAAGTACATGTCTAATAATTACAGATACAATATCAAAGCTCTGTATCCATCTTGATGTATTATAATATGAGTGGAAATGTAAGTTGTTGGACAATACTGTTAAACTAATCATATGTTTCTAAGAAGCATGAGTACATCTCCTGAAAGCCACTCACATTTTAGTATCGACAGAAAATGTTTTTTTCCAGATATGCTAATTTACTACCCCCACTCTGAAATTTCAGTTTTTAGCTGTTTTTACTTTTGTAGAATCAACTCCATTGCTAGTATACTAGACCTTTACAGGTGTTATTTTCCTGAGGTTCAGGTAAAAAATTAAAATAATTATAGTCTCCCAATACATTGGAATTGTCCTTCAAGAATTTCAACAGTTCGTTACTAGACACAAAGCAAAGTATAGGCTAAAATGTAGTCAATGGTTTCCCGCAAGTTTTCAGAGGCCCTGTCGCATGTACTAGCAAGATAATGCAATGTACGTTTTGCAGAAAACCAGGACATATAGTCAGTCAGTCTTACAGTGACTAATTTTATCAGTAAGAAAAGGACTGATCCTGCTCTCATGAAAGTCAATGGGAAATTTGTAATTGAGTCAAACGAGTGGTATCATCTCTGTAATGACAAAATATTAGCTTGATCCAACTGACTTTTACACAAACTGGAATCAGCCTCACCTCCATTATGGTATCATTGGGGCCAATGTTTGGATGAACTGGAATGCCCTTGTAAACCTGTGCTTGCAACTGAGCAAAAAATAAATGTAAAATCCCCGCCCCATTGACTTCATAGGGGCCGGGATTTCATTCCAAGTGCCCAAGCAACAACAGAATAGTAACAATAGAATAATCAGAGCTTTCAGGCATATGCTTCTTTCCCTACAGCCTCATTGCGCAACTTTGTTCATAATGAGGCATATGTAGACAATAAGTCCCTTTAAAAACACTCTGACAAGTCCTTACCAACATGAATAAAGACTGAAAATTTGGGCTAAGGTGTTTGAAAAGGTAACTTTATCTAACACTTGCAGAAACCATACAGAGAATGAACTTTTTTAAAAAGTAAACATCTGCAATGAGAATCCAACAAACACTATTTATTAGCACATCCAAGGCCAAGATCTTCTTGGCAATGGATAAGTCACAACTTCAGATCAGTTTGAGCTTTTTGAATATGATCCCTTGTGGCGTCAGATGCTGCTTGCTGCTCTCCTTTCTAGGCATCTGGATCCCTGCGATAGCCAGCTGAGATGAAATGTCTGAACTGGAAGACTTCACCGTCTGGTCCTGAAACAAACACCTATTCCATAAGTTCAGGGCAGTACATCCTATGATCTTGGCAGAATTCTTTTCTAACTCATCCCTTACAATTCAGATATGGTATATAGGATTAATTAATGGAATTACATACAGACTATTTCTACAGACTGTTACTAGCACATACATAATTATTTCTAAATTAGGAAATTCTAGGATAATAGGAAAGACTAGAGGAAAGTTGGAAAGTTGTATGGGGGTGGGTTTTTGGAGGGGGGTGAGGGAGTGAGAGAACCTGGATTTGTGCAGGAAATGGCCTAACTTCATTATCATGCACATTGTGTAAAGAGTTGTCACTTTGGATGGGCTATCACCAGCAGGAGAGTGAATTTGTGTGGGGGGGTGGAGGGTGAGAAAACCTGGATTTGTGCTGGAAATGGCCTAACCTGAAGATTACTTTAGATAAGCTATTACCAGCAGGACAGTGGGGTGGGAGGAGGTATTGTTTCATATTCTCTGTGTATATATAAAGTCTGCTGCAGTTTCCACGGTATGCATCTGATGAAGTGAGCTGTAGCTCACGAAAGCTCATGCTCAAATAAATTGGTTAGTCTCTAAGGTGCCACAAGTACTCCTTTTCTTTTTGCGAATACAGACTAACACGGCTGTTACTCTGAAACTAGAGGAAAGTTGTAGAACTCATTCTTAAAAATGTAAAGCTCTATACAAAATATTTATTGGTGGTTTCTTGTGTCTCCCGTCCCCACCCTGCAAAAAGGAAACAACTCTGATGTCTTAAAATTAATGTGGTTTGGGATTGGTTTTGGTAGATTGAAATTTGAGTGTTGTAATTCTAATCCGTTTGCTATGCAGGAGAATAATGAACTATGTGGCTAGAAGGCAGCCTGTGGAAAGTTCTCCACTTTATTATTTACTGTTTGAGCATGCCCACAGGTACTTTACAGGTGTGTATGAAGATAGGTCCTTGTCCTGGTGAAAATGGAACAGACAAAAAACAAATGAAGGATGTGGGCAAAGGGACCAATCAACGAGCCAGGTACTTGTGGTGGTGATAGCCGCATGCTTCGTGAGTTCTGGTTTTTGTTTGTTTGTATCTTTTAGAATACTTTTCCTTCAACTTTGTCTAAGTTGTGGCTTTAGTTCATCCGTGTGATGTGCTGGGGTTAAGACCTACAGTATCGAGATTCTACATATCCTGATAACACTGAGAGACTCCCATGAAAGCCCTTAAAGCGCTCTACTGCTACCCAAGTTTCCCTTCCTGCTCAGGGATTACTCTTTTGCTCTGATCCATCAGGTTCTGCAAGATGAGGTAGGGGAGGCATATCCTTGAGGTCGAGGCAGGGTGTGCCCTGCTCTAATGCTAGTACAATTTGTGCTGCCTTGCTGAAGTTGTAATATGAGGGAACACACATCTTGAGACGGGAGCCTGCTTAGGAGACCCACTGTTTCCACATTTTAAAAAATGAGCAGGGAAAAAAATGTCTGTATGTCTTAAATGCTCTGCTGTTCTCACTGTGACAGTGAGAGGGAAATGCTATTCATTCACCCAAGGCTGCTTTATCACTGGTCGATGATATCTGTCACTGTCTTGAGCTTACTTTTCTGAACACCATCTCTTTTTTGTGAATGGCCAGGCACTTCACAACTGCCTTTGCCACTTACTCCCTGGAGGGTAAAATGATGACTTATCCAGGAAGTATTTCTCTCTCTTAAACAATGCTGCTTTCCTTATTCAGTGCTCAATGGAGGATTCATTTGCTGGCTACCTCTTCTTTTCAACTTTGTACTCCATAGAAGGTAAGCAGGAGAATATGGCTACCCATCTGCCAACCATAGTCAAGTCCATTGTTCTCTCATTTAAAAGAGCAGGCTTGTGTGTTTCAATTGCCTTTCTGCTCTGCCATTGAGAGCAGCAAAGGTGCTGAATTGGGATTCAGAAGATGTGGATTCAGCTACTGGTTCTGCCACAGATTTCTTGTGTGACCTCTGCCAGATGTTTTAGTCTCTTTGTGCCTCCATCTGCAAATGGCAATAACATTTCCCTACCTCACAGGGGTATTGTGATGCTAAATCCATGCAAACGTGGGAGGTGCTGCACAGCTGCTACAGTGGTGGGGGCCATCTGTATATCTAGATAGATCTAGGGAAGGTGAGATTTTTTTTTTAAGAAAATGTTTGAAGCTCCCATACTGGGAGGGAGGAAAGAGACCATAAATCCAGGCCTAGGCTGCTGTGTGCAATTCCTATGGAGGAACAGAGTTTTGGCACTTTTTGATCATTCTGTTCAATGATATTTGAAGAGCTTTGTTAGGGTCAACCACTTACGCATGCATAGTAAGTGTAAGCAAGGACAAACTTGACTCCTCTTTAATCTACTGTTATGATCTGTAATAAAACCAAAATATAAGAGGCTGCAACTCCCCAGCAGTTACATATTAAGTAGGCAGAACTATGGGGCTTGGGATCAATGTCTCTGCCAGTCCTCTGCTATAGCAAGTGATTCAAAGTGCTCTCATGTCTAGGATACAAGCTGGAATTTCTCAGATAGTTTTGCCACTGTCCTATTAGAAAAGTGGACGAGATAAACAGCTGAATGGCAGTGCAGGACTTTTTCACTTCTGCTGTGTTCTCCAGCTGTGATAAGAGAATAGGAAATCCCAAACCGTAGCCTTAATTAATGCCTGTGCTAAATCAGAGAAAGCAAATGCCACAGCCAAAAACCTGTCACTAACTCCTCTGTTTTTCAGTGACAATGACTTGGGGAAATCTAATTACCCAGGAAAGCTCTACCCAGACACAGCATCTGTCTTTCAGTGAAGTCATGCTGCTTTTATAGCTTTTACAACTGAGTTGAGTAAGGCACAAGAAAGTCAAGTGCCTTGACCATGATGATCACACAGTCAGTGGCTCAGCCACCATTGCAGCTTTGGACCTTTCTGGCACCCAGTTATCTGTTCTAAACACTAGTCTAAACTGTCCCACAAATGCAGCCTGCAAGCTAGCTCTTGGTGGCATGTTTTGCTATTTTCACATAGAAAGTGTAATTAATGCAGCTCCAAATGAGCTCTTCAACAGTTTCCCCTGTTGTCCTATCAAATGTAAAAATGTGGGTCAGTGCATGTATTTGTCAGACCCTTAGAGTCTACACAACCCTATCGACTCCTAGCACTTTGCAATAAGTTCTCTTCTCTTTCATTAAAATGTAAATTGGAGGAGAAAATGTCTTCGGGCTGGTGGTTTCTCACTTAGCTTTTCTGGTACTTCATGGAAAGTTAATGGGAGGCTGTGATTCTCTCATGCTGAAAGAATAGATTGTTGGAGGCTGATTACTTAATTAGTTTGGCTTCTCTTGGATAATAAATGGGAAAATGTGGCTGGGTGCACATGTGAACTTCTGCCTATAACAATGATTGGAAGGAAAAAGGTAGGGACTGTTGGTTCCCAGTTTTGTCACTGCTGACCCATAGGAGAATATCTGGTAATATGTGGGGGCCTCTGCTTCTTTGCTTTCTGCAGTGTGCTAATGCATTCCAAAGGTGGGCTGGGATATCTCAATAATAGCCACTGAAGTTCTTCAGAAGATGACCATAAGTAGAACAGAATATGCTGACAGTTCTTGGTCAGCTCTGCTGCTCTTGTGTTGCTCCTGGATAATGAACTGAGAAATGTTGCTGGCAGCTGGAGATTTTTAATCAGTGTGCCTATTCTTATAAAAAGTGGATGGAAGAATGGGGGCCTAGGCATAACTTTTTTCGGACAACTCAGCTGCATGTCTGTGTGACCTCATTCCTTGAGTAACTGCTCTTTGAAAGACCTACTGGTCAGATGAAAAGATAGCTTAACGCAAACTGTGCTGTATTTACCACATCCAAAAACCAGCACAACATAAAACCCCCACTCCCCCAATAAATTCCATAGATATAGTTTTCACGCAGTTCATCTGGATCCTTATCTAAAGAACGAGAACAAGAGCTCTCGGCAGTCCAGCAGCAGGCTTCTAACTGAACGCCAGTACTCTGATTCTCTAGTGTGAGCCTTATACAGCTCATAGCTGCCTCCTCCTTACAAAAAATTACTCTGTTAAATGGCTTAGCACACCATGTTTCTGGTCACGCATTGACAGATGCAACAATTGGCAATGAGGGAGGGATAGGCTCTTAAATGGCACTCTAAAGGAAAGGAGTGTGCTGTATGTAATAGCAAGCCATATCTAAAAATAGTCCAGTATTCTGGACTATTTTGCTGATCTGACTGTCCTACTTTAGCTCCTCTGGGAAAACTATAGCAAGTCTATTTCCTAGATTGCACAGGCACAACTAATTTCATTATAGGAGTTGGTCAGAATTTTGGGGTGGAGAGGGGGCAAATTTTTTTTCATTCACTGAAAAATGAAAACTTCAGCTTTTGGTTTTCCCATCAACAACTGAACATCTTCAAGAAAAGCAGATACATCTTGGGAAAAATTTCATTTAGTCAAACCCCAATTTTCTGTCCAAAATAAGGTAATTCTTGAACAAGCTAAACGCCTGACACTAATGTGGAAGGCTGAGCTATAGTATATCAGGGTGTTCTGGTGGAAAATGTTTCCTATACAGGATCTAAGAGTTAAGCCTGATAATTTCAAAGATCCAAAAGGAAACTTCTTTGCTTAGGTAAACTTATAAAATGCTAACAGTGCTGGTTTCCTGTACAACAAAATGCCATTTACATTACTGGTGAATATAACTGAGTGTCTGAAACAGCAGAACATTTTTCTAGGTTCTAATTAATGGGAAAACTTTGGATGTTTATTCAAAACTTAACTATCGCTTAGTCTGCCTGCAAAAGTAGATTTTAAATCTTGCAGAAAGATGTTTCTCCTCAAACCCAAATAAGTTTTCTGTTTTCTTTTGTCATTCAGACTGGAGATATCACAAAAGCATCTTTCTTCTACTGTTTTGGCACTTTTGTGAGCCTGATTCTGATACCCCTGCTCCAACTGAGTAGCTCCTTATGCCGTTGGTAGTCCCACTGGAATCAACAGGACTACCTGTGTAGTAAGGAGCTAATGAATGTGAGAGAGGATATCAGAATGTGACCCTCTGAAATTTAGGGACAGATTCAGGGGATTCTTATTTTATTTGAACTGGTTTGCTTAGCCCAAGTTTTGATTCCCTAAATCTGTGAACTCTTAAAATGATTTAGGGGAAACAATGATTCAAGATTGGATAAATCAAGACTGGTTGCTTTTCTAAAAGATGCTCTAGGAATTACCTTGGGGATATTTTATGGTTTGTGTTATAAAGGCGGTCAGACTAGATAATCACAATCCATGCATCTATGAATGACAGCTGTGGGTAGAGAAACTGCACTTCAATTAGAGCTGGTCAAAAACCAGGATGTATTTTTTGTAAAAAAAAAAAAAAAAAAAAAAAAAAAATCACAAATTTCAACCAATAATTTCTTTAAAACAATCTAAACTTTGTTGATTTTTTTAATCAAAATCTTAAATCTTACAAGCTTTTGACCAGCTCTTGTTAAATCTGTAAATAGGCTGAAGCCGTGAAGCTTAGATCCAAACTTTTCTTACGTTTGGATGTGGGTTTCAGTTTTGGCCCATCTCCAATTTTAATTCACTGCTGGAGCATTTGTTCATGGAAATGTATCACAGAGGCCAAAACCAGTAAAAACAGCAAGAGGTTAATAAGTAACTTGCCCATGGTTATTTAACATGTCAGTGTCCAAACCAGAACCCAGATATCCTGCCTCCCAGTGCCATATGCAATTCTTGAATTTAATGCCACTTAGGCAAATCATCTTATGCCGTTGTGTCTAATTTTCCCTTTTGTAAAATGTGGATAATAATATAATACCTCAGAGGTTGTCTCACTAAGTGCAATGATGGTGTTTGCCTATCTGCTATTTGCATTTGTTGACGTGGTGAAGGGTAAGGGAAAAACAATTTCCCTAACAGAAGACATGTCGCCAGTCAACTGTCAGACCTTGGTCATTATATGGGTGACAGCACCCACGGTGTCAGCTTAAGGGGGAGGAAATTCAGACAGGGAAAAGCAACAGAATCCACTAGGATAGCAAGCGGTGCATGTGCTAATTCCAGAAATCCTATACTACAATGTATTCTGTAGCACAAAATGAAGGAGATGATACATAACAGAAGTCAGAGATGAAAAATGGTCTGTTTAGTTCATCCAGTTCATTTTTCTGCCAAAGCAGGATTGCTCCCTCTGTGGTACTTCTGCTGTTGTGTCCAGACTAGTCATGTGATGAGGGGACGTCTATTGTTTCCCTTAGGAGATTATTCTGTTGCTTAAGAGATCTCCTGGTCTGGAAGATCTTCTTGATGTTCGGTCTTCTTTTCTATTTCTTCATTTATCTCATTACTCCCAGTTACTGGTACCTTGCTAGATCCTTTTCCCCTGAGTCTTACTACCTGTCAGATATTTGACTTGGCACATAGCAAAGCTCTGCATTTTCAGCTGCCGTCTTAATCATTCATCAGCCCTCAAGTGTTACTAAACTGAATTCTGGGTGTCACAGGCAGGGTTACACCAGAGCTGTGTGTAGAGACCCCAGTACTGCCCTGTTGTGTGCTGCCTTTCTGTATGCTGGCCAAAACTGCATTAGTCTCTTTTTACATCCTCATCACATTGCAAACATTCACCCTCAGTCTTGCAAACGTATTTCCACTATCAGTCCTAGATTTGTTTTAGTACTATTGCAGCCCATGTTTCTCTCCCACTGAATATCTGTAGTTTTGGATGATTAGCCTGTTTTTTTCCATACAGAATCTCATTTTTTGTTGTTTTCTGTCTAAGGTTCCTTCCCCACCCTGAACTCTAGGGTACAGATGTGGGGACCTGCATGAAAGACCCCCTAAGCTTATTCTTTCCAGCTTAGGTTAAAACTTCCCCAAGGTACAAATTTTGCCTTGTCCTTGAACAGTGGGCTGCAATCACCAAGCGTGTTAAACAAAGAACAGGGAAAGAGACCACCTGGAGATGTCTTTCCCCCCAAAATATCCCCCCAAAGCCCTACACCCCCTTTCCTGGGGAAGGCTTGATAAGAATCCTCACAAATTGGTACAGGTGAACACAGACCCAAACCCTTGGATCTTAAGAACAATGCAAAATCAATCAGGTTCTTAAAAGAAGAATTTTAATTAAAGAAAAGGTAAAAGAATCACCTCTGTAAAATCAGGATGGTAAATACCTTACAGGGTAATCAGATTCAAAACATAGAGAATCCCTCTAGGCAAAACCTTAAGTTACAAAAAGACACAAAAACAGGAATATACATTCCCTCCAGCACAACTTATTTTACAAGCCATTAAACAAAAGAAAATCTAACGCATTTTCTAGCTAGATTACTTACTAACTTTACAGGAGTTGTAAGGCTTGCATTCCTGATCTGTTCCCAGCAAAAGCATCAACCCACACAGACCAAACCCTCTGTTCCCCCCCTTCGGATTTGAAAGAATCTTGTCCCCTTATTGGTCATTTTGGGTCAGGTGCCAGCGAGGTTACCTTAGCTTCTTAACCCTTTACAGGTGCAAGGATTTTGCCTCTGGCCAGGAGGGATTTTATAGCACTGTATATAGAAAGGTGGTTACCCTTCCCTTTATATTTATGACACTGTCCAAGATGCTAATCTCTCCCTAGATGAGAGGCTGACCATCTGTTTTCTCTTCCCCTGGGCTTGTGATCTCAGCCAGACAATGGGACCAATGCAATGTACATGTGCTGTAAGACTACCACATTCTGGCTAGTCAGACATAGAAACTGCTTCATCTCTTGCTCTGCTCCAGCTCCTTTCATTATTTAATACCCTGTCAATACTCTGTCAAGACATGCTCCCTTTGTCTGGCCTGGGTCTTTAGCACTGGGGCTCTCTGGGGCTCCATGGAAGGCAATGAGTGATGTTTATTCTCCCTGGTGCATTGCTGCTTTCTACTTGTCCAGGCTGCAAGGACACTTAATTGTATTTATTATCTAGTATTTTATATTTTCAAAGCCCTACCCAAGTGTTAACTTATTAAACCCAGAACACCCTGTCAGGTAGGAATGTAAGGAGGAGTTATTCCATGGGGGAAATTGAGAGTGCAGTGAAGTTAAATTACTTGCCTGTGTGTGCTGTTCTAATGGACTGAGCATGGGCCTGGGAGGCATCAGCTCTGCATTTGAAACCTGGCTCTGACACCAACCAGACCAAATCATTTGTCAGCCTCCGTTCCCCCATCTGTAAAATGGAGGTTAGTTCACAAGGATATTGGGAGGCTAATGTTTGTAAAGTGCTTGAAATGTGCAAAGTACTAACCCAGTTGGTGTGAGAAGCAGGAATAGAATCCAGGTCTTCCTGGCTCCCAGACCTGTGCTCTGTCAGCTTTGGTGTGTTGCCTCTTGGCGGGGGGGGGGGGAGGGGGGGAACAACGCAAATGGAAAAAATGTGCATAAGATGCCACATTTCATCTAAAGTTTTATTAAGCTGGAAACAGGAAAAAACCCCTATTTTGTTAGAAATATTTCAGCCAGCTATTTACTCCCAAAGATTTCTCTTGCAACAACTTGATCACTTTGAATTATCTTAGGGCTACTGGTGTGATACACTGGGCCTAATTATCAGTGACTGTCTAAGCTGTGGACACAACATGATTGTAAGGGCAAATCAGGTAATAATTCTTAACTGTGTTCTCAGATCTGGAAATCTAGTCAACTGTGTTGAGTGGTGTCAGACACCATGGTGATGGAAATGGGAGAAGGCAAAGAACCAAATGTAGTAGCTCCAATCATGATTGTAAACAGAGAAACAATATAAACTTTCACTCTTATATGCAGGCTCCAAAAATTCCAAATGTTTTGCAGTAATTCAATGTGAACTTTGATTTAAAAAAAGGGAATATTTTTGATTGTGAACTACTAAATATTTTTCTTTTGAATAATAACAATAAAAAGCTTCACAGTGGCAGTAGAAAATAAATATTTGAGAACGGGGGGGAAAATGCAACAGGTTTGATCATAGCTTGAAAGATGCAATGAAGAGACTTCTGTAGGTGTCTCTCAAATGAAAGTCTAGACTGTTCTTTCAAAAATGCTCTTAAACAAGCCACTTGGAAGACAGTATTTCAGAGTAGGTAAACCTAATTGCTACACAAGAGAGAAACATGTTTCAGACTGGGCTTTGCATACAGAGGTCCTGTTTGCTCTGCATGTTCATTAAGGATACTATGGTGCTATTCACTTTGTAAGGATTGTCTCTGCCAGAATTCCCTTCTGCCCCCAGCCATTGTTATGCAGTAAACTGTAAGCTAACTGGCCGCTGCACTCCAACCCAGAGGTGCTGCATTTCAGTGCTACTGTTTGTTTGCATTTATTGAAATGTTTTGAGGTCTCTTGACATGAAATGAACTACGAGGGCAAAAGGTGCTAATGGCTTGCATGTTGGGGTCACTGATGTACAAGCTTCCCATAGGGGCCATGTAGTAACTACGCACAGAGCTTCATTAATGTTATAGTGTGGGTTAAAATGCTTTCCTTTGTCTGGCAGTTGAAGCTTTGAGGTTCAAGCAGCTGCACAAAAGGAGGGTTAAAAAAGGAAGGTAAAGCAGGCATACCTTTCTGAGCCATGTGGTCTTGGTGAGCAGCCTTGGCTAGGAGTTACCAGGCCAGGTTTAAAAGTAAGGGACTTTACTGTTAACAGTTACAGATGTGTAAGGTCCTGGAGAGAGAGGGTCAGAAGACTGTCACTTCTGGGGATGGGACAGAGATGCATGGTATGAGGTTTCTACAGGAGGCAGTTGTCTGTTTGTTACCTCCCTGTTGAAGGGAGCAGAACTTTTGTAAATTTGTAAATAAACATGTTACACAAAGGAAATACCTAAGTTCACGTCACCAATTTTTGCTCCAAATAGGAAACTGACCTGTTAGGCCCAGACAATCTGCTGATGCTTGTCAAAGGGGCAACAATACGACTGTAACAGGTGACCTACCAACCCAATAGAGATGCTGTCTGAGTTGCCTCTACCCAAAATTTGGTGGTGTCTGCATTTGGAGGTTAGGTTTGGTTTGGCCTAATGGGGAGAGAGAGAGACCACTCAGGAAGTTTGGATCTGGCTCTGAGTTTGGATTCTGAATTGTCTCAAACCTCTGGGGTATTTGGACACAGGTTTTTGGTGTGGATTCAGTTTTAAGCCTTTTCATAAAAAATAAAATAAAGCTCTAAATAGACAGAGGCCTGGCCCAAGCTATTCTGATATGGTTTGGGCCTGGAGTTTGAGCCCTGTCACCCCAAAGTTCAGGGTACAGGGAATTGAGGCCCCAGTCTGACTCTAGTGATTTAGGTTCTTCTATCACACGTTGTATCCAGACGAAAACTTCTCCAAAGTTCAGTGGTTGAATTCTTGATTCTTGTGTAGATCACTAGCAAGAGGGAAACCAATTGACCTTTGAGTCTAAAGTTCAAAACTTCCTCTTCAACCAAGTTTGGGGGTGAATAGATTTTGGGTGTTGGTTTGGCTATGTCCATTACACTGCTAGAGTCCAGCCATGAGCTCAGATCTAGATCCAAAGTGTGGAGTGGGGGCATTATCCAGCTTTTTGGTTTGGGTCTACTCTTTCATCAGATCATCCTGTATCTTTCTGCTAGATACAAAAAGAAACAACCCTCTCCCTCACTCTGATCCCAGTACATGTACCTCTATATGCTCAGCTGCAATCAGTGATGAGACTAAATGAACATGGGAAGGAGAGTTTTCACTGTGCCAGCCGAGGAGGAGGGCAGGGAGTTGTGGAGGAGCATTCTTTCTCTCCCTCCACAGTCGTCCAAGCTGAGAAGAGGGAACTCCCCTCTGTACTGTCTCCATGTGACTGTACTTCCGGTTGCAATGGCATCCAAGAAGCCATTTCAGCAGCCAAGAATAGGTAGACACTTTCTCTAGCTATTTTCCCTCCCCTCAACCATTCCCCTTCTGACAGAAAGGCTGCGAGATGACATAGTTTCTGACTCACTTGGGGATTCCCCATGGACCAGGGATATTACCTGGGGTTCAGTTCCACTAGATTTTGGCCCCTTTGTACCAGCTCCATTGGCATCCAAGAACCACAGTGGAGGTCAGACCCAAATCCTCTGGTTTCTAACTGGTTCAGAAAGTCTCTGGTGACTTTTCCCAGCAACCCTGGGATACTTTCTGAAGACACAGGATCTTGTGACTATGGTAACTGCAGCAAAAACTAGAATTCTATTCAGAAAGTTTCTGTTGTGGATCCACTGTTGCAAATTGGAATGTAGTTACCGAGTCCCCTCCTGGAGTCCCCACAAAGAAAAATGAGCAGAGATCACAAACCCCTAGGGTTTATGTCTGAGATGAGGCACACAGGATTCAACTGGTGACTGAACCTACTGCAAAAGGAATCTGGTACATCCTTTCCCAAACTGATAAAACCTGGCACTGTCTGTTTATATTATCCAAATACACACTAACTGCAGCTTGAAGGATGTGCAATTTCTTTTTTGAATGAGTGAATAACAGGGGTATGAAAAACATCCTGGAGTTGTACTACGGTGACCAGATGTCCCATTTTTAAAGGGACAGTCCTGTTTTTTTGGGACTTTTCCTTATATAGGTGCCTATTACCCCCCACCTCCTGTCCCGTTTTTTCACAGTTGCTTTTTCAAAAGTTGTACACCTGTACTAACATTTCAGTGTACCAGGATTTAATGCTTTCACTGGTATTAAATATTCTCATTATTCTTCATAATCCTTCCTCCAAATACTTTCCTGCCATATCATATCTTATATATTTTTTAAATGTTAAAATTCATTTAAAACTGATTAATTGCAACCTTATTTGCATTTTGAACAGCGTTGTTTGGAACAAGCTAGCTGTAACACTGTATGTCATCCAATTATTTGTCAGTGTGTTGATGAAGGAATAGACAGAAGATGGCAATGTTGCACTATAAAAGGGTGCAGGAAACACTGGGTGAATAACACCACATTCATGGATAGTCCAATACAGACCTATAAACTCTGTTGAAAAATCAAGAGGAATCCTAACATATAAGACATTGTGGCCTCAATTCTGAACTGGGTGCTGTTACGTGGCTTTATGCCAACTTTGTGGTCCCTGAGATTTTGGAGGTGGCTATTGACTGTTCTGGTCTCCGGCATAAATCTGTCTACTTATAGCTGTCTATCATAGCCCCCGAAGGGCTGTTACAGCAACTCAGAATACCCATAACACAGTGTGCTTTGGCCTCACTGTCCATGACATGCCTCATTTGTCTCTGGCCACAATTCTGGTATGCCTCTACACTGGAGGCTGTGAAGGTAGACCATTTCAATTTTTGTCAATTGCAGGAGAAGAAGCGAAATAGGTGTACATGATCTGAGAGTTGGGGAACAATGATTATCAGGGCCCTGAAATAAAGCACCCCTCAAAATTCAGTGGGAAAAATTACTGATAGGACCTTTTAGTAATCTGCAGAGATGATGATGGACTTTGAGTAGGAAGTCTTCTGAAAACCCATGTTTGAAGAAGATAAAAATGTTGACATTTAAAAGTCACAGTGCTTCTCAAAACTTCCCCACTCAAATAAAAACTAGTTATGATTATACACATATACTAAGTCAGCCTGTGGAAATCATTGCCAGGGGATGTTGTGATTGCCAAAACTATAACAGGGTTCAAAAAAAGAATTAGATAAATTCCTGAAGGATAAGTCCATGAATGGCTATTAGCCAAGATAGTCAGGGACACAACCCCCTGCTCTGGGTATCCCTAAACTTCTGACTGCTAAATGCTGGGACTGGACAACAGGGGATGAATCCTGTGATAAGTTGCCCTGTTCTGTTCACTCCGCTTGAAGCATCTGGCACTGGCCGCTGTCGGAAGACCAGATACTGGGCTAGATGGACCATTGTTCTGACCCAGTATGGCTGTCTATATTTCAATATCATAAGAACATAAAAGATGAAGATTGCCAAATGGTAAAAATAAGGGTTTTGCTATTTTTATAGTCGAATTCTGGATGAGTTTGGATGAGGTAACTTGTGCCAAGGCCTTTGCCTAACTTTGCCTGGCAAGAGTATTTTGCCAGTTTTTCTTATGTGCATGTTCGCTAAAGTAAATCTCACTGCTGACAGGACAAAGGTGATATTTTGTTCATGGGATATGTTGTGTTGGAAGATTTTAGATAAAAGGAAAGTTAATTAGTATTATAGATACACAAAACTGTAATATTAAAAGTCCCTGTGACGGGGCACCTGCCCCACACTTGGCTCTAAGGGACTAATAAGCCCTAAGGAGGCTGTGCAGGAGGCTGCCAATCAGAGAAGGGATGAGAGGAGCAGTCAGTCAGGGCCCAGCAGGCCCCTATAAGAAGAGGTGGAGGGCAGAGTAGCTTCAGTCACTCCCTGGAGTTTGAGGAGAGAGAACAGGCTGCTTGCAGGCTGAAGGCAGCCAGCACCCTGGGCAGAGCAGTGATGCATGCAGAGACCCGGGGAGCTAAAGGTAGCTCCTGGTGGGCTGCAGGGATCTGCAGGCTGAGGCCCTGAGGCAAGGGCAAAGAGGGTTCTGGGACCTCAGGGAAGCGTCCTAGGGAAATCTACTGAGGAGTCACAGGAGGCGTAGCAAGCAGCGGCCTAGTACAGGCCCCCCACACCACTTGCCACTGGGGAAGTGGATAGATAGTAGACTGAGAGACGTGGCTGGATAGGGATTGTAGAGATGTCCCCTGGAAGGTGGTGAGCACAGAGTGTGGCACAGCCGGAGGGCTGTGTCAATGAAAAGGACACCACGGTCCTTGGAGGGACCTGGGTCCAGGAGCAGAAGAGGTCACAGGCGGAGCACCACCAGTGCAGGCCACACTGGCTGCCAGAATTAATTTCCATATTGGCCACAAGGAGGCGCTGGAGTGGTGAGCGAGCACCGTTATAGACCCCTTTACTGGGAAAAACAAAGAGCAAAGGGACATGAAAACATAATGACATGAAAATAATGTAAATAGTGAAAGTTGTGTAAATTGAAGGTTTCACATATATATTGTATGAGATATGTAAGACAATGCTTAACACTTACTGGGGAAAAGGTAATGAATATGTAATATGCAAATTTTGTAAGAAACCAAGTGAACAAGGCCTAAATCAGAGAAATACCAGACCAAAACCGGAGGGAATGAGACTGAAGGATCAGAGGCTATGAAGTGCAGAAGAGCTTCCCAATACCCCAGAACAGATGCCCAGTTTTGTCTTCTCTATTTATTGGTTGGCATAAGTATATGTCCAGACACTCTCTACATGACAATAGTTCTGTCTGAAAACTTATAAATAAAGGCAAAAATTGATTAAGCCTAAATTGGGTGGACTTGTGACTCAGTCTCCCACCTTACACTTCCAACAGGGGAAAGCTCCTCTGTGTCAGGAGATTTCTTGGTTGCAATTTCAGCTGAGTTTATGGCCCCAGTACATGAGTAGAGTTGGCTTTCAGAGTTAGAGCATACACCAGATTTGGGGTGAGTAGGTGCTGCAGTTCCCGCTCCATCAGTGGGCCTGTGTCTCTTTGGGGGTTTTCAATTTCAGGACTGCTTTGAGAACACACTAGTGGATATGAATGTGCAAATCCCTGATTTTTGATAGGAACCGATCAAATCTTGTAGGTGGACATTGAAGATTGGTGCATACTCATTCAAAAGCATGCATGTAAATTAGATATGCCATTGTGCATAGACCAATTGATGATCAGACCAATTAAGGTACCTTCATTTTGTTTTTTGACCTTGGGGGTTTTTCACCTTCCTTTGAAGTGTGTGGATGTGTGTGATTTGTCAGGATTAACTGGGTATATCTGACTGAATCACTTCCCTGACATTGGTGCACCTCAGTCCCTCCTATTTGCTTGTGCCACATAATTGTCTAGTAGTCTTCTGTGGGCTCTAATACTTTGGTCTCATTCCAGTTGTTGGGTTTAGTGAGCAGATTCTGGGTGGTGTTGGTGGCCTGTTATATATAGGAGGTCAGACCAGATGACCTGGTGGTCCCACCTGGTCTTAAACTCTATGACTTCGCTATTGATATTAAAAAAGTATGTTTAACTGAGTTAAGTGTCGCAGGGTATTTTTGCCTTTTGAACTTCACTCAAAATATAGTGTTGGAATATAAATTTCCACAGATTACTATGAGATACAGCCAGTGATAAGCTGCCAAAATCTTAACAACGGGTTCCCTCCTCACCCCACGAGGGGGTCAATGCCCTCCTTTTGCCCCCCGGGACTCCTGCCCCATCCAACCCCCCTGCGTTCCTTGACGCCCTCCCCTGTCCCCTGACTGCCTCCAGAAATGGGCAGGAGGGTCTCATGGGCCACCGTAGTGGGTGCCCACCCCACCCCTAAGAGCCAGAGGGACCTGCCAGGGGGTGAGGTGGGGAGTACTGGAGGTGCTTACCTGGGGCAGCTCCCAGAAAGCATAACTGGGGGGGAGCAGAGGGAGTGGCTGCTCCCCTACTGATCACATCAAAAGTGGCGCCTTAGGTGCTGACTTCCTGGGTGCTCCAGGGCTGGAGCACCCATGGGGAAAATTTGGTGGGTGCAGAGCACCCACCGGCAGCTCCCCACCCCACCCCCGGCCCCAGCTCACCTCACCGCCGATCTGCCTCCTCCCCTGAATGCGCCACCCCGCTCTGCTTCTCCATCCCCTCCCCTGGCTTCCTGCGAATCAGCTGTTTGGCAGGAAGCCGGGGAGGGCTGAGAAGCAGACAGTGGCTTCCTGCTCAGGCTGAGGATGGTGGAGGTGAGCTGGGATGGGGAGCAGTTCCCCTGCACGCCCTCCTCCAGGTTACCTGCTGCAGTGTGGGCGGCCCTCCTCGCGCCCCCCCTGCCCCAGCTCACCTCCACTTCCCTGAGCCTGAGCGGGAAGCCGCGGCCTGCTTTTCAGCCTGCGCAAGCTTCCTGCGCAAACAGCTGATTCGCAGGAAGCCTGGGGTTGGGGGCGGAGAAGCAGAGTGGGGTGGCGTGTTCAGGGGAGGAGGCGGAATGGAGGTGAGCTGGGGCCGGGGGTGGGGCGGGGAGCTGCTGCTGGGTGCTCTGTATCCACCAAATTTTCCCCTGGGGTGCTCCACGGCTGGAGCACCCGTGGAGTCAGCACCTAAGGCGCCACTTTTCGCCGGTTAAATTTAGAAGCCCTTTTAGAACCGGTTGTCCCTCGCGGAACAACCGGTTCTGAAAGGCCTTCTAAATTTAACAACCGGTTCTAGCCGGTGCGAACCGGCTCAAGTTCACCACAGGATACAGCCCTTAACCATTATAATACCAGAACTATTTTTGAGAAATGTATATGCTTATTCAAGATTAAAGAGTCTTACTTTTAAATGTGAGACTATATGGAAAATGTATAGTCCATATTTTTAAGGTGGTCCCAACTGTGGAAAAGTAGAGTAAATTGTAGTATGCAAATTACAGCATTTGGACATTTAGTTTATTTGAGGGACTGATCAGTTAATTAGACATCTAAATGCTGTTATCTGCACCTGCAATTGATTTTTGGCTGGCAAATTGCTGGTACATAATTAGAGGCGGTCTAAAAAAATTAGTTCATTAGCCTCTCTGGTATGTAAATTATTGCAGTGGGTTTTCAGTTTGAAGGATGTTTCAATTTTTGTTTATTGGCAGGAGAAGCAGGGAAATAGGCTCTTGCCAGATGCTGCTGTGGCTACTACTCTTTGTATCTGAGCTGGTTTCAAAAAGAAAAAAGGACATTCTAGCAGCAGTGTGCGGTTTGTGTTGAAGTACAGCTCTCCATTATGCTCTAGGGTAAAGATCAGAAGCTGTGCTGGCTGTATGAATGAGGTTTGTTGGAGCTCAGCATGCATGTTTGCTTTTCTAGGCCTCCTGCAAGGAATGGTGGTATTCAGAACTAGAATATGGGTATGTCTGGGTGTTCTTTTGACTATTGTTTCCATTGGATTAATCTGTGAAGTAGGGTTTTTATGCTGTGCTTTTAGTTTTCTGTGTGGTTTCATTAGATTGTCCTTAACAATGATTTCATTGTACTGGAATGCTGCTTCGTGATCTGAAAGGCTGGTGAGTTACCCCACTTCTGCTCCCCCCTTTGTCCTTTATTGTATCTGGGTTTTGAAACCTACTCTCCTTGGTCTTGTTTTCTAAAACAAAGTGCAATTCTCTTGGGGGAAACTGCCAAGTTGGTGGCTTCAGACTAATAAAATTAGGGCAAGTGAATTGAATGCCAACCACTGGTGTAAGTGGGTGCAACTCAAGCCCAAAACTGGCCCATAAACTGAAGAAGTCATTGACAAAGGCCTGTTTGTTCTGTATGTCCCTGAATCCATGTTAATAAAGGAGAGAGATTGTTTCCAATCTCTTAGTTACCCGTCTGTGTCTTTGATACTTGATAACTAGTTGGGAGGCTACTCCAATACACCAAGCAGCTGACATTCCAGAATGGACTTTGACTTTCTTACTGCTTTCTTTCTGACCAGTGGGTTAAGGCAGGCTTAGAAAGTTGAACCTATTCACACCTCATGCTCTGAAGGAGCCCCAATGTTTTCTAAAAGGGCCCAAATTTTATGACACTGTCATCCCTTGTACATATATGGGAGGCTTTGCATCCCCATCCCCCAAACTTTTGTTAATCCATTCGCCAGTGAAATACACTGGTACACGAGCACATTTAAGTTGTCTGATTTCTGTGGGTATATAAACTACATTAGTAGGCCAGGTGAATTAGGTGACCAATCACATGGATTGAAAATCAGCCTGGCTAAGAACAGTCTGGAATAGCCCATAGGACCAAATATATTCACACAATGTGTCACATTGACTGATAATCACATGACTGATTTGTGGCCAATTCTGAAACAGAATAAAGGTCTTAAACCAATAAATACATTATTTAAAATGAAAGGTTTGACCAGATGTATTTGTCAGATAGATGCCCTTTAAAAATAATTGCCCTTCCCAAACTTTAATAGAGTGGTGTAGATATTCTGCAGACAAGATCAAACAGTGTGCTGAGTATAGCATTGTTGCTTTGATTTCCCTCCCTCTTCTTTTATTGGAACATCTCTTAAAATGATAGACCCAGACCTTTTGTTTATGTGTACGGTAGCCTACTTTTGAGAAGCAAAAGTCTTGAACAGTGCATGCCAACTTTTGACTGAGCCACGATTAAAAACTCAGTCTGTCTGCATCCCATACTTAACTAGTGTCTCCATTGTTAGGGTTGGCTCAAGTTTCCACTGAAAGCTCCAATTCTGAGCTCCCTCATTTGCTGAAAAGTCTTTTTTTTACACAGTGTTGGTTTCTGCTGGCTGGTGTATTTCTATGAAAAAAAGAATTCTTCCTGGGTAGTGTGAGGTTAATCAAAAAAGCCATTTTCACATTCTGAGATTTCGGAAAAAATAGTGGTTTTTTTTTTTTGATTTTTGAAAATTGTTCTAGTTTTGTCTACTCATAATTCAGAGTTTACTGTAAGAAATGTCAAGCTTGATTTGTATCATTATACCCAATATGAAATGGTGCACAGGACTATTTTCATCAAATTGGAGAGCAAGGGTTTTGAGTAATTATAAAATGAACTCCTTTGGTCTCCATGTTGGGTTGAATAATAAATGATCTTTTCCTACTAACATCATTATAAGTGGAATTACACTTAGTGCAGGACCCAAAGTGGGGCGGAAAGGTGGTTCTAATTCTGTGGGAAGTGGACTGAGATGGGCAATTAGGATCTGGCTAAGATGCCTCTTTTGTGTGTGTTCTTTCAGTTGTAAACCTGGGGCTTATAAATTTTGTTCTGATGATTTTTCTAAAAATCTCAGGTTTTTGATGTTGACTCACAGGAAAAATAGTGGGTTTTTAAATATCCATCCTCCACACCCTGGAACACATTTTTGATATTGGGCACAGACCCATATTATTCCTACCACAACTACATACTGAAGGAACATTCAGCTACATACTACAAATGGGCCAGAGACTACGCTATCTTACCTTTTATGTACATAAAAGGTTGTTACAAGGAGGAGGGAGAAGAATTGTTCTTCTTAACCTCTGAGGATAGGACAAGAAGCAATGAACTTAAATTGCAGCAAGGGCAGTTTAGGTTGGACATTAGGAAAAACTTCCTGTCAGAGTGGTTAAGCACTGGAATAAATTGCCTAGGGAGGTTGTGGAATCTCCAACATTGGGAATTTTTAAGAGCAGGTTGGACAAACACCTGTCAGGGATGGTCTAGATAGTACTTAGTCCTGCCTTGAGTGCTGGAGACTGGACTAGATGACCTCTTGAGGTCCCTTCCACTTCTATGATTCTGTGTTTAGTAAAGGGTCAACACTTGCCTGTATCCAAGACTGATGGGAATGCCCAATTTACCTAGTCCAGTCTGTTATATATATACTGGAAACTTTCTTGTACTTTTCCTATTCCAGCCTTCTTGATATGAATGAGGGACCTTCCAGGTAGTGTCCAGAGAACCACTGATACCCAATCCATTCTACACAAGCTGTTATCAGGTTCCAGTGCATCCCTTACACATTAATACTCCCCTACTCCTTGTGGATGGGAGGGGGAGCCTGTGAGTTTGCAGCTGCTGCTTGACAGCCTCCTTGCAACTCAGGCAGCAAGCAACTGCCTGCTTCAATCTGCCTTATGTCTTCCCTCTAGTCAACCACCAAATCACATGACAATGTGAGAGGATCAAGATTCACCCAGCACATCTTTTTTGACTGCTCATTATGACTACTGCCCTTTGCAAAGGCATTCAGCTGTGCATTGCCTCCTGACAAACTTGGGGCAAAGAGATCAGAATTCCAAGGATCTGCCTATAGTGGGGCAATTGCCCTACTCCTGCAGAATGGGGGATTAAAAGCAGCCCTGGAGAGGACTGCAGCTGGGAAATGGAGTGAGAACAGCTGGGGGAAGCTGACTGTGTAGCTGACCGCTGCTGTGGCCAACTCAATCAGGTCCCAGCTGGCCCTTATAAGAGGGCTGTGGGCCGGAAGCTGGAGGAGTGTCACTCTAGCCCTGGAGTGGGAAGGGCTAGCTGCCTGAGAGCAAGGTACCTGTACAGTGCTGGGGAAGGGCAAAGAGAGCTGGAGAGCTCCAGCCTGGTAATCCCCCAGGCTGCAGGCCTTGGTGAAGGCCTACAGAGGTACTGGGGCTGCAGAGATACAGCCTGGGAATAGGCAGAGGCAGCTGGTCCTACCCCCTTCCCAATGATGAGTGGCCATTAGACTGCAGTCTACCCCAATGAGCGGGGGCTAGATGATGACTGGCAGTAGCCACTGAGGCAAGGTAGGTTTAGAGGGTTGGGAGTTCCCCTGGGAGGGGAGACCCAGAGTGTGGGGGTACTGCTGGGGCAGAACCCCAGGGTAAAGGGCACTGCAGTCTGGGAGGAACACGGGGCTAGTAGCAAGTGAGACACCGGCCAGAAGGAGGCGCTCCAAAGGCTGGAGAGCTAATTCCCAAGACTACCAGCAGGAGGCGCTGCACCAATGAGCATCGCATTGCTACATGCCTTCATCCACCATAACGCCCTCCAGTACGTAGTGGAAACCCTTTATCTTGAATAAAGGTAGGAAAGATGGGTGCAGATTCTGTCCTCCTGCAGATGAAGACAGTATTGTTGGGATTCATCTGCACAGCAAGACAAGCTTAAGCTTCCACTGTGGGCCTTCAGCTGTAAGGATGTGGGAACAGAGTTGAAGTTGGTGCTGGAAACTTTGGCCTAACCTTCCCAAAATAATCCCATATATACATAAAAAAATGCAAACCCCTTCCCCCCGCCCCATTAAAACATACGAAGCCCAGTCCCTGCTCAATAGAGGAGAGAGAGGGGCAGAGGATGTACTTCATAGTTAGGGAGACTCTTGGATATATTAGTGTTGGGAAGTCTTGTAAGAACATAGACTGTCTGCAAACTTGGCTGAGTGTGTGTTCAACAGTATTATTGTTATTTTAAAGGGCAATATAGTCTCAACTTTTTGTTCTTAAAAAAAAAAATGTGTGTCCTCTGGCAATAAAATCCCACCTGTTAGATCTAGTGGTAAGTCAAAGTGCAGAGTCTCAAATTGTCTTTTTTCATAAATGCTGAAACCTCAAACACTTATTTGAAAAATCTCTGGAAGCCATTTTGAAAAACTAACTTTCTCTTCTTCTAGCAGACCTAATGAGCCCTCAGCTTATTTGCCAACCTCACCAAAGGGCTTTTCAACAACTTCTTTGCTTTATGTTTTTTCCAAAAAGGCATCTAGGTAAATTATTACAAAGTTTTCCATTTGCCTTGTTTGTGATTTCAGTGTCTAATTAGTCTGAATGGATTGTTGCCTGAAGCTGTCAATTTGGCCTAGAAATGCATATGCTAAAGGCAGATAAATTGTCCACACCATCTATGTCTGTCTGTCTGTATAGTATACCAGTGCATTGGAATGATTGCTGTGAAAGCTCTACAAGCTTGGTTCTAATGCTTGATGGTGCAGAGTAATTTTGATTTGGGTTAGTGAAAATGTTAGCCGAGTCTCTTGTATAAAAATATATTTGTCAACCAGTGTTGGCTGGAAATGAGGGGCTAATGGGCTGAATGCCACCTATAACATCCCTCTTTGGATGCATACAAGCTCTTTTTTGCCTGTGTTTCAAGGAGCACAATGGCATGAGTACAGGGGATAATTCAGAGAAGGGGCTGACAGATTCTTGTTCTTCACTGCAGCAGCAGCATGCAGTTTGGGGAGGAAGGAATGATTGAGCACTAGCTTCTAAGAGAGCTCCTCCCTCTAATGACAGTGGAATTCCCCACTCCAACACACACACAGGAGCAGCAACAGGAGCCCATAGGTGCAGAAGCTGAAGCAGAAGAGCTGGCAAGCCTATGACTTCAGGGCGGGACCTGTGACTGAAGAGGAAAGAAGTGTGGGACTGGTAAAGGGGGTGTGTGTGTGAAAGAGGGATTTGGGGTGTGTGTGTGTGTGTCTATGACTTAATAAGGGATGCCAGGAGCAGTGGTGATCATTTTCAGGAGGAGCAGTGGGGTAAGGGCCATAGCAGAGAGGCTATTGGAAGAGTAAAAATGATTTATCGGGGGTGGATGAAGAGCTCCAGATTGTTAGTTTGTTGGTTGTATTTGGGAAATCAGAAATGGGGTGTGATGTGTGGGGGAGGTATATATTTGCCAGCACCAACATGCACTGCTGTTCATTTAGAATGATTTGGGGAGAGTGTCCTTTTATCTCTCTGATTTTGTCTTGGTTTAAACATACCCAAATAAGGGCTCAATCAAGAATAAAGTGCTGAGCAGTCTGGTCCTGATCCAGCTGAGCATGTGAGTACATGATTAAAGTTAAGCATGTGAATAGCCCTGTTAGAGTCAGGGGGAACTTCCCCATGTTTAAAGTTCAGCACACATTTTAGACTTTGCTGGATTGAGACTAGAGTGCTCAAAACTTTTTACAGGATTTGGCCCTTAGAGAGAACGTTCTCTGCCATGTGAAGGAGAAACAGAATGATCTGGGAAAGAGGACTTGAAATAAGTCAGCCTGTCCGGAGGACAGTGCCATTAGCCTGTAGAGGCTATAAAACATCCGGTGTTCGGGATGTAGAAGATCCAGAGAATGCAGGAAATAGAAGATTGTAGACAAAGACTGTAAGCCTTGTTCACCTTTCACACCAATTTTACATGCATGGGTTTGACTCCATTGCCTGCACTGGAATGACTCCTACTTTACACGGGTGTAACAGAGAAGAATAAAGCCTAGGACTGCACAGAGGCCTGAGCGAGTTCTGAAGAAACTGGGATGTGGAATCAAATGGATGTTGTCCTGACTGCGCTTCTAGGAGAACTTATGAATTGATCCTTCTCTGACATCCAGGGTGTTGGTGTTAGTACTGTACATATGTCAGCCACAGAATTTAGAACACATGGAGTCTCCTCTGAACGTCCAATACCTTGTTCTGGAGCTCTCTGTTTTCAGCTGGTTGTTTGCTTTCATCTCTTTCCCCAATGATTAGGACTGTATTCCTTTTGGACATTGGCTTTAATTAAGAAGGGATCTGGCTATATTACAAAAAATTTCTAAACTTAGAACAAATATATAGCCAATCCACATAAAAGTAGTACTTTGCTTCACAAGAAATCAATGGGATTCTTCCCAGAATAGGGTATTACTGAATGTGAGTAAAGTGGTAAAATCAGGCCTATTGCAGTAATGAATCTAGCTAGTTCAACCAGTAGAATTGTGTGCTAACCTGTTTATATGCCATTAGTAAAGGGGTTGGCAAACTTTTTGGCCCGAGAGCCATATCTGGCTATGGAAATTGTATGGTGGGCCATGAATGCTCACAAAATTGGGAGTTGGGGTGTAGGAGGGGGTGAGGGCTCCAGCTGGGAGTGAGGGCTCTGGGGTGGGGATGAGGGGTTAGGGGTGCAGGAGGGTGCTCTGGGCTGGGACTGAGGGGTTTGAGGGCAGGAGGGGATCAAGGCTGGGGCAGAGGGTTGGGGTGTGGGAGGGGGTGAGGGGTGCAGGCTCTGGGCAGCGCTTACCTCAAGCAGCTCCCAGAAGCAGCGGCATGTCCCCCATCCAGCTCCTACACAGAGGTGCGACTAGGCAGCTCTGCGCACTGCCCTATCTGCAGGCACAGCCCCTGCAGCTCCCATTGGCCATGGGGGTGGTGCTTGGGGCAGGGGAAGCGTGTGGAGCCCCCTGGATGCCCCTACATGTAGGAGCCAGAGGAGGGACATGTCGCTGCTTCCAGGAGCTATGCGGAGCAGGGCAAGCCCCTGACCCTGCTCCCCGACTGGAGCTCGAGGGCTGGATTAAAATGGCTGGAGGGCCGGATGCGGCCCCTGGGCTGTAGTTTGCCCACCCCTGCATTAGTATATGTAACTAGGAGTTAGGTGCCTAACTCCATCTTTAAAAAATCTGTCCCTTAGTTCCTAGTACACAGAACCACGTTATTTTCATACTAGTGTTATACTGTCCTTTAGTCTAATGCACCTCTTCACTTATACTTACAGAACAGTTTTCTCATTATGCCTCAATATTAAAGTGTAATGAATTCTTAAACACTATCAAAAGCACAGTTAATAGCCCATTATTCTACAATATTGATATTACTCCTGTATTAGAAAACTCTAATGTTTCTAAAACGTACTGAAAAATAAAGTATAGCGAGAGGAGATGAGCATCTTGTTTCCTACTCCAAATAAAATTTCTTATAAAACCACATATGCATTTTTCTTTATTTTTTCATAATCTATAAAATGAAAACAGATTCTAATACATAACTGAGTAAGAGCAATAAAGGTCCTGTTATGAGAGAGTGAGAAATAAACAATGTGAGCATATGTGGAAAGATAAGAACATTATTAACATCAGTGAGCAATAAAAGTAAATCAAGCAAAGTAGAGTGAAAACAGATCTAAGGATTACTTCCAATAAGCAGCATTTTAAAATATCTGCAGTACAATTTAATTTGACCTTTAGCTAAAGACCACCTCTACTACCATGACTGAGTTTTGTTCATCCCTTCTGTAGTGGTTTTACGGTACTTAATCACTGACTTTCAAATGTCAAACAATTTGGAGAGGGAGAGGTGGTGTGTATCATATATGAAAATTCTTGGAAACTATAACTACTACAAACAAACCTAGATAATGTTTCCTTGATCTTCTGGGGAAATATGAGCCATGTTTTGCGTGAACCTTTTGTCCCCAGGTGAGTTAAGCTTTTGCTGGAGACCATTTGACACTTAGGAGGATTCATCTGAGTGTTGTGTGTTTTGCTTGAATTTAATGTACAGATCAAAATGCATGGAGAATGCAGAAGTGTGACAACCTGCAAACTGAAATGACTGATGAGCAAATCTAGGTATAAGCTGTAATGTGTATAGGAAGACAGTTAAGATCATGTTGGAATTAAAATAAGATATTTCATCCATGCTTTCCATATGATGTAAGGGTGAAATTCAATGTAGGTGTAAAGGGTGTAGCTCATTACTTCAATAGAGACTGGAGCTGGCCAAAACTTTTATTTTCAGATCTTGGGTCAACCAAAACACTTCACAAACTTGATGAGTTTACTGAGTCATTTTGGTTGGGGAAAAATAATTTAAAAATAGCAGAAAGATTTCATTTTGACATTTTTTCAAAACAAAATATTTAAACTTTGGTTCAAAGTGACTTGTGGGTTTGTTTTTAATTTTACTTCAATTTTATTTTTTTTCTAAATAAAGCTTCAAATGAAATGAAACATGGGTTGAATGAAACATTTCTGAAATGAAAACTTTTCAGGTTTTTTCATTTTGCCAAAAATTTCATTTTGAGTTGACCTGAGATGGGGTGTGCACTATATGTATATTTTAGGCTGAACCAAAAAACCAGTTACTTGCACAGCTCTGTTAGTAACGCAGCTCATTCTGGGCTGAGTTCAATTTGAACTTGTTAAATACCAAACAAAACATCTCATAGCACTTGCACAGCATTCTTTCTGCTCTCTTAACATAGGCTATCTGTGCTCTGTAACCAATAGTTACAATTCAATTGTTACTTCAATTTTACATCAAGATATAAAACCTAGGCATCTAGGTTTTGGATAATAAATCTATCAGATAAAGGCAAGTGCCCTATTGCACTTGAGTTTAATGGGATTGATTCACATGGATTTCGTTTGTGCTCTGTGTAAAAAGTAGTCAAATACTCTATCAGTTGTAGCTTCATTTATTGAATACAAAAAAACCAAAAGGGCAACAAATACTATTTGAAAAACAAAAGGTGCATTTTCAAAGCAGTGCACAGGAGTTCCACATGTCTCACCAAGATAAAATGGTCTTTGTCATATTCAATGTGCTACATATTCAGGGTTGAAGGCTTTTTCTTTAGAGTGTAACCATTGTCAGAATGCACTAAATAATCTGAGTAAGAGTCTTTATGGTATACAGATTGGGATTTAGGAAGCGATCCCTAGTAAATTTAACTCCCAACATTAGGAGTTTAAATATAGCTGTACAGATTGTATAGCTTTGGAATATTTATCTAAATAAGTTCTATTATTGGTGGTCTCTTCTGTTATAAACATTCCACTGTGGTTTTAAAACATTGCACGGAGTATTTTTAAAAATGCTGTCTTCACTGTTTACTGACTCTGTGTTCTCAATTCATTATGCAAGGCACTGAATTTAGCTGTATGGAGTGGAAATCTATCAACTTCATGAAAAAACTCATACAGATATAAATCTCCCCACTGTATTTTCTACTGCATACATCCGATGAAGTGAGCTGTAGCTCATGAAAGCTTATGCTCAAATAAATTTGTTAGTCTCTAAGGTGCCACAAGTCCTCCTTTTCTTTTTGCGGATACAGACTAACACGGCTGCTACTCTGAAACAATTCAACACTATGAACAATCCAAACTAGCTGGCTGGATGTCATTCACTATATAACAAACATAGGAAATGGAAGAATGCAAGGGCACTGCCATTGTACCCCATCTTTAACTTTCTGGAAAAACTGCACTCTGTTTTGATCTTTGAACTTTTGTGTTTTGATATGCTGCCAGCTTTTTTTACAAGGGGCTGCCATAAAACTTTCCCTCTTAGCCTGTGATAAATACCATCTACTCAGGATTCATGTGCTTCCAAAGAGTGGTGGTGAGGCTCTGAGAAGTTGGCAAGATAACTTTATATTAAATGTTGAAAATAGATATACTTTATTCCTGCAAAAATCTATAGCATATGTTGATAATGTAGCACAATGAGTAGTGTGTGAGAATGCAAGGAGGGAAAATGACACTTTCCTACCTGAGATTCTCCCCTCTCCCCTCCTCCCCGCCCCCCAAAAAAAAAAACAAACCACAAACCAACAACCACTTTGTGACATGTGCATTATGAGCCCCGGCATAAGAGAGCATTGGCAGGGATGATTAAAAGCAGCATCCGGGGGGGGGGGGGGGGGGATGAACTATTTCAAAGGTAGGACATTTTTTGACCCCATTGATATTTTTTTTTTTTTTTTTTGGACTTCAACAGGAGCTTGATCAGACCAGTATTACAATATTAAACCCCAATCCTGCAACTGACTTTGTGTGGATCGACTACTGCACCCTTCTGGAGCCTCACGGGCTTCAGTGGGGCTCTGTGCCTGCTCAGCTGCCGACCTGTGTGCTCTCAGAGCTTTGAATTTGACTTTTTCATTAATTTATTATCCGTCATGTTTCAGGAATATATTCTCTGCATTTCATCTAGGATTTCAATCACCAATGAAAATATGACCAAGTCTTTTGAGTAAGATTGTTAGAAGGTAGTACAGTCTACAGTTCTATTAATTTCTTGTGTTACATGAGTGGCCTCAGAGACAGAAATGAAACCTTTACAGGCAGCTGCCCATTGGCCTGGAACAACATAATGTATAATTGAAATTGATTTATTTTGTTCAGTCTGCTCAAGAAAATGGACTTCCTACTAGTGGATACTTGGTTCTTGATTCTATTAGCGCTTTTAAAATGTAGCTTTTATGCTTTGCCTTCATCATCGTCATGATCATGTTCCTATTATGCCTCTGGTGTTTAGGGCAGTGACGAAGCTCCTCTACTGCTGTCTGTTTCTGACAAGTCTTTCAGTGGTTCCCCAGCTGTGCCCCAGGTTTATCAGCTCAGCTTCCACAGCTCTTTGCCATGTTGTTTTTGAGTGGCCTTGTTTTGCGTGCCTTCAGGTGTCCATCTTATTGCTACTCTGGTGATGGAATCAGTTTCCATCCGAAGCACATGACCGATCCATCTCCTATGCCTCCTGGCAATGATGGTGCTCAGATCCTCTTGGCTGCACTGTGTCAATAGATCTTGGTTTGAGATTGTTCTGGGCCAAAAAATACAGAGGATTTGTCTTAGGCAGGTTGTATGGAATGAAGACAGTTTGGACATTTAATTCTATATATGCAGTGTTGCCATAGAATCCTAGAAATGTAGGGTTGGAAGGGACCTCAAGAGACCATCTTGTCCATCTTCCAGTGCTGAGGCAGGACCAAATATGCCTAGACAATTCCTGATCGGTGTTTGTCTAGCCTATTTAAAATCTCTGTCAGGGATTCTACAGTCTCCCTCGGAAGCCTATTCCAGTGCTTATAACAACCCCCATAGTTATAAAGTTTTCCCTAACCCAAATCTTCCTTGCTGGAAATTAATCCCATTACTTCTTGTTCTACCTCCAATGGACATGGAGAACATTTGATCACTGTGTTTAACATAGTTGAAGAATGCTATCAAGTGTCCCCTCAGTCGTCTTCATTCAGGACTAAACATGTTCAGTTTTTTAACCTTTCCTCGTAGGTCAGGTTTTCTTAGGGTGACTAGATGTTCTGATTTTATAGGAACAGTTCTGATATTTGGGGCTTTGTCTGATATAGACACCTATTACCTCCCAGCCCCTGTCCCAGTTTTTCACACTTGGTGTCTGGTCACCCCAGGTTTTCTAAACCTTTTAGCATTTTTTTGTTGCTTTCCTCTGCTCTCATTCTTTGATGTAGCCACATCTTTCTTAAAGCATGCACCAGAACTTCACACAGTAGGCTGAGACCTCACCAATGTCAAATAGAGTGTGACAATTACCTCCCTTGACTTACATAAAGAAGTTCTGTTAATACACCCCAGAATTATATTAGCCTTTTTTTGCAACTACATCACACTGTTAGTTCATATTCAGTTTGTGACCCACTATAACCCCCAGATCTTTTTATGAAGTGCTGCTGCCCACCCAGTTATTCCCCTTTTTTGTATTTGTGTGCATTTGAGTTTTCCTTCCTAATTATAGTGCTGTGTTCATGTCTTTATTGAATTTCATCTTATTGATTTCAGACCACTTTTCCAGTTTGTCAAGGTCATTTTGAATTGTAATCCTGTCCTTCAACGTGCTTGCAATACCTCCCCATTTGGCATAATCTGCAAATTTTATAAGCATACTCTTCACTCCATTATCCAAGTCACTGATGAAAATATTGAACAGCACTGGATGCAGGACAGACTCCCGTGGAACCCCATTAGATGTGTCCTCTCAACCATGTGTGTTACTGACAGACAGTACAATAATTCTTATAGCACTTGATCCAAAGCCTTTTGAAGTGAATGGATTCTCTCAGGGTCTTTAATGGACTTTGGATCCAGTGCTGTAAGGGCTGGATTGCAACTTTATGATGCAGTCCTCCTTGCCCAATGAAAGAAGCAAACTGCTCCAGTTCTTTTGCTGGCACAGGTTATTTCTCCCTCCATGGCAGCTCCGTTGCAGTGACTGACAAATGGGGAGCAAGGCCTTTGCTCCACCCTCTCCTTATCCACTTGCATAGAAGGAAGTGGAACAGCTGAACAGCAGCATCTGCTCTCCTATTGTGCAGGGTCTTATGTGGTGTGTAGCGTGTGCAGTGAAGCAAGGGGGCTTTTTACTCCCCTACTCCACTGCAAAGGCTCAGAGTAGTGCTCCTGACTAGTCCCAAAGTATGTGCAGTGGTTGCCATTGAACAAATCAACATTTAATTTACCAAGGTGTAGTAACTGAGATGCCAGTTATTTCCCTATTCCTTCAAAAGGGAATTACTGTGGTATCTTAAGTATTGTGGGGTGGTAGTCACTAGTAAATGTTGACTTTTCAATGGTGACCACTGCACATTCATTTATTTTGGTTATCTGTAACATCAGAAATTAATAATCTTCCTGAGTGCTTTTCTCTAGAACATTTGAAGAAAAACCAAGTAGTAATTTTTTCCTGGTAGGAGTGTTCTTGACAATTTAAACTTTTTCTGAAAAAGCTATGGTTAGTTCAAGGAGTCATCATGGTTGACTGACAAAAGTGTAATAAAACTGCAAAGATTCACTAATGAGGGGATATGTCTGGGACAACAGAGGTAGGAGAGAGCTTGAAGAGACCTTTCAAATATTGATTGTTGAACTTTGACATGGCTATTCTAAAACATAGCATGCAAAACAATAGCTGTCTTATGGGATGGAGCATGAGAAACCAGGCAAGGGGCTGGGCACAGATGCACCAGACAGAAATATAACTAATATATTTAATGAGGTTAACCTCAGGGTTACACAGACTAAAGATCCCCAAAATTTCCATTAGCTTTGTTCTTTTATCATTAACTTGTTTATTACAAAAAGCATTTATGCTAAATTTTATAACTGTAGGTCAAACTGCTTATGCTAACTTATATCACTAATACTAAAACTTATAACTGTTACGCTATTATAAGTCTCACTAAGCCATAGCTTATTGACAAGCCTACCTAACGTTAATGTTTAGACTGCATGTTTTCCTATTTGCAGCTCTGCTATATTGGCATCACTCTTAATTATTAAAAGCAATTTCATACACACTATATGAATTAAGCTTGTCTCAAATCCTCTCCAGGATTAGGTCATGATTCACAGGTCAACAAGAGGATGATTTGAGTTACCATGATGAGTACATTCATGCCTATATTAGCCGATTTGAAAGCAATTGATAGTCGCATCAGAAGTCCTATCCAAAGTCTAAAGTGGTTCATGAGATCTGCCAGGCTACTAAAAGGGGACTATTAGACTATCTCATTTTATGGTATGTTAACTGTTGCTTTTCTGTCAGTAGTAATGGATATATCAGATGTCATCCTTGATAATGGCACCTCTTATTGCTCAACAAGGTGTTATGCTCCAAATGGAATAAGCTCTAGGATGTACACATACTGAAATGAGTGTTATGAACATATTTAGCAACCATACAGAGCACAGGGGAAAGGACCCTGAATAAGCTCATGGTCATCTCACTTGCACATACTCTAGGGCAGGAGCCAGAGGACCTTCCCTCTTTGCATGGGTTTATTCTTCTATACCTCTGCTTTTCCCATAAGGTTATACCATCTCAGAAGACAGGATGTCCCACATAGTACTTAAGTGTGAAGACTAAGAATTCTGAAAGGAATGGTGCTATCTTATCTCTGCAGTCTTTCCACAGAAAATCATGAATTTACAGCAGGTTAGACAGCAGGTCACACTGGTTGAGGAAATGTCTTAAAATTCTACTGCTCTATTGTGCTCCCCTTTTCCAAATATAAAGCCATATTGAACTGTAATTTTTTAAAGCAGAAGTCCTCAATGAAATCCATTGGGATGTCTGTCCATAAAGTAATGGCATGATACGGCCCATACTATTCTTTTAGTTTGAAAATTGTTTATTACACTTATGATCCTTACTAGCATTCACTACTGGTGTGGTTGCAACTAGAGTTTTCTTAGATATCCCAGTACAGATAAAATTCTAGGGTAAAATAGTGGACTCTTTGACTTTAACAGCAGTTTTGCCCTTGACTGCAATGGGGCCAGGATTTCACTACCATTAGGTTCTAAATCAGGGGTGGGCAAACTACAGCCCATGGGCCGCATCTGGCCTGTCAGACCTTTTAATCTCGCCCTGGAGCTCCCTCCGGGGAGTGGGGTCAGGGCAGGGGCTTGCCCCAATCTGCGTTGCTCCTGGGAAGCAGCTGGCTTGTCCCCTCTCCGGCTCCTATGTGTAGGAGCAGCCAGGGGACTCTGCATGTGGCCCAAGCCCTGCCCCTGCAGCTCCCATTGGCTGGAAACTGCGGCCAATGGGAGCTGTGGGGGTGCCACCTCTGGATGGGGCAGTGCGCAGAGCCGCCTGGCTGTGCCTCTGTGTATGAGCTGGAGCAGGGAACATGCTGCTGCTTTGGGGAGCTGCTTGAGTTAAGTGCTGCCTGGAGCCTGCACCTCTGAGCCCCAACCCCCTGCCCCAGCCCTGATCCCCCTCCCACCCTCCAAACCCGTCAATTCCAGCCTTGAGCACTCTCCTGCACCCCCAGCCAGAGCCCTCACTCCCTCTCATGCCCCAACCCCTTGCCTCAGCCCTAATTCCCCTCCTGCCCTCCGAACCCCTCGATCCCAGCCCAGAGCACCCTCCTGCACCCCAAACCCCTCATCCCAGCCCCACCCCAGAGCCCACACCCTCAGCCAGAGCCCTCACCCCCTACTGCACCCCTACCCTCAATTTCCTGAGCATTCATGGCCCACCAAACAATTTCCGTATCCAGATGTGGCCCTCAGCCCAAAAAGTTTGCCCACCCCTGTGTAAATTCATGCAGACAAGTAGGCAAGTTACTTAGTTTCTGTAGTACGTGATCAAGAATATTTCATCAGTCTTGAAGAACATGGCCAAATTCACTGGTTCCTAACCAGACACAGCCTGAGTCTCGAGGGAGTTATCATTCTATATTACACTGAAAATCTCTAAGCACTGTCATTATAATGAAAAAAATCTTTCACAATGGACAGTTTGAAAGATGTAAAAGTTATTCTCTGTCACTGAGATTTTATGAGTAAAGATGCTTCTGAGCACTGCCTCCCTAAGCAATCCCAATAAATCAGCATTACTAAAAACATTAAAAGCTTAGTTGGGCAGAGAAAATGATACCTGCAGAAAATTATGATTTTTGCTTTTGTAATGCTTCAAGAACACTTTATAACATCATGAAGGCCAACCCCTCCTATGAAGTTGACAATAGATATGAGTGGAGTTTCTATAGTGGAAAACATGATCATTGTCCATTTAAGAGAAATTTTTAGCACACCAAATGTGTTTAATGCTTCCTAGCTGCACTAGGATTTGTGGCGAATCACATTACCCAAGATCTAAAGTGACTGAAAATCTCCTGGAGCTTTTAAAGATTTAAAGGAGGGTAGCTTTGGAGATTTACAATAGTTTCAAATTTTGCAAGTGCTACAGATACCATTATCCAAGCAAGTCTTTATTATTCAAAATAAATAAAACCTTTTCTCTTTATGTTAGGAAAGTATAGAAGCATCTCTGTAACTTCTGTGGAATATGTGGTGAAAAACATAGTAGAACTAAAAACTGCAGTCCTGTACCTAGAAATGAGTTACTTAGAGCCAAATGAAATTAAAAGGCAGCAGATTTAAAACAAACAATGCACAGTCAACCTGTGGAACTTCTTTCCACAGGATGTTGTGAGGGCCAAGACTATAACAGGGTTCAAAAAAGAACTAGATACAATCATGGAGGATAGGTCCATCAATGGCTATTAGTCAGGATGGGCAGGAATGGTGTCCCTAGCCTGTTTGCCAGAAGCTGGAAATGGGCAACAGGGGATGGATCACTTAATGATTACCTGTTCTGTTCATTCCCTCTGAAGCACCTGGCATTAACCACTGTTGGAAGACAGGATACTGGGCTAGATGGACCTTTGGTCTGACCCAGTATGGCCATTCTTATGTTCAAATTCTGCTCTATTACCTGTAGAGCCCTGTGCAGATACAAATTTATATCTGCAGATGTGGATATCCACAGTGATAAATCTGGGAGCTGCGGCCCCATGTTCTCCTCCTTTCACCACTGTGGTTCCCGGGACAGCCTTGTGGTTCCGCTGATACCGATTTATATCTGCGGATATCTGCATCTGGGGATAAAAATTTGTATCTGCGCAGGGCTCTAGTTACTTGGGTGTAGCTCAAATGATTTAATAGGAGTTACTCCACATTTATATTATTGTAAGGGCCTAATCCAAAGCCTGTTGGATATGGAAGTCTTTCCATTGATTTGAACCGGTTTTGTGTCAGACCTAACTGGGAGCAAAATTTGATGCTGGAGGTAAAACCAGCTTCATTCCTCTAAGGGTGCTGAGGGCCTTTTCACAGCAGCACTGGCTCAGTTCCTCTGCACAAAATAGGGAGGCAGGACTCCATTTGTTTTAGTCAAGAGATGAGTCCACATACCCACATAACTTCTGCATAGTTGTTTTGAAAATCTAGGATGTGAAATAATGGAGCCGTGAGACAGCCCCTTTAAGGCCTAACGTGTCCCCTTTTCTTGCTACCCAACTATAACTGCCACAGGCTGTGCAGGGTTTTAGTAGGTAAGAGCAAATTCTGTGCAACCCAGTGTAATGGGAGAAGCAGCAGTCATTGTTATACTGGATATCTGACTTGTACATAAATGGCTTATTTCAGGGGATATGCAAAAAAATAGTGCTGTGTACTGATATACCTACCATCTACTGGATTGAGCCAGTAGTGGAAATCCGACGGTGATACATAAATGAGCTGGATCAAAGCAACAGCTGGTGAGGATTTGGGCCCATTCCTGCAGATTTTACTCATGTAGTAGCTCCATTCTAGGTTTCTGCTCTGAGTCACATTTGCATTGGCCTGTATATAGAGACCCCCTAGCAATCTACTAAAATATATTTGCAAGTAAGCTTTTAAGAGGCTTAATTTAATTTTTGTTAATGTTTTAAGTAATTGAGTTTCACATAATTGATCATTTTTATATGAATCTGAATTTCATGTTCTGTCAAACAACACTCCACTCTTCATTTAGACTGTATTATTTGTATGTGACAGTCCCCAATCCTGCAAACATTTATGCATTTGAGTTCCTTTATTCATAGGAGTACTGACATAAGTGTGTGAGTAATCACACTGAGTTCTGCGTATTTGCAGGATAGGGGCTTAAATTATTATTTTCAGGACTACTTTCATTTTGTGGGAGCTCTTCTGCAGTTTGTATTATTGTAGGGGAGTTTTAATGATAGAGTGATTTCTAGCTTTCAGTGTGTTTTTTCTTAGAGAAATTAAACAGCTCTTTTTAAAAGAACAGTCATACAGAGTTGAAATTAAAGTTGGGACAGTTTAAGAATAATTCAGACCTGATGCTTAAAGTTGATAAATTTCAGTGCATTTTTGCTCTTCATGTATCAACAAGAGTTTACCTAGCCCACTTCATGCTTTGAATGTGAACAGAAGCTTCTGTTACATATAAATTGTTTTACTTTCAATTGCTACTTCTCCCCAAGTATTTCTACCTTTTATCTGTGTATTATCTTTATGTCAAAACATTTCTCAACTTACTTTCCAAGGCTTTTGCCTTCTATTGTGCAGGCTTTTTATTGTTTCACAGAAGAAACTTGCCACAAAGTTGTGTTATGCTCTTCCTGATTATTTTACTTCCTAACACTGACAACATTTCAAGCTTCTATAAATGGTGGTGCCTTCATGCAATAGACTCCATCCTCTTTTTCTTTTTGTTTCCCTCAGACTCTTCCTTTATTTAAATGTAAAGGATGACATTGTTGAAAAACAGGTGACTACTTCTTTCACTTCCTCAATTCTCACTCTCTTGCAAAGCACTGTTCATGTCAGGATGCAGTTGAGATTGATTGCTTTCGGCCATGACAGTATCCTTACCCTGTTGTGCAGGGCGATCAGGCATCCAGCTGAAGCCATTTGCAATTAATATTTTTATTATTTATCACTCTGTTGGTTTTTTTTTTACCTCTCAAAGTAACATTAATCCCTCCTAGCAGCTTTTCCCATAAGACCCAATGACTGCACCTCCGTCTCTTTATTACCTTTTGTGAGAGATATTAAGCTTTAGTGAAGAGGTCATTAGAGACTTTGGCCCAAGTAGTTTTAGTGGCATGCAATGAGAAAAAGGTAGATTAGAGAAGGTCTAGGATGGAACTGGAGGAGAGGAACTTCAGACAGCAATTGTAGACTGTGTTCAGTGAGCTTAGAGGAGAAAGGGAGTAGGAAGGTGGAGTAGTTGGAGAGTGAAGTGGGCTGAAGGGTGGTTTTTGTTTTAGATTGAAAGATTAAAGCATGCTTGTAATGTGAGTTGTAAGAGCCACAGGAGAATGAGAGGTTGAGAAGAGTAAGGAAGGGAATGAGTATGGGCATGAGGGAGATGAGAAGATGGGATGGGATCACTGGAGCATATGGAAGGGTTAGAAGAGGAGAGCAGATGAGAAACTTGTGTCTATGTGACAGTAGAAGGAAGAAAGAATTTTAGGAGGAGAAGGCGGGGGAGAAAATTTGGGGAGAGGGAAGGTAATGTACTTAGCCATTTTTTTTCTTGGCAAGGTCCTGTGCAGAGAGAGAAGTGGAGAAAAGAGGTGGGGAGGGTTTGACTCACTATTCGGAGTTGGTGAGAAGGCAGCTGATGTGAGTATGGGATTCAATTAAGTTGCAGAAGTAGAGTACTTCAGGTAGGAAGATGGCAGAAGTGAAAGAGGAGAGAGCAAATTTATAGTGGAGCAAGTCAGCCTGGTCACAGGATTTCTGCTGCAGATGTTCCACAGGGTAAGGGCAAAAGTGGAGGAAGTGGATATAGGGAGTGATCCAGGGCTGGCGGTTGGCAGAACAGACCTTACAATGGGCAAGATGGGGAAAAGTGTCATGGATGTAGGAGAGTGAAGCATGGAGAAAATCAACATCTGTGTGAATGGAAGAAAGAAGGAGAGGGCTGAGAGCAGACAAATCCATCTGTGTTGGTGGACTGAAATTCACAGGCTGAGTTACAGGGTGCGTGTATATGTGCGTATGTGCATGGGTGGTGGTGAAAGATACCTGATGAAGGTCAGAGAGGAAGAACTTGGCAACAGAGATCAGAGAAAGTGCAGTGCTTGGTGAGGGCCCAAGGACAGTGGGAGCGTTGAACCAGGGCTGCAGGTCATCATAAAACACGTGGGTGAGGAAAAATGCAGCGAAGGGTTCGGATGGGTCATCAACATGGAAGCTGAGATCACAGATGATATGTGAGGAGAGTATTGTCTGGTGAGCCAAACTTCTTTTAGGTCTAATACCTACTAAGTACACCAAGATCCCAAGGTGCTTTGAGAATGCTGTTAGACTAGTGTATGAAGGGGAAAAAAGATATAAAATAACTTTAACATACTGCCCTGTATCACTTAGTACATGATTTTTCAAGGAATGTACTAACCACAAGACTTACAGATGTTAAGTTGACAAATTTAATGTATTTATTGGAAATGTACATCTAAATATAAATAGCACAAACAATAAATGCCAGATGCTGATCTTTCAGTTGGAAGTTTATGAAATGTGTAAAAAATATGTTTATATATGAGAAGAGGAAACAACCTAAAATGAATCTGTAAACAAGGTACCTATCATAAGGTCCAGTTGTGGGCAATGAGTCAAACTAGACAGCACTGTCATCAGTCTGTCATACTTGTCATTGATAACATATATGCCTGTTATGTGCTAATAATTAATTCATAAATATCAATCAAGTTTGGGTACCTGAGGTCTCTTTAATTACTAAATAAGATTGAACCTGAATTGGTAACAAGAAGAAGAGAGAGCGAGGAGTCAAGATCAGAGAGGAAGGCTGATGGGGAGTAGGTGGGTGGCTGGTAAATGGCAGCAATTTGAAGATGGAGACAAGCGAAGATTAGGGTTCTGAGTTATTTAAAACAGGAGAGAAAGGGGAAGGGAAGGAAGCAGCAGGAATGGGAGAGGAGAAGCCTAACCACCCCTCCACCCTCGTGGTCTGATCCAGGGCTGGAAGAGGAGGAGAGGCCTGAATAAGAGAGGGCAACTGCAGATGCGGTGTCTGAAAAAGGAATCCAAGTCTCTGTGAGAGCCAGGAGCTGGAGGAGTCAGATATGAAGAGGGTGTGTGTGTGGCTGTGATTTTTTTTAGAGATGGAGGGGTGTTCCAGAGACAGCAGGGAAGGGTAAGGGAGCATGAAGGGGATGGGCATGGGCATGAGTTTAGGAATGGTGGTAGGGGAGAGGTGGAGGGGTGGGAGTTGGAGATGGTCCAGGATGGAGGGAGAGCCAGGATTGAGGCATATGCCACCAGAAGTGGCGCAGGAAGTGGCAGAGAAGGGTGTGGCTGTGGGATCTGGATTTGTGCTGCTGGGAGGAAGGGAGAGATCAGGATGAAGAAGAGGAGGTAGAGCTGAATGTGATGGCCACCAGGAGAGGGAAGGAGGAACAGGATAGACGCTGTAATGGAGAAAAAAGGTACGGTCAGAACCATGGGGTAGTAGAGATGGATGAGGTTACAAAACAAAACAAAAGTAGAGTTTGAGAAATGCTGTGATTGCAGAAGCTGCCTGTGCAGCTATACAGCTAGATTGTAGTGTCCAGGGAGAAGGAAGAAGGTGGGTGGGTTGCACCACAGGAGGATCTTGGGGGATGCGAGAGGGAGACTGAGAGAGGATTGGCTTCCTGGTGCTTGCAGAAGATCATCCTGCCAGGTTGGTTCCAGTTACCTGGATTCTTCCTCAATCTATATTTAAATATGTAAACATAATTTGCTGTTAGGCCCCCATGCTTCTTTCACATTCAGAAACCAGTATGAAAAGTCTACCTTAGCAATCTCCTCACTTTCTGGCTATAATTTGGGAAATGTGAATTCTTCTTAGCCTTCACTTTTGACCAGTCTCTAAATTTCTCACTTATAGTTCCTGCTCTGCTGTGCTCTTAAAACATTGTAATTTTGCTTCCTCCCCTTCACCTAGAAAGTCACCAATAAGTAACTCTTATAAACACCGTCCTGGGACAAAGCAGTTATCAACCTCATCGTTCATAGGAACGTGGCCATTACCATACTGAATCAACCCATGGGTCTTACAGTTCAGTATCCTATCTGACAGGGGCCAGGACCAGATGTTTCTGAGGAAAGTGCAAGAAACCCCACAATAGAAAGAGTAAGCATAATCTGGCCTCCTTGAAAGTCTCTTCCTAATTCCTACGAGTTAAGGATTGGTTCAAACTTTGAAACATTTCCTATCTCCCTTCCAATTCCCTTTTGATAACATTAACTATTTATATAAATATCCACTCTCTTTTTGAATTGTGAATCTAAATTCTTGGCATTAGTGACTTTAGCTTCCTATACTTATCCCTTAATGGCTTCACTGAGCCTTGTATACATGCTTAACAGTTAGCTAGTATAAAGAAAAGGAGTACTTGTGGCACCTTAGAGACTAACCAATTTATTTGAGCATGAGCTTTCGTGAGCTACAGCTCACTTCATCAGATGCATACCGTGGAAACTGCAGCAGACTTTATATATACACAGAGAATATGAAACAATACCTCCTCCCACCCCACTGTCCTGTCTTCTAAAATTTGCTAATGGGGTTTTCACACTTGCTAACAGAACACTACTACTTGGTATTCATTTAAGGAAATCTCATACAAATGGATATATCTGCTGAGCACAGCTGCTGTAGCTGAGGGTTGGATTAGGTGGAACTACGGTTCTCTACAGCAATAAAGTAGTTACGGCACAGGGAGGAAATCTGCTTGTAGAGAGCACATTCATAACTAACACTTTTCAGAAACTTTATATTTTTAAGACTACAGATAAACTTAGTGCTGTAGAATTTATTTACGATTTATGTCTATAGCTCATAGATGAGTCACAAACCCTTGTATCTCTGAGGAACGAAGTAAAGCTTTGTCCATATAACCTAGTGTCTCTACTTTATCAATGTAAGGGATCAGATTCTTTAGTGTGGTGCAAAGGTGAACCTGCCGTGATGTAGAGCCAGTGTAGAGGTTCTTATGTCAAGCTTCCTCTTTGCTGGTGGTAGGAAAAAGAAGGGGTGGCCAGAACACACCTACACACTACTGATCCCTGGCTGCACTTTTGGCCCCCTTGAGCTGTTGGTAGCTAGAGTAGCCATCAGAGGCATTGCTCTGGTACAGAGCACCACCAAGATCAGGGGAATACAAAGGTGATATTTAAGCTGAGCATGCATACACATAAACATGCTTCCTCCTAGGCCATACCCATGGTCTCTGCAGATCAGCCAGTTCCAAATAGTCCAAAGAGATTCAAACATAAATCCGCTTAGTCTGTTGAACGGTCCATGGCAAATTCAGTTAGTTACAAGAAATTTTTTTCTGCTTTGTTTCAAGTTATTTAAACTCCTTCACATTCTGTTCTTTTTCCGATTGCTTCAGAAAGCTCCATTTTGTTGGCTCTATTTCTAGTTTTTCCGTTTACTTGTCACATGCTCTTGGGCAAGCCAGTCTCTATCTCAGTATCCCCACTTGTAAAATGGAGATAATAGCTACAGTGATCATCATCCATTACTTATGGCAAGGTTCCAGATATTTAATTTCATTTGATACCATTGTGATGGGTTGGACCCCTCAGTCCGGGATGCCACCTGATGTACTGGGGTCCCACTGAGCCCGGCTGTTCCACCAGCCTGGGCTTCCTCACCCTGTCCTTGCTGTGCCAGGCCCTCAAGCCTTCTCTAGCACATACACAGGTAAGGCCACACCCAGCTGCAGACTAGGGTGACCAGATGTCCTGATTTTATAGGGACAGTCCCGATTTTTGGGTCTTTTTCTTATATAGGTTCCTATTACCCCCGCACCTCCTGTCCTGATTTTTCACACTTGCTGTCTGGTCACCCTACTGCAGACACAGACTGAAATCAGCTCTGTGTGGGAAGATTCAGTTGGGGATTTACCCAGCACTCACATGCACCCCTCCTTTGAGGTGTAAACTCAAAATTATATTGTCTTATGCTGTATAGAGATATCTGTTACAGTGCAAGCTCTTAAAAATCACCCCCTCCTGTGATGGTATCGGATTAGAATATGACCATGCAAATCATTGTTGCTACCACTGTTATATAATTGCAACAAATCTTATACAAAATATGATGCATGGACAGAAAGGGTTAAGCATCCTGCAGGATAAATGACCCAAATTCAACCTTAGAGACATGTTAAAAAAGTGCAGAGCCGGTGCTCGGGGTGGGGAGAGTGCGCAGAGCCCCATGGACCCCCTGCCTAGGAGCCAGACCTGCTGCTGGTTGATTCCAGGGTGCAGTGCAATGTTGGAACAGGTAGGGACTAGCCTGCCTTAGCTGGGCAGCACTGCTGATGGGACTTTTAACGGCCTGGTCGGTGGTGCTGACCAGAGTCACCGTGACCCAATTCTGAGTCATGACCCATGGTTTGAAAACCACTGATGTAGGGTTCGCATAGTGGTGCCTAAACCCCTCCCCCCCATTGGTATTGGCATAGAGATCATTACTGGTGCTTCTGTTGTCAGTTGGTGCAATGTAGATCACCCCAGAGGACTGGCCAGGTATTGGATCAGCCCAAGCTCAGGTGAGCACAAAGGAGGCTCAGAGGTATCTTTATATTCCTCCATCTTACTTGCAGTTGTAGCTGAGGATTTGGGACCTATAAGTATAACAGAAAATATGCACAGGAGTCTCAGTCGTTCCTCTCCCTAGCCGCGGACGTGTGTAGAAGACACCATCTGCATACAGATCTGTCCCTGCCTGTGTGTGGGGTGTCTAGGTAAGGTGTCAGCTGTCTTTCTACAGTGCGATTTCCTCATTCCCTGGATCCTGCAGAAGGATGACAAATTCATGATTGATGTGTGGCAAGGAAGGGGATATACATCAACTTCCAGTCATGTATGTTGGGCATCTGATCAGAAGTTAATGCAGGCTCACATGTATTAACTTCTGAGCAAAGGTCCCTGGTTGCAATAGAACAACACTTTAAGTGAGGCTGAGGAGAAATGGTTATCGGGGGGAGCCAACCTAAAGTTGCAGGCAGCTATGATGTAGCATGGAAGAACGGGGTCTCTGCAGAGATGGTTCTGGCTTGCAGAGGATCATTAGCTATCTGTACAGCTCTTGTATGTTTACTGGATTTAGGGGGCTGACTTTTCAGCTTCTTTCACAGACAGCTAATGGTCTACAATGGGAGAATTTGCTAGAAATGCCCTTAGATTATTTTAAAATCTACAAAAGCATTCAGACACTAGTCTGGTATCCAGGATCTATTAGCCCAGCCCTACTAGACAGAAGGTATAACTGGAAGTAGGGTCAAATGTTTTCCTTTCCATTCTTTACTCATGCCTCCAGTCACTCAGCCAAGAAATTAGATAGTATATGCATCAACAGTAGACACTCCCATTAGAGGCTATGAGATTGAATTTACAGTCTTTCCAGCTGAGCCTATTATATGTGTAGTCTCACATGAGAGATGAAATGACAAGAATGCTTGTAACCCCTTCCCAGAAAAAAACACATTGTTACGCAGCTATTGTAATAACCACACAATAGTAGAGATCCTCACAGCAACAAAAGGAGAGTTGTTTACAAATCTTGTTGACACAATAATGAGACCTTTCTTGCCTATATGTAACTCTGCTTATTGCTTTACCCTGTTCCTCCAGTGCAATCCCTCACACTTCTACTAGCTTTAGATGTAATAGAAACAATAGCTACTGCTTGGTTTGTCAGACTCCTCCATGAAAAAAATAAATAAAGCACACCGTTCTTGTAGAGGGACAAGAGTAAGAGACATATTCAATAGCCCAATGAACTGAGAGACAAAAAAGTGTTTACATCACACTCAGACTGTTTGAGCACCAATTCATGTAACCAATTTTGTACCCAGGAGCAACAGTGATGCTGCTAGAAACAAAGAATGACTTGAGAGAATGTGCGTGTGAGACAAGGTAGTAAATACAGGCAATCCCTTTGGGCTGGGAGAAATTACAAGTATATTTGGAAACTCATGGTCATTTTTAAAAGACCTGTTAATGTGTTGTTAGCACAGCTACCTCTCAGAAAAAGTGACAAACTAGGAGTTCTGCTGAATAAAAGAAAACTCTAGAGGGGATGTTCTGTATTTGTTGTTTTACTGTGGGATGTGGGTGGGAGCCAAACCAGTGAGGATTTTACAGTAGGAATGGCTTTTTTGGCTTCATTATATCTATCACTATTGCACAGTATACTCTCACAGTAGCAAGGGAAAGACCAAATTGTTCAGAAAGACTAAACACCAGGGTTTTCTGCCCATGGATGGGACTTGAACTGGCTGCTTTGGGGGGTTACAGGCATGGAGCTGATTGCACAGTCTGAGATTGAGTGGCACAGGCAGGTTGGCCAACAAGGTCATGTGAAGGAATGGGCAGAGACTGATCAGTCCATGTAGGTCAATCAGCCACCTCTAGCTAGTTGTGCCAGGGACTGCACTGGATCTTTGGCAGCTATGGATGTAATTGGTCCTAGGTTTAAAGAAAGCGTTATTTTTTTCTACTGCAGGGCACTCATTGTTCCCTATTTTGTATATTCCTTGCTAAATAATGGATGCGGCTTAGGAGTGAAATGAAGGCATGCCTCCAAATCATTGTTTGGGTTTTGGGGGCCTAGGAGTTAAATGTGTTGATTTAATCCATCTACTGAATTCATACAGAACCTATTGCTTAGCACTAAGGACTGGTATCTAAGTATAAGAGAAGTCTGACCACTTGCCTGAGTGGGTGTTAGACCGTCACTACTTGAGTAGCCCAGTGCTTGGTTTTTATTGCACAATAAGGGATAGCATGTCTTCAAACAGTTAAAGCTCTGCTGGCTTAGTATTTTGACCAGTAGGGCTTGTATGCTAAATGCTCAGATAGTAAGAGATGAGGGCCATAGAAGTACCTAATAGGAGGTATTTAATTCCTTAAAGTACCAACAGCAAGATAGATAGGATCAGAACAGGTAAGGCTCCAAGAAGATTACCAGCCTCCTGCTACCTATGTTTTGTGTGTGTGTGTGTGTGGTCAGTAACATCATAGCCTACTGCCTTTTTCCACACACAGAATTATCAGTATCTGCTTTTGGCCTCCCAGAGGCGACGTTCAAAATACTCTGCCAGTTCACAGCACTATCATGATAGTGTCTGGTAGACAAGTCCCTTTCTCTCCTCACTCATTTCTAGACTTCTGTTTCCCCCATCTCTTTCTTGGGATTTCCTTCGCTACTCCATCCTGTTGCCTACTTCCATCTCCCCTCACATCTATGTTTGCCATTACTGACTTCGAGTCCTTCTTCCACCTGCAACTGTCTAGTACCTACTTCTGGCAGCACACCAGTCCTACTCTTTAGTTGCTGGTGTCTCCCCGGTTCTCCAGCTCCTGCCGCCTCCACCTGCCTCCTACGCTGTGTTGTACTGGGCTTCCCCTAGGACTGGCTTCAAATATCAGATTACAGTATCACATTGTTCCATTTAAAACGATATAGAAGTCTTTGTGGCAGACTGGAATATATTGGTATTTTTTAAAAGTGTAAGCATAGTATATTGTGGTAAGATGCTTTTGGCAGGAGATTATCATATGTCACATATTTGTCTGTTTCTATATAGGTTTCCGTGTGTGTGTGCATATATATGCTGAATAGTAGAACAAATCGATGTTGAAATATCCTTGTAATATGTTGCAGCAAAAGCAACCTCCCTGTTTTGTGCTGTCCTAAAAAAAAAAATAAGCATAATTTACAAGTGTTGTTGAATAGGAATGTTTTCCCTCTGCTGGTTCTGACTCCTAGTTATGTTGTAGATCTCCTTAAAAGTGAAAACTGAGAGGGTTTTACTTGCATTTGGTGCAAAAGAGCTTGTTGAATCCTTGTGTGTGTCTGACATTTTTGTTTCATGTGAAGAATGCTATAGTCATAAAGTAATTCATGGAACTTTTTCAGGAAGACTGTAAATTTCAGTCTTTGAATTGTCAGGTCACTGCCAAGCTAAGATCTGAGATGTATTGACCCTGAACGTTCTGCAGCTGCAGCGGAAGTAATTTGTTTGGTTTTTAGAAAGGTCCACTTCTCTCTAGTTTTGCTAAAAAGTGTATGTTCATACAGCCACACACACAACTACTGACTTAGTTTTCTTAACCTAGACCAGTAAGCTCCTAGGGGGCCAGGAGCGTCTTACAAAATTTTAGCTGGTACTGCTCCCAGTACAATGGAACCTTAATCTTAGTGGGGCCTCTGGGCACTACTTTAATAGGAACAGGAGTGGAGTTGGGACCAAACCTGCATCTTAAAACTTTGATGGTGTTCAAAATTAGACACATCTAATGGCCCCTTTTAGCAGACTTTACACTGGACTGAAATAAAATCCTTGAATCCAATATGTGTGTGGGGGGAGGGGGTTAATCAGGTTTTAGGCCTACACAATACTTCTACCCATGGTGTATTTGAAATCCTGGTCTTGACTCAGGTCCTAATTTTGCAACTTGAACCTCTCTCTACAGTTTCTTTTAGCAGCACAAAATGGTAAATCTTTCTCATTCAAATATTAAGGATGCCTGTAATGGCATGGCACCCATCTCTTGCAATCACCGTGTCTGTGGTCTTTAAATAGTCCTAGCCCTGGTATTGGGCCATACCCCCAGGGCTTCCTCCCTGAAGGCAATGGTTTTGCCCTCTTGGTCTACTCTGCTGGGCCACTAAGTAGTTCAGTTCCCCTTCTGGAGGTTTAATCGCTATCCGAGTGTAGGCCTGTGGCCTATGAGGTGGGGGGGGGGGGGAGAGAGATCCGGGTCCACCCATTACTCCTGGTCCCAGCTCAGGGACTCTAAGAATAGCAACCATGTGCCACCATGTCCCTTTAACTACACAGCTTTCAATCCCTGGGCCACTTCCCCACAGGCCCCAGTCTTCGCCAAACCTTCACCCTTGCCGCAGGGCTCACCTAAGTTCAGACCCAGCAGCCAGCGAGCCAGCCAGGAGCTCTTCCTCGCTTCCCCAATCCCTGCCCACACTGAGCTGTCCGTGATGCTGCAGTTCCCTTTGGCCAGTTAGGAACACCACCTGCATCCTCTAGCTCAGTGGCTCCCAACCTTTCCAGGCTACTGTACCCCTTTCAGGAGTCTGATTTGTCTTGAGCACCCCCAAGTTACACCTCACCTAAAAAACTACTTGCTTACAAAATCAGACATCAAAATGCAAAAGTATCACAGCACACTGTTACTGAAAAATTGCGTTCTCATTTTTACCACAGAATTATAAAATAAATCAATTGGAATATTAATATTATACTATACACTGAAATGTAAGTACATAGAGGAGTATAAACAAATCGTTGTCTGTATGAAATTTTACTTTGTATTTACTTAACTAGTGTTTTTATGTAGCCTGTTGTAAAACTAGACAAATATCTAGATGAGTTGATGTACCTCTGTGTACACCCAGGGGTTGAGAACCACTGTTCCAGCAAGGAACTGACTGTCTCTGGCTCTGCAAATCCTTTTATATGGCCCTCCTGGACCCTGACTGGCAGCTTCTCCTGCTGCCTTTCTGATTGGCTGTTGGAGGACTCCCCTGTTGCTCCTTTCCTGTGATGGGTGTGGCAGGACACTGAGGCGTCCAGCAGGGGGCCTCTAAGCTTAGTCTACCCCATCACAATGCCATTAATTTGGATAATTGTTTCAGTGCTGTTTTGACTGTTTTGTGCACGCGCCTTCACCTTGACATTTGATAACAAACAAGGATAAATTAATCTCCATATTTTTCTGTACTGCTATTATTTCCTCCTTGCTGGCCACTTGTTGTCATAGGTCATAGTGATGTGGAAACTTCTTATAGTTCTTTAGTCTGTATAATAAATCCAGGGTCTCGTTCTGGATTTCATGAGTTGGGCTCAGTTGGATTTAGAAGGAGTACCAAGTTATTCCTAATTCTCTCTCCCTCCCTCCTCAGGCATTTTATAGGCAAAGACCAAAAATTTCGAACCTGGGTGCCTAAAGTTAGATGCTTAAATCAAAGCAACAAATGTCATAATTACCAAGCAACAAATCGTGTGTGCTGAGCCATTAAAGTTAAGGGGGAATAGTGGGTGCGCAGAACCTTTGCAAATCAAATTATTTAGGTGCCCCAATATGGATTTCAGTATCTAGCTTTAGGCATGCATTTTGATAATCTTGGCGTAACCCTTTTTCAATGTGGCTGTCATGTATCTTGCATCTGGCATGATGCTGTCACATCTGTATGTATCTCAGTTAGATTGCCATGCATCCAACTGAGCTGTGGGAAGGCAGCAGGCATTTGACTGCAGCTGTGCCTTTTGGACATAAGGGGCTACTGTGAAGCCAAGCAGATGCTTCCCTTCTGACTGTTTGCCCTGTTAGATCACAGCCTCAAAGGAGCAGCCAAGAGCAGACAATGGAAGTGGCAGCAACTGGAGGAGACGGCAGTGATATGGGCAGCAGCAACCCCCCTCCACACCAGAAGATGAGGAGCCCAGGGTTGGCCCCTACTTGCCTCAAGCCTCAGTGAGCTACACCAAGCTTCTTGCTGCTCCCTCCCTGTCCTCCCAGGCACCTTTCTAGCAAACCGAAGCACCCACCCAACTTCTGTTCTCCAGCCCCCTAACTCCAGTTCCAACTCCCCAGCCACTAGCTCACCCAGTTACCTACAGACACCCTCTAGTGTCCACTTGCCTACCTCAGCCATAGCTATTGTGTTTTTTGCTGCTACATCCCCTGTTTCATATAATTGATTGGGGCAGGCAGGGTATGTTTTCTGTAAGCTTAAATTTATGGCTGTATAAAAATTATTTGCAAATATACAAATGAGCTCTTCAATTTACGTTAAAATAACACAAGAAGTTACATAAAATTTGGCACCTAAGCATCTTAATTTTGTGCCATGTTTTGTTACATGTGAAATGCTCTGGCTCAAGAGCCCATCTCTGGTTAGATATAGGGTGACCAGATAGCAACTGTGAAAAAACGGGACAGGGAGTGGGTGGTAATAGGCACCTATATAAGAAAAAGTCCCAAAAAACGGGACTGTCCCTTTAAAAATGGGACATCTGGTCACCCTAGTTAGGTATAATAACCACATTTCTGTTCATTCTTTCAAGGAAATGGATGATATTTGCTTGGGAATGTCTGTGGCTCTAATATCTGTTGCTTTATTTATATGGCCTAAAATCCAATCAGTTCAATTTGAAATACTTGATGATGTTGTAGTTACAAAGTCAATATTTCAGAACAGCTGGAAAGGGAGGGTGGAAGTTAAATAAAGGATATCAGTATCCGGAGCAATCACTTTAAGTCTCTATCATTAATATAGGTCAACTGATGTGAAATAATTAAATTATCTTCAACTGTGTTCTCTGCTATATTTCTTCATAGATTGTGTTTTTATAGATCACCATTCTACTGCTCTTCGATATTAACACTTTTTAATGTTTCAGATTTTTTTTAGTAAAAGCATGAATTAATATTTAATGGCGTCCAAGTGTCAGGGAGTCATTCTGATTACATTTCTAGCTAAGATAATATTTCAGAAAATACACAGAACTATGAGAAATAATTATATAGTCATTATTTGACAGCTAACAATGGAAAATATTTTTTCTCCCATAATATGATCTATTGTGCATCCCTGTTAGCTTTCTATAATTCTATAATTTCAGCTGCTACTTTTTTCTGAGATGTAGATTTGCTAATGAGTTATTTTTCTTCACTAGGTCAATTGTTTCACTGACCAATGAAGCTAAATAATGACTACTTTTTTTTAAAGCAAGGGCTCTAACACTGTGGTTGGCATGCTAATCAGAAATGCCAAGGTCACTCTTTTGTGTTTCTCAGATAATGCATCATTTACAAGAAGGATTACTAGAATAACACAGAAAATTGCATATTTCCTTTCTGCAGTTTTACTCAGAATGGGTTTTAGTTAAGGAAATGAAAAATGTCTAGCATGCTGTAGCAATTGGTAAGTGGCTTTGTCCTTTTTTGTGCACACAGCTGCAAATTATATTTGACAAAAGAGGAAATAATGCACAAAAAGTGATGCTTTTGCAGACAGCACACAGGTTTTTTTTAAAGACCGTTCCAGAGTGGCAGACAAATAAGGTTACTTAGGTATTGTATTCTAAACATTAGTTGCTTGATTAGTAAAAGATTACATACAGTATGGCTGCTGGCTCACATTAGACTTGCTGCCTTGGAGAAGTGCACTTTTGCAACCTGCATATTGATGTAATAGTACTGATGCCAGTTACAATGTTGCAGTGCCTGACCTATTTATCCTGTCTCAGGTGCTCATCTTGCACAGTATCCACATGCTGCCCTCCCAGATAGGCTCAGGGCTGTTGTTGTAGCACCAATTCCTAGCACAGCTCCATGGAGCAGATGCATAATATCTGTGGTATATAATATTGATTTGCAACCTGTTTACATTTGTTGCCTATGTCCAGTGGTTTTATCACTGGGAGCTTTAGTCTGAGTAAGGAGTGTAGAATTTGGCCCTTAAAGTAGTTTTGAAATTCCCAGGGGTGGATATGACTGCATTTTTATGGCAGTTGATTCTGGCTGTTGGATACCATGTTCTAGTCCTTCCAAATTGTAGGCTAGCTGTTCTCTCCAGTGTCTATGATTTGCTTGCTTATGGTTTCCTGATTCAGTGCCAGTCCTGCCCCGACATTTGTTAGAATAGCTGAGAGACTGTTCTAGGTTGTGTCATTGGCCTGAGAACCTTAATAATGGCACAAAGTAAATGGATTGTACTGATGAATCTGGTGCTCTATTTTTGTTTTTTTGTCAGCTTCTTTGATGGAGCTTCAGGGAACATATCTGGCAACCTACAATGAGCCTCAAAATTGAGCCATATTTTGTGTATGTATCCATTTGTATGGGCAATTAACACATTTGTGAGTACTTGCGCTAAATTGCATGTCATTCTTTGAAAATGTGATTTGTGTCCATATGATCCTGGCTTTATTTCCCCCCGCCTTAGTTTTAATTATATACTTTCCCCCTAATTTAACTTGTATTTTTAATAATAGCACTCATGCTTTGCCTTATTGGTATGAGTTTCTAGCTTTTCATGAGCATTTCCCTGAGGGAAAAGTCTGTGCAGTGAGGTGCATAGAATTCACTGGATCACTGGTGGGAAGGGTGACAGTCAGGGCAAGGGGAAACAGTTCAGTGTACTCTTCATATAAAAATAAAGATCACCCAGACCTTTAAAAACCCAAAGAGAAGTCACACAGATAATAAATACGAGTCATTTTAATGTCAAATATTTACCTGAGGACATGAAGTTGCTCAGGTGTACATGTGCACACATACGGATGCACCTCCTGTGAAATCTATGTGGAGTGTCTGCTTTCCTTTTGCCAATATTCTAACTTCGTCAAATAACTTAATGGAAGCAATATATTTCCCTGTTACAGGCCCTGTTAGGTAGCAAATGTTTTCACTTTTTCCTTTTAAGCAACAGAACCTTTTTTTTCCTCAGTCCCATTAATGGTATTTCACAATCTGCAAAAAAAACATGAAGGTATTCAGAGCATGGTGGTGACACCAATTTTATGAATATCATATTGCACTGCTAGCCTGACATCTAGACAATGTAATTATACTCAACATCTTTTTTGAGGGGAAAAGTTTGGCGGCATCTCTTGATATAAAATATGTGAAATAAAAGTTGAACTGACCTTGAGAATACTCTGAATTCCAGGACTAGTGTTCAAGTTAGTTTAAGCTATAAAATTAAATCTAAACGAAGTTTTTTTTTTTTGCTTCTTAACAGTAGTTTTTCAGTAACCCTTACAGGAAAACAATGTTTCCATATGTTATATGTGTTTCAGATGATGAAATGCAGGTAAAGGTAAATTTCAATTTATTTCACCTTGAAATCAAACAAACATTGGTTTATGATGCCCAACTATTTTAAAAAGCTCTGTAAACAACTTTTGTACACTTAGAGCCTGTTCCTGCATTTCCTTTCAATCAAGTATAATGCCTGTTAATGTCTATAGTTCCTCTGAGTGTTGCCTCTGTAGGACTATGCATGATAGCTAGCACTGTGCTGAGCATTTAAGAGTTTGCAGGTTATGATTCTCATATAAAAATGTTATAATGTGGGATTTTCAGAAGTGCTCCGTGTTGGCTTAACTCTGCAATGGTTCACTTGAGAGAAGAGTTAGTTGATGCTCAGTGCTTTTGGAAATCCCACTGTAAATGTTTAAAAAATAATTCTTTCACTTACCTGCTAAAACTGAGTCTTGTTTCCTCTGAATAACTTGTCATCACTGACACTCAACATAGAGCCAGGTGTGAAAACATTTGTATACTTGCTGCTGTGTTTAAAGTATTTGTGATTTATTTTGTCCATATGCATAATGCTTAAAATAAATGCAACCATTTAATTGAAATGCATTAAATATAGATGAATAACTAGGCTTTTTAAAATGTTTATGTTTCATACAGAGAGATCTGATCCAATATGTGAACAATAAATAGCTATTGAACCAAACTTACTGTTGGTACAAGTGGACATTGACTTCAGAGATGACACCAGTGGTGAATTTGGCCCATTGGCTTCTGATGAGTTGAGCATTGAGATTTATTTCCTTGAGAGGTAACTACTGACGTAATCTAAGTTGTATTTAGCTTGTAAATATAAATGATGTGCAGGGAAAAAAGCATATGTATTGTTACACTATTTCTGGTTGTTTTAATGTGAAGTCGCTCCATTATGGCCAGATATTTTTTAAAAGTAACTTTTTTTTCTGAACTTTTCAACTTTCTTTGGAACGATAGTTTAGTAAAGAGAAAAATAGATTTCTCAATCTAATTGATTAATATTGTTAACCTTGATGAAGATGTGAATGATGGAAACTGTTGATTCATCATGTCTATACTCAGCCAACTGTCATTCATGAGCCAGAACTTTCATATGGAACAGAAAGCAGCATATGGGCCAAATCCAGTCTTCGTTACTCATGTGAGTGGCACCACTATGACATAAATGGTTCTAGCTGTGACTCTGATTCAGACAACTTGTGCTTAAGGTGATCTCAGTTCAAGAAATCATATTTTAAGCATGTACTTAACTTTAATGGGATATAAGCACGTGCTTAAAGTTAAGCATGTAACTAAGTGCTTTCCTCACTGGGAGACCTGTGTCAGTTAGGAAAGCAGGATTTGGCCCTCCATTATGAAAAATGGAACTTTTTATTTTCCCACTTGGCTGTTATAAGCCCAAACACTAATGCTTTTCAAAATAGTTAGCATTTACAATCCTGACTGCTGACAAAGTGTAATTGGTATGGCCCATTCAGTAATTAATCATCTAGCTAAAATCAAGGCAAGCAAAAGATCCCCTTGAATGGTCACAAAATAACTGGGACCTCAGTCAAAGGCTCAAAGATTTTGAGAAATTATTCTAAATGTAAACTGAGTTCAGATCCCACTGGGGAGCTGTAACCTGCCTAAGAGGCTTAATTAGACTAACTGCCTGGAAAAACAGCATAAGGCGTACGGGTGAGTTCCTATTGAAAATTGTTTTATGGGCCCTTTGATAGCTCCAACAGCATATGCATGAACTTTTAAGGATCTTAAACTAAGCCTCTTGTTTAGCGCATTATTTCCTTAAGGAGAATTTTAATCACAGGAAGGGTTACATTTAAGAGCTTCATATTCTGACTTTATTTTGTTTTGATAACATACAAGTGGTATGGGAATTCGTCTGAAAAACTAACCTGATAATTTGTTGAATAATTTTGTCAGAGAAGTCTAAAAGCTTTTTGTAGAGTTGGTATGCTTGGAAAATTTTTTTTTAATGTAGGAATATTTAGTAAATATTTGCTAAGGGGAATTTTATGGAGTATGAAGATGATGTAAGCTATTTGTTAAAAGAAATCAATAATTTGCTAATTTTTTCTCTACTAATATTTTTTTGTGAAAATGTTTTGGGAAAAAAACCTCTTCCACTTTTGCTGATCAAACCAACAAAATTGTGTTAGTGCTTTTATGTGACTTGCTACAATTAAACCTTAAGACTAATACTGAGTATATTTGTCCTCAGTAAATTTCACCAAGGGAAAAGGCATGTGTTCTTGTCTTGGGCAGCTGAGGTGCCCTATCTCCAGATTTCCCAACACACGGCCTCATCCCATTCAACGACCTTTCATAATCTCTCTGTCCTCTATTCAAAAGCAGCACTATGCCATCATTACTCCCTTTCTCATCCTGTCATATAGACAATGAAAGAAGATTCCCCCAACTCGGGAGAATGTTTCTCTCTGCCCATCTATCTCATGAAGCTGGCAGCTTCTTCAGCATAACCACTCAAAGATCCATGCCCATCTCCCTGGCCACTGACCACTTTTTAAAACGTCAAGTCAAAATTCACTGCATTTATTTCACCTGAAAATCTTTATTTGGTTTGCGTTTGTGAAAGGTTAGTGAGTTTAGCAGAAGCTGACATCTCTGCTCAACTGCTATCATACGTCCAATTGTCTCTTATTGTGGTCAGTGGACAACATTTCATACTGTGCTTACATAGCCATTATGAGCTTTCCTTCCACATGCAGAACTGGCAGGCCCAATTCCATGTCCCTACCCTTTGCTTATGAGCTGGGTTGTGTCATGAAAGAAGAAAGTAACATCAGCCCACGGACACTGATCTTGTATCAATCCATCCTGTTCTACACAGGGTCTTACACTACACTCATCACCATAGTGTCTTCTGGTAGCACATTACCAATGGACTATCCTCTGTCACATGTGGTTCATCCTTTCTCATATCCTCTGCCCAAGAGGAGAACTCTGTGTGCAGTGTAGTGTTTTGTTTTGCTTGGGGGTTGGCTTGGTACACACTGCTATGTGTTTGTTACAGGAGACAAAGTCAAAGATGTGCAGCTTGCATTTATGGGAGAAGGTGGTGAGGTTTGTGATGGTCTTTAGTTCATGTGTGAGTTTGTTCCAGTCTAGGACTGGCCCCAGAGATCTGGACCACCATTCCTTGGCTGATGTGCATCTTCTGTAGCATCCAAACCTCCAAGAAAATCAACAAGTGTTGGCTCATTGCAGTCTGGCACTAAATGTCATTCTTATTAGCAGCATTGTTCACAGGCCAAAGGCCATTGGCAGGCATTTTGGAGAACATTGCAATGCCACTGCCTCTCTGGCACCTTTTATAAGCACTAATTTATTTTAATTAAACATAAAAGGAAAATATATAACTGGTGGTAACTGGTGGATTGGCCCTTATGCTTTAAAGAACTCTGAAACATAACAATGTTCGTACGTAAATAAGAATCTTCTAATAAGCCTCCACCAAGTGTCTGTCTATCTTTCTGTGCCATACTATTTCTGAACAATAAAATTGCCATTTGGGACCCTGATCTAATAAGTTTCATGTAAAGCAATACCATTTCTGACAGCTGTGAGCCAAGCTGCACCTTGTCTACATAAAGTAAATAAATCTATTCCCTCTCTATTCTGGATATGACTATCCATCGAAGCATGTCCACTGAGGTATGTGAAGCATGACTGAATGCTACAGTGCAACTAGTGCCCTCAAAGGCAACACAGAATCAACACAGGGTGGTAGATTCTTTTTTTTCACAGGGTAATTTAAAGGATCCTTTCTAGTTAAGATAAAGTGGTACCTTGGTATTGGTTGTTATACAGCATCCTCAGAATATACAGTACATATTTTTCCTACATTCAGGAAAGTTTGTAACTGGGAAAGATTCTCAAGTCCAGCCAATCTATGCTTGGCTGGGTTGAAGGGGCAATAGAGGCTTAAAATCCTCTTTGTGCTTCCTTGATTTTGGGGGCTTGTTTGGCTCTGCATGTAAATTAGAACAATAGCAGGGCTGTCATAACTTACACAGCATTAATGGCTCTCTAGGGAACATTTCACTGGCCTAGGATTGCCATAGTTCAGGTGCTGTGGTCACTTGCCTGAGACACCCAACGATGCAAGGGAAATCCTCAGATGCCCTGTTATGGCAACTCTTCCATGGCACAAAGGTGGCAGACCAGGCTGAGAATATGGCCAAAATAGTGGATTATTTTCTTATTGGAAGAAAAATGAATTGAACTGATACAGATGTGATGAGTCAGATGATTCAGCTGAACAGCAACATTGGTTAAGTGAGGTCAGAATCTAAATATCTAGTAGGTTCCTATAAAATCACCTATCACTGTGGTATGAGTGCTTTTTCAAGACCTGCTAACTTGCAGTCAGAGTCCTCTCAGCTGCCAACCCAAGTGGTGCATATCACGCAGTCAACCTGGACTTGGAGTTAATAGATCTGGAACTGCACCTGTGTTTTAACACAACTGAAAGGGACTCCTATCCTTGGGAGAATGCAGTGAGACAGTGTGGCCATTATTATCTAAACTCCACACTTGTGTGTTGGGTTATTGAGCAATTACTTGGATTTTAAGGAAATAATGGACAAATGTATGGCTGTATCCCAGTATGGCTGTTCTTATGGGTTTCATAGCTTTACTGCTTTTTTTGCATTATTTTTATGAGTTTTGCAACCTGGAAAAGTAGAGTAGCCTCCTTACAGCTTTACATTTTGATGAATATTTGTAAACGGTTTCCATTACTGTCTGGTTATATGAATAAAAATACCTTGTTTTCCTGGAAAACTGGCCTTAATATGTTGCTTATTTCTATAGTGCTTTAGATGGGCACTGGGCTTTACTGTTAAAGAAGACCTGATTCTGCCCTACAGAACTTTGGTTCTAAATAACCAAGGATGTGTGTTAAGAAGTACTAATAAACAATGGAAGGAGAATGGGGAAATGTACCTTGTGCAGAGAGAATGGATCATATCTACTGTTTTTTGTTATATACGTGTTGATTTTTAACTTGTAAAATGTCTGTATTCAGTGTAATATTACTGAAAAGCTACAATGAAAATGTCTCTTTACTGAAGGGAATCTGAATATTCTTGAGTTGGACAGGTTTAGAATAACATGTCTGATGAGATGGCTTACTTTAAAATGAATAAATAAAAACAAAACGGTCTGGGTGATAGACTATGGAGCCGGGATCTGTTTCTGTTTCACTTAAAGAAGAAAAAACTCCTCCCTTACTGAGCAGGAGTACTTGAATTGTGCAGCATTCAAAATAGCACAAGAGAGAGCTCTGTTGCTAGCATAATGGAATATTGCTTTATAACACTTATTTAATCTTTCTCCTGGAAAATCCAAGAAATTTAACATAATGTTACTTATTTCTAGAATTACCTTAGTTTCCACTTAATTATGAGACAGGAACATGTTTTATACTGAGTTACACAAATACATGTCTTTTTCTTAACACTAATTCGTATGCTTTGCAACAGGAAAGCAGTGACTCACTAGTATCATTAATCATTATGGCCAAAACTGATTGAGGATGGCACTATGGCACACGGTTAAAGGTGAGCATGTGCTTACGTTAATGATGTATCAGACCCATAAGCCCCAATTTAGGAAAGCATCCCTCTTCAGGATAGCAGGTAAGTAAATGAAAAGACTCCCTGTAACCTCAGTGGAGTTAGATCAGGCTCTTTGGCAAAGTCATAAGTACTCCACTGGGCATTTGATCAGTTCTAATTCTTCAATAGCTTGTTCCTAATGCAAGTTGAGTTTCCATATGTAAAGGCCAAAAATCAAGTGGCTTTCCAGTGATTTTACTCACAGAATGTACACCATAACTGCTATCCTGAATTACTGGTACTCTCTGCTATGTATTATTAATTTTATTTTATATTAAAAGCCATTGAACACATTAGATTTCATTGTTCGAACTTCCTGTATTCATTTGGAACATTTTCAGTGAGATTTACTGTTGAACATGGATAATATTTTTCCCCCATTTCATTTTTTTCCAGGGCTACACAGAAATTACTCTTACACACATGGTATTTTATATAACAGCTGCAGTAAATGGAGGGAAAAAAACCCCAACCCAAATGCTACCTATCTAAATTTCCCCATATCTAGCTAGTTACAGAAACCTGTTCATCGTAGTGCTAGTAAGATGATATTATGCTGGGAGTGAGGCAATTGACTACCTTGTTGGAACTGTTGGGCATGATAGCTGCCTTCCATTCAGGTTAAATGAGAGAACTATTAAATGCCCTTGTTTGTTGACAGCTGAAACAATGGAAAACAGCTTGCTTGCATACAGGCCTGTGCAGTTTTTGGGCCTTGTCCCCTCTAGGAAGGCGAGGGGTTTCCCTACACTGGTTTGCAGATGTTTGAGGAGGAGTGTGGCCCCAGCTGGTCAAAATAAAGCTTTAATTGACAGTCAATTTCCTAGAACACTACAGCTATACTAGAAGGGACCCCAGATGAACTGGCCTTCTATGCCACTTCTCTTTACTTTATTATAGTCTTTCAGGGAGTTGGGAACTAACATGCAGTAGATCCCCAGGAGAGAGAGAAAAAGAGAGGTCTTATGTACTGTATCTGGAAAAAAATAATTTTTATATTTCAGAACTGGCTATGAACTGAAATCAGTTTACTTCAGCTCCTCAAAAATAGGTAGTTAGAGACTTCAGTATCCTCATGCTACAGTGAGTGTCTCATAAGGCAAATATCTAAGAAGAGAGCATGGAACAGTTATGTACATTAAGTGGAAGCTGATAAGGTTTCAGAGGGGGGAGAGAGATGTGGCTATGGACAGACTTTCCACTGTGGTGAAAGTTAGTCAAAAGGACTGTGAAAGAATTGGAAGGGGTGAGTGTTTGTGTTTCATTTAGACACCATATATGAAAGAACCTCCAATCCTCTAAGTAAGAAGACTTTTATCACTTGTCTCCTAAAAGAAAAGCTTCCCTCAGCTGGAGTTGGGAAACCTCACAGGGTTTTGGAAGCCAGGCTCAAGCCCATGCTTGAATGTCTCCAGTGAAATTTTTAGCTCCACAATCTGAGCCCAGTGAAACGTAGTCATCTAGGGTTGCCAGGTGTCCAGTTTTTGACTGGAATGCCCAGTCAAAAAGGGACCCTGGTGGCTCCGGTCAGCACCACCAACCAGGCCATTAAAAATCTGGTCGGCGGTGCTACAGGTCTAAGGCAGGGTAGTTCCTACTTGTCCTGGCACTGCACTGTGCCTTGGAAGCGGCCAGCAGGTATGGCTCCTAGGCGCGGGGGCCACGGGGCTCCTTACACTGTCCCCGCCCCAAGCACTGGCTCCGCACTCCCATTGACTGGAAACCGCGGCCAGTGGGAGCTGGGGGAAGGGAGGTTCCTGCGGGTGAGAGCAGCACGCAGAGCCTTCTGCCCCCCGCCTCCCTCCCCCGCCCCGCCTAGGAGCTGGACTTGCTGGCTGCCTCCAGGACGCAGCGCAGAGTCAAGGCAGGCAGGGATCCTGCCTTAGGCCTGCTGCGCTGCTGACTGGGAGCCACCTGAGGTAAGCCCGTGCCCCAACCCCGAGCAAAAACCTGCTGCCCCAGCCCTGAGCCCCCTCAAGCCCCTCATCCCCAGCCCCACCCCAGAGCCTGCACCCACTCCTGCACCTCAACCCCCTGCCTCAACCTGCAGCCCCCTCCTGCACTCCGAATCCCTCGGCCCTGTTGGTATAATTAGAGTAAGAAAAACAAAATGGGGTTTGTGACACGTGACTTCAGAATTACATCCTTGTTTACCTCAGCGGCATGGATTTAAACTAGGCCCAACTGGTCAGGACTGGATTTTCCCGCCTTTGGGCTCTGGACATTCCATCTATTTACCTGCCCAAATCCCTGAAGATTCTATTACCTCAGACTTGTTTGGCATTGCCATTTGGAACAGTCCACTTTTTCCTGCCTTGACATCTATAAAAGATATTTGTCCACATTTTATCCCTCAGGCTAGATCCTCAGCAGGTGTAAATCAATGTTACTCCACTGAAGCCCATTGCAGTCTCGGAAGAGCTGGCCCATTTGGATTTATATTGCCTAACCCTGCAATAGAGGGTTGCACACTTAACTAGGTCTATGTGAGTAACTGTGTACCCAGTCAGAGAGTGGCACACTAACGATAGATTTCATGATTCTAAGGAAAGGAAGGAGTGAGAGCAATAGAATAAGTACAAGGGACTCAATAAAACAGTCTTTAACAAACTCAGAGAGCTGGTAGATAAGGTTCCATAGGAAGAAAATAAAAGGGAAAAAGGAGTTCAGTGGAGTTGGCAGTTCCTTAAGGAGACAATATTAAAGGCCCAACTGCAAATCATCCTGATGCAAAGGAGAGGTAAGAAGAAGAGTAAGAGGCAAATATGGCAACGTGAGGAGCTCTTTAATGACCTGAAAATAAAAAAGGAATCCTATAGACTGTTATAAAGAGGACTCCATGTCCACCGAAGGTAGGGCAAGAAGTAATGGGCTTAATCTGCAGCAGGGGAGATGTAGGTTTGGAAAAATGTTTAAAGTTGTTAATAGTTAAAAATGTTATAAAGTACTTAAGCATTGGAATAGGCTTCCTAGGGAGGTTGTGGAATTTCCATCATTGGAGGTTTTTAAGAACAGGTTAGACGAACACCTGTGAGGGATGGTCTAGGTTTATTTGGTCCTTCCTCATTGCAGAGGGCTGGACTTGATGACCTCTTGTGGTCCCTTTCAGCCCTACATTTCCATGATTAAGCTGCTGCCTGTGATATATGTGAGCATTCCCTCAAGAGAAAGGTGTTTTATGGACTATGCCATGAAATTTAAACCAGTGGTCTATCTAGTTTAGTTAGAGTGGCCAATACTAATGTTTCCAAGGAAAACATAAGGAATCACGAAGTGGCACAACTATGGAATAATCTGTTGTAACACTTAGTTTTGTCATACCCTCATGAGTTAATAGCTGGGTTATATTTTGAAGTAGAAGAGTTTTGGGGCATGTGTGTGTGTATTTATATATATATATATATAGAGAGAGAGAGAGAGAGAGAGACATACGTAAGCATCGGCAAACACATTCAAGATATTTTGAAGATCTTTCTCAGAGTGGGCAAAGATTGCGTTGTCATCAGCATACTGAAGTTCCACATTAGATGTTGTGGAGATCTTACTCTTGGTTTTCAGCCTGCTAAGCCTGAACAGCTTTTCGTCCATCTTGTAAATGATTTCAATGCCAGCTGCAAACTTCCCAGCAACTAGGTAAAGAATGACCATGATAAAAACCGCAAACATGGTTGGAGCAATGATACAGCCCTGTTTTACTCCTGTTTGTACTATGAAAGATTCTCTCTGGGAGCCAGTGCTGCTCAGAACAGTTGCTTTCATGTTATCATGAAGCAATTTTAGGACATTGGATGTCCTGATAAATACATCAAACTTAGAGAATACAGTCCAGAGGGCATGGCAATTCACTGAATCAAAGGCTTTAGTTAAATCAATAAAAGCCATATACAGTGGTTGGTTTTGCTCCCTACACTTTTCTTGCAGTTGCTGTGCTGTGAAGATCATATCCACAGTTCCACGATATGGTCAGAAACCACTCTGTGACTCCAGTAAATTTTCTTCTGACAGGGGCAGAAGGCGAGTTGCAAGGATCCATGCCAGAACTTTGCCTGCAATGGTTAGGGAGGGTGAAAATCAGGGCATCCCTCATTTCACTGGGTATCTCTTCCTTTATCCAGATTTTAAGGATAAGCAGGTAAAGCTGTGGAATTAGCTCTGGTCCACCATCTTTAAAGATTTCAGTTGGGATCCCATCTAGACCTGCTGCCTTGTTGTTCTTCATCTGCTTGGTGGCATTGTGTACCTCCTACAAATTAGGAGGGTCTCAGAGCTCATCCTTAAATGGTTGTTGAGGGATTTGCTCAAGGACTTCATCTGCAACCATAGAATTACGGTTAATATCAAGAAGATTAAAGTGCTCTTTCAGCCCTTTCCAAATCAGGTACTACATGCCCCATCTATCAAAATGAATGGAGTGGCACTGGATAAATTCGATCATTTCCTCTACCTTGGAAGTCATCTTTCATCCAAGACAGATAATGATGCAGAAATTCAACATCACCTGAGCTGTGCCAGTGTAGCTTTGTATCGTTTACAGCACAGGGTTTTTGAAGATTGTGACATGTGAACAGACATCAAGCTTCCTGTTTATCAAGCCATTATTCTCCCAACAGTTTTGTATCGGTCCGAAACTTGGATAACCTGTAGACACCACTTGAAAGTCCTTGAGAGGCATCATCAACGCTGCCTTCGTAAGATTCTGAAGATGAAATGGGAAGACAGGCGCACCAATATTAGTGTCCTGGAAGAGGCAAAGACCACCGGTATCAAGACAATGATCATCCGTCAGCAATTCCACTGGACTGGTCATGTTGTCCGGATGCCAGACCATCGCCTCCCAAAACAGGTCCTGTTCTCTCACCTGAAAGAAGGATACTGTAACAGGGGTGGACAACAGAAGCATTATAAGGACTTACTGAAGGACTACCTAAAAAGTCTAATACTGGACACTTGCCCAGGATCGCTTAAAATGGAGTGAAGTCTTATGTGATGGTCCCCTGCATTTTGAACTTGCTCGCTGACAAGCTGAAGAGGGCAAGAGGTGCAGAAGGAAGGAGAGACTGGCTTCCAGTCATGGTCAACAGCCTCCTGCTGAGTCTGAAAACATCTGCCCTCATCTGCAATAGAATGCGTGGTTCAAGGATTGGCCTTATTAGCCACCTGAAGACCCATAACTCCTATGGAAGATGATCATACACATATGAGTGATCACCCATCATAATTTATAATCCCATATTTAATCCTTTATTTTAGTACAACTAAAGCCTTAGCCTCAGTGGTATATTGTGGAAATGAGCGATCTGTGGAAATGATCCACAGATCAATTACACATCACTTTTAAATTTGTTGCCTTGTAATTTAATTTGATTGTCCTCTTGATGTTGGATTGTGAGAGTGTAAGTAAAAAAGCCTGATTTATTTTCTCTGTACAACTAATTATTTTGCACATCTCTTATCTCTGTTCTTTGTCTTCTCTATAAATTAAATAAACTCAATCTTTTCAATCTCATAGATTACAGAATTAAACTGATATAGAAAACACCTTTTCTGTATGTTCTTTAGGGTTAGTTTGTCCCCACATGCATGTTTTGTTAGGGGACAGCCAGTGTCGTCATAGCTCATCTTGATGTTTTTTTATTCTAGCAAATCCTGTAATGGCATCATACTTGTGGTACATTAATCTCTTATTACATTCTTCTGAAATTGTGTTGGTTATAAGTAATCATAAACTCTCAGCTTTGAAAAACTAACATTTGTTAGCTTCACAGGAATGAAAAATGGTGATAAGTGAGGTTGTAAAAAGTCAAATTAAATGTTAATTGATGCAAGGGCACAAAGCAGTGAGGCGCTTAGTTTGGATGCAAGCACTACATTTATCAGACTTGACAAACTGATCAGGATGACTTCATAGGTATTCACATTTCTATTTTCTTCGTCATCATTTTATATGAAGAATATGCCATTACAAAAACATTGATAAAATACAACTATTGCCAAATGTTTACCCAGTATGATATGAACCTGTAGGAAAGAGTTGGATTCGGTTATGCATATTTACAGTGTTTTATTTGAGAAAAACTGATGATGAAGAAAAGAACAGAACAGACTATCCTAGTAATTTGCATAAAGAGAAAGGACATGCACACATTTGGGAATTAAATAGAAAATCCTTTCTTAATCATCATACTACATTTAAATTACCTGAATTTGCATAAATACTGAAGTGTGAATCATTCTCTTTTCAGAATCCTTACAAACTCATAATAATTACTCTTGGTTATTCCTCTTTATATAACAAAAGTAAAAGTCACTGAAAAGCAAAACAGAAGTTAGAGGATGTTACTATTTTCTTTTGTCACCAGCTTTCTTCCTTTAATAACCTGACATGAGTCATGGACTCTTTGGAACAGGTTGTTACTTAAAATAGACTGCAGAACTGGGACAGATGCATGAATGCAGAGTCCTGGTACATTTGGCTGGGCCTTTAATGTAACCTTATTTCTCCAAAAATGGGGCCATAAGTCTATTTTTCTTCCTGAAGATTAATTCTTTCAACATATAGACTGATATGCAAAGGCTTACTTTTAAATAATGTTTGTGTGAGTAAGGAAAACTTGTATGAGCAGAAATAAGAGCTGAGTCTTAACTTATATTCCATTTAGGGTCAAGGACTCAGTCCTGCTTCCAATGAAGTCAATGGCAATTTTGCATTGACTTCAAATTAAATAAGTTCTGCCCTTTTTGCTCTATTCCTGTGACAGTTTGGAGTGAATCATTGGGACTACTCATGTGAGTCAGATGAGCAGGTTTGTACTGAAGTCACTAACGTGAATAATGGTTTCACCGCATCAATAAACAAGTGTACCAGTATTTTTACTTAGTGGCATTCTGATCTTTACTCACACTGTTTATAACACCAATTTTCAAGCAAGTAAAGTTGTGCAGTGAGACAACAAACATTTAAATAATGAAACACTATAGCAGTAATTGAGAACTGTGGAAAACATTAGTGAGAACAAAACTTTGAAGCCACATGAAAGTCTCTTGGTTTGGGAGCCAGAGTGCACTTGGCATTCATATGGGTTTGTATGAAGGGGAGGGAACAACTGGCCTTCCACTTTCTTGCACCTGCTGCACAGGTGCCAAGTACAATCACGCTGCCTGTCTTCAAGGGAGTGCAGAGACTTGGACGTCTTGGGGGGTGCAAGGAGCAGGTGGGATCATGGCTCCCTCCCCAGCTAACCGTTGAGAGAGAAGCATGCTGCACCATCCTGTGGGGTAGTGGATGTGCACCTCGGAACTCAGAGAGGGATGGTGCCTCCTGAATTCCTTCTTGGTTGTATGTTTTAGCACCATGAGTTACTCAGGGTTGTGCCTTAGTGGCACAATGCGTTTGTCACAAATGCTAGACTTCATCCATATTTGTCAACAGGTTCCCTGTAAGTCAAAACTTTCTGGAGGACAAGATTGATTATTTATATTGGAACCTGCAAAACATTCATTTTCATGGTTTTGACCGTGTAAGGATTATATGCTTATTATATGGAATGTGGTTGGCCTTTAGGCTGACCAACTGGTATCCTTTACCCCAGGCCCTCAAAGGTTCTGGAACCCATATTGCTTATTGGAAGAAATGGGATCAATATACAAGTCAATTTTCCCTCAAAACCCGCCAGTTTTCATATAGGGCACTTCTATGGCCCCTCACTAGGCCAGCCACAGAATTGCATCAGATTTGCTCTGGGGGCTCCTCAGGTTTGGAATCTTGACTTCTGGGAAACAAACATCTGAATGACATAGGTTCCCAAATTTATATATTTGATTAAATTAAATAACTGAGAAAAAGCATGACACAAAATACATAAAAACAAATCAAATTAGTATAAAGTGAGTTAATATCAAATTCATCTACTTATCAGGATGATTAAATGATAAGCTCGATGTCATAATTTGGGAAGGCAGCATCTTGGTTAGCTATCAACATAAAAGACAATGGGGCATTATCAATCTCAATGCCAATTGATATTTTTAGATTACAGCCAGATGACTGATAGAGGGAAGGTCAAATCATTCCCAGCAAATGAAGCAAATGTTGAGACTACAGCTCTGATGCTAATGAAGGTAGCATACCCCAGTTGTGGTTAGATGATAACCGATCTGTTTTTCCCCTCCCTCCAGCATATGGTTACACAATACAATTCAAGATGGCCCAACTTGTTAAATTTGAACTACAAATGAGACATTTAGCTGAAAATAACATTTCTCATGATTAAGCATGCAACTCCTAACTCATGTTATATATATATATATATATATACACACATTTGTGATCTTTTAGACCGCTAAGTTGTTTAACTGTGGGCTGTTTTAGATATTTGAGGAACCATGGGCTTGCTGATAGAGTAAAAGTTTCTTGCTTGTAGATACTGAATTTTAGATTTTGCATGTTGCTGGACTCCCACACCTCAGTGACCAGCTTGGGAAGAGGGAGATGGAAGAAGCACATGCCTATTTGGCAGGCATGGTGGCATTATGTGGCCAGAGTCCAGAAGCTAACAGCCACAGCAGCAGCCATTGCAGGCAAGCAGGCAGAACAAACTTACATCTGGTTTGTTAAGCCCGAGAAGCCAGAATTCCAGTGAGTGAAGGCTTCTTCCTTTTCTTCGGTTTTTGAAGACAGTGGCCTGGATCGTTCCTTTCCCTTGAAACTTTGTCTCAGGAGTCCCTTGGCAAATAAAACTGTGGCATTTCTTTTCTGAGCTTGCTGGCATCACCCAATTGAGTCTGGTTAGCTCACTTTCATGTAAATGAAGAACCTCTGTCGCACAGAGGTCCATTGATGGTTCACTACTCTGTGTCAGCAGCTCTTGTCAGGCCTGACGTACTCACTACACCTAACATACACTGTTGTCACAATCTGTACCTAAAAGGTGTCAGATAAGAGATCATTGGAAAACTAATAACTCACAGGTCATTAATATTCTTGTGTGGTGTATGTAAAGGGTGTATACAAAGAGTTATGGATATGTGCTAGAATTATGTTCTTAAAATGTGTTTGGCAAGTAATACATAAGCCCCAGTTTGCCTTAGACAAAGGAATGTGTAATTTGTTTTTCTGACCAGCCTATTCATCAGGCAGAGACAATGAAGAGACATGTACATAAAAGGGAAACAAAGTCATCAACCTGGCGAGTGGTGAGATAGCTTCTTAACTACAAAAACGGGATCTGAACATCAAAGGATAAGCAATTGAAAAAACTGATTGTGTACAATATTGCTGTATTATAAAAGTGTCAAGTAAGGTCTTTTCTGAAAGCTAATGACACACTGGTGATTGATATCATTGTAAAATGTATGTATTAATGCTATGAGGAAAATATGCATATTTAATAATCTTATGCTTTAAAGTTGGTCACCAACCACAGGGAGAAAAAGTTTCAGAGTAGCAGCCGTGTTAGTCTGTATCCGCAAAAAGAACAGGAGTACTTGTGGCACCTTAAAGACTAACAAATGTATTTGAGCATAAGCTTATGCTCAAATACATTTGTTAGTCTCTAAGGTGCCACAAGTACTCCTGGTTTTTTTAGGGAGAAAAAGGTTTTCTCCCAGACACGAGGGAAAGAAATTATCTACCTGTTTTCAATGAAATTAAGCCAGGTGTGACCAAAAACAATGGAAACTCCTTTTCCTTGAGACTCAGCAGGGAGGAAGGGAAGTTTTCAGGAAGGGAAGAGCAGCGTAAGGTCATTCTGAGTCTGGGGACAAAACAGTGAGTTTGGAAAGTTATAAGGGGAGAGGGTAAGCCATCTTGGCATCCATCACTGGATAGAGACAAGGGACTGGAGGTCGTGCAAGCTGAGAATGATGGGTCCATCAACCAAGGTGGCTGAAGTCCTTGGAACAAAAGATTAGTAAGAAATCTACCTCTAAGAAAGGGCTGTAGCTTGCTGAGTTAAGTCTTACCTACTAGAAAAGTGTATTTTTACTTTTGTTTGTAACAGTTTCTAACTTTATTCCTTCACTTGGCATTATTTACCTTACATAATCTTATTAATAAACTTTTTATTTTTACAATAAACCAACTCAGTGCTGTGCTTGAAGGGAAGGGTGTATTTACTCAGTTAAGTTAATAAGCTGTGATGTGCTTTTGCATCTTTAAATGAACAAATGAACCGTAATGCTTCTGGGCATTCCAGGAGAAGGCTAGACACTTCAGGGCAGATAGTTTTAGGGAATTGCAGGACTGGAAGTGCGTTCGGGTCACCTCTGCAAGTAGTAACCAAAGTTGGTAGAAACCAGGATGGGGCTGTTCTGTTACAGGCAGGCTGCTGGGGTCAGAGCGCCAAACCAGGGCTACATAGAGCACAGACATCAGGACACTGCATGATTGTCTGCTGGCTGTTGGAGTGCAGGCTGTGGGCCACAGCAGCATTTGAGGCACCCAGCATTACAGGGCAGGTGATGACAACCCCTCAGTGGTCTGGATTATACCCAGAATGTGACGACGTCGCCTTACCAGAAATTGAGCTTGGAAAGTCTACAGATCCAAAAATATATCCAGTCAATCAGCAGGTCTGTAGGTATTTTTGAGACATTTGAAGTCAAGGGTCAGTCCACAGGCATTATCTTAACCACCCTAAAAAAAACAACAACTCAAAAATAATTTAAGAAATGCAAAGCTAGCAAAAAGTCAGAAGTGAAATTCTAGGAATACACCATTCCTCATGTATGCCCAGAGAGGGGATGGTTACTGTTCTGGAGACAAATGCTTATACACTTCCCCTTTACACCTCTGAACAACATTTGACACAAAATCTGGGTGTGAGGTTAGCCTTTAACTCAGCCAGAGTAAAGAGAGTCTCTTCCTCCTAAAATCATAATTTTAGGGTTCAGTTTTTATATGCCGCCCTCTGCCTCAGTACACACAACTGGCAGTTTTCAGTGAGCTTTGCTCTGAGTTCCAGTTTATAAACTCATTTAGATCTAAAGCAATGGAATATTTTTGTGGAGCATACCAAAGCCACCAAATTTCTCCCAGCTCTTAACATTCTATTTTATATTTACAGCAAAATTCTCCCCTTTTTCTTACTGCAGATTTCTTATCTGCCTTGTGGATCTCTATTATGTATTCTGTTTTAGTTTTGTGTGTGGAGTTTCCATTGACATCAGTGAAGGCTCTGCATGCAGAATATGCAATAGTGAGCTGTAGTGTTGAACAGGGAGAAGAATTTTGCCCTAAGTGTCTTACACAAATTTAGATAAGCTAGGAACTTGTGAATTGCACTAGTTTCTTTGTGGTAGTTTGTCACAGCCTTACTTTTTATTGAAATGTAGGGTTCTGGTACTTATTTTCCTTGCTTTCATTTATATTTAAAACTACTGCTCATGAAGGGTGAGAAGATATTTACTTTAATGCCATTCTTTCTGAGTTTAATATATCTTTAAGCAATTTTTATGCATTATTTTAAAATAGTGTAACTTTCAATATTCACCTAAAAAGCGCAGGTAGTTGAGTACAGCTGTTTGAGTAACTGGTTTGTAGACCTTTTGAAATGAGGGTTTACAGACTGGCCATTTTTCTGTTACTTCATTTTCTGGCTTATCTGCATAATACATGGCTAGATGTACTCTGCCTGATTTTCGGCAGCGCTGAGCATCAAAATCTCTAGCTGAAGGTGATGGGTGTTGCAGGTGCTCTGCATCTCTGAAAGTCAAACCCATTACTAAACATTATGGATATTAACAATAAAAAAGCAGTACCTGTCATGGCCAGGTTATGGGCTTTGTGGGTCCCAGATAAGCAATTGTCAGCAGGCTGCCAGGTGGAGGGCTGGAGCATTTGAGAGCTGTGGGTCATGACAGTATCTTTCCTTTAGCTACTGTACTAGTCACCTGGATAATCAAAATATGCTATTTCTTTGACTTATGGAAATAACTATTGGATTCACAACAGTATTATGTGCCAAGTCAGGCCTGGGCTGACTTTAATGTCCAGCTTGGAAACCTCTGAAAAAGGTCATATTGAAAGTACTGACAAAATGTTACTGGAAAGGTGTGAATGATACTGCTACAGTAAGACATATTTTTTTAATGCTTGCTATCAGTAGGCTGACAGATATCTAATTGCATTGAGGGCATTTGATAAAACAGCCAAAGTTTTTCTGCAACTCATAGATTTCCAGTAACTTTGTGCATTAGGGTTTCATGAACTCTCTTCATGGAGTGTTACAGAATGCTTTTTAAGCAATATTTCTTTATTAGGAGTTTCTTAGTTATCTAATAGGATTTAGTAAGCCTTAACTAACCAGACAAGTGACCACCAGGCCCAGGGTAGAACAGGATGAGTCCATGGGGAACTAGCATTCTAGTGTCTCCTGTATTTAACTTCTCCCTGTTAATGGTGAAAGAAAGAACTTTTTTTCACCTTCAACTATTCAAAATTAGCAATAGAAGCCATTTTATGAAGGAAAGCCTATGGTGATAAAATTTTCCTAAGTAATGTTAGTGTGGTGCTCGCAGTATTCTCTGTACTTAATATATAGTGGAGTAGTGAAGTCGTGGCTTCATATGTAGATATCCAGAGCACTGAGATCAGGTCCTTCTGCAAAGGATTTAGGAAACTTGTCCTCTGCCTATCTTGGCACTAAAGTTGGATGGGATTGTGAAGGTAAAACCAAGCATAGCACAAACCAAGGTAGGGTGAGTATGTGACTAGACAAGATTTTCTGCATCTATATAGATTACATAAGCTTCAGATCTATCCTGACTCATGACTCACACCTTGACAGGTTCTGCCTTTCTGGGTCTGATATAGTCTTATAAACTGAATTCATCTGGCAAAGAGAGAGGGATTTTGTGAACTCTGATTAGGTCTTCTGCTAGATTATGTAGAACAGTCGTTCTCAAACTTTTGTACTGGTGACCCCTTTCACATACCAAGTCTCTGAGTGGGACCTCCCCCCCCTTAAAATTAAAAACACTTTTAAATATATTTAACACCATTATAAATACTAGAGGCAAAACAGGTTTTGGGGTGGATGCTGACAGCTCACGACCCCCTGAGGGGTCCCAACCCCCAGTTTGAGAACCCCTGATATAGAAGGACCATCAATTTATTTCACATAAGCCATCATAATATGGTAATGACTAGAGCTGGTCAGAAGGTTTTGTTTTTGTTGTTTTTCCCATGGAAAATTTAGATTTTTTTCAGTGAAATATTGAATACTGAAAAATGTCTGAACATTCTTTATTTGGCACTGCTGCTGCAGTGCTCATGGGAATTGTAGTTCTGGTTCCTCATGATTCCACTCTCCTCTATAGGCTTGGTTCCCTAGTAGGACTGCTTCTCTCATGGTGCACCATGGTCTCTGCTCTTGGAGAGCAGTGCATCATGGGAGTTTGTTGCCTTGATGCATCCTGGAAGATGTAGCCTGATCAATAGAGGAAAATGGGGAAATGAGGCAACCAAACTCCAGCTCCTAAGAGGCACTGTGGCAGGATATCTGAATCAAAATATTTATGTTCTTGGGCCTTTGTTTTTCCATGCAAAGCAGATATATTTCACAAAAAAACTGTTTAGTTGAAAAAACATTTTTCCATTGAAAAAAAGTTTCAATGGAAAATTTTCAACCAGCCTTAATAATGACATTTTGGACTGGAGCCAAATTCAAACCAGCAAAATGGAAGATGAAAATATTTTCTGACCAGCTCTAGTCATTACCATCTTATTCTTGGTTTTACCTTCAGAATCCCATTCAACTTTAGTGCCAAACAGTCTCATAAGCAAACTAGGGAAATATTGGCTTCATTAAATTACTGTAAGGTGGGTGCACAACTGGTTGAAAGACTATCCTCAGAGGTTAGCTATGGTTAAGGCTACGTTTTAGTCGTGGGTAGTTTTACTAAAACTCAGACAGGTCACAGGCAGTAAACAAAAATTCACAGCCCGTTACCTGTCCATGATTTTTACTATATACCCCTGAGTAAAAATTGGGGGGGAGGCCCTCAAGGGGCAGGCCAGGGGGCACTGGGGGTGCTTCGGGGGGTCGTGGCATGGTGAGGGAGGGTTGGCGGAACTGAGGCAGGTTCTCTACCCGGCTCCTGGGAAGCAGTGACCTCCAGCTCCTAGCTCCATGTGCTGCCTCCTTTCTGCCCCAAGCCGTGGTTCTGCAGCTCCCATTGGCCAATGGGAACTGTGAGGGCGGTGCCTGTGGGCAGAGACAGCACATGGAGCTAGGAGCTGAGGGAGGGGAATTCTTGTTGCTCTTCTGGGGAGCACCCCCAGGTAAGCACGGCCCCGCACCCCAATCCCCAGCCCTGAGCTCCCCCGACCCTGGTGCTGGGGAGGGGGCTGAAACTTCCCCAGAGGCAGCTGGTGAGACTGGCCCAGGGGTTGCCCGAGGTGCTCAGGCAGCTTCCAGGCCAACCTCCAGGGCCACTGCAGAAGTCATGGAGGTCACAGAAGGTCATGGATTCTTGACTTCCGTGACCTCCGTGACACAAACAGAGTCTTAGTTATGGTTTGCTGTCAAACTGAGAGGGGATATCTAGTGTGGTCCCACAGGAATCATTCCTGTTTATGGTACTATTTAATATTTCTGTTAATGAGTTGCACAACATAGCGGAGAGTATGCTTATAAAATTTGTAGATGACACCAAGCTGGGAGGGTTTGCAAGTACAAAAATAAATCTGCAACTAAGGTTTTTGATTTCAAAAGGGCTGACTTTCAAAAATTAAGGAAATTAGTTAGGGAAGTGGATTGGACTGAAGAATTTATGGGTTTAAAGGTAGAGGAGGCCTGGGATTATTTTAAATTAAAGCTGCAGAAGCTATCGGAAGCCTGCATCCCAAGAAAGGGGAAAAAATTCATAGGCAGGAGTTGTAGACCAAGCTGGATGAGCAAGCATCTTAGAGAGGTAATTAAGAAAAAGCAGAAAGCATATAGGGAGTGGAAGAAGGGAGGGATCAGTAAGGCAAGCTACCTTATTGAGGTCAGAATATGTAGGGATAAAGTGAGACAGGCTAAAAGTCAAGTAGAGTTGGACCTTGCAAAGGGAATTAAAACCAATAGTAAAAGGTTCTATAGTCATATAAATAGGAAGAAAACAAAGAAAGAAGAAGTGGGACCGCTAAAAACTGAGGATGGAGTGGAGGTCAAGGATAATCTAGGCATGGCCCAATATCTAAACAAATACTTTGCCTCAGTCTTTAATAAGACTAAAGAGGATCTTAGGGATAATGGTAGCATGATAAATGGGAATGAGGATATGGAGGTAGACATCACCATATCTGAGGTAGAAGCGAAACTCAAACAGCTTAATGGGACTAAATCGGGGGGCCCAGATAATCTTCATCCAAGAATATTAAAAGAATTGGCACAAGAAATTGCAAGCCCATTAGCAAGAATTTTTAATGAATCTGTAAACTCAGGGGTTGTACCGTATGATTGGAGGATTGCTAACATAGTTCCTATTTTTAAGAAAGGGAAAAAAAGTGATCCAAGTAATTATAGGCCTGTTAGTTTGACATCTGTAGTATGCAAGGTCTTGGAAAAAATTTTGAAGGAGAAGGTAGTTAAGGACATTGAAGTCAATGGTAAATGGGACAAAATACAACATGGTTTTACAAAAGGTAGATCGTGCCAAACCAACCTGATCTCCTTCTTTGAGAAAGTAACAGATTTTTTAGATAAAGGAAACGCAGTGGATCTAATTTACTTAGATTTTAGTAAGGCGTTTGATACGGTGCCACATGGGGAATTATTAGTTAAATTGGATAAGATGGGCATCAATAGGAATATTGAAAGGTGGATAGGGAATTGGTTAAAGGGGAGACTACAACGGGTCCTACTGAAAGGTGAACTGTCAAGTTGGAGGGAGGTTACCAGTGGAGTTCCTCAGGGATCGGTTTTGGGACCAATCTTATTTAATCTTTTTATTACTGACCTGGGCACAAAAAGTGGGAGTGTGCTAATAAAGTTTGCAGATGATACAAAGCTGGGAGGTATTGCTAATTTAGAGAAGGACAGGGATACCCTACAGGAGGATCTGGATGACCTTGTAAACTGGAGTAATAGGAATAGGATGAAATTTAATAGTGAGAAGTGTAAGGTCATGCATTTAGGGATTAATAACAAGAATTTTAGTTATAAGCTAGGGACGCATCAACTAGAAGTAACGGAGGAGGAAAAGGACCTTGGAGTATTGGTTGATCATAGGATGACTATGAGCTGCCAATGTGATATGGCTGTGAAAAAAGCTAATGTCGTCTTGGGATGCATCAGGAGAGGTATTTCCAGTAGGGATAAGGAGGTTTTAGTACCGTTATATAAGGCACTGGTGAGACCTCACCTGGAGTACTGTGTGCAGTTCTGGTCTCCCATGTTTAAGAAGGATGAATTCAAACTGGAACAGGTACAGAGAAGGGCTACTAGGATGATCCGAGGAATGGAAAACTTGTCTTATGAAAGGAGACTCAGGGAGCTTGGCTTGTTTAGCCTAACTAAAAGAAGGCTGAGGGGAGATATGATTGCTCTCTATAAATATATCAGAGGGATAAATACCAGAGAGGGAGAGGAATTATTTAAACTCAGTACCAATGTGGACACAAGAACAAATGGATATAAACTGGCCACTAGGAAATTTAGATTAGAAATTAGACGAAGGTTTCTAACCATCAGAGGAGTGAAGTTTTGGAATAGCCTTCCGAGGGAAGTAGTGGGGGCAAAAGATCTATCTTGCTTTAAGATTAAACTCGATAAGTTTATGGAGGAGATGGTAGGATGGGATAACATGGTTTTGGTAATTAAATATTCATGGTAAATAGGCCCAATGGCCTGTGATGGGTTTTAGATGGGGTAAGATCCAAGTTACCTGGGAAAGAATTTTCTGTAGTATCTGGCTGATGAATCTTGCCCATATGCTCAGGGTTTAGCTGATCGCCATATTTGGGGTCGGGAAGGAATTTTCCTCCAGGGCAGATTGGAAGAGGCCCTGGAGGTTTTTCGCCTTCCTCTGTAGCATGGGGCACGGGTCACTTGCTGGAGGATTCTCTGCTCCTTGAGGTCTTTAAACTACAATTTGAGGACTTCAATAGCACAGATATAGGTGTGAGGTTTTTTTTGTAGGAGTGGTGGGTGAAATTCTGTGGCCTGCGTTGTGCAGGAGGTCAGACTAGATGATCATAATGGTCCCTTCTGACCTAAATATCTATGAATCTATGAATCTATTTTGGAGGAAAGGATTAGAATTCAAAACAACCTTGACAAATTTGAGAAATTGGTCTGAAATCAACCAGATAAAATTCAATTCAGATGAACAAAGTAGTACATTTAGGAAGGAAAAGTCAAATACACAACTACAAAATGGGGAATGACTGGCTAGGAACTGCTGTCATTTGAGGCTGTTAAGAACAGGTTAGATGAACACCTGCTAGGGATGGTCTAGGTTTACTTGGTCCTCCCTCAATGCAGGGGGCTGAACTTGATGACCTCTTGAGGTCCCTTCTCGCCCTACATTCCTGTTAATCTCTGATGTGCTCTAACCCATTCCATTAAGAATTCCCTGAGGGATCCAGTTCCATGTTTTTCTTTGTTGTGGTGTTTTCTTTTAAAAACAAGAATCATGCAAAAATACTTGAGGTGGAAATGAATTTACTGTTATAATTAAAACTCAGTTAATATGTCAGACAACTATGTACTTTGCTCCCAAACATTTTTTAAAGGCCAATTAATATTCTTGTACACTGTTTGATTTTTTTTATTTGAGTACATTAGAAACATCTGAAAGACCTTTTAATCTTATTAAAAAAAATTTCATGCCTGTCTGAGTTACCCCATAAAAATACATTCATGCCCTCCTTGATCTTTTCAGTGTAGCTTAATAACCTCAGATGGTCTCCTTTTGTATCTCTAGTTCTTAACTTTTATAGTTTTTTGTCTTTAACCTGTGTAGAGGAGGTCAAGTAATCATGTAATTCTCTTCATTTCATATCATGTAAGTCATTCATTTCACAGGTTCCTGAAGTTGGTTAATACCCCATAAAGGTAGAGGGGTGTGTGTGTGTGTGTGGTGTGTGTTTTGACATACTGCTATGAGTTACTGCCTCATAAAAGTCCCTGGGTTTAATTTGTTTTATTTAAAGTGTGTTGGATCTCTCTAGTATGTGCTAGCACAAGGTATATTAAAGATGTATTTTAAAATATTTTTCTCATATATATTCCATCATAAAGGACAATGAAATTGCCTAATAATACAGTAAATCAAAAATGTATGAATGCATATGGCAGTCAGTGAATATATATTGCAGGGCTCTCCCCCATCAGTACAATATGCCAGGTTGTTTTATTGTTTCCTCTTTAGTATGTGAGCACAACAGGAGAAGGGATACAGGGGTTCTCAAATGGGGTTGTGACCCCTCCGCGGGTTGCCAAAGGTATTATGTGGGGTGTCGCAAGCTGTCAGCCTCCATCTCCAAACCCCACTTCACCTCCAGCATTTATAATAGTGTTAAATATAAAATATATGTTTTTAAATTATAAGGGTGGGATCACACTCAGAGGCTTGCTATGTGTAAGGGGTCACCAATACAAAAGCTTGAGAACCGCTGGGATAGAAGGACTTCTTAATATTAATAATCAAGAATGTTATGATTTTGTTTTCATTTAATTAAATTTATGCATGAAAATGGACTATCTAGGAGTTGGGTGCAGTGGAGTGTTACAATACTTATGGGAAACTATCTTTGCTATTTTTAAAATGATTCTGTAGAGCCAAGTTTTATTGATTTTTAACTTGTGTGGTTGCTATTTGGAAATGACTAGGGAAAAATGTGTATTATGTTTGTTATTTTGAAACATTCTCAAGGTATTTCCCTTTCTTTCTCTCTCTGGGATTTATGTCGTCCCCATTACTAGGGTATCTGAATGTCTCATAATCTTGTGGCTAAATAGGATGATTGCTTTACTTTACTTTACCGCTTTACTTAGCCATTTTCTCCTTTCCAAAATATCCAAATAATTGAGGGTGACAAGTAGAAGTAGTAGGCAAAGAATAGCTGTACTAAGTGACATGCTCCCAAATGCAGGCCACTTTGCAGGAAAACGTGCAGTTACTACTGTCTCCCACTGCATCTGGTGAGGGACCATCATCCAGTGGCAGCACAGATACTGGTCATGTGGTGCTGCTATGGCTGATGAGAAACACTACAGGGGATCATGGAGAGGGTGGACCTCCACATTGCCATAGGGAATTGGGGTTACGGGTCCCCAAAGCTTTAGTAGACAGGTTTCTATAGGTTTGCAAGTTTCTCTTGATTAATGTGGAGATCAACAAGTATTTCAGACCTAGTCCAGACTCTCAGACTTCTTGATCACTGCTGTTGTAAAAAAAAAAAAAAATCATTCTGTGGTACTGGAAGGATTCTTTCCAACTAAATATCTGGCATTGGATACAGTCAGTACTCATGTCATCTACATTTTGAAAGGGACTGTGCTTCAAGAAATAATAGATTGAAAGCATCTATATAGATAGAGGCACATGAATGACTTTTGGAGCTGAAATGGATGAGGGCAATATGTATTTCATAATTACAAACCTACACTGTAATATAGTTATGAATCTTGTGCCTGTATATCTTTGTTTCATATTGGTTTTTCCCTTCTGGGTGTGTTTTCCTTTCTTTTTTTTTTGGCATTTGCACCACAGCATGTACAAATCAGATATTTTAAAATGAAAAAAGAAAACATGAAAGACATTTTAGCCCTCTTCCATGTTTTGGCAAAAATCTTATTAAAATATGAGATGACCTATTACATTCATTTTCTGAATGTCTTTTTTCCTACAATTGCTTATCAAGCTATTTCTGAGTAAACAGAAACTTCATTCTTTATAATCAGCTCCTTCTCTTAGTTACTAATTAGTTACTACAATCTAATACCTTTGGGCCCAATCGGCTGAGATGCTGAACCTTTATGACAGGTGCTGGGTAGCCTTAAATCTCATTCAGCTCTGTGGGAGTTGAGGGATTCTGGGCACTCTCAGGAAGTGCCACCCAACTTGCAAGATCAGGTGCTGTGGCATCCTACTACCCCAACTATGTGTATGATGATGCAATGCTTTTGCTTAGTATTGAAATCTTTTCACCTATTAGCATCACCTGCACTTGTTATATTTGTAGCATGTACAGAGGTAGTATCATTTCAGGGTAGGGTGCTGGCTTCCTCCAATGCTGACCTTGAGGGAGGGTCCTCAGTGGTGTGTGGCAAGTCTATCAGGAAGGTTTTTTAGTGGCACTCAGTGCAGGCAACCTCCCATCTGCCAGGGGATTGGAGAAAGTCAAGCAAGTCCAAACAGCATGTAGGGAGGGGATAGTGGCCGGTGAGGGAATGTAACCTGGGATTGCACAGATTCAGCCTGTCCTCACTACAGGCACCATCAACAGGGCCATTACTGAGCTCTAGACGGAAATTAAAGGTGACAGGCTCCCAGGGCAACAGAGGAAATATAGACTGCCCTCCCAATAGGGCAATTTCCACACTTCTCAGGATGACACAGGGAGGTGCAACTTTTATCCTGCACTTGGAGATGAATTTAGACCAATATGTATGCAGCACATGTATTATATACAGGCTGTGGCAGGCCTCACTGCTCAATGTTTTATCAAAACCTTGAAACTACTGCAGTCATATGATACTCCTCAGTCTCAGCACTTGAATATACTCACACAATAAGAATCGAAAAGTGAATTTTAAAAATATGGTGGATGCGTGTTTTAAAGATGCCAACAGTAGTATGTATACACATACACATACATACTGCAAGAGACTCCAAATGTTATGACTACTGTTTTGACTTCTTTGGTATTCTGCTCACCTGTCTAGGTTAGTTTCTCCTCTTCTAACCTCAAGTCCTTCCCAGTCTGCTTATTTTTTTTGATAACTTTACACTATAACCACATGTGCAAATTGGAAGGCCTAGTACTGCACTCTGTGACCTATGGAATACAATGATCTACAACATGAATTAATAAGACTCAGATGCAATACTCATTTTGGAGCCTTATCTTATAGTCTTGACATTGTTTCCAGTGCACCTTTGCCTGAACAAGGATTGCAGGGTTGGATCCCAGAGAGGAAAATACCAACTACAGCTCTACTTCCTAGGTACTGGAGGCTATTTTCTTCACTTCTGAAACCTGATCAGAAAGGGAAATATTTAATATTTTACATTAAACTACAGAGAAGGCATAAACAGTAAAATTATGCTCCAGATCCAACTACCTGAAGGTTCATGGATGTTTACATTGTTTCCTTTTACTCATTATAGAGATGGGGCTAACTAAAGTTCTATCCCAAATTAATAGACTACTCCAAAGTTTGGAGATATTAAAACAAGGATTTTGATTCAGATCCATCTCTCCATCAAATATGGACAGCATGGCAATGCTATATTTTTTAAAAGAATACATTCAGTAAGTGTATAGCTATAGATGGCAAGAGAATTGTTGATTTTGGGTTTCAATTTGACTTTGTATGGATATACTACCTATACAGTACCAGCCCACCTAGCAATTACTTCTTCATTGTAAAAACTGGACCCATAAATTTTTGATGTGGTAGGAAGGAGGTTTTGCATTTAAAAACTAACAATTGCTTTAATGAATTTAAAGTGGTTAATGAAAACCATTCATACAAATTCAGTTTCTCAACTGATAGTAGCTAAATGTGGGGGACAAGACTGTTGATGTGAACAATACATCTTGCATGCTGTATATATTGTGTTGTGATGTAGCCTCTCGTCCCAAACAAATAGGCAAAGCAACCTGTCCTCACCCACTACCAAGAATTTCTTATGTGGTGCCAGAAGAAATAAGTTTGATGGTAGGCAATAGCTGTACTATCTGAAGTCTCTTGGTAGAATTTATAAGGCATCTTATGCAAACATTCCAAGGCCCTTGCTATAAAACCAAAAAGCAAAACAGAGCTTGAAATATTCAAGCAGTTTGAAACACACAAGTATTAGAACAAATAGTTGTGCAGTACAAAACCCTAAGCTAGATATGTGCTGTGCTGTAAGAAAATGTTTCCATCAGAAACTGTGGCTAATCTGCTACCAATTGCAATTTATTACTACAATTCTTGATAAGCAAGATAATTCATGCTCGTTCTATTTTATATATATATTACTTGGTGATTTAAAAGGGCAGTTTCACAAAATGGAAAACAATTATGAGCTAAATCAGCTGGGAAGAACTTAATCAGAAATATGATGATTGGGAATTGTTGAAGAGCACTTTACAAGATGCTCCCAAAGTCACAACCGAGGAAGAAGGGTGTATTGGTTAAAACTGACCTGGTTTAGAGGGAAAATGAAGGCAGCTATAAATAATAATAATATAACAACAAAAGTAGAAGAAAAGGGAAGCTAATAATAAACATTGGAACTATTTACTAAGGTTTGTGGTGGATTCTCAATCACTGGAAAATTTTTAAATCAATTGGGTCTTTTTCTAAGAGAGATGCTCTAGGAATTATTTTGGGGAAATTTTGTGGCCTGTGTTATACAGGAGGTCAAACTAGATGATCACAGTGGTCTTTTCTGGCCTCTGAATCGATGAATGTATGAACCGTGGTCACAGTTGGAATCAGAGGAGGTGCTTGAACTGGACACCCTTAGATTTAATGAAGAGAGAAGGGGTTGACAGAAGAAAATTCTCCACTGAAAGTGGAAACCATTCACCTCCACCCAAATCTGAAATATCTTATTTGTTGACTGTCAGGGCATCAGCAAAGCCTACATTATTTATTTGGGCTTGTGGGGAGGAAAAGGCTTGGTGGAACTGGATGTTTGTGGGGAAAGGAAATTTTGCTGGGGTGGGAAGGGGATGATATTGCTTTGTTGCAGGCTGAGTTTTAGGGGCGGTCAGTGGCTTAGTGGTTCCCCCAGTTATGTCAGAGGCACCTAGAACAATGGATAGCTGCCTTTCTTATGTATTTTACTAGAAATCTAAAGAAATAATAGACTCAACATTCACCAACAGTGATGAGTAGTAGCTGGGATGCTGCAATAATTACCTGTTTTTTGATAGATAAAAATGACATTTGAGTGAATTCCAAACTCTTTATTTTTCTCTTTTTTCTCTCTACTGTGTTCACCTTTTCTTCCCATTCTTTTCCCATCTCTCCTTTAAATATGCTTTTTCGGTTACAGTTTTCCTTTAAGCATAAGGAAAAGATTAAAAAATTCCCCACAGTGCCATGTGTCCCACTTTCACTTTTCCCACATCTGCTCCACTCTTTTGTTTCCTCCTTTCCTTTGCCTTTTTGTTTGTGACTAGTGGGGATTTTCTTCTTCTGTTTTTTCCCTCCTGGAATGAGTGTTGCTGAAATCTGTACATTCATTTCCCTTCAAGTGAGCTAGGGTCACCTTTTGGAATGACTAATGAGCTAGTTTCAAGGCAGTATCATTAAGAATTCTATAAGGGAATACATCATTTTAGGAGCCTCCACACAGGGGGTGTCTGTGTGAAGATAGCAGATAACTACTGAGGTAGCAGGATTTACTTTAAGAAATTGTTGGAGGGATGAAAGAAAATACACTCAGAAATGAGACATTAAAAAGGTCCAGTAGAGTAGGGTTTAAATATTGACAGGAATCATTATCAACCGTGTAGGCCAGGGGTGGCCAACCTAGCCTGAGAAGGAGCCAGAATTTACCGATATACATTGCCAAAGAGCCACAGTAATACATCTGCAGACCCCCTTCAGCTCTCCCCTGCCCCCTGCTCCTAGCGCTTCCCCCTCCCTTCCCGCATCTACAGATCAGCTGTTTTGTGGTGTGCAGGAGGCTCTGGGGGAGGGGCGAGGGCATTGCAGGCTCAGGGGAGGGGGTGGGAAGGGGTGGGCTGGAGTGGGGGCAGGGCCTGTAGCAGAGCCAGGGGTTGAGCAGTGAGCACCCTCTGGCACATTGGAAAGTTGGCACATGTAGCTCCAGCCCCAGAGTTGGTGCCTATACAAGGAGCCGCATATTAACTTCTGAAGAGCTGCATGTGGCTCTGGAGCCACAGGCTGGCTGCCCCTGATGTAGGCAGATACCAAATATCTATGCTGCTGAGTATAACAGCAAGTTTGAAGGTGCTCCCTCCCAGAATTCTTCACATGGCTTGGTATTAATGTGGTCATTTGTGGCAAGAAAAACATCAGAATCCTGAACTGAGGTCATTATTTATTGATTTATTTGTATTGCTAGTCTTTAAAAGAGGAAGTGATTTTTTTCACATTTTGGGGCAAATTTAGCGCTGGCATTAACAGGCTCAAGTTCAGTGGGGTGAGTTAAAAAGGGTGAATTTGGCCCATTTAAAATACTTACTTGTAACATTTACATCTGCAAAATAATCAGAGATCTTAAGAGCTTCTTGTATTTAGTTTGTTTTTTTCCAAAACATTTCCGTTCACCTTTAAATGATAAAATGGAATATTCTTAAGGCCATCTGCAGCATATGTCAGACTGAACAATGAAACTGTGCAGGGTAAATGAGTGCAAGAGTTGGCCCATTGTATTCATCAGGAAAAAGGAGGTATATAAGGAAAGGCTGTTTGTATGATATAAAATTAAACACCACCTACTAATATCCTTCTTACTTGCTGAAGTAAAGGCATTGTACAGTATGGAATGGGAGCCATCTAAAATGTTGCTGCCACCTAACTGAGCTATGCGCAATTTGGCGTTTTGACTATCTTACTGTAACTGGTTATATTATGAATCTGTTGTATCAGTACAATTTGAAAAACACAAGATGTATAGAGTTCGTTTTTTAAAAGAGGACATCTGGGCTTTTTAATAAATCGATGGAGTAATGAATACAAAGCTAATACGAATAAAGCATAAAATCAAAACATAGCAGGCAAAACATTTGTGTAGTTTGTCCTTTTTGCTCCTTTTTCCTAACAAACTAATGTTATCTGTCTCTCAGCAAGTGACAAAGTTATCTAGCCATCATGAGGTATGTAGGAAAGAATTTTCCAATGCAATGCAGCCACTTTAGTGGTTGATCGAATAATAGATGGAAAAGAAGTGCTGGGTCTAAGTAGTCCATCATCCTGCTACTGCAGGATTGTTCCTTGCAATATATAATACAGAACTATATCTACTTCAGAATTAAATTATTCTTAACTTCCATCATTTCCTCTGGGAGACTATTACCTAATCTATTAGAACCCATTAGTATGAAATTTACTCTGGTGCTATATTAGGCAAGTTTAAATTTATCCTAGTTCTTCTAGTTATACCTTAGTTGTCCCTATCTCTTCTCTATGCTGAGAATTCAGATATCCGGGTATTATGTTTATTTGGCACTACATTGTGCACAACTTACCCAAGGCAGAGGAAAGAAGTGCAGGCTAGGCAGGGTCCCTTCATCTCTGTCTCTATACAAGCAACTTCATGGTCAGAAGAATTCAAATTTATTTTCCAAACATTTTATACATTTATATAAAAAGTCAAAGTGGCATAACCAATTCATTCTGGACTATCTTGGGCACTGAAAATCTAGCAGCCCATCTTTTCATTGTAAAAGTGTGTTTGGATTCATTTTGTGTTGTTTTGTTTTTTTTCATTCTCCTTGCAGTCTTGAGACTTCGGTGTCATAGTGTTTTTTGCCTGGCATAGCAAGCATTTGGTGGGACTTTTCTCCTTACAAACTTTTCATTTTGCAGGTGCTGAATGATTTTGTGCTGTAATTTTCCGGTGGCTTTTACCAATTATATTCCATATCTTGACTAACGTCTCATTTTCTTGAAGAAGTTGCAAAGGGTTTTTCTACAACAGAATCCAGACAATTACTTTAGCCAAATTACACTACATTATCACTGAAGTGTCAGAAGATGGCAGCCAATTTCTGTTGTTTGATCAGGATATTAAAGATCCTCCTCATTCTATAAGAACAAAAACTCTCAGAAGAGGAAATGAGATGTAATAGTAATTTTCAGATTGCCTGTCAGCCCTAAACACGTTTCTATCCGTCAAGCTGGTGACATAACGATGACTTCTCTAGCATGTGACAGTTAATTTGCATAAGCCATAGCACCAATGCTTTCTTGAGACTTAACAACTTTTCTAAATACTGTATATTATACAAAAATATTTCCTATACTGTAAAACAAAAGTTTTAAAAGATGTATACTGTCATGCAATTTACAGTTTCATTTAAAAAACAAACAAAAGCAAAACTCAAAACAACCTCAAGCCAGACATATCAAACCCGCAAGTAGGGGCAAGGGGGGAAGAGACTCAGGGGTGCACAGCGGGACCACCACAGTCCCAGAGTGCACACCAAGGAGATCTAGTCACACAGAGTATTGGGGTTCTTAGGGATTGGCTTGTTTTGGCCTTGTTTTGAAATTGCATTAGCTTATTTTTTGGCTTACTGTGAAAGTTGGGGTGCTTATTTACCACAGGAAAGTTGGCAACTGTGCCTCAAACCCTCATAAAAAACAAACAAAAAATCTTCAAAATGAAGCCGTGTTTTGGCTCTTCCTTCCATTGTTAGGGTAACAAATACCCAGCAGCTATTTTTATAGAAACTGTTTGCAGGATCAGGGCTAGTGACATTGACGCAGCCATGCCAGAAGTGGACTAGCATGGGGTCTTTCATGTTGACTGGCCAGATTACAAATCCACCATAAAAACATGAAAGTAAGTTTCAGATTTTCAGACATGTGGGCTTGATCCATGTTGGAATTTGATTTAATAGACCTACACCGCAGTCTTCACTCAGACAAAACGTGAATGAGGTCTTGGCCCTCAGGATGGGGACCAGTGAACATAAAAAAACAACAAGGCACTTCTTCCATAAAACACAACATTAGGGCTGGATTCTCCAGTCAGCAGGTGGCATTCACTTAAAGTGACTTTGAACCAGCTGGAGATTCCCAAAGGGGAATTTCTGCCAGCATCAAGATGGTGGAAACTCTTCCTCCTTCTGCCCCATCCCTGGTATAAGGAGGAGAAGGGGGGTGGCAGAGTGGGAAGGGAGTGTGATGGAGCCAAGCTACACTACACATGATCCAGCAGCAGAATTTAGAGTAGCAAGGCCTGCTGTAACTTCCACTGGAGCTGAGAGACCAGGAGATAGGAGGTTGCACCCAGCTCCCTTCGGCAACCACTGTCCACTACATGCATGGTCAGCTCAGACATAGTGGTAAATAAGCATATGGTATCATCTCTTATAGGTAGTGCTTAAAAAACCAAAAAACAAGAACTGCTAAATTCGGCAGTCATAAGCCAGTAATAAAAGCAAAAAAAGTGTAAACCAGTATTACCCTGAACCTTATAGGCTTGCACCAAAGGTATAGGATAACCCAGTAACTGAGTGCAGTAATAACTGTTAAACATCCAAAATACAGCTCTTTCCACAGAGACTCCACGGAACCCACTAGGGACCTTACTATTGCTATGAGTTTTACATGGAATATGCGCAGATGCTATAATGATGGGCAGCAGTATAGAAAAAGGAGCGTCAAAATTTTCCTCACTGTCATTGGATGACAACAAGAAAAAGGTACAAAACTAGCATAGCCAGTCTTAGTTCTACCTGGTGGTGACATCACAAAACAAAATAATAAATAAATAGGGCAGCAGTGCCAAAATTAGCCAGGCCCTAGTGCGCTGAAGTGCTCGCTCCCTTCCTGTCTGTGAGCTCATCTGCAGTGGGGTTGGTCACAGGTTCCCTGGAGCAGAGACACCAATGCAGAAAACAGGCAAGAAACAATCTTTTAAAGTGCTCATTCTTTTTAAAAGATGACTTTTAACTAAAAGCTGGGAGCCCTGCACTAAGCAAACACAAAGCTTTTCTGCTTTTTCCTTTAACTGTTTTTTCACTGGGGAGTGGGAGGGGGAAATGATTTTCCTCTACCAAGCAGGGGTGCGAGTCTGTCGCCTAACATATGCCAGTGTCCGTAAGAAGAGAATTAAGCCCTGCCTATTCAGCTTTTGCTTAATGTAGAAGAGAGAAATGTAGGTGTGGGGCTTGAGCACTGGGCTAAAAGTCCCGTGTCGTGTTCTAATCTTGGCTGTGGCCTGGGTTTGCTATGTAGTCTTGGTTAAGTCTCACTTAATTTCCCTGCCTCTGTCTCCCCACCTGTAGGGCTAATATTATGTATGACTGCTATCCTCCTAGGACTGCTGTGAAAATTAACTACTGTCTGTGAAGTGCTTTGTAAACATAAGTGCTGTAGCATGGGTGGGTAATGCATGGTGGTATGGTATATAAATATATTCGGGTGAAGAAGGCATGAAAATTTTCACAACAGATTAGGCATTTCAAAAAATGCAACCTTTTGTGAAAAATTTCATTTTCAAAAAAGGCCATTTTTGACCAAAAACATCCTCTTCCCCACAAAAAAAAATTTCAGCCTGCTATAGATGGATGCTTATTATTGGTATGGTACCACATAGCTCTTTTTCTGTACTCATGGACCCTCCACACTCTGGTGCCTCAACTTGCACTGTAAAGTTCTCAGTGGTAATAAAAATAACTAACAAATCCTAGAAACCTTTAAAAGTGGACAGAATCTTCCAGAGGGGCCTAAAAGCAGTTAAGGAAGACCACTTCCATGAGCACATAAGCCCCTCTCCTGTACTTGGAGCAGCAGCGATAAGTAAGAGCAATCTCCCACATCCCAGACTCCAGGAGAAAGGCTTTAGCACCAGCGCAAGTTAGATAATTTCAACAAATCGTGGCTTATCAGATGAAGAAAAAGTGATAAGGAAAGTGCTGATGATTCAGCCTTTTTTCTTCAGAGGGAAAAACAATATCTTTCATTTTGAGCTAGAGAGGACAGAGCACTAAAGAAATAAATGAGAGCTAAAACCAGTTCGAGTCTTTGCTGTGAGAGATGAGAAAGTATAGATGAAGCTTTTCCTTTAAGTTCCAGCTCCTGTACAGGTATCGGCAGTAAACATTAAAAATGTGAACAAATCTGTGGCACACTTTAATATGGAAACACCAACGAAGATGAGACACAAATTAGGCAGCAGCTTCCCAACACACCTGACTTGCATCCTTGGCAGACAAGTGAAATACCACAGGGCTTGTGAGGACTGCGGCTGGACAGGAAAAATAAATATTGAGACTGAGCAAGAGGGATCAGGTGATGGTACAGGAGCATGAACATATATGCCCTCCTGTTTCCCTATGTTGTGTAACTCCATTGTGCTTTGTTACAGATAGATGTATATGTGGGGGACCTCTTAGTAAATATTTGTTTAGTTTCCCTCTTCCCCCTAGTCATATGTATCTTTGGTATTCAATACTTGAATTATTTTGCAACAGGAGTTCTAAAAATCTTCATCTTCTGAGTAAGTAAGGGAATGCTGATACAGGAAGTTGAAACATGACTCCCTTCCCACCCCCTCCCCCCACCATGGCCAAGCTAAAATGAAGAAAGAACCCCAGGTCGAGGAAGAAGGATCCTAGAAGAATAGGATGGTATTCACAATATCCAGCAGGGTTATGTTTATTGCTAACTGGGGGGGAAGGGAGAGAGGAAATTACAGGGCAATGCTTTTGTGTATCTGTGCCGGGAATGTGGGCCTCTGCAGTTCACATGCCGGTTATCTTCCAAAAACTGCCATGTCCTCTCAGTCCATGAATGTCACGATATAACATTGTTACATTTCATGTTACATACAGGATAGGTTGTGAGATATCTTGAAGTCATTTGGATTCATTTCACAGCTGTAACACTATGGACTAGAAGTCAAGAATGTGTCATTACGAGTTATTAGGCAGCAGTTAGGAAGTTTCATTCTTGTAGCATCAATCAGTTCTCTAGGCACTCTTTAGTTCTTCCTTGTTTAATTTCATGGAATCAGGAACCAGAATAAATTCTAACAGTACAGTGAATGGGCATACTTTCTTTCATGAATGAAACAGTTTTAGGGAACAAGTAGGATCTGAGCTATGGAAAGAGACAATTTAGCATTAACAATTCAAATAAATTTACATTGATTTGGCCTTTCTTGGCTAGTTACGAGGTAGAATAGTACAAAGTTAGTTTTCAAGTCTGCTTCTTCTTGCTGGACTCATGTTAGGTTTAGGTCCTCAGGTGAGTTGGGGATGTGTGTGGTGTAATTTGAGAATTCTGAGTGAACAGAAATGCAATTTTAATTGGAAACTGTGTTGCCCTGAAGCAACCTGTCTCCAGTGCAACATCCAAGTCTGTACTTGAGCACTCCGCAGCAGAGAAAGGGTCTGGGAAATATTGAGGTTGGTTTCTACCTGCAGTATTTGCATGACAATAAAGGAGGATGAAGAGAGAAAGAAATAGCTTTCATCCATCATCAAAAGTAAAATCTACCCTTCTCAGATGAATTACTGATTTTTCTCTATGATCATCCATCTTAGTAATAGTAGATTCCACGCTGTTGCAGCAACTGTTGCAAGGCTGCTGGATGATTAGCAAGAGCTGTGCCCCTTTGAGTTCCCGAGATTGTGAAAGGTCAAACGAGAGGAGGTTTTGGTATCTCTGGCAATGACATATACAGGGTGAATGGAACATTCAATTTTTGCAAACATTTTAGCAGGACTCTCTTTCTATAGCTCTGCTCGTTAATCTTCACCTAACAGTATTTCTCCCATCCTATATCTTATCTCCTGTTGAAGCCAAGGAGTCTTTGTAATTATGGAGGCACAGTTGCACATAGTCTATTATGAGTGCATCAGAATTTCTGTGCTGAAGTGTCATTTTGTAACACTGAATATATTAATAAAGAATATAACTAAATCATACCCAGGATGTTTTAGAGGTTTTTTTTATAAAGAAGAAGAAAAAAGTGTAATTTATGTTTTAAATCAGTGATTTAAAAACCCATTGTTAAAAATCTATCACAATCAATTTTGAAAGAAGTGTTGCATACTGTATATTTCTATACCAGAGGAAAGGGTGGGGTTTTTCTGTCTGTATCATAGACCTCAAAATTGAGAGTGATGTATTCTTGTGTTAGGGCATTGGGCATTGTGTTAGGGCACAGTTTGGGAATGTGGAATTTCAAGGGACAGTCTTTGCATAGCTACAGAATATCTGCCTCTTCTAGAATTGTTTTGGCAATGAAGTTGTAGCCTTTTCCTTTCCCTTATTTAATCAATCTTTATTTGTATAACAAGCTGAGGTCTTGGGGCTTCATTCTCCCAGCAGAGGAAACAAGTCAGTCTCATTGACTTTAGCTGGAATGATTTATAACATGCTAAGCAACACTTATGTCTTTGGAGCCTTAAAATTCCATCTATCCTGCAGTGGATTTACTACTTCTCGGGGGGAATTTCATTGAAATATAGGTGATTCTCGCGTGTGTGTGTGTCTGTCTCTTTTTTTAAAGTGCTCCTTTCCTGCAAGAAAGGTGGATTTTAAAACTGCAGGCCAATAATCTATAAACAGTAAATGAGTCTTTGTCTTTCTTTCATTCCTATTAGATCACTGGACTTAAGTTACTGTCTTTCCTCCGTCCCCAGTAATGATATGTTCTCCCACTCTAACATGTAGATTTTAATTTCCTGTTGTGGCAGTGATTCTTACTTCACAGCAAGTAAAAACATATTTCTTCTATGGAATAACAGTAACCATGCTAATAATGAATGGAGAAGAAATGTTGCTGCTGTATTGAAAATGTGTGTTTTTGTTTTTAGGAAACTATGAGGAAGACAATAATGCCTTTTGCAGCATGGGTTGTTTCAGATTTTGTCAAGAAGCAGAAGTTAATGCGGCTTTTTAAATATTATGTCTCTATTTAAATGTAAGCTGCTGGCCTGAGCAGATGATCAGTCTTAGTAATATGAGAAATATTTGCCTGTATCTGAATTGACACATAGTAATTGCATGATATTCTTATTCTTATCTATGCATTAGGTTATGGGCCTGAACTCTACAGTTACTTGAGTTATGAAAAGTCTCAGAAAAGTCACAAAAACAAAACCAGATAAAAGTAGTATCACTCAGTTCTTTTACTTTTCTGACCTCTTTTTTTGTTGTTGTTGCTGTTTTATAATGGTCTGATCCTGTTTTTTAGTTATAATTACTAGCTCAATTTGGCAATTTCACCATAGTACCATGGTTCAAAAATTCTATATTTTAAGGTGTCACTGAATATTAATTTCAAATCTTTGGAGCTGTGAATTGGAAAAGATGCCAAGATTAGTCAGTAGTTGAATCTGAGAGTAACTTATTTGCTGGAAGGGAATGAAACGGTACTAGAAGGAGATGTTGTGCATGATGTTAGTTGGCAGGTTCAGATCCAGGTTCTGTCGCTGATGGGCTGTGTAGCTTGTGCAAGTATGTATAGGAATAGACGCTTGTGTAATGGTCGTACCTTGGGCCCTGATACTGCAATGAGCTCTATGATGGAAAGATGGGGTGGGGAAGTCTCAGTATGAGGTAAAACTGCCCAAAGAAGCATTAATTCTCCTCATGAGATCAGTGTTGAGTATCCTTTGGTCAGGTAGAGATGATGTTCCAGGTAAACCCATTTGAGCTTGGCACCCCAAAACTTGCACAACCCAATTGCTATTGTACACCCTTGGAAGGGGGTCCACAGTCTTGGGGAAAGTGTTACACTCGGAGTCGTGGCATTTTCTCTTTCCAAGCATCCCAGCCCCCTCTGCATCTGTCAGGCTTCTATCCCCTCTGCCTGGAGAGATAGAGTGGATAGCCTGGTGCTTCGGCATGACACAGCTTCATCAGATAAATAAAGAAGCTGGTTGAGTTCCTGCTACTCAGCTCTTTTTACAAATTGAGTTGAGTTCTAATATTTTGTTCCTTTAAAAGAAAAAGAATGAAATCATCTTTTGACTGAGCTCATAACAGACACATTCAATATTTGGCAAATGTTTCTGTGCTATCTTAAGTCATTTTTTAAGTGGTGACTATTATTAATGTTATAAACTTCCTGTTGCATTTTAAGTTTCTCAGCTTACATATTTAAGAACTTGAACAGTACCTTCTAAAATATTTTAGGATACTCTTCTCTGTTCTGTCTTGCCACCTCTATTTTTTAATACTAAACTTGTAGTGTACTGAATAGATCTGTCACTCTTTAGCCATTTTAAATGTTTGTGTTTCGTTTTTTGCTAAAATCTGTTTTCATTTTCTGGGCGTTCTTTTTCTTGCATGAAATTAGTAGGGTCTCTGAAGAATTGATTTAAATTTGGATGCAGAGCTTCTCCCTGGCCCCGCTCGCTCTTTCTTTTTTCTTTCTGAGAGCCGGGGGGAAATCAAAATTTCATCTCATGAGATCTAACTCCCATTAAAAAGGGAGCCTGTATCTGTTTGAGATTCCCATGGTTTCACCACTATTGGAATTGGATTAACAATGTGAGACTGAAAAAATGAGAGATCAGACTTTTGTTTCACAGCTCCAAACTCTTTGGAACAAAGTTCTGGAACAAGATCCTGATTATTAGTCCTTAGGATAAAGGCAAGTCAGGGTAGAGTTCTTACCTATGATAATTAGAGCAAAACCCAGCTTATTAGTTCTTTGGAACCAATGTTTTAGTTTAGTCAAAAATGAATTGCATTGCCAGGTTTTATATTTCATTTTCACTTTTATAAAATACTTTTTGTTTAACATTTTCAAGATATAAGTACAGTTTGAGGAAAAGTTCAAAGTCTAACCTAAGTTAAGTCTTGCTGTTCTTGCTGACGCTGTAGCTCTAAGCCAGCTCTTCCCTTGCATCCACCCATGTTCGGGTGGTTGTCATGTTCTTTGGTCATAAGACACTGGGATGCATATTTTGTATTTAAAATGAGATAACCATTACAATTTTCCTTTTCTGTTTGGGTTTTTGATTCCTGTCGGCCCTCATGGCAACTTTGGGTCATGCTGCAGTCTTTGAAGGTTAAATTTTATTTGCTTGTTCATACAGTGTGTAGGTGTATGCATCTTCCAGAACCATAAGAGAACTTGCCAGTGGGATTGTAATGGTTAGTAGAAGAGTCAGCCTCTGCTTGATCCCTCTTGCAGTGATTAAGATTCTGGCTTGTGGTACAAACCTAGCATCCTGACCTGGGTAGTCCAGATGGTTAAACTGTCTGTGTGGGTGCCTGGATCGTGTGGTCTGTGAAATAGGACAAAGGGTGGCTTAGGGTCAGGGGGATTGACCATAGCTACCTTTTGCAGCAAATAATACATTTCCTCCTCTGTTGTTTTATTATTGGTTGATGTTTTTCAATTTAGTTAATACAGTTGTGACCTTTTCACTATTAAGACTCCACTGGAGTGTAGTGTCTTTCGGGGGAGGTGGTCTGGCCAGTATGTGTCATGTTATATTGAAATATTCTAATGTTGCCAAATTCATAAGTGGAATTACACCAAAGATTAATTTGGTCCATAGTCTTTGATGCATTCCAAGCTAATCAATCTTTCTTGGGTCTCCAGCTGTGAATACCTGATCAAATGATTTAAGCACCCAGTGGAAATCCTCTTCAAGAGGTTGCTTTTTAACAAACAAGAATATAATTTCAGCACATACTATCCATATCATTTTGTGCAAAATGAAAGAAAACAATGTTGTCAAATGTATATTTGCACAGCCACTATTTTAAAAAATACTATCTGCATGAAGTCAGAGTGCAACTGCAAGTGGACCTACAACGAATTTAAAATTAAGAATCTTGTACTGTCTCCTTTGTGAATTCTATATCAGTGCTTTTGGGATTTGGACAAGCTCTTTATCAATGAAAACTGTTAAGAAGATGCAACATGTCAAATATTTGAAATTATATCCATCCTTTGATGAGCATTCAGGTCCACACAAAAATAGTTTAAGTCTCCCATCCCTTAGTGGAACTGTGTAGCTTTACTGAGGTGAGTAATCATATTTGCTTCATTGGGACTACTCATGTGAGTAAAATTATGCCCATACAACTTTTTTTTCTTTTTTTTTAGAATAAGGATTTTAATAATATTTCAAGAAATATTTGTGGAGATGTATTTGGCTTTTAGGGGATGTAATAATAACCCTTTCAAAGTGCTGTACAAACACTAATTAACTTTGATAACATTCCTGAAATGTAGGTAAGTATTATTGTGCCCTATTTTTCAGAAGACAAATCTGAGACAGAGGGGTAAGTAGACTAACTGGAGCCATAGATTATGTCAGTGAGAGAACAGGGATTAGAATTCAGAACTTCTGGAGTCCCAACTATGCTGTCTCCCCATAGACACAAATGCAGTAATTTTAAAATTTCTCTAGGCAACTATCAAAGCATGCAAAGAACTTGTATATCTTCAAGAAGATTTCAGCACATTCCGTATGAAGATAGAGCAGGATTCACTTTTAAGACTGTTATTTACGCATTCAACCCCATATTCTGTGTTTCTACTACAGAACCCAATGTGTTGTCAGAAGTTTTGCATTTGGAATGAGGGAAGAATATGTAATAGAGATTTGCAATGCAGATCAGTGAGGAGAATTTTTCCCTTGCTCTTTTGGTGGTGGAGTAGCTGCAGAGTCTTCTTCACAGTACATTGGATACAAAATAGGGATTTGGAGGAGGTAAGATGTGTCTTCAGCCCTATGTCTTTTTGATTGAGAGAGTTAATATCTTATATTTTGTGGATATGCCACAAAATAAGACAACTAGCAAACAGTTTTGTGAAACATCATCAGTCTAGCCCGGGGTGGGCGAACTGTTTGGGCCGAGGGCCACATCTGGTTGGGGAAATTGTATGCAGGGCCGGGGCAGTGGGGGTTGGGGTGCTGGAGGGAGTGCAGGGTGTGTGGGGTGATGCGGTGTGCAGGAACAGGCTCAGGGCAAGGGATTGGGGCAGGGGAGGGGTGCAGGGTGCATAAGGGGGCTCAGGGAAGGGGATTGGGGTGCAGGAGGGGTGCAGAGTGCAGGAGGGGGCTCAGGGCAGGGGTGCAGGAGGGGTGTGGACTGCGGGAGGGAGCTCAGGGCAGGGAGTTGGAGTGCAGGAGGGATGCGAGGTGCGGCAGGAGGTTGGAGTGCACATGGGTGTGGGGTGCGGCAGGGGGATCAGGGCAGTGGGTTGGGGTGCAGGGTGCAGCAGTGGGCTCAGGGCATGGAGTTGGGGTGCAGGAGGCGGGCTTACCTAAAGCGGCTGTGGGGTGGCAGCAGTGTACACCGGGGTCAGGGCAGGCTCCCTGCCTGCCCTGGCCCCACGCCACACTGCTCCGGGAAGTGGCTGGAACCATATCCCTGCACTGTTCCTAGGTGGGGGTGGGGGTGGGGTCACAGGGCTCCACGCGCTGCCCTTGCCGCGCCTCCAGGTACCTCCTCGGAAGCTCCCATTGGCCGCGGTTCCCCGTTCCCGGCCAATGGGAGCTGCGGGGGGCAGTGCCTGGAGGCAACGGCAATGCACGGAGCCCTCTGCCCCCCCGCACCACAGGGACATGGTGCCGGCCGCTTCTCAGAGAGGCGCAGGGCATGCGGCACCACGAGGGGCAATCTCGCGGGCCGGATCCAAAGCCCTGAGGGGCTGGATCCGGCGCGCGGGCCGTAGTTTGCCCACCCCTGGGCCAGCCAGTCACATTGCAGAATTATGCCAAATTACAAAGGAATACTAAACATTTCTTGGGCATACCTGAAGATAAGTTGTACCTTATTGTCTTCATTTGAGCCATGTGGTCATCCATGTACGATGGAATACAGGTAAAAGGTAACTGAATGCTCTGATCCCTGTTTCTCAGTTACTACCCCCTGCATCTTCAGGGGCTTTCAGATTTACGCCAACGTGGGTGGATGATCCAGCTCCCCAAATTAAGATGGCAAGAGACAACCTGTTTATGAACCTGTTTAATCCAGCTCTTTGAGAGAGCCACCATTCTGGTACATTTCTGTAGCTGTTTTGATGACTTCTTTCACTCTCATTCTTGCCCATATTCATCTGGTTTAGCAACAGCAAACTATGAAAATAGGGAAAAAAGGCTTTCAGCCATGTGTTAACTTGTAAGTCCTTTAGGAAACATTTTTATATAGAGATAAGTTGCTATTAAAAACACCTGACCTACTATGATACCACACAGACACCAGAAGTAGTACACTAAAGCAGTGTGGGTTGGTTAATACAATATATAGATGGCCCCTCCCTGCCTCTCCTGCTAAAAAGAAAATAAACTGAAAAGCAAGGGACAACCTTCTTTTTAAAATGGGAATTTTGAGAGAGAATGATAGCGAGATTGTTAAGCTAAAGCTTCAGTCTATTCCTAAACTCTCTATAATGTTTTCTAGGTTTACTCAGTGAGTGAAAGGTAAGAGACATGAGATGCACTCAATGCAAGACTCATGAGTAATATAGAAATGGATTGATTTTTTTTGAGGTGACAAGTATCTCCATCTCAGTTCCAGTGGTGCCTAAATTTCTTCTGTGTGGTTCAGAAAATAGAGATACAGAGTAGTGTTCTAAATTAATCTCTGATATTGATGGAAAGGGACAGCGCTGGTGGCACAAACAGATTGTCCATATCTTTCTCTGATTCCTTAAAGAGATTTGGGTTTGGGTGACTTGAACAGTTATTTAGATGCTACAAAGTATACTTCTAAACATGCCTCTTCCTACATTATTTATGTTACATTTGGGACCAAGTTGTGAATCTCTTCCTCAAAATAGCAAACAGTTATTCATATGAGCAGTCCCACTGATACCAAAGGACTATATTTATCAGAGTGAGTAAGGATCACACAAAAGGGCAAGTGCCTATTGCAAACTTTATGCAAATAGGCCTTTGTCTGGCAAGCTAGGAGAAAAGGGGTGTTGCTCCTTGAACGGCTCCTTTGCAGCAGGGTGCGAAGAGGAGGGTGTGACACTGGCAGACTAGGTGGCACCTCATGCCAAACCCTCTGGGTCCCAATGAACATTGACAACTGCATAGCTGGAAACCAGTCTGGCTTGCCTATGTGTTCTGTTAAAATAGATATTAGAGTTATAAGAATGTGTTTAGTGTTTAGACTTTATCAAATGCTTGTAGGATGCTGCATGTGTTAATGTTACTTATAATATCTATATCCCTTGTTATAAGGTAATATTTAAGTGTTGTGTCTCTAACTATAAAAATGGTTGCTAAAACTCTAAAACCACACAGTCAGGAGAGAAGCCTTACCAAGTGTGAAATACTGGTATACCAAAAACATGTCCTCTCCTCTCCAACAAAAGAAGGCCTATAGACATCAGACAAGTCATTGTGAAACATCACTGGACAAAAGACTTCGTTGATTGCTTTCCCACACCCATGAAATGGTGATGTACACAAACCCTTGTCCCATCAATTTGAGCTCAGGGGGAAGTGGATAAAAATTCCTGTCAAGAAAAATTATCACTATGCTGCTTGGAATTTGGGGAGAGCAATATTTCTAAGCATAAGCAAGGGATCCCCAAGCTGCTTGGCATGGGTTAGCTCTAGAGGACATAGCAAGCTTGCATGCAGCAATAGTTTCTATTACTGTCAACACCCATTTTTTCATGTTCTCTGCATATATATCTATATCTATATATCTATATCTTCCTACTGTATTTTCCACTGCATTCATCCGATGAAGTGGGTTTTAGCTCACGAAAGCTTATGCCCAGATAAATTTGTTAGTCTCTAAGGTGCCACAAGTATGCCTCGTTTTTTTTTGCTGATACAGACTAACACGGCTACCACTCTGAAACCTGTCATTTGTGCGTGTATGTTTACCTGCCTTAACCCTGTCAATTACTCATTTTTCTTAGTTAATCTTTAGTTCATTTATTATAGGATTGGCTACAAGCATTCTCTTTGATATAGGATCTAAGGGTGTGATTGCCCTGGTGTAAGTGACTAGTCTTTTGGGAATGGGAGTAACCTGAGTATTATTGGGATTGGTGTAAGGGGCCATCTATCACAAAGGCAAGCTAGCCTACTCGGTAGGATAGATCAGAGTACCCAAGGGTACTCTCTGTGACTCCATGTTAAGGGTGCTGTAGTCCTTGAGGAGTTTATACTTGATACTTGATTGGTGAAATCTAAGTACAGAACACACAACCAGTTTGGGATTTGTGCCCTGTTTCTTAAGTCTGCCTGAAGTTGGCACTCCTGGTCATGAGCCACTCTAGGCAGCTTGACTCATGTGTTTTTGGAGTGACAACATGGTGGTGGTACATGTTATTGGTCGCCATTCCTCCATATCTGATGGTTATGAGATTGGTAAGGGCATTTGTATTACATATAACATGTTTCTCTGCCAAGCATGTGCCTGGGATGGATAATAGCATAACCTGCATGGTCTCAATTTCAGATGGACAGATTTTGGAACCTGGCACTGGGACCAGCAAAGAACCAGAGTGGATGCTGATAGCACTCTGGAATGTTGGCATATGATGGCTCGAGGCATAGTACAGAGATCAATTGTGCTACAACCCTTTTGGGCCTATGACAGGAGTTTTAATGACTTTGTGCTATTTCAGAGGAGGGGAAGCCTGATCCTGCCTATTCCAGAAGAGCAGACACTACATTACATGATGTCTCTGGCAATATCTACAGTCTCCGGTCACCTCTTTGGTCTTATGTTTGCCAGTAGGTTTAGGGATTACCCAGATCCTTGTAGCGGGTTTTTAGTCTGGAGGTTTTTAGTGGGATGGTCTTGGGACGTGGGCCCTAGAGAAGATCCATGTCATCGCATCACTGTACAATGCTCAGAGATTTAGTGCAAATTCTCAGTCAACTATGCAGACGTGGACAGGAGGCAGCCATGTTCAAGGCTACATTCCTAGTAGCATTTTTGGAGCTTTTAGAGTCAGTGAACTAGGGCCTGGGTCATTTGGGGATACTTTGGGAAGGGCTTAGGAGTAGAGGGATTTACAATGGGAAGAGTAAATAGTCATCTTAATCCTGAGGCTCTTGAAAACTAACTGGAGGATGGGGCACAAGATGAGTCCATAGTGCTACAGGAGTTGGGATGAGGCAAGGATTTACCTTGTAAAGGCATTAAGGATTTATACAGCAATGGGACCAGTTGGACAATGAAGAATTAATCTTTCATCTGCCTGAAGCATCTTGGCTACTGATAGCCTCTCATTGGAAAAAGAAAAATAGTCTAACTCTAGAGCAATGTTTCAAAACAATATGGAATGTTCTTGGTTATGGGGGGAAAAAGCACCAATTATGTACCCAGCAAAATAGACAGAGGACAAATAGATTATCTATGGTTACCATTTATTCAATACTCAAAGTACATTAATCTGAGTGGGCAGGAAAAAGCACATCTGTCCAATTTTTTTGAATATTAACATTTGATAGACATGTCTGGTCTGTTAAATGTGTAATCAGAGATTTCACTCAATAAAATTACTAGAAATGACATCATGGGTGTTGTAATGATGCTCACTCTGTAATATGATAACACACTGTTCAACAAAGAGGTCCAATGACAATATTACTGTCTGTCTTTTTAAACAAAACTTGCTGTTGTAATGATTGTTTTGTTATTTGATATTCTGATATTTACATGGCAAGGATTTGTAAGCTTGTTAAAGCTTTCTAAATAAATAGTTAAGATTCACTGAGGGAGAAATTTTCATTCTCGGCATCCATCCATCTCATTCTATGCTCTTGAGGATTACAATATTACCATAGACTCTCAAGGAAAGTTATCTTCTGTTTTCATTAGATAGATTCTATAATTTACAGTTTAAAGTGTTACTGTTTTCTGAAATGTACCTCATTTTTTCCCTACGTGTATCTATTGAATTATCCATTTTGCACTCAGCAAAAATTAAAAGAGGAACAGTAATGGAAACAATAGGGAAAACTGATGAGGGGGAAAAACGTGGGACACTGGGAAGAAAAAACGGGCTAGAGTTATTGTCCTACCCGCTACTGATAATTTTCTGAATTTGTGATACTGCCTGTGTTCACCTCCCAAACAGGCCCTCTCCATGTGGAGGGAACTTTCTTTGGAAAGTCTTCACCACCAGTCTCCAAGTCCGAGCTTGTCTTGACATAACTGCTCCTTTCTGTGATTCTTCATTATACAGATTCTTAACTTTCCCCCAAGGTTCAGTCATAACATGATGGATAAGCGATACTCTTTCTTAATGGTGCCTCTTCAATGCCTATTTGTGCTCTACATTTCATTGCTTCTTTGGAACTATTGCAGCCTATTGGTTAGTAGTAATCTTTTAAGACTTGTATATAGTTTCAAATTATACATTTGCCACCAAACCCTGGTAAGTATTTACCCCAAAATGTAATATCTCCCCTTGTTTATCAATTCATACTATCCAGTTCTACCCTCACATAAACACATATGACTCCCATTTATTTCTTTTGGCCTTCTATATTTATCATGGGCAGAATTTTGCCTTAATACATGTCTGTGAAAGTGCCCTTCATTTCCTCCTTTAAAAAATCACTGTTGAATGGTGTTAATTTTGTTGCTTTACAAAAACTGAGAAAAGCAAAGTATGTGACCTCAGAGTGGATAGTTTATCCTTAGATATTGAATACATGCTGATGTATCTGGGTAAAGGGCAGGTTAAGGTTTTGAATTTTACTGGATGCTGTTGTTTTGTGTCACAGTCCTGATGCCATGTAACTTCTTATAACAGTTGAAGATTGTTTCCTTTAAAACTCACTTAGAATTCCCTGTGGACAGGATTGGGCCCAAAGACGCAGCAGAATAATGTCTTTTCTGAAGTATATGCCCAGGATTTTGAATAAAATGAGGACATCAGGGTCAGTTGGAGTGGCACTATAACAGTTACCATGGCAACCTTCTTTATCCCATGTTACATATGGTTAGTCAGAGACTCAGATCTCACATCTGTGAGATGACATCTCTCTTTATCTTCCTCCTTTTTAAGAAGTATCCAGGACAGAATCACCTTCATAATCACTTTATTAATTCAGCTCTATGTATAAATGCAGCTACTCCCAGGATTAAAAAACAGCAATATTTATTATTTTAATTCTAGTTTAGAGAGAATTTATAAAACACCTTTCATAAAAGTGTACTCTTGTTTGTTCCTCTAGGTATCTATGTAGCTGAAATACTAGCTTTTTGCATCTGTGTCCTAAAATGTTATTTCTTTATATATAATAGATTTTGATTCTCCTGTCTGTGTTACAGATATGTGTAAACCTTTTGCAAGTTGACTAATACAGATTTCACTGCCCTTCTTCTCATGGGCTAAAGCCTGCCTGCAAATTTTGACAGCCTGCCCTTCCCCACTTTAGACAGTTGTAATTGTGGTTTGGAGAATGAGTCTTTAAAATATTGGTTTATTCCAATGTAATTAATTTCCAACATTAGCTCTGTTCCAGAATTGGTTTTGGTTGTGCTCTTCTTATGAGGAGTTATTTGCTTTATATAATTGTAGATTTTTAGTTGCCTTGGTAACATAATGCGATTTTTTAAATTTAGAAACTACTTTGTTTTCTCTCTTTGCTCTTGTCTGTTAAGGAGACAAGTTGTTTGCTATTAAATAAAACTTGGAGGGAGAGGGGGGAGGGTGTGTGTGTATAATAATATAGTGGGTAAAATGTCAAGAGTAGTTCTTTCTTTCACCTTCATCTTCTAAGAGAAATGATTGGCAGCACCAGGAAGTGAACTCCTCTGTTCACAGGTTCTATAATAATACGCTTTTTTGTGCTTCCACCTATTGTCAATAGGTATTTCTCAACCCTGCTTGAAAAGAGGGAGCTACAGTCAACAGAAACCCTTACTTTACATATTCCCTCCAGACCAGGTAATACTTCAGCTCCAAAAATAGAGAACTCCTATTGCTAACACCTGTAGCAGGTCTCATATCCTCTCTGTGGGCCAGCCACTGGAGGGTGACATTACTTACTCAGATACACACAAAACAAACATATATTACATAAAATGGCTGTTCTTTAGAATCATGAAGTTGTTCAAGGGTTAACATGGTGTAGTAGAACTCCTGTGTTCTAATTATAGCTCTGCCACTGATTGCTCTCTAGCCTTGGAAAGGTTACTTACACTTTCTTACTATTTGTTAAACGCCAATAGTGTGTGAAGTCCTCTACTCAACATAAAAAAAGTCAGTCCCTGTCTGTGGTATAATCACCCTGATCCACAAGGCAGCAGGGTCATGTGACCTACATCAGAGGGGTAGCCCTTCTCTGCAGGGCAGTGAGGCCTAGCAGCCAGAGTCAATAGTGATACCTTAGGTTCGCAAGGCAGTAAGGCCTAGAGGCCAGAGTCAATAGAGTTGTACTCGGGGTAGGGCTGTATGGCCTAGTGGCCAGTTGAGGTGTGTGGGCTGCCACCTGAGGGGGGTAGGGGCAGTGGCACCCAGGTAGGGGGACCTAGGCCCTCCCTGCTCCACTGGGTCCCAGCCTCTGCATTCACTGATGCCTACTGTTAATCAGACACAGGTATGTTTCATTACTTACAATATTCTTAACTTTTATTGTGTTAAACTATAGTAAACATTGGTAAATTATAATAAATGTCTTTTTGTTTTAAGTGAAATCTTCTGAACACATAGATTTCTTCTGAATACATAGCCTAGGGCCCTGTCAGTGGCAAGTGCGTCCGCAACTGGGTCAGCAGGGATCCATCCGCAACATGCTGACCATCATCGGGACAATGGCTAGTCCCCCTCCCTCCCTGGGCTACTTCCTACTATGTTACTCCTGGTGGCGGTCTGTGCATCTCTGGGTTCCTCGGCCAGTGCAACTCCCTGTAGCTCAGACCTCCCTGGGGCATCCAGGTAGCTGAGTGTCTGCTTGGATCTCAGAGCCTCTGGCTTCAGTGGTTCCTGGGCAGGAGCTGGCAAGGAGAGTCCTTCCTCTCAGGTGGTCAGCCCAGACTGAGCTGAGCTGCTCCCTCTTATACTGGTGCAACCACCTGGAGCATGCCCAGTAGGGATGTGGGGGCGTGTCTTCCTCTGCTCACAGTGAGGAGTTAAGCCTTCCCCTTCTAATGCTGGGTGAGTTCAGCCCGTCACACTGCCCCAAAAAGTTTAAGGCCCCATTTCAGCAAAGCACTGAAGTACCTCCTTAATTTGACTTCAGTAGGATTCAAACATCTGCTTACATTTGAACATATGTTTAAGGTGCCTTGCTAAATGCGGCATTAAAGTCTAACCATCTCCCCAGTTTCCCATATGCAGAATGAGTATAATGGTAGTCATTTACATATCCTATTTGAGTGCTGTGAGAATTAATTAGTTAATTTTTTGTATAGGGCTTTTTACAAATAAAAAAGTAAAACACAGTGAAAGCAATGAACAGCAATATTATGCTAGATCCAAGAGCTAAGACTAGAAGAGCAATTCCTCCTCCACATTTTCTCCATAATTTTCAGTCTACATGTATAATACTGTTTTACCAGATTTTGTCAAACTTAATGACACAGCCTGTACTATTAGATCAGATACTGCATATCTGCTAGATAGGCAGGTAGATCATAGTAAGAAATATGGATCTCTTGGCCCAATTTTCAAAAGTTCTAGGGAAAGATTTATAACAGCAGTTGAGTAGGAATTGGGCACCTTTAACTGCCTTTGAAAAATCTCCCCCTTAATGGGAAATTGTGTATGCATTTGCACTCGCATAACTGCATACAACAGTGAGAGACTAATGTACACAACTGAGAAGCATCTAACTGGTCATTTGTGTGCACAAATACACAATTAGCCCATGCAGTCATTAACGTTTATGTAGATTAGGCATGCAAATGAATATACATTTCACACAGACATTTACATTCTTAAATTTTTCAATCCTTGCACCTCCCTATTTTTTCACACCATAGGCACCCAAGACACATTTGTACTAGTGAGAGGAGATAGTTACAAATGGGTAACAGCAGAATGGAAAGTGAGGCAGAAAAGAACTTCATACTAACAGAGATGGATTGCTGATTTGAGAGCTGCTGATGTGAGCAGTGCTAGGCTACCACGTTTTAATGACTAACTATCCAGCAACTCAAAATAGCTTCTCTTTGATAGTTTGGGGGCCTTCTAAATGTGTGTGGTGACAAAGAGGTATAGATGACAGAAAGAAAATAATTTGTTAGATTTTTTTTATGGGAATACAAAAGCAAAATAATTTCTGAGGAACGTGAGAATTTCCTTTTATCTTGACATTTTGCCATTGTAGGTTTATTAGAGATTTAAATCCCAGACTATTGCTGTAGCTTTGCAGCCTTTGATTAAAACAACACATTCCCTTGGAGACAAAGGTGGTGTTTTATATTACATAATATTAGGAGTTTGGTACCTTTTTTCAGATTATATATAAATCAGACAGCAAAAAAAGGAATATAAAATATTGATGTAACAGCTACAAAAGTAGGTTTTACAGATTATTTTTTTAAATGAAATTGAAACTCAAGAATACTCAAATGCTTTAGAAAAGTGGACTCTAGAACTGTCCAGATACCTCAATTCGCCTCTTGTTCCAAAGACACAAATGTCCCTTTGGTGTACAGTTTTTTCAGGTATCTCCATATCTGGGGGGAGAGTGGAAGCCACAGCAGTGCACTAGCATGTGGCACTGCAGACTGCACTGTCAGTGAGGAAGGTCCCTCAGCTGCAGCTGTGGCCTTGACAGCGAGTTTGAAGAGTCAGAGGCAGCGCTGGGAATGTCCAAGCCTGTGGGTGGAGGTAGTTCATGCCTGGCCTGGCAGGGCACCATGTGGGTCAGTGAGATGTTCATCACCCCGGAGGAGGTTCTCACTGCTCACTAGGACATTTGAGAGGAGATCAGAAAGTAATTCAGATCCTGGAACAAACGGCTCAGGAGATCTTAATTCTGCTGCAGGGGGTTGACCAGGGAGCTGGATTTCAGTACAGCAAGTCACTTGTATTTGGTAGGATTAACATACTAAGCACTGTTCCCACAGCTGGAAAAGAGCCTCTGTCCCAAAGTGCTTCTGTTTTAAGGGTACAGAAAGGTTAGCAATAACTCTCGTGGGATATTTTGTGGAGGATGCTGCATCATTGGAGCAGCTGTAGCAACGGGAGATGAAGGAGATAGAACTGCAGCTCTACGGTGTTTTTCTTCAGGCATAGTGGAGAGTCCATCCTGGAGCAGAGGTCTTCATTCCTAGGGATTACCTGATTTATGGTAATCCCTATCTTCGAGCCTATAGTATCATCATTGAATAATAATATGTTAGTTGCTTTGAAGGCCATTTACCTCTGTCAGGATCCCCCTATTTTAATGAATATGTATGGGTAGAGTTGGAATCTCTTATTGAGTTTCCAGTCTCTTATTGGAAATTATCCAACAGTAAATTTTATTTTTAGGTGATTTCAATGCTTGGTTGGGCACAGAAGATAAAGAATTTCCAAACTGTCAAATGGTACATTTAATGATGGGTTGTTTGTCCTTCTCCCAAGATATTATAAAGATAAAGTAATAAATTCAACAGGCCAGATACTTGCAATTTTGGACAGATTCAGGATGGGAGTTTTAATTGGTAGTGGTGGCATTGACATGGCAAATCACTTCACCTTGCGAGCAGAGCACAATTGACTACATTACAATTCTAATTTTAAGTTGGCCTTGTTTTTCTAACTTTTCAGTGGCCCTTAAATCTGAGAGTGACCACCAACCCCCACAGATTAATTTTTGTCCTCTGGCCTCATTATGTCAGTTGATCCCTGTTGGACAGTATTTCATCTCTAATTTTGAAGCCTTATATACAACGTGATGTAAATGTTTGAGGCTAAGCTATGCACTCCAATTGTGTATGGAGCAGAAATAAGGGAATGGAATGATCCCATAGGACTGGAAGTGACTCAAAACAAGTTTTCTTGGGAAGGACCTTGGTCTCCCAAACAATACTGCAGCCACCCTTCTTAGAGCTGAGACAGATATGAATTCTATTCTGTCCATAGTACAACACCATAGTATTAACTTTTGGCTTTGTATTCATATTATGCACTCACTGTGTTTGCCAGTGTTTTGCTTAGAGGAACAGTTAAGCAGGACTTTCTCACATACATTTCCTTTGTTAGAATATATTCAATATTCTTTGCATTCTCTAGCTTTTCAGAATCGGAAATGATTAGATTTAAGTTTAAAAATGTGAAATTCCTGATCAAGTTGAGAACAGAGGATATTAATAAGCAACTGGATATGACCGTTTTTTCTATTGCAAATATGTCATCTTAGTTCCCCCTTGTTAAAAAGACTTGTCGGTATGCCAGATATTTAGACACTGGGTGATAACACCCATAGGAGGGCCTTTAGAGGGCTCCATTTTCAATCCATTCAGGCAGTTTAGATTGAAGAAATGTATTGAGAAATGTAACAGCCTCTTTCCATGTTGCTTAGGGCAGGTGGAAGACCTACTCTGTTATTGATTATACTGTAATTTGTATTGCCGCTTGAGATAAAATGGTTTTTCAGTTTTGTCCTGGATGGCCTTTTCCACAGCCTCTCAAAAAAACCCTATTTGTTATGATCTGACAATGTATCTGTGATCCAAGCGGCTGCCTTGTTTGCATGGTCAGCCACAAAAATAAGGAAAAGGCAAGTGGCACAGGGCTCATATATGGGTTATTGGTGTGGGTTCTTTTTAATCTTCGTAAAATAGTGCAATACTTATAAATAATCATGGATGTAGCTTGCAGTTTTATTGTAATACCTTTTTTTGCGCCAAAGGCTAAGTTGCTAGTAATAAACTATACTATTCTATCTCCATATCTGATCTTAGTCAAGGCAGGTGACAACTGACACATTAGGGGTCTGATTCTACAATCCTTGAGCAGTCAATCTAAGTACATGTGGGCATTGACTACATATATTTAACCTCAAAACATTACATAAATCTGTGTATCTAAGAGGAGGATGGATAATGTAGATGTTTTCCATTCCAATATACTAGTTCCCCACAGGCCAGATCCTGATTTCATTCAAGTGAGCGGAAAAAAGTCCCATTTGGTTTCACTGGGATCATATTTTGACCTACACGTTGTACAGCTGGGAATGCCTATTGCTGGTATGTTAGTAATGCTTTACAACTCTAGCAGATGCTCTGCTGGTTATGGAGCTAAATAGTCTTCTTCCTTATTAATTAAAGTTTGGAATGATAGTAAACGACTTGCCTTTCTGGCAAGGAACAGGAACCAAGCCCCTCACAGTTTGTGTATTTAGGGCCTGATCCAAAGTCTACTGAAGTCAATGGTAGTCTTTTGATTAACTTTAGTTGGCTTTGATTCAGGCTCTTAATGCTTCCTCCCCCAAGTCAGGAGGATTATATTTTCCCAATAGACACATAATAAAGACTGCATATTAAAAGTGATAAAAGGTGTTGTTAACCAATGAGAAATTCAAACTCTTATAGAGGAGAAACCAGAATCTTTTACAAAATGTCCACTAAGTCAAAATGATCCTGCTGGCATCACTAGTATCTACAGTAGTCAAGCCAAGCATACATTAAAAAATAACCGTGGGAAAGCACAATTCTGTAATAATCATCAGATATATCAAAAGACTACCACTGTAACAGGTAAAACTGTGGTTACTGCCAAAGTCTACAAGAAGCACTTCAAATGGCCTGGTCTGATCTTGTGGTAAGAAGTACTACCTTGAACTAATTTTGCATTCTTTACAATGCCACTTTTTCCCACTTAATGAAAGCAAGACTTGAGACAGGGTGAAAGCTAACCATATTCATGTAACCATATGCAGACAAGTAGGCAGACAATTTATTATGCGAGTGTTGCAACTCAGTTTAGTTTGGTAGATTTAAAAAAAAAATTGTCAAGGGCACACAGAGCAATGCATGGGCTGCTCTTTTATTACATTGTGTATAAATCTAAATACATTAACTCACTGGGTGTCATTCCAAAAAAGCATCTGTCTCAGGAACTGGCAGTGACTCTAGAAACAAGCTGCCAGCTTGCTTTTTGCATCTGTGTATTTTACAAAGATCACCTATCAGCCAGAACACTATCCAAGGTTTATCTGTGAGTATTTTTATTTTTCAAGGTCTTTCTTTGGTTTCATTATTACTGACAGTCATGTCCATGTTGTAAGGCCCCGGGAGTATAAACTCACACTTATGGATACATGATATTCTTTAGAAATATGATGAAATTAAACATCTGCTTGAGGCTCATAACACCTGGAGCAAAATCAGTTAATCAAAGCCTCCTGTTTCTTTAATGAAAACTCTGGACCAATCCCCCCTCCCCCACTCCCAAACTCTACCTGATCCCTAGCTGAAAATGTGTGTTTGAAGATTTAGCTCCTCAGATGAAAGGTGCTTATGTGACTGAAAAGCATTATTATGTAACTATTACATTCATCAAATTTTAAGAGTGCATGCATAATTTGAATGAAAACAAGGGGCATGCCAATTCAATAATTCCAACATCTGGCTTTGAAAGACAATTTTGAAAAGCATATTGAAGCTTCTGATTTAATATAGAGTAAGAATGATTTTATGTGGCTTATGTAGTTCAAACATAGAAAAGTAAGTCAATTATAGTTCAAGTCAACTAGCATGAGTCCAGGTATAATAATAATAATGCAAACAAGCCACTATGGCTATTGGGCTGCAAACAAAGAAGCTTTATGTCTTGAGCTGAGCAAATAATAATAACCATTTGTATTTTTAATTAAATTTACATTGACTACATTCACACCCCTCTTTTTATTTACATCCCTGGAGTGGTCTAGCTAATGAGCTTTATTAACATGAATACTCACAAAAGCAAGTAGTACGTAGAACTGTGCAAATAACAGGGTATTTCTTTTTTATTCACTAGAAATTCTGGAAAAAAAATCCTGAATTTCAAGCTGAAAACAAACTTTTTTGAGATTTTTGGTGAATTGAAAATAATCAATTTGGGTTAAATAAAACATGACACCTTTCAATTTTGAGCATTTTTAATGTTTGTTTGTTTTTTAAATTAAAGGACATTTCAAAAAAAGTTATTTTGAATTGAAAAATTGAAACAATTTGTTTTTAAAATGTCAAAATTAAACTGATTTTTTTCAGAAATTTTTAAGGTTATTTTCCAGTTAAAACAATTTGGTGAAATCAACATGAATTCACAAAATATTTGCATCACACACGCAAAGTGTAGGTTGAAAAATGTCACCCAGATCTTGGGTTAAGCTTGAATGTGAGAGTATATATATATATATATGTATGGACAAATTTAGAATAGCCAACAAGAGCATTATTTCCAATTGCAAATTTTACACTGGCATGCACAATTTTGTTTGCACTGGAATTTGCATTGCTTCTGTTGGTTAGCTACACTTTACATGGTTGTTTATGTAACTATTCAATCCAGTGCACATTTTGAATATTCCCAAAGAATGATTCCTGAAGTATCTGCAGACCAAAAATTATTCACTAAATACGTTTATGAATAATTTTGAATAACCAATACATTGAAGAATTTCAGAATTTGTTTCCAGCAGAAATACAATGTGTAAAATCATGTTATGAACCATGGAAATGATAATCCCTCCTTTATCCAGCACTGGTGGAGGTCCACCTACAATCCTGCATACAGTTCTGAACCAGAAGTATGAGAATGATGTCAAGGAATTGGAGGGAGTTCAGAAAAAGAATAACAGAAATTGGGAAGAGGCTAGAGAAGTATTGACTTTGGAGAAAGATTTAAAAGAGTGAACAGCTTGGCTACTCAATACGAGGACCATTTCATCCATCCACAGTTATCTAACCATGGTAAATACCACAAAGGGAGTAGATGTTATTTAGGGTGGAACAATGAGATTAACTATGATGAAATTAAGAGAAGAACAGTGTTGTAAGGATGGTCCTGTGGTTAAAGCATTGAACTGGAACTCAGGTGATCTGGATTCAGTTCACTTCTTTAGAATATACTTCCTCCATTATCTTGGGCAAGTCATTTATTCACTTTGTGCCTCAGTTCTCCATCTACTTCTTGTATGGACTATACCCTTCTTTCCCCCCAGCCTTTGGAATGTAAACTCTTCAGGGCAGTGACTATCTCTTTTATATAATAATAATATGCTGAATTTCAGGGAGACCTTCGCAGTGGTGAGCTCTATTAGTCTGCAGCCCTCTACCAGGAGAAATGGTGGAAGTCCTTTTTAAAGCTAGACTGGACAAAGCACTACCAAGAATATGGAAGGGAAAAATTCTCTGCTAGCCAGGAGATGGACTACATAGCCTAGTAGGTCTCTCTCTGCCTTCACTTCTATGGTGCATGTGAGTCCGAGTCAGAGCCTTAGCTGGTATAAATTGGCGCAGCTGTACTGAAGTTAATGTAACTACAATAGTTTAGGCTAGCTGAGGATCTGGCCTTCAGTTTTCAATTGTGGCAAGCTGCCCAGATGTTAAAGATATAGGTCAGAAATATTTAGGTGATTTCTTAATAAATGTAGATGGATGGAAAAAAACGACCAAGAGAACTAAGTATGTTCCTGCTTTATTTGCTTTTGCTCTACTCTTAATAGCCCTTGGTTTAAAGTATGATTGAAAGAAGTCAGTGTCTACTAATTTCTTATGTGATAGAAGAAGCCTTTTTGAAGGACAGTAAAACATGTAATAGTCAAAGACTATACTGCATAATCTTTTCCTGAGTTAGAAATTATGGCTTGTGTAGACTGAAACAGCTGTCAAGTTTTTTAAGCTGTCTTTCTTCCAGTATTTATTCATAATGCACTTCGAGTCCAGCTGGGAATGTTGGTTACCAACTAACGAACAAGTGAGTCTAAATACTAAGGGCAGAATGATCACCAATTTAAATGGTAAACACGGTGACTTTTCACCTGTGATACAGTAGCAGCTGTCGCTGCAGCTTTGGATAGCGACAGTGATGAACATCTCTTTCCTTTAACATGCCCTGTATTATCTGTCCCATGTGTAGGTTGCAGATTTTTCTGGCATGTACAGTACAACTTGGACTTATTTTTTGTTTTACTTTTACTGTTGTGCTTCTCAGTCAGCTGGCTGATCAGGGACATGAGCTTTTTAACTGATCTAGGATTTTTCTGTAGTAAGAAAAGTGTACGAAACAGAAATTTTAAAAAGTCTTCCTTGCCTTTCTGCATTCTATTAACTTGTTGCCTTTTGTGGCATACTAGGATATGACGTTGACTTATACTATGGTAAAGAGTACATGAAAATGAGGCAAAAATTCCTTTTTTAAGGAGACCATACCTGGTTTTGAACTGGATATCTTCTGTCCCACAGTGATTCCCCATCTCAAATGATGCTGGCGTACCTAAGTGTACCTATTAGATATATATAAAGGTGGGGACAAGAACAGGGAGTTTCAAGTGTTCACAGAATACTCCCTTTCTAATCCTTTTTGTGTGTACTTTGCCACATGTCTGATTACAGTATTCATATAACTGGCATGAATGTAAAAGGCAGTGTCAATTGAATTGTATTCAGGAAAGCTCTTTGCAGTTCTCAATCTTGAAATCCAACTCAGTTGCAGAATTACTTAAGAGATTCTGCTTTTTAAATGATCTAATCCCTCACTGAATAAACATGAAACTGCCTCTGATTTTCATACAGTAGAAACTGAATTACTTATTGAATGACTGATATATACCTACAAGGCAGGAGACAAAAGTTTGTCTGTTTCAGAACATTTGACCTGCTATGCAGATAGGTACAGGGGACAACATCTGCTTGTCATGGCATGTTGCCACTGGCAAATCCTTTCAGGTTAATTAATGGATGATGTCCAGCCCCTCAGTCATTTGTCAGCATTTCATTCTGAGAGCTTCAAGAGGGCAGATGTTTTCCTGAAGGAATCAATAGAGTGTACTGACAGCTTTATTGTATACTGGCACGAATGCAGATCCATCCTTGAGATGGATTTGGAAGAAGTGATGAAATGCTAGCAATTTAAATTCTTGAATGTAAAATAAATTTCATAATCATTTGATAGATATTGGGATGAATATTTTTTGCCAAGTGCACCTAACATGTCTCATAATTCGAACACTTCAAATGATCAATTTTTGCTATGAGGGGATTCCAAAGATGAGAAGCCTGAAATGAAAACATTGAAAGTACGTTAAGAAATATCATTTGCAACACTAATTTATGTACATACTTCAAAATATGACAGGATTTCTGCAGTGTTAGGTTTTAACTTTATGCCCAGTTAGTTTTCTTATCAGCTGTTTGCCAGTGGCTATGAGCATAATTCTCTCTTTCACTGCTTACTGGACCCAAGCCTGCTCAATTTAGGTTAGCTGGCAGTGGCACTTCTCATTTTCTTAAAACACAAGGCTTTCCAATTTCCAAGAATGTTTATAGTATCAGAATAATTTGAAACAGGTGTTTAAACCTCTTTCCTCTACTGTGCAACAGAAGGTTTATATATTTTTCATTATATACTGAGACAAACCACAGCGCTTAGAATAACCATCTGTCACCAAATTCATTCTGCCTTTCCTACGGTAGGTGAAATAGAATTTTTACTGCAGACACCAGTGAAATTGATGGGATGTTCCACTCCCCACACACAATTTTACAGCCAGTCATTTCAGAGGGATTAGCCATGTTGATTATGTGATTTTATTTTCAACTTCAAATAATTTCAGTTAAAAAAAAAAGCTTTGGGATGATTGAGTTGTATATGCTTTGTCTATATCGTATTACTGTTACTTAGTGCTTCTGTCCTGAAATGTTGTCATTTGGAAGAATGAGGGCTTATTCCTTTTGAAATCCTGAGGAACTTTTGGTGTTATCGCTATCAATGAGTTAATCTCAAAAAGGGCCCTTCGCTCCTCTTGGCTGTATTTTGTAGAATTGATTCTAAAGGGTGCAGATTTGAATAAATGGGTTACTAAGGGAACTAAGACTCATCATTTCACTGTCTAACCTTTCTTAAAATTATCTGAACTATGTAGGGTGTCTCTTTCTCCCCCCCCCACGTCTTCTGTTAGGTCCTCAGCAATTATCCCTGTTTTTGTTACCTTCCAATAGCCCCCCCCTTTCCCCATGATCCTCCATATATATCCCAGCCTTTCTTCATTTCCTGTGACCCCACCTGGAAAATCTGCTCTCAGTGTCCTTCCCATAAGCACCTCTCTTTTCCACCTTGTGAATCTGACGTCAGTTTACTCCCTTCTCTTACCTTTGTGCCATCCAACATCTCCATTACCCCCTATTTCTACAGGGCTCTTCCAGTGTGAATGCAATTTTGCAAACACCGGGGATGTGCATAGCCAAGCTTGTGCAATATTTTAGTTCAGGTGCACTAGGGTTTAGCTGAGACACTGTTGGAGCTGCTAACTCTGTGATGGGATATTCAAAGGAGGGCCACATCTTGGGAGCCCTTTAGGAAAAGTACTCTGTACCATTAATAGAAAATTATAACTTTTTCTGGCTTTTTCTGAAACCATCCTATAGAATTTAATGTTCTGTCTCTAGAATTGGGATGCTGTCAAAATATCATTCTCTATGAAATTCTGTATTTTTAAGTTTATTTTATATAGAATGCAATTGACTTCATCCTTATTAAGTTCTGGAAGACATTTTGTTAAAGTAGAAGTTATTGACGAGTTGTAGGGAGGGAAATATGACCAGAATGCTACATGGATGTGGGGAGGCTACTGAGTAACTGCAGTGAGATACAGAGGGATCAGTGACAATTCTGAGAGTCAGCAGGAACTGTTATGAACTGAAAAACAGCTTGAGTTGAGGGATGGGTAAAGGTTTGGGCTGCCTCCAATGGCTTTTGAAGTGGTTTGCCCATTCTTTGCAACCACTTAATGCAGTACCGTTAATGTGTTTCAAAGCAGGCTAACACCACTGCAAGCTATTTTGTTTTATGGAAATAATGGCTCTTGTATCTTTGCCCAAAAAGAGATCTTATGGGAAATTTTCCAAGATCTCATTAATACCACACACTAAATACATATTTCTGATAGAAGTATAAGCACTGTAAACTGTAGGGAATAGTTAAGTCTCTTATTTTACACAAGAAAGCTTCCAAATGAGCAGCTAGATAAAGAATTTGCACTGGAAAGTAGTTGCATCAGCATTAATTCATTGGCCATTACTTCCTATCCAACCTTATCAGTGTGGACCTTTGTTTAGATACTGGGAATTACTGTAAGACTTCTCTATAATTTCATACAGAATCATGAAGTGAGGTCACAACAGATGAACTCATTCAGGAAGATAAGACCAGTGTTGTTTGGCCAGCACTTGAATTTTTCATTCCAGTGTCTTTCCAGTGTCTTTTGCATCTTTAGGGCTTCATTTACTTAGTTTTGCAAGGACATAAGTGTGTGGACTCACTCTCCTTGTGGATTCATTGATATGAACCCACAATTGCAGCCCCAGCACTCAGAGGAGAATAGGGGCTCACCTTTGGATACTTCTCCACCTTGTGTCCTTCCTTTTGAGAAACTGGGCAGAAGGGGTATGGAAGGGTAGGGAGTAGGCAGATCAATTGCTCTACCCTCACATGTGTCAGCCAGTGGAGCTTGGCAGGCCACTGCAGTGAGATCTATGCTGCATCTTTCTAAAGGATGTAGTAAATTGCTCTGTCCTGGTTTAACCATTGCTTTCTATGGACTGTATTCTAAAAGCATGGTCTAGCCCTCACTAATGCTGCTGAGATTTTCAAAGCCATCAAGGAGATTTGGAAACAAAAAACACAGTGAAATTAGTGGGAACTGGGCATCCAAATACCTAGGCAGCTTTGAAAATCTCAGCTGCAGTGCAGTGGTAATACATCAACATATAATGTATTTAGGACTGAATTCTGCTCAAATTCAGCTCTGTTATATGTTTTTAACTGATAGCAGAATTTAGCCCAATGAGAGCTTTGCATTGACTCACATTTCAAGTTCTGGGGAAATATACATTTTAAAGAGATCATTCATATAAATTCAATGTGCAACAATAAAATGCAAAACAGAAAAAAGTGGGATGATTGATGAGCAGAAGGTTCTTCAGAGAGAATTTTTGATGGAATTATTATAACATCAGAATAAATAAAGCAACTGCCCATCCCCCCAGCTTTCCCAAAGTAGCTCATAATATATGTAAGTTTTTTGTGTATGGTAATCCTTCTTCTTTAGCAGGCAAGAACAGGTTGCCCTAGATCTCAGGAATGGCAATTAAAGGAAAGTTTTAAAGGCTGAAAAAGTAGTTACAATTAACACAGTCCTACAAGACCCTTTCAGGTATAGCTAGCAGGGACACTGAGTAATTTCATCCCTTGGAGTACTTATTCTGCCTTGTTTTAGCTTTCCTGTAGGTGTTTCTTTGTGCAGTATCCATGCTCAAGTTCACATCCCAGAGCAAACTACTCTTGTGGAGTTATGTGAACTCAACTGCTATTATAAACATTGTTAGCTGAAAAAAACATTATATAGTCTGCTCCAAGGGCTGGTTGTTACACTGGTTTACAAGCTGCAACTTGACTTCTCATTCTGTTGATCGTTTTTGAGCTGAAGGGATTAGGCAGGTAGCATCTGGAGAAGGCCAGTAAGAAAAGCCAATCTTTGAACTTTTGAAAGTAAGTGGCAACCTTTATAGGCACTATCTGTTGATTTGTTAAAAATATTTGCATATTCCACTCCAATAGTCCTGTAAAGATTATAAAGCTATTTCCAATACAGCTAGGTGCTTCTGCAACATTTTTCTGGAGAATGGACTTCAGGATCCATTCCGGTGGCATGGACCCATAGGAACTAATTTTCCTTTATTATGCTCCAAAAACAGCAGTTGAAACCATGAGTTTTGTGTAGACATTGAATAAAGGATTGGGTGCATGATGTATAGCAAATGATACATTATTAGTCATGTTTTTAACATTTGACTTAAACCAAATGACAGCCTAGTTTCGCACCAAGAAAAGAACCAATTTTCTTTCTGTTCAAACATCACCTGCTAATTGAATATTTTTTCAGCATTTTGCTTTTTTTGTGGTGGAAGCTTTACAAATTGATAGTTTACAAATTGATATAGGCTATACATTGGAATTTATATGCCATAGACTTGAGTAGGGGGCAAGTTTGAGATGCACAGACCCTGGATAGATTGTGTTGAAGGTTTCCTCTGGGTGCTGCCCCTTGCACATGAATGAATATAAAAATTAGATGTTTTCAAGTCGACAGGGCCTAATGAAATTCATTTTAGGGTTCCTAAGGAGCTAGTTGAAGCAATCTCAGAGCTGTTAGAAATTATCTTTGAGACTTCATGGAGGATGGATGGGGTCCTAGAGAACCAGAGAAGGACAAACATAATGCCTATTTTTATAAAAAAGGGAACAAAGAGGACATGGGGAATTATAGACCAGTCAGCCTAACCAGGATATCTGAAAAGATACCGAAACAAGTTATTAAAAAATCTATTTGTAAACATCTAGAGGATAACAGGATTATATAAAGAATAGCGAGCATGGATTTGTCGAGAACAAATCATGCCAAACAAACCTAATTTCCTTCTTTCACAGGGTTTCTGGCCAACTGGATGGGGGAATCAGTAGACACAATATATCTTGATTTTAGTAAGGCTTTTGACACAGTCCCTCATGACATTCTCATAAGCAAACTGGAAAATGTGGTCTAGATGAAATTACTATATGGTAGCTCTACAGCTGGTTGAAAGACAGTACTTTGGTAGTTTGCTATCAGAATGGCAGGGCTTATCTAATGAGGTCCCATTGGGGTCACTCCTGAGTCTGGTACTATTTTCATTAACAGTTTGGATAATGGAGTGCTGCGTATGCTGATAAAATTTGCAAATGACGCCAAGCTGGTTGAAAGCACCTTGGAGGACAGGATTAGAATTCAAAATGACCTTGACAAATTGGAGTATTGGTCTGAATTCAACAAGATCAGATTCAGTAAAGACGAGTGCGAAGTACTTCACTTAAGGAGGAAAAATCAAATACACAATTACATAATGAGGAATAACAGGCTAGATGGGAGTACTGTTGAAAATGATCTGGAGGTTATAATAGATCACAAATTGAATATGAGTCAACAATGTGATGTGGTTTGCAAAAAGGCAAATATGATTCTGGGGTGTATTAACAGCAGTATTATATGTAAGACACAGGATGTAATTCTCCCACTCTACTTGACACTGGCGAGGCTGGAGTACTGTGTCCAATTCTAGGGAAGATGTGGATAAACTGGAGAGTCTAGAGGAGGAGAACAAAAATGATAAAACCTGACCCATGAGGAAAGATTAAAAAAACTTGGCATGTTTAGTCTTCAGAAAAGAAAACTCAGGAGGGACCTGATAACAGTCTTCAAATATGTTAAGGACTTCTATAAAAAGGACAGTGAGCAATTGTTCTCCAAGTTCACTGAAGGCAGAACAAGAAGTAATGGGCTTAATCTGCAGCAAGGGGATTTAACTTAGATATTAGGAAAAACTTTCAAACTGTAAGACTAGTTAAATTCTGGAATAGCCTTAAAGGGAGGTTGTAGAATCCCCATCAATGGAGGTTTTTAAGAACAGGTTGGACAGCACCTGTCAGGGATGTCCTAGGGTTATTTGGTCCTCCTTCAGTGCAGGAGGCTGGTCTTGATGACCTCTTGAGATCCCTTGCAGACCTACATTTCTCTGATTATTTATACTACCACAACACCTAGGAGCCCATTTGTGGACCAGGATAGTATTCTGCTATGCACTGTACAAACACAGAACAAAGAACTTGCAATCTAACTATAAGACAAGAGGAAACAGGTGGATACAGATAAACAGATGGGTGTTTTAAGGAAATAAGAAAACAATTTTGGTCCGCATGATAAGCCGGGGAGTTCACTCAGGAGCAGCCTAGCTGTTGTCAAGTTTTTGTAGTCATCATGGAGAGTATTAAGGAAAATAATGAAGTGGCTCCACCAGAGATGGAACAGGTTGCTTCCCCCACCAGTGTGTAGGGCTCGCTCTGGATCTTACACTGGATGGGGGGCCATAAGGCTGCCTATCCCTTTTCTTTTTCTGTCATCTGCTCCCCATCATGCAGCAGGAACAGACAGTGAATATGCCTCCCTACAGTGCAAGAAGATCATGTTTTTTTATTGTGAGGAGGCTGTTGCATAGCGGTGAAAAGAGCTCAGCATCTTAAAAAGACCCCTTTACAGCTGTGCCAGCAGCTCCCGCAGTCTGGCCTATAGAGCCATTGTAAAATGATGATTCACCAAGGGCCATGCCCATTCTAATTCTGGCAAGATGAAACTTGTAGCTCAAGTACATTTTGTTAATGAATTCTCATATATTTATTGCTGTCTAAAATATTAAACATTCATTTTGTTTAACTTTAACCTTTTTTGAGAAATTCTAGGTCATAATTACGAGTAACGAACGTCTGAGCAGACTAGTAGAGATAGTTTGATTCAGATATTAGTCATGTAACAATGAGGTCCTGATTTTGCATTCTCGAGGTATTCTGGATATTCAATTAATGTAATTTTGGGCCCTCAATCCTTTGATTAAATCATTTTTATTGGAGATACATTTGTATGTTATTTTTGGTTATAGAACTATTGTGTGACTTATTACAATTGGTTATAGTTATTGCAAGAAAATGTTAATTATCATGCAAATACATATGATACTTTGCATAGAAAAGAAAAATACTGTAAAGTCCTTCAATCAAGACAAAGCCTCTGGGTTTGCTTGTTCCGGAAGACTTGGAAAAAATCTATTGAATCATTAACATTTCAGAAGGAGGAAGAGAAGATAGAAGGGTCTTTGAATGCATAGGTGTTGAGTCATATAACATCATCTTCAGGTTATTGTTATGACCTAAAGCGGGCTGGAAAAAATAGTTATATTTACATAACAAATATTGACATATGTATTTTTAAAAGGTTGGGGAGGGGAGGAGATACTGTGGGGCCATGCGGGTACCCATAGCAGTGCCGCTGACTTGACCCACTGAGGGTTACTAAAAGAAACTGCACCATCTGCTCAAAAGACTCCCTGAAGAAGCACAGGAACAAATTTACACAGACACACCCCTAGAGCCCCGACCAGGGGTATTCTATCTGCTACCCAAGATCCATAACCTTGGGAATCCTGGATGCTGCATCATCTCAGGCATTGGCACCCTGACGGCAGGATTGTCTTGCTACGTGGACTCTCTCCTCAGGTCCTACGCTACCAGCACTCCCAGCTATCTATCAAGCATTCTTAAAACTACATTACCCACCTGAGGAAGTGAAGAAGCAGATTGACAGAGCCAGAAGGGTACCCAGAAGTCATCTACTACAGGACAGGCCCAACAAAGAAAGTAACAGAATGCCCCTAGCCATCACCTACAGCCCCCAAGTAAAACCTCTCCAGACATCATCAAGGATCTACAACGTAGCCTGAAGGACAATCCCTCACTCTCACAGACCTTGGGAGACAGGCCAGTCCTCGCTTACAGACAGCCCCCCAACCTGAAGCAAATACTCACCAGCAACTACACACCACACAACAGAAACACTAACCCAGGACCCAATCCCTGCAACAAACCCCGTTGCCAACTCTGTCTGCATATCTTTTCAAGAGACACCATCATAGGACCTAACCACATCAGCCACACCATCAGTGGCTCATTCACCTGCACAGCTACCAATGAGATATATGCCATCATGTGCCAGCAATGCCCCTCTGCCATGTACATTGGCTGAACCGGACAGTCTCTATGCAAAAGAATAAATGGACACAAATCGGACATCAAGAATTGCAACATTCAAAAATCATTAGGAGAGCACTTCAATCTCCCTGAACACTCAATAACAGACTTAAAAGTGGCCATTCTTCAACAAAAAAAACTTCAAAAACAGACTTCAACAAGAAACTGCAGAACTGGAATTAATTTGCAAACTGAACACCATCAAATTAGGCCTGAATAAAAACTGGGAGTGGCTGGGTCACTTAAAAAAATAATTTTCCATCTGTTGATATTCACCCTTTCTGGTCAGCTGTTGGGAATGGGCCACATCCTCCCTAATTGAATTGGCCTCATTAGCACTGACCGCCCACTTGATAAGGCAACTTCCGTCTTTTCATGTGCTGTACATTTATACCTGCTTACTGTATTTTTCACTCCAGGCATCTGAGGAAGTGGGTTATATCCCATGAAAGCTTATGCCCAAATACAATAGTTTCTTGCATCTTCTTCTGAAGCAGCTGGTGTTGGAATACTGGCTAGAGAGACCACTAGTTTGATCCAGTATGGCAATTTCTGTGTTCCCGTCCTATAATTAAGTCCCTCTGACACGGGAAAATATTCACAATAGAATAGACAAATGTGATTTGCAAAAGTACTGATTTGATGAATTAGTCATTGTGTTACTTTTTAAAAGGCAGTGTGACATCAGTTGTGCTCTGTGACTGGTGCCAAACGTCTGCCGTTATTTCATTTTGTTTTTTATAAAAGGCATGCAAGTATGAGTCATGACAGGTTATAAATTGGTGCTACAAGTGTAGGTAATGAATTTCTATTATTCTCATGTTACTTTTTTTGTTAATAAAAGGCACAGATTATTGCTATATTATTTTCTCTTTAGAAAAGATACCAATGATGAAATTAGTTCCTCTAAGTACTACTGAAAGTTATGGTAATGAAAAAGTGCTAGTGAGCAGGCGGTTTGTACCTACGCTGTATTTTAATTTTCTCCTGGTTTTTGTTTATATTATAATGGAAGGGTTAACAATCTTCTTTGTAAGTTCTTATCCTTATACATTTGTTAGGTGAGAAACCTTTCCAAATGGACAGCAGGTACTAAAAACACAGACAAATGCTTCCACTCATTAAGAAACCATAAAACTTTACTTCACTACCCCATGCTAACTACTGGCAGGGTGTCTTCCCTCATAGCAGTGCTATATGAAGCACAACATATGTGCTCAGTGTACACAGTGGATGGCAGACAGCATTAGCACAAAACATCAGTTGTTGCTAAACTGCCTCTGTTTACCAGTAAAATAATGTTTCTCTCTCTTTTGCTCCTGCAGTTTTATTTTTAAATGATTCAGAAGCAGAGAGAATCTGGGGTCTTGATAATATTGCCATAATTTGCTGTACTCCATATAACAATTACAGATTGCATTCTATGTCTACACATAAACTATATTTGGTTTTCTCATGTACGCATGCTCAGAGCCAATGGAACACAGAGATGGTATTAAATGAGAACTTCCACTAAGTTCTGCTCCCAGTCCAATCTTTTGCTTTTGAAACTGTTAGTCAGACCTTCATTGTAGAAATCTTGCAGTTCCTTGGCTTTTGTGACTCATTCCTTTCTTGGTTCTCCTCCTACCTCTCTGGTTTCTTCTTATGTGTCTTTCTGTGTGTCTTCCTCCAGGGATGTCACGGGGCTCTGATTTTGACCCAGGCTCATCTTCCTTTATATCCTATTTCTAGGTTATCACATCTGCACACCATCTTTACTCTGACTCAGAAATCTACCTTTCCAACACGAGCTGTCTTCCATAACTAATCCCATGCTGGAAACTCTTTCTCCAATATCTTCTTCTGGATGTCCTGCCTATCAGCTTAAACGTAACATGGTCAAAACTGAACTCCCGACCTTTCCTCTAACTTACTATTTCCTCTAACCTACTATTCTCTGTCACCACTGTCCTCACTGTCTTTCAGGCCTGTAAACTGAATCATCTTTGACTCCTTTGTGTTCCTCATCCCACACATCTAGGCTGAATCCAAAATTTGCTATTTTTTGTCCATAAACATTTTAAGAGATATGCAACATTTCTCTCTGTCTACACAGCTAAATTTTCTTGCAGGACTGTGTCATATTCCATCTTGACTACTGATTGCAACCTTATCCTTGTCTTTGGTGCCTAAAAACCCCATTCCAATCCATACAAATTATAGCTGCTAAGATAGCTTCCTTGCCCAGTGATAGCTCTGACTGTATCACTGACCCCCTTTGAATTCCTCCATTGCATTTCCCTTTTCCGCAGCATCAAGTTCAAACTTCTAATCCGCACCTTTAAAGCCCATTAAAGATCTGCTCCTTCTCGCTTATCTGCTCTGGTCTTGTCTCCTAAGGTATCAACTCCTGCATTCTCTGCTCTGCCCATGTTGTGAGCCCTTGATCCCACATTTCATTACTTTCCCCATAATCACATTCTTTCATGCCAGTCATTCTGCATGAAACACTGCTCCTGAATGGTCTGCAGGACCACTACCCTATCCTTCATATTCTTACCCTAGACCCACTTGCCAACTAATCTTTGTTAGCCAAAGCAGCAGGTGAGGATTGCTGACAATTTAAAAAACTTGAATAGTGCCTGCTCTGTCCTTTGACTTCAATGGGCAGTGGATCAGATTCAGAGTATTTTTCATTCCTCTTCTCCACCTTTTATATGTTGCTTGCCTTCTTAACTTAATTGTAAACTATTTTAAAATTGTTTACAATTAAGTAAACAATAGGGGCTGGGCTGTCTTACCAAAATATTGGACTCTGCCTAGTCCAGTGTGGTGCTACTGGAATACAATTACCAATAAAATAAGACCCACTATGGTCTGAATAGAGACACAGGATTTTCCAGATCAGGTCAGGCAAATGTTTCATCAAGTCTAATAGCTGACGTCGCAGAGAAAGGTGAAAATGCCTCTATTGCACCAGGCCAGTTGTACAAGACTGACCATGGGAGAAAAATGTCTTCCCTACCCCTATTGATCACACTATTCTGAACAGCATGTTTACTTTTCTCTTAGCATGTGTAACTGCCAATTTCTAATTGGTCATAAAGTTATCCACTCCCAATTCAAGATAGTTAAATTTAACTAGTTTACAAATATTTTGGTGTCAGATTTTTAGAAATATTTCACTGAATCTGTGAATTACAAATGAGTAATTGAAATGCATAATAACGCATGATAATTGCTGGCAATTCTCAAAAATAGCTATTTATAAAATGCGTGCATGGATGCACTCTCTCACTAGCATGTCTTGGGGTCTATCTACAAAGAAAGTAGATTGGAAGCTTCTGTTCATTCTGTCTCATCGTAGCAAGAAACTGAAAGGTGGCAAACTGGAAAATGATAAAAGAAAATACTTTTTCAAACAATGCAAACTTATCTTGTGGGACTATATATCATTGAGGCCACAAGCTTAGCAGGATTTCAAAAGGGAATTGATATGGGTAGTGACCCAGATGTTTTAAAAATATCTTTAGGCATCTGAATACCTTAAAAAATCTGGCTCACCAAGACTATCTAGTGTTATAATAGCAAATACTAAAAAACATTTTGGAAGGGGTTATAAAACCTGTGGGATTAGGAGGAAGCTTTCTTTGAGGGCAGTTTTTCACCAACCACCTACTCAGAGTTACTTCAGAAGATGGAAGAATCTCAATACTGGCCACTGTCAGAGAGAGGATACTATGAGTAGCTGGTCTGATCCAATCTGGCAATTTGTACATTCCTATGTTCCTAAAATTTTGTTGCAACATATAAGCAGCAGAGCCAAGTAGGCAACCACTTCTGCTCTTCTGAAACTTAGATCCATAAATGAAGAAACAGAAACAAACCTCTTTGGCATGTGAAAACCACCCTTGTACAAAGGCTGAAGTGGCACTAAATTGGTGCATAGGTCTTGTGCAGACATTGGGCTGAGCTGAATTCTCTCAGCTGTACTATGCATTTAACTTGAGCTTCTGATCTAGTTTAATATGATCCACTCTCATTCAGTTTCCCATAATAGTTCAATTGTAATGCATAAGCATTCATAATCAATTAACACAAGGATTAATTAATGAGATTCATTACAAAAATGCAGATGTTTTCAATTATGGTCATGGAGTTAATCCATGGACAAGATGAACTGATAGTAACCAGGGAGAAACGGCCGTGATAGCATTTCAATTCCTTCTTTTATTTCTGGGCAAGAACTCATTCGTACAATGGAACAGTTCCTGGCGATGTGAGAGTCATGTGGTCATGTGATGCGTCTAAAGCCAGCCATGTGTCTGCATCACCTCAAGGAGGCACTAAGAGGCTGTGATCCAAGTACATCTTTGTGTCCACTGCCTGAGGGCACAGGAGTGCACAAGGTTACAGGGATCCCCTGGGTCTGGTCTCTACATGCTAATTTGTCAAAGGGTGTCATGTAAGGTCCCTACTAAAAGCTTGGGTCACACAGACCATCATAATCATTGTGAAATGTATGTATGCATAATATCCTGAATATTATGCTGTTAAGGTCTGTGAGTTGGTTCTGGTCACCAGAAGGCGATAAAAAGTTTCTTTCAGGCAAGAAATGCTTGTCTGCCTGTTGGCTCTATGAAAACTGAATATTATATACTCCACAATGAATGTCTATTTACAGTCTGAACAAAATGCTAATCAAGTGATTGCAAAGTGTCCAAGGGAGATTCTAGACAGGAAAACACAAGCAGCAGGGGGTATCCTGTTCGCAAGTGAAGACAATGGATTTTTGGATTATAACCGTAGGGATAGAGACACACTCTGCATGCTTCACCAGGGGACCAGCTACTGGCTGGCTTGTCTTATTAACAGAGGATCACAACTGGTCAGGCTGTTTGATATTGGGAGAGAAGCTTTTGATGTGCTAGCCTTTGAGACAGGGAAATGTCATCTTAGTTACTTTTAGGCTCTAGAAAGTGTGTTATGGTTTTATCTTGTATGTAACCATTTGTTTCCATTAATTCTATTTGCTTCTTTTTGAATCTCTCATATTTGTTAAATAAACTTCTTGTTTTTACTATACACAGATGTAAATGCTGTGTGTTTAGCAGTGTTGTAACCTAAGGTGTAACTGCTAAGCTGTGGTGTACTGTTCCTTGGGGAGCAGAGAATCTGGGAATTCTGTGACTGTTCAGTGGATCAGTGGCTGGGCACTCCTTGGAGGATTCAAGGGTTGGAGTGTGCCTATCATTAACCCGTAAGGCCAGGGCAAGGCCTGGGGAGGCCTGGAAGGCAGTGCTTGTGTTGCCAGAGGCTGGTGGTGGTGGGGAACTGACCCAGGGCAGGTGGAGACAAGGCTTCCATAGGCTGAGGGCAGGTGGTAGCGAGGTGCCTCACAGCCTTGGGTACCCACAGGAAGTGTCACAGAGACATTGTGGATGAATGTCTCACCTGGAGCGGGGATAGGGACTGAAGAGCATCTTGTACAGCTGCTAAGAGGGGGTGGGGAAAGGAGAAGTGGAGACCATAACTCCCCAGAGGCTCTAGGGAGATTCCCCCAACCAGGTTTCAGGGGTGAGGAGTGAAGATCCTCCAAGCCCAACAGCACCCCCTTACCAGGATCTTTCAGAGGGTGATCAATGAACCCCCTGATGAAATGACTCTTGAGGCTCCCCCTTGCCAGAACTTGAGGCAGGAGAGTAGAGATCTTCCTTGCCTGGTGGCTCTGTCCAGCTCACACTTGGGAGCCTCAGGGAAGAGAAGATACCCTCCCCTGCTCCAACTACACCGAACAGTAGATCTCTGCTCTTGGGTGTAAGCGGGTTTGATAGGAGCCTTGGAAGGGGTGGTTGGCACAGGCGTGTGTGTGTGTGTGTGAGAGAAGAGGAGCAGGGGTAAGTAGTATGTATGAAGGAGGGTGGACTGGTTCTGGTTGTGTGTATTGGAAGGGTTGATTTAGGGCAAGATAAATAAAAAATGGAACTGTCACCTCCTCCTGGACAATTCTTGCATGTAAAAATGAGATCAGCTCTGTTCTGACTCTGAGAATCTTTATTCACATGCTTGGTCCCATTGCAGGATCTCCCCTCAGATTTTCTAGTGCTACAATAGTATCTAGCATTATTTCAATATAGGAGCATATTTGTTTGTTATTAAAAAAAAAAGCGTTCATTTGCAATCGTATCTTTGAAACATTTGTCCACACTTCGTATTGAGAAGACTCTTCAGAATCAAACCATCTTTATCAATTTGCAATGTGTAGAGGTCAGGACGGTCTGTCTTAGCTAAATTCATCCACATCATCTTGCTGTTTCAGGAGTTACAAGACTATATAATAATAAATTGAGCTCCAGTGATCTGGAACCTCCTGCTTCACCTGTAGTTTTGACTACTTGTTTTCCTTAGTATTTCCTTAACCTTGACAAAGAAATTGATTTTTTTTCCCCAGTAGCCATGAATTTGGCAACTGTAAAGAACATTTCATTTACCACCAAGAAGAAAGTTGTCAATACAATGGGACCAAAATTGAATCTTTGTATAGTTCAGCACAAAAAATGCTGAAATTCACTGTATTATTCACAACAAATTATTCAATGAGCTGCAGTGATAATGTGAAACTGGAAAAGTACTGCACTTTTCTGGGCTACCCTCACCTCCTGTCTGCACATGAGATCAGCCAAAGTCAAAGAAAAAGGTAAGTTGTGCAGATAGTTAATTGCTCTAATTTTTTTTATTTCCAGTCTGAATTTGTCTAGCTTCAGCTTCCAGGCATTAGATGTTATTGGGCCTTTGACGGCTAGATTGATGGGGTGCAAAGAGATGGGTGCTGGTTGCTAGGTGTGGGGTTACTTGTGGGATAGGATTCAGTCCCTTCCCAGTTCATTCCCTTCAGTGCTCAGCTCCAGAGCTTTACTTCAAGAGGCACTGGCACTGGCTCCTCAGCATCCTGAAGGCCAGCTTCCCTCACAGTGGAATACTGGGTGAGCAGAGAGTAGCAAGAAGGGACTGAGAGAGCTGCACCTTCTCAAGTCCTACAGATGGGAAGATTTGCTTCCCCCCTTCTCTCTACCAGTGGAGTAGATTGTAGCAGTTGCTCCCTCAGAATCCAGCAGCTGAGTTTTCCCCATCAGTTGAGAAGTCCTGCTGCAATTTTCTGTGTGGCCAGTCCCTTTGAAGAGGATGGCTGGGTGTCTTGTACAAACTGGACTTCCTTTTTGGTCTTGTCTAATAGCTCTAGGTAGAGGGAAATACACAGGTACTAGAGTCAAGTTTTGAGGTGACAAACATCTGAATCGTGGTTGCTAGATCTTTGATCAAAAGAAGTAGACAACGTTTCCTGGCTAGCCAGGTGGAAGAAATTATTTCTTGTTACTGATCCAATGTGCTTCTCAGGGAGCAGGGATGAGTCCAGTCATATATGACACATAATATATAATTTAATTTATTATGTACCATTCCATAAGTTATATGTAGCATGTTACACATAAAACATAAATTCACTTTATATAATAAAATACTCTGCATACGGGAATAAAGGCCAGATCCTGTGGGTAAAAATATGTAAATTATGTGCCAATAATACATTTGCCATTCAGTTTTGTTTGCCAAGTGACAATCATGAATAATCACAAAACATTATTTACAAAATTAAACAAACTGCGTGCAATGGAAGGAATTAAAATTTCTGCATACTTCATAAACCAAATAGAAGGAAGGGAATTTATTTGTTTGACAGCCACATAAACTGAATAACAAAATGGACAAATATGAGTATGAAACAATGTGGCCTTAAATAGTCTAGGGGAGAGAGAGGAAAATATAGCCTAAACTGGCAAGGGAGCCTGAAATAATCCCCAAGCGCGTAGCTGCCGTAGAGATGCAGAGGACAAATTGAAGGCTGGGTTTGTGAGTGGGTGGTATGAGGCCCAAAGGATGCTAGGGCTGTAGGGGGCAGGGCAAATGCTTTCAGTTCAAGGAGTGAAGGTCTCTTATTTTCTGAAATATGTAATCCACCTCCCTAGGAAGCAGTAGCTAGGTTGACAGAAGAATTCTTCCATCTACCTAGTGCTGTCTACACAGGAGTCAGGTCAGCTTAACTACGTAGCTCAAGGGCATGGATTTTTCACACTCCTTAGCGACGTAGCTGGTTCAACCTAACTTGAAACTAGCTTTATAGTTCTAGTCTTTTGTGGGCTATTTCTCCCCAGGTTCATGGGATGCTGAGAACATGTTGACATTTACAAACTAGAAATCCATTAAAGCCTACTTGTGTAGATCATGTCACCCAGAGGTTGCAGGATTTTATATTGTACTATTTTGAAGCTCTGTGTTGAAAAGATGTTCAATTTTCTTTTTTGGTGTTTCTCACATTGGGCTAATTTTGTGCATGATATTTGCTTTCTATCAATGCTATACTAAAATTTCTTTCTCAAGAATGTCAGCCTTTTAATTTATAGGATATGAAATTTCATCAGAACCAGAGCTGTCTGTACAGAAGTTCTGTTTAAGAGTGATATAAAGACAGTAGTTACATTACATTGTTTAGGCTATTTTGCTCTCGATATTTAAATGCTAAATGACTAATAGGGCCATATTTCATTTATGACTGAAAAGCATGGCAATACGGCCTTTCCTAAAGAGGCATATATTACAGTCAGAGGTTAATAGTAATAGATTTTTTCCCTTGTCTGATTTTAATAAATGCCTTGGGGGCATTACATTCAGTTAAATCAAGCAGCAGACAAAATGTAATGCACTGCTCACCTCTAAAGTATGTGTAAAAAGTTGCTTCATAAAATATGTATGCAGAACACAGTGCTGTAATGATAATGATCCTCTCTAGGTTACTCCACTGAAGGATTTAATATAGTCTGGTATGCAGTCTTTGATTCTTTTGGAAAGGAGTTCCAAGTATTTTACTTTTGCATTTGTTTATTTTAATGAACTTAATTAGCATATGAAAGGAATATTAAAATACACTATGTTGAGTGCTCATTTGATATTTGTTTCCACTGACTCTATGTATTTAGGTTTCAGAGTAGCAGCCGTGTTAGTCTGTATCCGCAAAAAGAACAGGAGTACTTGTGGCACCTTAGAGACTAACAAATTTATTAGAGCCTAAGCTTTTGTGAGCTACAGCTCACTTTGCATAGAATGGAACAACTAGTAAGATATATATACACACACACACACACACACACACACACACATACAGATAAGTTGGAAGTTACCATACAAACTGTGAGAGGCTAATTAGTTAAGATGAACTATTATCAGCAGGAGAAAAAAACTTTTGTAGTGATAATCAAGATGGCCCATTTAGACAGTTGACAAGAAGGTGTGAGGATACTTAACATGGGGAAATAGATTCAATATGTGTAATGACCCAGCCACTCCCAGTCTCTATTCAGTTTAATGGTATCTAGTTTGCATATTAATTCAAGCTCAGCAGTTTCTCGTTGGAGTCTGTTTTTGAAGCTTTTCTGTTGCAAAATTGCCACCCTTAAATCTTTTACTGAGTGGCCAGAGAGGTGCCACAAGTACTCCTGTTCTTTTTGTATTTAGATGGGGAAAAATTGTAACTGTTACCTGTAGATGGCATGCTTGCCCAGCAGTTCAGAATTCAGAGGAGATTACAGGACAAGTATCCTTTTCCTGTGTTGATGTAGAAGATATATTTTAACTTATGATCCTTCCTGCCCCCATACATGCATTGCATACAATGTGCATAATATATTTGGGGCTCCTGGCATTTCTACAGAACATAAGAATGACAAATGAGAATTGGACTTTCCTTGTAACCATTTAAGGATTCCTTCTCTACTGCACATTTCAGACCAAAGCTATCTGTAGTTACACATTTTGATGTGCACATGCCCCATGTTTAACATGGGTTCTTCAGCATTCATAACCCCTAGCAGGAAATTCAGATTTGTGCTTGGGGCTAAATTTATCCCACTTCTCTCTGGGGATTGAGGTCTCTCAGGCAGCCGAACTGGAAAGTGGAGATGGATGTGTGCAGAAGTTAGCTGCGGAGTCCTGCTTTGTGTAAGCCTCATAGAATATGTCTGCACTGCAATAAAAGACCCACAGCATGGCTGGCCTGGGTCAGCTGACTTGGGCTGTGAGGCTATAAAATTGCTGTGTAGATGTTTGGGCTTGGCCTGGAGCCTGGACTCAGTGGATATCTCCTACCTCGTGGGGTCTCAAACTCGGGCTCTAGCCCAAGCTTGAACATCTACACAGAAATTTAATAGCATTGCAGCCTGGGCCCAAGACAGTTGACCCGGGCTCTGAGACTTGGAGACACAGGTTTGTTATCGCAGTGCATATATACCCACAGTACACAGAGAGAATAGAGGAGGTAGGGCATTGGTGGCCTATGGTGCAGTGGAGTTGGTGAGGGTGGATCACTCCTGTAAGGCTCTTGCTGGGCAAGGTGGTGAAATAGTATCCACAGAGCAGCACCATAGCAACTAAATGGCCTGGGGGTTGGGAGGATCCCTCCCTAATTTTAAGTGTAGGATTTTGCTGTGGAGTTTTGGGGTGTGAGCAGCAAATATAGACAATTATACAAATGAGTGTTTTTTCAAAAACATGGCAAATGTAAATGATGGTATATTGCACAATATGCAATGCTTGGCACAAACAATAATCTTCAACATCCTGGCTGTCTTGGAAAAGCATTCAGTTGTATTTGCTGTCCGTTTCATTGGTTCTTGGGTCAACAGACTCTTGATGAATAAATATCAAAGCTAGTGTATACAAATTGTCCTCAGTCACAGTCGTGAATCAATAGCTTTTTCAGGTAAAAAGAATGGGAAAAAAGCATTCACGAGAAGCTGTAGACACTGTCAGAGGAACAATTACCCTTAGCAACATGTGCATATTGTTGGGTCTCATTGAGCCAGAGGTTCAGTGATGTTATTGGGTATGGTCTCCTTTCTTGCCACTATCACCTCTATGGTTGGTTTTCAGCAGAGACCTTATTTTAATCATCAGGTAACTAGGCAATGAGTGGCTAGTTATTTGTGGAAGCCACTGCAGCTGTATTTGCTGAAATACATATGCAGCAAGGCAATGAAACAGGCGGCAATTTTACTGCATGTGCCAAATTTGTCATTTAGCAGTATGAATAAAGCATCTATAAAGGGAAGAAATAGTGAACATCTATAATAGAGCTTTACAGAGTCCAGTAGTATGTTCTGCTTTTGGTGGTCTTGCTTAACAGTATGGGTATTTAAAAATCTAGGCCAACATCACTTCCCATTTGTTTGTAAAAGTTAAGTTTGTCATATTCATCCTCCACATGGCTGTTGACCACAAATAAGCCACTGTAGTCCAGTGCTGACACTTTTTGTCTCATACAAAGCTGCTTCAGTGCATGCTAAGTAAGATGATCAAATCATTATCCTGCAAAACAGGGAGAATATTTGCATGTCTTGGTGTGTTTGAATCTTTTCACATCTTCCAGAGTGCTGCCACTATTATCATCAGTATTACAATAGCACCTAGGGGCCCCAACAGAGAGAAGATCCTCATTGTGCCAGCCACTGTACAAACATATAGTGGAAAACAATCCCCGCTCCAAAGAGTTTACAATCTAAATAGACAATGCAGACAGGTGGGAAAGAAACAGTGGCCCGGAGAGGAGAGGTGACTTGCCCAAGATCACACAGCAGGTCAGTGGTCAAACCAAGAAACTGTGTCTCCTGACTCTCAGTCCAGTGCCTATCCACTAGTTCTAAGATGACCCTGCACTGGAGTAAGGTAGAGTAAGGCTCCCTTCTCTGGTTGGGTTGGGGCTGCCTCCAATACGGCACTGGATCCCCTAAGGAGTATCTGTGCTCTGGCTGCACTCCTCTGAACACATGAGCAGGCTGGGATAGAGCATGGAGGGTAGATGTTTGGCTCTGCAGCCATACTGGCTAATGGGGCACAAAGGGGTTGAAAAGCTGCTTCCTTTTCTAGGATGCAATAAATTATATCACTCCTCTCCTGCCCTGGACAAGAGAGGAGCAGGGGAGGACTTGTGCTGCTCCCTATCATAATTCCTTCTCTGGGCTATTCCTGGGTAGTGCAACAGTGCACCACTCCACACATGGGACTGAGCTGATGACTCCATCTAGTCTTGGGTGGCTGGATGTAGGAAAAGTATCACTTAGGGAAAACACATCTCCCTGTGCTTCCTCATCTCAATTTTTCTTAAAGCCAGTTTAGTTTGCTAGAATGATGTTCTCAATGACATATCCCAAGAAGACAAGCTGATTTCTCTCTCTCCATAATTTCTCAGCTGTATTATATGACATAGAATATATTCTTGGACTATCAGGGAGTGTATAAAGGGCTTGTGAGTGGGACTTGTGATCACACTGGTACCAGGACGGGGAGGAATGGCATAGAAGTACCTTTGAGCAGGTGCATTGAGAGAATTTTGGTTCCCCGTACCTTGTGTTGGCTCGGGCCTCACCCCTTCCCCTTTCACTTTATTTACACAGGTGTTAGATGATTTGGGGGCCCCCTTGTGCTTGAGCCCCAGTAGAATTATCCTCCATTTTCCCCTCTCGTCAGCCTTGAGGTCTTCATTCAAATCTGTAATGTGAATGTGCATAATGCCAAAAAGGGAGTCTCAGCATCCGTGGATTATAGTAATTGTACTGGGATACTGCTGTCCTTCCCAAGGCACATTAGGACATATACACACATCAACTATATCTATATCTGAAGATCTTAGGGGCTTTGTTTGACTAAAAGAAGGAACTGTTAGTTCTCTGCATCTGTTAGCCACAGATTCCTGTCACTAGTTTATCAGGAACACAATGTATTCCAAATGCTTACTGGAATAAACAGCACGTTTCCTCTGATGAATACTCATAGTGAATAGTCTGCTGTCTGAGACATACGAGTTTACAGAGTTTTCAGCTATTCAAATGCAAAGACCAGGACTCGGGGACAGCATGTGCATTTGTGACATTCGCTAGGGAATTTTAGATTCAAAAGCCAGCTAATACATTGCCTTCATTCATTCATTCATAGAGTACAGTCGGCAGCTTTTTAAATCTCTGACTGATAGAATATCTTGATAGCTAATAATAATTTAGGGGTTAGGGCCTGATCCAGAGCCAATTGAAGTTAGTGGAATGATTCCCATTGACTTCCATGAGGAATGGAACAAGCCCTTAATTACTGCTCCTAGTAAATCAATCCAAACTACTGTATTAACATAAAGTAGAATTATTCTTTAACTCTTTTAGAGCTCCCAATGTGGGAGTATGTTTTAGAGTGGAAGCTGCTCATGCCAGCATGTGAGTGGAGAGGAGCCTGCAGCAGTTGATGAGGTGTGCCATGCTTTTCAGTCAGATGCCTGGTACAATAACACAGAGTAGGAAATGCCTTTCCCAACTGTAAAATACTCCAGTATCACAAAGGGCTGGATTTAGAAAATGGAAGCCTAAACTTCTGTGCACTGTTATAGGGTTGGGGAGTGAGACTTTATTATTTTATTATTATTATTATTATTTAATATTCACATTGGGGCTCTTGGGTTCTATGGCAATCAGGATTGGGGTCCCATTGTAGTAAGTGTGCTTGTGTGTATGTATTTAGAGACTGGATGGCTTGGTGTATGAATAACTGATACCCAAACGGGACTCCCCTAAATGACATTGACTTCAGGGGCACTACCCACATTGGTAAAGTTACTTTTGGGAGTAAGTAATTACATGGTCTGACCCTCAGGTTGTAAAAGGCATACATCCACAACTACATCACACAGCATTCCTCATTACAAAATCGTTATGATTTATTTAGCTTAGTTTATATAATTGTTCTGAGTTATATATAAATGTACAGTGAATTTTTTATGATAGAAATTAAGCCACTTGACTGATGCAATCTGACATGTCACACAATAATGGATCTTTTCTGCTGAAATGGGGTAGAAGACTGGGCTTTATCAAACAAAGTTTAAATGAAACATAGGCTAAAAACAAAGTGAGCATTCTTCCCGGCCCTCCGCCCCCCCCCCCAAAAAAAAAAAAAAAAGGAAAAATGGGGAAAAAAGAAAAGCATTTCAAACTGATTAGCCTGTCTATGATCATTCGTGTTTGCCATCCTAGGACCAAATCCTGGCCATATGCGAAAAAGACCATACAGTGTAGACAGCAGGAAATATCCTGAAATACCATCAGAGAGGGAAGTCCTTTCTTCCCCAATTTTAGGAAGATTTTTACGTATCAGCCTTTATACCATATATGTTATATTTGCATATATTTATATTTGCATATATATATATACCATATATTTATATTTACGTGTGTGTGTGTGTATGTGAGCAATACTATCATTAATCTTGCAAAGTGCTTTTAATGGTAGTTAAGAGCACTCAGTGTCTCCGAGGAATAGATAGGGAAAAAATGTTCATGAATTTCATGTTTTAAAAATTCTGAAACATTTCAACCAGCTCTACTCAGGGTCATGATCCCGCACAATTGATGTCAATGGGGATTTTGTCACTGACTTCAGCAGAGCAGGATTTGGCCCTTAGACGGTAAGGCTGAGATTGTTCAAAGCATTTTAAGGGAATTAAATCTGTAATTCCCATTAAAGGTGTATTTGAAGAGCTCCTCTTTACATAGTGACATGTGTATGATTAGAAATAGACAGCGGGTGGCACAAGGCATGAATACCCTATACTGAAGAAAAGTCTGTTTGATACTAGAGCACTGGAGATGATTTTCAAGGCCAGATCATCATTATGTAAAGACTACCCCCATAATCTTCTCAAGGTCAATGTCAGCTTGGCTTATTGACTGTATAAGTGCTGGTCATGCAAGTGAAAGATGCCTGAGGGCAGCCTTAACCCCTGAGCACATTTTAACGTAATTCAAGTGTCATTCTCCTACTTTCCACAACAGAGGCTGATGGAGTGTAATACTTTTTGAAATGCTCACTACTAAGTGCTTAGAAAGTATTTCTACATGTAAGTGTGTCAAATTAGGTTAACTAAGCCTCAAAAGATGCTTCCAAGGTGAAGCATGTTTTTTTTAAAAAAGCACTCCCTCAAATATTGATCTAAGTCTTCTTCACTACAGTTGTTCGAGGGACAGAGTTTTTTCCACCCTAGACATAAACAATGAGAGGTATTTGTTTGAGAGTTGGGTTTTGTTGGTGTTAATTTACATATAATACAGCATGCTTCAGTTTGTGTGAACCAAGAATTTTTTTTAAAAATGGAGAATATTTATTCTAATCTTTGGAACTAGTCCTGTCCCACCCCTCTTCAAATGTAGAGGGCCCAGACCAAAGTGGAAGGAGAGTGATTTGCTATTGCAGAAAGTGCAGGATGCCGGGACCTTATAGAGGTTGCGTGCCTTTTTGTTCTGCAGGAATATGCACACCAGCATGCAGGATAGGCAATGGGATAAACAAAGTGGACCTGGTGGACTCCAGAAAGGTGGGGTACAGAAGCCGTAGCTTAGGAGGTGCTATAGTTCTTCAGCATAGGGTTTGGAAGACTACTTCTATTCAGGCCTTGTCATAAATATAAAGGGAAGGGTAAACACCTTTAAATCCCTCCTGGCCAGAGGAAAAGCCCTTTCACCTGTAAAGGGTTAAAAAGCTAAGACAACCTCGCTGGCACCTGACCAAAATGACCAATGAGGAGACAGGTTTCAAAGTAACAGCCGTGTTAGTCTGTATTCGCAAAAAGAAAAGGAGTACTTGTGGCACCTTAGAGACTAACCAATTTATTTGAGCATGAGCTGTAGCTCACAAAAGCTCATGCTCAAATAAATTGGTTAGTCTCTAAGGTGCCACAAGTACTCCTTTTCTTTTAATGAGGAGACAAGATACTTTCAAAGCTGGAGCCGGGGGGACAAAGGGTTCTCTCTCTCTGTGTGTTGCTTTTGCCGGGACAAGAGCAGGAATGCAGGTCAGAACTCCTGTAAAGGGTTAATAAGCAATCTAGTTAGATATGCATTAGATTCTGTTTTGTTTAAATGGCTGATAAAATAAGTTGTGCTGAATGGAATGGATATTCCTGTTTTTGTGTCTTTTTGTAACTTAAGGCTTTGCCTAGAGGGATTCTCTATGTTTTGAATCTGATTACCCTGTAAGGTATTTACCATCCTGATTTTACAGAGGTGATTCTTTTACTTTTTCTTTAATTAAAATTCTTCTTTTAAGGACCTGATTGCTTTTTCTTTGTTCTTAAGATCCAAGGGTTTGGGTCTATGTTCACCTATGCAAATTAGTGAGGATTTTTATCAAGCCTTCCCCAGAAAAGGGGGTGTAGGGCTTGGGGGGATTTTGGGGGGAAAGACGTTTCCAAGTGGGCTCTTTCCCTATTATTTTTGTTAGACGCTTGGTGGTGGCAGCAATAAGGTCCAGGGACAAAAGGTAAAATAGTTTGTACCTTGGGGAAGTTTTAACCTAAGCTGGTAAAAATAAGCTTAGGGGGTTTTTCATGCAGGTCCCCACATCTGTACCCTAGAGTTCAGAGTGGGGAAGGAACCTTGACAGGCCCCCATGGAAATCCCCAGCATTACAGATCAGTTCTTGAGCTCAGTGCTAGACTTAAGATTTGGCCCTTGATCTTTTAAATGGCATATAACACAGCCTAGCTTTTGAACCTGGTGCACTGAATGATTTATGGATCAATTTTATAATTGCTTTGATAGAGAACATAACCATTTCTTTATTAGTTACCGTGTTAGGCAATACGATATGGCTTTGCATATAGTGCCTTGCATCTGAGGACCTCAAACATTAATTAAGCATCACAGTGCTCCTGAGAGGTATGCAAATTGTATGTATCATTGTAATTTTGCAGGTGTGTTTTATTCTTTTTGCTTGTATTGATCAGACCGATAATGTATGGACTAGATATCGAGAGTCAGGAACATGCAGTTATGCACGTATTTTTGGGCACACCTGTTTTATCTGTGAAAATACTTATTTATGTACTAGTGTACATTTTGTGTAGAAATCCCCACTTCACATATCTAGATTGGATATATATACAATTGTTCATCTTGGGTGAAATTCAAGGCCCATGCATCATTTAAGTGCTCTTATGCACTAGCATTTAGGAAGGAGATTGTGTACTGAGACACCTTATGGCCCCTTGGCTTCTGGTCATATGGAATGCCAGTAAAATCAACTTCTGATGGTGCTACAAATTCTGCACTCCCAGGCAGGCAATAATGCTTTGTAGAGGAGAATTGAAGGAAAATCTGTTACCGTCAGAATGATGTGAGGTGAGCGGAGCATCTCTCCGGCATTAAAAACCAGGTGTTATGCAAATGAGAGGGAAAAAATAAACTGATATCAGACATTCCAACAAGTTTTGAACAATGCAGTTTTTCCAGAAATCTCACCCTCTTTTCCATGTCTTCATGCAGCTTTTTACAAATTACAAATAGCAAAATCTCTGCCCATATGAAAATGAAACCTTTGCTCTTTTCACATAGCAACTAAAATAATACGTTGTAAACAAAAACTGCTGTGTTAATGAGGAACTTCACTTTGAAAGATGATGCTGTGATACAGAAATAAAAGAAGTTTGATTTTAATATTTCAGTTAATCAGTAAATTCCCTTTTAAGTCTGGTCAGCAAAACCTATGGTCCTGAAGAATGGTATTTAAAACAAACACTGCAAAGAATTTTCTGCAATGAAACCTATTGTTCTAAGAGTGTGCAGTGCTCTTAAGTGTTTTTAAAGAATCTGATATGAGGAAAGCAAGTGAAATTATTCTATTTTCTCTTTCTTTGATGCCTCATCTTCTGTAGACAAAGCAAGACAATTTTTGTCCTTCTGCTGGACGCCTACATTCAGTCTCTCTGAAACGTGTGGGAGCTATGTATGCACCAAAATTTAATGTTTGTAAAAACACATGGATAAAAAATACAGGAAAGGTAGTCCTGTGGCTAAACCTCTGGCTGGCATTCAGGTGACTTCACTTCAATTCCTGGACTGCCGCAAGCTTCCTGGTAGAGCTTGGGTAAGTCTGCTGATGTAGATTGTTGCAGATCCATTGACTAGAACGGACTTATGCTAATTAACAGCAGCAAAAAATATGGCCCACAGTTTCATTACCTGTTCAATGAATGGTGATTTGTATTTGTACAGTGTCTAGCACAATGAGTCCTTGATTTTGGTTGGGCATCTATGTACTATTGTAATGCACTATAAATAATTAATAGTCATAAATAAGCTGTTGGTCAGTAATTTGAAACGTTGAAATGGTCTAAACCCTTTTATCTAACTCCTGGAAATCTTAGGGAGATGACAAGAAATGGAACTTGGATTTGAACCATCCTGATGCAGTTTTGCAGTAAACACCCAATCCTGGCCTGCTTGGTCCACCTCTAATGTTGTGCAGTGTCTACCTTGTTGTTGTTTTTGGGCAGGGAGGGAAATTAAAAAGATGCACTGCACTGCATTGTGTAAAGAAGTCATAGCACCTAGAGGAGTCAAATGGCTTGCCAACTCCTTTCTTGAAAAATTCTTTTATAAATTTTGTTCAAATTTGTGACCCAATACACTTGTCACAAACTGTCCTGGTTTTTACATTGTTACTGAATGCTTTGAAATGTCAAGGAAAGAGAGGTCTTCATGCTGTCAGGGTTAAAGAAGAGGCCAACAGCTGATGAAACTAACTGTCACAGAGAATGGAAATGTTTAAAAATATGGCCCTCCCACTGGAGCAAGGACTACTGTACTCAAAGCTGGAGCACACAAACCAGTGAAAATGAGATATAGCAAGCAGCATGCCCACAGGTCTCTGTCTATAATATATTCATTCCAAGGTGTATTTGTGTCTCTGTAATAGTTATTTTTACAAGCACTTTTAGGAATAATTTAGTTAAGTGAACTTCTTTTAACAGAAAAGTTAACAAGATAGCACAAGAGAGGTCAAAATGTCCCTGACCCTTTTGTGGTGAGGTCATTACAAGAGCCATCAGTTATGAAGGATTGAGACTTCTAAAGCTTTGGTTCTCTTTTCGACTTAGCTTCATATAAATGGGTTGTCTTCAGATTACAGGACAGTGTTAAGAAATATCACACTTAGGATTTGATCTGCATTCTTTGTACACGGAAAATGCCTATTGTCTTCTATGGAGATTTGGCAAGTATCAGATGTGCAATTAAGGCTTAGATAAAAGCTTTTTCTGGATAGCAATCGATGAATAAATCCATCCTGAAACTTGTAGATTGCAAGGATCATTGATATGCGGGCTGTCTGTACATAGGGACTTTACTTCTCTTCTTTCACTTTGTCACTTCTGTTTTATACCATTTGTAGCCTTTATCATTTCACACTATGTACAATAAACGTAGCCCTGTCCTGTGCTCTTTATAACCCTGCACGTATACTGAATGGGTATGTCATGGGAGTCTTAACCCCTAGACTGCCCTCTGGCAACCCAATACAGCACCACCGTTGTGTCACTGCCTTAGTTTTCCTGAGTGAGGGTTTTAAGAAGCCCAGCGAGGCTTGTACATAGAATAATGCTCTTTCCGGGGTCTAGTTTATTTAACCCCAAATGCAGAACATCACATAATAGACCTCCCCCTCCACATCTCTAGCAGAAGGGGGAAGGAGCTGAGTCAACATTAGTCTGGCAACTCCAGTTATGTTCAAGGTCCCTTACCAGTGAGGCCTTTATGACCTGGAGCTCCTTTCTGTCTCGTCACTGGCTGGGGGAGGGTCTCTCCTCTTGAGTCAAGATTTACTTAGAGGCCAAACTCTGACGACTTTTCCTCAGGACAGCGTAATTCCTCTTTTCCAGGGCTTCTACTGTTGTCCGGGGAAGTCTTTCATGACAGTCAAGTTTCTGTGAGACTCAACATTCATAGTTCCTTCCTTCTGGAAACTCTTGCACTCGGGAGCATTCTTCCTCGGTTTCCTCTGCTGGTAAGCCCCCGTCATCAGGTCCTCCTGAGAAGCCTTTTCTGTAGGAGCTTTTTCTGTGTAAAGTTCTGAGAACTGTTCCTTTCCCTCAGAAGCCTCTGTTCCCCTAGCTCCCTTGCACTGGGAGTAGCTTCTTTTTATCATGCCCAGGTGCTTTCCTGATAAATGAACTGCTTCCCAATTATTCAGTGAGTCAGTTAGTCCAGAAGGACCTTGTTGAGCCTGTCAGAGGTACACTGCTACCCTCTGGCAGGGGTAGGAAGTCTGAATTTACTCTCACCCATGAAGCAGTTCTTCCAGATCAGGATTAAAGCTCAGTCATGGGATGGTATAGGGTACATTTTCAGTTATATTTTGGGCCCAATTCAATACTGAGATACATAACAACAACAACACATGTTTATGCCCCCAAGTGCTGCATAAGAGCTATTTGTAGTGGTGCTGTAGACATGTTGATCCCAGGATGTGAAAGAGACAAGGTAGGTGAGGTAGTATCTTTTATTGGACCAACTTCTCCTGGTGGAAGATACAAGCTTTTGTGCTACAGAGAGCTCAGGTCTGGGGAAGGAATATTTAGCTCAGACACCCTGCTTCAAAAGCTTGTAAATTCCACCAACAGAAGCTTTCTAGTTTGAAATTACTTTTTGTTTCAAAACTTAAGCTAATTAGAATAAAAAAAATGAGTTGAAATCTCAATGACATTTAGAAATTACTGAAACAAAATGTTTCAAATGAACTGAAAACTTTTTTTGATTTTTAGTTTGCAAAAATTTTCAAGATTTTGCGTTTTTATCATGATTCAGAACAGGAAATTTTTTTTTCAAAATCTTGAAAATTTTCTGAGGACGGGAAAAACCTTTCTTGTCCAGCTCTAGTTGGAAGAGGATGGAACTCGTTGAAACCCGGGTCTGACCCTAACTGTCACAAGAATCACACGTCAATGGGGTTTTGAGGTGCTCAGCATCTTGAAGGCTCAGATCCTTGCTTCATCTATTCTACTGGATATTATAGACCTCCTCAGTACCTCTAGGGAATAACCTGGAGTAGCAGTATGCAGGAGGAGGCTATAATAGAAGCATCCTAAATCGGTACTGCATTAAAGGGAGGAGGGTGGAAGACAATACTTAGAGGTTATTACAGTTTTATTATCAGGAATTGATATTAAAGAAAATTGCAATGACATGGCTCTCTATTTCTCTGTCTTCCCCTAGAAAATATTTTATATTAGACTAAAAAATGGAACAAAGGAGGATGCATAGGAATTAATAAAAATTAAGGAGAAAATAAAAAGGAAAGGAACAACAGGCTTCAATCAAGCTTTCTTTGATGAAACCATTAAAATGTGTTTTCTAGTGTGACTCCTTTCCACATCGAGCCCCCAGTCCTGTAGTGAGTTCAGCAGGTGTGGGACCCCAGACCTGTGTGAAGTTGATGGGGTCTGCCTGTGCAGAAGGAAGGATGTGGTAGTTAGGGCACCAGTGTTAGGATTCAGAAGACCTGGGTTCAATTCTCAGTTCAGTCAGAGTTTGTGTGTGACCCTGGGCAAGTCACTTAGTCTGCCCCTTGTGGCAGTTCCCTGTGTGTAAAATTGGGATAATACTTCTCTACCTTACAGAGATGTAATGAGAATAAAACATGTTAATGATTGTGAAGCACTCAGGTGCAATGAGGATGAGTACCATCCAAGTGATCATTGCAGAACTGGGGCCTGAGCAAGATGCTGAGTTTTATAATCTTACAGTTTCCACAGAAAAGAGAAGAGGTATCTTGTAATGAAGATGCAGTAACAAAGGCATTGTTTACAAATCTGCTTTGCAGTCACAGCATGCATACTGCATCCCCTGAACTTTGTTTCCACTCAGTATTTTATGCACGTGTATACTAATACTGGAATATTGATGGGATACAGTATTTGACTATAAATCCACCACATAAATGTTTCATTCTACAAATATGCACAAAATACACATAGTGAAAATGGGCTTTTTTAGCTAACACATTTTGTTTAGCGTTAGTTACTTCCAATGCTCAGTCATAGAGTGACATGAGAGTGACAGCCTGCCAGTGCTTCACAATCCAATTCTGCAGCCCAAATAAATGGAATATGAGTGAATTTCACAAAATTCAGCAGGTAACAAAGCTATAATGGCAGAATCCGAATCAGGATTCAAGCACAGGTTTGCTTCACTGCAGAGCCAGCATGCTGAAATAGGAAATGCTGTTATCTAAGCCCAAATATATCAGAGTGAATACAAACAACAACAATGTGCTGTTCAGTCAGCCGCTGGCGTGACACAAACATTCTTGCTGTTCAAAAATATATCAACCTACCCAAGACAGAGAATGATTTAAATGAAGTTAGTATATAGCATCTTTTCCTGCAGGATCATGAAACACATTATTAGTAAAATCTCATAGCACTCTTGAGAGATAAGTAAGCAGTAGTGGGTAAACTGAGACATAGGACAGTGCTCAAGATCATGCAGTGAGTCAGTGGCAGAGCCAGAAATAGTACCCAGAAGTCCTGACTCCCTGATCTGTGCTCTCACTGTTGAAAGACACTAAGCCATATTGTAGAAAATTCTTTCTGCCAGTGATGTATCATGGACTGCATTTTTCTAGTAGAACTTTCCATTTTTAGTAAATAAATGCAAATAAATTATGCATTAAAAAGGCTGATGTGTAAAGTGAGCTATGGAGATTTATCATTCCTGCGGTGCGTGCTTTACCTATTTCATTTTTCTTTCACTTTGATAGAGCAGCAATTTTATATCCTCTGATGAACTATTTCTGTGACTGTTGACTCTTGGCAATTATGAGGCCACGTCAAACAACACAAGCAAGTATGCACAGGATTATTTTAAATATATAATTCTCTTTTAGACAGTGCTTGATGGTTATGCATTGTCACAGTGTATAATGGCATCTTGTGACACATGTCAACCCTATGTGACAAGCAGCATGAGAAATAGATTTTAAATATAGAGGAAATAAATGCAGGAATCAATGGCTTCTACTGGCTGCAGTGAACTGTATAGGCCTTTCTGCTTGACAATCTCATGTTTTATGTAGAGGAAGAATCTCTTTTGGAATGCATTAGGGAATCTATGCTCAAAATCACTTACAATAAATGAGTCAAAGAAAATATGGTCAGGAAGAGAGGAGATGGTCGGCTAATGCCTCTGTAATACCTATGTGTCTATGGTTACTTTGAGCAGCAGCTCTGTGATTCTTTGGCTCTTAAAGACTGGGTCCCTCTGGTTTAGACATAGGATAACTCAGGAGAAAGATAATGCAGTTTTTATTGGATTAAAGTTTTACTGGGAGGGCACACTAGAGGGCAGTAATCCTTTACAAATGTGGTAATGATTATCTTGTCCTAAGATGTTCTAGGAAAAGATCCAGAGAGTTCTTCCCTTCTGGACTGTAAGAAAACAAGTTGCCCATGTAATTTATACAATTGCATCTATTGCAGTAAACCTTGGTGCTAATTAGGAGCTTTTAAGTCTGCTTATCTTCCTCACCATTTAAAATAGCACTGGCATTTCCGTTAGCTTGCATTTGCTTGTTCAGATGAGCACCTGAAATAAAATTAGTTTCAAGGTGGTTGATTGTAATTTTGCTGACACACTTTATTGCACTTGGATATCTAATTGTACCCACAGAGCGGATAGTAAAATATCCATAATATGCAACTACTTTTATTGATGGGTCAGAAGCCAGGTTGAAACCCTGTTGAAACCAAGGTCAGAGTATAGTATTATGTATCATCTGCCTCATCTTGCCGTAGGATCATAGATAGTGGAAGCAATATTGCCAACCCCAAGAGTTTCAAAATCCAGAATCTGGTGCCCCAAAATCATGAGATTGGCTTAAAAATGTGTAATTAAAATATGCACTTTGGGTTCTTCTTATACAGTATTGCCTTCTGGTTTTTCACCTATAGGGTTTATGTTTCTAAGCTTTTCTCCTAACGATGAGAACTAGAAACATTTTTAAATGAAAGCTGAAATTCCTACATAATCCCGTAACTTCAGGAGCTGGGGCTTTAAGAAAAACATCCAAATCTTGAGACTCACTATAAAATCGTGAGTTGGCAACAGTGCACGTGGAAGAAAAAAATACTTATTGGGTCTATGCCACTCGCAACACAGAATTACTCTGAGGATTATTGTGTACTATATTATGGAAAATGCCTTGTTACTGTTCAAAGTTGCTATTCAGATAAATAAATTACACTAACTGCTATTGTTTAGTTAATCTGCGGATGTAAAAAAAATTCAGTTAGCCTGATGTAAATTATTATTGCTATTATTTTAAACCTGTGGATTTTATGATACAAAGCCACTGTGCCTATTAAGATACTGCTGTGAACAGAAAATAAATAAATCTGACCTTACTGTACATTTAATTTCTAATAAACATTACATTTAAAGTCTTATTTGTTAAGCAGTTTAGAAGTTGCTACATTGATGATTTTAATTAGCAATTTACCAAAGTGAATTTCAAGTTTTACCTATACTATAAAGAAACAAAATCACTTTTTTCAAATGTAAATGATAATGGGCCAGATTTATTCCTGATCTAACTCTATTACCTCCCGCATAATTAAGGGGATCACTGAGAGCTACTGAACAGAGACATAAACAACATCACATAAAGAAATAGAGATGGAAGGCATTTGTTAACTCAGTGTCACCACCACATTGCTCATTAATATATTCACATGTGCTTGTGCATAGATGTATACACATTTCAGGTATGCCCTTCAAATATCTACTAGAACTGTCTGCTAAACAGTGAGTGAAATTCAACCTTAAATATAGCAGAGCTCTGCTCCACTGCAATGAAGTGGATGTTCTTTGATTTTATTAACCTCTACTCAGACTTTAATTTATATTGGTTTGTTAGCAGTTGAATGTCATGAAATACTATAATAATACTGTGTATAGTTTAAAACTTGCCTTGTTCGCCATCTCTTTCTTACAATCTGTTGGTTAAAGTTAGGGACCATACTCACCTCTGAGGTACCTCTGCAGAGGTGGACTTTAAGAGTATGTCTACAACACAGAAGCTGGAAGGGTGTTTCCAAGTACAGGTAGACAAACCTGCTAGCTCTGTGCTAAAAATAGAAGTGTGGCTGTGGCGGCTCAGGCTACCCGCCCAAGAATGTCCCCAGAGGGTAGGGTGGCCACTTGTGCCACTGTGGGCATGCCACTATCTTTAGTGTGCTAGCCCCAGGAGAGCTAGTACATGTCTGTCTATCCACACGAGGTAGCACCATACCGGCTGCTGTGTAGACATACTCTGAGCCTCATTTTCTTCTAACTAGGTTCGCTATGAATATGCAGAATTTCCTCCTTATTTTAGCTCTTCTTCCTGCATTACCACTGATTTGATTGATCCTGCTGAGGATGTCATTTCAGGTGGGGATGAAAAATGGACAACTGGAGAGTGAGGCGAGAAGAGGCAAGAGATAGGAAAATATATTTTCTCACTTATGGAAATCTGGGGTGACAGTAACAGTGGCTTTTGGTGGCTATCAGCCATTGGCTCTTTTGAAAAGTTGAGGACTGGTGGAGAAATCTTTAAAAGTGTGACCATTTGCTGCAGTAAAGTATCTATAGCAGTGCACAGTATCTCTTCCAAATAGATATCTGGTAGTTAATATACAGGGTGGACTATGTTCCTATTGCCAAGAGTCTGTTGATCTAGGCCCTGGACAGGGAGAGTGGGTCCATGGACTCACAGAGCTTGTATCCATGGAAGTGTGTACAGTTTTAAGGTTAGTCAGAGGGATTTGGCAATGGGAGGTTACATGGGCAAGGCAGGCAGCCAAGAAAGTTCAATACTTTTGTGGGGAAGGAAATGAGGGTGTAAGGTTCCAAGGGTGCAGGTCCTTCCTCTCAGTGAGTCTAGAACCTGGGGCTATTGGGTCTCTGACTCTCCTCTGTTGTCACCAAGGGAGACAGATGAAGCAGCACTACACCAATCCTGGAAGGTTAGGCCCCACAGGACGTCCTGTTGGAATGCTGAAGGCATGCAGTTGCCTGTTTGGCTTGCATCTACCATTTAAGCCAGCAGGTGACCTGGGTGGGCTGTCTAAGCAGCCACAAAGAGTTTTGTTGATGCTGTATTGAATCCTGCTCTTGCTGTCTCCTGTGATCTGTATCCAACCCCTGGTCCCAGTTCCCGCTCTGCTCCCATCTTATTCAAGCACCTTGCGAAAACTTTACATTTACTTACAAATATAAAATTAGATTGATTTTTTCCCCTTGGTTTATACTGGTTTACACAGTGAAAACACAAGGCCTTTAGCAATAGGATGTATATCTGGAGGAGGACTGTAGTGAAATATACCCTTTTCCACTAGAGACCAGCAGCTTGCCCGCACAGCTATGGAAGTGGCATTGTCAAGGGAGGGGACATGACCAAAGTTCAGTATGTCCCTTATACAGTCTTCTCTGGGAGTTGAGGACTCCTGTGGAGCCATGATGGCTCTTTCAATATAATATCCCTGGAGAAACCTCAGTGGAGAGTGATGGAGCACACATGATCTGTTCTTCCCTAGTTGTGAATCCCCACTCAGGTGTAGCTGCCCTGCTAGGGTATAGCAGTGCGTGGTGTAATTTGCATCCTCTTACATCAGCAAGGGTCAGTGAAACCTACAATGTTTCAACAGTCAGTGAAGTTGAAAGTTCACAAATAGACTTATTAAAAGTACACCAGAAAGACAGCTAGTAAAATCGTGACAAAAGCTGTTCAAATGACTGACCCTTTCAAACAGCATTGTCATGAAAATGTGATTTAAAACTCTCCTATTCATATGGCTACTGTCTGGGATTGTAAATGAGGACATGACTATTCCAAAGGCTCTGAATCTGAAAGGATTTGAATAATTTTTGAGTGCAATCGTTTAAAATCAGATCAGACACAGATGTCCCTTTTTTCTTTATTTCCTAATTTTATGTAAGATAAATGTAGCTCTTCTGCAGTGATAAAAACTTGATCTGACATTAAACTACTAGCATAATATTGGCAAAAGAAGCTTGATGTATTTTGTTAATGTCACATTGGGCTCTCCATTGATGAAATGAAATTCTGTAGCTGAAGCTGAAACATCTCTGCATAGCTACTTATGTACAGCTTTCTTCAAACCAATCCATGGACTTTGTTCTATGGTCTTGAGTGCAGGAAAATGGCTACTGTATCAAATTAACAGCATACCTTCAGCAATAAAACATTTTGTTAACACTGATAGTTTGCTGTCTGTAATACTTATGGATAGTTTAAAGCACTGTCCATTTATTTTTCTATGAGTAACTTCAATGCTTGTGAAATATATTAGATTGACAGGCCTGAAGAATTTATTTCTCTGTTTATCCTTAAAGCAAGTACTGTGTATACAGCAACGGTACAAGTTCCTTATGCTTTCCTACCAACATGGCTCAACCCTGACCCATAGGAATTAATCCAAAGGTAAAAGGTAGTTCATTGTTTGTGCCTCTTCAGTCCTGGGTCTCTCGCCTGACGCTGCCTAGAATGCTGCGAATTAAAGTTATTATTTTGGAGTGGGGATGTGGACCTGTCTCTGAGGAGCTGGACTCAGGCTACCAGCCCATCTGACATAGGATACTAAAGCAAAATTAAGCAAAAGTTAAGCAAAATTCAGTTTTGTTTTGCAGAGTTTGGCATGAACATTTTTGTTGTTTTACTTGGGACAGTTTTGCACTCGCGCTCCTCACCATCAATTTTGCTTTAAAACATGCAAAAATGTGATTTGATTTTATTTCATGTCAGTGATATAAAAACCATCTCTGTTTTAGACAATTTACCCTTGCTTGTTCAGAAACTAGCTCAGTTTTCCATGGACGTTGGTCCCATTCTGTCTAGAAAATAAACTTAATTTTACTACTTGTGAAAATGGACCCATTTTGGAGAAGATGACACCCTTCCGTTTTGAGTGGCTTTTTATTTTGTTGCAGATGTTTCACGTACTTCTAAACAAACATTCTGTTGTCAACATTTGATCATCAGCTAACCAATTTGGTTGGAATTCAACTGATCAGCTAGAAGGCTGGGATTAAAAACTGCTGGTGCCATGAGATGTGTTTGGGATCCTGAAGCCGGTATTGTTGTTTAGATTTTGTATTTATTTGATTCTAAATTAAAGAGTAGGTGTGACTGGGTATACCAGGCCCAGAGGCTTCCTGAGGGAGGCCTCAGGGTCCTACCACACCCTATCTCAAGAAGTAGCAGAGGAGTTGAGTCCTCCAAGTGGCCTAGAGTGGCTGCAGGGAAACATCCAATCAGGGCTCAGGAGGGCCATATAAAAGGAGCTGCAGAGCCAGAGGAGTGTAGATCAGTGGTGGGCAATCTGATTGCAGGCTGTGAGACATTTTGCTGATGTTGACCGTCTGCAGGCACAGCCTCCCGTAGCTCCCAGTGGCCATGGTTCGCCATTCCCGGCAAATGAGAGCTGCGGGAAGAGGTGGGCCGCTGCTGACCTGAACTGTTAGTGGCCCTGCTGGAGAGCTGAGGCCAGAAAGGCCCAGAGCGGGTGAAACCATTGCTCCAGGAAGGAAGCCCTGGGGATATGGCCTGACACCAGGGCCAGGACTATGTGAAGACTCTGAGACTGCTTAAAGATTGAGAGGTATTGTGATAGGCCTCTGTTGGACTGTTTATCCTGGAAGTGGTTTTGTCTTGTTGAAAGCCCACAGACTGTGTGAGACACTTGGCTGGAGGGCTGAGTCACCAAAACTACCTGAGAAGTCACTGATAAATTGAGAGAGCTGCACACCTGAGCAAGGGGTGCTCACATGAGATGAGTGCTACCCTGTTCCAGTAGGAAATAAAATAAGCTATTTCTTGCTCCTAGTTTTTCATGGCTTCGCTGTTCTAAGACCTCTTCTACAGTACACAGTTAGATCAACATAAGTTGCCTTGCATCGACCTAGTTGTTCGTGTCCATACTTAAATTTTCCTCCCACTTTAGGGACTCCATTACAGTGACACAAAAACATCACCTCCTTCAGCGGTGTTAAACCATGGTTAGTGTACTGAGGTCAATGCATGTGAGTGTAGACACTGCGTTTACCTATGTCAATCCTAATAGTCCTCCAGTAACTGACCCACGATGCATGACTCTGATCGTTCCACTGCACAGGAGTCATGGAGATTAGCAGCCCTCCCTCTCCTCACCTAAAAACCCCATAAATTTTTGGAATCCCTTTTCCTGATTCACCAGCTTGGTAAGTACACCTAGCAGTTCTCCATTGTTGCATGAGTGGCTGCCCCGCTGAACATGCTGGCTACATGCTTAAGACATGGAATAGGCAAGAGATTTTGGATCTTCTGGGCCTGTGGGAAGAAGAGGCTGTGCAAACACAGCCATGGACAAGCCATAGAAAAGTGGACATCTATGAGCAGATGGCACGGGGGATGCAGGAGAAGGGGTATGACAGGGATCAGCAGCAGTGACATGTGAAAGCAAAGAAACTTGCATCAGGTATATTAGACCAGAGAGGCCAACAGTCAATCCAGGGCCAAGCCACAGACTTGCTGCTTTTATAAAGAGCTGCATGAAGGAAACCCTACCACTACCCTGCGGACCATTGTGGATACCTCTGAGGAGTCTTAGCCACATGCCCCTACCATGAATAGCAAGGAAAAGGAGGAGGGGGAGGAGGAGGATGGGGGACATGTGACCAGGGAGTCCATTTATGCCACAAATCACAATCTATTTGACAGATTTCGGAGTGGTAGCCGTGTTACTCAGTATCTGCAAAAACAACGAGGAGTCCTTGTGGCACCTTTGAGACTAACAAATTTATTTGGGCATAAGCTTTCATGGGCTAGAACCCACTTTATCAGATCCTGGCCCACAAAAGCTTATGCCCAAATAAATTTGTTAGTCTCTAAGGTGCCACAAGGGCCCCTAATCTATTTGAGACTCCACTGCAGTCCAGAAAGTCAAGCACAGGCGAGCCCAGTGTGACAGTGGCCAATGCCAGGTGCCCCAGAGGGAGTGAACCTAATAGGTAATGATCAGTGATCTCTCTCCTGCCATCCATCTCCACCCTCTGACAAACAGAGGCTAGGGACACCATTCCTTAGGTAAGTGTGTAAACCTTGGGTAAGTGTCTAAATTTGTTTCCCAGTACAAAGATGTATTGATGGCACACCTGTGGAATGCCTGAGCTGGGAAGGAGGAGAAAGAAGAGGACTTTGGATGACCTGTTCAGTGAGATACTGCAAGCCAGTTCTGTATCAGACCATGAGCAGAGGGCCTGCAGGGTGAATACTGAAAACCATATGAAGAAGGAAAGGGCAAACAGGGGAGAAGCCCAGGAGTCCCAGCAGAAAAAGGAGAGGGAGATACTCCAGACATAATGGGGCTTTTCTGGTAGCAAACACAAATACTACATATTCTTGTGGACAATCATGGGCTGGCCTTCCTTTGCAGTCCATACAGCATCTTCCTACACCCTCCTTCAACGTTTCATGTAGTATCAGGGGCCACATCCCTGCTCCTATCACTCCACCACAGGGGACATGAAGGACAACCGCAGCTTCACATATACTGACTTGTGAGAACCATGGTTTCTGATTGCCTACATAAAATGGACATGAATGTTCTTTCCCCTTCTTAAGTTCTATTCCATAAATTTATTAAATTTGTAATGTATTTGCTCTGAACTTGCACAGAATTTTTTGAAGTGTTTTTGTTACTCAATAAAATTCGATTGTTTAGCAAATAATTCATCTTTATTAGTCCCAAACATATGCTGCAGAATGCCTAGCGGTACTGAAAGCACTCACTTACTTGTTACTGTACAGTGTGACATAACTCATAGGATCAGAGAAAAGAACACAGCACAGTGTAATAATCATAAATGTACAGCAAGCACCACAAATTAATAGGTACACTGACGGTGTTCTATTCATAGATGTGCACCCAGCACCATACAATTCCTGGCAAATCCAAAGCAGCAAGGCCAGGTAGAGCACAGTACACAACAACACATTACTGTGCCTCACTGTTGAAGTGCTCTTTCAAAGCCTCCCTGATCTGTATAGCTCTGCATAGAGCTCTTCTAATAGTCCTTGTGTCTGGCTGCTCAGTCTCAGCAGACAGCTGCTCCACCTCTTCCCTGGTGGCAACTTTTCCCCTTTGCTTCCCATATATTATGCAGGACACAGCAAGAGGCTATAACCATTGGGATTTTTTTTTCTGCTGAGATCTAATCTTGTGAGTAAACAATGCCAGCATTCCTTCATTCCAAAAGCACATTCAACTGCCATTCTACACCTGCTGAGCCAGTAGTTGAATCTTTCTTTGGTGCTGTCGAGGTGGCCAGTGTTCAGCTTCCTAAGCCACTCACTTCTCCACTGTCAATGCAGCTCTCATTCTGGTGTCCTTGCACTGGAGTAGGGGTGCAAGCTTGACACAAAGATCCAGGAACGTGGCCTTGTACATCTGAAAATTCTGCAGCCACTGTTCGTCATCCCAACCCTGCCTTATGATGTGATCCCACCAGTCAGTGATCATTTTTCAGGACCAGAAGCAGCGCTCTATCATCTACAGCTGCTCCTTGAACACCACCAACAGCCTTGAATTGGTACTTGCTATGTCCCACGACAGTCTGAACTCCATGAAATAGTCATGTTCCCCACTGATTCAGTTCTTCTTGTGGTTCTGCAAATACCGGAGGATCATATGTTCTCTGCTTGCAATGCTCATAAAAGTAGTGCAGAGCTGTGCAGGCTCCATGCTTCTGTCAGAGATGGCCGAGAGTGAGGAGGGCTGATCAGATTGGAGGGATTTTTTTTTTAAAAGTGCAAAAATTATGGGATATAGATGACGTTATGGGATGTAGAAAGTTTCAAGCTGGGAAGTTGACCCCTTGCTCCCAATCACCACTGCATGACTTGTTTCTGTTCCACCTTTCACTGCCAAACATCCTGGAAGGCAGTGTGCTGAATGGTGATGAGTTGCACATTGGGATACCGATCTGTGGTGCACTGCATTGCATTGACACGAGCATTCCTGGTGAGTATGTGCAGTGCTGATGCAAGGAGCCAACTATGCATGTGCATAAGTGATATACTAACCGCGATGGCTTATGGTGACGTAACGTGTGCCAGCAAAAGTTTCTGTAGTGTAGACATACCATAAGAGTGGGGCAGCCAGCTTCAAACCATGAACCCTGGACGATACATTAATTTCACTGCATAAAAATAGAAGTTTCAAGCCAATTCTATACCTATTAGTAGTACTTTCTTTTTACTCACTTCTAGCACCAACAGGCATTTGTTCAAACTAAGTACTAAATTGTACCCCTGGATACATGTGTGCAATGTCCATTAAATGCAAAGGAATTGCAGACATCCATGAGAGCAGAATTGGCCCTGAGTGTTTAGTCATAATTGAAACACATTATTATAATTTCTGCTTACTATTGCTTTGATAGCTCACTGGTTCAAAGTCACCATACATCATGCAACATGATAGAGCACTGTGTGAGTAACACTATGAAGAAAGGCTTTATGCTGATAACAGGGTCTATTCTTTATTCTCTACTTGCATTTAAATCTCATTGAAATTGTTATTACGGGGAGTTAAGCAGCACAGACAGGATGGAAACTGCATAACAGAGACAAAACCTTGCACTTATATGTAGGCTTGGACAGATTAGATTTTTATCGGTAAATGTTGATTTTCCTGTACATACACAAACTGAGGAAAAAATATTTCCATTGATAATTAAAACTCACAGATAGGCAAAGTAAGGAAAATTCTGCTTGAGAACTTACTAGAGTATGATTTAAGGATATTTACTTTGTATATTTTGACATATTTTCCAAGGGAAGCAGTGGGGGCAAAAGACCTATCTGGCTTCAAGATTAAGCTCGATAAGTTTATGGAGGAGATGGTATGATGGGATAACATGATTCTGGCAATTAATTGATCTTTTACTATTCGTGGTAAATAGGCCCAATGGCCTGTGGTGGGATGTTAGATGGAGTGGGATCTGAGTTACTATACAGAATTCTTTCCTGGGTATCTGGCTGGTGAATCTTGCCCACATGCTCAGGGTTCAGCTGATTGCCATATTTGGGGTCGGGAAGGAATTTTCCTCCAGGGCAGATTGGAAGAGGACCTGGGGGTTTTTCGCCTTCCTCTGCAGCATGGGGCATGGGTCACTTGCTGGAGGTCTCTGCACCTTGAAGTCTTTAAACCATGACTTCAATAGCTCAGACAGAGGTGAGAGGTTTATTGTAGGGGTGGGTGGGTGAGACTCTGTGGCCTGCATTGTGCAGGAGGTCAGACTAGATGATTGTAATGGTCCCTTCTGACCTTAATGTCTACGAGTCTATGTGATGTTGACAATTTGCATTTTAAAGGTTATGGAGCTTTTCAATCTCAACATCTACTGTCATTAAATAATTATGGTCTGACCGAGCCCTGCATAATATCCCATAACTGTGAAAATTTAAATTGATACAAATCTAAAAATACTTAAATTAATAATTTTGTGCACTTGTGAAAATTTAAATAAACAAAAATGGTTAAAAATGAACATCGATGATATCTGTTGAAATTATAAAAAAACCCCACACAACTGAATTCTGCCAGGTTTACTTCTATGGCACTGTTCTTCCAAGGATTTCAAAGTGCTTCAAACACATTATCATTAACCTCTAAGAGTTGGGAATTCTACTCATTTTTCTGAAAAGATAAATTGAGGCTCAGTTTGGTTCACATGACTTGTCCAAGGTTATACAGCAAGTCAGTGGCAGAGACATTCATAGGGTCTTGAATTACAGGCTTCGAGGCCTATGCTTTAACCACTAGAAACCTCTCTCCTGACCAAGAAAATGTGGGTGATCAGGGTCCAGTGCTTCATTCCCTGGGTCAAATGTTCACTTTATAAGCCCTCAACAACTAGATACTGGACAAATTAACCAATGATTCTGCTGGCTATAATTTCAGGCCTGTCACTTTTCTTGACAAATTCATTTTCTTACACTTATCAACCACTGTGGGTAAATCTGTCTAAGATTAAAGAAAGTTGCTATGAGGGGGAGTTCTTGCAGGTCAGACTGCTTTAAGGATACATATTTTCCTGCCAGTTTGCTTGGTAGGGTCAAGACTTTCCTTGGCGCTATAAAAATGTAGAAAGCAATTACGTTAACTTCATGCCATGAACAACTTGACTCCCTTTGTCATTTGGTTGCCTGTAACCATGCTTGTAAAGAGCTGACACTTCTCTGGATTTCTACTAAGAGCTTGCAACATGCAGAGCAGTTTTTTAAACACTCAGCTAGAAAGAATGAAGGTTTTTTTTAATCTTTAACTTTCCCCTTTATTTAAACATTTAAAATTTTGAATATACTTCAATGCTACTCAGATAATAAATTATGGAAGCTACATCAGCAGAAGTGACAGATGAAACAGGTGCTAAAATATTGTGTTAACAGACAGCAAATTAGCTGTGTATTCTCAGAGGCACTTCTAACATCCAGGGCTAGAGATAGAGAAAGGGAGATTTAGTGTGTCTGAGGCTCATCCAGGTACCAGGAAACTGTAGCTGTCTTCAGGGCCAGCTCCAGGCACCAGCGTTCCAAGCAGGTGCTTGGGGTGGCAGTCAGAAAGGGGCAGCAGAGTTTCCGTGGCTGTGGCAATTAAGCAGCAGCTTCTCCGTTCCGGAAAATTCGGCGGCTACAGGTATTTTCACTGCTTGGGGAGGCAAAAACGGTACAGCCGGCCCTGGCTGTCTATGTACAGATTGGAGCTAAACCAACTACCTGAGAGGAGGTTCCAGAGAGGATGGTTCTAGACTATTCTCAGTGGTAGAAGAGGACAGGACAAGGAGTAATGGTCTCAAGTTGCAGTGGGGGAGGTTTAGGTTGGATATTAGGAAAAACTTTTTTACTAGGAGGGTGGTGAAACACTGGAATGCGTTGCCTAGGGAGGTGGTGGAATCTCCTTCCTTGGAAGTTTTTAAGGTCAGGCTTGACAAAGCCCTGGCTGGGATGATTTAATTGGGGATTGGTCCTGCTTTTGAGCAGGGGGTTGGACTAGATTACCCGTCTATCTGCAAACTGATTCTGTGAACAGCCTGTCTCAAATATACTTCTTATGAACATTTGGGATCAGATTTTAAAAAGAGCTCAGCTCCCATTTATGCACCGAAATAAGTGGTCAGTTTCTTAAACAAGCAAAAAGTGCCAAGCTCTGTTTGAAAATCTGGCCATGAAGTGTCACAATGGGAGCAGCTGGGTGATGGGCACTTTTGAAAATCTGGCTCTAACTATATGACAATTTTCACTTCGAAATAAAAAACAATGACGAGTGAGTGAGTGCAAACTTATTGATGGTCAAGCTCCTGTTGTATGTTTTAACAGCTTAATGCTATGAATTCAAATATGTTTGTTTTAGCACCCTGGATCATCACATATACTGTTTTGGAAGCTCTCAGAGGCATGTTCCAGGTGTGTGCTCATATCTAAGTCAAAATGATTTTTAATCCATTCTCCTGGAAATAGTATTTCTAGTTTAAATTAGTGTTACTGCCCAAAGGCCTTTTAAAATTACCCTCTCTTTCAGTCTTTTGAGACAATATGTAGCAATGCCTTTGTTTTCATGTTCAGGAATAAATAGGTACTACCTTTTCCCCAGCAATAATATCAGTCACTCAAGCTGAATTTATAGCTCTTTTCCCACTCCATTTAAAATATACAATGCTTTCAAGGTTCTATTCCACAATGGTACAACTTCCTGGATTCTGTTATTTATATGGCACCATGTCATATCACATACTTATAGTGAAAGAGATTAGTTTCCAATCCACATGGAGAGTTCGCACACATTTATTTATTGATCTTATTTGGTCACATTATGTTATACAGCGCTACTAGATATCAGAATGTAATTCTAAAAGGATGAGCTAAGCATTACGAAACCAAGGGTATGTGCTCCAAGAAAAGCTGTATCGGAGGCCATAGACTTTGAAGTGCAAAGAGGGTGAAATTCATCCCAGTGAAGAGAGCACACAAAAGTCCTATGGCTATCTAAATTCCACTTAAACCATCAAAATAATGCTTAAATTGGGCTTAAGTGCCTTGCAAGTGTTCCCTATGTATGAGTAAATTTCATCCTGGGTGAATATGCTGTTTAGAGAGAAATATCACTTCTGACATATAATTTGTTAATTGGATATATACATTATATTATATAGATTATATATATAATATTATATAGATCCAGGATCCAACTCCATCTCTCTAGCCTCTCAACAGGGCTTTTGGTAGCTGTCAGGGTAGGCGGGGCCAGAGGCTGAGACTTCTTCCTGTAACTGACTGACAGCCAATCCGCACTCTCTCTGCCACCAGCTCCTCATCCTACTCTAGGGAGAGACATGGCAGGAGCTGGGGGATGGTGTGTTGAGTAAGCGCCCTGGGGGAGAGAGAAGCAGCAGCAGCTGAGTGGGAGAGCTGGGAAAGAGAGAAGGAGAGAGAAGCAGCAGCAACTGAGTGGGAGAGCTGAGCCTGTGTGTGAGGGATGAGGGAGAAGAGGTTGGCCTGGAGAGAACGGGTGGTGTTAGACTGGGAGGGGAATAACTAAGTGTAGGGACGGATAATTAATGGAATGTGGGGTTGTCATAAATATAAAGGGAAGGGTAAACCCCTTTAAAATCCCTCCTGGCCAGAGGAAAACTCCTCTCACCTGTAAAGGGTTAAGAAGCTAAAGGTAACCTCGCTGGCACCCGACCAAAATGACCAATGAGGAGACAAGATACTTTCAAAAGCTGGGAGGAGGGAGAGAAACAAAGGGTCTCTGTCTGTCTATATTGCTGCTTTTGTCGGGGATAGACCAGGAATGGAGTCTTAGAACTTTTAGTAAGTAATCTAGCTAGGTATGCATTAGATTATGATTTCTTTAAATGGCTGAGAAAAGAATTGTGCTGAATAGAATAACTATTTCTGTCTGTGTATCTATTTTGTAACTTAAGGTTTTGCCTAGAGGGATTCTCTATGTTTTGAATCTAATTACCCTGTAAGGTATCTACCATACTGATTTTACAGAGGGGATTTCTTTACTTCTATTTACTCCTATTTCTATTAAAAGTCTTCTTGTAAGAAAACTGAATGCTTTTTAATTGTTCTCAGATCCAAGGGTTTGGGTCTGTAGTCACCTATGCAAATTGGTGAGGCTTTTTACCAAACCTTGTCCAGGAAGTGGGGTGCAAGGTTTTGGGAAGTATTTGAGGGGAAAGACGTTTCCAAACAGCTCTTCCCCAGTAACCAGTATTTGTTTGGTGGTGGTAGCGGCCAATCCAAGGACAAAGGGTGGAATATTTTGTACCTTGGGGAAGTTTTGACCTAAGCTGGTAAAGATAAGCTTAGGAGGTTTTCATGCAGGTCCCCACATCTGTACCCTAGCGTTCAGAGTGGGGAAGGAACCTTGACAGGGGTGGTTTAGAATCGATGGGGAAAAATTGGGGAGTGGGAAAAAATCAGTGGAACCAACAAGGAAGGCTGATGGGTTTGGGGAGTTTATAATGAGGCACTCACTTTGGGATGTTATGTAGTTTCTGTGCATACTGTCTGCACACTTTCCTCTGGTGTTTTAGTGCACCAGCATAGGCAGGTCTGGACTGCAGCCACTGAACTTCCTAACTCTGGCTGCGATGAGGAGGAGTGGGGCTGTCCTGAGATGAATCGCTTATGGAATGCAGCTGCTTCACACATACACCAGCTGCTCATGGAAGTCCAAGAACTCCCCTGTTTAAGGAGGGGAAAAAAACAAACCAACTTAAAATAAAGAGGCAGGCACCAAATTCTAACCAGGATGAGAAGACTGTCAAATATTGTTTCTAAAAATCAAGGTTTTTTTTTTGGCTGCAGCTTGAAAGCAAATTTTTATATGCTATTAAAACAAAGACATTTATTTATTAAAGAAGAAAAGGGAATAAGGAGAAATTATTTTGGCCTGAGAACCATCTGCTATTATTTTAGCCAGATAAGAAGTAAAACTGCCAAGTTATAACCTCCCCCTCCCACCTTCACAAAGAAGAGTTGTTATAATGGCTGAAATAAGCTTGTACCAATAGCAGCACTGTTGGGTGCTGCTATAATAAATACAGCTGTTCAATTTTGACTTCAATGTTTATAATCTCCAGAGTTCTGTTTGCTGCAGTGTAAAGGGGGAGGAGAGGCAGATGCAGTTCAGAGTATAGGCTGGTGGTGTCATCCCATTACCACAGTATTGAGATGGTGCACTGCGTGTTTCTATTTGAGCATTTAATACATTATTCTGTAATTTTTGTCTTGGAAGTAATGAGGCCTGACAGCTTTGGCTTGTGCATGATAACAATCCCACACCGGTATCTTTTAAATTCTTCATTGCCAAATTCATAAAGGAAGAAATGACTTTTTCAAAATGACAGTAAACATGCTTCATTTTATAAGACATTGTGGTTAACAACCTGAAACAATGAAGTGTTTTTGGGCTATCGCTAAACTAATTTGAGCTATATTAAAAGTGCTGATCTGGAAGCTAAGCCACTTTTTGTAAAATGGCAGGAAAACATATAGGGCTTAATTCTCACAGAGTGCAGCTAAAAAAAAAAATTGCCTTGATGGTTTTTTTCCATGTAGGCCTCTCCTGAAAGGTATGGAACTATCAGTGATGATGGTTCAGCAGAGGGGCTGGTGCAGTGTAGTGCCACCATTCAGACACTGATCATCTGCAGTTGCAGTCTGAGGCCATGAGCCGATGATGAACACAGGTTAGTGGAAATAGCCTGGTTTCAGCATTGCAATAAATTGCTTCATCACAGCAAATAAACCTTTGAAAATAACATTTTTAAATGGCCTGCACACAATTTACTGATGTTTGAGACACAATTAATGGCTCCAATTCACTGGAGCAATATTACCAGGATTTTAGTACAATGGAGTAGGGTGAGAGAACTGAAAACACTAAGGGTCAGTTCTGCTCTCACACCGAAGTAAGTGCTGAATTATATTGCTGAAGACAAATGAGTTACTCTGGACTTACGCTGATGTATGAACACAGTTTGGTTTCTTAGGGTATGTCTACACAGCAATTAAACACCTGCAACTGGCTTGGGTCAGCTGCTCCCAGGGCTTGGGCTGCAGGGCTGTAAAATTTGCTGTGTAGATGTTTGGGTTCAGGTTGGAGCCCAGGCTCTGGGATCCTGTGAGGTGGAAGGGTGAAAACTGTAACTTTTGTCAAACAAAGTGGGTGAGGTAATATCTTCTATTGGACAAATCTCCTGTTGTTGAGAGAGACAAGCTTTTGAGCTACACAGAGTTTTTCCTTAAGTCTGGGAAAGGTACTTAGAGTGTCACAGCTAAATACAAGAGGGAACAGATAGTTTAACATAAGTAGTTAGCACATCATATTTAAAGAAATCTCTAGTGATTTATTGAAAATGTCATATTCATCCCAGACACTCTGCTAGTTCAGGAGTTCTCCGGTGCTATGAATACTACCAACTTGTCCTTCGTCCTGGGACGTTCTGGCTGTGTCACAAAGCTACTGAGTCCATCAGCACCACTGCTTGTGCCATCTGGCCCACAAACTGTGGAGTAGAGGCCAGGCCTGGAACCGAAGTTTCCCTCAGAGCTGGGGCATTCTGTGGTGCTATTTTGTCTTGGCAGCAGAGCCTATCTTTGTGTTCAGTACTGGCATCTGCCAGTGCCAAGTTCCAGGTACGCATGTGTTTCATTCAGTGCCAATTCCCCACTCGTCTTTGGCACTGATGCTACCTCCTTATTAGGCTTCAAATGAGTCTGATTGGTTGATTGGCTCCCCTGTTGTTGCTACAGAACCTTCAGGATTCCTCAAGATCCAGGTTGGAGTTATCTTCCCCCTCCTCATTGGATAGCACCAGAAATTGCCCTCAGATTGCTATCGGTACCAAGATCAGCATCTGTTCTGCAGTTGGTACAGGGGCTTGCGGCCCTGTGCCTACTTGCCACCTGGAACCTGGGCTACTCCTGAGGTAGTGGAGTTTATGCACCTAACGGCCCAATCCAGGATATAAAGCCAATTGGCTCCAAGAGAGATCTAACATCTCTTTGATGCTACCAATTTGGTATTCCATGGGAGTGTAGCACAATCAGAGCAGCCACGGAAATTCTTACTGAGCAAGTAAGCCTTCATAGAAGGAGCTTTTCTTGATGCTGAAATTTATTTTGAACTTCAGCTCGCATGCTGTTAAATCCCCATCTATTGCCCATGTTCACATTTTTCCTTGTAAAATTAGCACTCAAATTCAGAAAGTTGTTAATTACCTGCTTATGAATCTCTTTTAGAAATGTTTTGTATTAAATATGGAAGCAGTAGAATTGGGAATATGATGGACTAGGTGTGAAGGATTTGCAGAAACAAATGAAGTGTTTTATTATAAAGAATAAAGCAAAATAAAACTTGATGATTAATAATAACTATAACCATAAAACCATCAATTGGTTAAGAGTCTCTTAGTCTTATGATTAATAGTTCCCTCAGCATCTTAATGGAATGCACTGCAAAATTAATCTTTAGAAAGATTTAATACCACAGATGAACTGTTGAAAAACTATTGCTGAAATGGCCCTCAGGAAAACTTCTGTGAGCATGTTAAAGGTTTGGGTAAATCAGATATCTTTGAGCCAAGTATTTAAGTATTTTGGCATTTAAATTTAAAACCATAGAATAGGTTGTACTAACCCCCAAAATGTATGAATAGTGAATTAATAGTGAATAGTAGCTATTTCCAATCAGTAGATGCATGGATATATGAATGCTGAAAGACACGGTGCAGGTACATTTGTGAAGATCAAACATAAAGGTACACACCAAACACTGGACTGTGTTGGTACAGAAACATAGAATCATAGAAGTGTAGGACTGGAAGGGACCTCAATAGGTAATCTAGTCCAGTCCTCTGCACTCTAGGCAGGACTAAATATCTAACTAGACCATTCCTGAGAGGTGTTTATCTAACCTGTTCTTAAAAACCTCCAGTGATGGAGATTCCATAACCTCTTTAGGCAATTCGTTCCAGAACTTAACTACCCTGACAGTACGGAAGTTTTTCCTAACGTCCAACCTGAAGCTCCCTTACTGCAATTTAAACCCATTGTTTCTTGTCCTATCCTCAGAGGTTAAAGAGAACAACTTTCACCCTCCTCTTTGTAACAACCTTTTATGTATTTGAAAACTGTTATCATGCCCCCAATTAGTCGTCTCTACTCCAGACTAAACAAACCCAGTTTTTTTTCAATCTTTCTTCATAGGTCATGTTTTCTAGACCTCTGATCATTTTTTTTTCTCTTCTCTGGACTTTCTCCTATTTGTCCACATCTTTCCTGGAATGTGGCAACCACAGCTGGACACAATACTCCAGTTGAGGCCTTATCAGCGTGGAATATATTCCTTCCTGTTCCACCGTATGTCCAGATGGTGTCTCTTGCTCTTTTGTAAGGGCCTGTTTCAATTCTCATTGTCTTTACATCTTGATTCATTGATGCTATACCACTCCCATCATTCTGGGAGTGAAATAATACTTGTTATGGAACTTCTTCATATATGATCTGATTGGTTAACATTTGTAAAACACTTGGAATTTCTCCTAATGAGAAGTGCTGTTGACATGCTAAGTGTTAAGTAGCAGAGGGGTAGCTGTGTTAGTCTAGATCTGTAAAAGTGGCAAAGAGTCCTGTGGCACCTTATAGACTACCAGACGTATTGGAGCATAAAGCTTTTGTGGGTGAATACCCACTTCTTCAGATGCATGTAGTGGAAATTTCCAGAGGCAGGTATAAATATGCAAGCAAGAATCGGATAACGAGGTTAGTTCAGTCAGGGAGGATGAGGCCTTCTTCTAGCAGTTGAAGTGGTAAGTAGTGTTAAATATATCCAAGCATAGGAGCATGTCCTCCAGAATTAGTCTTGGAGCTTTAAGTATCCTTTTCTGTGGAGTTTTAAGTTAGACCTTATATTTTTAATGTTTTTTCCATTCATTTTTTAATTTGTGCTAAAATTAAAATATAATTAAATAGATTTTAGCAGCAACTTTAAAAATCCTATTTGGGGAAAAATATTTTCCATTGACATGGTAGAGACACTTGCATTTATTGTCATTACAGTGTCATTGTGAAAGATGAGATTCTCCCTGTGAAATAAACCTCTTCTACTGACATCAGAATAGATGCTCAGCTCCTTTGGATCCAATAGAGCTCTTAGTGATTTATATGTTATTACTCAGAGTGAAACACACTTCCAATCTTCTCTGGGTCCTGCCATCAAGATATGATGATAATGGTAGTAAGCATTGGGCACTTCCACTGAAATCTTTTGCTGTCTACATTTATTCTAAGCCTGGTATGACACCATTCAAATACTTATGCAACCATCATATGTTAATTCTGTCATTCTCAAAAACCTCAGGAGGAAATAGTTTATATCCATATGCAGTAGCCACTTTTCACAGTTGAAACTCATCCATTTTATAAGAAACCAAATCCCATCCTCCTCCTTCCGCCTTGGACAGACAAACAAAAAACCCCAAGCAAACCCCAAACCAAACCAAAAATCCACTCCTGGAAATACAAATAACAGCAAAATGTGTACAGATCCCCAAAGAACAGTGACAATTCAGTATTTAAAATTTAATCTGTGTCTTTGAGAGTTAAATCATTTTTTAAAGGAAAACCAAAGTGCATCCAGTCTGACAAGCCACATGCCAGCTTTGAGCCTGATGTAATTTAGAAAGTCAAGTTATAAAGCCTTGAAAAGAAAATTGGATGTAATGAAATGTAAGGAAGATAGCACTTGTGAGAGCGATGCTATACTGCAGTTCTTTACGCTTTCTTTCTCCCATTGGATGCTGCATAATTGTACGCTCTGCTTCTGCATTGTACCATGTGGTCTAGCATTTTCTGTAGCTGCTTTTAAGAAAGAAGCATCAGCTTTCTCTTACTCTGCCTGCAGAGCTTTGTAACTGACACACTGGGAAGCTCCCTCTGCTGCATGTGAAACGGACAAAACTTACACAGAAATAGGCTTTTATCAAGCCATTATTCAAAATAAAGCAGCTTTTACCCTTTCAAAGTCAAAGGCTGAACTTGAGGGAGAAATCGCATGTTCTTTCCCCTCCTTCAAACATTAGTTTGTTTTAAAATGCCCAGTTTGGCTAAAGTTGTGACACTTTCAAACTCAGCAGGCAGTGTCTTGGCCTGCCAGTTACAAAGCTTTCGTTGGCAGAGACAGCAATTTCATTACCAGCTTTCAGTTTCATGGAAGTAGTTATAGACCTTGGAATCCTGCTGTGTCATAAGCCTTGTCTATGGTTACGGTTACTGAAATGGTGCTGAACACAATTTGTCCTTGGTTATCCTTGCAGTTCAGCTGTGTTCAACACTGCACCTGTTGCTGACACCCATTTCTAGTGAAAACAAGGCTGTATAGTCTGCGGTGTTTTAGGATTAACATTGTGTAATAGACTGGTTAGTCACAGTGGTCACAACACAACATTTCATCTGCCTGATGCTCCCAGTCCCAGCTGTATTCACTATTTCAGGTATAACGAATAGTTCTCAAATTGGTGGAATATTTCCAAAATGATAGAATTTTTTAAGTGTGACCATTGAATTACCTTCCTCTGTACAAGGTCTGCTGAAGTGTGTGTGATTATGTTGCTCTCTAGTGACTTGGCAATAGAGGGACGTAGGACCCAGTCTTGCAGAGTCTTATTCGCATGAGTAGCTTTGCTCACATGACTAGTCCTGCTGACCTTGGACTTCTTGCCTGACTGAGCTTTGCTTTCAGGAGCAGGCCCATAAAAGCCTCAATACTGTCATTGCTTGTGGAGAGTCTCTTTTTGTTCAAGGGGTAGGGTCCTGTGTTTTTCTAGTAGAAGGTAATCACTTTCGGTTCCTCATGGTGCATAAAGTATTCATAGATTAGCTGATAATTTGCATGTCTGATGGTGGAGTTTTTTCAAACAAACTTGAAGATTTTTTTTTTTTAAAGGAAATGTCCTCTAGTACCTTGTATTTTGTAGTTTATATATCTGGTTTCTTCATATGCTGCTGATTCTACCATCTTGTTAATTCATTTCACTTCTCAAGGCTTTGCCATCTCTTTTGCTTATATGATGTGATGCTGTTAGCACTGCAATGTCGCTTATGTTAATCCATTTAGTAACTGTATAAAAAGATTTCGAAGGCTGGACATTTGTTCCAGCAAGCAGAATTCATAAGTCACAGTCCTAAATTATTTTAAGTAATGAAATGATATTAGAAAGCCCAGTATTCTGACTGATTAATAAGTATGGGATGAAACTGCACTTACTTTACTGAGCCACCTCACAAGCAAACTCTAGGTGCACTCTATGACATACCCCAGGTGCAATCCAGACTGAGTAGATGTGTTGCCCTTGTCTGCTAACCTGGAGTGCCCTTTACAATGCTTTGCTGCTGTAACCTCCAGTCTGAACTGGTCACAAACAGCTTCAGCATGCAAGTCACTCCTACCTATGTCTCTGTATGTGTTGCAGGCAGCCAGCCACACCTTGACTCTTACCAGCCTCGTTTTTACTACAGGGTGATCCCAACACACTCCTAGTCTCAGATTTCCCCCCAGAAATATGTCTGTCTTGTATTGCCCAGACCTCTCCTGGTCAATACAAATTCATATAAAATTAGTATTTCTTTAATAGAAATAGTATGCACACACCTTGTTACCCCAAATGGAGTTTCACAGACACTTCCATTTAAACACACTGGATTAGATAACACAATAAAACAAGTTTATTAACTACGAAGAGAGAGATTTTAAGTGAGTACAAGAAATGAGGCATAAAAGTCAGAAATGGTTACAAGAAAAATAAAGATAAAATACAACTAATGCCTAACTTAACAATGAGGGGGGATTTGATAGCTGCTTTCAACTACCTGAAAGGGGGTTCCAAAGAGGATGGATCTAGACTCTTCTCAGTGGTAGCAGATGACAGAACAAGGAGTAATGGTCTCAAGTTGCAGTGGGGGAGGTTTAGGTTGGATATTAGGAAAGACTTTTTCACTAGGAGGGTGGTGAAACACTGGAATGCGTTACTTAGGGAGGTGATGGAATCTCCTTCCTTTGAAGTTTTTAAGGTCTGGCTTGACAAAGCCCTGGCTGGGATGATTTAGTTGGGGATTGGTCATGCTTTGAGCAGGGGGTTGGACTAGATGAACTCCTGAGGTCCCTTCCAACCCTGATATTCTATGATTCATGCCAGTAAAACTCAGCCACAGCCCATACTCCACTGTTTCTCCTCTTTGTTATGTATGTATGCATGCAAGTATAATGCACACACACACTAAAGGTACTTTTCAGCCACACCCAGGCCTTGCTTTCTTTTTGGTCTGCAAAATGCTGGCCAAATATATATAGTAGGAGGGAGTTCAGATGAGAGTTGGTTTAACTGGTACCCACAAAATTTGGCCCCACATTGTGCCTGCAGTGAACTCTGTGTGCAATTATTAGTGCCTAGTCAGATGAGTGCCCAATATGCATGATGTGGAAATCCTCACTTGAGGGAGATTGGTGGGTTCTTTGATGAGGCCTGTGGGGCAGCGGGGAGGCTATGGGTCCTTTTCCTCCAGCAATTTGTTTCTGGTAGGTGAAAGAGATGCAGCCCCTACCTACTTTGGTGGAAGGTGGGTAATGGAAAACCCAGCCCCTTAACTCAGGAATGACCAGGAAATGTGGATACAAATATAATAGGCACACATTTTTGTTTCTGCAAAAGGGAAGCAAACCAACCAGTGGAAAATTTGGGCCCACATTTGAAAAATGGCCTCTAGTTTTGTGTGCCTCATTTTCTGGATGTCCAGCCAATTTTAACATCTGAGGGATCTCAAGATAGATGCTCAAACATGGAGGTACCCAACTGCAGTGGCCATTTCTGAGAATTCTGGCCACAGCAAAAGAAAAAGGGATTAATTAAAAATATTCAAAATAACATTAACATTGTTTAAAGAACTTTACCTTGCTGTCTTGCCTGATCCTGTTCTGGCTAGCGTCTCCAAGGCCTCCACTTTATTGAGTCACAGACTGTACTGCCACCTCCATTCTTTCACAGGGAGGGAGCATTTTCAGTGGTTGCACTATGCATACAAAAGTGAAAGTGGAATGTGTGTAGTTTTCTTGATTCATTTGGGCTTAGAACAAATCGAAGGGGTAGGAGGAGCTGAGTCCTCAGGGGAGTTCTGCTCAGATGTATTGCAGTGCCAGTTAGAATTTATCATTTTAAAACTGTCGCCCACCATTTCCCCCTGAATATGTGTCTAAGGAAAAGGATTTTGTGTGACATATTTTAAAAAGTGCTAATTATTGAATATAGTTGCATATTATATTTAAAAATATAATATTAATAAATGGTGAAATTCACTCCTTTGAAAAGGAGCAGTGCAAGGCCTATGCCTATGACTTAGATCCCATTTACGACTTCTTTTGAAGTGGTATTTCAGTGGCACGTGCGTCCTGTACTGGTCCTGTGACCAGGGATGGACATCACCACTGCAAGGTGTTCAAGTGTGTAAATTGGACAGGGATGTATCTCCATTTCTTGGGTAGTTGTGGCACTCCGCCTTTAATTTTGTACTTAATTCATCCAGTGTGTGGTGATACCTTAGCTCAGCACACTGTCTTGAATGTCAGCATTAAGCACTGACCACTATAATTTATTTAATAGCTTGAACTGCATTCATTTGCATCCTTGGACTGCCGATAAACTTCTTTCTTTAACCCAATCCATCAGAGATTATGAATCCATTCCTCAACTCTGATCAAAGTCCATTTCTCATAGAGTATATATCTGCTCCTTTGAGTGACACAATTCATGTTTCAAGAACTAATGTAGATGCCTGACAGGTGCTAAACCTTCCTTGCAGTCATAAATATTTTTTAGGGTTGAGGATTAGAGCTATCTATGCCCTTGTGGTACAAAGTTTGTTGTGAATAGTGACAGAATTCTCCATGCTTAAACTCAGACTGGACTTGGAAAGCCACAGATGTTTTGACTTGTCCTCCATCAGACTGTTGCTTGGGCTCCAATATTCCTTCTATCCAATTTGACCAGCATATGTGGTTTTTACTAGCAGTGTATGTGGGGACATGGCACTTCCAGGGTCTGCATCTTAGGTGCTTATACGGTTCCCATTACCATAGTATCTGAGTTCCTCATGATCTTTAATGTATTCCTCACAAAACTCCTGAATGCTATTATCCCCATTTTGCAGATGGGGGACAGAGGCACAGAGAGACTAAGTGGCTTGCATAAGGTCACACAGATAGATTTGTCAGAACAGGGACTTGAACTCAAGCTGCCAAAGTCCTAAGGTAATACCCTGGCCACTGAGCAGTCCTTGTGGAGAGTCTCCTCCATGTGCTGATATCAGATCATGCTTGGAAGTTGAGCTAAGAGGGTCACCTGCCTCTGCAGCACCTGTAGCTGAACCTACAGAGAGTTCCCTCTAGATCTGAGGATCCATGCATGGCAAATGAGTAGAGTGGGAGCAGAGGGTAAAGACTGGGGATAAAATTATGGCCCTGTTGAATTCCAAAGATTTCAAGGAAGGCAGGATTTATTTAATTTATTTATTTGTATTACTAGAGTGCCTAGGAAACCTACATATGGATCAGGACCCCATTGTCCTAAGTGCTATAGAAACAAAGAACAACAAAGATGGGTCAGGTCCCAGAGAGTTTATAATATAAGACAAGATACAACAGATGGACACAGACAGATGGGAGAGTACAAGGAAATAGGGAGACAATATGGGTCAGTATGACAGGCAATAGCCTCAGAGCATCAGCAGCCTAGCCGTGTTTTTTGGAGGCACTGCAGAAAAGGGAGGATTGTGAAGGAGGACAACGAGGTAGCTTTGTGGATGTTTTCAGGGAGCTTTTTCCCAAGCCTGACGGGCACATGGGTGAAAGCCTGAAGGAACTTGTTTGAAAATGTAACAAGTAAGTGTTGGAGGTTGGCACCATGGGCCAACTGAAGGTAGGAGTTAATATGTCGATAGAGAATGAGAGATGATAAGCTGTGAAGGGCACTGATAGTGAAGACAAGTAGATTGGTTGATGTGATAGAGAAGGGGGAGCCAGTGGAGGAATGCAAACAGTGGGGTGACATGGTCAATGTAATGAGGTTGGAAAATTATCTTTGCAGCAGACTTCTGAATGGATATGGGTAGTGGAAGATTGCCTTTGCTAAACCCAGAGGAAAGGAAGATGTGGTGATCAAGACACAAAGTAAGGAGAGCCTGGATGAGAGTGTGGATGTATAGCAAAGGTCATATTTTAGAAATGATATTAAGAAACAATCTGCAAGATTTAGCTATAACTTGGATATGAGGATCTGTACAGAGGTTCAAGTCAAAGATGACACCCAGGGTATAGGTGTGAGTGACAGGTATGATGGTAGTGTTGTCCATAGTGAACAAGAAGGAAGTAGCAGGGATGACTTGGGATGAATATTAAGAGCTCTATTTTAGTTACGTTGAGCTTGAGCTGCTGGCTAGACATGCACAAGGAGATGTCAGAAAGACAGTTTGAGATTTCAGTTTGAAGAGGAGAAAGGTCTGGAGTGGAGAGGTAGGTCTGTCAGTTGCCAGCAAGAGATGGTAGCTGAATTTGTGTTTGGAGACGAGATTACCCAGAGATCAGGTGTAGAGGGAGAGGAGAAGGGAACCAAGGACAGAACTCTGTGGAACCTCCATAATAATTTGATGGGGGGGATGGGGAATATCCTCCAAACAATACACTGCATGAGCAATTAGCAAGGTAGGAGGGGAACTAGGAGAGAACAGCCTCACAAAGCCAAGGGAGGACAAGATTTCAAGAAAAGGGGCACAGTTAGCTGTGTCATAGGTGGCTGACAGATCAAGGATAATGAGGATGGAGCGTTAGAAGTGGTCATTAGAGACTTTGGGGGGTGACACAGTTTTAGTGGAGTGCAAGGAGCAGAAGCTGGATTGAAGAGGGTCTAGAATAGAATTGGAGGAGAGGAACTCCAGACAGCGATTGTAAACTGTGCATTTAATGAGCTAAGAGGTGAAATAGAGAAGGTAGAATGGGATGGTAGGTGGAGAGGCAAGTGGGGTTTTGAAATGGGAAAGGCTAAAGCATTCTTGTATTGTGTGAAAAAAGACCCAGAGGAGAGCAAGAGGTTAAGGAGAAGAGTAAGTAAATGAATGAGAGTGGGTATGAGGGAGATCAGGAGATGGGTTGTAATTGGGTCACTGGGCAAGTAGAGTGATTAGAGGAGAACAGATGAGAAACTTCTGTGTCTGTGACCATGGGGAAGCGGGAGAGAGTTGTAGGAGGGGAAGGGAAGGCAAGTTGGGGCAAGGGAAAGATTGTCATATTTTGTGAGTTTTCTCTTGGAAGAGATCAGTGAGATCCTGTGCAGAGAGAGACGTGGAGGAGGGGCGGGTTTGAGGAGAGAATCAAAGGTGATGAAAAGGCAGGTGGGATTCAATTAAATTGGAGTAGAGTTGCGTAGCTAGGAAGATGGCAGAATTTAAGGAGGAGAGAATTATTTTGTAGTGGAGGAAATCAGCCAGGTCACAAGATTTCCACCAGAGATGCTCTGCATCAGAAGAGCACGAGCAGAGGAAGCAGATGGTGGGAGGTGAACTGGGCTGGGGGGTGGCAGGGCAAACGACCTAGCAGTTGGAGAGAGGGACAACTGAGTCAAGGCTGCAGAAGAGTGAAGCATGGAGAGAATCAACAACCGTACCAATGGAAGACAGTGAGGAGAGGGCAGGGAGCAGATGACTGAGAGCAGATGAAAACTCAGCAATGCCAATTTCACCCAGAGATTCTGTAAAGGCCTAAGGATTCATCTTCAGAGATCCAATCGAGCACTGGTGCTATCGGACCCAATCCTGCATTTACACATGCTTAACTTTAGTCCATGGGATTATTCATGTGCTTGAAGTTAGGCACATCATAAGTGTTTGCAGGGCTGGGGCTAAAGTAAATAAATTTATACAGGTTTGTAAATTTAAGCCTTTTCTTTAGTATCAGTATAAGTATTTTGCATCAGTTTACTCTGCTTTTCCCTCAACATTGATACATGTATTACATTTTAGCTCCTAACTCTTCATTTCACATTTTAAATTTTTTAACTGAGAGAGAGCATAGATAAAGGAATTTTTAAATATTTTCCTCTGGAGATCTCAGGAGTGTATGTGTAGCATTTGGGACTTAAGTTACTGATAGGAAAGCATTCAGATGATGAAATCAATTCATATGCAAAATGATGACTAATTTATCAATACAGGTGACTATAACTATATCATAGTGATGTATTTTGTAATAATAGGCTGAGAAAATTAATTTTAAAGTAATAGTTATGAGAGATGTATCAAACCTGTTTGGAAAAGTTTAGACACATCTGATTTTCCTTAGTATTCTCAGCCTCACTTTATATTAAAGTTTCATTTATAAATATTTTATAAAGGGCTAATAAAAGATTAATAGTTATTTTAATAAACATGTCTGACTGTTCTTAGTAGGACCACTCGCCCACCTAGTATATCTCTTGTCCCGGTTCACAAAATATCCCCTTGAGCTAAGCTCTGATACAGCAAAATATATAAGTATATGCTTAACTATAAACATGTGAGTGTTCCTGTTGACTTCAACTCAGACACTTAATATGAAGTATGTGCTTAAGTGTTTTCTTAAAATGGGACCTCTGGCAATGGCCTATACGTGATTCTTCAGTAAAAGGCAAAAAGCCTTTATAGCTTATCTAGGCAGTAATCTGATCCTCATAGGTAATCAGTTTATCCCTTGAAGCATTATGTGATTTGGCCACCCTTATCAGTATCTTAACTTCTGCTCTATTTTCTTTAGGTACTTCTACCATGATTAAATGCTTTGCTGAATTATGGTCTCACTTACAACCGTGCAAAGAGATCCTCTGTACCTTCAATTGTTTTCCCAGGATCTGATAGGGATAGGGAGTGAATTTACAGAAAGTAACGCTGAGCTTTTTATGGTGTAAGATAATTATAATTACTGACGTTTGAGGTGTATATCACTATGATTCTGTTTTATGTTTACAGCATCTTTAAACACAAGAGTTTGCCTGCCTGCTAGGGGACTGAACTGTGATTACTTTCAGGATGATTGTGAGTGAGAAGGACACATTCAAGTAGGTACCGCTGCACACTGATGGGGTGGAAAATGTAAAATGGAGCCCAGCTGGGGTCACTGCTCTCAGTCAGCACCTTCCAAACACAGAACAGTGCAGGAGAGATTTCCCCTCCCCAAACTCTAGGACCCCCTGGCATGGTCCCCACCCCTCAGCCTAAATAACAAAAATGTATCAAAAAAGTGTAGAACTAACATGATATATACCACCCTCACATTGTTCACTCTGCTTGTGTGTTCTATCCCTTTCCTCTTCTCTGTGTCTGTCTTGATTATTTAGATGTAAACTCTTTAGAAGGAGGGACTCTCTCTTAATCTATTGTTTTACAACAGTGGTCACCAACCGATAGATTGTGATTGACCGGTTGATCCTAGAGCCTCTGCCAGTCGATTGCAATCTCCAGCCGCTAAAAGTCCAGTGGGGCAGCGGAGCTAAGGCAGGCTTCCTGTCTGCCTTGGCCCCGTGCCGTTCCCAGAAGTGGGCAGCACACCCCTGTACTGCAGCCCCGGGGGGGGGGGGGGCAGCGGTAGAGGTCTCTGTGCCCTGCTCCTGCCTGCAAGAACTGCCCCCACAGCTCCCATTGGCCAGGAATGCTCCCATTGGCCGGGGAACTGCGGCCAATGAGAGTTGTGGGGGTGTGTGTGCCTGCAGGGAGGGGCAGTGTGCAGAGCCTTGTGCCCCCACCAAGGGCCGCAGGGGCATGCTGGCCGCTTCCGGTAGTGGCGTGGGGCTGGGGCAGGCAGGGAGCCTGCCTTAGCCTCACTGCAGCATTGACTGGGAGCCGCCCAAAGTAAGTGCCGCCTAGTGGGAGGCTGCACCCCAATGCCCAGCCCTGAGTCCCCTCCTGGAGCCAGCACCCCATATCCCCTCTGCCCCCCTGCCCCAGCCCTGAGCCTCCTCCCAGAGCCAGCACCCCGCACCCCTCCTGCACCCCACACCCCTACTTCACCCCTGAGCCTCCTCCTAGAGCCAGCACCCCGCACCCCAACACTCTGCCCCAGCCCGGAGCCCACTCCTGCACCCAAACTCCCTCCCACAGCTTGCACCTCTCACCTCCTCCTGCACCCCAGCTCTCTGCCCTGGCCCAGTGAAAGTGAGTGAGGGTGGGGGAAAGCAAGCAACAGAGGGACGGGGGATGGAGTGAGCGGGGAGGGCCAGGGTAGATCCTGGGTTGCACTTACATTCAAAAAGTGATCTTGTGCGTAAAAAGGTTGGAGACCATTGTTTTACAGTGACTAGCACAGTGGTTCTTAACCTATTTACCATTGTGGGCTACATATGCAGCTCTTTGTGTTACGTGGTCTACATCCGCACAATATATATACTACCTGTATGGCCCTGAAGATGTCTCATGGGCCACAGCTGTGTGATGATTGGGCTGCAAGTGGGCTGCAGGTTGAGAACCACTGGTACAATGAGGGCCCATTCTCAGTTGGTCCCTAGGGGCTACCTTAATAAACACAATAATATTCTACTTTCTCTCTTTCCTAGAGATTCATTTTCTTTAAAGAAAAACTCATATAGATTGAAAGTACATGTATATGGAAACACCATATGAGATGGTATTTCATAAAAACCTAACAGCACTCTATCTGCACAATTCTTTCTCAGTTCAAGAACACAGGAAATTCTCCCCCTTTTCCACAAAAAATATAACTGTTGTTGGCTAGATAAAATGAAATCTGTGTGTGCTAGACCTGCAGTTGTTTTTACCTACTCCCTGTGCCCTGATGCTGATATATCTGTAATCTATACCACGTATGAGCTTGCTTAATTAGGTAGGACTAAGACTTCAGTAGAGAATTCATTATAAGTCCACATCTCTACAAACATTGTGGCAGACAATATTTCTAGCACAGTACAATAAATATAGTATATGCAGTAGAGGCTAGTGGCACTATGTAGACAATACTGAGCTTTTTGTATGGCTTAAACCTGCTCATTAGTGACTTGCTTATGTTTTACCAGAAACTACCAATGATTTCATATTTCCTCCAATTACAGCTACTGCACATGGCTGGATAGATGTTCCTATAAACAAAAACCAATGCCATTAGCACCTGCCCTCTGTCTCCATAGCACAGTTGAGAAAGATGTCTTTCTGTCCTTGGTCTACATTCATCTTTCCTCCTTCTCACCTCTGTGTTTCTGATCCTCTCCATTATGCTACAACAATGGTGCTGAATGCCAACGAGAAGGAGACTTAATGAAACCCAAGACTCATTTTTAGGCACTTACCTGAGATACTGACCATCCAACCTGCAATCTTTGGGTGAGCAAAGAGTTTTGGGTCTGGAAGGAATTTTCCCACGCATTTGAGTTGAGGTTTAATGTGCTTCTGTCATGCTCAAATAAATTGGTTAGTCTCTAAGGTGCCACAAGTACTCCTTTTCTTTTTGCGAATACAGACTAACACGGCTGTTACTCTGAAACCTGTCAGGGACTGGACACTGCTGGAGGAAGGATACTAGCCTAGATAGATCAATGTTCTGATCTGGTATAGCAAATCCTGTGTTTCCTGTATTAGTTGCTGGTATGTTATTGGTACCCACAAACTCTGGCCACTGTCAGTGTCAGTCTATCTCCATACCCTGTTTTCAGAGAATGGGAACACCCAAATATTTCTGGAAAACAATGATCTATTTGGATTGTCCCAACCTTATTTATTTTCATGAAATATTAGCACCTGAATTTATGTCAGTAGAAAAATCTCTAGCTATACTTGGTGTTAATCCATAATTAAAGTTTTCAGTGGGTCTTTTTTACTAAATCCAATGAGATTAGTGATTCTTCACTTGCTTGCTTTGGTTTCTATAAATATTTTTTAGTTTGTTTGTTAGCTAATTAACACCAAATGCAAGTATTGTGGAATTAGATATTTCAAAGGTGGATTTTAATTAAGCAGAATGGTAAATGGGACATTTCACTGTTGAGATGCTTTGATGAGCCACATGTAAAGTAGTTATTCTAATATATGGGGATTCATTTCTTAAAAAGCATTTCCTTAGGAAAAAACATTGGAAACCTGCAGTCTTCTGAATACTAGCCAGGCAACATCTAGTCTGCTGTACATGCCTCTCAGAGCTAATTAAGCAACTAGATTTTTGTCTATACAAACATCATAATAGCTTTGTGTAAACAGATTCTCAATATGTGTAATACTTTTGTAGCTGAAACAGCTGTTAACTTCTGGATCCCCATTTTTTAAAAAGAAAATTTGAAAAATGTAGATGATAATCACACGGGCAAAGGGTTAGCTGCTTGGGATGCACAATTTTACTGTTAAGATCTGTTCTTAATGAAGTGTGTGGAACATTATTTGAATGGACACCTACAAAAATAATGTTTTAAAAGCTCATGAGGAGGCTACATGTTAATAGTCCACCCTTCCAACTGCTCCAAACTGAAACATTAAAGCCATTATGCAAGGAAAGAAAAATCCCACAGAATTGAGGGGCTAAAAATTCAGCAAAGGAAATGTCAATTAATCAACTTCTCTAAGGCTGAGATAGGTTGATTTCCTGTACAAGTGCCTGCACTTAAATCAAAGCTGATACCATGTAGCCGCATATATCAAAATAAAATGTACTTTCTTGTCAATAGAAATTGAGTTTTTGAAGCACTGTGCTGGGATTATGCACAAAAATAGTAAATATGAAAAACTCATCTCTCTTGCACCCTGGAAAGCTGCTTTGTTGTTTAGTCCTTCACAAAGTACTGCTGAAAACCAGCGCTAGACTGACCTTTTCACTGAACATTCTAGCATGTCAAAAGTAGAACTGGTTGGAAATTTTCAAGCTGAATGGCTTTTCACTGGAAAATGTCAATTCATCAAAACAGAAATGTTCAGTGGGAATGTGATGATTTTGATGAATCTTTCAATGGAAACCATGAAGGTTCCCATCAGAAATCTGCCAGGTTTCCTGCTAGCTCATGTCCCTGCCTACCTGGCTCATTGGCAGCCTACAGAACTGAGAAGCCTCAGCTCCCCAGCAGCCTGCCAGGTGGGCTTCCATGGAGTCCAGAAGCTTGGGGACTCCTGAGCTTTATTTTGTTTTGGATACACATTCCTAGGGTGGGAATGTTTGGATGTTTCCAAAATTAAATATTGTGGATTTCCGTGTCTGTGACCATTCTGAAATATTGGATTTTTGCCTCAATTTGGCACAAAAAGATTCCAAAAGCTTGAAATTTTTTTCCTGGACTTGAAAATCTATTTCTTGGCTAACACTAGTCAAAAGATCTTCTTGGCTACATCATCAACTGCTGTAAATCAGCATAGCTCCATAAGAGTCAGTGGGGCGACACTGGCTCATACCAGCTGGGGATTTGAACCTGTCCCAGCTTGGGTGGCCTTTTAGGTTAAGCTTAGCTACCACCTAGGTTTAATCTTTTATTGCTACCCACATGACTATTACATAACAAGAGCAGAGAGACTATAATCAAGGTTTTGTACAGCTAGACAGGAGTGAGAGGAACCCGGCTCAGAAATTTACAGACTAAACTTCAAACACAAAGATAAAAATTCCCAAATCTTCCTGAAATGCTGAGATGACCATGTCAGATAATATAGAATCTGCACAGCTGTTACCAGTGCTACACCTGCACTGATGTGCACAAGACGCGATGGCCCTCTAAGGGATGTAGTCTTAACCCTACCTGTAACTGATTAGCCGCCTCCCAAGTGATGGGTTTGGGGCCAGGAATTGGATGATAATCTTCAGGTCACTTGATCCTCAGATAATAAACCAGCAAGCAGCTCTGTGTGTGGGGGTGGGGTGGGGTGGTGGGAGAGAGAAAAAGTGAGTGAGTAGCAGATTGGTTTTTAAAGAAAGCTGGGTTAGGAGAAAGGATCTGGAAAACTGCCAGGTAGCAGGAGCTGGTTTATTTGTTTGACTAATGTTGGACTGTTTTGATTGTCAGAAATCAACATATCCCTGAAGAAACAAACTGAATTTCTGCTGCTGATGGGAGATTCATTTCATGCCCTGGCTGGTGAGTTGGCCCACTGGTTCACAGAACCCTTATCCATGGGACACTATGGGTCAAGTGTTTAGCACTCCACTAATTCATCCACAGTAACCTGCAAAAATGAGCATTTACACAAGGAAAACATGTTATTGTACCTTGGTCCTTTTGTGTGCCTGTGTAATTATGCAGTTTGTGTTCATGAAGGTGGGTTGTTTGCTCCATAAAATGTTTTGGGTTTACTTGCATAGTCCCAGTGAAAATTTAACCCTATATAATATGCTGAAACTTAATACAAAATGGATGTAAAATACAGTATTGTTAAAAACTATGTTTAAATAGATTTGGCTTCAAAACACACACACCACCAACTTCTGTGTAAAATTTTCTGCTGGTATGTATATAAAACTAAATGCCCTCTCGTCACAACATTCTGAGTAATGGCTTATGTAGTTGGGGTTACTGTCACTGTTTGAAAGGATGAAAACAGCTATTGTAAAGTATTAATGCCACAGCAGAGTAACTCGGGTGCAAAATCTCTGATGATCAAAAAGAAATAACAGAACTGAAAATATTGCACAAGTTTCTTCAGCTTGCTACTGTACTAATAAAAGCCAGCATTATAATGCACCATTGCCTCCAATACCCATAGCAGCTGCATACTGTATTATTCTGGGCCTTATTCTGGAGCCTGTGCTTGCACTGAATAGACTTTAATGTGAATTCTCAGAATGGTACTCAGTATAAGTGGTGTGAAATCTAGCCCTTTGTTAATAAAGTGAAATCTGAGGTGTCAGTAACATCGTGCAAGCCAAGGGGCCGGAAGGGAGGAATACAACAAAATAAACTAACAGGAGCCTGTGAGAATGTGAAAATTAAACTAGGCAATTTCTTGCCTTCTTCCAGCTCTTTGGCATGTACGTTACACTAACTTAGGCTGCCTTACACTACACATTGCTAAGTGGGAGTGTACAGCTCTGAGCAAGTGTAAGGAGTTTTAATTCATATCACATCACACATTGCCTTTGCCTAGTGTCTCCAGAGTGTAATTGTGTACCTAACATCATCTGCTACCTGTTAATATTCTGCAGCTGCAGCCATCCTCATTTTATACCCTGTGTTAGCATGAAAAACAAAGGAAATATTAAATTAAAGAAAATAATGTGTGCCACAGCTTTCTGACCACTAGTTGTCCTTCAGGAGAGAACCTGAGCTATGAGGAAAGAATTACAAGGCCAGATCTGCTATCCTTACTCAAGCAAAACTAAAATGGGAAGAAGGCCTAAAAGCTGAGAGAATCACAGGATCTGATGGTTTCCTCATATAAGCTGGCTTCTTAATGTTGTAACTACATTCACTTCATTAGAAACACCACTGATTTACACTGATGGAAGTGACAGCTGAATCAGTGCGACATGCTTTGTTTTCTGTTTGCAATTTGAGTTGCAGGTAAACCCTTTGTTCCCCAGTTCAGTGTGTATTTTGGTACCTGTTGCACACTTATTTGCTTCAGGTAACTTGGGTAGAATTTTGCACAAGTCTTCATGGAGGAAATACACTTGAAATGCTTCAGAATGTTCCTCTTGTTTTAAGGTAGGGGAGTCTTCTCATTTGAGGAGACCCCAAACAAACAGTAACCTAAAAGCTCATTCTATCATATTTATCATTCTCTGCCAGTGTGCTCTTCTCTCACGAAAATGAGAAACTGATGACATGTTTAATTCAGGTATTGCCCTTGGTTCATCTATTTCATTTTTTGATGGAAGATTCCTTTTTCAAAACAAAGAAGATCTAACTTATGAACCATTGGCCAAAAACATCATTCTCAGCTCTAAGCAGTTTAGTAAAACTCTGTGCTAATCTCAGCATTTACATTAAAACAATTAATCATTTTTTCCCCAAAGAAGCCTCATAGGACCTTCACCCTTGCTTCTCATTAAGTGTACGTTCAGCTTGACACTGCATATGAACAGCTTTGTCTTGAGGTATCCTATGGCTGTTCTCTACTGTTGTTGTGCATTTTAATATGCTTTCGCAATGACCTTTTCCAAGACAAAATAATCCTCTCTTATCCCTTTACCTCTTGATTCTCTATTCGTTTGCCACACTTTATGTTCAGCTGCTTTCCTGCATCTGCTAAATCTCCAAAGAAATCACCTTTGAACTGTAGCCTACAGCAAATATTGCTGGAGAAGACTAGGGCCAGTGTACAGTAGCTGTAAGTTTTTCCTCAAGACTATAAATATGTCTAGCCTAAGCAGCTATCAAATTGGCTATATCTGTCCCCAGGGGAATTATATGTAAGAAGTACAGAAAACTTTCAGTCTGGAAACAGCTTAGCATTACTATGTGGCTTATTGTAGCTCATTCAACGGAATCACATTAGCAAAACACATTAAAAAAAACTTAATTAAGAACCCCTTGGGCCTGATTTTTCTCTCACTAGCACCTGTGTATATCAGGGATAGCTCGTATTGTCAAATAAGTAACCTTGGTGTATAGCCAATGTGAGTGTGAAATGATCACCCTTTATTTTGCCTGAAGGTATTTTAAACTATGTGGCATATTTCATATGCTCTTGTTCTGAGCTGTAGTCTAATTGGAGCTAAGTCATCCCTTTTTATCAGTCAAGGAATAATGCCACATTATTTTTCACAGTTGTTCATCCACAAGGCAGCACAGGTGCCCCTGAATGTTAGAAGAGTTCAGTTCTTTTACCTTCCCTTTGGATTCCAGGAATCTGCGATGGGGCTGGTAATCTTCACCCACTGCAAAATCTTCAGACGCTCCCCAGGGATGCTTCATGTGAAAATTAGTGAAGTAAAATACATGGAGTTTTCTTGTTTCTGTCTTCCGGATTCTGTATGATAAAGTTGACCTGGGCCCCTGGTAAGCATCAGAAAGTACTAAATCCCATTACTGGAAATTTAAAAAAATATTTTCCCATCGCCCCAATGATGAATTTGTCAAAATATCAGTGGAATAAAATGTTTCCAGTTGGTCTCTCTTGCCGCAAGATACATGATAAAGAAAAAACCAAGCCATTTATTTTCTAAGATGGGAACAGAGTTCCTGTGAGAAAGATTAAAACAACTGAATTGTATTATGACAAAACATTGATATAGATGCAACTCAATCATTTATTATTGTGGGCATACGTGAGTAGGTGGTGTTCACCTTCACAATTATTGAGTTGCTATGCTTAGGTGGTTTAGGAAGTGGATTGTTTTGGTCTGCCAACATAGATGACTCTGTCTATAGAAAAACCAAACAAACCCAGAATTGTTTGTAAAAAAATATAGTATAGTATTGGGCCTGATCCAAAGCCCTCGGAAATCAATTGGAGTGTCTCCATTGACTTAAAGAGATTTGGATTGGACCATTATGAATAGTGTGGTTGTTCACAAGCTGAAGTTTTACTATTTGAAGATGATCAGTAAAGAAGGGTTAGCTGTACAGCAACCTGACCACCTGGCAGATTTTAATGTGGTTCTCATCAAAATGGATATAATTTAAATAGTAATTTAAAAATCACCTTTTTGGCAGAGACCACATGTAAAAAGTTTCAGGCCATAAGGAGAATTTGAGCTTATGAAATGGAAGTTATAATGGATATTGAGTTGGAGCCACAACTATGGGACAGATTCTATTTTATCTAATAGAGCCCCATTGTTGGAGGTTTTTAAGAATAGGTTAGACAAATATCTGTCAGGGATGGTCTAGGTATAGTTAATCCTGCCTCAATGCAGGGGGATGGACTAGATGATCTATTGAGATCCCTTCTAGCCCTAAATTTCTATGATTCTATTTTAGGGGTTTATACTGTTGCCCACCATCATAAGTATCTGAGCACCTTCCATGCAAGAACAATCACATCAGTGAAGTCCCTAGTGGGCTCCATGAAGTCTTTGGCACTTCTTCCTTTTGGGGTTCAAAACTCTGCTTGGGGTAGGTTTTTTCTGTGTTATTTTTTTTGGGGGGGGAGATGGGATTAGTAGTGGAGGGGATGGTGAATGGGGAGGGAATTGGAAATAAAAGAGGGTGCTGGAATTCTGAGCATCACGGCTTTCTCAAAGAGGAAGGTTTTTGTAACATTTCCTAAAGACAGACTCTGGGTTCATCTTTATCTCCTCTGGAAGATCATTCCATAGTTGGGTCCCTCACCAGAATTATTTGTCCCCAGCGCTCTCATACCTCATCCTGGGCTTTGTGATCTGCATTGTCCCCAAGGAACTGAGTTGTCAGGGTGGTTCATATATTGAAATTTACTCTTTGATGTAGCTGGGGCTTGATCCATCAGTTGCATGGCTCCCCAGTACAGGGCTGTGCTAAATCCCACAACCTAGCCATGTGTCTCACTGATCCAGATGCTTATCACTGATATGAATGCTGTGATGATACACACGTGTCATAAGAGTCTGAAAAAAACAAACAATTTTCTTTGAGAAACCCTAGAAAAGTTTATGGTTAAAAGAAGCTAGTGATGCTTCCCCTCGAATGAAGTGGTTAGTTGCACTCTATTTTGTAAAACTAGTAAATTGTAATTCTTCTATTATGCTTCCCTTCACCGGAATACGTGTATGTGTGTGTGTGTGTATGTCAGTTTTTGAGGCAAATTGTGCATCTTGGTGTTCTTAAATTAATCATATTTTCTCCACTAGGATAATGTCTATGGAATAGAACGTTGTCACAGGGTAATGGTCCTGCTGCCAGACACCTACTGAGGCAAAGCTGGTATGCTTATCAAAAATAAGCATCAGGGTGAAGCAGACACATTTATTTTCAAAGCAGGAGGCATTTATCCTGTCATAACCTTCTATTCCTTTAGCTTTCCCCCCACTCCTTCTAAACCAAATGATTAATGACATGGAATTGGATGGGTTTTTTTTCACTATGGATGCTAATGCAGTTGTTACAACCCTTTCCTATATGTTATTGAAAAGCTGCATTCTGATTGGATTAAGAGGATAGAAACGTTCTACAGCATGGAAGGTGATAAATACAAGTTATTTAGATCTTCTAGATAGTGAGTACCTGGTGGGTTTTGCCATCTACTAGTGAAAGTCAGTCTGGATTTCTCATGATGTCATGATGATCTGATACTTTTCATGAGCTTGAGCTAAGGTCATAACTCATGGAGACCATCAACCCATCATATTGTGTACATACAGTAGAGTATATACTGTGTGCCTATGATGCACATTGTTTATACTTTGTGTTTGTTATTAATGGTATGTCCTTTTATAGGACAAGAGTCTCCTTTTGGTGCCCTCAGGCATGCTGCAGTGAGTGCTGAGGGGCTGTGTTATGGGTGGCGCCATCAGCACAAATTGTACATGAATCATCCAGAAATCCTCCTAGGGAATGATGCCAGAAAGTAGCTCTACTATCCTTGAAAAGAGTCCAGCTTGCTGCTCTTTCTGTGCCTAGACCTTTCTGCATCCATCCTCTTCCCAGGACAGCTAGTGCCCAGAGGGGTGCTAAGCAGGAGTGGGGACTGCATTCCCCAGTGGGATCCTGACCAAGATCCTGCAAGATGGGGAGAAGCTCCTTGTTCCTCCTCGCATCATGTGCACCTAAGCAGGGGCTGCCCTGAATCTGGCAAACTGATGATCAATTTGAGGTATGGCCATGTTTTAAAAACTTATTCCAAATACTGCAGACCAGTATTTTCAAGTTAAAGGTAGGCACCTAAATCAAAGTGACCTACTTTTCAGTGAGGCTGAGCACCCAGTGCTTCAGGGAGAGTTTTCCGTGCTTTCTGGTTACCAGGCCACTTTGATTCAGTGTCTAAATATGGATCTAGCTGCCTAACTTGGAAATTTTGACCTAAGCTAGGAAGGGCAGAAGAATGGCCTAGTGCTTTAGGCATTTGATTGGGACTTAGTTGATCTGAGTTCAAGGATTCCCGTGTAACCTTGACAAATCACTTTGGGCTAAATTTTGATCTTCATATCAGGTATGGAAATGGAAATTTGTAGAGGAAGATGCTACTCACTGTTATAAGAGAATTAGAATCGGCCTTTAAGGCCTGATTATTGTTTACTGAGAATGAGTAGTACATTACTCCACGAGTAATTCCTGTCAAGGAAGACACTATTCAACATGAATAAGGGTAGCAGTGGAGGCCACAATCTGTGCCTTTGGCCCTTCCTGTAAAATGAGGATTACAATAGTTCCCTAACTCAGGGGGTTTTGTGTGACTAACCTTTGTAAAAACTGGGAGATGCTCAGGCAGTAGGGCACATATAAAATACACAGAACTCTCGTCTTAGTGACATGGGGGTAAATCCTATGTTTAATCGTTATTCACATTTTTCCGGATTGAGATTTCACCATTCTAAATCCTTCTTGTAAAAGTAGATACACATACAAATTATATCAAAATCAGACATAATAGAAATGCAATAAAACCCCCTGACTGCCAATCAGAAAGCATGATAACAGTATATATTTAAAAAAAATTAGTTCTTTTATGAATATACTACTTGCTGATTGGCTGAAGATTTTTAAAAAATAAAACAAAACAATAAACCTTTTCTTCATATGGAAAGGTTCTATCTTGAAACCTGACAAACCTTTTTACTTGGTCAGAATAAATATCTCAAACTTCTGAAGTTTCACCAGAAACTGATCAACTGAGAAGTCTCTGCTTATGAAACAAGTAGCTCTCAAGACATATGTTTTATTTTCCACCTGTGATGAAGAAAGTAGGAACTTCCCCCCCATACCTCCATGTTGTGGATTAGGCTACTTAATCCCTTGGTCGAGGAGTTAGAATTTCCCAAAGATAAGTATTAATGCATTATTCATTATGCAGCGTCAAATCCATGTAAATTTGCTCTTTATTCAGTGCTTTTTCCTCTTTTATTTTTAATAAAAAATTCAATGAAAATAACTAATATTTTTTCCTCATCTCTAAGCAGTTGAAATGAAAATAAGCATTCATGTGATACAGGAATTTTCAGCATGTTGCACTATATAAATTGTACACAGTGAACCATGTATTAGGTATGTCCTAAACTTTTCCAGATTTAGATTTTCTACCATCTTTTAAAATCAGAACTGTGGACAGCCTTATTTCAACCTAAACAGTTTTTTCCTAGCAATAACAGGAGCTAGGTTTTCAAAATTAGTTGGGCAAATGGCCAGATGCATTTGAAAATGTGCATGAGTACGTCTGGCAGCAAATGATTAATTTCAAGTGTTTGCTGTATTTCAGGTTCAATCTTCTTTCAGATTTGCATTCACGGTTTGGGTCCATTTCAGAAATGAGCAGGCCTGTCTTTATTTTGATTTGGATTTTGACTGTCTCTGTTGAATGTGAGGCACACTGCACACAGCAAAAGCACAGACCAAGATTTTCAAAAGTGACCAGGGATTTTGCATGCCTCATTTTGGGGTGCCAAATTTGGGACACATTAAAGATATTTTCAGAAAGTGCAAAGCACCCATCTCCTGCGAATCAAGCCCATTTAAGAAGTCTCATGCTGGCCATGCAAAATCAATAGTCGTGTTTGAAACTGTTGTCAATCCTCAGTAAGATACAAAGGATTACTGATGAACCATAATAACCAGACACCCTAATAACACACAGCATGATCTCTTTAATAGCCTCCATCATAACCTCTCTTACAATTCCCTATTCACTTGCCCATAATGCATACCTGACTTAATGATTCTTATACTACATCTACAGAGTATCTAGTCCTATAAATCCTGTTAGAAAGATAAACCTTTCTACATCGACTCTGCTGGCATTATCACAGCAGTATTTCTCCTAGTGTCCCAAGGTGTGCTCTGTCTTTTAAGCCCAAAATGGGGCAAATCAAATCAAACTAATAATTGCTAAGCTTTGTCTAGTAATGAGAACGCATTTTGGTAATTACCCTCATGAGTTCTCAGTAACAAAAACCAAACGTAACTGTATATGCGGTGAATTCTTCATTCTACCCCCCCCCCCTTTTTTTTTTGCTGGTGCACAAAATTTAATGCAAATTTACCACCTAGTTTGAAACCAGCATGTATATCTAAGTTCTGTGTGTGACTGTCAGAGCATCCACTTATGTGCTTGTTTCCTGGGGTTTTGTTTGTTTTTAAATTGTTTCATGTGAATTTCCAGCTCAAACTAGAGAGTTTGTATTCTGGATTGACAGCTGCGGAGACTTAAATCCTTTGTTTATCCACAGAACAGACACTCCACAGGCAGCAGCGCTGCAAGTTCCCCATGTTACTCTGCCAGTGTGCCTCACTTTTAATCTAGAGGGACCATCTCTATGGGCCAGAAGATAGCTTATTCACCATGCCCCTTCACCCTGACAGGCATGGTGAGGCAACTGAACCATTAAAACCAAAATATCCCCCATTTCTTGACACATATTTAGCACACTGTTTTTGGAAAAAGACACCACCCATGTCTTTTTTTTTTTTAATGTAACTTGTGTGCAAGCTGGACTGCCGGATTTCGTCCAGTGCCTTGGAATGGGAGTGATGCAGAGGTGCCCAGACCTCCCTGATGATGTATAGCAGCACAATCTGCTACATCCTTTTACAGGAAGTAGCATATTTACTCCCCTCCAAGCAGCAGGCATTAAGGTGAAGGTAAGGTCTATTTGAAAAATACCAATTGCTCTCTGATGACACAAAGAAGCTTAGTGCCTCAATTTTTTGAAGCCTTTTTCAAATTAGAATATCCAGACTGTGTGAAAGCTTCACCTATGTACTTAATCAAAAGTAATTTGCGCCTAAAAGATGTACAACAGTATAGATATGATATGCTGTCACTAGCTTCAGAATAATGGCACCACTGAAAATCGGCACACCAGAATGAGCAGGGAGAATGGCCTTGTCTTCCAAAGTTACACACATGGAAAAACTTAGTGTCATGGTTGATGAGATGTCTCAAAAATACTTACAGTATCAGGCAAATAGCATTCAGTTCCTGTGGCGGGTAATGATGGAGACAACTCAGTGCTGCAACAGCAGAAGTTGGTCCATTTGTTGTTGGAAGTTCAGCTTCCTTCTTTTTAACCAGCCATGTTTTAAGTTATTTCATTTTAGCACCTTGAAAATATACACTTAGGTTTTGTGCTTCACTTAGTCAGGAAGGGCATAAAATGGCAGACTTAAAACCCTCACTCTATACTTTTTAACAAACTGAAACATTTAGCTGGCCTTTAGTTTACTATAGTCGTGGCATTATTTGTAGAACAGTCTAGGATGTGACAGAATGAAGAAAGGGAACAGGTTATACCTGATCTGTTGATTGCACTAGAAAAAAATTTTTTTTTGTTTTGCTTATGTAACTGCCTAGGTTTCTCTCTCATCCAGAGACTCTGACATGGAAAAGACTACAAATAAGATTACAGCTGGAGGCCCTTTGACCTTCTGCACCCAGACATAATGGGAATGAGATTAGAGGCTATAGAAGGACAGCAAAGAAACAAGGGATCTAGGATGTCTGACCTCCCCCTGTCCTTTGTGAAAAGAGGACATGCAACTTGGGAGGTGATGGGTGTGGTGGGGGGGGGAGGGGAGGAGGAAGAGAGAGCGAATCAGAAGGCTTGGGGAGTCAGTCCAGGAAAGTCACAGCTGGCTGGATCTATCCCAGAGAGAGGGTATGTCTACACTAGAGCTGGAGGTGTAAATTCCAGCTTGAGGAGACATATGATCGCTAACTCTGATTGAGCTAGCATGCTAAAAACAGAGCAGCAGGAAGGGCTAGCTGCCCTGAGTATGTACCTAGCATCTTGGATGGGTACGGGCTTGGAGTGGCTAGCTCATGCTGCCTCAGCTATGCTATTTTTATTGAGGTAGATCATACTCAGAAAGAGGATCAGTAGTCCTCATGAGAGATGGAAGATAACTGCCAGCGTGGCTGCAGAAAGAGTGGGCGAAGCATAGCCAGGTGAGCCTCACTCAGGCACACAGAATTCCCACAAGAAGGCTTGCTGAGCCATTTCTCAGCAGGAAAGAAAGGAGACTGAGTCAGCTGAAGAAGAGACCTTCAAACCAGTCCTGGCTACTAAAAGCCAGCTTTTATACCCTAGGTGAAAGAGATCGACTTCAAGTGGCTAACACCATAAGAGTGTTGTACCTCTCTTGGGCTGAAGAGAACAAATGGAGTTATCAGGGGAATATTAATTTGAGCTTTGTTTAAAGAGTGGTAAATTGTATTAATTGCTAGTGTGAAAGTAACTGATTAAAGCCAATTATAACTGTCATTTTTGTAAATAGGAAAAAATACGTGTCATTAAAGATACGCAAATTCTTAGAGTGGGCCATGCTGCTTTCACACACAATCTCAAGCTGGTCACTTGATATTTTTATTGGATGACTAATGAATACACTCTAGCACAATGCCTGGTAAATTCTGTACAACAGATTTCCCCCCATGTTCATGTGGAAAAAAGGAATGCAAGAGAACCAAAGACAGGACAATAGTCACAGAGAAAACTCCTGACATTTTCGTCTTCTAATTGATGAGCAAAAATAAATAATCAAAGAATACTTCTGAAACTGTTAGCCAATGGGAGACGAAGAAGAAGAGAAGATGACTTATATCTGACATAGACTTAAAAGAGCATAAAGGCTGATAGCTCTGTGTGAAAAGAAGCTCTCTGGAGTTTTGGAAAACAGTGAGTTAAATGGAAATGAGAAGAATGGAGACAGCATGGGGGCAGTGTGTTCTGTGGGGTTCTTTGTGTTCTGAGATCCAAACAGCCCTTACAGTAGCACTGCAAAGGCTGGCAAAGAGCCAGTTTTGGACTCACTCTTTCAGAAGCCAGCAGCTGTAGCACAGGTATAAGTCCATAAATATTTCATTCTGAGATTGCCTACGGTAGTTAAGCCATTAACTCGGGTGACCCAACATCTCCCCTGCCCTCCCGCTTTTCACACTACATAACAGCATGCTATGGACCCAGCCCATGAAGCCTCTTGTTGTTGCATTTATTCCACCTGTTGCCAGGACTTTATAATCTTTTGTTTTGAATTCTCCCTCACATTAGGTCTCCCTCTCAGCAAATTTTGGCACGTCACACCCATAGGCTTTATCTACACCAGGATTTACTGCCACTAGTTCAGCTCAACTGCTGGTAACTTTGGGGAGTTGCGGGGTGGGGGGAGGTGAGAGGAGAGAGAAGAGTGTAACTAGGACTCCAGGCAGCCCCCAGCATTTTCAACACTGTTTTGTCTATCTCAGTTTTCCCGAGTCTTCACCCATCTCTACAGCTTGGTTCCCTCTTCTATGGGAAATCCCAAGGGAGGAGGATAAAGAGGGTGGAAAACTCTCCTAGGTTCTCCTCATGGAGATTTCTCCCAGAGCATTCCATTGGGGCCAGGGTGTACTGTCCTGTGGAACAGGCAGTGGGGACTGCCCCCGAAATCCTGTAGATGCCTGAAATCCACACAGGTCCTGGAAGGTCAGGACCATTTGCACTGAGGTCCTTTGCCTCCACACCAGCTCTGTGAAACCCAGTGACATTTCTCTGCTCCCTGGCAATGTGGTTCTAATAGTTTCTGTTGGGGGAATACTGCAAAGGGGAATTGATGCCTCGGGCTATGGAGAAGAAGTAGAAATAGAATATAGTTTGAAGCTGTGTTACATTACAGCCTTTGAATAACCAGTGGGAGGTGCTGATGCACATATTCTGCAGCCTTGGTCCACTCAGTCTACTCCCAGCCTAGCCTCCTGTCTGCAAGAGGTGGCTGACTCCCCCTTCCTCTTGGAAAGGGTAAGATCTAGCAGTGTGATTGGATAAATGAGGTTCTAGTGTAGACTATTCATGTTGGAGCATGTTATATGTTTTCTTTTATATGTATCCATTTCTCATTCCATTATCCTTTCTTAGTATCTCTTAAATCTTAATCTTTGATAATCCACTTATGATTGTTTCACTATAAATATATCTCCATGCTGTGAGGTTATAAAGGACCCGATCCTGAGTAGTACCAATCTAGCTGTGTGTATATTGTTCCTTTGGGAACAGCAAACCTTGTCATTTCTGTAAGTGACAGGGGCTGGATATTACATAGAGATGCTTGAAAGGGGTTCAGGCAATGGGTGCACCTACTGTTAACCTGTGCAGCAAAGTAAGGGCTTGCACTGGAGATTGATTGGGTGGCTAAGAGACTGATAGTGTCAGTGAGCTAACTTAGCCAGAAAAATAAAATCTGTACTTCCATGAAGCAATTTAGGAAGAAAAAAATAGATTTTTAGTAAATAAAAAGTATATTGATCATGCATTTTTGAGGACCCCAGTACAGTACAGTGCAGGATAACTACAGCATCTAACTTATCATCTTCAAAGAAAACATGCCAGAAAATACTGGCAAAATAGAAAATACTTTTTCATTAATGAAATATTAATCATGTGTTTATATTCGGTTGACCTAAAGTGAATATTAGTGTGCACATGAATAAAACATTGCCATCTTCAACATGGGATAGGGCTTTCTCGCACCCATCTTAAATGATCTGATTATGGGGGAGAAGGCAATAAATATTTAATATCACGGTATGCTAATGAGCTGCTTGCTCATGAATTCAAAGTATTTATCATAGTTTCCTCTCCCCTTCAAACATGTTATATAGTGCAAACACTTTGAATTATTTAATCACTAAGATCTGTAAACACTGTAATTCAGTGTTTAAAAACTCGGAGTCACACAAGTAATTAATGGCAGAGCCTTCTAAAACTGATTATAATTTCTAGAACAATTTTAACCTCGGAGAACCATATAATAACTATGAAAGATCAGTATGTCAGCAGGTTATTTGTTTTTTATTCTGAGTTATTCTGAAGGGCTTACTTGCAGCCCCAATGAAAAAGTAGCTATTTTAAAGAAAGCAGCATATATACGTGGTAAGCACATAAAGTATTATCCCAGAAGACAAATGCAAAAATTTACTCTTAGTTGCAGCTGGTGACCTTTTTGACAGATAAGGTCAATATCAAGAAGTCTCATGAATTCCAATATATGTCTTCTAGGTAGTCCTGGCCAGGGGTCTCTGCTCTGCCCTGCATGGACCACAGCCTCCCCCCTGCACCTTGGGGCTGCAGGGATCCAGTGTCACTGACCTGTGGCTGTGAAGAGAGCCCTCTGCAGCTCCACTATCATGGCCCTGCTCCTTCACTCACCAGCCAGGAATGTGGGAGTCATCCTTGGACAGGATCTGTTCAGCAGTGGTGTGGCCTCCCCTGAATCTGGGGACTTGTCCTCCTCCTTGCAGTCCTAGCTGGGGTCTTTGTTCCACCGCTCAAGGACGACTGCAGCCTTCCTCACATCTTGCACCCTGGTGCCTTGGGCCCTGGGCTGTGCAGGGACCCTCCTCAAGCCCCTCGCTGTCAGAACTGGCCTTAATTGGCTGCAATCCTCTTGTGGAGTCACCAAGCTGTGGTGACCACAGCAAAACCCTTATAAAGTCACTCCTGGGAATGGTAAGTTGCCAGAGTAACAAGGCAGCTTTCTGAGGCAACTATTACTTATGCCACTAGTTAAGCCTCACCTGCTGCACTACATTTTCTGGCATTGCGCTGTATGGAGAAGGAGACTGAGTGATGTGACAGATTTAAATCTAATCTCACCTGGTTCTTATAGATGACTCATGTTACTAATTTAATATGTATATGCTTAAGTGTCTTTAAAAATATGTATATATACAAATAATTTGCTTTTAGGGATTACCTTTTGAATTCTTTGGTTAGGGATGCCTCAGTTGCACAGGCTGATAAGCTGCTGCTGTTTATTCCACTAGTTGGAATTTTAGCCAATGTAGATAAACAGAAGTATTTTAATATATGTATAAACAGCCATTTGCAGATTCAGTATACTGCAGAGAATTGAAATGCAGAGTTATTGGCAGTATTTGGGGGGAAGCTTTAGTTTTAAGATAAAAGAAGTTAACTACCTAATCAACCTGGAATTTGCAGGACTGGTACACACACAAGCTCCACAAGCCTTCTGGAGTACATAAAAGTGCATTCAACTCACACAATTTTTCTTACCACAGGAGAAAATTACAATCTGCTCCTTTCTGGGCACACACTTTGTTCAACACCGGTGTCTCTAGGTTGCTCTTACTGCCTTTTTACCTTTATAATTGTCCTCTCAGGGCATTTGCTTGTGAATATCAGGTGATCCTAGCTGCTTTTATTAACACTTGAGCCCCCTTTGAAGTCTCTTCAAAACCCAATGATTGACAAACCCTGACACGTAGGTTTGAAAAACCCCTTACCTTTTATGTAATGAGTAAACACAACATAGGAGTAGTGTTCAGTGACATTTCTACTTTTTTCTCCCAGGTAGGAGCCCAGCAGTGCTTCCCTTCCTGATCAGTCTAGCTCCATTAACCCTTCTGTGGTCCTGCTCCCTCTCTCCTCAGGAGCCAGCCAATGGTCCTTCAAATTCTAAACCTCCAAAGTAGGAAATCTGCAATCTGGGTGGAGCTTCTGTTCAAGAGTCCAAACCTTTATGTCTCCGTGCACCTGGTGGCAAATTTTATTTTTGATCTTCATCTCGCAATGTACCCCATCATACAGTTTTGCTTAATGTTTATCCTATGATAACATCTCACAGGTAGGGACTTCATGTTAACGTAGCCCCTTTTCCACAAATCCCCTTTCAGGCAGCTGCAGAATAACGATACCTTGTACTTCTATCCATCTTTTCTTCCAAGTATCTCAAACTGGTACATAACAGATAGCTAATTATGCTACGTTAGGCATTCTTTACCTGGTAGTGACCACTATAGGAATTGTCTAACTTCTGTGGCCTGCATGTCCCTGACTGGAGAGGTGGACTGTTCTGGGAATTGGGACTATCTGAATGTTGGAAACAGGAAAGTCATTCATGTAGAGCTTTTTCTCTTCTGGGCATATCTACTTCTTCCCACTGCAGAACTATTGGGATTTGGATTTTATGGGGCAACCTTTCTCTTACTTGACTATCCTCACCTGGAGCCAGGCCTTGGGCCTGGTGAGAATCATTCCAATTGTATCCAGTCACGTTCATAGAATCATAGAATATCAGGGTTGGAAGGGACCTCAGGAGGTCATCTAGTCCAACCCCCTGCTCAAAAGCAGGACCCATACCCAATTTAAATTAACGTTGTTAATTACCAAGTGAATTACCAAGTGAAAGAAATGGCCTACAATATTCATCAGCCTATCAGCTTGCTGGATTTCTTTGGCCAATTTAAATCACACTATAAATTACACTTTTTGCATCTTTCCAATTTATCTACATGACAGTCAACTAATTGAAATGTGTTCTGCTTCCTGCACATCCGTGAAAACTTTTGAGATAAATACCAAGCTGCTAAAAAAGGGGGAGAGAAATGTTGTGGAGACACCAAATACACAGATGGGAAAGTCGACACTCCGCAAGAAGCAGTTTTCTTCACACTCAGTTTGCAGTTACTTGTCAGATATAAAACATGGAAGAGCGATTGTAGTCATTTCATCAATGGATTAAAGCAGAAAGCAGATGCTTTTTTTTTTATACAGATATAAATAAAAACTGGCTCCTTGAAAAGATATCAAAAGCTCTAGAGATTTGAGAAAACAAAACCAAATGCAAATGACCATTTTTATTAGTTTGTTGGCTTCTAGCAGGAGGTTTGAAGATGAGGTGTCAAGTTGTCACAAAACCCTAGATTTATATTCATTGGAAAAGAGGAGATTTGGGAGCATATATTACCTTCAATATGTGCAACTCCTGTTGCTCTCAGCAGAACTTGTTGCACTCAAGTATTGAGAGAACAGCAGGTCACCTTAGTGTGACATACTATAGAAAGGCATACACAGAAGACTCATTCAGCCAGGAATATAGTCCAAAAGAGAATTAATCAAAACATAAGAAAGTTCCAAGTGTTAAATGAAACAGTGACTGGGCAGAGATGGCCCATGTGGGGTCTTGTCCCAATTCTGGTAAGTAATTATGCTACTAATTTGCATGATTCTATGCCATGAAGAGTAAACACAGGTCTGTTTTAAATTACTTTTATAAATTAACTGGTGTCACAGGGTCCAATTTTCAAATTCTGATGACTAAGTTCTGAATTTTGAGACATGAATTAGCCATTTTGGTCAACTAAGTGCTAATTTGACTGCTCAGATAAGGACTTTGGTGCCATAATACCAGCAAAGTCCTGAAAAGGCCTGCATGTCTTCAACTTTTATTGAAGTATTTGGGACCTGAGGGCACTCAGGACCGGGCCTAGAGTGTGAAAATGGGACTGCCCTTTAAAAGGATTCTGCATTATATACTATAAAATCTTTTCTCCATTCATAATAAAGTGTAGAGCATATTTTCCTCAAATTTTCTTTCAAAATACCAGCTAATGCTTAAACTTTTATTTTGAACTGATTTTCCCCTGAGTTTCCTTGCTTTCTTGATGAACCATTATGTCTGTATGGAGGAGCAAGTAGGGCAGGTGAATTTAGAGATTATATTCTTATTAGTCCTTTCCTTTGGAGTTCTCAACATCTTAGTAGTTAGACATGCAGCAGAGCCTATGGAGGCTCAAACCCTTAAAAATGGGATGTTATTCTCAAAAGGGAGACAGACTGTAGGTTGCACAGACCATAAGCCAGCACAGAGGGACTATAAGAGATACCCTGTATGGACTGTAGTTTTTGAGTTGCTGCTGTTAAAACATCTTGGAAGGAATAGACAGAGAGATTTGCCAAACTGATGTCTATTTGAGTTACACCAAAACCTCTGCAACCCTACTTAGAGAAGGAGATTTGTGTTCACACCAGAGACTTCAATGAACATTATGTTATCTTGTTATTTGTCCCCTGCTAAGTCTTCACTAGCAGTATGGGCTCAATGAAAGAGGCTGAGAACGCCAAAGGAAAGGACGAGAGAGAATGTGATCTCTGAATTCCTCCATACAGACATAGTGTGTCAGCAACCTGCCTCTGGACTTTGGCTGAGAACTAACTCCTGAAACATCATGCTGTTGTCCGGATTAGTAGTGCTTTCTCCTGTGGACACCATTGGCGTAAGATAAAGCAAGACTTTTTGGTCGCCTACAATGGTCCCCATTGCAGCAGGGATATCATTTCCTAACAGAGTACATATGAGATGTCAAACTTATAGCACACTTGGATCAAAGAGCTGACTGAAATTTTTGAAATTTCATAAATTGGAAAACAATAACCAAACAACCCCTCCTCCCAGGAAATTTTCAATGAATCGTTGAGTCCCCAAATTCCCCATTTTTTTGAATAACTGTACAGTTAATTGAAAATTTTCAAAATTTCACTGAAATTTCAAATTCCAAATTTGAAAAAGGGGAAACATTGAAAAAATGAATTTTCCCCCTTGATTTCACCACCACTGCTTACTCATAAACAAAATCACCAAGAAGATGTAATGCTTGGTGTGCCCATTCCATTGTAATACTTCTGTTTGAATTATAGAAAGCAATAGGTGGTGGTTATGGTCATAGTATGCTACTGAACTTTGAGTAAAGGGATACAGGAGTGACGATGAGTTTGACAAAAAGAACAGAAGAGTAACAAGTGTATCAGGAATTGCAAGAGGTCACTATGGTCTAGAGGTGAATCCACAACTCTGAGGTTCATTAGCTATCACAATGAAACCTGTTTGTTATTAATTATTTTTAGCAATGTGGATCCAGGTGTTCAAGTGTTTCTTTAATGGGGATAAATAACTACATTTCTGACCTTGCTCTCAGGATCAGAAAACCAAATGGAGAAATGAATATCAAGCCTTTCCCTTCTCCAATGTCAGTAAAATAACTATGGGCCAGATTCTATCTTACTTACTCAAGTTGAGTTGTACTTTATTCTGAGAGGCATCTCATTGAAACCAATGAGACCATTGTAAAGTCAGATGCTACTCAGGCAAAGAGAAGCTAAACTTCCCTAAAGGAGTGCTATAGTAGCCTGTACTGGCTGCCCCATTCCCACTTCTGCACCTGACTTCTAAAATTACAGTGGGCACAAGGAGTGCCAGATGGTTAGTCCTGGCTTGCCCCAAATCTTCCATCTTGAAATCTATTGGGGAAAAGTCATGAAAGGCTGGAGTTCCTGGTTCCCACATTTAAGGTTCTCTGTGTGGCTGGTTTTGAAAGGTTTGTGAGAAATTCACCCATTCCAGCAGGACTAAGATATTTAGATGCTAAGAGTTAAATAAATCAGGCTCAATCTAGAGAATTTATCAGAACAAAAACCAAACTATATTCCAGTTTTAATTATAGGTAGGTAGCAAACACTTTTAAAAAAAGATATAATATTAAGCAGTTTGTATTCTTCAGTGATCCTGGCAGGCAAATAGTATTTCTTCTTGAAGTAAGAATCAGAGAACTAATTGCTTTCAGCTTTAATTTAATGATGATACAATTTAGCTATAATTAAATTGAAATGCTAGAGCTAAACATTCTAGATAACAAAATTTACTTAATTTAAGATATCAACCTGTTTTTTTTCCACTTGTCTTTTCCATATAATTAATTTATATATTGGATCATAAAGTGTCTCCAGCCCTAGTTGTCTTAATAGCCAGACAAACAAAAGTCCATAAATTGCAGTCCACTGTTTATAACTTATATGACATTACTTAATTGTTTAAATGAGATCTTAGTAAAGGGCCATGACAGTTAGTAATCTGCCACTCCAAAAGATCAACTCAATAAACAATATTCAAATTCCTTTAGCAAGATCAGCAATCCATATATCTTTATATATGTGCACATGCGTGTACATGTACATGTACACAAAGAAGAATTAACTTATGAAAGTATTGACGTTTATCTCAGGGAGCGTTCTGCATGTAGCTGGATAATTTGAATATGTCAATATTGATACATACTATGCAGTTGTTGCTAATCCCTTTGGGTAGTGGAATCTTTCAGTAATATTAGTTGAACAGATGTTGTTTGTTGGTTTTACATTTTTATTCTTCATGCTTTCATTTTTCCCAGAAGCAGGAGACATTTCCTTGAAATCCTACACATAGGAAGAAATACAAGTGACAGTTAAAAAATAAATAAATCTGATTTTCTGTCCTTCTGTGGCTGTCTCAGAATGCATACAATGTTGTTTAGAAGGGAGGATAAGTGTGGTTGCATGTATCCCTTTATCAGTATTCTTTTAAAAAAATACACCCAAGTAAGAGGAGACTTACCCTATATAAAATAGTTATGATTACATCGCCATTAGATAGATCTGATATTTCTTTTATTCAGTAAGACTATGAGAGGGCTGGTTGAATAGTCAGAGGAAAAATTACAGTCTTCAGAGACGAGCTTGCCCCTCTCATATTTCTGAAGCAATCTTTCCTTTTTGTTATCATTTTGTTTAAGGGTCATTTTGTTTAACTCTCAACGGCTAGAGTGCGTCACAGTGTCAGATTCCCAACTTTAATAATTTAAGATGGTTTAACAATGCTTTCACAATGAAATGCTCTTTTGTATTTGCAGTAAGTTTCAGGTCTTAGATTTCTTTTAAGTAAGAAGGAATATACTATGCTTTTGTTGAATAAAATAGTCAATGCCACTCCCATTTTTTTGGTTAATACATTTTAATCTCCATGGGCAGATTCACTTCCACCGAACAAGGGGTCTGTGTGTGGAAATTTCATACTGTGTGCCTATCAGGGCCATCCCTGGCCAGGAGAAAGGGAGGCAGCACTCAGTACCACTGTTGCCTTTGCTGTGGGATTCCACAAGGTAGTTTCCAGAAGCTTTTCAAAATGGCTGGGACTCCACAGGAACCCTGCCATTGGGGCCTGCCTGAACAGCATGAGGACAGAACCAGTGCATGTCACGGCGAGCCTGACCCTGGCCCTCTTTGGGTTAGATGGGTCTGTGCTTTTCTAGTAGACTTGGGCAGTGGGCAGCGTCTTTGCTTCTGGCAGACTTTGTCATAGCAGAGCGATACAGGTTGGATTCCTGTGTAGGCTAAAGGGTGAATTCAGCACTGTGACTTTTCAGAACATGATGGGTGGATGGTGGTGTATCCAGAAAAAGCATTCCACTGTCTAGTCAGGGGTGATATGTTCAGCAGTAAGTTTGTGTCTCTGACCAACAAAATTTCATGTTAAGAAATAGACAGTAAGCACTGATAAAACCAGATAAAGGAGTGTGTGTGTCCCCACTTTGAATAATAGTATTTCCTAGAATTAGACTAGTTGAAAGAGCAGGACAACACTTTATTATGGGGGTGATGTTTGTCTAACAAGAAGAGGAAGGAATGTGGGAAACAGAAGGTTCTATAAGGGTGTTCCTTATTTGAGAGAGTAGTACTGCTAGGTGTGAAAACAGGAAGCAGTGGATTTGGAACTCATGTTTCACTTGGGTACCAATTAGCACAAGGCCAGATAATGAACTCTCTGATCATTTTAATAAGCACCTACCCCCATAAGTAACCACAGTGAAGTCAATAATGAGTTAATGCGACCATTCATATGAATCATCAGTGTGACTAAGAGGGTACAATCTGGCCCCAAATACTTAAACCTAGAGAAATAAATTACCAGAAGGTAAATGTATGTTCTCTCTAAAATCAAAACATTATTAAGAATAGAAACTCCTTTCCTTTGTTGTCTGTAACGTAATCTGGGGGTGGAAGCATCTTGACCAGTAATTGAGGTTTTTTGAAATCATGACTTGTGTAATGGTGGGTATTCTGGTGTGGGTGTCTCAGCATTGCTGCACCAAATTTTTAGGTGTCCTGCTACTGAGTGGAATTCACAGCTCTGGGTTAGGTGACCATCTCTCCCTTTACACTGTATAGGGAACTTAGGTGCTTCAGAATGGGATTCACAAAAGCCAGAATGCTGAGAGGCCAAAGCTAGCTAGTAGAAAATGCCAAGGAGAGGGCTGTGGCCTAAGCCCTGCATCTCACTGTGACTTGGCTGGAGGGAAGAGCCTATCTCCATTTGGGATTCTCAGCCATGAACTCTCTCCTGGAGTCAGGTGCCTAAGTCATTTTTTTTGGCAAGAAAAACAGGAGTAGCCTCCCTTACAACTTTTAGTTCTGTAGTTAGAGCACTCAGCTGGGATGTAGGCAACCCGACTTCAGTTCCCTCTCTGCCTGATGTGGAGAAAGGATTTGAACTCAAGTCCCCCATTCTCCAAGGAGAATGCCCCAACCACTGGGATATTCTGGGGTGGGTCTCTCTTTACTGTTGAAACAAGTCCACTTTTGATAAATATTGAAATAGCCAGTGGTGCAGGGGGACTGGATGCTGGGTCTCCCTCCTCCCAGGTAAGTACTCTTACCCCTGGGCCATAGAATCACTCTCATGCTCTTTCTGCCCTAATGACTTGTGACAGGCTGGACCCCTGGGATGTCACCTGGTTTGCTGGAACGCCACTGAGTCAGACTATTCTGCCAGTCTGGGCCCCCTTTTACCTGGTCTTTCTGGGCTAGGCTCCCCTGCCTTTTCCAGCCAAGCACACAGGCAGGGCCACATCCAGCTGCACAGAGAGACAGAGATCCACTCTGGGAAGGCTCAGCTTAAGGGACTTGCTCCAGCACTCAGATGTCCACCTCGCTGCCTGCCCCCCCCCCCCCTTTGGAGTACAAACCCAAAATTATATGAAATTCGCCTCTTCCCTCAATGTGGAGGAGGGTATCCACAACTCCTTGCCCCCCCCAGTTAGAAATCACATAAAGTTGGTTATATTATAAACCAGAAATAAATTTATTAACTATAATAGGTGTATTTTAAGTAGTTAAGGAGGTAGCAGACAGAACAAGGCAGATTACTAAGAAAATAGAACAGAGCATGCAAACTAAGCTTAATACACTAAAGAAACTGGTTACATATAAGTTCTCACCCTAAATGTGGTTCTAAAAATCATCTTCACAGGCCAGATCCCTTCCAGCCTGGGTCCAGTTCTTTCCCCCGGTTCAGTCTTAGTTGTTTTCAGCAGTCATCTTGGGGGTAGCAGGGGAGAACTGATGACCAGGATTACCTCACTCCCCACCCTTAAATAGGATTTGCATAAGGTAGGAGTCCTTTGTTTCCTAGTTTGACCCCCCCCCCCCGGCTTCTCGTGGAAAAGTACAGAATTCAAGATGAGTTCCAGTATCAGGTGACATGGTCACATACCTCTGTAGGGCCCCTGTAGCCATTCTTCAAAGGCTGACCCACACATTCACAGGAAGCTCTTTTACAGTCCATTGTCTCTTGCTGATGGTCCATCAGCAATATTAGGCTTTTTCACTGTTGTACCTGAAGTGTTAGCAAGGGGGCATCACACAAAGTAACATAACTGAAATATAGATACATAGTCAATACTCCTAATTTCAGATACAGAAATGATACATGCATACAAATAGGATAATCATATTCAGTAAATCATAATCTTTCCAATGATATCTTACAAGAGTTATCTTCCATAAACATATCTGAGTTATGTCATATTCCTACCACAAGCATATTTTCATAAAGAATATGTTGTATAATGTGACATGACTATTTAGTTATTTTTGCACAGTGGAACACTTTCAACAGGAAAGATTGAGAGCCCTGCATCAGAATATTCAACATACCAGTGGTCAGGGCAGTCTCCTGGGAGGGGGGAGACTGAAGCTGAAATTCTTTCTCATCATCGCTTAAAACAGGGAATTGAACCCAGGTCACTCACATCCCAGGAGACTACCCTTACCATGAGTCTATCATCACCTCCTTTGGCTGGGGCTTAGGTGTGAGATAGTGTTTGGGAACCTAAATTGAGGCAGCTGTGCACAAGCTTACTGGTAGAAACATAGGTGACATGGTGAACACCTACCGAGTTAAGTGGCCGCTGAGTAGGTGTTTTGAGAATCTCAGTAATGCCTAGATCTTGGACTTGAGCACCAAGTCCCTTTGTCGATCTATCCCATAAGTCCATTGTATGGTATTGCACCAGTCTTGTTCATAAATGATCTTCTAATCATTTTGTTCATGTGTGTATTTCTTGAAGTCTGGCATTTTGTTCCAGTTCATGAAGCTGCTGTTAGAACAGATGTAGTTTCTAATCAACCATTCTAAAGACATTTTGAAAATGCAGAATCACTAGTTTGTTGTTGTTGAGCTGTTCTTTGGATATTATTAAGTACTCTTATTACAAATGCAGATTCCAACTTGGCCATCTTTTTTCTCTCTTTTGAATTTATATTTTCATGGTCTTGTCAACTTAAAATAGCAACAACAGATCTCATAGACAAAATAATAGAAAACCAGGAGACCTTTGGCACACATATACATGGGAAAAGAAAGTGAAAAACAACCAGATAATGCATGTGGGCCTAATTTCTCATTGCATTATTCTAGTTTTATGCCAGTGCAATTCCATTAGAGTTACTGACTTACTCCAGTGGCATAAAATCAAAGTAACACAGTAGTGGATCAGCCTCATATAGTCCTCTAATTATACTCTATGGACCAAATTCACCAGGAGCACTCTGCCTACTTAGTACCCTTCCGGTCCACAAAGCAGCAGTATACCAAGCTTAACTGGCTGGTGAAACTGAGTTTACAGCTGCTTTGTGTTGCTAGAGCACACTGGTGAATCTGGGCCAGTATAAGTGCATCAGCTTGATCTTAAAGAGTGAAGTCCTAATTCCCTTATCTGACTGGTATAACAGTATCAAGGTCTATGGGTTTATTAACAGTTTACCATGGTGTAAGTCAGAAGAGAATGAGGCCCTAAATAGTCTTAGCAGGATAATGGCTACATTAGTCTAAAAGACAATGTTTGACCTCATGTCTTTTCAGATCTTTATTCTAGTGTCTCTAAATTATTTGATACTTAGTGTAGAAATCTGTCTTCTAGAGTTCTTCTGAAGAAATTCCCCTTCAGTGTCTATGTTTTTATTGCCGGGTTACTTCATACCTTTAATTTACTATTCTTTATATTTCATTTCCAATTCTCCATCCTTCAGAAATCTTTATAAATGGCTACATAACAAGTGCAAATTTGCCTCCTTGTTCAGTGGAAAGTACCAATCAGCCTGTGATGAGTTGACATCTCTTACTAAGAGAGAACAAAGAAAACAGGCAACTCTAAATAATCATCAAAGTCTAACTTGTCAGAGCTACAGTATGTGGTCTATTAAGCTTTATTGAGGGCACTTTGAGATGGCAGTGGTGCCTAAATAACTATATAGGTCTTTATCTGACTAGTTATGCATATGGCACAATGATCTTGTCTAAAATCAATTTTATTGCAAGAAAACAAACAAACAAATCTACAATAAAACTATAATCATGCATAAAATCAAGCACTGCTTCTTTAGAAACTTAAATTGATGTGCTCTTGCCTCTGTGTTTTATAAACACAAAGCTAATACAACACGATACTTTATTTCGTGCATCAAACTGTATCCCAAAATGCTTTACAGAGTTAAATAATAGTTATAAAGCTAAAATCACAACTGATAGCAGGTGGAGAGTGAGATTTAAAGAGAGATAGTCAAGAGGAAAGAGACATGTTTTCAGATGAGGTTTGAAAATAGCTGGATAGTCAATGAGGCAAAGATATAGTGTACAGGAAAGTAGAGTAGGGAATATATATTTCCCGCTAAGCCATCTGCTGGCCAGTCTGCACAAAAGTATATCATTCCTGATATTATTAGCATGTCAGATGGTGGGTAGTTCCTGCAATACTGAAAATATGGCCCTGCCATTTTCTTCTCATATCCACAATTATCCTTGAATGTTTCCTCTACCCCTGTAAAATCATCATAGCTAACTGGTTTATCTTTCTTTAGGCAAGCAGTATCACTGTGGATGCAGTTGTGTGGGAACAGACAACTCAGGAGGAAAGTGGGCATCCATTGTTTAGAGAAGAAGATGGAAGGAGATGTCAAGGCATGTCACAGAGTGAGTAGGGTCTATTGTTGGGCCTGCTTCTGGTGTGGTGTATTCCAAAAATGAATGGCAACTAACTTGTCCCTGGCCTTCAAACCTCCACTGGTTAAATTAAACTGCTAAATATGGTCTGTGGTGCAGGACTCTCTATCTCACTATGTGAACCCCCTGGAATCTAAGTCATGGCTTTTCTCGATGAGTAACTACTGCCTCCCATTCTGCCTCTCTTGTAAATTGTAGTGTACAGGGCAGCTCTTTGCCTCTGGATTCTGGGAGCACAAGGATACAGAGCGAAAGTGTCAATGCACCATTCTGAACAGAGGCATTACAGATGTGGTCATGTCTCCCTTAATACAGTCTCCATGCTTTGAGACGAGTTATAGCTTTGTGCCAACACTGTCTTCAGTTACAAAGGCCAGAACCCTCCCATAGAAGGATATCACCTGTATTTACTTAATGTACAGTATATGCACTGCAAAGTTAGCCTTTTGCCTAAGTGATCCTTTTCAAGCAAATCTACTCACCCACTTTTCTAATGTGTGTATTTGTAAAAGGTGAAAAATGTTACCTTTTTGGAGAACTATATACTCGTCAAGTTGAGCTGCATCATTGTCTGTTCCTTGCTTTCTCCTGTAAAGAATGGTTGACCAGTGCTCGAATATTGTGATGAAACGTCTATGCTTATCCAAGTGCTCTCATTTTAAAAGAATTGTCGCCCCTGAGGCCAAGTCTCAGGAACAGCCAAATCCCAGCCAAAGTTTAGGATTCATCTCTTCAGGGAGCAAATCCACTTGCAAAGCTTTGTAAGTCTGGAAGAGGGTCACATAGCGTGGTTCTGGCTTAAAGGGACACGATGATATGTGAATGAGATTGTTACTCCTTCTTTGTATATTTGGATTTGGAAAATAAATATACACACAAAGAAAAATCCCAAAAGATTTCTGAAGTACCGCATTGGGTTAGGTTGTGAGCTGGACTAGATGCCCATGTAGGAGAAGTAAGAGCTCCCACTTACCCTCCTGCATGGACTTTGTGGGCCTTAGTTCCAATGGTAAACAGGTGCTGTGTACCTGTTACTCCCCACGATCCGGTGGTCACAATCCTTTATATATTTTTATGGTCCCCATTACAATAGTATCTGAGGATACCACAGACATCAAAGGTTTTTATCCACAAAGTATCCCTGCAAGATAGAGAAGGATTATTATTCTATCAGTTCTCCTGTCTTGTATTCCAAAAACCAGGACAGTAATTATCTAGGGTTAGGTTCTTATATAGCATTTGAGTGCCTCACAGGCATGTCATAAATATAAAGGGAAGGGTAAACCCCTTTGAAATCCCTCCTGGCCAGGGGAAAACTCCTCTCACCTGTAAAGGGTTAAGAAGCTAAAGGTAACCTCGCTGGCACCTGATCAAAATGACCAATGAGGAGACAAGATACTTTCAAAAGCTGGGAGGAGGGAGAGAAACAAAGGGTCTGTGGCTGTCTGTATGCTGGTCTTTGCCAGGGATAGACCAGGAATGGAGTCTTAGAACTTTTAGTAAGTAATCTAGCTAGGTATGTGTTAGATTATGATTTCTTTAAATGGCTGAGAAAAGAATTGTGGTGAATAGAATAACTATTTCTGTCTGTGTATCTTTTTTGTAACTTAAGGTTTTGCCTAGAGGGGTTCTCTATGTTTTTGAATCTAATTACCCTGTAAGATATCTACCATCCTGATTTTAGAGGGGGGATTTCTTTATTTCTATTTACTTCTATTTTCTATTAAAAGTCTTCTTGTAAAAAACTGAATGCTTTTTCATTGTTCTCAGATCCAAGGGTTTGGGTCTGTGGTCACCTATGCAAATTGGTGAGGCTTTCTATCCAACATTTCCCAGGAAAGGGGGGGTGCAAGTGTTGGGAGGATTGTTCATTGTCTTAAGATCCAAGGGTCTGGGTCTGTAGTCACCTAGGCAAATTGGTGAGGCTTTTTACCAAACCTTGTCCAGGAAGTGGGGTGCAGGGTTGTGGGAAGTATTTTGAGGGGAAAGACGCGTCCAAACAGCTCTTCCCCAGTAACCAGTATTAGTTTGGTGGTGGTAGTGGCCAGTCCAAGGACGACGGGGGGGAATATTTTGTACCTTGGGGAAGTTTTTGACCTAAGCTGGTAAAGATAAGCTTAGGAGGTTTTTCATGCAGGTCCCCACATCTGTACCCTAGAGTTCAGAGTGGGGGAGGAACCTTGACAAGGCATTAATAAGCTTATCCTCACTACACCCCTGTGAGGTAGTCCTCAGTCCTGTTGAAATCCTATTTATCTGAAATCAGTGGAACTTCTTGTGGAGAAAGGCAGGCAAGGATGGAAGAATTGCCCCTTAAAGCAGAAAAGGAGCAACTTCAACTGAGCAAGTGAAGTGCAATCAAAGTGAATCATCCTGTAAAATACTTTGATTTGGCTAGTTCTTAAGATGGTTTCAGTTCATTGGGATGCCTGGTCGATGTTTCTTGGGCTCCCCAGATTTTTTGGTATAACCTGAAACATGAACTTCTAGTTCTCTCTGTCCCACACAAAATTAATAAATACACACCAGAAAATTGGTCAGGCAGGCGGTATTCACCTTTGTACAAGAATAGCAGTATTCAGCATGCAACCTCGTTCTTATTCCCATGAGCCTGGCTAATATTGCTCTGGGACAGGGACAGTCTTTGGTGGCTGCATCTACAGCCAGAATTATGCAGCTGTTAACATATTTCTGTGAATAAGTAGTAATTCTCAGGCACTTTCTCTGCAGTGGATAGTCATTTTGTTTATTTTAATTTATTACACGGCTTGTTATAGTCTCTCTTTGTTTGATTTCTCACTTGAAATCCTTCTTTCTAATAATCTATTCTTCCCCTTTCAAACTCAATTGCAAATACCTCAGCCTCTATCATATGACTTCTCTTGATGGTGCTGTCCATCGATCTATATTTTTATTCCCATCTAACAAGAATGTTCAATCTCTTTTTCTGTCTTGTTCAAAGTGACTTGTACAACATGATTTCCTATGTCATTGTTTAGTTCTCTGCCATTCATGTCACTCCTTTACTACATGGACAATGGGTCAGATCCTCTGCTGATGTAAATCACCATAGCATCATTCCTTATTTCATAAATGGGAATGTCCCCCAAAGATATTTTCTCTTTTAAAATCCATGTAGTACACTCTTGTCATCTCATTCAAGGGGCATTCAATGCTGAGTGTACCCCCTTTTAGTTATGATGCTACCCCCTGTTCTTCTGTGATATACCATTGTATGTGTTTGAGTGAAATGCAAAAGTCAGCTGTTTTGACTGAGTCTTTCCATCTGGCAAATTTACAGTAAATTATTGCTGACTTTCCTCCGATGGATCAGTGATAACTGCTGTAGAATGATTCTCTAGTAACTTAAAGGCTGAGCTCAAATATTTTCTGTAGTGTGAAATTTGAAAACTTTGAATGGGTCATTTTCACAGTTTATTATAGGGCTTTTACTTTTTCAATTTTCATAGAGGCATCTTCAACTGGCATGATTTATGCAAAGTGCTGGTGATATGGTTCTAAAAAGACACTTACAGACCTAGGATTTTAGAAGCAGAGCATTAAAGATTGATACTTGTAACTTACAGAAATGCTAACAAAGAAAAATAGTTCCATAACAATAAATTCGAATAAGTACTTAAGCTCTTTGCTACCTGAAACTTGCTAGAATTTGCAACTGCCTTTGTTCTTGGAGAGATTTTGCTGACAGTTGCTGTAATCAGAAAGATGAGAAATCACATCCTTACTCAAGAGTCTGATCCTGCAGTCCTTACTCAGGTAAAACACCTGTTGAATCTGAGGTAAAGGACCATTGGCACAGTGAATTATCTTGGCTTTCTCATGTAGGTGGCTAGGAAAATCCATGACTTCTGAAGGACAGAGTTTTCAATCCTCTTCTAGGGGATGTTTGGGGATTTGACCTCTTACAAAACTGGCCAGTGCACCTGTAGAGCACCCTTGGCTCTTCTATCAAATGGCAGAATGGCTTCCTAAATAGACAGTGGATGCGCCAAAAGCCCCTTTCAGACACTGAAAGAGGGTGGAGTAGTTCCCAAATATGCTTCTGATTGGAACTTCATCCAGATCCAAATGGAGCAGGCTTCAGAGAAGAGGTGTCCTTTCCTCACCTTCCACAGCCACAATGCTCAGAGCAGTTTCTGTGATATCTGGGAGCATAGAGAAGAATGCGGCATGGCCAACAAAATTATGTTGAAATGTTGTTCCATCACAGTTTGCTGATTCAGCAAAATTGAAATGTTTTACAGAACTACTTTGATTTCACCAACGTTTCAATGGAACCCAGGAGCACTCTGGTGGGACCTTGCCTAGTTTCCAGCACGTTTGTCAACATGGCACGAGAACTACTCTGGAATTGGGGACCACCAGGCAGTGGCGTTGAAACAATTCTTATTGTGTGGGGTGCTAAAGCCATTGAACAAAACTGTAAACCCTGTATATGATGGAAACCACTTCAAGCCAGAGGGTGCTCCCACAACCCCAGCACCCATGTCACCAGGCAGACTGCCTCGGAATTGGAGATCCCAGGACTGCAAGTGTTTGCGGGTGTGAAACTAGTATTAGAAGAATCAAGCCCAGGGTTTGCACCATGCTAATGAGTTTTCATTCTGAATTACTGGAATATTACAATCGCCTCACAACTTTTGGTTTATGAATAGGTAGATGAGGCACCAAGGAACCCAATCCTAAATCTCTCTTATTATCATGTATGCTTGCTCAGCAACAGCTGACCAACACATAGGATGGTCAGCCCAGAGTGAAAAGATGTACAGATTGGCCTTCTGAGCCATGATGGACCTGCCTAGGAGTTCTGACTCACCCTGAACAGCTTACCATGGATTTCACAGACTATGGCAACTGGAGGCTTTCCCCCAGAGCTACTCCATGGGGAAGAAAGAGAGACCAGAAAAAGCTCCTTTCAAAACAGGGAGGAGTTGTCTCCATCTCTGTGCATGTGAATGGCTTCCTAATGTTCTCCCATTAACATGCAAAAGCAGAGAGTTGGATTCCCCTTATCTCCCAAAGGTCAGAATTAGGCAGGAGTGTAGGCCCTACATAGCTGCCAGTGAGGAGTTACTTTCTCTTAATATTGTGCTTATGTTCCCTCAGATCTACTCAGACCACAGAGTTTGGATTACCTGGCATCACAGAATCTTTCCATTGATTCCAGTGATTTGGGATCAAGCCTTTAAGTGGTGAAAGAGGTAGTTTGGATTGAGGTTGGGGGAGTGACAGGGATGTTGTTATATCTGTATAGTCGGCTATTGATTAGAAGGAAATTAGCAGAGCTCTCAGCTCAGCATGGCTGGGGGAGGGGGTGGCATCTCCCCAACACACTGGCCACTTCCCCTCCCTTCAGGGTAGCCGCTTGGTCTCCACTCTGCTCTCTGGATCCCCTTGTCCTCCCTGGGGCTGTGTGTACAGGGGCACCCAGGCAGCATGTTCTGTGAGGGTGGTGAGTGGGAGCCAGCCCCCAAACCTCCCTGCAGCCTCCTGTAGCAGCGGCTTGGGCTCCGCCTCACTGCTGTGCAGAGCTTGCCTGGAGCAGGGAGCAAAGCTCACAGGTGGGAGGTGGTTCCCGGCTGCCAGGTTGTTGGGGGTCATCCCTCCTCTGGCCATGCTCCCCCTCTCTGCAGGACAGCTGCTTGGTCCTGTTCCACTCTTTGTCCTGTGCTCCTGGTCCTACCCACCATCCCGGGGGCTGCGTGTGCAGAGGTGCCCAGGCTGTGTGCATTGTGGGAGCCAGCCCCAAAACTTCCCTGCATCCCCCCCGGGGATCCCTTATCCTTGCTTCCTGGGGTCTGGCAGGGGCCAGGACAAGGGATGCTGGAGCACACTACACCCCAAGCCCTGGGGATGCACTTCACCACTCTGCCACTGGAAACAGCCAGGGTGGGGTGTGTGTTTTTTCTCTGTAACCTACATTTTATGTCAAACTTCAAAACTAATGGACAAAAATAAAGAAATAAGAAAAAATCAATCAAAGATACCTTCATTGAACATCGCATTTTAAAAATTAAGAATTGCAAAATTTCATTTTAATAATTTGACAGCCCTGGAGACTGATGTCCTATTTATCCTGAGAACAGGTGCACGTGGGCATTGTCTTGCCAATGTGACTCAGCCTAGAGATGGAAAGCCCAATTCTCAGATTAGATGGTAGTTCAGTATAAAGCCTTCTCAAACTACAGTCATTCTACTGAGACAGCCACCAAAGGAGCTAAGTGTGCAGTTTATGTACTCATGTGCTCCTTATGGGCACCTTAGTCCCATCAATAGCATTGTCACTGTTAGGAAACAAGGTGGGCAGTAGAGTTTTCTCACAGTGCAACATATTCATCGGACTAGAGTGTAGACACAGGGGGCGGGGAGGGCATTAGTTTCTCTGAGATAGGGTTACTTTGACTCAGGTGGTCTGTGCATTGCAGCGTGGACTCCAGAGCCCTCAGTTCAAATACAGGTCAAAAAATCCTTAACCTAGAGTTAAAATCCAGTAGTAGATGCTCAAACCCATGGCCCCTGATGCAGTTCAGCTAACTCAAGTCCCCCTAACCCTAGGCTTATATTGCTGTGTAGACAGACCCCTTGTACTGTACATGGCAGAAGTTGAGGACAGTGATTTCCAAAGTGGGAGAGCAGTCTCAGACTAGTTCTCTCACACTGCTGCAACAGAGTGAGTTAAATGCCATCTGAAATATATCACCTGACTTTAGTCACCAAGCACTGGCTTTAGATTTTAAGATCTCCATAACTGTGATACTGCTGGCAGCTTTCAGTGTTCAGATATTCCCTACTTTGCTGAAATATAGTTTGCTCTCGCTTTTGAGCACTGTACCTTCTTGCTCCCCTTCCTATTGCTCTTCTTTTTTACTTTAATGGAATGTTTAAACAGAAAAGGCGTTGGGGTGGGGAGGGGTATAAGAGAAAAATGGAGACACAAACTGCTGGAAGACATTGAGCTCATCCAGGAATATTGAAACTCCTGTATATCATGAAGTCACAACATATTTAAAACGTAAAAAGCATTTTTTAGGATGCATTGTATTTGCATTTTCAAAATCACAAGATGCATTGCGAACTAAAAAATTTGAAATGGGGGCAAAAAACAAAACAAAAAACCATCCCAACGTATTGCCAGTTCCTATTGGGAAATCCAATTAGGCAGACAAATGACACAGATAACTTCACTAATTTATATTCTCTGTGATTGTTGTGATGAAATACAACACACATGCTATTAGCTGCATTCCTTTGAGCTTTGAATAGTTTACTGTTTGTAATTGTAAAGACACAATAAGGAATACCTTAACATATGCCAGAACTAAACTGTATGACGAACAGCTGTATATAATCTGAGAGACATAAAATGGATCTTCTTGAAGTGTTTTTGTAGAAAAAAGCCTATTCCGACTCCATATTCTAAAACCTATTGCAATACATTGAATCACACTCTATCTTCTCTTTTAAAATGTATAAATTATCATCAACCTATATCCTTACTTGTTGCTGCATTAAAATACCTTTCCACTTGATTAGAACAGTTATTAGATGAAGGCCAGTTGCCAGACAGACTGCTACTCCACTGACCACAGAGGAGTTTGGTCATTTTACAGCTTCATTTGTCTCAGTGTTTGAGAAGGAGAAAAGAGAATGGTGCAGCCCTTACAGCAGTTCCCTAAAAATAACCATTTACAGTTTTAGCCCCCAGTTCAGCAAAGCATTTAAGCTCATCCTTTACTCCATCCCTATTCAGCAAGTCCCCAATAACACTTAAGTATGAACCTAAATTAAGCATGTGCGTAAGAGCTTTGTTGAATAGAGGTGGATTGCTGAAACGAGGCCCAGTTGAAGTAGTCAGTTAGGTGAGTTATTAGAAAAAATAGGCCTTAGCTATGAAAACTGGTCATGTAATAGAGACGGGCCTGAGTTTTATGCTTTAGATCTGGATTAAGTTTAGAAGTGTGAGCAATAAGAGTGATGTAGTGGTGGGAGTCTGCTATAGACCACCGGACGAGGGGGATGAGGTGGATGCGGCTTTCTTCCAGCAGCTCGCGGAAGCTACTAGATTGCATGCCCTGATTCTCATGGGTGACTTTAATTTTCCTGATATCTGCTGGGAGAGTAATACAGCGGTGCATAGACAATCCAGGAAGTTTTTGGAAAGCGTAGGGGACAATTTCCTGGTGCAAGTGCTAGAGGAGCCAACTAGGGGGAGAGCTTTTCTTGACCTGCTGCTCACAAACCAGGAAGAATTAGTAGGGGAAGCAAAAGTGGATGGGAATCTGGGAGGCAGTGACCATGAGTTGGTTGAGTTCAGGATCCTGACACAGGGAAGAAAGGTAAGCAGCAGGATACGGACCCTGGACTTCAGGAAAGCAGACTTCGACTCCCTCAGGGAACGGATGGGTAGGATCCCCTGGGGGACTAACATGAAGGGGAAAGGAGTCCAGGAGAGCTGGCTGTATTTCAAGGAATCCCTGTTGAGGTTACAGGGACAAACCATCCTGATGTGTCGAAAGAATAGTAAATATGGCAGGCGACCAGCTTGGCTTAACGGTGAAATCCTAGCGGATATTAAGCATAAAAAAGAAGCTTACAAGAAGTGGAAGGTTGGACATATGACCAGGGAAGAGTATAAAAATATTGCTCGGGCATGTAGGAATGAAATTAGGAGGGCCAAATCGCACCTGGAGCTGCAGCTAGCGAGAGATGTTAAGAGTAACAAGAAGGTATGTTGGCAACAAGAAGAAAGCCAAGGAAAGTGTGGGCCCCTTAATAAATGAGGGAGGCAACCTAGTGACAGAGGATGTGGAAAAAGCTAATGTACTCAATGCTTTTTTTACCTCTGTCTTCACGAGACAGACTGCTGCGCTGGGCATCACAACATGGGGAATAGATGGCCAGCCCTCTGTGGAGATAGAGGTGGTTAGGGACTATTTAGAAAAGCTGGACGTGCACAAGTCCATGGGGCTGGACGAGTTGCATCCGAGAGTGCTAAAGGAACTGGCGGCTGTGATTGCAGAGCCATTGGCCATTATCTTTGAAAACTCGTGGTGAACGGGGGAAGTCCCGGATGACTGGAAAAAGGCTAATGTAGTGCCAATCTTTAAAAAAGGGAAGAAGGAGGATCTGGGAACTACAGGCCAGTCAGCCTCACTTCAGTCCCCGGAAAAATCATGGAGCAGGTCCTCAAAGAATCAATCCTGAAGCACTTACATGAGAGGAAAGTGATCAGGAACAGTCAGCATGGATTCACCAAGGGAAGGTCATGCCTGACTAATCTAATCGCCTTCTATGATGAGATTACTGGTTCTGTGGATAAAGGGAAAGCAGTGGATGTATTGTATCTTGACTTTAGCAAAGCTTTTGACACGGTCTCCCACAGTATTCTTGTCAGCAAGTTAAAGAAGTATGGGCTGGATGATTGCACTATAAGGTGGGTAGAAAGTTGGCTAGATTGTCAGGCTCAACGGGTAGTGATCAATGGCTCCATGTCTAGTTGGCAGCCGGTGTCAAGTGGAGTGCCCCAGGGGTCGGTCCTGGGGCCGGTTTTGTTCAGTATCTTCATAAATGATCTGGAGGATGGTCTGGATTGCACTCTCAGCAAATTTGCGGATGATACTAAACTGGGAGGAGTGGTAGATACGCTGGAGGGCAGGGATAGGATAACAGAGGGACCTAGACAAATTGGAGGATTGGGCCAAAAGAAATCTGATGAGGTTCAATAAGGATACGTGCAGGGTCCTGCACTTAGGACGGAAGAACCCAATGCACAGCTACAGACTAGGGACCGAATGGCTAGGCAGCAGTTCTGCAGAAAAGGACCTAGGGGTGACAGTGGACGAGAAGCTGGATATGAGTCAGCAGTGTGCCCTTGTTGCCAAGAAGGCCAATGGCATTTTGGGATGTATAAGTAGGGGCATAGCGAGCAGATCGAGGGACGTGATCGTCCCCCTCTATTAGACATTGGTGAGGCCTCATCTGGAGTACTGTGTCCAGTTTTGGGCCCCACACTACAAGAAGGATGTGGATAAATTGGAAAGAGTCCAGCGAAGGGCAACAAAAATGATTAGGGTTCTGGAACACATGACTGATGAGGAGAGGCTGAGGGAACTGGGATTGTTTAGTCTGCGAAAGAGAAGAATGAGGGGGGATTTGATAGCTGCTTTCAACTACCTGAGAGGTGGTTCCAGAGAGGATGGTTCTAGACTATTCTCAGTGGTGGAAGAGGACAGGACAAGGAGTAATGGTCTCAAGTTGCAGTGGGGGAGGTTTAGGTTGGATATTAGGAAAAACTTTTTCACTAGGAGGGTGGTGAAACACTGGAATGCGTTGCCTAGGGAGGTGGTGGAATCTCCTTCCTTGGAAGTTTTTAAGGTCAGGCTTGACAAAGCCCTGGCTGGGATGATTTAATTGGGGATTGGTCCTGCTTTTGAGCCGGGGGTTGGACTAGATGACCTCCTGAAGTCCCTTCCAACCCTGATATTCTATGATTCTATGATTCTAGGATTTAGAACCAAAACTACCCTTAGTTCAAGGGGCTTTGGGTCTGGATTCTGTTTCAGGTCTTTCCTAGTTATTTATAAGGGTGGGTGAATCACTTTGAGCAACTCATTATTATTATGTTTATGTGTTTGCCATAGTGTTCACCAAGTGCAAAGCACTGTACAAACAGAAAAAAGCACAGTCCCTGACCTGAAGAGCTTGCATTCTAAAAAGCCAATAACAATCACTCCTCACTGCCACCTATAGAGATATACTAAGATCCTAAGACTGGCTAAATGTTTAATAAATTTTGAATTTTGGCTGGGTGAGAACCAGAATTGAAGGTGCGAAATAACCTGTATTTAAACAAGAAATGTAAGCAGAACTGTCTGAAATCTCAGAAGAAATCTAATTCTTGACATCTTTGAGGACAGCGATACAACCAGCAGTGATTTTCTCATTCCTCCCTCTCTGGCACAGATTATTTTACTTCCTCAGCACTTGGGAAGCAATAACCTGGGACAAGTGGGTCCTATAAAGTGCAGGACTAAGAGATTCAATCCAGTTCCTCTCCATCCCTCCTCCTTCCCTGTCCTTTCTGAGGGATGTATCTCATGAATCTGTACTCCTATAAGAAGTTTGCGCTCTGCTTACCTTGGGGGCTATAATGAAAGTTCCCCTGCAGTTTCACGGGTGGGATTTGTACTTCCACCATTTCCTGATCCCCCAGGTCCAAGGGAGATTTGAGACCTATATTGAACCATCAGAACTCTTAACAAGTTCATCAAGCAAATGAGATTCCACATTGTTACCCTAGCAATAATGCTTCTTTGTCTAGATCACAAGAATTGGTTTGCTGCTCTTGATCTTCAAAATTCATACTTTCATGTGAAAATGTTGCCCACAGGAAATTCCTCAGATTTATGATAGGGGTGGGGTAGGGTATGTACTTCTTATCAGTATATGGCACATCCCTTCAGCTTGTCATTGGTGTCTCGTGTATTCACCAAACACATGGTGATTGCGGTCTTCTTAAGAAAGAATAGAATCCATGTCTTCCCTTCTTCAGTGATTGGCTGGTTTGAGGGTCATCCAAGGACCAGGTTCATGGCCACATCAGGTTAATCATCCATCTTTTCGGTCATCTGAACAAGGAAAAGTCAACATTTATTCCTACTCAGAGACTCAAGTTCATTGGAGGCCTGCTCGACTCTGAGTTTGACCAATTTTCTTCCCCAACAGAGATTTCAAATGATCCTTGACTTATGCATGTCTCTCAGGGCTCACCTATCCATCATGGCTCAGACCTCTCTGAGTTTGCTAGGCCACATGGGCTCTTGTACTGATGTAACCAACACAAGACTGTGTCTTTGCACGCTTTAGGCATTGCTGAAATTGGTCCATCATCCAAGCAAGCACCATTTGGACAAGTTGGTCTGACTCACACCTACAGTATTACATTCTCTAGAGGTGTGGGTTAATTGGGACAATATATGTATGGGCTTTCCCTTTTCTCGCCCTGTCCCACCATGACAATTATAACAGATGTCTCTGTGCTACAGGGGAGCTGATCTAAAAGGGTCATTGTGGTGGGGTATACAGACCTCACACTGGGCTGGAAGGGATTAAAGGGTAGTCTTGGGCCCAGTTCTGCAGAACATATTCCAACTGGAGGAAGGGTTGAAAAGGGACCAACCCAGCTCAGAAGGGGGAGGCTGGGGAGGAGGACAGACCGACCCTGAAGGTTCCTGAGACGGACACTGGAAAAGTCTCTCCCAGGGACTAAGACTGCATGCTGAGCTTCTATTTGGACTGGAAGTTGGGGGAGGACAGGTGATGGTAGGAAACCCCGGGGGGGGGGCGGAACTTGGAGAGTTCAGGGGACCAGAAACTTTTGACTCTTCTTAAGCCCTAGGATGGAGGCTGGTGGAATGCGCGGGGCTTGGGCTCCCCTACCACTGCCTAACTCATTACACCACTGATTAAAAGAGGGCCTGGACTGCAAGACGTGCCCACTGGGTGGCAATAGGTGTGGTAATAATTAGGCTACCTAATCTTGCCAAGGAGTCTATTACAGTCATAGACTCAAGCTCTCCGGAAAGAGCAGGAGTTGAATATTCTTATGAATGTCCTTGAGTTCTGGGCAATTCACAGAGCTTGCTGAACTTTCCTCCCTTGCATTTCTTCAGACTTGTTTGCTACAAAAGGCAACAAGAAGTTTTTCGTGAGTTTTGCTCTTGGACAGTCCACAGTCTGGGCTTGCTAACCAATACCTTGATGTTGGACTGTAGGATGGGGCTAATGTATGCATTTCCCCCAATCCTTCTGACCTCACAGGTCATTCACAAACTTAAATGAAACTGTTCAAGGTTAATACTCAGAGCCCTGGCCTGGCTGAGACAGTGCTGGTTGTTGGACCATTAGTTTCACAGTTCAACTTCCTCACCATCAGCCTCTCCTCCCAGACCTACCATTGCAGCAGAATGGTGAAAGTCTACATCAAGACCTGAGCAGCCTCCATCTGATGGCATGGCTTGTGAGTGGCTAGACCAGGAGGAAAAGACATGCTTCTTAGCGGCTCAAGAGATTTTACTCAATAGGAGGAAGCAATCAATGAGATTGACTTACCTAGGTAAATGGAAATGGTTTTCTGTTTGGTCTACCACTCGTGGGATACAGCCTTCTGAAATGAAGAGCCAAAGACATTTTAGAGTATCTTCTGCATTTGAAATCCTCAGGCCTTTCTGAGTTCTCTGAAGGTACACGGTGCAGCAATCTCTGCTGTTCACCCTCCCATTCAAGGGGCCTCAGCATTCTCCAGCCCCATGATGACTAGGTTTTTCAAGGGAGTGGTATGTCTTTTCCCACCTATTAAGGACACAGTACCTCCTTGGGATTTCAAAACATAGTGTTAGCAGCGCTTATGGGCCTGCTGTTTGAGCTCATGGACTTACTTAACCAAAAATCACTGTCCTCATAGCTATTAGCCAGGAGAGTGTATGAACTGCAAGCTTTCATGGTAAGCCCTCCTTACCCAGTATTTTTCAAAGACAAGGAAGCCCTGTGGCCACACCCAAGTAGTATTAGCTTTTTACTTAACTCAGACAGTGTATCTCCCAGTTTTTTCCCCCAAAACTGCATTCTGGTAAGGAAAAGGAATGCCTACATACCTTATATGACAAGAGGTGCTGGCCTTCTATCTAGACAGGTCTAAGTCTTCAGAAAGTCTCCTTATCTTTTTGTCTCCTATGCTGATTCCCTGAAAGGTCAGGCAGTGTTAGCGTAGATGGTGTCTAGATGGATTACTTCTTGCATTACAACAGTATATGGAGTAGCTCAGTACTCCTCCACAGAAACTCTTGGTCCACTTGACAAGGGCCCAGGCTACATCAGTCACCTGCCTAAAAGGTGTTCCTATACTGGAGATTTGTAGGGCTGCCACTTGGTCCTCAGTACATATGTTCACTCATCATTACACAAACACCACTTCATCCAGATCTGATCTGAACTTTGGCCATGATGTTAAAATCATTATTTTAAAATAGACTCTGTATCCCCCATCATACTGTACCACATGTGAGTCACCTGAAAATACACCTGCAACCACTCGAAGAAGACAAAACAGCTACTTACCAGTTCTGTAACTGTTCTTTGTGATGTGTGTGCAGGCATGTATTCCATGACCTACCGTTCATCCTCCATGCATCCTAGTCTTGGGCCATCTTCTCTGTTATAAAGGCCACCTATATATAGCCTCAGGAGGTGTCATGAGGATGAGTAGGTGCATGCGCTGCCCTGAGTGGTACTGCTACGGGAAATACATCTCTGGCTCTGATATGCTAGGCACGAACACAGCTGAGTGGAATACATTCCTGGACCCACATTTTGAACAACGACAGTTATAAAACAGGCAAAGAACCATTTTTTCTATTTGAATTTTCAACTTAGTTTTATCAGCTTAAGAAATTTGGGTAAGATTTAGCTTCAGAGTTTGGAATGCTTATTTGAACTCAACCTGAGCTCTGAACTGTTTGTGGTTTTCTCATCACTAGGGCCACACCATGTTATTTAAACAGAACTGATTTAATGATTAGCAGTCCTAAAAAACCAATATTTTTGGTCCCACATTCATCTTTTAAAAATATTTTAGTTAATTTCCTTTTGCACTGAGATTCAATGGCATTGTGTTTGTATTTTACTCACTGCCATGAGATGTTAAGAATGATGGAGCAAGATTATATGCCACTTCCCTTCTTTGACATTGATTCAGTTGCTTACATCAGGCAGAAGATGATACTTACAGATTATTTCCCCGCATTGGCAGTCTAAAGTTACTGAGTAATTTCTTTTTCCTTCAAATGCTATTCATTGTAAAGATACATTTTACCAGCATTACAACTCGATGACTATAGTTATCAGTAAAGGCTCTACACAGATATTAAAGCTAATTGACTGATTCTAGCGTTTGACTATGTAGTATAATATTTATGGAAGCATCTGTTCCACTGAGGTTTATAATTTTCATCTTTACAAAGTTTCTTGTATTAATACAATTTTTCTAAGTTTCTGAATGCAGCTGCAATGTAAAGTACAACATTGTTAAGGTATTATAGTCTGGAGACCCTGGTATTCTAGTGGAATTTTACTTCAATTTCCTGTCTATCCAGATATTCTCATAATTTAGATTATTTTATTGTTTTTGTGAATGTTTGCACCAAAAGTATGATGAAAAATAATCACATAAGACCAAATGCTGTGTTCAATTATGCATGGATTGCACGAGTTGCACTTAGATATGTGAGTGCAGAATAATAATGGGATTCCCTTCTACATTTCAAAGACAGTATATGGCTCTGAGGTTTTTAAAGCATACAGTTTTTCTTTAGAAAAAGAAAAAAATAAAGATTAAAAAGCAGCAGTCTGAGACACTGTTAATAAGCAAAGGGATTGATACTGATGTTAATCATCCCAATAGCAAACTTCTCAGGTAGCACGGAGCATCGTGTACAAACTGGTGCAGTAACCAGATACTGTGGTAGAAATGGAGACCAATAGCAAGCTACATCAACAACAAAACACATCAAGAGCAAACAGTTCCAGCAGAGAAAAGCTGAGCAAACCTTATCAACAATAAACTTCTCTTGTACGCTTTAGTAAATTGCAATCATAGTTCACTTCTACAGAGATGGCTGGGAGAAGGCTGATTTTTTTTCTAGATGTTTACACTAGGAACCCTTTCCAGCCTGAAATTTAGAGCAGCCTTGCCTATCAAATTGCTAGGTATGGTGCATCCATTTAAATTTGACTAGAGGACAGAACTGATGAATTTCAACTTTGACGCTATAGGGAGAAATGCAAGAGAGATTTTTTTTTCAGTCACCCGTAGTTCAAAACTACTTATAAGTATACACTCTTACTGCATAAGTCATCCTCATTTGCAATTCATCAGTCCCCCTTAACTCTTGTATAAGTAGTTACCTTTCATTTAGACACCACAGGGGTGTTATAATCGAAAAGGATAAAGTAAGCCAAAAAAATCACTTGAGTTAATGCAGAAATGAGGGCAATGTTTTAATGTAACAACAGGACATCTTGCCTTTTATATTTGAAGTGTCTAAAATTATAAGTGTAAAAGGAAATGTACAGAGATCAACTGTACCTTTATTAAAGAATAAAATGAACCTTTGCAGCGTTCTTTCTGCAGTTCTTTCTGCATAACGAAATGCAGTACACATTACATGGGGATGTGTGCTTTACAAATATATATAGTAAAAATTATGATAGTTTTGGATTTTATCACGGTAAATAAAATGAATTCTGAAGGCAGATTTCTTTTATTTCAGTCCTGACAGAGAGACTTTCATGAAGAGGTTTTCAGTTACCAAATGGTGCAACAAAAACATCCATGCCTGTCAAATGGTGAAGGCACTTTGGCTCCCTTGGTTTCTCTTCTCCTCAGTTCTGCTTTGTAGGTTGAGCCAGCAGTGTAATGACTCCACCTAGAGACATGTTCAAAGGCAAACTTCATTTTTGCATTGGAGAGTCTGACTTTTCCCTGGTGATCCTCTTTCTCTTCTTGGTTGGTGTGTGTGTGTGTGGGGGGGTGCGCGTAGAGGAGGAGAAAAGAAGGAACTTAGAGCTTGTGACCACAGTAACTGAGAGTAGCATTTAAAGGATTAAAATAAGTGACCACAGTAACTGAGAGTAGCATTTAAAGGATTAAAATAAAATCCCTTCCCTCAAAGAGTATCTCAGAGTAATTTATACCCATCAAGAACAGTAGAAATGAGAACACAAACATTTTAGGGTCTAGATCCTGACTTTGCCATCTGCCCTGATAAAGAGGCAGTGCATAACTGTGCTGTCCAGGAGCAACCGGGGAAGCAGATAGTGGTTTGAATTAACACAGTCTGTCTGCCATTTTTTTCCTGCTCCAGGGACTAAAGTAAACTTCAATGAGTCTATGCATGGCACAGCCTACATTGCCTGCTATTGCTTTGGAGTCGGAGTCAAGGCTCTGCTCACTCCACCACATCCCACCCATCTCCATGGGGGAAAAGAGCATCTGTACAGGTCCTGCTTCCCCTTCCATACTGCAACCCGAGGTACTGGTAGCTGGCACAGAAAGGGAAGGGAGCACCTTTCATCCCCTTACTCCTTTGTGCAGCCGCATAATGCTAATGATGAGCAGGAGTGTTTGGAAACCTCCTCAGATATAAAGTAGAAACCCACCTAAATGAAAATACCAGAAAGAAAAATGCTTTTAAAGGAAGTCTAGATTACCAGAGTCTAAATTAACACTGGCTTTGGATCCACTGTGTTACGTTTTCATTTACCCACCAGGGTGCAGTGATGATTGCCCCATTTTGGAAATGATCCCTGGTGTAACACCATTATGCTGGTCCTGTAATGTCATATCAGCACTTTCTGGAGGTGACTTTTCAAGGACTGATATCCATTTGTGGTGAGATAGAGGGTAATAGAGGTGAATGAAAAGGTCATTGGTGTAAGCAGGTGCAACTCCATGGAGTTGTACTCTCGTCAGTAAGCCAGTGGGAATTTGGTCCAGGTTGTATGTAATGCAATATCACCTTTACTTTGGTAGATTGCTGCTCTGCCACAAGCCCTGGGTATGGGGCAGTACAAGGAAGAAATTGTGTATCTGCGTGGCTTAGTTCCTTCCCTGCTTTCCCTTGTTCCGGGAGAAGGTAGCAATTTGCAGCAGCACTATACCAGCAGCAAACTACAATACCCCATTTCCACCCCCAATGTGAGATCATCTGTGGTGCCAACATGAGGCATAGCGGGAGGCGGTGTTCTACCCCCTTCCTTAACTCCTTGCCACCTGCTCCCAGGGCAAGGGCTAGCAGTCACACAGAGTCCACTTATCCCGAGGCGCACAGAGTCAAAGTGTGTGTAGTGCATTAAGGGAACAAAGTGGAGTGACTTGCCCTTATGCCCCTGTGTGGAAGCATAGTCCAAGGGACAACTGAGACCACAGAGTATAGTGTATCTGCTACAATAATGTTCTATAAACATCAATTTATACATTCAGAATGTTCCCATCTCCCCCCTGATTTTCCGCAGCACATATTAGTATGTCATTAAACCTTCTTAAAACATTTTTGTTTTTCTTCTAATACATTTTCCATCACTGCCTTTAGACAATAATTCCCTAGGAAGGGAATAATTTTCTTCATGTTTATTTAACACACAGTATGGTGGGAGCCACAGTCTTATGCTGGTAGGCTGGCATTTTGTATATGCAGAAGCTGGTAGGGAAGAAGAGAGAGAGAAAACAAAGACCTGGATCAAAACCTAGTCAATGGGAAATAATATCTGAAATTGCTTAGCTTCCTGCCTCCTCCCCACGAAAAAACAGAATAAGAGTATCTAAGTAAAACAATGTTTTTTTCAAGCATGATTAGTAATACTTTAATTCAACACAGCAATAAGAAATGGACTTTATTGGTCTGTATTTTATGGATCATAAATTTAACTGAACTAAATAGTCAAAGGACGTGTGAAAAATACTGCTTTAGTGGACTGTTGACCACATTTTCCTTTGCATTTTACTAACAGTATTTTTCATTTTAACCTAGTCAGCTTTTCACACAAGTAACAATCTATCCTCAAAGACCCTATGTATCACCAAAGAACAGTGAAACAATCAACTGCTCTATTTACTTTACCTCATTGAACAACATTTTACTCACCTCATCTTTGCTAGAGTTTTTTTTTTAAAGTCTATTTCAGCAAAATTGAGAACAAGGCAGCTGATTCACTTTTTAAAGCCTAACCCATCTGTCTGCAGTCACCAAATTGTGTTGTTGCATAGGCAGTGCTTCAAGCAGTGCTTTTTTCTCAATGTAAGGCATCGTTATTATTATGTATGATTTGTACTGCACATGCAACATCCGGGACCCATTGTGCTAGGTGCTGTACAGACATATAGTAAGAGATGGTCTCTGTTCAAAAGAGCCTGCAAGTAAATAGACTAGATGGCAAAGAGATGGGAGGGGAAACAGGTATGGTGCGTTGCAGTGTATGGTCAGTGGCAAAGCCAGAAATATCCATGGGTTGTGAGATCTCCTGAGTCCCAGACCAGGGTGCTCTCTGGATTACTCAGCCTCTAATGGTTTCAAGAATAATTTCATAACTGGGACAAAGCTCTCCTTGTGCTCCAAAATATGAAGTGATTTTTTTGCTCAACATTTCTATAAGAAAACACTTTTTTGCCAGTACCAGGGCCCAACCAGGGACAATTTCATATATAACCAAATTTATGGTGTAAATGGATAAAATTTCACCGAAGTCAATAGAGCCGTGCTGTTTTACACCAGCAGAGGATCTGGCTCACAATTCTCCCCCATCCAGTAGAAAGAGACACTGCTATTTTTCATCTAAGCACACATTACGGTGTTTTATGTATGTTTCCATAAAAGATAAATTTGCTGCTCCAAAAATTAGGTACCTACAGAGAAAAGCTGTTAAAAACTAAACTAACTTGGTTTTTTAAATACATTTCTTGTCTGCCTCCACTGTGCAAGAGGAAGGTGAATTATCCGCACCACTGTCGCAGGTTAGTTCAGATTAACTGATGGCTTTTGCTAACAGGAACAGTTTCCTAGCAGATTAAAGAAATGCAAATTTTATTGACGAAACAACCATTCCATATAATGGTGAGCATTCTGTGCAGGAGCACTGGCACAGAAGGCAATAACAAAGTCTAGTAACCACGAAAACAACATCACAAAAAAGGAGCGTTCTCTCTCTTGATTTAATTTTCCGTAGTTACAGAAATGAGGCTACCAGCTGTTTGAATTACAACGTGCAGAGACACAATAATGAGAAAGTTAATCTCTTTAAGTAGCTATCATATTCTAGTTTCTTCACTGCCATCTACTTTCCTGGCATTTCCCATTTACCTGAAGAATGCTGCAGAGGTCTGAGTATAGGTGGGATAAGATACAGCATCAGCTGGTAATTAGAATGTGGATATCTGGATAACAAAATACAGAAGCATCTTAGCACTGCATTTGTGTGTGTGTGTGTCTTCTAGAAAAGAATACCGGCTCCTTCTATATTTTCTTGTTCCAAGCACTGTTCGCAAGAAACTTATACACCTTTTTGTAACCCTTTGATTCCTTTGCATCATGATGCCTATATTTAATACAATTCTAGGGGTACAGTTAATTTTATTAGTATCCAGATCTAGATAGCAAATTCTGAGCTGGAAGATTTATTTTTAATTATTCTAGTTCATAATCAGTCGCAGTTCTGAGGATGTGTGGTTGTTAGTCATAGAAAGTACTGCAGGGACTCTGAGCAGATCTCTGGTGTGCAGTTGTAGGTCAGCCCTGCTGCTTGGAAACTTGGTTGGGTGGCATTCTCTGAGTAAGTTTTTCAATTTAAATTGGTCTATGAACTTCTGGGAGCACCTTCTTTCCTGGAGATGTTGGGGGAGGCAGACTGTGATGGGGAAGATATTTCCTTTCATAGTTTAAAGGTTGAAAGGACCTAGAATTTGGGAGAAAGGAAGGGCAATTTTTATGATCTGCACCTCTGTGTAACTGGTTTTTAAACTTATCCTTCTCTTGTCACCTTTGCAATTCCTGGGTTTAAATAATTTAGTATTACATTTAAAAAATAGTGCTGCATTATATGAGGGTTTTTAAAACGAAGGCAATGTTGCCGAAATTGTTTCAGATCTGGCTGTGTTACCTTCTTTCTTTCTGATTCTCACAGCTCTTACTTTATTGGCTATTCTGTATCTTGAATCACTGGAATCTGCCTTCTTATGGCCACGTTATGGAGTGTGCCGTGAAAAATATAACGCAGATGTAGCAAAAAGTCTTAAAATGGTTTTGTTGATGAAATGTTACCTCTATTTTGCACAGCTCCTTTTAATAAATATAAAGCAGGCACATGAATAGGATTTCAGAACCTGACTGTTCAGATCATAATTCCATTGTACATGGGCTAGACCTACGGTATTTTTGCAAGTGATTCACAGTCTTTACCCTTTTATGAGTGCCTAGTGAGATAATTCCACTAAGAAGTACTTACTTTTTTTAATGCAGTCTTGAATCATATATTGAATTCATTTTTATTTAAATACCAAAATGTCTATGTTTACTTTATGAACTAATTATCTGAGAAGAAGCTACTTTCTAAAAATGAATCTGTTTTTTTTCTCTAAAGTTTGGCAAGAGCATCTGTAGCTGGGGCCACATTGCAATTTTTGTTGGTTTGTAATGAGAACATTACTTTCTTGATGTGAAATCATTTTTGTTAACAACGGTACTAGCTGCAAGCAACTTGTGTATGATGTTTCAGCCTGATTTAGGGCCTGATCCTGTATACGCTATGGGGCATACAGGGCTTATGGCAAGGAGCATGCCCCTGAAGACAATGGGCCTAAATTAAAGGTTTCCCTGTGGTGCAAAGGCCTCTTTGTAAGGAGCTCCTATGCATGCTGGTCAGACTTCAGCATGTGCTGATTTATGCTTCCTGAACCATGGCTTCGGTACTTTGGATAAAAGAGAATTTGGTTAACTGCAGTTCAGCAGTGTTGTGTTGTAAGTCTGGCTGTGGCAGCACAGAAACATTCCAAAACACTGTAAGAAATCAATCAAATATTGCTAGAGAGACAGCAGAAGTGTTGCAAGGCCATGCATTACTGTGTAAAGACGCTGCCTGTTGCTGCCTACAGCAACGTGCTGGTCACTGAGCTCTTATAAAAATCTAGCCATAAGTGCCACAATGGGAGTGGCCAAGTACTGAACACTGCTGAAAATCTGGTCCTAAACAGGAGCTTAGTTCATTTGCAAATCTGGCCTGATTGTGAGTGCTTAGCTCTTGGAAATTTGCCCCGTGCTCTTTTGAAAATGTAGCTCCACATATTACTCTTTACTTACAGTTTAACAGTCCTTTTGCTACAAGAGGTATATGTTGCTTGAAATTCTTTGATCTATTGCTGTATTAAATGTTACAGATGCATAAAATTATTCTCAAGGAGCTTTCATAAGCTTTAGTTTCAAAAATGAATCCAAGAGTGAGCATCATCTTTGTCCCAACTTGTAAAAATTGCTTCACCGATATGTACCCCCTTTACCTTTTGATATAACTACCTTGATTTTTAACACATTTACATATGTGTGTGTGTGTGTGTTTGTGTGTCTACGGATATTTCATAGCTGAGCTCCACGTTTCCAGCTGAGTTCAGTGACTGGGCATCAGAGCTGTTTGACCTTAGATTCTTTATTTAGAATTTTGAGTCAGGGATAATTGCCATCTTTGTGTCACCCAAGTAAGAAATACTTCTTAGTTTACTCCAACAAGCAGAAAGAACTGCACTGCTTTTGTGGCTTCAAGGGACCAGATCCCCACACAGGGCAATGTTTTGTCTGAAGTGAATATAACATTATTTTACTCTCAAGCTCCTAAGATTGGATCTGAAGTGCATCAGACCTCAAGAGGGGAGGAAGACTGCAACCAAGGTTTTAATTTGGCTCAGTGTAATAATAGGGTCTAGTCAGAAATTTTGGATGTGGATTCAGACGCAGACATTCCCAAAATTTGGATGTGGGGTTTCGGCTCATGTCCACTTCTAGAATAGTTGTTGGGGAATAGTATCAAAGAATGTTATTTATTCATCAGCTAGTAGTGCTTAATGGCTGCTCTCAGTGGGTTACAGGTGTTGTTGCCTTTTTATTTATTTATTTTGTGCCATTGGATGTGTATGAGCAATTTTCTCTCACTATTTGTTTTAGTATTTTGCTGGAGGGAAGCTTTTCACAAGGCTTTCAAGGAGAATCCAGACTGAGTCACATTCCCTGCTGGGAGAAACCCCTCTAGGCTTTGAGGTTTTTCATCCTAGGTCGTCTTTACTTTAAAGAAGTCATGTTTATGATGCAGCAGGAACTAAGGTCAGTTACTGTACCAATTCTTTGTCCAAAGTAAAAGTGATGGGAGAAAAGTGACTTTTTTGTTGACCAAAAAGAAAGAAAGAGAGAGAGAGCACATTCACATTCATCCACACAAATATCTGCTGTCAGGTCAGAAAATTACCAGTATGCATTCATCCATATATCAGAGAAGGAAAAGGTGTAAATTTTCCCCCCTCATTAGGAAAGAGCTACTACATCAAAATGTCTAATAATAGAGGTCCAGATTCTGCACTGTTGAAAGTCCCCAGGGCTATAGCACTAATTTTAGTGGGAGTAGAAACAGGCCCATATTACGTTATCTTGACATGCACCATATTGAAATTAGAGAATCTTCTTGAGGAGACATGCAAGCCACTTTTACACATTGGAAGAATGTTTGGAATAGTTCTTAGGAAAAAATGATGGAAGTTGGCTGAAAAATCTAAACCAGTTTAATAAAACAATCATGCTGGAGTGGGGTCCCGCAAAGATCAGTTCTGGGTCCGGTTCTATTCAATATTTTAATCAATGATTTAGATAACGGTATACGGAGTACACTTATAAAGTTTGCAGACGATACCAGTCTGGGAGGGTTTTGGAGGATAGGATTAAAATTCAAAATGATCTGGACAAACTGGAGAAATGGTCTGAAGTAAATAGGATGAAATTCAATAAGGACAAATGCAAAGTACTCCATTTAGGAAGGAACAATCAGTTCCAAACATACAAAATGGGAAATGACTGCCTAGGAAGGAGTACTGTGGAAAGGGATCTAGGGGTCATAGTGGATCACAAGCTAAATTTGCGTCAACAGTGTAACACTTGCAAAAAAAGCAAACATCATTCTGGGATATATTAGCAGGAATATTGTAAGCAAGACACGAGAAGTAATTCTTCCGTTCTACTCTGCACTGATTAGGCCTAAACTGGGGTGTTTTACCCAGTTCTGGGTGCCACATTTCAGGAAGGATGTGGACAAATTGGAGAGAGTCCAGAGAAGAGCAACAAAAATGATTAAAGGTAGAAAACATGACCTATGAGGGAAGATTGAAAAAACTGGGTTTGTTTAGTTTGGAAAAGAGAAGACTGAGAGGGGACATGATAACAGTTTTCAAATATGTAAAAGGTTGTTACAAGGAAGAGGGAGAATAATTGTTCTCCTTAACCTCTGAGGATAGGACAAGAAGCAATGGACTTAAATTTCCGCAAGGGAGGTTTAGGTTGGACATTAGGAAAAAATTTCTAATTGTCAGGGTGGTTAAGTACTGGAATAAATTGCCTTAAGAGGTTGTGGAATCTCCATCATTGGAGATTTTTAAAAGCAGGTTAGACAAACAACAGGAATGGTCTAGATAATACTTAGTCCTGCCATGAGTGCAGGGGATGGACTAGATGATCTCTCGACATCCCTTCCAGTCCTGTGATTCTATGATTCTATAATCCTTTTCCCCCAAAGGAAAATGATTCAGAAAACAAGAAGAAATGCTGTTCTTGAAATAGATTAGCTTATCTCTTGGAGTGTAATAAAAAAACGCGAAAACACCTCAGTCTTGTAAGAGCTTTGGATGAAAGCTCTCAGGGATGGGTTTTTCCTGCTCTTTGCCTTCTTTATTCTTAGAATCCTCATCTCTGCATCCTTCCTGACTGTACCATTCCCCCTTTGGCTGCCTCATCTTCTCTTCTATGTGGTCCAGTCTTTCTCCTTTCAAATTCCAGGGGGCAGACCCATTAGATTCATGACAATTTACACCAAATGAGGATCTGCCCATAGGATTCCACAGCACCACCATCTTCCCCACTTTTCTGCTGTGAGTCTGTTATAGTGCTACTTTCTATTGTATAATTTATTCACCCATTTGGGATATCCATTAATGTTTCCAGTGTTGAGTGGGAATGCAATTCTTTTTTTTTTTTTAACCTCACTGTTTATTCCAACAACCATTAACCATGCAATCTACACCTATTGATGGAACATCCTCTAGGCATGAGACATCACTGGAAGACATGCAGCATATTTCAAAGGTGCACATACTTAGTATGTTGTTCCTGCTGCAAGTATAACTTCTACCAGTGTATTAAAAGGAGAGAAGTATCTCCTTTTACTGTCTTTCCCAAACATTCATGGTGTAACAATTCAGAGATTGTAGAAAGAACAGGGAATGACACACCATGAACTAATTTTCTTGTCAGCAGCAGTAATGAAAAATGTGTACATTTGCAGCTGCACGGCACTGTTAAGATTTTCACAGGGTGAACCCTCAGATGCTGTACCTGATGGTCTTCATCTCCCTAAGAATGGATCAAATATGTGTTTTGCAAATATCTGTGGCTTTCTAAGGATCAGTTAAATATCCTTTCATGAAACACACACGCACACACAAACTTAAATATTTTTAGAGTAATTTTCAATAGTAAAACATCTTACCATCCTTAACAGACAGCTTAGACCATAACAGACAGCTTTAGATCATAAATGCCCAGAAGCTAGGATTATGAAAATACTACAATAGAAAGCCTGAAGCTGTATTTATCATTCAGATGTCAAGAATAGTGGTGTTGGGTCTAAAAAGATAAAACTTTGTCATTTCTGTACTAGCATTATAATGCCCTTGAGAAATAAGAAATTGGTGGATGCATTATGGATTTATGTAAATGATTTATCTCAAACTTAGGACTGTATTGGAGAAAAAGTGATTTCTACACAGGTGTGCTGGAACTACTTACTGTCAGGAAAAGAAATGAAAACTCTTCTCTGAATAAACTCAGTACATTTTTGGTTTTGCAGTGGTCTTGTAGAGGTTTTGGTCCAAAGATATCAGAGGGACAAGGTGGGTGAGGTAATATCTTTTATTGGACCAACTGCTATTTTGCTATTCCCCAGTATAATTCAAATAATGTCAATTTTCTTTTAGAAAAACATTTAAGATATTAGAATTTGAAGATTTTAAAATAATATTTAAAAATTGCCAGTGATGATCATGACCCTTGGTAAATTGTTCCAGTGGTTAATTATTCTCCCTGTGGAAAATTTACACTTTATTTACAGTCTGAATCTATCTAGCTTCAATATACAGCCAGTGGATGCATTTTTCTGCTAGATTTACAAGCCCATTATCAAATATTTGGTCCTCATGGAGATACTTATCAACTATAATTGTCACCCTTTAACCTTTTCTTTGTTAAACTAAATAGATTGAGCTCCTTGCACTATTATGCATGTTATCTAATCCTTTAATCAGTCTCATGGCTCTTCTCTGAACCCTCACCAACTTATCAACATCCTTCTTGAACTGTGGATACCAGAACTGGACACAGTGTTCCAGCAGCAGTCACTCCAGTGCCAAATATAGAGGTAAAATAACGTCTCTACTCCTACTTGAGATTCCCCTGTTTATCCATCCAAGGATTACATTAGCCCTTTTGGCCACAGTGGGAGTTCATGTTCAGCTGATTATCCACCAAGACCCTCAGATCTCTTTCAGAGTCACTGCTTCCCAGGATACAGTTCCCCCATTCTGTAAGTATGACCTTCATTCTTTGTTTCCAGATGTATACATTTATATTTAGCCATATTAAAGCATATATTGTTCGCTTATACCCAGGTTGCCAACTGATCGAGGTTACTCTGAATCAGTGACCTGTCCTCTTAATCATTTACCATTCCCCCAATTTTTGTGTCATCTGCAAACTTTATTGGTGATGCTTTTATGTTTGCTTCCTGGTCATTAATGAAAATGTTAAACAGGTTGGAGCCAAGAATTGATTCCTGTCAAGACTCCACTAAAAACACACTGTTCAATGATGATTCCCCATTTACAATTACATGTTTAGAATTCTTGGTTAGCCAGCTTTTAATCCATTTAATATGTGCCATATTAATTTTTTCTCTCTTTCTAGTTTTTTAACCACAATGTTATGTGGTACCAGGTCAAATTCCTTATAATAGTCTCGGTATATAATATCAACACTATTGCCCTTAAACTTGTAATCTAAGTTTAGTCGGAGAAGAGCTTTAACACACTATGCAGTTTTGAAAACCCTACCCTAAATAACAACTTTAACTGCTTTTCACCGGGGTCTTGTTGAATTTCTTCACATAATAAACATTTTCGTTGTGTGTGTGTGTGTGTGCATGCACGCATGCCTTCCAGAATGTCCCTTATTGTCATATTGAGATGACTGCTTTCTGCTATATTCTTAATTTTATATTCCTCTCCAGCCGGTTCACTCTTCCTCTTCTGCTTTACAGTCTAAATAATCCTGAGGGACCAGATCATCCTCTCCTGCAGTAAAATCCCACAGGAATGGGCTCTGTGGGAAGAAATCTCTGCCATTGAGGAGTTCTTCCCCGCCCTGCCCTGCAGAACAGGTACTAGGGCCCACCCCCAAATCTGGTGGAACTTTACCTTCTGCACAGTTTTTACTGGATTGGTGAGAGGCCAAAACCATGCACTAGCTCTTTGTGTCCAAAGTCTGACCCCAGTGGTGTAACTTCACTCATGAGAGAGGGCAAGGGTAAGGAGCAGGGAGCAGGGTGGGCAAGGCAGAAGTTCCTGGGAGAGGACGGTAGGGAGGCTCCCTTGAAGGATGAAGCTTCGGGGAGGGGGTGGGTGTAAGGATTCATGGTCCAAGGTGGTCAGGCTGCTGGTGTGGGGGTGCCTAATATGGGAAAAGGTCAGAGTGAAGGGGAGAATATCTATTTTTTCTGTGCCCAGTGGTAGGGCTCAGAAGTGTGTTTTTGCCTAGGGTCCAGTGAGGGGTTAAACTGGCTCTGTTCAGAAGTAGCACTGGTTTTACTGAAGTTGACAGCTCATAACTGAATCCTTTCTGCTTTTCAGAGTGTTTCACTACATAGTATCTGATTATGCTCTACAAAGCAGAGCAGCGTTAGTAGTGGTAGTCTAAAGAAAGCATATCCTTCTTACACAACTTCTGATGATTTTACAGAACTGGCAGAACATGTGAGATGCCCATTTGTAGGTGTAGATCGCTTTTTTCCTACGCTTTTGTCTTTAATTATGCATGTGACTTTTTGTTCCATGTCGGTAACATCCAGTATTGCTTTGGGCCAGGAGATGAAACTTCAGCTATACAGTGCATACACACACACAAACCGTGTGACAAATTGCAATGACAAGGTTTTGTAACTTGCCAGCTTGCAATAGAGGGGAATGTAAATACTTACCAGACAGCCCCTTAGGACATTTTAGGAACAGCACTTACATGTCTTGAAATGTATTCACTATTCTGTTGTTAACTTACTTTTCATTATATATCAATACAATTTGGGGTTATATTTTAAATTCAGTTATACCCAAAATATGGTCAGGTGAAATTTAAATAAGCAGCATAAGGTAAAATGGAAAACTAACCCTTTGTCAAATTTTATCTGAATATACATTCTGTTTCTTTGCTCATTTCTCTGCTGGATGGCTAGGTTCTCTAGATTAATTTTATCTCTTGAGCATGTAGTGATAGCTACACGGGAGGTTGCTTTAGCATTTCCATTGTAAAGGACCGTTCTCAGTTGCTTCTAACTTTGTTTAAATGTTTCCTATTTGGCTGAAATTTTCCAGGGGTATTCTCTGATGGAGGATGAATTTTTTTTTTATGTTTGACCAAAAATTATTAAGCCAATTTTGAGAAGAAAAGCAGTGAATAAGTGTTTGTCATTAAATTAAAAACAAACTAACAAAAGCCCCTGCAACCAACCAAAATCAACAAAAAGAAAGCAAGGACAGTTTGAAGCACTTAAATTTGATTAGGCAGAAAACTGTAATGTGCCACAAAATATTTATTTCCTACCTTTCCATACTTTGGTGAACAATCATTTGGATTTACCACTACAACTGCATTTCAAGAATGTGATAATTTCATAAATAACAATAATAGTAATAGGTTTTCAAATAACAATCTCACAGTGTTCTAATAGCAGCACATGTATTAATAATTATATGTTGGGGCCTTATTGTGCTAAGGATAATACAAACATATAGAAAATGCGAGGATAAATATGTTGTGTTTGATTCCTACTAAAGAATGTGGACACCCAGTGCTGAATGATAATCCATTGCTGTCAGTAGACATACTCCTACTGACTTCAGTAGACTATATATGCAATGTATATTTAATAAAGAGTCCTGCTTCAATGACTACTACCTATGAAGGTGCACATGGAATGTCTCATTGAGTATGATTTTACGCAGCTTGGGCGGGACAGAGAATTCTGGTGCTGCCTAGCAAAGGGTTTCATATAATGGAATTTTAAAAAAAATCAATTCTAGTTTTTTTTAAAATAGGAAATTAAATTTTAAAAACTATGTTAAAAGAATATTGTGGTTGCAAATGTAAACACTCAGAAATCAGTAAATGCCAAAGTTAAGGTAGACCTATAACCAGTTTAGACTAATGAAAAGTTTTTCTGGGGAAAATCAACAGAAAAACCAAGATGTAACATGATTTTATTTTTGCCCCATTTTACAGCTGGTAAAAAGTCAGAATTTTAAAGCGAGAACAAAATAAATATAAAAACTAGAAAGTTACAAATGATCCCTCTTATTTATTAATGACTTTCCCCATTCTAATCAATGATAAAGTTACGTTCATATTGGCCATTACTGAATTAGGTTAATGTTTTGGGCTGTTCCAGTGAATATAGAACCGAGCATTAGAGAAAATGTATAGATTTGTTGGCTAAATTAAAATATTACCTTCTAAAACTCTGGCAGATTGTATGAGAAACAAATCATTGGAATACATTCAGTCTTCAAGAGCTGTTTCACTTTCTGTTCCCACAACACCTGATTGATTGTTTTCTGTTCTTAGTTCATTATGATCAGTCCTCTTCAGAAGAACTGCCAGCCTATGGACTCTTATTGATGTCTGAACAGAGATACTAGCCAGATTCTCTGTTGAGCTGAACAGCTCCTTGGTGCAGCAGAGATGGGGAAAAGCAGCTCTCCAGGCACTGCAATTCTCAAGGCAGAACTGAGCCTCAGCACAAGAGGCTACAACCATCTGATTTTTATCCCTGTAAGAGTGTACACCAGTTGAGCAGAACTGAAGCTCATCAGCCTCTGGCAATGACCTCTCCCCCTACCCTAGAGCTGGTGGAAAAAAATCAATTTTTTTTTTTTAAAAAGAGAGAGAGCTGCATTTTTCCAGATTTTTTTTTTCCTTACATTTTCCCATTTTTCTAGCAGTTCTACCACACCCTTCTCTGGCATCAGTGTCCGATTCAAGTATGGGGACTGGGATAACACTGTACCAGCTGATAGCTCTGCCATCACAGGTATCCTGCTGCTCAGGCCCTGTAAGCAGGCCATCAACACTAGGCAGCTGAAAATTGTGTAAAGCCTGAGTACTAAAAGAAGGAGGTGTGTCTCCTCCAGGGTACAAAGATGTAACTGTTCTCATGGGGTGTGTGTGTGTGTAAAGTTTAACACAAACTGGAGTTTGATCAATAAACAAACATCGGCTAATTTCTGCAAAACGAACTCAATTGAAAAGGGTTTTGGAATTTAGAAAATAGTCAGTTTGTGTAACTACTTCATAAACAAGCCTAAAAACATGATATTGGGGGGAAGTGTGATGAAGTCAGCAGGGACTGGCCAAACAAAAAGAGGAGGTGGTGGAGGGAATTCAGCTAAACAGAAGAAATGCCTTTTAAAAAACAGTTTATTTTATTTTACATTTACAGAATTCACCTATCAGTAAATTGCAGGCATGTGTTAAAAAAACAAAAACGAACCCAATAAAACACCACAATATATTCAATTGGTGGTAATAATGTAAAGAAAAATTCCACTACCAGTCTAAAGAAACCCCTCAATCTACTCCCTTAGGAATGTCTGGTAAATAGATAGACCTTACAGCACATCCTGAGGGTCAGCAAGCTTGAGCTTGTCAGACTTAGGGAATATTCAGTGATCTCATGATTTTCTCATTAACTGGCTCGACATCAGCCATAGTCCCCAGAATAAATGACAAGACACACATGTTTATTTAATCAAACAAGCAGGTCTGTTTGTTGCTGAAGAGATTACAGAGGCAGCTTCCCTCCTTCTGCTGGTGTTGCTGTTATATTCAGCTGCCCTGTGTCCCAGAGGCTTGAAAGAACAGAGTTGCTCCCTGAACTCTCCCTCAGAACTACTTCCTGCACCAGGTGTCCCTCCCATATGGTAGAAGGCACATCAGTTGGAGTCTGTCTGTAAGCATGTCACTCACACAAGCTGCACATTAACTCTGTTACAGGAAGAAGTGAATTTCAGAGTCAATGGCTCTCTCCTAAGAATGCCTCACTCACAATTGTACAAATCTGGGATTGTCAGACAGATTTCCAAGATACATAGAAAATAAAAGATCAAGACATGCATGCACCTGAAAACCACTACTGGTGCAGAATGCTCCTAGCAAGAAACACTGCAGCATAAATGATCCTCCCCATTCTGCATTAGCCATTAGAGCATTCAAGTGTGTATGTGAATTCAGAGTCCAGTGAAGTGGAGAAGACTGTATTTGTCTCTCTCACGAGGACTGTGGGAATGGTGTAGACTTTGAAGTCACTTTACTGATATGTGGCCAGCAATTTAAAAAATCAAAATTTTATTTTGACAACAGTCACAGTTTTTTAAACTTGTTTGTGCAGTGTTGTGATGATAGAATGATAGAAGAGCCTTCCTCCCCCTCAGCAGTTAAGGCCATTTGTTCAAATCTGATAAGTCCACTTTGGTAGTCAACATTCAGGTAAGCAGAAAGCAATTTAGGGAATAAAATCAGCATATAATTTGTTGTATTTTTTTAGGTAGAGCCACAGAGTACATATTAGTCTTTCTTTGGCTGTTTCTTGGATCATGGGAGTGATCAATCTTTGTAAATGAAAACTTTTTCTTTATTGAGCCACTGGGTTAAATGATGGAGATATCTGCAAGGAAGTAAATTCAGTTTTTAAGTTCCTAGAACCACTTTAGCCTATTGAGTGAAATATTTGTTAAATTGGTTAAAGGAATATGTTTGTTAAATTGGTTAAAGGAATATGTTAAATGTAGGACATTTTTCTCCATGCAAGATGAATATGTTCCTGACAATATCCTATACAATTCCATTAGCTAAGAAGTTAATTTCTGAGTTTCTGCTGCTCAGCTTAAAGACATTCAGTCTTCATTATGTTCCCATTTATCTTCTCCTTTCTCTCTATTCTCCTAGATTTACTGGAGGGCATTGTTCCTAACTTCCTCTGGAATTTTAGGACCATTTGTGGAGTCTGGTGGATCCCATTCTTCTTGACTGAACACATCTTGTGTCACTGTCTCCCCACAATTGTTTTTAAGTAACTGATGGAAAGAACTCAGATTGCTTTTAATGTAACCGGTGATTACTTCATACTATTCAATGCAATGCATGTTTCTCAATGCTAAATAATCTAAAAATACTTTTTAATGAATCCTGGTTAATTTATGTCAACTAATATTATGTTATAAACTAATATATTTAGTAATATTTTTCTCTCTTTCTCCCAGCTCATTGTTTAAAGTGGCTTATGTCTTTCCCCCATGACTAGTCCTATGCATAGGCAAGACACTTAAAAAGAAGCAGATATTAAGGATTATTCATTGTAGTAGGTTCTGGCTGGTCATGAGGACTGTGATATTTAAACTAGACCTTTCACTTCAGGAAGTCTTCTGGTTAATAGTGACAGGGAATGTATTGATGCAAGGCTCATTCTGGCACAGGGACCTTTTGCATTTACAGTTCAAATTACAGTTTTATTTACAGCTTGGCTGTGGAGCACTCAAAACTAAGGAAGAAATGTTACTCAGGCTGTCATTTCTACTGTTACAGTCTCGTAAGGCATCTTTTTATGTGCTAGAGCCTGGACAACCTTCTCCTGCTTGTGTTCATTGTTCAAGCCTAAACTTTTCAAGGCTCAAACACCAGACATACTAAATTTCTATAAGACAGTCTGCATAAAGGTCTGCAACCCAGTTTTTTCAAGATTTATTCTGAGAACTTTATTTGCCTCTACAGGCAGGATTGATCACTTTCCAACTGGCTGTCATATAAATGTGATAAAGTTTTCTAAAAGGTAGTAAGTGCATTGAAAGCTTTAGTCAGAACGATCCTTTCTTGGGTCTTGAATGTGATCCTATGGGGGCTAATGATACCTCCTCCTCTGACCCTCTCAAAAGGGCACTTGAGAGTGCCCTCTTTTAAAGTTGAATTCTTAGTTGCGATCTGTTCAACTGGCAGAGCAGAAGAGTTTCAGGCATTGTTTTTGCATGTAATCCTAGTCTCTTTCAGCAAGTTCAAGTAATGCTAAGAATGGTGCCATCCTTTATCCTAAAATGTCCTCTTTCTTTCTATGTAAAAGAATATTCACTTTATATCACTTTGTATGCAAAGAATATTAAAGAATCTCAGCATGAGAGAGTCATCTCCTCAACAACTGTGTAAAGGGGCAGCTAGGGATTCCCCTTGTGGAGGGAAAACTCCTGGTGAAACAAAGTGGTGGCAGTGAACATTATGTCATCGGGTGATACAAAGCCAGGGACAAAGTATGTGGTGTTTTGGCAATGGCAACTCTTGCTAACATAATTTCCCATAGAATCCGTGTTTACAAGCTAGCAGAAATTAGAACAGGATCTAATGAGATGGAAAGGGGGTTTAGAGCCTACTCCAGGATCTAAGGAGATGGAAAGGGGGTTTAGAGCTGTCTTTGGCTCTCCCACAGTGGCAATGTGCCCTCCTTCGCTGTACATCTTTGCTGTAGCTGAGGATTTAAGCCTATGGACTTCAATGTCTGGGTGTTGTGATTGCTACACTGGTATAGAATGAGAGAATTCAAGGATTCAGAGAGGTGGTTTATGCTGTATAGAGGCCCAAAGAAGGGGCAAAGAGTATCCAAGTTCACATTAAATCGAGTTAAGAATCCATTAGAGAAGCATATTTCAACTCTGAAAATGATGATGTCCCATACTCCATTCAGTGTCACTCTACCAAATGGCTAGATACATCAAGGGCAAAGATAGCAGAGGCTTCCATGAAATCACCCACCTGGGTCCATGAACTTGATAGATTCTGGCTCAGTAGGTATTTCAGTACTGCTTTAGCTGCCATCATTGTGGTGGTTGTTAAGTAGGATTTTACATTCTATGGGCTAGTACTTCACTAAAGGCTGAATGTCTAGATCTCAGATGGTACAGCCTTCAGAAGAAAATTGGTCCAGGTGATAATCGTCTGCAAACCCATTTCTTCCTTCTCTCATCATTCACAAACCATCCTATATCTTTCAGTACTGCAGTGGGAGTTCTGAAGCCTCTGGACTGGTATCAATGAGTGAAAAGAGATGGGCAAATTAGGCACTTGCATATTTTTTCTTTTTTTAGATTATTCTACATTGGTGCAGGCACTCTCTCATAAAATTTAGCTTATTCAGAATTTAAAAAAAACAATGATCATACACATTCTGAAGGTGAAGTTTAATAACTACTTCAAGTGTTTTGTTGTTCTCCATGCACTATTCTGGTGATTTCAGTGACTGTACAAGTAAGTTATATTTTTATATTTCCTGTTGCTATAATTAGATTACTGTTTTTATATAATGGAACACATTATTATTATTATTATTTTATTTATTATTGTTTCCCCATTGCGCCAGATGCTGTACAAATGCAGAACAAAAAGACAATACCTGCCCCAAGAGTCTTACAATCCTACAGTATCTAATTCCTGGTAGATTCATAGGAAGCTAATTCTTTTTCTTTTTCTAAAATAATATTCAAAGAAAGCTTAGGTTGCCATTTACATTAGCTCTTTCGCCTTCATATCATTTAGCAGGGCTACCATGTACGCTTTTTTGGTGAATGCAAACGTAATGCATTCAGTGAGTATCGCGCCCTCATAATCCATGGCTAAATTGGCCAGTGGTACATTTCCACATGGGGACTATTCAATGTACCAACGTTAGGTCTCCTAACCCTGTCATCTTCCGATGCTCTCTTCTGTATTTGACTACCATTGGAATACCACTCAGTTTTATTTTAGGTGATCTTACTTTGCGCTTTGATTGCTTGCTTTTTGGGTTTAAAGAATTCTGACTTTGCCATTTTCTGAGACATTCTTTCTTCTTAATTCTTTGTAGAATATCATTATCTTAAAAGATGGTTTGGTTTAATACCTCTAATGGTAATTATAAATTATGATAATTTTTGAAGCATAAAGGAAAGACACAAATATACACTTAAAAAAGAAATGCAAAATGTCCTAACCCATAGAATTTAAAATCTTGATTATGTTACCAACAATGTTGGCAGCAAAAACATCTCTAAGACATCAAAAAGACTTCTGCTAGGCCTAAAATAGACTACACTTAAATGTCCTGTTTTCCAGTGTCTGGTAACGTAATTCATCCACCTGGAATTTTTAAATCACTAGTAAGTATTCCACACAAGAGCTGAAATAATAACAACACTTTGTTCTTTTATAGAGACTTTCATTTGAAGATAACAAACTAATTTGCAAGTATATGTTAAGCCTCACCTGTGAGTTAGGAGAGGAGTGTTAACACATTTCACAGATGTGGATTAAGCACAGGTATTTATGCACCTAAGGATGCAGATAGGTGTGACACTAACAGGCCATCTTAGGTCAGAGCAATAGGCCAATTAACTTGTGTGTGAATATCAAAGGAATGTTAAATGTACTAATTCACTCGAGTGTTCATTTACTTCAAAGGAAATGCGAATGTGTCTTTACCTATCTGTAACTTGTTGATTGCTATCCATTTACATTATGTATATCCCTGTTCTTAATTAACCCTAGATCAAAAGTGTGTTTTAGTATTAAGATGAGAATTTATTTGATGTGTGAACTTCATGAAAACTAATGAAGGATTGTTGTATGATGTTACATTACAATTTCCAAAGTATATATCCCAGTAATTGCATTTGCCCATCAAATGCAATTGGAGCCTTGGAAATGTAAAAGAAGGTCTCTAACTTCAAAGCATGGGTCCTTGTGTTTGAAAATGGAATTTCACAAACTCAGTTTGCATTTAGTCAACAAAGGAAGAGCTTATGCTATGATGAAAACACTTGCCAGATTGCTTTCCATGGAAAGCAACTATAAGAATGGATCCAGGGATCAATTCTATATCTCTGAGCTACTTGGACACTTTCAGGGAGCATTCCAGATGCCAGACGGAGATCTCCAAAGTTATTTTGGGTAACCCTGAGAGACTTATGGAAAACTAGCCAATTACTAAAAAGAAAAGGAGTACTTGTGGCACCTTAGAGACTAACCAATTTATTTGAGCATGAGCTTTCGTGAGCTACAGCTCACTTCATCGGATGCATACCATGGAAACTGCAGCAGACTTTATATATACACAGAGAATATGAAACAATACCTCCTCCCACCCCACTGTCCTGCTGGTAATAGCTTATCTAAAGTGATCATCAGGTTAGGCCATTTCCAGCACAAATCCAGGTTTTCTCACCCTCCACCCCCCCCCCCCACAAATTCACTCTCCTGCTGGTGATAGCCCATCCAAAGTGACAACTCTTTACACAATGTGCATGATAATCAAGTTAGGCCATTTCCTGCACAAATCCAGGTTCTCTCACTCCCTCACCCCCCTCCAAAAACCCACCCCCATACACACACAAACTCACTCTCCTGCTGGTAATAGCTCATCCAAACTGACCACTCTCCAAGTTTAAATCCAAGTTAAACCAGAACATCTGGGGGGGGGGGGTAGGAAAAAACAAGAGGAAATAGGCTACCTTGCATAATGACTTAGCCACTCCCAGTCTCTATTTAAGCCTAAATTAATAGTATCCAATTTGCAAATGAATTCCAATTCAGCAGTTTCTCGCTGGAGTTACCTACAAGATCTCTGTCAAGCTTTCTTACAACTACAATACCCACCTGCAGAAGTAAAGAAACAGATTGATAGAGCCAGAAGAGTTCCCAGAAGTTACCTACTACAGGACAGGCCTAACAAAGAAAATAACAGAACGCCACTAGCCGTCACCTTCAGCCCCCAACTAAAACCCCTCCAACGCATTATTAAGGATCTACAACCTATCCTAAAGGATGACCCAACACTCTCACAAATCTTGGGAGACAGGCCAGTCCTTGCCTACAGACAGCCCCGCAACCTGAAGCAAATACTCACCAACAACCACATACCACACAACAGAACCACTAACCCAGGAACTTATCCTTGCAACAAAGCCCGTTGCCAATTGTGCCCACATATCTATTCAGGGGACACCATCACAGGGCCTAATAACATCAGCCACACTATCAGAGGCTCGTTCACCTGCACATCCACCAATGTGATATATGCCATCATGTGCCAGCAATGCCCCTCTGCCATGTACATTGGTCAAACTGGACAGTCTCTACGTAAAAGAATAAATGGACACAAATCAGACGTCAAGAATTATAACATTCATAAACCAGTCGGAGAACACTTCAATCTCTCTGGTCACGCAATCACAGACATGAAGGTCGCTATCTTAAAACAAAAAAACTTCAAATCCAGACTCCAGCGAGAAACTGCTGAATTGGAATTCATTTGCAAATTGGATACTATTAATTTAAGCTTAAATAGAGACTGGGAGTGGCTAAGTCATTATGCAAGGTAGCCTATTTCCTCTTGTTTTTTCCTACCCCCCCCCCCCAGATGTTCTGGTTTAACTTGGATTTAAACTTGGAGAGTGGTCAGTTTGGATGAGCTATTACCAGCAGGAGAGTGAGTTTGTGTGTGTATGGGGGTGGGTTTTTGGAGGGGGGTGAGGGAGTGAGAGAACCTGGATTTGTGCAGGAAATGGCCTAACTTGATTATCATGCACATTGTGTAAAGAGTTGTCACTTTGGATGGGCTATCACCAGCAGGAGAGTGAATTTGTGTGGGGGGGTGGAGGGTGAGAAAACCTGGATTTGTGCTGGAAATGGCCTAACCTGATGATCACTTTAGATAAGCTATTACCAGCAGGACAGTGGGGTGGGAGGAGGTATTGTTTCATATTCTCTGTGTATATATAAAGTCTGCTGCAGTTTCCATGGTATGCATCCGATGAAGTGAGCTGTAGCTCACGAAAGCTCATGCTCAAATAAATTGGTTAGTCTCTAAGATGCCACAAGTACTCCTTTTCTTTTTGCGAATACAGACTAACACGGCTGTTACTCTGAAACCTAGCCAATTACTGCATCTCTGCTATCACTTTGGACTTACAAACTTGGAGTGACCTGTTAACGTACTTTATCTGCTTTTACCTCTCAGTAACTCTCGTTCCTTTTTCTTAGCTAATAAATCTTTAGTGAATTTTCTAGAGAAATTGGCTGCCAGTGTTGTTTTGGTGTGAGATCAAGGATATCCATTGAGCTAGGGTAAGTGACCAATCCTTTGGGGATTGGGAGTAACCCAATGTGAGATGATTTTTGGTTTTAATAACTTTTAACACAAAGTCTAGTTTGTCGGGGTGGCAAGAAGTGCTGGACTTTTTGTAGCTCCATGGTAAAAGTAAATATAGTAATCCAGAAGTGCATATGTGTTACTAGCCTGTTTTCTGACAGTTTGACCTGAGATTGGCAGTCTCAGTTGTGAGCTACTGTAGACAGTGTGCCAATAGGCACCTAGTGGAATATTTATAAGCACCTAGGTGCCTAACTCTCGTTAATTTCAATGGGAGTTAGGTGCTCATTGAATGTTCTTTGTATCAAAGACTGTCACTTACTAAATGTTTGTACAGTGCTATGGAGAATGAGGGAGTTATGTGCATTAATATTAATAAATATCATATACACCTCAGTTTACCTGTGTGATATTATTATTGTGCCTGGCTGCAAGCAGTTAAATCAAAGGAGGCTGCTAGGAGGGAAGCAAACAAGAAAAAGAAATGAATCATTGGTAAAGATAAAGCTTCTTAAGAGAACAATGGCAGGCACTAATAACTGGGGAATGCCTCTACCTGTCTCCAACCACTGGCGAGTCATATTTTTCCCAGACATGAGTTTAGGATTAAAGGAATGAAAAGAGCTGGGTTGGGCAGGATGTGGGGCGAGTGGGCTGCTTGCAGTGGCTCAGGGAGAGTCTCTGACAGGCACAATGAAAGAGACTTTCACAAACGGCAGTGAGCAGGCTGGCTCTCTCAAGTCAGAGATGGAGGTGACTGGGCTGAATGGAATTTAACAAAGCTTGCAAAGGTAAGGTAAGGGCTAGTATGCATATAGGTCTTTATTGTTTTTACCCGTTGCTCTGTGTACTATGTACCTTTGGGTGAATGAATAAACAATACTTTGTTTTGAAAATGTTGTTTTTGAGTCACTTTAATCAACTGCTGTCACAGGCTCACACTGGGCACCTGGAAGCCCTTTTCCAAAGTAGTTGGGTCCGTCATGCTAACACTGTGTGGGGAGGCTGCAGTCTAGATCCAGTCCGGGAGAGGTTGGACTGTGGGTTCAAACCCTTTGAGAGATGCAAAGAAAGCCAGGCCTGTTGATTGGGGGTGCACTCTAGAGAGAGATTGAAAGGCATCTGAAGTTCAGTGTTTCTGGTAATCATGACAAGTGCCCAGCACAATGTGGCCCTGATCTTGGATGGGGCCTCTATCCACTATCATAATACAAATAACAACAATTGAACCAAGAATGTTTGACTCCTAGTGTCAAGCACTAACTAGGATTCAACACTCCCTTTCATGTAAATAAGTATGCAGATTGAATGTACCTAAAACAAGGACCATTGAAAGTTAATCCACAGGTATGTTTTCAAGTTAGAAAACTACATAAATCTTACATGATACATACATGATATTTCTTTGTTTTCAATCTCATAGGAATACCAATTGCCCTGTTGGTAATTACAGTACTGAAAGTTTTCAAAATGCCCTTTTTGTCCTTTGGTACTTGACTGCAGCCTTCTTTCCTTTTGTGTTTGATGTTGTAACATAAGAAAATTGTCTTAAAGATTGCTGTGTTTTAAGGCATTTTCTAAAGTGCCGCTAGTTGAAACATTTTTTTCTAGAAATGACAGCTTGATGTTCTATGTGTATCACTTCTTCATCACTTCTGTGTCAGCCTGAATCAGTTTATTTACCAATACAATACAAGGATTTGTTATTTCTAGCCTGCAAGGTCAAACATGGAGGAAACCAAGTTGTTTACAGTATCTTCTACGTCGCTTTGAATTAGTAACGATAAACTTTTTAGAAGCGGAACTTACTCGTTCTTGCTCCAGGGTTTGTGGATAATGATGAACAGGTGATGTTTTATGAGAATTAGGTGTAAAACACACAGAGTTTGTCGACAAAGAAAAGCAAACGAAAACAACCCACACACCACCACGCCAGGGAGTCTCCAAGCCTAAGCCCTGCAAACCCAGTTGAGTTGACCTGGGCTCTGAGACTCACTTTTGAATTGTATCTTTTGCTATGTAGAGACAATTATCCCACTGTTCCATCACCAGTGAGCTGAGAGCCTGACACATGAGCTCAGCAATTTGTACAAAGTATATATGGAACCAAACGAAAAAAGGAGAACTATTTTGGCCTGTTCTAACTGAAAGTTAGAAAACCCCCCATCTCTGGCTGGTAAATGAGGCAATAGATCAGGTTGCTATGGGATGGGCCATTCACATTATTCAACACGGTGTGACTGACAGAGTCTAATGTGACATACAGTGAGATGAGGATTCATCATCTGCAGATTTTGAAAACAAAGTTGGTTTTTCGAAACTGTGATTAAAATCCTCATAAAGTTTAAGAGAAACATTCAGGTTAATAATCTGGAAGCAAACTACTGTACACTAATTGACTGGATTTTTTTTTTTATAAGAACAGTTCGGGGATGAAAAGTTCCACTCTGACTAATGAATGAGTCAGCCCTCCCCTGCCCCTTTGCCTGATGTTCAGATCAGAAGCATTCAAACTGGGCCATCCCCCTGAAATTTGCTGAGCATCCACTTTTCACTCTGACTGAAAGGGGGGAATTGAAGATACTTAACATATTGCAGGATAAGTTGTGTAAGGCTTCACAGGTCTCTAATTTTCACTCGCTCTGTACTACAGTTGGACCTACAAATTATGAATTCTGACATCAACAATAATCACAGCTCAATAGAATGAGGGTGCTGAATTCCTTCACTGCAGTATAATTGTAATCAGCAGTAAGTACACCTCTGCTTACAGCAAAGTTAAATGGAGGGTGAAAAACCAGAACAGTTTAAGAATAGGTTAAATTTACCTCAATCTGTGTATTACATTTTATTATATACGGATGGGATATTTAGTAAAATTATTATGTTGTGCTCTACAGAAGATTTTGATTTTCTTCTGGCTCTTTAGTCATCAGAAGGAAAGGAACTGTACATATTAGAAATTAAATCATTCATTTACTTAATTATTAGATCAACCTCAAATAATGTGATAGTATTTTCATTGTGCTTTTTCTAGTTACTTCAATGTCTTTCAGATTTGTTGGTAAACAATTTCATATTTCATTGAAGGAACAAGTATTTTAGCATGAAAATTGAATTTTGCTTTACAAATCAGATAAATTATTCATGCAATTAACCAATTAACACATGCACCTGATAGCTTAACATGGAAGTATGTGGGGCAGGTAGGTGTGTGAACCAGTTGCACCAAAGTTTAAAAAAAAATGACCTTCAATTTTTATATCTTGTCCTGAATTCCTTAATGGAGAATGGAAAATTAAAATGCAGTTAGTATAATAGAAATCTTTTTAATCATCAATATTGGTAGATAAGATTTCCTGAAATGTATTATCCAGTGTTGCAACTGTGAGGATGACATCCAAGAGTAACAAAGCATTAAAAAGAGGTTTTCTCTTGTGTTTAATCTAAAATATGTACATTTGCTTTCTGATTCCCCCCCAGGAAATACAGTTCAGAATGCATATGCAGGGATTTGGGTCAAAAGAAATGTTTTGTTTCACCTGGATTGATCAGTCTTCAGCTGTCGTTAAGATTGTGCCGATCACAACACATCCGCCATTCTTCTTGCACTCTTGCCTTTCTTCTCCACGTTTGTCCAAAACGTTTAACAAAGTCATCTTCCCATCTTCTTCGAGGCTGACCAGGTGGTCTTCTCTGTTCTCGCGGGTACCACTCAGCAATGATTGCGGTCCACCTATTGTCTGTGAGCCGTGCTGTGTGGCCCGCCCGTCACATCTTGTTATAACTGCTTTCCACAACAATATCTTTCACACCGCTTGCATTCTGATAATTTCATTTGAGATGTGATCCAGAAGGGAAATTCCCAACATAGCTCGTTCCATTGCCCTTTCAGCTATCGACAGCCGCTGTTCTTCTCTCTTCGTCAGTGCCCACGTTTCATTGCCATACAGCATGGCTGGCAGCACTGTTGAATTGAAGATATTTGTACCTGTGGTCTTGTCGATTTTTCCTTTGAGGACGTCCTTGATGGAATTAAACGCACACCATCCTGCCCGAATCCTTCGCAAATGTTTTGTTTCATGTGAAACAAAATGTTTTATTTTAATGTCAAGTGTGTTTTTACCCTTTGTTGTTGTTTTTCACTTAAAGCTAGCTAAATTTTGAAATGAACCATTATTTTGAAATGAAAAGTTGAAACATCACATTGAAAATATTGAAATGTAAATTTTGACATTTTCAGAATTTCCCCCCATATTTTTTCAGCTAAAACTCTTTGAAGAATTCACCCCTTATTCATGAAGAATCTCAGTCAACAGGAAACTGCATTTTGTAAAAAAGAAAAAAATTGTCCAGCTCTAATTATATCCTCCTACTGTGACATCAGGCATATCTTCTGCATCCAGCATTTTGTATATCAAATTATGTTTGACTGAATGATGAATTACTGGCCCCTTCTTGCCTTTGATTAACCGTCATCAGACATATTTGAGCATGATTCTCTAATATGTAAAGCACAAGTTACTAAACTGAAGGAGAAATGAGGCATGCAGTGTTGTAGCTGTGTTGGTCCCAGAATATTAGAGAGGTGGATGAGGTAATATCTTTTATTGGACCAACTTTTGTTGGCAAGACAGACAAGCTTTCATGCTACATAGAGCTCTTCTTCAGGTCTGAGAAAGATACTCCAAGCATCACAGCATACAAGCTGGAACAGATTGTTTAGCATAGGTAGTTAGCACATATTCTAAGGTGTGGGGGTGTTCCAGAGAGAATTTAATAGATGGGTGGTGGTTGTTGAAGTTGTGGTGGAAATCTATGAAGGAGTTTAAGTCGTCTGTCCAGAGGATGAAAATATCATTGGTGTATCTCAGGTATGTCATTGATTTCATGGTGCATTTGTCCAGAAATTCTTCTTTAAGGCTGCCCACGAAGATGTTGGCATATTAGGCAGCCATCTTAGTACCCATGGCTGTTCCCATGATTTGGATAAAGAGTTTGTTGTTGAATGTACAATTATTATAGGTGAAGATGAAATGGATGAATTTGGTGATGTGTTTGGGATGGAACACTGAGGTTCCATGTCCAGTGTCTTGTAAATATTTGAACCAGGCAGCTCTGCTAACATAGTGAGGGATTGACATGCATGGTGGCAAGGATGGAGTTCTAAGGGAGGTTTTAACATTCCTGAGTTTGTGGAGGAAGTAGGAAGTGTCCTGGAGGAAGCTGACACTTTGTGTGGTTAGTGGTTTGAGGATGGTGTGATGGGTTGTCACCCTGGCATTCAGTCTGGAAACCATTGGAACTGCTGGGCCCTCTAACCCTCCAGCTGGGCTGGCCTTTCTCACACTGCTTTGCTGGAGATTCATCTAACCTCTCCAGACCCTGTTATCACCCAACATGACAGCAGGTGGCGCCACACACACAACTAAGCTATCTGAGTGCTTTACCTAAGCCACTCAAAGACAGATAGAAGACAACAGCTAATTTACCAACTCCCCAGCCTTGTACCCCTGCTGGAGTATAAATCCAGAATTATAGTGTTTTACACTGCACAGGGATCTGTAAAATGTAAGCTCATTAATATAGTTTGCCTTCCCCTCGATGTGGAAAAGATATGCACAACAAGCTTGTGTTAACCAAGCTGAGATTTTTCCCAGATACTTCACTCAAAACATGCTAGTAAAGATAAAACAGAAAACAAGTTTATTAACTATGGAAAGATAGATTTTAAGTGATAATAAGTGATAGCAAACAGATCAAAGCAGATTACCTAGCAAATAAACAAAAATGCAAACTAAGCCTAACATGCTAGATGGATAGGATTTGAATGAGCAGTTTCTCACCCTGAATGATGATATAAGCAGTCAACCAAGTTTCCATACCAAGGGTAGAATCCCTTTAGTCTGGGACCAGCACTCCCCCCGGTTCAGTGTTTTTTCCTCAGGTGTTTCCAGGAGTTCTGTTGTGTGGGGAGTGAGGCCAAGAGATAAATGGCTCCATGTCTAGTTGGCAGCCGGTGTCAAGTGGAGTGCCCCAGGGGTCGGTCCTGGGGCCGGTTTTGTTCAATATCTTCATAAATGATCTGGAGGATGGTGTGGATTGCACTCTCAGCAAATTTGCGGATGATACTAAACTAGGAGGAGTGGTAGATACGCTGGAGGGCAGGGATAGGATACAGAGGGACCTAGACAAATTGGAGGATTGTGCCAAAAGAAATCTGATGAGGTTCAATAAGGATAAGTGCAGGGTCCTGCACTTAGGACAGAAGAACCCAATGCACAGCTACAGACTAGGGACCGAATGGCTAGGCAGCAGTTCTGCGGAAAAGGACCTAGGGGTGACAGTGGACGAGAAGCTGGATATGAGTCAGCAGTGTGCCCTTGTTGCCAAGAAGGCCAATGGCATTTTGGGATGTATAAGTAGGGGCATAGCGAGCAGATTAAGGGACGTGATCGTTCCCCTCTATTCAACATTGGTGAGGCCTCATCTGGAGTACTGTGTCCAGTTTTGGGCACCACACTACAAGAAGGATGTGGATAAATTGGAGAGAGTCCAGCGAAGGGCAACAAAAATTATTAGAGGTCTGGAACACATGACTTATGAGGAGAGGCTGAGGGAACTGGGATTGTTTAGTCTGCAGAAGAGAAGTATGAGGGGGGATTTGATAGCTGCTTTCAACTACCTGAGAGGTGGTTCCAGAGAGGATGGTTCTAGACTATTCTCAGTGGTAGAAGAGGACAGGACAAGGAGTAATGGTCTCAAGTTGCAGTGGGGGAGGTTTAGGTTGGATATTAGGAAAAACTTTTTCACTAGGAGGGTGGTGAAACACTGGAATGCATTACCTAGGGAGGTGGTAGAATCTCCTTCCTTAGAAGTTTTTAAGGTCAGGCTTGTCAGAGCCCTGGCTGGGATGATTTAATTGGGGATTGGTCCTGTTTTGAGCAGGGGGTTGGACTGGATGACCTCCTGAGGTCCCTTCCAACCCTGATATTCTATGATTCTATGATTCTATGTCACGCCTCACCTGATACAGCTTTTCCATATGATGGGAATTCTTTGTTCCAAGCTCACTTCCCAGTCCAGTTTGTGGAAAAATACAGGTACCAAAATAGAGTTCAGCGTCATGTGGTCTGATCACATGCCCTTCTATTCCTTGCTGAGTCATAGCAGTCATTACTCATAGGCTGTCTGGAACATTCTCAGGAAGGCTCACCAGGTGGGGGATAAACTTCTCCTAACGCCTATTGTTTCCCCTATGGCCCATTACCTTGTACAAGATACATGATAATTATGTCATAATCATATCATAATCATACCTCTATGATGAATATGGGGATGCAGTGTCACAACTGGTTTCTATTAATCCTGATATTTCTTCAGTAAGAGTGCCATGGCCAGATATGATGGGTCTGCTTGGGTTCCCTTGTTTGTGTATTTTGAAGAGCATGTAGAATATCCTTGGGATGGGTTCATGGGGGATGAGTTTGTAGAGTTTCTCTTTGAGTTGTTTGGGGAAGGATTTGATGATATCCTTAAATTCCTGGATAAACTGTGGGATGGGGTTTTTTTTTTGAGTTCCTTACAGTAGGTGGTGTAAGAAAGTTGTCAGATGGCCTTGTTAATGTAGTCATCATGATTGAGGACTACGATGGTGCCACCTTTGTCCGCTGGTTTGATTACTATCTGGTGGTTAGATTTCAGGGTCTGCATAGCTGTCCTCTCAGTGATGTTTGTTAAGGATTTCACAGTCAAATTTTTTTCATGAAGCAATCAAAGTAATGATCAAGAGTGTGGTTTCATCTACTTTGTGGTGTCCAGTCAGATGATTCGTTTGTCTTATGATTGTTGGTGGCGGCATGGTAATTGTGAGTGGTGTCGTTGTTGTGAAAGAATTCTTTAAGGTGGAGTCAGTGGAAGAATTTTTCTAGTTCTCCACTTTTTAGTATGGTATCAGGTTCTGTGCTGGGGCAGAAATTCAGTTCCTTAGTGAACAGATAATTCAGCTCCACGGAGGGGTGGTCTTGATAAATTGATGATGATCGGGTATTAAGAAGTGTCCATATGGTGGATACTGATGCCCTGGTTTGTCCTGGAGGTGGTGTTTTTTGGGTTGTGGAGTATTTGTAGTTGGTTCCACTTCTTTGTTTTTGTTCTCTGGAGAAATGAGGGGCAGTTATATAATCAGAAAAAAAAATATGTCTATTTTGGTGCTTTGTTTGGTTAGCAATTAACCATGGTGATAAACTGGTTTAAGTTATATTTTCTTATGCTTATCTCTGAGCTCAGTGTACATTTACTTGTCTCTGTGACCGGGTGTCCACCCCTCCAAAGAACTGGAAGGGGTTAAGATGGCCAAGTGAGCCAATTAACTCCAGAGGCTGCACCTGCAGGAGGAGCCAGGCAGCAGGGAATTGACTGGAAGCAGGCTCAGCTGGGGGGGGCCTATATAAGCCAGGAAGCTGGTAACTGAAGGGGCTGCAGGGAAGTAGGCTGCAGAATCTCCCTGGGAGAAGGGAGGTGTGTTAGGACTATAGAGGGTAGTCCACAGTTACTCCCTGGGAGGAGGGAGCTGGGAGGCTGACAAACCCAGAGACGGGGGAAGCCAGGAAGGTAGGAGAAGGTTCAGGGGAAAAGCTGCAAGAAATAGGAGTGCAGCTCTTGGCAGCTGATTAGAGGGCCCCTGAGTTGGAATCCGGAGAGAGTGTGGGCCCAGGTTCCTCTACCAGCCACTGATAAAGTGGCACCGGAGGGGCAGTGAGCAGGAAGGCTGCCTGAGCCCATTTGTCAAGGACTTTGATACCCGGAAGCGGGGAATACATATGGTGACACGGCCGGAGGGCCGAATCACGAAGAGGAGACTGCGGTTTTGGGATAAAGAGGGGTCCACAGGACAGAAGAGACACCGCTGGAGGAGGGTGCAATACCTGGCCAGAGCTAATCCCCAGGATGGCCAGCAGGAGGTGCCACAAGTGGTGAGCGAACCCCATGACAGACACCTACAATGAATTCTGCTGAGGTGAAAACCTCACCTTTGTTTCAGCCAATATTTACCTTTGGGATCAATGGACCTCATCTAAAGCTGACAAAATCAATGGGAGTATTTCCACTGACTTCAGGGGTGATTCGATCAGGTTGAGTAAGGGCAAAATTTTCAGACATAGCATTCTAAATCATGACTGCAAAATAAACACACATTGGTAAACAAGTAATTCATTACACATTCAAATCACAAATCAATGTGTACAAAAGGGCTTACTGCATGAAAATGCTACTTCTATGTACAAGTACTTCTCTTGCATATTCTAGATGCACAGTTAACTTGTGTGTGTGCATATTTTGAAAATTGAGCTCTAAAACTTGGTATAGGTACAGATACAATACATTTTTACACATAGTTTTTTCATTGTCTTTATCAGGAATGTCTGGAAATCACTCCATTTTGGGTATGAGTGACTTAAGCCAGTGTCTTCCAAATGGTGGGTTCCAGGAAGGGTTGTTGTCACTGTCTGTGGCACATAACTCCTCCACTGCATATGCCCTAAAAACACTCCTCCCTCCCACACCAGGGGCTGCCGGGGCGGGGGAGGGGTGGCAAGAGGGTCAGTTTTCCCCAGGCCCCCTGATTGAGAGGGTCCCCAAAACTAGTGACATTGTAACTGGCAGACGGGGTCACAACACCACTCAGGTTTGGCCCAGTCACCCCTCCATCATGCTAGAGGGGCAACCGGATGAAACCTGAGTGGTGCTTTGATCTCATGCACCAGGTCACAACAGATGGAACTGGGAGCTCGGCCCAAACCTGTGAGACAGGAGCCTCTGCTGTGGGGTGAGTGTGGGATGGGCTTGCTCTCCAAATTCCCACAGGGCCTCCCCAGCTGGCTGGGACTTCAGCAGGGGACAGGGCTGGGAAAGCAAAAGCAAGAGCAAGGAGGCTGGTGGAAGATGAGCAGGAGGTCTGGGGGACAGAGGGGGGGCTTGCCTCTCCTTGATAAAGGGGAAGACTGGGATTGTGTGGCCACCTTGGTAGGAAGGGATCTGTGTTGTTTGGTGTCTGTTTCAGCAAGACTCCTGGCCATAAAGGAATAAAGATGATGGTGTTAATAGGAGTTGGCCTATTTTTTTTCCTATAGGAAGCAGGAAACTCTTGGACAAAGAAAGAGCAACTCAGAATTAAGGAGTGGGTCAAATCCACACCATTCTTATCAAACTCATCTATATCAACTGATCATAGTCTACATGTGGTAAGAGGGTCAATGTCTTCTCTTGTTTAATTGACTAGATCCTCAAGCCACATGCTTTATCTAGAGTTATGGAGTATGTTAGGATTAGTGAGACCATGGCCATGAAAGAAAACTTTAACTCACCCCAAACATTTGTGTCACAATATTTACAACTCCATGAGATTTCCCTATGTATTTCTAAACATTTATCACTTCCTAAAGGCATCTGCTTTTATTTCTGAGTGTGGCTCAACATTTTTCAGAACATTGGACTAATGTGTTTCCTGCAGATTACATGATTTTTTTTTCTCACTATTTTAGACAGGAATGGAAATGTAGCACTGGGAGCTGACCTTACCACTATCCATCCATTAAAAATCTGTCCAAGAATACATTAAGTGAAAGTAACAAAATTAATACTGTTGTTAATTTTTATAATCCTGGTTTAGTCCGAATGTTGTTAAATACACTTATTATCTTGTCTTCTCCTGTTTGTTTGATTGTAACTGCAAGACATACTATATTGTCTCTGCATCCTTCTCTAAGTGATATTTAGGGATTAGGGAGACATTAATCATATTCCAATTTGATTTTGGACATTATTTCATTATTCACAACTTTGGAGGTCACAGGATTTTGTTGAAAAATAGCTTTCAGTATTTTGCTGTCCCCACTGTCTGGTAACTAGTTTCAAATGAGTTCTTTGTATCAAAGAATCTTAAACATGTGCACCATACATAATTTAACAAACTTTTAAATATCTTTAGATTGTTATGTTGGTAAAATTATTGCTTGTAAGGGGGCGGGGGCAAATTTAAGAAGAATTGGAAGCTGTTTTTCTGCAATATTAGTAGCAGCAGCATGCCTCAAACTTGAATTGGAGGGACCCCCCTGGAGAGTATAGATGATGATTTGTTCTTTGGGAGAATCAGTCTTTGCTCTTTCTGCAGAAATTGACAACCAAAATTCCAACCAATGTCACTGTGAACAAGGACATGTCCATTGCGAATTTGCCACTAATTCATTTCAGAGATCCCACTGATGGCTACATTCCTGAACCTTCAAAACTCCTCCTATCCTGAAAGTTTTCATAAATTCATAGATTATAAAACCAGAAGGGATCATTGTGATCATCTAGTCTGACCTCCTGTATAACACAGGCCACAGGACTTCCCTAAATTAATTACTGTTTTTACTAGAACAGTGGTTCTCAAAGCCGGTCCACCGTTTGTTCAGGGAAAGCTCCTGGCGCGCTGGACTGGTTTGTTTACCTGCCGTGTCCGCAGGTTCAGCCGATTGTGGCTTCCACTGGTCGCGGTTCACCGCTCCAGGCCAATGGGGACTGCAGGCAGTGGCATGGGCCATGGGACATGCTGGCTGCCCTTCCCGCAGCCCCCACTGGCCTGGAGCAGCGAACCGCGGGAGCCACGATTGGCCGAACCTGCGGACATGGCAGGTAAACAAACCGGTCTGGCGCACAAGGGGCTTTCCCTGAACAAGCGGCAGACCCGCTTTGAGAACCACTGCACTCGAACATATCTTTTAGAAAAACATCCAAACTTGATTTAAAAATTGCCAATGATGGAGAATTCACCACAGCCCTGGATAAGTTGTTCCAGTGATTAATTACCCTTACTCCTCAAAATTTGTGTCTTATCTGTAGTCTGAATTTGTCTAGCTTCATGTTCTAGTCATTGGCTCTTGTTATAGCTTTGTTTGCTACACTGAAGTGTCTTCTATTTCAAATTTCTGTTTGCAGACTCTGATCAAGTCATCTGCCTGCTAGAAATCTGCCCACTCAATGAAGATTTCCCATTTACAATTACATTTTGAGGCCTGTCAGCCATTTAATGTGTGCCATATTGATTTTGTGTAGTTCAAGTGTTTTAATCAAAATGTCACATTGTACCAAGTCAACTACTTACAGAAATATAAGTATATTAAGTCAGCACAACTATCTTTATCAACCAAATTTGTAAGCTCATAAAAAAAATTATCAAGTTAGTTTGACAAGATATATTTTCCATAAACCCATGTTAATTGGCATACATTCTGTTACCTTTAATTTTTTATTAATGGAGTCCCATGTCAACCTTTCCATTATTTTCCCCAAATTTATGTCAGACTCACAGGTCTATAATGATCTGAATCACCCTGTTTATTCTATTTAAATATTGGCAAAAAAATTAGCTTTCTTCCAGTCCTCTGGAACTTCTTTAGTGTTCCAAGATTTATGCAAAAAACAACAATAATGGTCCAGAGAGCTCTTTGACTAGCTCTTTTAAAACTTTTGGATGTCTGGTTATCTGGACCTGCTAATTTTAAAAGGTATAACTTTAGTATCTGCTGTTTAACATCCACCTTAGTTATTGTTGGAATGGAAAGTATTCAATCGTCATTTGATGTGACTACATCGGTTAGCTTTTCCCCCCAATATAGAAGAGAAATATTTATTGAACACTTCTGCCTTTTCTACATTATTACTGACCATTCTACCATTTGCATCTAATGATGGACCATTACCATTCTCATGTACATGAGAGATTTTAAAGGGCCAATGCTCTAGGTCATTTAAAAAACCTAATTAAATAGATAAGAATTTTTGGATGAGTGAAACAGGTAAGGTGAATGGAAAACTAAACAGAACCCTCACTTCCAACTCAAATCAAGCAGAGGATGAGCTTTAAAGTTTCAAAAAAGTTGGGTTAAATTTATTTAAATATATTTTCACATGAATCTGTAATTCCTGTGTTTGGTTTAGAGCAGGAGCAAAACTACTTAATTGCCATGAAATAGGTTGTTTTTGAAATGTTTCTGACAAAGTTGCATAAAGAAAAATTAGAACTCTAGTGATAAAGCCTGATGTGCAATATTTTCAGCCTACTTTTTAGTCCAATGGAGGCTTGGATAAATTCAGATAAGCAGGCATGTTTCTGCATTCTTCTCAGGACTGAAAAGTATTTGCTGATTTTGATTTCTTTGAGCTTTGGCTCAGGACCTACAACCATTGTCCATAGAACTAATCACCTCTCTACACTGCAGGTATTAAATACCAAAATGATGGCAATACTTGAAAAGAGGCTTGTATAGATCATAGTATATCTAACTTTGGCTTTAGTGATCATGGTTTATCCTATTATTGACAAAGAATGCGATTCAGGAAATGTCAATTGTCTCTCATCCTGTAGCTGTTTCTTGAAGTAACGTGCATTTAGTTTTCACATCTCTGAGGTTGCTGAAAATGATTTTCATGTATGTATTTGGTTTTCAAAATTCATGCTAAAGTTCCTGTACATACGTTTGGCTTTGATTTATTTCCGTCAAGGACACCTGTTTGGGACACACAGAAATCATGTAAATTGTGTGGCTCATTTGCTATTCATGAAATGGATTCAATCGCCTCCTATCTTAATAAAATTGTCTGTTATATGATAGGCCATTATTGCATTCAGCAACCATAACTCATGTGGGAGAAATATGGGCAGTACTCACGAATACATTACTCTAATAGTTACTAACAAATGTAAAAGAAGAGTAGGCCACAGAAATGCAATAAGTGGGTTACTGGGGAAGACTAAAGGTAGGTCTCTATTTAGGCACCTGAGCTGCTGTGTTGAAAATAAGGCAGCTTATTTAAGTTCCTAAATATGAATTTTGGAGTCTCATGTTAAGCTGTCATTTTGGAAAACTTGGCCTTAGTATCTCTGACTCCATTTCCCAACCTACAAAACGGAAATACTGCAACTACGAACGGCACTTAAATACTGACTTCACAACAGTGTTTGTGAAACACCTTTAAGATAAAAATTACGACACAGTCTAAATACTAAATAATATTAACATCTGGGATTTCCCAGAATATTTCTTAGACTATAATTGGACTTGTTTTCAGATACACATGTTTAAATAAGTTAATAAGAACCAAGCCCCTCCAATGTGTTTCAGAAAACATTGGATTCATTGGATTACAGATTCATACAGATGAACTAGAAAATAAATAGGTGTATATCTATTCTCTATATAAAATGGGCCAGATTCTTAGCTGGTATAAAACAGCATATTTCCATTGATGTCAATGACGCTATGCCAATTTACACTAGCTGAGGTCCAAAATGTTTACAAGGGGAAATATTCAAAACAATTGATCCTGTTATCATCCTTGAGGCTTACTAGGTCAATTTATATAAAAAATACCTCTTACAAAAGTTGAACTTTCAGAATATTCTCTTCCTTTCAGCTCCTGTACATAATAACTTTATACAACTGCTATTACACCTCAGTGGAATAGAGAGTATTAGAAATGAGCTCATATTGTTTGTTTTATAATAATTTTGTTTGAGTATTATATTCTTGTATTTGTATTATTTGTATTTGTATTTACATTTAAATAGCTATATAGAGATATAGAAACTGCAAATTGAGTGAGGGCTTTTTGAGTAGGCCCTTGTAGGGGGTATGTGAGCAATGTGTGCTCACAGGAATCTCCCAATAAAGGAATTAAAAGATTGCATAAAATTTTTACTCCAAAACTAAGTCTTGTAAGGTGTAACATGTTTATACATACAGAGCCTGATCACCAGCTAGTATAAATCCAGGTAGCCGCATTGACATTGATAGAGCCCATGTTGATTTACATCACTTGAGGATCTGTATTTGTACAGTCAATTTGATTCTTCCCAGAGGTTCAAGGATTCATCATTAATGTTCTCAGTCATCATGCGGAAAAGCTTTGTCCAGGATTAACTAGTTTTGTTTATACAGAACTTTGAGGAAAGAAAGGTAAGGATATATACACACACTTGTCTTTCCAGTAATTTTTTTTGGATTTGGAGAACTAAAAACATACACTTTTAGTGCATGTATCTTCTGTACTGTAAAACAGTATTACTATACAATATATTTGATGCTATATCATTTTAACCTAAACGTATATAAAAGCGGTAACTTTTGTCTTCTTTTAGTTTTGAGATTGTAGTACTGTAGCATGTAACAACTCTTTAATTGCAGTGTTTCTTCTTTTTTTAAGTACCTTGGTGAATTTTGGTTCTCCTGAAATTCCAGGACTACTAGCAGTGGATAGAAAAATGGTTAGTGCAAGCAAGCATTTTATAATTTATTTCACGCCACCTCTACAACTTGGGTAGACTGTTGGTTGGAGGGATGAGGCAAGATGCTTCTCTAGCCCAGTAGAGAGTCAAGGGGTTATAACATAAACAAGGCATAATGACCACTGAATAGAAGAATGGATCTTCCCAGGTGTTGCTAGGTTTTAATCACATTCTACCCTCACTGAACAAGATAGTAAAGATCAAGAATGTGATTTTCAGAAGTGTCAGGCAGTTAGTGTTAGGGGGCTTATTCCTTCACCCACTTAGTTCCCTGGTCCTTCTCACATGAACAGAGGGCAACAATACCCGAAGTTCAAAGATGCAAACAATTCAGTGTTTATTGGGGTGAACTTCCAGCAAGCATGATTCCAGTTTCCTTCCTTAGTGTCCCTCTTCCCCTCTCTGACACCACCGAGCCTTACCTGTGTCCCTGTTCCCATTCCCCTCCTTAGCAAAACATGATTCCAATTTCCCCACCCCCATTCCCTGTTCCCATTCGCCCCTCAGAAAAACATGATTCCAATTTCCCCACCCCCATTCCTGATTGATTGCAGACTATATAGTAAAACTTGAGTTCTGCTTAGCTATACCTTAACCTATCATTTTACTGAAATTTAACTAACCAATCCTAACATATTGTAACATGATTATTTAACCAATTATATCCCACCACCTTAATTAGTTTACACCCAGCAAAATTAATTATACAGCAGACAGAAACAATCACAGAACCAGACAGAGACCATGCAAATAAACAATAGCAAAGTGGGAACTATAATGACAAAAAATACAGAAGTGAGGATTTCAAAACTATGTCTATAAAGACATAAGGGTTTCCCAGCTGTGTCTATTGATAAGTGAGTTCTTACTGAACAGAAAACTATCAAACTTCCTTTTACATACTCTAGGCTCTTCCCTTTCTCTGGAGGTGATAGATTAGATCACCTTTCTAACAGGCCCAGATTGCCTTATTTCAATGTGGATGTGACCATTTGCTTTCCAGCTTATGGCTGTCTCTGCTGCTTAGCCAGAGATTTTAGCCTAAAAACAGGGCCTCAGACTGTCACAGTAAAAGAAGGCCCTTACACCAGCAGACAGTGATTTTGATTCTCTTTCTTTCTTTTATACCTCTATAACTAGCTAACTGATAAGAATACACCTAAATTCTTAGAGTATAGGCCTTTACAGACAGGCCTGAATAGCTATATCCTAACTGTTAGCCTAACTGTCCCATTGAAATCCATGGGAGTTTTATTTGGGGAAGGATAAGTTATCCTTTTGTAAGGATAACTCATATGACTTCTTGTACATGATTTATTTCCATTCCATAGGAATTAAATTATTGTTTTCACCCCTTTTCTGTCCTTAGTTCAGAAATATACTGTATTTAACTTTGAACAACCTTTGCGGCCTTTCCAAGTGATAATGCATGTGTTTCCACATCATCTAGCATTACTGTTACATACTGACTATTCTTTAAAGGCTCATTTTGTGTAATTTTTCCATAGTCTGATCAAAGCAGCATTTTAATGCTTTCTTGGGACATTAGCACTGTGAAATTGCTGCTAACAGTATCAGCCAATTAGCAACTCTTTAATCAGCTATATTGTTTGTCAAGCCAGTGTGACAGAATGACAGGATACCATACTAATTAGCTGACTCCTGCATAAGTAGAAAATTGCTCCTTGTTTAACAAATGTTTAATAAATAAAAGGAGTAGAGACCTGAAAGTCTGGAAACAAACTTAGTCATGCAGGGATGCATCAAAAAGGATGGAATCAGGTAACTGGTAATGAGAGGAAGGACCTTTCATCTTTTGTAATCAATCAGAAAAGTTACTAAGTGGAAAAGGGATAGAAGTAACTTTTAAAGGCTTTAACTGAGTTTTGATGTGGTCACAAACCTGAGCCTATGCTTGAGAAAGTGTGGCTTACATAGACTGAGGTTATTTGAATAGCTAGAAAGTCAGCAAACCTCTGTCCATCTGACCTCACTTACCACCTGCCCAAGAGTGGCTGCCTCTCCCCCTGCAAGCTCTGAGACTATCTGAAGACCCCTTATCTATGAAGAAAAGGTCTCTGGGCATGCATGGCATGGGAGATCAGTCTTCAGCTGGGAGTAGTTAGCAAGAGAGGTTCCCCTTGTAAGTTTGAGTTCATTAAACTCAAGTAAACCTAAATGAGGTGGCCAACTCCTTAGAATGAAATTACATGGTTCAGATTGTGAATCTCTTTACAAACTAAATCCTGCAGTGTTCACACAGACAATAGCAATAATCCCTGTTTCATCTAAAATATTACAGTAAAATAATACCATGTAATGCCTAGAAAACTGCTGTAGTGGCGAGATTCATCTTGGGAGAAGGCCAGGCCAGCAGAAAGTTCATCACGGAAGTGGTTTTTAGTGCTGCCTGAGAAGGAGACATTGATAAGGACTCCTGGACTGAACATCTAGGGGAAAAAAATTCTGAACACTGAGATGTGTTACACCATAATTCAGTGGCTCCCCATGGCAGTTACCACTTGCTGAGCTCACGGGAGCTATGGCAGAAGTTTTATCTGTTCCTGCACAACAGACCCCCGAACAATTGAATCTTCCCTGTGTGTTTAGTGGGGTCACACCAGAACAAGGAGGTGTAATTTAGCAAGGTGGCCCTATATGTGTCATTGAAATAAAATCATCTGATATGTGCTTGGGGATAGCACCTAAAATACTCTTAGCAAGTTATCTTTCCAGACCAGTCCTGGTGAATGTAAGTTTTGTGAAAAGATGTTCTGTAGGTGACTGAGAGGATTGGTAATAGCATATTAACTTTTCACTTTGAAGTTACCTTTTTCAATAATAAATAAAATAACAATAACACATCATAATAAAATTATGAGACATGTTTAGTTTGGGTTTCATAACAAACTTAGCAAGCCTTTGTTGGACCTGATCAAGTTTTACCTGTATTAATAAAAGGAAATTGAGTACAGCTTTATGATGAACAAAGTTTACATACTATATGTGTAAATAGATTTTTTTTTCATGGTACTGACTGCTTCCTGCATCACTGGGAGATAGGAAGTAGATCTGTATTAAAGTGAGCAACACCAAATGAATGGAACAAAACTATATTCTAAATGAATTAGAAAGCACAGGATGATTTATGATTTTTCATTGATATCCGATGACCTTTCTCATTGTTTTGAAGTGAAACTCAGCAGTCTCAAAATATTTTGCTTTGATATTTTCAGTTCTTTTGGACCTGATATCAAAGACAAAAAATCTGAAGCTTGCAGACACTCAGATCAAAACCCAAGAAAACGCTCACTAGCAACCCTGCAAAGGAAATTCACTGAATTTCATACTGCTCTGTTTTGTACACACATGGAAGGCATGGCACTTGGAACGCAGTAATGCCAAAAGACACAAATGGTTGATAGTGGTTAGCTAATAAGAACCTATCATGTGTATGGCAACAAAGAAGCACTACCTCTCCCAGCGGACCCTGTGGGGTAGGCCAGTAAGATGTACCACAGTCACCAAGTGATGCTATGGTGGTTGGTCGATGATAACTCTCCCTTTTTAAGAGGACTACTATTGGCCAACCTTATTGCCTCTAAGTGGTATTGAGATTGGCCAATGGCAAACAAAACCAGTTGTGATTTAGGTGTTCTGTGCAGAGTCCTTAGGCTGCAAAGGGAGGAGATCATTACTATCTATAGTGCTCTTTGATGAGTGCACCTGAAATACTAATTTGGTCTGAGCACAATGGTGCCAGAAAGATATTGAGAAATTGGAGGGTATTCACAGAAGAGCAACAAAACTAATAGAAGCACTAGCAGGACTGACAATTTATGCATGAGGAAAGATTAAAGGAACTAAATATGTATAGCTTGGCCACCTAAATGATAGACACAAAAATAATAATAATTTTAAAAAAATTCAAGGATGTATAGTGAGCCTTCTGGAAATATATGATGAATTAGGGGGATGAATGATAGATAGATAAAATGAATTTTCTAATTAAAGGATTTAAGAAGAAGCTGATATGTTCCTGCATTATGTTTGACCCATGCCATTTAGTATTCATGTAATGTTGTAACTGCTGCATGCTTTTAGGTCTTCTTTTGTCCATGAGTAGCTGACCCCTCAACATACATGCTTTTCCCTACAAGAGCTGATCATGTGTAGACTGAGCAGACAACAAGTAAGGTGGATGAAAAGTACATGAATTATTTTGATTTAGGCTTAATAAAGTACTGCAGATCATAATATTAGGAATAATTCTGAATTGGCACATGTGTGGGGAGAAATTATATGTTGGTGGCAGGTGCCAGTTTACAGTCCTGGAAGGTGAAGTCCTCTGTTTATCTACACAACCGGGGATCATAGGAATTTAGGAACTGCTATTTCAGATTAAATCAGCACTTCATCTAGTCCATATCCCGTCTTTGATAATGGCCAGTAGCAGATGTCTCAGAGGAAGACACAAAGAAACCCTATATTGACTATTTTAGAGCAATCTGCCCATGGAGGAAATTTCTTCCTAATCCTATCAGTTAAAGGTTTTCTTATACCATAAAACATTAGAAATTAGGGTGGAATGTTCAAAAGTGTCTAATATAGTTAAGCACCCAACACCCATTGACTTCCAGTGGGAGTTAGGTACCTAATGACTATCAGTGATTTTGAAAATACCATCCTCAAAGCCTTTCTACTTTTTATTTTTATCCTATCAAATGTAACTAGTTCTAGTAAATGTTCTCATTGTCCATTTGAATATAAAATAATTTTTTAGTTTAATTCACTAGACGAGAGGGTAAACTACCCAAAAAGTTCTAACTAATAGGTCTTTTCCATTTCTAACTTCTATGTCTCTGTATATGTACATGTGTATATGCATATATTTGGATTGTATAATGTTAAAAATTGCTATAAAATAGTGGACTGAACATGTACATTATATACATAGCATGATGTCAAGTCTAAACATTGCTTGAGATGCATCCAAATTAGCTTCTAATCGTTCCTGAGTTTCAAAAGGCAAACTTACTCATACAAACTCCTATTAAAGGGTGAAATCCAGGCCCCATTGAGGTCAATGACAAAACTCTCACTGACTTTAAGAGGGAACGGATTTCCTTCAAAGTCAAAGAGAGTCAAAACTGAATAAGGTCTTCAGGATTTGTCACCCGGAACCAGAAGAGTTTCACTTTGAATGTTTTGCACAGGTGTAAATAAGTGCAAGAGAGTGGAAAATCAGTCCCATACTTTTGATTCCAACCATCTGTGTGATTTTCTTGACCTCTCCTGGCCTTATTCAATAGCTAGATTAATAGTGTTTATATGAGGGGCAGCATAAGGCTGTTTAGGATTTTGAAGTGTTTTTCATTTGACAATAAAATCACAGTCACTAGAGTCTAATGGGGGAAATCCTGCTAAAAGACTCAAGCCTTTGTGTACTTTTGCACTTAATATCCTGAGATTTTCCTTTCAGTGTTCACAATAAATGTACTTATCTGAGAAGAGTGGGATAAAGCAATGTTCGCTCTGCCAGTTATGTAAGAAAAACATTGTACAGAAGATATTTTAGGAAGCATAAAAGAAGAGATGAAACTTGAGAACGGATTTGTATGGCACTGTTGACTATGTAAGTTACACCTTTGGGCATCTGCCATGTAGTGCACTTGACTTCTCAGATCAGCTTAATTTATAAATCAGTGTCTTGTGTGTGACTATACCAGAGCATCTTTTATTTTGTTTTCTTTTTGATATTTTGTAATCTCAGATCTGTACCTTTTAGTCTACACAGCCCCAGTCGCACACTGAATGAGTTTGTTTTGTGCCAGGTAATCTATTTAGCTAAATATCAGACTGGCAATATTTACATGGAGAAGACATGATCCTTGATGAAACTGTACAAGGAGAGGAGAAAGCTGAGTGTAAGCCTGAAAATTTTTGAAGAACAAACCTCCATATCTCACAACATTGACTGTTTGTTGAATATCTTGGGCTACGTAGACTTAATCTATATTAGACAGGTCAGCAATAAATGAGTGGAAGAAAATTAGATGCTAGATCCCTATCAGTCAGAAGTAATCATTGTCGCAGCTGAATCACCCCCCAGAATGTTATGTTTTTTGTCAGACCTACAAAATATGCTGGTTTCTGTAATAACAAAAACAATGGAAATATTCTGTGTGTGCACAGCTCCTAACTGAATGGGGTCCTGGTCCTTTACTAGAGCTCCTAGACATTATCATATTATAATTAGCAACAACAATAATAATTATATATAATGTATACTTATAATAATACTATCATTGATGAAAATGGGTTTGTATTTACATTTGCATAAACTAGCTTTTTATAACTTTGCATCATTTTTTTTCTCTCCCTTTAGTTTTGTTTTTCCTGTGTAAATTATTTGCTGGTGACAAGTAACAGTTTACTGTCTTGGAATATGAAGTCCTCTGTTTATCCACACAACACATACAGGATGACACATTTTCAAGTTTCCCTATTAGTGTGGATCATTCCTGTCCTAGAGTGTAGCTCAGTCTCCATACCCATTCAATCTCTGGCCTCTTTATTGACATTGCCAGGAGTATACCAATTAGGATCCAGTATAGTGATGGTTTTCAGGAAGCTGGGTTGTGTTTTTAACATGGGTGCCCTGGCCTGAATAAGAAAAATATTAGTTAATGGAAATATAGAGCTGTATTTGACTCCTGTATTGCTAAGCCATGAGAGGGGAAGAATCTTACTAGCAGCAGTTCCTGAAGGCATTCTGCCACTGGAGAACAGAAAAAGGAAGAGCTCTTTACTTGCTTTTTGTTGGAGCAGTGTATGTTACACCTCGTACTGGAAGTGAGGTAAGTCACAACCAGGTCTTGGTAAGCCAAACCCACTGGAATGTCTTCCATTATGACCCAGGGATACAAGCACTGGAATTCTGATTGGCCCTGGCACTGGATTGCAATGGCAGGTGGGAACATCTTCCTGTGCTCTACAGCCTGGTGCAGCCTGGGGTGAATCCTGAGCCCAGCACCCAGCCTGAATAGCCAGTTGGGCACTGGGCATATTGTCATGGGAGACGGTAAGAGGACTGGCTGCAGCATTCTATATCACCCATTATACAGTCTTCCATTGTGAAGGGGATCAATGTACCAATGGATCCTCTGGGCCTGTCTTCTTCCCTCTCCTCTCCACCCTCTTCCCCTCTGTTTTCCTGTTCCCTGCCACACAGAGAACCCCATGTAGGCTGCAGGGGTGCCATTTGAGATATATACACCCTCTGTGTCCCATACCCCAAATCCTGCCTTCACCTTACAGAGCAGAACAACGCAATACCAGTTCGGCTGGCTGGGTACCCTCAATGGTTGTGTGGAGGCAGGGTCAAGCAGGATTTATTCCCCATACAGTGGGGAGGGTGAATCTGATGCCTTTGGTGGTTGAACTCACTGAGAAGGCAGGAGTGTCATTCAATTCAAGTTCTTAGCAGCAGTTAGCCATATACTGTATATAATGCTGAATTTGTTTCCCTTACTTCCTTGCTCTCTTCTTTCTATTGACACTCTGGAACTACATAAAATAATACAGCAATGTGAGAATAATGAAACACATGACCACTACATGGTCATAGGGGTTATTCAGTATTCTGTTCCAGTGTCTGTTTTAAATCCTCAGACAATCACTTACTGTAATGGGCCATTTATCACTGCAAATCTGTGTACGCATAAAAGGTAAGTAGATATTGAATATATGCTTTTAACAACTTTCTAAGTATTGCCAGTGATATATTAATCTTTTGTATGTCTGTTTATCAGAGAAGTATCATTGGGTGCATCCCAGTGGAACTGAATGGATTCTAATCAACTGCTAAGAAAATGAAATACTGCAATAGGAAAAGAATGACTGCTTGATACAAACTCACCTATGAAAGTATAATTCTTCAGTGTGCTGTTTTTTGCCTATGTCAGATACTGAATAAAGAGGGCATTAAAAAAAGTTAACTTTCCTTGTATATATCTAAAAATTAAAGGGCTAGGTTCACCCCTGTGGACAAAAGGGGCCTGATTTTGCTTCCATAGTAGTGTAAATCACTAATGACTCCACTGAAGTCTGCGTAGTTACAGCAGTGTGAAACAAGTGAGACCTGGTCCTAACACATTTTTTTTGTAGTGGTATAGCTATGTCGGTTAGATGTAGGATATTTAACTGAAGTAGCTATGCTGGATAACCCATAATGTGGACACAGTTATATTGGTAAAATGATGTTGTCGTGGTTACAGGCCTAGCTGCACCTCTGACCTGTCCCTCATCTCTCTGAGTGCACCCCCTCAGCTCTCACGCTTGTACCTTTACCTCCCTGTGTACCATGTAGTACAATCTGGACTGAAAATATCAGTGATGTCTGACCTCGTGTGAACTAGTGTCCTGATTCTCTACTGTACAGCCAGAAATATTTTCTAGATGATTTCCCCATGTTGTGTTTTAGCCTCATTGTGCTTCTGTTGTTCAGCATGTACATACTCTGGAGCAGAGGGATTTATTGTCCACTGCTCCCAAGATGACACTTTTCACACGCACACAAAAATGGAGACTATCTACACTGGTGTTTATAATGATTTGGCTTCACACTGAATTGAGTTCACAAGGGTGCTAATTTTCAGATATTGTTTCACCATAGGTTCTAAATATTTCCAGTCCTACCAAATCTCCCACAGTCCTGATTTCCACACCAAATTATATATTTATCGGATGTGAAAAAGCAGCAGACTCTTAAGGCCCTATTGGGCTCTTCTGCTGAATTGCTATAGGGTCATGTGCTACAACTCTGTATTAAATTCAGCTTAATTACTCCTGAGTCATGTGGGCAGGTGAGTCCCCTTAGCTTTAGCTTAATTTCAATGGGCATTGGGCACTTCTGGAAATTCCATAGGGTGCCTATCTGCATCTTTAGGACCCTAATACTTTTAAAACTCTGGCCCCATGTGTTCTGCTGAGGGTAGAGTAGGGGTGAGTTAGTCCACTTCAGCACTGAAATCAGTCAACAAAACTTTGCCGCTGAATAATGAAGAGAATAATATTTTGGAAATGATCAGTAAAAATCAGCTTTCTTTCTCCATACTGAGTAATGGCACTTTACTTGAAAGATATGCCACTCAAATTACTAAAAGCTTAATCACAACCATCTTGCAGTGATTTCAGATGTGCCTGTGATCCTTGGCCACCTTGTGACTTAATTTTGTTACCATGGGGCTGTCCTCTGACAACTAAGGTTAAAGATTACTTTTCTATAGAAATTGTTGTCTCACTTGCCAGATATACTAGAAGACTTCACCTACCCATGTCTTGTCCTAATGTTTCCTTTTTCATGTTAAAGAAAAGAGATAAATGTCTAGAAGGAGCTAATGGCTTTTTCTATTTCATCTAGTTTTTCCTTTTGCTATTTATAATTATTTGTATTACAGTTGCAACTAGAAGCTCCAGTGTAGATGGGGTCCCCATTACATTAGGAACTATACAAGCACAAAGGGAGAGACAGTCTCTGACCCCAAGGAGCTAGCAACCTAAATACACAAGACTGACAAAGGATGGGAAGGGAAACAGGAGGCATAAAGAAGAGACATGACTCAGCCAAAGTCCCACAATTGGGCAGTTGCAGCACTGCAAAAAGAAGTCAGGTGTCCTAACTCCCAAACCAGTATCCTGTATGATAGACGGTGTTGCCTCCTTCCACTTCTTTCCTCAATGCTTGGCTCAGTCCTATTTTCCATTCTCTTCCTCGTGTTCTCTGACTCTTTCTCTTTAGAGTTGTTGCCTGTTAAAATTCTTGCTTGCTATCTCTCTCTCTCCAATTTCCTTCCAATCTCTTGATCTTCCACTTAATTATTTTTCCTCTCTACAACACACACCATCTATTCCTGCACCAGCACATGCTCCTCACCTGCATTCTTATACATACACACCCTGCCCTGCCCTGCCCTGCCCCGCCCCACCCCACCCCTAGGCTCCTATTCACTACTGATCTGCCAGTCCCACCTACATTTGACCTTCTGTCTTCCCTGATCTATTCTCCCACACTATGGAAACATATATGAAGAAGCCAGAGCGCTCATGTAGTAATAAGCTTTTCCCTCCTCTTCATGGGAACTGGTTCCCTGCCCCTTTTTCCCAGCTCAAGCTTTCATGAGTTACATCCCACCTCAGTACACTCCCGGTGAGTTTCACCAGTGCCCTAGTTAAGGGGTGGGGGCTTATTAGTAGTCCTTTACTGGGATGGGAATAGACATCTAGGATGTCCTGGACTCAATCTTGGCCAAGTCCCTTACTCTCCATATGATAGTGTGTGCGTGTGTGGGAGTGGGGGTGGGGCCAGTGCGATTACGGCAGAGGCTTAGGGTTGCCAGCCCTCTAGGATTGTCCTGGGGTCTCCAGAAATTAAAGATTAATCTTGAATTAAAGATTATGTCATGTGATGACACCTCCAGGAATATGTCCAACCACAACTGGCAACCCTAGCAGGGGGCAGTGCATAATGCATTGAATCCCCTAGTAGGACAGAGTGTATTCTATATCAGGTATCAACTGGGAGGCTGCTCTGCAGCTAGGCAGTGCTGGCCTACATCAGGACGGTGTGTTTTGGTGTGCAGGCCATTCAAGGAACTGACCCACCAGGCAAATGCCTGGTAGTCCAGTGGCCATATCCAGTCTATCAGTAGCATAGTAGTATAATAAGAACTAATATGGCATTCAGTATGTGTCTTTAATAAAAATGATGAAGAGACAAAGAGTCAAACATTCAGGTAGCTGAGTCATGACAAGAGATTGTTAAGAGAAAGGTGGGAGAGTACAAGAGATAGTTATATATAAATCAGCAATAGATTATATGCACCCGTGGGTGTGAAGGAAACTGGAATAGGATTTTTCCAGAGCTACTGGCAACTGTTTCTGACAATTTCTGGAAAGCTGGTGAGGTACCAGAAGAAGACAGCACAGCCAATGTGTAGTGCCGATCTTAAGGAAAAGGTTTCAGAGTAACAGCCGTGTTAGTCTGTATTCGCAAAAAGAAAAGGAGTACTTGTGCCACCTTAGAGACTAACCAATTTATTTGAGCATAAGCTTTCGTGAGCTACAGCTCACTTCATCGGATGCATACTGTGGAAAGTTTAGAAGATCTTATTATATACACACAAAACATGAAAAAATACCTCCTCCCACCCCACTCTCCTGCTGGTAATAGTTTATCTAAAGTGATCACTCTCCTTACAATGTGTATGATAATCAAGGTGGGCCATTTCCAACACAAATCCAGGTTTTCTCCCCCCCCCCCCCACAAACTCACTCTCCTGCTGGTAATAGCTTATCCAAAGTGACCACTCTCCTTACATTGTGTATGATAATCAAGGTGGGCCATTTCCAGCACAAATCCAGGGTTTAACAAGAACATGGGGGGAGGGGTGTAGGAAAAAACAAGGGGAAATAGGCTACCTTGCATAATGACTAAGCCACTCCCAGGCTCTATTCAAGCCTAAGTTAATTGTATCCAATTTGCAAATGAATTCCAATTCAACAGTTTCTCACTGGAGTCTGGATTTGAAGTTTTTTTGTTGTAAAATAGCGACTTTAATGTCTGTAATCGCGTGACCAGAGAGATTGAAGTGTTCTCCGACTGGTTTATGAATGTTATAATTCTTGACATCTGATTTGTGTCCATTTACTCTTTTACGTAGAGACTGTCCAGTTTGACCCATGTACATGGCAGAGGGGCATTGCTGGCACAGGATGGCATATATCACATTGGTGGATGTACAGTTGAACGAGCCTCTGATAGTGTGGCTGATGTTGTTAGGCCCTGTGATGGTGTCCCCTGAATAGATATGTGGGCACAGTTGGCAACAGGCTTTGTTGCAAGGATAGGTTCCTGGGTTAGTGGTTCTGTTGTGTGGTATGAGGTTGCTGGTGAGTATTTGCCACACAACAGAACCACTAACCCAGGAACCTATCCTTGCAACAAAGTCCGTTGCCAACTGTGCCCACATATCTATTCAGGGGACACCATCACAGGGCCTAATAACATCAGCCACACTATCAGAGGCTCGTTCACCTGCACATCCACCAATGTGATATATGCCATCATGTGCCAGCAATGCCCCCTGCCATGTACATGGGTCAAACTGGACAGTCTCTACGTAAAAGAGTAAATAGACACAAATCAGATGTCAAGAATTATAACATTCATAAACCAGTCGGAGAACACTTCAATCTCTCTGGTCACGCGATTACAGACATGAAAGTCGCTATTTTACAACAAAAAAACTTCAAATCCAGACTCCAGTGAGAAACTGCTGAATTGGAATTCATTTGCAAATTGGATACAATTAACTTAGGCTTGAATAGAGCCTGGGAGTGGCTTAGTCATTATGCAAGGTAGCCTATTTCCCCTTGTTTTTTCCTACACCCCTCCCCCCATGTTCTTGTTAAACCCTGGATTTGTGCTGGAAATGGCCCACCTTGATTATCATACACATATCATAAGGAGAGTGGTCACTTTGGATAAGCTATTACCAGCAGGAGAGTGAGTTTGTGTGTGTGTGTGGGGGGGGGGGTGAGAAAACCTGTATTTGTGCTGGAAATGGCCCAACTTGATTATCATACACATTGTAAGGAGAGTGATCACTTTAGATAAGCTATTACCAGCAGGAGAGTGGGGTGGGAGGAGGTATTTTTTCATGCTTTGTGTGTATATAATAAGATCTTCTAAACTTTCCACAGTATGCATCCGATCTTAAGGAAATGTGCCATAGGAAATGAAGGACTAGTTAGCCTCGCTTGTTAGCAACAGTCTTTTCCAAAAGATGAATTTTTAAATGCTCTCATCTTTATAACATGCTGTTTTCTGAAATTCTCTGACCCGCAGTTGGATTCAGCACCTTATTGTTTAAATCAAGATGAAAATGACTAACTCTACATTTTAAAAAAGGGAGCGAGCAACCCAAGAAAAGGCAATCAGTACAAAGGTTATGGCAGTATAATTATTTAATTATATTAAATTTCTTTGAGACAACAAAATTTACTACATTTACATAATCATCTGTACATACAGGTTAAAGCAGGAAACTTACAGATCTGTTTCCCACTTTGTCCTTAGAAACCTGGGCAAACATAGCCTGTATCCTTGGAAGATTAACAAAGAAAATGTTTTTAAAAAGATGCTGATTAAGTTACTTCTGTCCTGACGCTGATTGCTTGCATGCAATCGATTCACAAAGTTTTTAAATGTTTAGTTACTCTGGTATTTAAAAAGAAGAAGAATGGGTATCTATAAAAAGAACCATTCCAAATCGTCTCTTTCCAATCCACAAGGCATCATCTTAACCCTTTCCAATAAAACCCTCATCAAAGGTTGACTCCAGAACATGTCCTGTTAAGAAAAAATGTTATGGATGTGGATATGGGTACTAAAATATTATAAAACACACTAGCTTAACAGCACTATATTTTATTTATATTTTCAAGTATGCATCGAAGAATATTGAATATCATGTAACCATGATCTGTTGTACTTGTTGTAAATATATAGGGCCAAATTCACCCCTGGTGTGACTCCATAGAAGTTGATGCATTGAGTCCTAACTTTTTACAAAATATTTTTAACATTTGCTCTTTATTTTTCCTCATCTTTAGACCCACCAGTTTTTACTGAAAAGGAAAAATGAGAAGGACCCTACTATAGGGAGAAGAGTAATGTGTGAGTGAGTCCAAGAAGCTTCCTCGCCAGATGTCGAGTGTTACAGGTGGCCTCTTCTTCACTGTTGTAATTCCATTGTTCTCACAGCAGCTATAAGTGAAAATTTGCTAAATCTCACCCAGCTGAAATCTCTCCATTAAAAAGCTTCCTGCCCTCTCCAATTTAGTACGCTTCCTTCATTTTGATGCATACACTTAAATATTGTGGAGCAGATACCTTCATTTGATCTCCTCTTTGATTTGAAATGGTTTTCTTCCAAATCTTAATCTCTCTTTAGCATCAGAAGGGAAATATTTTTGGGGAATTCTCTTTTCTAAACTTTAATCCTCTTCACTTTGTCAGTTTACTGCTAGGTGTGGGTATTTGTGTGCCTATCCCTCTGATATGCAAGACCTATATAAAGGTTTACAAAGGACTTGCTGGGATGGGATCAGTAACTTCTTAGCCCTACTCAGGATGTAAGCAGAACTTCTAAAATTCTATTTCCAAATCAGAGCGTTTCTCAAATGTGGCCACTGTGGACGCATGCGGCCACCAGGAGCTTTTCTTCTGGCCACAGTCTCCTGGGCTGCTATGGGGTGGGGAGGGCCAAATCAGAGGCCCCTTCCCCTCCCTGGTGATCCTGGATGCCCACCTTGGTGTTGGTTGCTGGGGCTGCAAGCAGGGGTTGAGTCCTCCCCACTGGAGACAGCTGGTGCACAATGCTGGAGAAGCAGGCAGCTGGCAACTTCCCCACCTTCCCAGAGGCAGTGGGGCTCAGGCTTTGGACTTCAGCCCTGGGGTGGTGGGGTGGCAGGCTCTGGCCGCAGGGCTTTGGGCAGAGCCCTTGACTCTGGCTGCACAGCGGTAGTCCCCAGGCTTCAGCCATTTGGCTTCGGGCTCTGTCCCCCCGCTGCAGGGCTTCAGGCTGCAGGCCCCGCTGCCTCCTTCAACATCCCCTCTCTCAACCCCCCATCCAGGGCTTAATTTTTCCCAAGCCTTGGCAGGGCTGAGTAAGTCTGCTGTGAAAAGTGATACTTGCATGTTTGTTAATATCACTTTTCACAAACAGACTTACTAGCTAGAAATAAATAAATTACAATGATTTGGACATGTATATATGCATATTTGTTTGTTTTTCCTAAAGCTAATTAAGTATTTTAGGGAAAAGTGTGAGAGCGGCCACCAGCAAGAGTTGGTGGCCATACTCTGAGGCCACCAAATAATTTGTCTGAGAACCCCTTAATCATTGTCTTCTACTTTTGAGCACATCATCATATATTTTATCCTTTTTGCTTTCATTTGGGAAGGAGTTGTAAAATCTTGGTCCCAAAACTAGCTCAGTTGAGTCTGATAGGAAGCTATGGTTATTGTCATAAAGTCTCTTACAGTACTGGTAAAATTTGCAAACTGATGTTACTTGTCCATCAATATAATCTATCTAATCTGCTATAGCTAGCTACCTAAACTTTTACACAGTGCCCCTCACCATGGTATCTAGGTGTAAATCCAGTCGGGGCAGGAATGTTTTCTGTGAATCTGGAAGTGATGCACAGTGGGTAGCTGGGTTTCATTGGTCCAGGGCTCTTTCCCTTTGGTGCTGAGAACTGCAGAGAAAAGGAGTAGCACCTCATATATAATTATTTATCTTTGTCCACCTTAGTGCAAGCGATAGACCAGCTTCAAATGTTTTGTTACTTTTGATAAGCATCCGAAATTTTAGATGCTTATTTGATCCCGCTTGGGTCCAAAAAACTGGATTGTGAATCATACAAGAACAGCCTTTAACCTGAGATTTTACAATTCTTTTGCATGCAGCCAGGCTGAAAATACTGCTAGAAAGGCCACGTGGTATTTCAAAACTTGTGCTTCCAATTTAGAGCATTGGGGCATGAAAATGACAGACCCAGCAAACTTTAAAAGGTTCTGGTTTGGTCTTAGTTTTGGCTCTGGTTTCATTTTATTGAAGCTAGTTCACCCATCTCCATTCCCTCCTATCCAGCTGTTCTTAACAGTATCCCCTGAGCCATCCTTGTCCTTTTTCCAGCTGTCCTATACTGTAGGCTGCCTATTGCCTGTAGAAGGGAAGGGAACCTTTCCCTTTTAATTAAATCATCTGAGCTCATCACTGAGGGCTATGAGCTCAGAAGGCATTTGTTTTCTTTAAATCTAGATCTCCTCTAAGTCTTTAAACAAAAGTTTAACCAGGTTAATGGAGATTTAAGCTTTTATTTATTTTTTTTTAAAAAAAGCCTGGAAGAACTAATCTCTGGCATACAATTGCACGGTGGTTCTTGGGGAACACAGAAAGTATATAAGCCATGGGTAAGAACTATCCAAATTTCCTAAAATGACTGTGTCAGTGCCCGATCCTCAGCTCATGTAAATTGGTATAATGGCACTGAAGTCACTTCAGCCATGCTGATTTACACCATTTTAGGATCTGGCTCTGCATCTGTAGTATTCCCTATACTTACTCCAATATTTGCTGTATTCTCTGTGCCTTGAGTAGTTATCTAAGGGAATGGAAAAGTTTTCAAGTATGACAGTTGTACATCTTTAATTTTAATGGTTCTCTGGAAGATTTTCCTTTTTTGTAAATTGAGATTTTAACAACAAAATATTTTACCCTCATTACTAAACATGAGATGTATCTCTGTTTATGACAATGGGTAAGATGCAAAAGAATAATAATATAGATGGAAGGTGGTCTACAGACCATCTCAGGAAAACACTAAATGTTGCATAGAAGTGCATGTCTTTCATTTAGTATATGAGTGACTCTGCATATGTAAAACTTCCATTTTTGCCAATATGATGGAAAATAGCATGAAACTATGTAATGTTTTCTGACCATTTAATTCAAAAGAATGTACTCTTCAATCAAATCAATCATCCAATACCAAGTAAATCAGTGGGTGTCTGATCAGAATTAATTACACTTGAATGTTAGTGTATATGCTTTAAAGAAGCTTCTGGATTTGTGAAGATAATATGATAATTAGTGCATCCTTTTTGCACACAAAACAATAAATAAACTTTCCTGGTAATCTTCACATAGCTTCTCTTCTATACTTACTCTTACTGAAGTAAAGTGTGCTCCTTTTCTATAAGATTTACCATGCAGTTGGGTTTATGTTATACAGGAGATCTAGCCACCATATACATAGAGCAGGAATTTTTACAGCCAGTTGTAAAATCACTACTAATTCACAGTAGGGTTCAGACTGATCAAACAGTATCATTCATCAAACACCTGTAATAAACAAAATACAGTATTAGAATTTAAACATGCAAATATTATTGACACAATTTGTGTTATACCTTTAAGTGCAAGCCGGATATCTGCATATTCTTATTCCAAGTTCAGCCATGGACCATAAAGCACCATGGGAATTGCTGTCAGGCACTATTGGACTTGTAGTTTCCAGTGAACACAGGAGGAATAGGGAAGGGAATGTTGGAAAAGGGGCAAGATATAAGAAGCAAACTTTTCAGAGTAGGAGAGAGACTAGGTGGGAGGCAAGAACTGGGGTCAGTCTCTTCATAGGGAGCCTTGTGAGGGAGCTCAGCAGTTCACTACAGAGGCTCTCTACTAGGGATCAGTGGTCTGAGTAGTAAATGGTGGTAGATGTCTATTGAGAAGAAGATGGAGAAATAGCCTGAGTGGGGGAGAGTTTTGTTTTGTTTATTAGAGTTGTCATGGAAAAGGAGGGTTTTTCTTCCTCAGATAAAAAGTTTCCATTGGCCCAGAAGTCACACTAAAGATACTTAGCTAAGTTGCCTTTCGGTAAGTCCTTTCTATTCTTTTCAGAACTTACAAACACTGTGCTCTGGTGTAGTCTGGCTTCTCTGAGAGAGCTCCATTTTCTTCAAAATTCTCTTTCCAGAGTGATCCAGTTCTTCTTCAAATGGCTCTGGTAAAACTTTTCCTCTATGGGAAACCCCAATGAAGTCACATTCTTTTTGGGAGTTATCCAGTCTGGTTTTCCTCTCTGACTCCCTCCATTCTGGTTCACTTATCTCATGATAGTGCTGGCCTTCTATGATTTCTGAATGCAGTGGCTGCTTTTGTAGAATCTTAGGCAAAAAAAAATCAATATTGTACATCAGAGTCTCATAAGTTGCCTTTCATTTGAAGGGCTCCATTTTCTTATAACCCTTTATATTAAGTAATAGTAATAATACTGGCCCAGACTCATGAAGATAGACAAATGACTACAACATTTTTAAGGAATTCACTGTGCCCGTACATGGGAAACTTTTTGAACGCCATTAATACGCAGAGATGCCAATTACAAACAAATAGTGAACAGCCAAAGGACTGATGAGAACTGAGTCAACGATGGCACTTGCACAGCTGAAGAAATTGTGGGAAGACATTTGACATAATTATCTGCAAATATAAACTGCAAGCCACCATGAGTCATTTGCATATACCTCAAAAGTAAGGATTAACAGGATTCAGAGGACGTTGTATGTAGGTAGAAATAAAGTTGGAAAGAGATTTGAAACAGATGACAGTTTTCTATAAACTGTCGAAAATAAACTGGATTGTATTGCATTGTTTGACACATTCTATACCTAAAAGAGAGGTAAAATGCTAATACATGTTTGATGGAATATGTATTTTCAGAATAATACTCTGTGATGAGTTACTTGGAAGGGAAGGTACAGAATGAATTTAAACTCACATTCTTTGGGGAATAGCATCGATAGAGAAAAATTATCATCAGTAGGGGATGGAGGAACAGCTACTTGACCCTAAGGGAGCATCCGTGTCTTCTTTAAAATTGCATGAATTGAAGAACAACTTTTTCTTATTTTTTATATTCAAAGTGTACATAGTGTACAAGACCATTTTACAGTTTTCTACATATAGGCACTCTAAACATATGCTTGATAGCTAGCACTGAATACCATTTACCATCTTCACCTTGGGGAATACTGCCTTTGAATGATAGGGCTCATGAAAATGGGGGAATATGAGTGCTAAGACAGCCGGTACTGTGGAAGCTGCTTCACACACATTTTTCATAATGTACCTCAATCTAGCTGAGCCTGAAAGGATTGTGGGGGCTTTTTTGAATGTAGATAGTGTAAGACCAACTCTACTAAACTGTCTGAAGTTTATTTTCTGATGTGGCCAGATATCTGATGATATGATTACTTGAGTATGTTTCCATGGGACAACATTTCAAACCAGTTCATATAACCATTAAACTTGAATATATTTTAAATAACAAGGAACACCAAGAGACAAGGTGGGTAAGGTAATATCATTTATTGGGCCCACTTCTGTTGATGAGAATGACAAGCTTTCAAACTTAGGGCATGACTATACTTACCTAGGATCAATGCTGCAGCAATCGATGCATCGGGGGTCAATTTAGCAGGTCTAGTGAAGGCCCGCAGATCGCTCTCTGGTCGACTCCGGTATTCCACTGGAATGAAAAGCATAAGGTAAGTTGACAGGAGAGTCTCTTCCATTGACCCAGCACAGTGTAGACACCCCAGTAAGTTGATTTAAGATACATCGACTCCAGCTACAAGTCTTAAACAGAGCTCTTCTTTAGGACCTCAAAAGAGCTAAAGTTTTTCACTCTCACCAACTATTGGTCCAATAAAACATATTACCTCACCCACCTTGTGTCTCTATATCCTGGGACCAACGTGGTTACAACAACACTGTATAAACACAAAGACTTTCTTACTAGATTTACATTAATGGCCAACTGCTGTCATAGGGAGGCACAATTTGCATATACCCAAGCCCACCATATCTGCTGCACTCCTGGGGAGGGCACGCAGAGTTTTCACCCTCTGAAGTTACTCAGAGGAGTTCACCTTTAGTTCCTGCTGGGGACCTGTAGTGATGCTGGGTGACCTCCCACTGAGTCAGAGGGGGAGGGACCATCCTCTGAATTCAGGTGGGCAGAGCCGGGCCGTGCTCATCCCTCCCACTAGAAGGCAGGAGATGGACAGAAAGTATAAAGGGTGGGTCCTGGAGCTCAGTTGGGCTCCAGCCACCAGAGGAGACAGACACCTTCTGCCTGCTCCAGAGCCTGGAGACCAAAGGGGAGCTCTGCTGAACTGAGGACTGGCCAGAGTGGCTGGAGTTGCCAGCAGACTGAGACACCAAGCAGTTACCACTGGCTACCTACTCCAAGGAGCTGGAGGATGCCCCACAGATCCAGGTACACCCCAAAGGGAAGGGTAGAAAGTGGCCCAGGGGTAGCCGACCTCAGTCTGGCCACATTGCTGCCTAAAATGTAGTCAGCATGTTGTGGCTGGATTCCCTGCTGACCCAGTGGTGGAACAATCCACCGCTGCTAGGGCCCTGTTGCTTGGAATGGAAGGTACTCCCTTTTTTATGCCAAGAGGCCTGCATTTGTCAGCCATCCACTGGAGCTTGGACACCTGACCTCTTTGCTGCTCTGTCCTGAGTACAGGCCAGAGTCCTAGACTATTTGCTACCCTGTCCTGACTGAGAGCCTGGGCTCAGGGACTTTTTTGCCACTCTTCCCTGACTGCAGGCTGGAGCCATAGATTGGTTGTGCCCCACCCTGCTTGAGGGTCTGGGGTCCAGAGACTCATTGGTGACTCTGCCTGGTCTGCAGGTCAGAGCCATAGACTGTTCAATGCTCTGCTAATTCTCTGGCTGTGGGTGATGCTCAGTGATGTAGTGAGGCGGAGTGGCCTCCCACTGACCCAGAGTGGGACGGACCACCGCTAACCTACTACAGGACTCCATTCATGATTGTGCTGAATTAATGCATTGCCTGGTCAAACGCCATGCCTAGCCAGCATTGTCCACATTTGGCCATAGCAGATGGAAAGTTGTGATCATCTTCTGCCACCAAACCCACCTCCCAGTAGACTTTTCAGCACCAGGGGCTCTATGATCTGATTTACCAGCAGCAAAATTTGGGCTTTTGGACCAGATTACATCTTTTTCTTTTGAATAGCCATTGTCCACTTTGGAGGAGGGATGAAGAGAAGCTATGCAGAAACAATAGCCCCTAAAGGAACTCTGAATAGTCTTTGGGGAGAGAACACTTGTGTGGGAACTCTGCCTGTCTTTGAGAAGGTACTGCATACTCCCCGCCTCACTCTATGACAGTTCCATTCATTCTTAACCTCTTAGGGTAGGCAAAGACCATGAGCTTAGTACAGTGCCAGTGCTCCCCAGCCAAAATGTGACTTGTCATCTGCACTGCAGGGCAGGGAAGGGAGAGAAATACTCCTTGTGGCATCTACCTACCTGCTCTGTACATCCTCACAGAGTCAGCCACAATCTTGCCCTTACTCTTATTTGAGATATGTAAGATTCAATGTTAGCTATGGAGACAGAGGCATGGGGGTTATCCCAATTATAGCTGACATCACTTTAAACTCCATTTTTTTTCTTACCATAGCCAATCATGAGTGGTACAAACCAACAATAGCCAATCATGGGTAAATGCAAGTAGTATTTTTGCCTGGATCTTTCCAACACCCACCCTGCCCCAGACATGCAGCTTTGTAGAGCTTTCCTTTTTGAGGGGTGATTGTATAACAAGAGAGCCTTGTTTTAGGCATTATGTAATTCTCATTAGTGTCATTGGAACGACTCCTATTGACTTTAGTGAGAGACCTACCAGAGCTGGACTCCTAAATTCTTACCTTTGAGAGACCCAAAATGCAGATCTATGGCATGACATTTCCCCATATTGTTGGACAGAAAACAGTACAGATGGCGTATGCCAGTCTTCCTCAAATCCAGTATACTTAAATGAATCTTTCATAATAATTTAATAATAAAAGTTAGAAAATAAATTGTCAACATCCTGCAAGGCACGTTTAAAACGAGGGTATTCATGTATGTCCTGTATGGTTTTACTACCAAGTGAGTCTGCCCCAAGCTGCTCCATTTGGATAACAGTGTAAAACATCACTTTTAAGCAAACACAAGTCACTGTGTGATTAAAGCTAGCAACATTTTGCCAAGTTCATAGTAGCCAAAATTCTTCCACATAGAATATACTGAAGTGGCAGCAACATTCATTTCACCCTTCACAGAGTTCATCATTACTGTACAAGTATTCCCTCAGCATGAGACAATTGCAGCCAAAAGTAAAATAATTGTTTCTCCTTGCAGAGGAGTGCTCCAAGAAAACTCTCCAAGGACTATATTAAGCAAGTCCAATTTTTCCAACCATATCTAGAAAGAGTAGTGCCATCTGCTTTTATCATATACTTTACAAACACTTAAGCAGAGACGGAGCATAACAAAACTTGCTGTCCATTCCCTGAGAAATTGTGCCTTTTCAAGAGCACTGATGACCCCAATGGTCCAATTTCACTTGATATAATTGCTCTGCACGTATTCTGTGCACAAGGAATCAACATAAAAAGAAGTAACTAGCAGAACTTGTTTATTTTTCATTTATTCCTTTTTTTCTTAAAACATTTTTTATTTAAAAAGGACAAGGCAATGTTGGGTGGTGTGTGAAAGAGAAAGAGACTGAAGTACAGTGGCTGATGCTCCATCCTTGGGGAATACAGCAACATGGTGGTGGTTGTTCTTTATTACTTGTTACATCTGAAAGAATACTTTGAAAATGTATTGACCTTAGTGGGATCCCCACAAATCCCTTCGTGGGAGCTGTGTGGCTGAAGTCCACACTGCTCTGCAAACACAAGGATTAAATTAAAGTATGGCTAATACTTGCACTACACAACTAGTGTTAAAGAAAATTGGTTAAAAGGCTCTGGGAAAATGCAGGAGAGATTGTACCTGATTTGTAGTAAATTTAAATAATAGATTCTCCAATTCAGTTTTGTGGGAACCTCTACATAAAATGCACAGCTGACGTCAATTGGGTTTAAATTCCAGCAGCCTGGTTATCCTCTCTAGTGCATTTGCCCATAAATAACCGGGCTGCTGGAATTTAAACCCAATTATGTGCAAGCTTCATCTGGTCATTTCAAAGAGAGTAAGGTACATTTGAAAACATGTCACCAAACAATATTTAATTAACACATTATTTTTTTAAGGAGAGTCATCAGCTTGGAAGCATGTCCTCTGGAATGATGACTGAAGTATGAAGGGGCATATGAATGTTTAGTATATCTGGCACATAAATACCTTCCAATACTGGCTTCAAAAGTGCCACGCGAAGGCCTGGAGACATAAGAACATAAGAATGGCTATACTGGGTCAGACCAAAGGTCCATCCAGTCCAGTATCCTGTCTACTGACAGTGGCCAATGCCAGGTGCCCCAGAGGGAGTGAACCTAACAGGTAATGAACAAGTGATCTCTCTCCTGCCACCCATCTCCACCCTCTGACAACAGAGGATTACAAATATTTGCACTGTAAAAATGATGATGTATACACTATGCATGTTGTATTCTGTGTTGTAATTGAAATCAACATATTTGAAAATGTAGAAAAAGATCCAAAAATATTTAGTAAATTTAAATTGGTATTCTATTGCTTAAGATTGCGATTAACACTGCGATTAATTACGATTAATTTTTTGAGTTAATTGCATAAGTTAACGGCCATTAATCGACAGCTCTAATAATTTTCATTAAAAATCATTACTACTTATATGAAACAAGTACCTTACATCCACACCCATTGGTTCCTGCCCACATAGCAAATTTGGAATTATATGGTACAACTTATGTTCTTTTATGAATAAATGTTTGGAGCGTAATTATACAGTCAGCCCTGTCAATGCTACTCCCTGTTACTTCACTAAGAGTTACAAGCATGCCACAGCTGAAGTAGTCTTCCTCTAGAAACTCATTTTTCTATTGCAACTCTTTTCCCCTCAAATGACAGAGGAGATGCCTGAGACCCCATGCAGGAAAGAGCACTGGATGTCTCAGAAGAGTCTAGACATTTGAGGGGATGAGGGAGCAAGAATCATTCTTCACAGAGACTCCAGACTTCAGAGACTCCAACCAAAGCTTTACTTGATATTCGGCAGCATACCCTACGTTATTTTTATAAGGAGGTCTTTTCAAGATGTCTGTATCAAAACATGTAACCTTTCACGGTATATATTTTTAATAAACAATGTAGAGTATAAAGGTCAAAATTACAGTGGTATTTTATAGGATTTGTCATTCCTTTTTGGTTTTGTTATTTTGTAAAAGTCATAGCTAGTCTAGCTATGTATAAGAAGGAAGGTACTAAAGTGGGGGAAATTACAGCACGTATTGCCAAATTGCCACTCTGTAATTAGGAAGCAAGTGTTTTTGTCCCCCCATTCTTGTAACCTCTGGCATTCAGGGCTGGTGAACAGCCAATTGAAAGAGGCATATGGAAGAAAAAGAATGTGGCATTCACACAGTGATTAAGATTAAGTGTCCAGTCAAAATGATAAGGTTAGACTGAGCCATCCCACAATAATTTATAAAATGCAGAATGCAATGCAGCTGAAGACAGAGAGCTGTGTGCTACTAATAAACATCTGACTGATTTCAGCATATTGAAAAGTGTTCCGTCAGGTAATTACTGTTAATAATTAATTCTTTTTTCATGATCAGATCAATCAGTGGTGGCACAGAAAAGCAATGCATTTGATATTTGCAATCTGCCACACACTGGCATGCTTGCAGGCCTTTCAACACAGGCTTTTGGCACCTAGTGATTCAGCTTTATTTTGTATTTATTTCAGAAAGCTGCCACAAAGGCTAATAAAAATGACAAAACATCTGTTTTTGTAAAATTGTTTACCTTCGTCTAACTTTGGAGTCACTTTTCTTATTGTGCAATCAGGCTTGATACACCCTAGGTTTATAAACCTCTTAACCCACAAGCACTGACATGCCTTTGGAGTTTATTGTTACTTTAACAGTAAGTTGCAATCTGTTTTTGTGTTTGGTTTTTTGTTTTTCTTTTTTTTTTAAGATGGACCAGCAGCAATTTCTGTAATTATGAGAAATAAACTACAGATTAATTTTAAATAAATACTTTTGCAGTGTTTAGCACACAGTACCATACCAGTTGGTTAATATGCATTTAGGTGATTTTTTTTCAAGGTACTGTAGTTTTAATGTTTGAAAGAAAAGCCTTTTTTTAGAGCTGTATGTGACTCGCTGTTTTCAGTTTGCAGAAGTTCATGTCTACTGTATTTGGATTTCAACACCTGACTCTTGATATCGGTTCTGAACGAACCCAAAACGGTCTCAAAACCACCAAGATTCATTTGGATTCGTGCTGCCAGTGAAACCACGCTCACTGAACAGTTTTGTGAATCTATTGACACAAGGGCTGAGTTTAACCAGGTGAGTTTCATTGGATTTTGATTTCATGTGACAATTTCAAACAGAGCAACTTATGATCCAATTTTAGATCCCGCTCTTACAAAGACCATTGTTCATACGGAACTTAAAGCATTTAGCCATATTGAAGTTAAGGGGACTGACTACATGTGTAAAGTGAAGCATATGCACATTTGTAGGACTAAACACCTTCCCACCCCCAATAGATGGCTATGTTAAAAAAATCACAAAGTTCTAAATATTTATAAAGATCCTTGACTTGAGAAGTGTGTGGTATCAAGGATGATTGACACTTGTTTGAAGTGTCCCTACAATGTTTGTTGAAGATTCCCTGGTTTGACCTCCCAAAACACAAGTCCTCTGCAAAAAATCCTTCTGTGGTGGGGCGGCTGCCCCACCCCTATGAAAGAGTGGACCAGGGCAGGCCAATGCAGCTGCGCAGTCTGGCAGCCAATAGGGAAGGGCCTGCTGGGAGCCAATCAGGGCTGAGCTTTAGGCGGCCAATCAGGGCCAGGCTCAGCCCTATATAAAGGCTGCCCAGGAAGGGTGCAGTCAGTCTGTCCCAGACCTTCATGGGGGGAAGGTCTGAGGGACAGCGTGGGTGCTGGGCAGGCTTGGGGAAGCAGAGGAGAGCTCCAGCCTGATACCTGCCAGACTGCTGGCCCTGAGTAGAAGGGCCTAGAGAGTGCAAAGGGGTCAGAGGGGAAGTGACCTGGGGAGAGAAGGGGGGCAGGGAGGCTGCGGTTAGAGGGTCCCTGGGTAGTGACCCAGAGTAGTGGGTGGGCCTGGGTCCACCTTGTGCAGCACCGGGCAATGGAGCAGTGTCCAAGTCAGGCTGCAACCTGCTCCCTGACGTAAGAGAGGCTAGACTTGGGGGTTGTGGCAGGCCACTGAGGCTGGTGCAAAGACTCCTGATTACCCACTGCCCCCCGGAAGGGGGTGAGTGTGGACTTGGGGGCACTGCTAGAGGGCAGTGTCCTGAAGAGGACGCCGTAAGCTGGGAGCCACGTGGGTTGAGACGCCAACCAAGGGCGAGAGACAGACAGGACGCCACCGGCAGAGGGCCCTCTGCGTGAACTGAGCTAATTCCCTGACTGAACAGCTGGAGGCGATGCGGTGGTGAGTCCCAACCACATCACACCTTCCTTATCCTCCTCACATTCACAGTACTAGCTGGCTGCCTCTGTTTCTTTCATTTTGGCTGGCTGTATATGTCCAGGAGCTAGTATGGCTGCATTCTTGGAAGCACCTAACTACAGTTATCATTGCACCAAGAGAAGCAGCCAAAATATTTGCAAATTGCTGAAACACTTACATGTAATTATCAAAATAAAGATTTGCATGGCAGGTGAGGATAATTATTTAATTGAAGTCTCGTCCCTGTTTCCATCTCAACAGTTGACAGCTTCTGAGCTAGGGAAAAGGAGCATTTGCAAATTGGCATTGGATGTCACCAAATTTTGTTCTGCTAAACTTTGGCAAAATGCTTCACAAATTTTTACACCTGCCATAAAAAAAAATAGTGAAATATTGACTGGAACTAGAGATGGACCCAGGATTAGATCAGAATCAAGACGTCCCCAAAGCATGAGCAGTTCATATTTGGGGCATTAATCCAGGCCCATCTATAACTAGAAGTTATTTCTACTCTGAAAGTAGACACACAAGTAGTTCCATATCGAGCGGATCCAAAACTGTAGAATAAATAATCATGGCCAGATTCTCCCTCCCCTGTCCACTGAAACTTTAATAGTAATAATACTTTACATTATTAGTGCATTATCTCTCTGCTGTTATCAAAGCATTTGCCAAAGGTCATTAGATTAATCTTCACAATGTTCTTGTAAAGCAGGGATGGATTATTATTCCTATTTTACAGATGGGGAAATGGAGGGACAGAGAAATTAAGTGATGTGCCCAAATTTATGAAAGGGGTCCGTGAAAGCGCATCTTGCTGTTTAAATTGTAAGATCTTCAGGGTGGGAACTGTCTTTTACTCTGTTTGCACATTACCTAGCACAATGGGGTCTCATTCTCAGTTGGCCTCCAGGAATTAACAAAGTTAACATGATCGTATATATTATATATAGTATTTCTAATGCACCTATCCTGCTTGCTATTTAAATGCTGAACAACAGTTCTGGAGGAAGCCTAAAAAGTCCAAACACATTTTCCTCCAGTTCCCTAGTTTTTCAGGATGTGTCTGTGCTTTGATTAAATTTACTGTTACTGGGGAAATTGGAATGAAGATGATGACCATGGTTTAGTACTAACTGGGATAACTACTCCATCGGCTGCACCTCAAAGCGTACTTCTAGATTTCTTTTTCCTGGTATTTCCACATTTCAGTTTTCAAGGCTCCTCTCCTCCAATCCCTTATTTAGTTTATTTTTTTTCTATTTGAAAAGGAGACAATATTCTTATTTTAGCATATTATGAGGCTGAGAAAATAAGAAGGTGGTGCACACCATCTGAGTGGCTCCTTAGTTTAAAAAAAGAGACCTTTCTTTCACCCAGTTTCTTCTTTCTGTGCTTAATCTAGATCGCATCATAGTACTATTTTTATGACTGGTAGAATAAGCGACACTGTTCCAAAATCCCAACAGAAGACAGTGAAGCAATGCTTTCAGAAAGCTGTTTAACTATGCCAGCACTCAGCATATTTTAAAAGACACTTTTAAATTATCCAGATTGTGCTCTTGCAATGGGATTGTTTGTAGAATCAGTTTTAAATTTTCTTTTTTGAAGGCAGATATTCCTAGTGGGGCAACTTCTATTGATGTGAATGCCATCTATGTCTGTGCACCATGGGGAAAATAGCGAATTTCTCTAATTTTAGGTGAGCAACCATACTGCTCAGCACCAACTTTTAATATGCAAGAGGATATTCACCCTCCAATGCATGTACATCCCTACCAACAACACTGATATGTTAACGAAGAGAAAATATACTATACAACACCTCACAATCTGGAATACTTTGAAGACCTGTATGAATGTGCAACATATTAGCTCTAGTTCTTTTTAGTGTGCTTGTAAGGAAACATGTTAAAAATAAAAAAAAAATTGATTTTCTCTTCTAAAGATTTCTTCTAACATAGCTTGGCTTACACAAAACAAACAATTGGAGATTTGTTCTGGATGAGTTGCCGAATGTTCAGGTAAGTGTATTCAGACAAATCTGATCCAGAAATTGATCTGGAAATCACATGAAACTTTGCTTCCTCACAAGATTCTTGTATCTTTCAAGCTCATGTTATGAAAATATGGCATCATTTCTTCCTTGTACAGCACCAAGTTCACCAATTGCACTTTGACTTAAGTAAGGTTACACTGATTTACATCATCTGAGGATTTAGCCCTATAATTTATTGTGAAGCTTATTTTAACAGATCACTCAAGAGACTGTCAAAAATTGGTTGCTTGATGAAGGAAATCTTCCACTAAAGATGGATGAGAATTGCATTTGCCATGGCCATTAACCTACACTCATTGAAGTCAATGGCAAAGTTCCCATTAACTGTAATAATGCGGGGTCAGGGCCTAAGTATGAGGATATAAACATACCAATGCAAACAATAATATAAATACTACATAAGTGCAGTATGGCCCAATTAAATGATGGGATCTTTAACCTCTGAATTTTGTGACCTTTTTGCGCAGTTAGGACCTCTTGTTAGTTTCATCGCACTTTGAATCAGGCTCTATAATGCTGGGCCCTTAGTTTTTGCTAATGTAGATATATTGCATAATGAGAGAGTGTGTGTGTGACAGAGAGAGAGGGAGATGCTGAGTTTATTTTTCTCAGTACAGTGCAGAAAAATGAGAGATACAACATGCCAGCATAGAAAATAATGCTGCTTAATGCCATTGGTGATGTGTGCCTGTTAACTGACTAAAAAGTGCAATAGTTTACTTTGATACAGTCTTGTTTCTCCTTGGCTTAAATGTGGAACAGCTCCATAAACTAAATTATGATAAAATAAGTGTAGCAGAGCTTTGGGCTTTCTTCAATAAATAATTCATAATGCAGGTATCCATAATTTCCTTTGGATTGAGATTGCTTTTGGTGAGCCTTGACAAAACAGGAGATAGTGGAGTTTTCTGCAGTTACATAAGGAGAGAGGTGGGTGAAAATTAGGTAAGAATGCGGATGCAAATAACTAAACCAAACAAAAAGAAAAGGAGTACTTGTGGCACCTTAGAGACTAACCAATTTATTTGAGCATAAGCTTTCGTGAGCTACAGCTCACTTTTTGCGAATACAGACTAACACGGCTGCTACTCTTAAACCAAACAAGTGGCTAGAACAGTATTCCTTTCCAAACCTGGTGCACGCACACATTGGTATACAGGATGTGTGCACTTTTTCTGATCATTGTCACAGCCATGGTCAAACTCCCCCTGCTGAGCACTCACCAGGCTATTGTGTTTGGATCTGCACTCTGGATCTTGTGTGCTTCTAAACCCACTGAGTTTGAGCAGTGGCCAGGGCCTGGCTCTGGCTCCTGAGTCTCAGAATCACTCCCAAGGTGGAAGCTCCTTGTGTAGTCCCCTTTTGTGGAAGTGGGACCTCGGTGGTCCAGCTGCCTTAGGCCCCAAGACAAGTGCTGAGCCCCCTCAAGCCTCCCCTGTAGCTTAAACTAGAGGTCCGCTTGGGCCTAATTTTTAGGCCAACATTAGAAACAATCCCACCCAATCCAATGAAGACCAAATTGTTTTCTGACCTAACCCCGAACCTTCCCCCTGAACATAAGACAGTGCTACCACTGCTGCCTCCCTGTGGGACTGGCTTTCCTCCTTCTGCTCTTGGAGTCAATGTGATGGCAGCTGCACGCCCTTCTCCTGCTGTCTGTCACCTCTTGTTGCACTGTATGTGTTCTGTGGAGTGAGAGACACTATGACTTAAACACACACACCTTATTCCTAGAGAGAACAGATCCATGCAAAACCAAAGCCATCTGCACACAAAAATCCTTCCCTCCAGTGTCCTCGCCACTCTGAGAGCCATTTGGGTTTTGATCAGTCTTTTCAGGGTCCCAGACCTTCTTCCTGTCCTCCCACTCAATCTTCAGGTTCTATCTCTCTCTGCCCCTGCAACAAGATCTCTTCCACTTGTTCTGATCTAGCAGTCAAAAGGTTCCCCCTCCCTCAGAAAGCATAGATTCATATAAAATGTAGGGTTATAAGGCCCTTGAGAGGTCATCTAGTCCAACCCCCTGCACTGAGGAAGGGCCAAGTATACCTAGATCATCTCTGCCAGGTGTTTATCTAACCTGTTCTTAAAAACCTCCAGTGACAGGGATTCTACAACCACCCTTGGAAGTCTCGTCTGGTGCTTAACTAGCCATAGAGTTAGAAAGTTCTTCCTAATATCTAACCTAAATCTTCCTTGCTGTAGATTGCTTCTTATCCTACCTGCAGTGGATATGGAGAGCAATTGATCACCTTCCTTATTATAACAGCCCTTATCGTATTTGAAGACTGTTATCAGGTCCTCCCTTCAGTCTTATCTCAAGACTAAGCACACCCCATTTTTTTAACCTTTGCTCATAATTCAGGTTTTCTAAACCTTTTATCATTTTTGTTAATGTCCCCTGGACTCCCTCCAATTTGTCTGCATCTTTCCTGAAGTGTGGAAACAGGATTCCAACTGAGGCCTTACTAGTGCCAAATAGAGCAGGACAATTCCTCCTGTGTCTTACATATGACGCTTCTGTTAATACACTCCAGAATATTAGAATTTTTGTAACTTCATCATGTTGACTTATATTCAATATGTGATCCATTATTCTTTTCAGCAGCATTACCATGTAGCCAGTTAGTCCCCATTTTGAAGTTGTGCATTTGATTTTCTTCTTATGTATATTACATTGCACTTATCTTTATTGGATTTGAAAGTGGAATGCAGCTTGGGTGACAGTGATCCTGAAATGATAAAGTTCATGATTCTAAGGAATGGTAGGAGGGAGAACAGCGAAATAAAGTCAATGGATTTCAAGAAGGCAGACTTTAGCAAACTCAGGGTGTTGGTAGGTAAGATCACATGGGAAGCAAGTCTAAGGGGAAAACCAATAAAAGACAGTTGGCAGTTTTTCAAAGAGACATTATTAAGGGCTAAAGAGCAAAGTAGGAAAGACGGGAAGTCTGGCAAGAGACCACCCTGGCTTAACCAGGAGATCTTCAATGATCTAAAAATCAAAAAAGAGTCCTACAAAAAGTGGAAACTAGGTCAAATTACAAAGAATGAATATAAACAAATAACACAAGTATGTAGGGACAGAATTAGGCCAAAGCACAACATGAGATCAAACTAACCAGAAGCACAAAGGGTAACAAGAAAACATTCTACAAATACACGAGATGCAAGAGGAAGACCAAGGACAGGGAAGGTCTGTTACACAATGAGGGGGTGGGGCGGGGGGGGGGGAGGAGAAATAATAACATAAAATGTGGAAATGGCAGAGGTGCTTAATGACTTCTTTGTTTCGGTGGTGATTGGATGTCTAACATAGAGAATGCCAGTGAAAAATAGGTAGGAACAGAAGAGGCTAAAACAGGAAAGAACAAGTTAAAAATTACTTGGACAAATTAGATGTCTTCAGTTCGCCAGGGCCTGATGAAATGTGTGATGTTGCATTCCATATGATTTTATGAAAATATGCTAATGTGTGAAAGTAATGTAACTGGAATATGCTTGATGCAAAAGGTCTCTTGTAAGGTATCATTACAAAGGTTATAATCTACTGAGTGTGGTCATCCTATTTGTATAAATGTATCATTCTTCTATCTGACACTAGAAATATGAAATATAACCCTGAGGTCCTATTGTAATTATGCAAAGTGTGGGCCACTAATGGTTGTTTGGAATCTTGATGGCTCCCGTCAGTTAGGACAATGGGTTGTAAATGGCTCTGTTTACTTGCAAGCCTTCTTGTGAGTCAGGCCAGGAAGAATGAAGGTTTGGGGTCTCACAGGACATGTGACCATGTCACCTGGTACTGGAATCCATCTTAAACCTGGGGCTTTTCCATTTAGAAGGAGGGGTGGGGACCCAGAGATACAATAAATTCCCACCTTGGGTCAGAACTATATAAGGGGGTGGAAAAGAACACAGGAGGCTGCAGTCATGAGAAATCCCCTAGCTACCACCTGAGCTGGAACAACGATTGTACCTAGGGAAAAGATTGGGCCCAGACTAGAAAGGAGTCTAGTCTGTGAAAGAAGTTTATTGGAACATCTCTGAAGGTGAGATTTAACTGTATTCAGTTTATTAAATGTATTAGGTTTAGACTTGCGTGTTTTGTTTTATTTTGCTTGGTAACTTACTTTGTTCTGTCTGTTATTACTTGGAATCACTTAAATCCTACTTTTAACACTTAATACAATCACTTTTGCTTATTAATTAACCCAGAGTAAGTAATTAATACCTGGGGGAGCACACAGCTGTGCATATCTCTCTATCAGTGTTATAGAGGGTGGACAATTTATGAGTTTACCCCGTATAAGCTTTATATAGAGTAAAACAGATTTATTTGGGGTTTGGATCCCATTGGAAGCTGGGTGTCTGGGTGCTAGCGATCAGGAGCACTTGCTAAGTCGTTTTTAGTTAAGCCTGCATCTTTGGGGTGTGTGGTTCAGACCTTGGGTCTGTGTTGGAGCAGTGTGTGTGTCTGGCTCAACAAGGCAGGGTTCTTGGGACTCAGAGGTAGTCTTAGCACATCAGGTGACAGTCGCAAGGGGGTTTCTATGATCAAACCTGTCACAAAATGCATCTAGAATACTCAAGGAGTTGACTGAGGAGACACCTGAGCCATTAGTGATTATCTTTGAGAAGTCAAGGAACACAGGTTCAATTCCAGAAGGCTGGAAAAGGGGCAAATATAGTGCCCATCTATCAAAACGGAAATAAGCCAAGGAATAACCCAGGAAATTACAGATCAGTCATCTTAACTTCTCTACCCAGAAAGATAGTGGAGCAAATAATTAAGCAATCAATTTGCAAACATCTAGAAGATAAGAAGGTGATAAGTAATAGTCATCATGGATTTGTCAAGAACAAATCATGTCAAACCGAACTGGTAGCTTTTTTAGACAAGGTAACTAGCTTTGTGGATGGGGGGAAGCTGTAGACATGGTATATCTTGACTTTAGTAAACATTTTGACACTGTCTTGCATGACCTTCTCATAAACAATCTAGGTGGAGCTACTATAAGATGGGTGCAAAACTGTTTGGAAAACCCTTCTCAGACAGTAGTTATCAGTGGTTCACAGTCCTGCTGGAAGGGCGTAACGAGTGGAGGCCTGCAGGAATCCGTTCTGGTTCTGTTCAATATCTTCATCAGTTATTTAGATAATGGCATAGAGTACACTTACAAAGTTTGTGGATGATACCAAGCTGTGAGAGAGTTGCTAGTGCTTTGGAGGATAAGACTAAAATTTGAAATGGTCTGAAATAAATAGGATGAAATTCAATAAGAACAAATAGAAAGTACTCCACTTAGGAAGGAACAATCAGTTGCACACATACAAAATGGGAAATGACTTCCTAGGAAGGAGTACTGCAGAAAGGGATCTGGGAGTCATAGTGGATCACAAGCTAAATATGAGGCAACAGTGTAATGCTGTTGCGGGGAGGAAAACAAAGTGCATATCCTTCTGGGATGTATTAGCAGGAGTGTTGTAAGCAAGACACAAGAAGTAATTCCACTCTGATTAGCCCTCAACTTGAGTGTTGTGTCCAGTTTTGGGCACCACATTTCAGGAAGGATGTGGACAAATTGGAGAGAGTCCAGAGAAAAGCAACAAAAATGATTAAAGGTCTAGAAAACATGACCTATGAGGGAAGATTGAAAAAAAATTGGGTTTGTTTAGTCTGGAAAAGAGAAGACTGAGACGGGACATAACAGTTTTCAAGTATGTAAAAGGTTGTTACAAGGAGGAAGAAAAATTGTTTTTCTTAACCTCTGAGAATAGGACAAGAAGCAATGGGCTTAAATTGCAGCAAGGGAGGTTTAGGTTGGACATTAGGAAATACTTCCTAATTGTCAGGGTGGTTAAGCACTGGAATAAATTGCCTAGAAAGGTTGTGGAATCTCCATCATTGGAGATTTTTAAGAACAGGTTGGACAAACACCTGTCAGGAATGGTCTGGATAATTAGTCCTGCCGTGACTGCACGGGACTGGACTAGATCTGTCAAGGTCCCTTCCAGTTCTGTGATTCTATGATGTCATCTTATTTATTTCAGACCATTCTCCAATTTGTCAAGGTCATTTTGAATTCTAATCCTGCCCTCCAAAGTGCTGGCAACCCCTCCCATCTGGGTATTTATCTATACATTTTATAAGCACACTTTTCACTTCATTATCCAAGTCATTAACGAAAATATTGAATAGTGCTGGACTCAGGACAGATCCCAGCAGGACCCTACTAGTTACATCCTCCCAGTCTGAGAGCAAATCATTGAGAACTACTCTTTGACTCTGGTCTTTCAACCAGTTTTGCGCCCATTTTATAGTAATTTCATCTAGACCACTTTCCCCAACTTGCTTATGAGAAAGTCATAGTCCCCTATGTCAAAAACCTTTCTAAAATCAAGATGTATTACATCTTAAGCTTCCCCCATCTACTTGGCCAGTAAGCCTGTCAAAGACACAAAATAGTGTGGTTTGGCATTTGATCTTGACATTATTACTTATTACCCTATTATCCTCTAGGTGCTGGCTATTTGATTGCTTAATAATTTGTTCCAGTATCTTTCTATTTATCGAAGTTAGACTGTCTGATCTATAAATCCTTGGGTCCTGTTTGGTCCCTTTTTTAAAGATAGGTACTAAGATAGGGAACAAAGAGTACCTGGGTAATTATAGACCAATCAGCCTAACTTTGATACCTGGAAACATGTCTCTTTAACAAGCGCTTCTATCACTTCTTCCTTTGTTCTGTCTTTCTGCTGGGGAATTTCTATTGCACCACTCCCTTCCTCCCCTTCAGACAAGATGGGATGACCAGTTTCTTTTAGCTTGGTAAATCTTCAGCATATTCATTGTTCTACCAGGGCAAAGTCATTCCATGTTAACTTTTTTGATTCTACCAAAGCTGCTTCAAGAGAGGGAGTTTGTGACGTGGTTCCTGTCAGCAAATGGCTGATTCAATACACACTGAGGGTTTTACACAGAGTTCATAGACTACATAAGAATTCATAAGTTATACATTGGCAGATTCCTCAAGCCATTACACACATAAATAGTCAGCATTATAGAACACTTTTTACATATTCAGGATTTCAAGAAAGAGAATTGCTACAATGTAGCCCAATGTGGTAGCAAATTTCCCTGCTCAAGCTTCCTTTGCAGCTGTTTCTTTAGCTACTGTGGAAGCTGATCTCTTTATTTCCTCTGCTTTCTTCCAGCTTTAAGCAGCTTAAAAGCTCAAACATCATCTATAGACTAGATGTGAATGCTCAGCTCCACTGTGCATGATGCTGAAAGGCCTGTTCATGGTCAAGTTATATCGCCACCTTTCATCTGGAGGGAGCCAGGATTGTAAATGTAGATATTACTGAATGAACACTTTAAGAAAGCAGATTGCACTTTGCCTCGGTACAATGGGAAGTGAAGTCCTGTGTTAGCATGATCTAGGAGCCTAAGCATGGTATCAAAAAAATCAGAGGACCAAATACCCTTGTGTAAATGTCACTTCTCACAGAAGATAAAGACAAGGATCTCACTTCTCAGAACTATTGAGAGATACTGTCCCACCATACAAAATATGGCCCATACAGCCGTGTGCCAAATCTGCACAACTTTATAATATCCCCACTCTTATAACTAATTTATTTACGTGGGCTTGGTTGCATGTAAACAAGACAAGACTGTAAGAAGAGAATGAAAGTATGGCCCCAATCGTTCCCTCTGTTTCACCAGCAGACAGAATGCAAATCTCCCCCAGGGAGTGCTGTCTCTGCATGCTTGCCTTCACCTTCTCCCCAATTCCTCCAAAAGACCTTTCACCTGGGGTTGAGGATAGGAAGAGCTACTTATTTTGCTCCTTCAAGAGGCAGTAGATAGGCACGAATCTGAGTGGTTACGTTAATGCTGCTCAACATTAGCTTAGACTCCACACTGGCAACCTGTGAGGGAGGGAGCTTTTGTGCAGCTGTATGTGGTGAATGGCTTCTGTAGAAGGGAGTAGGGGACAGAGGGGAACTGTTGCAGGGAGGGGACTGGGAAATGCTGTCTTTCATCCACATTGCTGAGAACCACATGGTTGGGAGAACACCGCCTTTTCTCCCTGACTGCTATTCATGTGAGAGGAAGATTTGTAGGAAACACTGTAAGGTGAACTTTGTGGAGTTTCCTGGCCCCCTATGGCTCATCAGATTTTACTGTTCCCTGAAAACACCCATAGGAGACATATGTGTATGAGATTTGTAGGTGGTACAGTAAAGAAAGAGCTAGAAAGGTTCATGGAAGTGAGGTGGATTAGGTGAGGGATGGTGTTAATGAAGAGAGCTGATCACTATTTGGAAAGAGTGAAGTGGAAGAAGGGAGAGGGTAAACAAGTATATTTAGATGTGAACAAATCATTTTTCATCAACTCTAATTAGAATGAATGAAATAAACTGGGCTCCATACTAAAGAGTGTGTCATCAGTGTCTCCATTAGCACCACTGAAGGCTGTCTAAAATAGTTATGACAAACACAGGATTTAGTGGAAAGAAAACACTGAACACTTTAGTTAAAATACTCACAAAAGGAAACCATGTGGTTTAGCACTTAACTTACACAGCAGTACATTAATGGTGGTTAACTGTGGTTTCTTCCATTTAGCACTTATTAGTTCTCTTTTTGGTTTTTTCCCCACCTCTCACTTGTATTATTGATTGAACAATGTAAGACTATTAACCTCAGTGATGGGTAAACCTCCAGAGTTTTGGGGCTTGATTCTCTCCTGCTCCTGAGCCTTATCTGGCACGGAAGAGAGGGGGAGGGAAGACAGCAAGGTGGTGGCTCTGTTTTTTTGATTTTCAGGGCCACCCTGACCCAATGAGAGTTAAAACTGCTTTCTAAGATCCTTAATAGACCCTATGCCAGTGAAGGATTACCGTGCATCTTGGACATGCTCACTCCCTTTCCTGACACTGAGTGGGTAGGGACAGTAATTTGTAGGGAGTGCCTCTCTTTTGGGGGAATTTCTTGCTGGCCAATTGTGGCCAGTGTTCAGACCAAAGGCTGCTCAAGACAATGCTGCCCTAGGCAGAATGTCAGTGTGCTGGTCTCCACATAGTGTGCACCCAGTTCTCATGCACAGTTCCTTACCATAGCTTCCAGGTTTGTAAAATTTTTGGTGGGGCTCAGGAGTCAGGTGGTGAAGCTCCCCAGTGGGGATATGAGGACCAGACCCCCTAAAGTCTGGTCCACAAGAACTGGATTGAACTATGGTCTTAAACTTGGAGGGGGGTAGTAAGTGATTGGGTGTAAAGGTGTATGGGATTTAACTGACTCCTTTAAAACAGCACCCACATTTCAAAGAAGACACCCCATGCATACATGAGTGAATGCCTGTGGCTTCCAGACTGCCCCACTCTAGGTCATTTCCCCTTTCGGGTTACAGAGCAGCAAATATAGCAGAATGCGCCTACGTGAACAGGCTTCTCTGGAAGGACCTCCATTACCTCGAGGAGCCAGCAGCCCTGCTCAACCCTGCATTAGGGATTTGTCCCCAAGAGAACCATGTGCTGGAACTCATGAGTGAACCCCTCTGGGTGTCAGTCCAAAAGGCACTCTTGGGTCTGAGGGAGCTGCACCAGGCTGGGGAAAGGAAGGAGCCAAACAAAACAAGGGTGGGACAAATGGGGGGACAACAATGAGGGAGGATTAATTTAATCAGGGACTCCTAGTTCTTGTGTTTTGTGAAGGGGTAAATAATATTTCCCTATTCACTTTCTCCATACCATACCTGATTTTATAGGCCTCTATCATATTCCCGTACCTCCCTCCTTTAGTCGTCTCTTTTCTAAGTTGAATATTTCCAGTCTCTTACATTTCTTGTGGTATGGAACCTGTTCCGTACTCCTAATCATTTTTGTTGTCCTTCTCTGCACCTTTTTCAATTCCAATGTATATTTTTTGAGATGGGGCAACTAGAACTGCATCAGTATTCAAGCTCTGGGTGTTCCATGAATTTATATAGTGGCATTCTGCTATTTTCTGTTCGTTTTTTGGGGTTTTTTGTTTTCTTTTCTATTCCTGTCCTAATAGTTCCTAACATTCAGATTGCATTTTTGACTGCCACTGCATACTAAGTGGATGTCTTCAGAGAACTATCCAGGATGACCAAGATCTTTTTCTGAGTGGTAAGAGTTCATTTAAATCCCCATCATTTTGTTTGTATAGTTGGGATCATTTTTTTTCCAGTGTGCATTACTTTGTACTTTATGAGCATTGAATTTTGTTTGCCATTTTGTCACCTAGACACCCAGTTTAGTGAGATCCCTTTAACTCTTTCAGTCAGGTTTGGACTTAACTCTCGAGTAATTTTTGTGTCTGCAAATTTTATGACCTCCTTGTTCACCCCCTTTTCTAGATCATTTATGACTTCATTGAACAGCACAGGTATCAGTACAAATCCTTGGGGAACCCCACTATTTCCCTCCCTCCATTGTGAAAACTGAACATCTATTCCGACACTTTCCTTTTTATCCAGTTACTGAGAGAACCTTCCCTCTTATCCCATGACTGCTTAATTTGTTTAAGAGCCTTTGATGAGGAACCTTGTCAAAGGCTTTCTGAAAGTCCAAGTACACTAGATCTACTGGATCATTCTTGTCCATATGCTTGTTGACTCTAGATTAGTGAGGCATTATTTCCCTTTACAAAAGCCATGTTGACTTTTCCCCAGTTATGCACAATGTAAGTAGTGCAACCAATACTAAATATTTCTTTCCCTAGTTTTACTTGCAGTTTTCGCCATATGTTGTTTTTCCCAGGATGTTTAGTACCACCAAAATTTGTATCGGCATTGTCTGTCTGCACAAACCCCAACAAGCTTTTCACTAAGAGAATGTTTCTCAATCAATTGTTATAGAAATTTGCACTGCACATCAGAAGTTTTTCATGGTAGAAAACTCAATAATTTTTGTGTTTACTCCACTAATTGGAAGAAAATAGCACATGAGAACAGGGAATAACTTTTTGTCCTTTTTGTTTGATGCATTTATGCAAAGTTTGATAAACAAGCATTTCTCTAAATTACACTGCAGTTCAACTGTCAATAATGGAGCTAATACATTGCAAATTATTGCCTTAGATTTTGTGCACACAGACAAACTTTGGTAAAGTTTTTTTAATCAATTGTGAGGTACAATTGCTAGATTTGAAATAGTGTCTGGCACACAGAATGGAAAGCAAACAGTCCCTCCCTTGCATGTATTTGATCAGCTTCTGTGTTTTGCTTAACAAAAAATTCTGAAACACTTGGAGCTGCACATTTAGTTCAGCACCTTTGTGGTTTTTTTGTTTGAAGATGCTGAGTAATGTCCATAAGCAATTGAAAAATGTGGTCCATACATTTGACATATAACCTGACTGTCAGCTGCTGAAGAGTCTTTTTTCAAAAGCTTGAATTGTTTTTGTACGTCCTTATTAAACGAACACGCACGCTTTGGTGACATTTCTGGAGTAAAGATCGAAGTAACTTCACATGGTTGCAGCCTTACAATGCTTCGCGCCTAACACTGACTCAGGTTGCCCAGAGCAACTACTGCCTATCGTAAATTTGACCACAAAAGGTCGTTTGTGAGCACAATAAGATTTTGTTGTCTACATGCATTGCAAAACTTCTATCTATCCCATGTTTATCCTTCGTTTTGTCTCAGGAACAGCAGCCATTTGGTGAAATCCAGGGCTGGATTAACCTTTTGTGGACCTGGCACCAAGCATATTTGTGAGCTCACCGGGGGAACGATTGTAAAAGACAGAGATCGACACAGAAGTTGTCTTTGACACAGCACACAACTGCACAGGTTTTATTTACAAGTTTCAGTTGCAGATGGAGGTGGCTGCCAGCAATAGTAGCCATAGGGCAAAAAGAATACACACACGTATACATAATGTTAATCTTGTTTTAAACGAGATTACTGATTTTGGAATCCCCTTCCCCAAACAGATGACCCTGAGCTGGCAGACACCAATTTAAAACTTGTTTAAACTTACTCATTACTCCACATGCAAAGATTAGAAAGTATGATATAAGGTGCCTGATCCTCAGCAGTGCTGTGCATTTGCAAATTGATTTCAATGGGAGCTATAGATACTCAGCACCTCTCAGGACCGTGTTCTAAGTATTAAAAAAATACAAGAATTTTGGAATCACGTGTTGTAAAACAATACTGGCATCATTTTCTGTTCCAAGAACAGACCTTTCCTAATTCCCTTTCTACTAGCAGCAGCAAACACTGATCAGTTTCTAGTACTCAAATAACATAGTACAAATAGTCTGGAAGGGAAGGAAAAAGGGGAGCAGGCTTTTAGTTTAATGATTTCTGCAAACTGTCCAGCATCTTTCTGATCTACTCATGGGCAGAAGCTGGAAAACTGAGGAAACTTTTTAAGGGGAGGATCAGTCATTAATGAAGACGAAAATACGATGTAACCACAACTAGTCTGCAATCCACCAATTTTGTAAGTGTTCAGTTTGTAAACTAGTTCTTTCATGTCCGTTTATTAGCTGAAATCCAAACACTACCCAGTAGTCTAAACAATATTCCTTTCACCAGCTTCCATTTCAAACACTACATTTCTAAACTGTACACTGGAACAGAACTAGATTTCCTAGATTTTAATACCATACTGTATACTGTAGTTTAGTTAGCACCTTACACACTGAAACCATATATACTGCTGTTTCAAAGTATCTGTAGTATTGTTAGTGAAATCAGACCACATCTGTCACATTTTCAACTACAAGCTTTACTAAGCATTGGTTTATGTCAAGCTGATACACTAGCTTCTATCAAGCCTCTAAAAAGCGTTGCTTTCTCTATTAGGCAATGTATAGACAGGTTTTTACCACAGCAACATCTTTAACCTGAAAAACCAGACAGACCACCATGCATGAAGTATGTGCATATCAAAAAACCCAGATTTTACAGATTTAAACCTATGAATAATGGGTAATGTCCTTTAATTCTTGACTTTTTTTTTTAAAAGAGTACTCCATTTAAATTTCAGGATCTCAGTAGGAACAACCTGTTGCTGCTGATTTGCCAAAAGTGCTGAAGTAATTAATGACACTAAATAAGCAGAGTGACTGCCAATACAACCTCTAACACAGACTTGTAAAATTCTGCTCATCCTGGTTAAGTAATTTTGACAGACCAGTAAAATATTGGGTGTATTCATATTTTGCCTGAGCTAATAAGTTTTCATAGCCATTTTGCCAGGCTTCTCTAAAGAAAATTTGTCAAATATAAACCTGCAACCTCTAAAGATGCAAACTGAGATCTAACATATTGATTGTGTTTCTTTGAAACCAACCAGCAATGTATCCTATGTCTGACCTGAAAACAAACAGCTGGTAGACTGATTAAGTAAAACAGGAACGAAACATATTCAAGTTTATATGAACAGCATTCTCCTGATTGCAAATAAAAGTGAAGTTTTCAAGAACATCGTTAGTTTATTCTCTTTAGACCCTCCAAAAATGAGTACATCAGTACAGCGGACTGTACATGCTAAAATCATGAATCATGGTTGCCTGACACCTGAGATTGGCTTAAAAATCATGACATATTTTAAAAAATAATATATGTTGGATTCTTTTTATTTACTTTATCTTTAAGGCTTGAGGGCAGGAGTTCTCAACCTTTTTCTTTCTGAGCCTCCCCTCTCCAGCAACATGCTATAAAAACTCCAGGGCCCAGCGGGGGAAGAGGGGCCATGGGGCTCCGGGCCAGGGGTGGGGAGAGCATAGGCATAGCATGACTTCTATTTTGTGGGGGGCAGGGGCCAGTGGGGCTCAAGCCAGCTCCACATGGCAGGGTCCGGGAGGGAATGCCATCTCCACCCCCTGATTCACCTCAGCAGGCCACCCAGACTGTCTTGGTTGTTGGGGGGACGGCATAAACAGAAATTATAACTCAAAGGTGTGGGGAGGGGGGTTCAGCTGAAAAGGTTTGAAAACACCATAGGGTGCAGGAAGAGGGGTAGTTAGGGGCAGGAGCTCAGGGTACAGAGAGGGGGTAGCTCAGGATGCAGGGAGACGGGCTGTATGCGGGAAGGGGGGTAGCTGAGGGTGCAGGGAGGGAGTAGCTAGAGGCTGTGTGCCAGGAGGGCTCCCCTGCGGTCCCTGTACCCAGAGGGCTGTGCCAGCAATGGAACCAGGTCTCCCACCCCAGCTGCTCTTACCGGCTGCATGAGCAAAGGGGGCTGGTAGCTGAGGAGCAGCTTCAACCCCCTGCACCTGCAGCAGCATAAGAGAGGAGGGAGCACCATGGCTTCCTGCTCCATGGCACCAGTAGCATTGCCAGGCATCTGGTTTTCAACCAGAACGCCTGGTTGAAAAGGGACCCTGGCGGCTCCGATCAGCACCGCTGACCAGGCTGTTAAAAGTCTGGTTGGCAGCACAGCGGGGCTAAGGCAAGCTCCCTGCCTGCTCTGGCTTTGCACAGCTCCCAGATAGGGTTGCCAACTTTCTAATCGCACAAAACCGAACATCCTAGCCCTGTTCCTTCCCCCAAGTACCTGCCCCTTCCCTAAGGCCCTGCCAATGCTCACCTCATTCCCACTCCCTCACTCACTTTCATTGGGCTGGGGCAGGGGGGTGGGGTGCGGGAAGGCAGGAGAGCTCTAACTGGGGGTGCGGGCACTGGCGTGAGGCCAGAAATGAGGGGTTCAGGGTGTGGGAGGGAGCTCCAGGCTGGGGCAGGGAGTTGAGGTGTGGGGAAGAAGTGAGGGCTCTGGCTGGGGGTGCGGGCTCTGGGCTGGAACTGGGGATGAGGGTTTTGGGGTACAGGAGGGGGCTTGGTTTTTTTGGGGGGGCTAAGTGCTTGGGCAGGGTGTTGGGGCTCAGGGTTGGGGCAAGGGCTTACCTTGGGAGGGTCCTGGTCAGCGGGGCTGTCCTGGCAGCACTGTTCTCAGTGGAGATGCTGTTGGAGTGCCTGCTGGAAAGAGTGGGGTTGCACCCCGGAAGGAAAAACTGGGGTGGCTGTCTTGGCAGGAGAACAGAGGAGGACTGACAGTCTGTGTGGGGTGGAAGATACTGGAATGAGGTATGTTATGTTAATGCCCCCAAAAAGACGTGTATTTTAAGGACTAGTTGCACTGGGGTGATAGGGATGATAGTTTGGCACTTTTGGCACAAGATTCCATGAAGTTACTAGGGATCCAAGAGGGAATCTGAAGTGCAGAGCTACAGTCAGGGCTTCCCCAAGGGCAGCATATGATAAATAGGGGAGCACTTTTGAATCCACTGGTAGAAGGCAGCAATTAACATACACACCACCATGTTCATTAGCTTGTCCTCAGGATTCACAAATTTTGCTTCTGACTCTTGTGTAACAAATCTGTGACCATTTGGAATATCTTTGTTGACCTGATGTGGTATCTCATGGCCAATAGGAACATTGTATAGACAACAGGGATAGATTTCATATCCTCCCACTTTGAAAGCTCTGGTCTCTGCCACTTGATCTCAAGGAGCATCTTCATTAGTTAGCAGGATAGGCCCTATTCAGTTGTCCGGTCCTGATTGCTTCAGCTGATGGAAGTGTCAAGAGACACGTGCATGTACTCTGTGATCAGATAACCTGTTTTAGTTGTCAGGCAAGTCTTGTGTTATAAAGATTTAAACTTTAGCAGGATGTTAACAATTGCCACACAACCTGCAGGGCTCTGCGTAGTACCATGCCGCCTATTGTCTCCCTCAGATTCTCTCTTTCTCTCTCGCGTAGAGACAGGAACCAGTTGAAGAGAATGAGACAAGAAGAGAACAAGGCTAGATTATAGCAACATCAGTACTGTCTTTGCTGTGCATTACAAACTCTTTCTTGTTGCTGGTTATCCTAAAATCTGCCTCTGTCACTACTGAAATACTTGAAGCTCCATTCTCCTGAATTTTGAAACTCCCTGCCAACTTTCATAGATAAAAGACCTGAGAAAGCATTCAGTTTGCACATGGAAAGGATACCAGGATTTAGGCAGAAACATATTCCCTTCACATAGCTTTGTGTCTGTAGCTGTAACATGCTGATTTAGCTCTGCTGTAGTCATCACTACAATAAAATAAATGTTGTAACCTGATTTTGTAGGACTCACTGTTCATGGAATGTGGTCTGTGCTCTGTTCACTTCAGATACCTAAAATGCATGCTGATGTAGATTGAATTCTATTACCCTTGTTTTGATAGTCATCCCTTTTTGACCCGAGTGGGTAGTCAAAGTTTGGGGACCCTGGGGATATCTCAGTTAGGATTAGAAATTGATGATGGAGTCTGGAATTTTCTTTGATGCAATCTTGTTTATTTACAAGAACTATACAAAGTCCTGGCTCTCTCAATGCAAGAGGAACCCAGGCAAAAGGTGCAGTTTCTTAGCAGACCCAAGCTTCTTTTCAGCCAGCATCCGCAACCCAGAAACTCTCTAAATTTCTTTCAGGTCCCTGAGAGCTTACAGGATTTTGCTTGGATTTCTTCAGGCTGCCTCTAACTCCCTCTGGTTCAGTCTTCTGCCTTCCGTCTCTCACATAACCCCTTTCCCCATCACAATAACCAGTGGAACCTCCACCCAGCTGGTGCTAGTTTCTGGGCACGCTCTATTAGGCCTTATTTTAGGTGTGGCCCCATAGCTGTCCCTTACAACTATCTTAAGTGAAGGGTATGTTCACACATCACTTTTAATGAGGTTTTACTCAGCTCATAACAATATACTTCCTACATATTATGTGTTTCCTCAGAATAATATACTGTAGCTCTTCTGACAATGGCAGCTAGTTATCCTTCATGAGTATTTTTAGCAAGTGCTTTCCTCAAGTATACATTTTATCCTGCCTTCTTATAGCTTTTAGCTCTGGCAAAATCCTGTTCTATTGCGGGAGGGAGGGGGAGAAGCGTGTCTTGATGATGTACACATGGGGAGCTTTCGGTAGTGGATTACAATTGGAGATATAAACATGTCACTTATTATTTATTTGTTTGTTTGTTTGTTTATTTGTGGTCTGGGGCTAGATTTAAAAAATAGGAGGGTGGTTTCCTCATTGAATTTGGGCTGAATGCCTCCTGGGTTTGCAAAACCAATACATCAAATGTTTTTGTCAGCCAGTCTTTTTTCAACAAGCCTGCAAGTCTGGCAAGTCAAGTGATCTTGATGAGTTGGCAGGTTTTCCTGAAGCAAAGGCGGGTAGCTGTGGGCTCAGATAGCTGTAATATCAATGTGTTCAAGCAGTACAATTGTATTAGAGTTCAAAATAAGATTATAGTGGCATCCACCACGGCTGTTCTAGCTATGGGTTGCCCGGCATCAGGAACATAAATTACAGGCATAGAAGAAAAGTTGGGGGAGCTTGTCAAAGTCACAAATGAAAGTTGGGTGCAAAACTACCATTGACTTTCAATAAGAGTTAGGCACCTAACCGCCATTTTTTGCACATGCAAATCTTCCCCTATGTAGTAGTCAGCCGATATACTCAGATCAGAATGACTTAAATCACAGAAAAGTCACACACTTGTAACTTTGCTTACAGCCTATTACCTTGCAACCAACTTTTTTCATTTTATAAAAGGGATCTCCAGCAGCTAATATCTCATATCTAAATGTTGCAATAGCTAGACAAATTTGAGGCCCTGATCTGCAGCTGAATCTGTATGGTGGACCCTTGAGCCCACACGGAGTCTCATCCTATTGGAGGATCGAGGCTTAGGTGAATTAAGGATGAAAAGACAGCAGAAACATTTTCAGAGATTTTTTTTTAAATTATTTCTTAATCTTCTGCAGTTATATGACAAATTTAAAGAATGTGCCATTTTTACACTAAAATGACTTTCTTTCTGAAGGAGAACACAGGAATTCTTTGAAAAGACTAGCTGTCTTATCTTTTTCTTTTCTATTTATACTGGCTAAAATGCTCTACCGATTTTTCATTCATTCTGGCAAGAATCGTTGCTGCCTCTTGTCTGAAGAGCAAGTGCGTTTAGGAAATATAAATGTTAGGGACACCTAGTACCCAAAAATCTAATCTTTGGGAGTTTTGAATTAAGATATAAAGTTGCAGCACCTGAGAATTTGTCTGGTCCATTGCAGAAAAATTGGAACCTGTTATATCTGAAGGTTTATTATTTTACCAAACGATTAAAAATGTCCTGCTGGCCATTATGAAGACGCCTTAACCTAATAAACTATGTTTTTTTCACTCAAATCAACTTGGGGGGAATAGAGGAAGGAGGGAATTTGAATTTTGTTAGAAAATATTTGCCTGTGAAGAAATCTTGTATGACAAGTTTTGTTCCAGAGCAAATGTTGTAGAAAATATGACCCTGTGGAAAATGTTTCTTGTGATGATAGTGTTGGCAAATTGACTCTCTAAAGCACTGAGCATTGGCTTAACTCTGCTATTTAAATTTTACCATTGACTTCAGTGGAAGCCGAGTTAGGCCAATACTGAGCACTTCTGAAAGTCTTAGGTTAGGACACTAAAAAAAATTCTGGCCCTTCTAATCTGAGACAGTTCAGGCTCAATATTCTCTATTTAGTACTTTTAAACCCTCGGTAGTCCCTGTTCATTGGTTACTGTCCCTGTGTCTTCAATCCAGCAGTCAAATCTGCATGACAGATGCCCAGACAGATCTCAAGTGACTTCAGTGGGATTCTTCATGGGCAGAACTGGGGCATAGGCACAGAGCAAACAGGATGCAGTTTTGATTGACAAAACTATATAGTGAGCATGTTCTCAAGTACTTCTTGCACAAATATTTTGAAACATTTTGAAAGATCTTGCATTGTGCATGAAATATAGCTGTCATCTTGAATTATGTCAAAAAGAATCTTCATCAGGAAAAGGTTTTATTTTAAGATTTAAGAGGGCTTTATACAAAAATAGTTTGAGAAATTAAGGAAGGTATCTAATTCTACAATGTTTTGTTAATGGAAATTGTAAAGGTGTTTAGATTTATTCAGTGTAATTGTAACTGGGAGACATGGGTTTTTTTTTTAATTGTATCTGTATGGATTGATGTTTTTTATGTAAAATAAGAGACTTAAAATTATCCATTGTACATTTTAGATTTTTGAAAGCATGCAAGCATAGTTTTCTGCTTATATAAATAGCATTAAATATATAAATTCATTAAATTGTCATGTATGAATTAATACAATAAAATAGCCTTCTGGCTGGTATTCTCATGTTTTCCAACATTAGTAATCTATTTTTATATTTCCTCTGCTGTTTATTAATGACAGCATGCATTTTGTATGAATGACTTTTCAGCTTAGCTTTAAAAGTGGTCTTGAATTTTTGGGAAGTTTTAGCATAGATTATAATTGTAGATACTTTTGTATCAGGTTAGTACAGTCCAACAAAGTAAAACAAGACTAATATAATCTTAAGGGCCATATCCCCTTTGCCTTCCTTACCTTACATGAGTAGCCTAACTGGTTTTCAGTGGGACAACTGACATACAAAAAGCAAGATTTGATCCTGTCAGTGTAAAATGGCATTCAAAGTGGTTAGCAATACAGTTTGTACACAGCTTAAGCCCTCCACTTTGACTTTTCTGCACTCTTCTTACTCTTGGGGGCCTACAGTCTTTTCTTGAGGACCCTGACTATGTTAAGGAAATTTGCACTGATGTGGTTGCACTGTTACAAACTCCTAACAAAGTAGTTACACTGGTGCTTACAGTAGTTACAGGCAGGTCCTTGCAATTGTCTAATGGTCTCCTCAGCTTGCCTTGCTTTGTCCACCCACACTGCACATGGAAGCCCTGACTGATATGTCAGTGCTACTAAATGTTTAACAATGAAAATAAGGGCTACAAAACTGGGCTACAACATGCAAATATAGACTTTGATCCTGCTCCCATTGAAGTCAAATGGGATAAGCCTGATAATGGAATTGATTTTTAAAAAATCTGTGGAAGAAAATACAAGTTACAGAGCAGTACAAATCAGCGTGGTGAAGTGCTTCTGTTCTCCTGACTCCTAGAGCAGAGAGTGATTATTCACGCTCCTCAGCAAGAGGCTAAGAAGCATAACCTGTCAGGCTCCCTTTGTTTTTTATTTTATAAGGAGACTTTAGCTCCTAAATTTACCTCTCTTAAACAGCTGTGTTCCTTTGCTGAAGGACTGTCCTGTACATTTCAAATCTCTTTCCCCCTCATTTCTACCACACTGTCAATGAGAAATGTAACTTGCCTGGGGTGTTCTTGGGTCATACATGTGAGCCTTCTCATGTGTAGCTGCATGCCAGCCAACAGAAGAACAAATTAGCTAAAACACACTATTTCCCCAACTGCGCTGACATCTGAAAAGTCCCTTTGTTATCACTCAATGAAGATACTAGTAGAGGTGTGGAACTATAAAGCTTTTTCTCTAAGACCTCACAAGAGTTGCTGCTTTCCTGCACTGTGCCCTCTCCAGTCTCACAGGCCAATCAGTATTTCTAATACATTACTAGAGTGGGTTATTCTGTAGTGTCTCGCATATTTAAACTATGAAATTTATGCTTCAGTTTCAAGCTGTGAAGAAAAAACAGCAGTTGAGCAGGAGAGTCAGAAGTGAGCAGCAGAGAAGAGGAAAACTGTGTAGGGAAGAAGCTACAGGAGGAAAGATTGTGAAAGCCTTTGGAGGCTGTGGTGCCCCAATACAGGGGTCTATTTTGCAATCAAACTATGGTCAAGGCCTCTTACCGAAGCAGGATCAAAGGCAGTGGTGAGCTGAAGCAGCACCAAGGTAAGCAGAGTTTGTGGCAATTTTTCAGTGCATCAGTAATCATGATATGACCACAATACTATCGTTCTTTGTATTGCAGCAGCGCCGAGGGGCTCTGAGAAAGGGCTAGGACTTCGCTGTGCTAGATGTTGTACAAACAACAACAAAGAGTGTCCCTACCCCAAGGAGTTTATAATCTAGGTCTCATTGCCAGAATTCTGTTCCTTCTGTGGATGCTGCTGAAGTGTTACCAGCATTGAGCACTGCTAGCGCAGTATTCAGGGAGCACACCTGCACTCTGCCTCCCTGTATAGGTGCTAGCTAAGGGGTGGTTGCCAAGATCTTCCTCTGCACTGAAAGGGGCTGCCTGAAGTAGCTGCCTTGCCATAACATTAGCAGTTGTTGACTGGGTGTGGGAGATATTCATTTGAACTGGCTTTTTAATGGCAGTTTTAAAGCAGGTAGGGATTAAATTCCCTATCTACTCCTACACATACGTATCTGCTTTACCTCTGTCACCTTAACAAGTCTTAGTAACTATCCTTCCACCCACACCAATATGGAGTGGCAGAGGCTCCGTAAGGGAAGGTAGCAGGGGCATGTTCCCTATGTAGTATGTTATAAGTGCTCAGTGATGATAAGAAAGGGTAAGGATCTCATAAACAGAACTGTAGGGCTCATCCAGAGAGCTAGTATTATGATCCTGCCATGATTACAGGCAGGGATCCTGTTTTCCTACTGGATATATTTGTACGGTACCAGGCACAATGGGACCCTGATCAGGTTTTTCACATTTGGGCCTTACCATAATATAAATCAGTTAGTTATTTTTTGAGGCGTTCAGCTAACGTACAGATCAGCTTATTCATGAGTGTGTGTGTGTGTGTGGTTCACTAGATTGGAGACAATATTTATATAATAACTAAATCAATGTACTATTTATATATACTGTCACCATTATGGGGCTAGCTGCATCTCTGCTCCTCTGTTTGGTCTTTCTGAGAACATCCACTTCAGGTCTTAAGCCACTAGCCCTTCCCTGCTCTGGGGTGGAATCTTGCAATTCTCCTACTCTTAAACCAAGGCCAGGGTCAGACTACTCTGTGTATGCCAACCCACTCACCATCATGCAGGACCAACTGGGTTCTGGGCACCCGTTTCCTCCTACTGGGGACAAAATGACAAGTGACTGAATATTCCCGGACAGCCATGTTCTTGAAAGGAAACAAGCAAATTTATTTGGAATTGAGAACAAAGCCCCTCTCCCTAGTGTCTCTGTTCTCCTGGAGGCTTCGGGTGGGCTTTGGCCCCAGGTCAAACTAGTTCTCTGGCTGTCTGGGGGACTGAGACAAAGTAATCTAAGCTAATCATTCTGGCATTGTCTCTTAATTACCTTTAAGTGGAAGCTGTTAGGTCATCTTCTTGAGCAATCTCCTCCTTCCTGTCTGCAATGTCTCAGATGCACCATCAACCTCAGCCTGGACCAGTCCACAGAAGAGATCCACTTCCTGGACACTACAGTGCTAATAAGCTATGGTCACACCACCCTATACCAGAAACCTACTGACTGCTGTACTTACCTACATGCCTCCAGCTTTCATCCAGACCACACCACACGGTCCATTGTGTACAGCAAAGCTCGAAGATACAACTGCATTTGCTCCAATCTCTCAGACATACACCTACAAGATCTCTATCAAGCATTCTTAAAACTACAATACCCACCTGCTGAAGTGAAGAAACAGATTGACAGAGCCAGAAGAATACCCAGAAGTCACCTACTCCAAAACAGGCCCAACAAAGAAAGTAACTGAACGCCACTAGCTGTTACCTTCAGCCCCCAACTAAAACCTCTCCAGCGCATCATCAAGGATCTACAACCTATCCTGAAGGACGATCCCTCACTCTCACAGATCTTGGGAGACAGGCCAGTCCTCGCTTTCAGACAGCCTCCCAACCTGAAGCAAATACTCACAAGCAACCACACAACAAAAACACTGACACAGGAACCTATCCTTCCAACAAAGCTCGTTGCCAACTCTGTCCACATATCTATTCAAGGGACACCATCATAGGACCTAATCACATCAGCCATGCTATCAGAGGCTTGTTCACCTGCACATCTACAAATGTGATAATTGCCATCATGTGCCAGTGTCAAGGTTCCTTCCCCACTCTGAACGCTAGGGTACAGATGTGGGGACCTGCATGAAAAACCTCCTAAGCTTATCTTTACCAGCTTAGGTCAAAACTTCCCCAAGGTACAAAAAATTCCACCCTTTGTCCTTGGATTGGCCGCTACCACCACCAGACAAATACTGGTTACTGGGGAAGAGCTGTTTGGAAACGTCTTTCCCCCAAAAATACTTCCCAAAACCTTGCACCCCACTTCCTGGACAAGGTTTGGTAAAAAGCCTCACCAATTTGCCTAGGTGACTACAGACCCAGACCCTTGGATCTTAAGAACAATGAACAATCCTCCCAACACTTGCACCCCCCCCTTTCCTGGGAAATGTTGGACAAAAAGCCTCACCAATTTGCATAGGTGACTACAGACCCAAACCCTTGGATCTGAGAACAATGAAAAAGCATTCAGTTTTCTTACAAGAAGACTTAATAGAAATAGAAGTAAATAGAAGTAAAGAAATCACCTCTGTAAAATCAGGATGGTAGATACCTTACAGGGTAATTAGATTCAAAACATAGAGAACCCCTCTAGGCAAAACCTTAAGTTACAAAAAAGATACACAGACAGAAATAGTTATTCTATTCAGCACAATTCTTTTCTCAGCCATTTAAAGAAATCATAATCTAACTCATACCTAGCTAGATTACTTACTAAAAGTTCTAAGACTCCATTCCTGGTCTATCCCTGGCAGAAACAGCATATAGACAGACTCACAGACCCTTTGTTTCTCTCCCTCCTCCCAGCTTTTGAAAGTATCTTGTCTCCTCATTGGTCATTTTGGTCAGGTGCCAGCAAGGTTACCTTTAGCTTCTTAACCCTTTACAGGTGAGGAGCTTTCCCCTGGCCAGGAGGGATTTCAAAGGGGTTTACCCTTCCCTTTATATTTATGACAGCCAGCAATGCCCCTCTGCCATGTACATTGGCCAAACAGGGCAGTCTCTACGTAAAAGAATAAATGGACACAAATCTGACGTCAAGAAATATAACATTCAAAAACCAGTCGGAGAACATTTCGACCTCCCTGGTCACTCAGTTACAGACCTAAAAGTCACAATTCTTCAACAAAAAATTTCAAAAACAGACTCCAGTGAGAAACTGCAGAACTGGAATTAATTTGCAAACTGGACACCATTAAATTAGGCTTGAATAAAGACTGGGAGTGGATGGGTCATTACACAAAGTAAAACCTATTTCTCCATGCTAAGTTTTTCCCCTACTGTTTCTCACACCTTCTTGTCAACTGTTTGAAATGGGCCATCCTGATTATCACTACAAAAGTTTTTTTCTCCTGCTGAAAATAGCTCACCTTAATTGATTAGTCTCATTAGAGTTGGTATGGCAACACCCATTTTTTCATGTTCTCTCTCTGTGTGTGTGTGTGTGTGTGTGTGTGTATATAATATATATAATCTTCTTACTGTATTTTCCACTGCATGCATCCGATGAAATGGGTTTTGGCCCACAAAAGCTTATGCCCAAATAAATTTGTTAGTCTCTAAGGTGCCACAAGTACTCCTCGTTCTTTTTGCTGATGCAGACTAACACGGCTACCACTCTGAAACCAATCACAAAATACTTAGACTGATACAGCATACCAGTGGCAGACCAAGATATAGTATTAACAATTACCAAATAGTACTCCCATATTTGTCACAGTACATATGACAAAAACAAATCCCATGTTTGTTGTAACCTTGCCTTTCCCTTGCTCATTGTCTGTCATTGCTTCTTGTTGTTTAATGCACAGCTTAGATGATAAGATCTATTGCGGGGCCATATTGCAGGGGCCATATCTTTCATTGCCTATAAAATATCATTCAGACTTGGAGGTAAATAAATAAAATGACTATGCTGGTCTCCAATAAACAAGGTAACCAAACATCTATGAAACATTTCTGTAGTACCTCCACTTGAAGACACTGGGGGAAAAAATCAATGTCTGCAAAATAGAAAAAGAATATTGCTGGTAAGGAAATAATGCCATTTTCAACCTTCTAACAGGGAATATTGAACAACACAATATAAAAAAAATTAAAACAATAAGAATGTACTTTACAGAATCCCTTTAAACTAATAAAGTCTAGAATCCATTAATTGCTCTTGGTGCCTATAAATCTCCACAATTTCCACTTTGCTTAAGTCTTAAACTTTCCAAATTAATTTAAATTGGAAAATCTGTTTGCCTGCTTTGCTTTACGCTCCTGCTAGCTCAGCATTACATGATCTTGTTTTTCAGTTACAAACTCTAAGCTTGTAGGACAGAAGCATGGCAGTTCTCTCACTATTAAGCCAAATGTTAAGTTCACATTTCTTCTCTTCGTATGCTCATTCCTCGCAGTCTCACTATTAACTACCAGAAAATTCTTTCCAAAAGTGAGCACGAGTGATAGTGTATGATGCTCCATGACCTGAAGAAGAGCTCCATGTAAGCTCAAAAGCTTGCCTCTCTCACCAACAGAAGTTGGTCCAATAAAAGATATTTCAGTACCTCACCCATCTTGTCTCTCTAATATCCTGGGACTGACATGGCTAGAGCAACACGGCATATGATCCTCCAAGGCAGTTTGGTCCATAACTGGTTTTCATATTAATGGTACTGAGACTGAATACATATTCAGATTCAAGTGCTACATTTTTTTTTCATTTAAATGAAGGGGCCATGAATTTGTTTTGTGAATGTGGAGATCTGTAAGAAAAACCTGTTGTTGTCCCTACCTCCTTTTTTACCAGCTCGGACAATTTCAGTCAATACTATGAAATAATAACAGCACTTCCACCGTCTGTGAATTCTTAAGGAGCTTGTTTACAATGGTTAATATAAATATTTATACATTATCTGCTTATCTTCAGAATCAAAATATTCTGCCATGGTACATTTTCACTTGGGATACATGATGGAAAACATTAAAATTAAAAAGTAGTAGTAAGTATCTTGTGATTCCCTAGCCTATAAAATTACTTCCCAATATTCTGTAAATAAATCCCTCAAGAAAGCCAAACTAAACATACTCAGAAAATTGTACCCAGGGTCTGAAGTTAACCCCCACATTTCAACCTTACATGCACAACTGCAGCACTAGTACATTCTCATCCAAGTCAAACCAAATATAAAAATTCATATGGAATGAATATCCTTTACCTCTTTTGTAAAGCCTCAGTAAATGCTGCCAATTTTTGAAAAAGAAGGAAGCAAACCACTCTCAATCCTGTTACTGAAGAGCCAAGACCTCTCTCTTTATACTCATACAGATTCCATGGGATTTCAGGCACTATCCGTCTATAACGGAAAATCTTATTCCCCAGTCCTGCAATCAGACCTGTGTGGGCTCATCCCTGAACCACACTGACTCCATAGGTACAACGTACTAATACTGGCCAACAGATTTGTAAAATATTAAGTAAATAAAATCTTGGAACTATGACATATGACTTTGGTTTTTTATTGTTGTTGTATCCCTTTCCTCATAGTCCATATGGTTTATTTTATTTGTTGTGTTATTTTTAATTTTTAGCTTGGGCGCTCTTCAGGTTAGAGTGAGTATGGGTAAAATCTGGCCCCATTGAAGCCAGTGACAAAACTCCCATTGACTTCAATGGGGTTATTTCACCTTGTGTCTTCCTGTATGTTTGTACAGTGACTAGCCCAATAGGGTCTGCTCCTCGGCCTCTGGGGGCTACTGCAATAGAAACAGTTATTGTTAATAGCAATCAATAGGTATTTTAACAAAGCTCAAATCTCAATATATTTTTGGTATAGGACCAGGTTCTGACCTAATTCATTCCTTTGTAAATTCAGTGCAGCTCCACTAAAGCCAGTGGAGTTGTTTTGGATTTACACTGGCATTACTGAGATCTGAATCAGAGTCAAAATATAAGCAGTAGGAGCTGATGATGTGAGTAGAGCATTGACACTACATTCTCAACCATGGACAGGTCTTTTTTATGAGTGGAGAAAAAAGTACCACCAAGTGCAGAAAAAGAACAAGGCCAATTGGATATCATAAGGTAGAAATCTGAGAGTAGGGATTGGCCTGAGTCCGACAGGGGCCCATTACCTCTGTTAGTGTTTGCTCAGTAAGAGGCAGGGTTTACAGTTGCATAATGTTGTTTGGCTTTACAGCCTGAGAATAGACAGTTTTGCTTTGTTCCAGGAATAATCCTAACCCTGTAAAGGTTAAATTCAGATACATTCTCGAGAGGAAAAAATTGTAATTGTAATTTGTTCTGGGAATTCTCCCCATCACTGGACAGGAAATCACTCTGACTTAAGACAGTTAATGCTTTTACTCCTGAATTAGGTAAATGCATATTACATTGAGTCACATGGAGGGCACCTACATCAAAGAGACAAATGGAATACATGAATGGCCCCCCGGGACTGACTGAGGCCTTCAGAAGGGGCTTCCTGGGATATTTTTGACTAGAAAATACTTTCTGCAGCATTTGAAAAGAAAAAGAAATGTGCTGAGTATAATTAATACATTTTCCCTCCTTCCAGCTATGAAGATAGGATAGGCTTTAGCATTCGCAAAGCTGATGCCATGAAAAGTAGGCCTGACTCAGTAGACTGAAGTTTCTCATTCTAAACTGCATTTTACAGATTTCGTCTTTTTTAGTAATCAACTGATAGGACTTTCTTCTCCAACAGAAAACCTGCACTACTCACCTAAGCTGACTACAGAGCTTCCAGCTTCCTATTTTCTTTCTTGCTAAGCATTTGCCAAATGAGGAGCCCTACATACGGTTCTTGTACTCTTTTGCTAATTGATGTGGTTCCACACCATCTCAGTCACATTGCCTTGGAAAACAAGATTGCTACTAATTAATTGTTTGTGTCTGTTCCTAGCTATCTCACAATGCTAACATATTGAGATAACAACAATGCTGCTTTCATCATGGAAAAGTGTATGCTGTAAAATGATCAAACAGTCTCACTAGGAAGCAGCCATAATAAAGTTGTCAGAGTGAGAAGCAGAGCTGTGCAAGTAACAGATTATTCTGTTTACTGGCAATTCTGGAAAAATAAACAATCATTTTGGATCGAACTGAAGATGCACTTTCTTTAAATGTTTGGTGAATCGAAAAGTAAAAAAAAAAAAATTCAGTTTGCAGGAGAGGTTTGTTTAGACAGCACTAAAATATTTCATTTTGATTTTGGCCATTTGTATAAGTTTTTGATTTTTTAAAAAATAAAATAAAAGGAAATTTTGAAATGAAGTCTTCAGAATAAAAAGTCAATGCTTTATTTCAAAAATGTTGAAAGGAAATAGTCTGATTTTTTTGGTGGGGATTTTTTTTTTGTACGAAAACAGTTCAGCGAAACAGACATGAATCGAGGAAACATTTTGGTATCTCTGAATCTGCACTTTTTGATGGGGAAAAAAATGAATCTGAAAAGTTTTCACCTAGCTCTAGGGAGAAGAGGCATTGCACTGAGACTGGGTTGGTTCAAGCATAACTAGGCTGCTGGAAAATACATTTATTTAGGGGCTTGCTCATTTTGGCTGAAGCCAATGGGATTTAAGAGGATGTTTAAAGTTAAGCATGTGCTTAAAAGCTTTGCTGAACTGGATCTATAGTTAATCTGGGGTCCTTCACCAAGCAAAACTCCCATTGAAATCCTCCTATTCTGCTAAAATACAGTGAAATCAACAAGAGTTTTGTCATGATGTCTGTCACAAATAACCTTTACCTCCTGTTATGGGGTGTACAAACACTGCTCAGGCAAGGAGGGGTGAAAGAGCAGCTTTAGGCTCAGGCAGTCCTGCCCCACTGTAACTGCGAGGCATACCAGTCTTGGAGAGGTGCTTTAAAAAGGGAGAAGCTCAGTTCAGAAATGTCACATGGGAGGTTGACAGACCCCAAGTAATAAATGAAGGGTGGGAGGGGCCTCCATTTTATGGACAGCCAGCCAGTTAGCTACAAAATCCTTTTTGGTAGCTGTTCTCTACTTGCTTTACCTGTAAAGGGGTAAAAAAGCCCATAAGGAAGGGAGGGGGCACCTGACCAAAAGAGCCAATGGGAAGGCTAAACTTTTTAAAATTGGGAAAAGACTTCCCCTTTGTCTGTCTGTCTGTTGTTCTCCAGAGAGGAGACACAGAGCAGCGATGCTGTAAGAAGCTTTAAACCAGGTATGAACAATCATCAAATCATACTACTTATCTGAAACTCCAGAGATGTAAGTAGATCAGGGAATGTCTACGAAGATGCAATTAGGTTTATCTCTTTTCTTTCTTTATGGCTTGTGGACTCCTCTGTGCTAACCCCAGGTGCTTTTGTTTTGCTTGTCACCTTTAAGCTGGACCTCAAGAAAACCATTCTTGATGCTTAATTATTATATTTATTCTTTTTTAAATCTAGCAAAAGCCTATGACCCAGATATTTTCTTTCTTTTTGTTTCTTAATAAAATTTACCTTTTTAAAAAACAGGATTGGGTTTTTGTGTCCTAAGAGGTTTGTGCATATGTTGTTTAATTAGCTGGTGGCAACAACTGATTTCCTTTGTTTTCTTTCTCAGATCTTCCCCGGAGTTGGGGTGAAAGGGCTTGAGGGTATCCCACAAGGAGGAATTCCCAAGTGTGCCTTCCTGGGTTCAAAGGGGTTTTTTGCATTTGGGTGGTGGCAGCATCTACCCATCCAAGGTCAGAGAGAAGCTGTAACCTTGGGAGTTTCATACCAGCCTGGAATGGTCAGTATTAATTTTTAGAATCCTTGCAGGCCCCCACCTTCTGCACTCAAAGTGCTAGAATGGGACACTCAGTCTTGACACCCCACATCCTGAATGTCCTGGAAAGGGCCAAGCTAAAGTCAGATGTCTGTGAGCACAGAGTGGTAGGATAGGTGGCTGGAGGATCATGGTAGGACACAGAAGCTGATGTCATTCTTTATTTCTATTAATTTTTTTGTTGCTTTGAGAACTAGAACTGCTGAGAATGAGCCCCCCCTGAGGAGAAGGTAGGTAGGAAGTAGGCAAGGGAAGGTTCTGTGAATGCTGGGCCTCAGAACCAGTCCCTGGAAGCATTCCAGCTGCTTCAGTGGGAGCCTTGACATCATTTGAAAGAGTTCAGCAAGCACCTCTTTGACTATGATTCTGCCCAGCTCAGTGGTGCAGGAGAGGGTCATGGCTTTCCAGATCATGACATGCCAACACACTGTCTTTCCCTGCTCCTGATGAAGTGTGTAGTGCCGCTGTTTGTACTAGACTCCACTAGTCCTTCTGATCTAAGTGTCTGTCTACCCAGCAACTAGACACCCGTGGTTAGCCTGTGCTAGCTGACTTGGCCTCACGGGGCTCGGTCTTGTGGGGCTGTTTCATTGCTGTGTGGACTGCTGGTCTCTGGCTGCAGCCCAAGCTCTCCTGCCTCACAGGGTCCTAGACCCCAGGCTCCAACCTGATCCCCAAAGTCGACACTGCAGTGAAACAGCCCCATAGCCTGAGCCCTGTGAGTCCAATTTGGCAGGCATGGACCAGCTGTGGGTGTCTAGTTGCTGTATAGACACACCCTAAAGGTGCAAATAGCAGAACTGTAACTGAGGAAATCCTCCTGCACACTTTCCCTACTCTTGAACATCCATGCAGGTTGATGTGATTTAGAGAGTGCCTGTTGGTCTCAGTTTCTGGAAAGAAAAATAGTGGTTCACTTGAAAAAGGATGAACAAATATTTTTCAAATTTATATTAAACTAAACTGACATGGATTATTGGGGTTTTAGTGTGAGTACAACCCCTTAGAAGATTCACTTTCATTTTCTTGCTTTTGTACGTATCATAAGTCAATTTACTGTGAGAATCTATATCATATGAAGTGCTTCTCATTAGGTATGCAGTTGGAAGGTCAGAAATCATAAATTTAAAAATTCAGTCCTTTGTTAAGCTAAATTATTTTAAAAGTTTAATATCTGTCACGCTGTCTGGAGTGGCTAAGGACTGAGTGCCAACCTCAAGGCAGACTGTCAAAAAGCAGGGAAGATACCCGAAACTGATATGATATGTTCTATAATTAGATTTCACCAAGCCAGTAACAATGTGAACTCCTGGATCACTGTAACGGAGGTAGATACACTGGAGGGTAGGGATAGGATACAGCGGGCCCTAGACAGATTAGAGGATTGGGCCAAAAGAAATCTAATGAGGATCAACAAGGACAAGTGCAGAGTCCTGCACTTCGGATGGAAGAATCCCATGCACTGCTACAGACTAGGGACCGAAGGGCTAGGCAGCAGTTCTGCAGAAAAGGACCTAAGGGTTACAGTGGATGAGAAGCTGGATATGAGTCAATAGTGTGCCCTTGTTGCCAAAAAGGCCAATGGCATTTTGGGATGTATAAGTAGGGGCATTGCCAGCAGTTCGAGGGACATGATCATTCCCCTCTATTTGACATTGGTGAGGCCTCATCTGGAGTACTGTGTCCAGTTTTGGGCCCCACACTACAAGAAGGATGTGAAAAAATTGGAAAGCGTCCAGTGGAGTGCAATGAAAATGATTAGGGGACTGGAACACATGACTTATGAGGAGAGGCTAAGGGAACTGGGATTGTTTAGTCTATGGAAGAGAAGAATGAGGGGGAATTTGATAGCTGCTTTCAACTACCTGAAAAGGGGTTCCAAAGAGGATGGATCTAGACTGTTCTCAGTGGTAGCAGATGACAGAACGAGGAGTAATGGTCTCAAGTTGCAGTGGGGGAGGTTTAGGTTGGATATTAGGAAAAACCTTTTCACTAGGAGGGTGGTGAAGCACTGGAATGTGTTACCTAGGGAGGTGGTGGAATCTCCTTCCTTTGACGTTTTTAAGATCAGGCTTGACAAAACCCTGGCTGGGATGATTTAGTTGGGGATTGGTCCTGCTTTGAGCAGGGGGTTGGACTAGATGACCTCCTGAGGTCCCTTCCAACCCTGATGTTCTATGATTCTATGAATTCTGATTCTGTGATTCTTACCATGGAGTTACAGAGAGTCCTTTTGGGCACATCAGTCTATCTTGCCACCCAGGCATGCTGGACTATGTGATAAATGATCACTTACACCAAAGGTCACAAAATATTCAGTTTGCTCGCAGTTCCAAAAGACCAGTCACTCACCCCAAGTCAATTTGTTTCACGCCATAGATTTCACACCAAAGATAATGCCGGTAGCCAATTCTGTAACAAACTAACTCAAGGTTTATTAACTAGGAAAATGAAATGAGATATATTTACAGGTTAAAGCAAGAAAATGTATACACAAAATTAGTTTATCTGTGATTCAAAAGGTGACAGAGTTGTAGCAATGTGTCAATTCAAAATGTCTTTCAGGGCTAACCCATGCCAAGCAGCATGGGGATCTTTTTGCTTATGTTTAGAAATCTTTGCCCCTCAGAGTTTAGACAGCATCAAAGAGATTCAGTTTCTCCTTGTCAGGGATCTTTTCCCCCTCCACTCCCGAGTCCAAAGTGATGGGACAAGTTCATGCATAGGATTCACCCTTCCTGGAGGAAGTTAGGAATGCAGTCAACAGGGCCTCTGTCCTTGGAGGCTACCCAATACCTCATTTGCCTTCAATGGGTCATCTTGTATGCTAGATGAGCACTTTTACTTAATTAATACTACTTTTCCTGTTTGAGTTACAATTACAGAGGTTTACAATGCAAACACTCAATATAACTTTATACCATGGGCTATAGGTGTTTTACAAGTCAGATGAATACATGCAGCATCGTACAAGCATTTTATAAAGTCTAAACACTAAACATTCTTATCAACTTAATATATAATATCTGCGTTGACACTGCAAACATGCAGAAAAGCAACACTAGTTTCTAGCTATGCATTTGTAAGTGTTCAGTGAGGCCTGGAGCTTTGTTATGAGCTGGCACCTGGTCTGCCAGTGTCACAATATCATTCAACTGCTGGCCTATTTCAGTTCACAAAGGGTAGATAAATGGTGGAAATGCAGAATAACAGCAGAATACTCTCATGTGCTTAATATTTCTGTTTTTATACAAATGCTCAGGTCTATTTTAAGAATGAAACCATCTCATTTTGCTTTGCCCAATGCTAGTCACTTCTGCCCTTGAGATTAAATGCTGATTCATCAAAAATGCTGATTTGGAGCACTGAATCAATATTTCCAGACGTAATGGGCCATATTTCTCCCTGGTAATTATTCTTTCAGTAAATTTACAACCAGGAGAACCCTGATCCAAATTAATCTCAATTATACTCATGTAAATGAAGAGTAACTCCATTGACATTATTGGATTTACACTGGAGGAGATTGGTCATTGACTGTGAGTCTAATTTAAACTGGTTATATATTGTGCTGTTTTAGTTAAGACAGGGACCTTTATTATGCAAATATTCAGTTTTCCTCATTTGTGGGCTTTAAATGAATATAGTAATTGTCAGGCCAGGTCTGCACAGAAATTTTTGCAGGTATAATAATTTAAATTAGGGGTATACATTTTTTTATGCCATAAAAAAGCCTGTGTGCTGACACAGTTATCCTGGCAAAAAGTCCTTTTGCTAGTATAGCTTATTTTGTTTGGGGATATGCTACGCCAGCAAAATAACTCTTGCTGTTATGAATTGTGTCTCCAGCAGTGGATTTGCCAGCATAGACCTGTCCTAAGAAGGCAAGTACATTACTTTGCAATATGACTACGGACACACAAGTTTTCATAAAGCCACTTCATGTGTTAGTCATTGGGCACAGCACAGTAGACTCAGTGCTGCTGTCAGTAAAACCCATGGAGTTCCCACTGAAGTTAGCAGGAACCTTGGGTGCAGTTATGAGAGCAGAATTGAGCCTAAGGCGTCCAGTTTACTCCTAGCCAGGAAAACCAGACAATTGTTTCCAACTATTTTTCTGGAGAGGGACCCGTCCAGTACTTCAACATTAGAGAAGTTTAAATATAGATTTGGATATGAGCTGCATGATCTATATCTATAGCTTTGGCCCATCTCTATCAGAAGGATAAAAATCCCCTCAAACTTTAAGAAAGTTCAGGGACCCAGAACTGGATTTGAGTTTGGAGGTTTCAGACTCTCTTTTTAATTTTTCATAAGTCACAGCATCAGCAGCTAAGTCATTTATTTTTGCAGCAGTAACACAAGGAAGTTAATATTATAGGTCATATGATATTACGTTCCTTGTACAATGGTGGAGTTGAGGTGAGTAATATATTTTGGGGAATAACATAGAAAAATATGCCAGCATGACTAGCTCATGAGACACCATGTGGCATTACAAAGATCCTATACTGCATTTTACATAATGTAGCCACTGCAACACCTAAATGGAACAGCAAGTATTTCAGAATATCCTTTTCTTTCCATGCATTGTGTCACAACCTTAGCACTACTTAAATATAGATTTTTGATATTCTAAAATGACTGTTATGAATGACACAGAATAGTAATTAGAGAGAAGCCAGTTTTCAATTAACCACTACTTGCAGCCACTCACTGGTAGACATAAAAAACTTTTAGATAATTTTACCCCTGCATTACTTGAGAAACTTCAGATATTCCATGCTTGAGCTTAAGCTTTTCTGATGTTATGGTCCCTAAGTAATAGTAATGCTTATCATAAAGAGCATGATTCCTTTAGCAAATTCCTGGAGCTGTATTTTTATTATTATTTTCTACTCAGTGTGTTAGTGTCTTTGCTTTCACGAAAGAAAGTTGCTTTCCATAACATGATGGGGAATGACTGACCCAACCCATGGGGAGATGCACTGAGGAACTGTGTAAAGTGGAAAAGCGTACCCAGGTCTTTTTGGAGAAAACGATGGCTGGATTTGATGAACTATAAAAATTCTTTGATTCTACTGCATCATTTTTTGAGTCTCAAATGACAGCAAAATGTATGACATACACTACTTATGATTAAGGCTAAGATTTAGTTATGTGTATTTTTAGTTAAAGTCATGGACAGGTCATGGGGAAATAAACAAAAATTCATGGCCCCATGACCTGTCCATGATTTTCACTATATACCCCTGACTAAATCTTGTGTGCTCTGGGGGATTCCAGGGGTGCAGCTGCTGTTCTGGAGGGGGGGCTCTGAGGTGCCCACTGGTACTGGGGCCTCCAGGTCACTTTCTGGGGTGAGGGGGCTCTGTGGCGCCCTGGTGCTGGGGAGGGCTCCAGGGAACCCACTGGTGCTCGAGGTAGAAGGGCGGCCTGGGACCGCTGCTGGCAAGGGGTGGCCCAGGACCTCTGCATCTGCTGCTGGAGAGGGGCTGCCTGGGACCGCTGCTGGCGAGGGGCGGCCCGGGACCGCTGCTGGTGGAGAGATGGAGGTGGCCTGGGACCTCTACCGCTGCTGCTGCTGGCGGGGGGTGGGGGCAGCCTGGGACTGCCGCCACTGCTGAGGGAGGGTGGTATGGTTGGCCCTGGGGTCAGTTGCACCTGCCGGCTGCAGAAGTCACAGAGAACCTGGAAAGTCATGGAATCCATGATCTCTGTGACAGACTTGTAGCCTTACTTATGATTCAGGATGCTGATAGCATTGTCTGTTTGAAATAATTTTTATTTGGTGCTCAAATTACAGCATATTGCAAGTAATACAAACAAATATCAGAAGTTATGTCTCCTCTATTAAACATTAGCAGTTTTCCATACAGTAAAATTGCCCTATCAGAAAATAGAATATGACCATCAAAGTTGCATAAATTAACAGACTTGTGTAGTTTAAAGGGAACACTAGCTTCCTTGTTAGCCCAGGCATAAAGCTGGGAACTGTTTTTGGTCATAACACAAAGTTGTACCCTAACATGAGAATTAAAAATATTCATAATACATTACATTGAAAATTAATATATTTGACCACACTAATTGAATGTTTCCATTTCAGGATAACATCCAAGTTGTGCAGCTATGAACATAATAGATCTGCTGTAATATATCAGATACTCATAGCTGTATTTATCAGATGTTCTGTTAGCACTTCTGTGTATGTATATGTGTGTGTGTGTGTGTATATATATTTGTTGTCTTGAGATGAATTCTCTGGGCCTGATCCAAAGTCCATTGAAGTCTATGAGATTCTTTTCATGGACTTCAAGGGGCTTTGGATCAGGCCCTATATGGATAAGAATACCAGCTTCTGCCCCACAATTAAACTAAAATTTCTCTGCACTGTGATGATCATTATCCGAGGCATGGAAGCGAGTCTAGGATGGAAACATAATATGCACATTTTATCCTAATAAGGATTTACTGCTCCTGGCAAGCTCTACTTTCAAACCCCCCTTTTGGAAGAGTTTAAGAGATATTTTAAAGTAAGCAACCACATACATCTTTACCCATCTAATTCTTTGTCTAAGCAATAGGAAACCCAGTCCAAACAATCAGTCCTCATCTGAGCTCTGCCTTCTGTCAGCCTCTAACCTAGATGCAAGAGAGAAGATGAGAAAAGTGGAATAGTATAGTAATCTCCCCCATATATCCCTTTGCAGGAATCCTGTTTTCTGTCTGTACTATGAGTTCTAACTGACCTGTTGTAAAACTTGCCTTTTGCTTTGATGGAGAATTCAAACTAGAAATCAGAGCCAGAAATAACTTATTACATCATCTTGACCATTCTCTAACCAAATTTGGCTTATTTCTAATAGCATATTATTTATTGCTTTGAACAGGACAGTTTTAAAAGAATCAAGCAATAGGGCTTCTACCACTTCCCTGTAAAGACTATTTTCTCTGGAGTCTAGCAAATTATTATTTATAGAATCACAGAAATGTAGGGCTAGAAGGTACCTTGGGAAGTCATGAAGTCCAGCCCCTCATGCTGGGTCAGGATTAAGTAAACCTAGATTGTTCCACCTTTTTTAAAAAAAACCCCAGTGATGGGAATTCCACAACTTCCCTTGAAAGCCTATTCCAGTGCTTAACTACCCTTATAGTTAGAAATTTTTTCCTAATATCTAACCTAAATTTCTCTTGCTGCAGATTAAGCCCATTTCTTCTTAGTTTACCTTCAGTGGACATTGGGAACAATAAAATCACAGTTCTCTTGATAAAAAGAAAAGGAGTACTTGTGGCACCTTAGAGACTAACCAATTTATTTGAGCATGAGCTTTCGTGAGCTACAGCTCACTTCATCAGATGCATACCGTGGAAACTGCAGCAGACTTTATATATACACAGAGAATATGAAACAATACCTCCTCCCACCCCACTGTCCTGCTGGTAATAGCTTATCTAAAGTAATCTTCAGGTTAGGCCATTTCCAGCACAAATCCAGGTTTTCTCACCCTCCACCCTTAACATATTTGAAGCTTGTTACCAGGACCCTCTCAGTCTTCATTTCTCAACGAAACTTTTTGTTTTAAAAATGTTGAAATGGGATATTTCAACAATTCTGAAAAATATTTTCCATTTTTTTTAATGGTAAATATGTTGAACCTGACCCTGTCCATGAAAGGTTTGGGTTTTGACTTACTGGCATTTTCCAATGAAAAATGTTTAGTTAAAAATTTTCAACTAGCTCCAATTAAAAATTGAATGAAGAGAGATGCCAAACCTGAATGAAAGTATACTAGCAATAGATAAATTTTTATACCAGAAAAGTACATAGTACTTCCATTTTGCCAATTATCACTTTTTATAAACCACACATGGATTGTTATGCATCAATTACATGGCAAAGTAATCTAAAAAGAAAATAAAGCAGCTACTGTTGGTCAGAGCTGTATTGGTTGTCAGATTTTATTGATCCATCTCAAAATAGACTGTTTGTTCCAGGCTGTGGCAAAGTCCCCCACACTCATCTGATTGGTGGTGCCATTATACCACATAATACATGACAGAGTTTCAAAACTGTTTGCTGTCTTTGAGATACATGAGTCATGGTTCTTCAAGGGTCTATAATAGAACATCTGAATTCAGGTACTTAAAATAGCACTATATACACTACAAAATCCCAGTGATTCAATTTCCAATCTTGGAAAAAATATTCATGAGGTGCTAAATTTAGAACAAGGGGAGATTTAACATAATCTGCCACAATAAGTTCACAGTCTACTTCACTGATATTAAACACCCATCTTGCAGACCAGATCCAGCCTGCTTGAAATATTAATCTGGCTCCCATGACAGATTTGGATTTTGCAGAAAGTATGTTTAAATAATTTTTAAAAGTTAAATTTGCAGCCTTTGGGGTTGCAAGGGAAACCTTCTGAATGTTCTGATGTAACATTATCTTCCTGAGCTTGCAGTAGCCTAAAACTGGAGCTCTGAGAGGGATGTGAAAAGCTGCCCATTCATCTTAAGAGTGTGTTAACTCTAAATTCAAACAATGATAATATTCATAATGACACAGTTAACTATTTTGTTGTGGATTATATTAGTAGAATCATCCAGTTAAAAGGCTTATCTGCTCTTCTTGGCTGAAGCAGCAGATGTGCCAGAGACCGTAAGGGATTGAGGTTATTTTACCTCCATTAGTTTAAAATAATGAGCTGCTCTGAGCAATGGAGTTCTGAAGAGCTTTCTTTCTGTCTTTACCACTCAGTTTCTGGGTTTGCACTGTGATGGAACCCCAGCCAAAGGGGACTGGAGGAAGAAGAATAAGCTTTGGCTACACCTATCTGTCCCTTCCTCAGAATAGGCAGGTGTGGAGAAGAAAGTTATTTTCTGTACAATATTTCCTTACCTGCTAGGGTCCACTGTCATGGCTTATGAGCAGCAGCCTCTTCTCCTCCTCCTCTCTGCCTGTCTCAGTTGCTTCGGTCCTTGATAGTGGTGGTGGATTAGGCCAGAAACAGAGCCTAGAGAGTGATGAGAGAGAGAGAGGAAGGGGGTTAGTGCTGGTGTGGATCAGGGACATGGGGATGAGGAAGAATAGCATCTGAGGCTTATGTTTCCTATGGCCTTTGAGGCTCACCTGGAGGTAAGGGCAGTCGTGGTGGAGCATGGGACAGAGGTGAAATGGAGAGGAGGGATATTGTGAGTCACTAGTGAGGGGACTAGGAATTCAAATCCCTCTAAAAATTCAAGTCAGTAAGGCAGCTGAAGCAAGAAGGTGGTAAAAAGAAATAAAAAAAGAGAGAAGAGAAAGACCAAGCACACACCAAAAATGAGACAAAGAAGAGCAATGCCCAGAGAAGTAAAGAGAATATACTCAAAGAGAAATGACTGGAGAGGAGAAAAATATGGAAAGGAGGAACTGAAAGAAAGAGAAACCAAGGGCTGAAATAGTAACTTTAAAAATGTCCAGTATTAGTTTTCCATCGAATGATGCTGAATCCAACGATAAATTCACTAAGCCTGACTCAGTCAGAGGCAAAGAGACTAATTTCAGTTTCAGATCTAAGGCTGAGCTCTGAGCTTGGGAATGAAGAGAGGAGCAGAACAGCTCAGGGAGTCTGATTATCTCTGCCTCCCCACAAAGGGATTTGAACAGAGGTGGGATGTTGGATCAGGCAGTTCCAGCCCTGTGGACACCAATATTCAGAGTGGCAAATCTGGGGGTTGGGAAGAGTTGTGAGTATTGGGAAGTGGAAAATGTGTTAGTACTTATTATGCTAACCCTTCCCTTTCCCAAATCCTATTTTTCTGTTCCTAGTGAAGTCCCCCTTTGTTATATTGTTATTTTTGGGTGTGGTGTTTCTTTGCTGGGGTATATATCGATGTACTTTCATGTTGCTTGTCTTCTGAGTTTTATATTCCTTACCAGCAGTGGTAACATTATTCATTTTCCCAAAGGCCAGCACTCCTTGTGTCTTGGGCACAGTGTGGAGTCACCTGGGGTGAAGGTACCAGACATCACAAAAAAGAACCCAAGACTCAACCTGTGCTAGGAGAGGGGAGAAGACACTCCAAGTAGCAAGCATCAAGCAGGAGGCTTGAGCCACACCTGGTGGGGGCGGGGGAGCAACCTGGGGTTTTAAGAAAAAATTAACTATTACAAGATGTGTAATAAAACCATTAGAATTAGCAGCATTGTCAATGACGTGGACAAAATGGACCAGATCATTAAGGTGAAAATCTGAAGTGTTGAATCTAAAGTGGGTGTTAATAACTGCCATTATCATTTGAGAAAGTTCACACCCACTGTGTACATGTGTAAATGACTGCAGAAGGTGCAAGGCACTGGAAAGTCATCCTCATAATGATTACATTGGACTATTGCAGGTAACATATCTACTTTAAGAAAACCCTGTGAATTCAGAGTGTTTAACTTGTTTAAAACATAATTATGTTCCTTTCCATCATGCACACACACAATTAGGTCATCACTAATATCCTTTTAATGAGCAATTGTGCTTCACTCAACATCGCCTCTGTAGATTTACACAAGTGTAACAGAGCAGAGTTCACTGTGTCCACATATAATGTCCTTGAAATCTTATTCAAATACTATAAGAAAAAGAAAATTAGTATGCTCTTTTCCAATGACATTGCTTATCTTGTTCCAAATCATTAGTTGATACTGAGTATGTCAAAAAAACGGAGACTTCGTGATGTTAACATGAATTTGTGTATTGAAGAAAAGTCTGGGAAAAGTTAATAGAGTAGAAACGGATTTAAGAGTTAATATCTTAGTTCTTTAAGTTGTACATTTTAGTTACTATTAAAAAGGATATAAAAAGGCCTTAGTTCACCTTCTGTACGATTAGATTTTTTTTAAAAAAAATCAATACGCGTTTGAATTATAGAACCACAAAATATACCTGAAACCTGTAAACCCCTGTAACTTAAAAACTCCTTTGAATTTCTTTAATATTTCTTTAAAATTGCTGCCAGGTTGAGAATCTGTTATAAGATTCAGCTGGAGGAAATTTTTATGGCTGAGTTATACTACCGCTCCCTAAAAATAGGAAGACCATAAAAAATGGAATTGCAATAGTCAAGGAAAGAATTGATTTTTTTAAAGGCATAGATAAGAAGATTTAAATAGAGACAAGGGCAGGGTAGGGATGAACTCTGTAGGTGTTCTGAAAGTGACAATAAATCATATTATAAACTAATCATGAAAATAATTGCATAGAAAGGCTGATCCCTGGAATATCATATGTGGTATGTGTGTGTATTCGTTCCTCTTGTATTTCCTTTTCTTTCATTTGTAGATCTCTTAGGGCCAGATTCAGATCTAGGAAAGAGAGTATTGACCCTGGGACTTTTTAGTAGAAACTTCACTGAATACTTCTAATAATTAAACACTAAATGCTATATGTAGTTAGGGATGGGTGAATCTTAGCAAGTTTTGACAGGTTTATTTCAGATATGGAAAGCACCCAAAAGTTCAAAAGCTTATCCAAATCTCTTGGGACTGGAAAATTAGGCTGGAAATCTCATGCTAACAGGCTTCCTCACAAAATGTCCAGCACTTCTATTTCCAGTCTGTAGTAATATCGTTTGTCATGGTATTTTGGCTCATCCTCTTCTGATCGCTACAGGAACCTGAAAGTGCAAAGGGACAGGAAAAAAGAAAAATGATCACTTAGTTGGACTTTTCAAAACCTTGAAAAAATGATACGTTTAAGGGTAGGTTTGAGAAATAAGTGAAGATGTGAAGAAGATGGAAGTTAGAGGACCTTATATTTCCATATAAGTTATCCAGCCCAAATTTTTATGATTGTCAAGGTAGTCTGATTTAATTGTGTGTTCTTCTCCTCACACGCTGATAAAAACTTTACGCAGATAGTTTAAAGTACAGAAAACTCGGCAGATCTTAATTAGTCTGTTCTATTCACAGAGATCTTGAACCTGCAAGGTGCGGAGCATTCCACCACTGCCAGCAAGCACCTTCGACACAAATAGAATTCAATTGCTTTCAGTGGGATTCCGCGTGTGCTTAATGTTAAGTGAGGGCTGGACTGGGCCCAGAGTACTTCACACCTTGCAGGATCAAGCCCATAGGGACCAAGTCCTGAAGTGTGTATTCACTTAAACAGACCTACCCTGAAAAACAGGGTATACAGAAGAAAGGCGTCTCAGAGCAGGGTGCAAAGTAAAATGATGTAAAGGATTGGCCCAAATGCTTCAAGTTGCAACTCTTCTATTCCCTCACATTTTTAGAATTCTCAGATTAAAATTTGCTGGGTAATGTTAAATAGGCCCCAGGCAATTGAAACTTGCATGGCCAGCACGCACAGACCTTGGCAGTATTACAAGGGTCACAGTTTATATTTTCACACAGATGAACTGCTGAACAATGTCTGTTGTGTATTCGGGGTGTGGGGGGGAGGGAGATTTCCTTCAGCATCCGTCATGCAGGTCTTCTCTTTTCTTCCATTCTTCCCTTTAGAGAATATACTGATTCCCTCTGATCCAAGTTCAACACTGCCTACAGAACTTGTTTTAAAACCCTGTCCATATTTTAGAATGGCGTCTTTCAAATTTTAAGTGCCATACAGCAACTGGCAATTTGGGATGGACTAACTGGTTTGCTTATGTTTAAAAAGAGATCCATTAATTTTATGAAAATATATGTGAAACACTTCTTCAGATGCTGCCTGAGAATATCCCCATGTGCCCTCCCCTCTGTGTTTACAGGGACTCAGAAGAAGAACATCCACATGTGGTTTGCCTTCACTAGGAAATTAGGTCATTTTAGAGCATGACCTTTAGTATTTTGTTGCAAAACATGACTTAGAAGTCAGCGTAGACAGGATTGTTCAGGTTTAACATATGTCAGTGACCTTTAGGAGCTAAGTTAAGTAACTTGTTGCAAAACGTGACAGAAGTCAGTGTAGACAGGGTTGTTCAAGTTTAACATGTGTCAGTAGATTGTAAGTAAACCCAACTGGAACCATAGGTTTAACCATGACATGAGGTTGAAGATGACTTGTCCCTGTCTACGCTGACTGCAAAATCATGTTTAGCATCATGTTAAATTAATGTATTTGACTCCTCAAGATCATCTGATGTCAGGACCTAATTTTCTGATGAAGAGAAACTCTTGAAGAAGATGGTCTGTAGAATAGTTATTCCCCAGATTGGTGGGATGATAATGGTATAGGAACACACTGTAGGGGAAAGAGGGACGGGCTCCATTTTGTGATGGCAGGTTGCTCCAGTATTTTTGTGCCCACCATTGTTTTGTGATCACATATCTGAGTACTTCTGTCCCTGACTTCATAATTGTGGCTTTCTCCCTTAGTGGCTAGAACTCCTCACTCAGGACCTATTCTGAAAATATTGCTATTCACAAAAATTCTTGTTGTCTGAAGCGGGAGACTCTTCTATGTTAAAGTGCCAGGTAGCAGGGAACTGGTGCTGGCAACATGTAGCAGCAGTCTATGTACTACAGAAACCAGATTATGGCCTGTCGTCAAGCATAGCCTGTGGAGTTCTACAGTCTGGGGTATGAAGATGATAGCAGCAATAGAGGTGTGTGGGCCCTGGACACCATAGAGTAGGCGGCACGTAATGTTGAGCTGAGTGTCACTGGTTTCTTTGCATACAAGTTGAAGATGGCAGCAATCTTCACTGTTTTGTGCAAATTAAATGCAGCCCTCGCACTCTTGGCAAGTTGCCAACGTGACCCTTGGGGAAAGTAAGCTTAGGAACGAATGTGAACTTCAGGGGCGGGGCTTGGGGCAGGAGCAGTGTGCAGACACCCCTGGCTGCCCCTATGCATAGGAGCTGGAGGGGGGACATGCCAGCTGCTTCCCAGGAGCCGTGCGGAGTGGGACAAGCCCCCAATCCCGATCACAGGCTGGAGTGCTGGAGCACGGCAAGTCCCTGACCATGCTCCCTGGAGCGAGCTCCAGGGCTCGATTAAAAAGTCTGATGGGCCATATGTGGCCCGCGGGCCATAGTTTACCCACCCCTGATGTAGGCAGTCAGATCTAGTGGTCAGAGCAGTGGTGGTCAGGTCTAGTGGTCAGAGCAGGAGCTAGACTCAAGAGCCAGGGGTCAGAGTCAAGAATCAAATCAAGGGTCAGAGCTGGCATCAATAGCTATATATGGGGCACAGAAGCAGGGATCTGCAACAATGCATGAGGATGGGAACAGAACAAGAATCAGGAATAAGGCAGGGCCCAATGCTACTGCTACTGCCAGACAAGGGTTCACCTAGTTGCTCAGACAATTTCCTGTGCCTCTTTCTGGCTTAAATAATGAATCTGAGCCAATCAGAGAGGCTGGATATCTCCAGTTGGGAGCTTTCTGGGTAGTACCCATGGTGAGCTGGGGTACTCTAGCCTGCACTCCCGGCTGGTAGCAGTGAACTGCCGTGTAGTGGCTGCAGTCTAAGGACTGCCTGGGAGCCCGTGGACCCAGCTTTTGAGGCCTGTGAGACCCTCATGCTTTTCTGCACCTCCATACCCACAAGGTGATCAGTCCCAACAATGGGGACTATAGGGAGGGATGTGTAGGAGCCAGATATGCAGCATGCCCCGTTCTGGGAAGTGCCTGGCAGAATCTGCCCAGGTGTCACCCAAGTGATGTGGAGAGTTGGAATATCTGATTCATTGTCTCCACTGGAATTACAAGGGTGCAGAACCAATCAGAGTTTGGTTCTATATTGTTATACAACAGATATATAACTTCATTATCTGCTTTTCCATATATATATATAATGAAAACCTTAGGGTTGTAAAATAGATTTTATTACTACCAATAATCTTGTGGAAAGCTAGAAGCAGGAATTATATTTCCTTTTTAATTAGCACTTGCTTTCTAACAAATAAACACTTTAATATACCCATGGCTAGAAGTTAAGGCATTGTATCACTCAATGGGCTTGATTCTGCTGTTTCCCCTCACCCCTGGTGTAACCACACTGGCGTTAGTCCTGATTAGCATCAGAAGGAAAGCGATCCGAAACAGGCCTGATGCAATTACAGAATGCATACTATCGGTGAGTTCGCTGCAGGAAATACTGAGATGGAATAGGTCACCTACCTGTCTATGTTAGGTAAATGTCTTGTTTAAAGGAAAAGCTGTTCAGTACAACAGCAAACCTTGAAAAGTCACATGGATGGATGGACACAGGGAAGAATATTTTTAATGAGTGCTTTCCCAGCCAACTGGCATTATTTGAATGGCAGCTGATGATTAGAACCAGGAAGAACAATTTGGTTGGTAAGTGACATATTGACTAATTGAGGAGGTGTCCTGTTCCAGCATTAGTCAGTATCTGACCGGCTAAACACATGAGCATAACCTGAATGAACTCACAGCTAAGACTGTTTTCTTAATGGAACAAGATAAAGGTGGGAGGAAGTGGAAAGGAAGCCATGCTGCTGGCATAAAGACTCTCAGCAGGCTTGAAATATGCACTGCTGTGAAGATGCTTTCAGCAGGGATTCAAAGTAGCAGGGGGAAATCAGAAACGTCAGACCTTTTTAAAGAAGTGTTTTATGCCATTTATTTTACTATGTTTTTACCTATGAGTGGGCTTACTCTAAAACACCCTAATACATAAACTCTGGTGTGTGTGCATTGTTTAGCCCCGATTTTTAGAACAAGGATAGATAATCAGGTCTGTTGACAGAGTATTAAAAAGCAAAGGTTTAGAGGATGTTTTTCATTGCTTAATCAAAATATTCAGGGCTTTCACATCTTGCAAAAATGACTTGCTAAAGGCTTCCTCAAGCTGCACATGCTGCTGCTTTGTCTTTCCTTTATGCCGTATTGAATTCCATTAAAAGACAAACAAATCTTTCAGTCATTAGGCACCTTGCTGGCTACACCTGTCAGTCTGTCACTCCTAGTCAGAGACAGATACCGTCATGCTTCATTTGGCAGAATATAAAGAAAATAGAAAGAAACATATCTGGGGCACCTGTTCTCACAAAAGCAATGATAGGATTATTATTACCAAAAAATGAGCTCAGTGTGCTACTTGCAGAGTGTGGATACAAAGTAATGTTGCCAGCCAGTTACACTAATCAGTAGTGTTCAAAATGTTTATGGATTTTTAAGTGTGTTCTTGAGTCCTTAATAGCTGTGGTATGTATATATTGAAATGATTGATTACCATTATTTTTGAACCTTGCTAATTCTTACTCATGAATAGGAGCCTGTTTGTAACATGCATAGGGTATGTCTATGCAGCAGCTGGGTGGATGGTTCCCACTGAGGGTAGACAGATGTGCTAACTCTGCTCAAGTTGGAGCACTAATCATAGCAGTGTGGCTGCGGCAGCTCAGACTAGTTGTCCAGGTACAAAGTTTATCCACCCGCATCAATGGGAGAGAGGGGGGATTGTTGGGGCCAGCAGTGAAAGGGGGACAGTCCCAGTAACAAGCAAGGGAGCAACTTGCAAGGGATAATAGGTAGCTCGTCCCACTGACCAGCTGGGGAAGAGGGGTGCTGAATGGCCAGCATTCCCAGCTCTTATGATTTAGCCTAATGTGGGGGCCACGTGGAGCCTCCGTCAGGTTTGTTCCAGCAGCCAACCCTACCCACCCCAACCAGGAATAGGAACCCGACATGACCCATGTAGTGGTCTAGCTGATTACCTTTTTAGGGGGTCAGGAAGGAAGTTTTTCTCTCATGGGCCAAATTGGTAAAGGCCCAGGGAGTTTTTTGCTTTCCTGACAGCACCTGCAAGGTTGAGTGCATTAAGTAGGAAAACGCATTGTACCTAAATGAGGTACTGGGATGGTGTTGCTTACTTGTTGCAACTTGTGGCCAGTTTCCAATGTGGTTAAGAGAATAAAATGAAGGGTCGCCAGAGATAAAAGACCTGGGATTTTGGTGATGGGCCTTGGGCTCATGTGATAGGGTGAGAACTTGTGGCTTTTGCATGCTGAGGTCAAACCTTGTGGCCCTTGTGAGCAGAGGTCCTCACCCTGTTGCACCCTCTGTCCCCCTTGTGGGAGGGATGGTGCTAGGATGCAGAGGGAGCTAAGTCCTGGGAGGTAGGATGAGGAGAGCCTACCCCATATTACAGGTTATATGGTAAGTCGCCCTGCAACCCTCACACTGGAAGCAATTAAATGCCTGGCATAGGAGAGTATGGGTGATGGATGTGTTGTGCCCCTCCCTTGTGTTAAAAGTTTAATAAAAGTTGTGGCCTGCTGCTTTCTTCCATGCATGTGTCTGTTCTCATTTTGCTGCTGTGTCCACCTCAATCCCGCCTGATGTCCTGGGTACATACTCGGGTGCTAGCCTGAGCTGCCATCCATGACACTGAAGTCACACTGTTTTTAGCACACTAGCTCCAGTAGTGCTGGGGTGTCTGTCTACCTGTGCTGGGAAGCACCGTCCCAGCTGCTCTGTAGATGAAACAATAGTGAGCAGTAGTAGTACCTTACTCCACAAGTAGCCCCATTGACATTAGGGAGAATACCATAGGGGATAAGCTATCTTCATTATTAGGTGGAATGGCTTCCTTATTATGTGGTCTGTATACATTGACAGAAACAGCTTTTTTATGAGCATAAAAGATTGCAGTTTTCCAAAGCAAACAAAAAAATATTATATTTATTATATATCACATCTAGTCAGTAAATTCTCTTACTAATTGCGGTTATTTTTAAATGATATTTGGGTTTCAGTACTCATTACCTACGTGCCTCCAGCTTTCACCCAGACCACACCACATGATCCATTGTCTACAGCCAAGCTCTAAGATACAACCGCATTTGCTCTAAGGCCCGCCCCCCACACTCTCCTGCTGGTAATAGCTCATCTTAAGTGATCACTCTCCTTACAGTGTGTATGGTAACACCCATTTTTTCATGTTCTGTGTGTATATAAATCTCCTCTCTGTATTTTCCACTGAATGCATCCGATGAAGTGAGCTGTAGCTCACAAAAGCTTATGCTCAAATAAATTGGTTAGTCTCTAAGGTGCCACAAGTACTCCTTTTCTTTTTGTGGATACAGACTAACACGGCTGCTACTCTGAAACCTGAAATCAATGTGAGTCTTTTCATTGACTTCAATGGGCTTTGGGTCAAGCCCTGTATGAGATGACAAAACATAACTGTGTGTTATGTACTGCAGGTTATTATGTATATAATGGCAAGGAGTGACATTCTAGGGTTCAATACAGACTAATGAGCAGCTATGCCAGCTTTGCCCTGCAACCGTGGATGCCTTATGAGGCCTTGCTGAAGGACTTCCCACCTGTGCCACTCACAAACAGCCTTCCAGCATGCAAGTCAGACCCTGAATGTTTGTGTGCAACTGCAGCCGGCCAGCCACACTTGGGTTACACTCCAGCTCTCATTAGCCTTGGTTATATTGCCAGGTGACCCCCAACACACTCACAGTCTTAGATTTCCCCCCAGAAATGTAAGTCCTATATTCCCCAGCCCTCTCCTGGACAATATAAGTTTATATAAGTCAGTTATTTCTTTAATAGAAATAGTATGCATACAACTTGCCATCCCAAATGGAGTTTCCCAAACACTTCAATTTAAACACACTGGATTAGATCAAACAATAAAACAAGTTATTAACTACACAGAGAGATTTTAAATGAGTACAAATAATGAGGCATAAAAGTCAGAAATGGTTACAATAAAAACAAAGATAAAACACAACTGGTGCTGAACTGAACAAATTATGTTAAATTCAAAGCAAAGTTTTCTCACCACGTGCTTTCAGTAGTCTTAATGACAAAACTTCTTAGGTCAGGACCCCTTCTCCAGTCCAATGGCTTTGTCCCTTCTGGTGCAGTGAATCAAGGGGCAGAGAGAAAGGAGGGGCAGAGCCTTGGGGAGTTTGTCCCTCCTTTTTATAGTTTCAGTTCCCCTTAAAAACATTTCCAACTGGGTACCAGGAGACAAAAAGTCAATGCGGAAAGATGTTCTCTCATGATTTTCCTCACCTGTTTGAGCTTCCTTTGTTTCCCTTCCTGCTTGATGACTCTGTTTACAGCTTAAATGCAAATGAAGTAGAATACACATTTCTTTGTTTATAACAGACCTGTTTGCCAACCTCAGTTTGGAACCTGTGTTAATAATTCCATACAGTGGAATCTTATAACTTCACATATAATGTTGCCACACATATTTTATCAGGATGATACTGATCAGAAAATTAAGAGTTTTCAGATGATACTTTACACGGCATACTTTGTACAAAGATTATTACAATAGTGTGTAGGATGTGAATTCCGGGGTACATTCTATTGCTCAAGGCTAGACAAGAAATCATACCATCTCATGCCAAAGGAAGAGAACTCCCAGTGATGAGACTTGAAATACAAGTTGTGCACTCCTTGGGCAAGATGATCTAATACCTGAATGTGAGAACACCAGTGATGTTCAATAGATGATCACATGTGCTGTAATGCTGAGTAGAATATTAACATGATCCTACTTTCGTAGTGTTAGTCTCGGAGTGTCCTTGGAGTATATTTACATCACTGTATCTATAGAATCACAGAAATATAGGGCTCAGAGGGACCTCAAGAGGTCATCTAATCCTTTTCCATGGCAGAATTCAGTATAATTCAAACATCTATACTCTACATCATCCAATTTTTTGCAGTTGTTGTCTGCAAGAGTTTGTGTTTCAAAGGAAGTTGTTCTAAGCCAGCCTCGCAAAACTTCTATAAAATTTACCAGGCCACACTTCTTTTTTTTAATCCCCTACCCTTTATCATGATAGCTAACAAGAATGGTACAACAGCTGATTAGACAAAATAAATAATTTTTAAAAATTACTCATCCTACTTAAGTGAGTGAGTAGAATTTTCCAGAGTTGCTCAGTATGTGGAGTCTCTATTGTTCCATACTGTAAATAGTTTTCAGGTGTTTGCTTTAAAAGTTTTTAAGAATAATTCTTCCAGGAATTGGGAGTTTTCATTTATACTCATAGATCTTAAAGCCAGAAAGGACTTATCTAGTGTGACCTCCTGCATAACACAGGTCAAAGAACTTTACCCAGTACCTCGCTCATTAATTTCTGCATCATTTCCTTTCCTCAGGTTTTATGCTTGAGTCTTTTGCTGGCTACTTTAGGAGAAAGAGTTGATATAAAGCTATATACTCTAGGAAAAACAAGAACTTCTCAAATTTTATGAGTAATTAATTGAAAATACTCTTAACGCAGGTGTAGGAGAAAAGTGTTTGTCTGTGATGTCAAAATAAATGAGAGTATCTATATTAAAAATGCATGTTTTCTGCACATCAAAATGTTATCTTTAAACATTTCCTTTTTTGTGGTGTCCCTGTGAAAGCACTAGGTCAGCACATTAGTCTTTCACCTGTTTCAGAGTAGCAGCCATGTTAGTCTGTATCCACAAAAAGAAAAGGAGGACTTGTGGCACCTTAGAGACTAACAAATTTATTTCAGCATAAGCTTTCATGAGCTGCATGCATCCGACGAAGTGAGCTGTAGCGCACGAAAGCTTATGCTCAAATAAATGTTAGTCTCTAAGGTGCCACAAGTACTCCTTTTCTTTCACCTGTGCTACTTTAAATTACACAAAATTAATTCAAAAAGTTGAAAAGAAAAGGGAAATAAGATTTCTGATCTTATTCTGGTTCTTAGTACACTATGAACAACAGATGTACTGGAGCCATTCGTCCTATGGGGTAGAGTTGTTTGGGAAATTTCCAAATTTTTTTTTTCATTTGTTGTTCATTTTTCAATGTTGTTTCATCGGAGAACATTGATTTGTCAAAACCAAATCTTTTTGTGGGAAAAGATTGGTTTTGAAGAATCTCATGATCTGATTTTTTTTTGAAAAAAAAAAAGTTTATAAATTGTTGAATGTTCCATTTCGAGTATTTAAAAACATAAGGTTCTGTTTTTCGATTTGAAATTGTTTTTTGTTTCAAAATTTTAGTTAATTTTTTCTAAAAAATATTTTTAAAGGTCAAAAAGGGAATGAAACATTTTGAAATTATCAAAATGCAGCCACTCAATTCATTTTTCATTTCATTGACCCAATGAAAAAAATTGGAAATTCAAAACCTCTTGTGGTAGGGGAAACCTGTTTCCCAGCCAACTCGAACACTTGCCAGATCTTCCGCTGGACTCTTGGAAACAGTGGAATCATGCAATTTACTCCAGCTAAGGGTATGGCCAGGCACATGAGACTGCTTTCTGAAATCAGATACCTTAAATACAATAGATTTAAATATAAATGTAATGTAAGTACATTACAATGACCAGTTCTTGCAATACAAAAGCCCAGCAATGGCTGATTTTTATCACACTAATAACTGTGTGCATATATTTATGCAGTGATGGCCTGTTGTATTCCAAAGACTGATGATTTTAAACCTACTATGTTTAAGCTATTTGATTTCAGAAAGCAGCCTCATGTGCCTGAGCCATATGCTTAGCTGGCATAAACTGGCATGGCCCTATTGTCTGCAAGAGCACAGGTAAATATCTGGCCGAGTGTTAGAGCAGCGGGTGTGTGTAAATGCTTTTTATTCCAATGGAACCCAAACTGGATTATCAGTAATGGGCCTCATCCTGCTCCAGTTGAAGTCAATAGGAATCTTGCTCTCAAACCTAATGAGAACGCAGTGAGGCTCAGAATACATATAAATGCAGCCACTTCTGCTGGTGGTGGTGGAGTAATCATCCAGCACCTGCACACCAGCACGTGTGTGGGTGTGAGAGAGAAGAAGTGGCATTTTAGCCAAGGATCCTGGGACAAACCCCTCCTCTTATCAAAATGCCATGGGATCTTTAACGTCTATGTAAAGCGCACAAAACCTCAACTGCTGAAGTCTCATTTGAAAACTTATTTACAGAGAGTTTATGCATTGCATTCATTGCAATTCATGGCCAAATATAGCGTGCTAGTTGAAAAATAATATGATTCGTTCAGACGATGGTAGTTTATTGGGGGCAAGTGCTTCTGGGCTCTTCACTAACCAGTGAAGATTCATTTCTGGAACCCTTACTCACACATAGTCCCATAGAATTACTTGTGTGAGTAAGGGCTACTCAGCATGAATTGGGCCCTACGGGATTTAGACACTTCCTAGTGCTCAGAGGACGCTGGGTCTTCAGTACATTGTAGCATACATCATGCTGATAGTGCAAAGACAGAATCGAACAGCAAGACTTGAGACTATCGTCAGTAAGAAGTTAAACTGTATAAAATGAAATGTCCAATTTATAGTTATTATCAAATGGCTTGATATTTAATTAAATAATTCAGCAGAAAAGGTTTTAAAACATTCTGCTAACACATCCGCAGCATGTAGGAACTGGTATATTGATGAAAACAGGGGGAAATACCTTTGAAGTGCTTCATATAAACACAAGATGGCACTTTAACTTCATAGATAAAGTGATTATTCAATTGGGGAAATTTCCTCCTGAAAACCACTTCATTGTTTTTTATTGAAATGCAGGAGAAACTGTATATAGATAAGGGGCTAAAGGAAGCTCTTTTGTAATGATGTATGGACTTTATTTACTTTGTAATGTATGCTACTTTTGTGCCAGATTGGTGAGCTGATTGTAAGGTTAATGAGCGTGAAAGTCAAATGTTAACATAACAAGGAAGCAGCTAGTTTTTGCCACTGGAAAGATATTCTCTTCTGGATCTAATTAAGGTGGTGTTTTTTTCATTTGGGTTTTTATTTACTATCAGTCAGGCTGCCATGTGTGCCTTCTTGCTCTGTCGTATGGTATTTACTTTGCTATTTTGATCCCGAAGGAGGCAATTCTTTCTTCATTTACATGCAGTGTAGTATTTCTGAATGATTGAACCCTGTTATGGGCTTTCCCTGTTCACAAGTGCTAGATAGGCATTATGCTGGTGGAGTACATTTTGTTTTGTTGAGTGTAAGATGCATAAGCCTTGTCAAAGTAATCTTGCCTTTCTCCCTTGCAGACTTTTGGGGGAACATTTTTGCTTTGTAGTTTGTACTATTCGGCAAGTTATTTGTTGACTTGAATTATTTCAGTCAAGTGGCCCAGTGCGACATACACAGCCGACTGACCCATATACAGAATAATAAATGTCTGGGCTGAGAACTTGGGTTCTTGGTGTACAAGATTTTTGACATGACAAAGTATTTATCTTTTCTTAAATAGCAGGATTCTGCCACCCCGCTCTCTCTCTGTGTGTGCACATATGTGGCGGGCTATTTCTTATGTCCGTGGGGGTGAATGGAAAGCAGACACAGCCTTATTTGCATTTCCCAGCACGACCAACTGGCCTCTATACTAGGAGATGGTGAAAAATGTTGTTTTCAGAATGGGTAACCTCTGATTATTTTCTGGCAGACCCAGTCCAGACAAGGTGAAGAAGCATGTTGCTGATGGGGGCTTCGGGTTAGGATGCCCTTGCAGAGAATTCTACAACCTCTCTAGGTAATTTGTTCCAGTGCTTAATTACCCTTCCAATTAGGAAGTTTTTCCTTATGTCTAACCTAAATCTCCCTTGCTGCAATTTAAACCCATTAGTTCTTTTACTGACCTCGGTGGATAAGGAGAACAATTTATCACCCACTTCTTTATAACAACCTTGTACATACTTGCAGACTGTTATCACACCCCTACCCAGTCTTCTCTTCTCCAGACTAAACAAACCCAACTTTTAAAATCTTTCCATTTAGATCATGTTTTCTAGACTGTCAGTTATTTTTGTTGCTTTCCTCTGAACTTTCTACAATTTGTCCATATCTTTCCTGAAGTGTGGTGCCCAAAACTGGACACAGTACTCCAGCTGTGGCCTTATCAGTGCTGATTAGAGTGGAAGAATTTCTTCTCACGTCTCACTTACAACACTTTCGCTAATGCATCCCAGAATGATGGTCGCTTTTTTTGCAACAGTATTGCATTGTTGACTCATATATTTAGTTTGTGATCCACTATAACCCCCAAATCCTTTTTGGCAGTACTCCTTCCTAGGTAGTTATTTTCCATTTTGCATTTGTGCAATTGATTATTCCTTCCTAAGTGCAATTTGCATTTGTCCTTATTGAATTTCATCCTGTTTATTTCAAATCGTTTCTCGTTTGTCAAGATCATTTCAAATTGTAATCCTGTCCTCCAAAGCACTTGCAACCCCTCCCAGCTTGCAACCCCTCTGCTAACTTTATAAGTGTACTCTCTATGCTATTATCCAAATAATTTATGAAGATATTGAATAGAACCAGATCCAGGATCTGGTCTATAATTTCCTAGGTTGTCCTTATTCCCCCATTTATAGATAAGTACTATATTTGCCCTTTTCCAGTTCTCTGGGATCTTTCCCATCCTCCATGAGTTCTCAAAGATAATTGCTAATGGCTCAGAGATCTCTTCAGCTTGTTGCTTAAGTATTCTAGGATGTATTTCATCAGGCCCTGCCAACTTGAAAACATCTAACTTGTCTAAGTAATTCTTAACTTGTTCTTTCCCTATTTTAGACTCAGATCTGACCCCATTTATACTGATGTTCATTATGTCAGTTGTCCAATCACTGCTAACCTTTTTGGCAAATACTGAAACAAAAAAGGCATTCTGTGCTTTGGCCGTTGCTGGATTTTCTGTTATTCTCTTTCACTTCTCGTTGAATAATGGGCCTACCCTATCCTTGGTCATCTTCTTGGTTCTAATATATTTGTAAAATGTTTTCTTGTTATCCTTTATGTCCCTAGCTAGTTGAATGTTCGACCCATTCATGCACACAATGATAGAACAGAGGTGGATGTATGTTTGTGAGATGCCAGCATCCTTCCCTTTCCTTAATAGCTCTCAGCCCCTGTTTCTTCTGTGCCCCTCATAGCTGTTCCTGTCTCAACTAAGTTTCCTTCAGTCCATCCTTCCTGGGAGTTTCTCGTGCTTTCATCCAAGCCTCCCCATTACCTGGTCCTGCTACAGCTCCTGTCAGGGCCTTCCTACCTTGACTGCTTCATACTGTTCCTTTCTGTGTCTTCCTCTCTCCCTCCCCCTACCACATACGTCACTGAAACTTCATGCTGCCTGTCATTTCCTATGCCTGTACTCACTCCCCTCTCACGTGCCCACAAGCTGGTCTGCCACTAAATCTCCTCTACCCAAGCTTCCCAGGGAAAATGGGAGGATGGATAGAATCTATTGATTTATTCATTGTATTGTGACAGCACACAGTTTTGGTAATCAGCTAGTGGGCAGTAGGACATGAGCACATAGGAAGGGATTCCCACCTGAATGGATCCACAAGCATGTCTGGAGGTTCTTGAAACAGCCTTGATTCCATGAAACACACTGAAAGCAATTCCAGTGAAATTAGAACGGTTCTGCCCTTAACCGCCCCCCCCACCCCAATTCCTTTTTTTTTTTTATTAAGGACAGGATTCCCCACCTCTGTCCTTTCTCCTTACCTGCAGAAGCAGCTCCTTTTTAGGCAGGGGAGAACTGTTTCCAAACTCTGGGGTTAGGTCGTGTTTTCATTGAGAGGCTTGGCAGCCTGCTTTATTTATCCAAGCCTGTCTTCTTTGTGAGGTGAGTTGGCAGCATCCTTCTCCTAACCCAGCTCGGTTCCTTCAAGGTGGCCCTCTCCTACATTCCATTGTAGAAGGGGTAAGCCAGTAACTCCACTGTAAAGGCCTTTGAGCCCACAGTTTACTTCGAGGCACACCAGGAAATACAGTAAAAGCCCAAAAAGAAAAGGAGTACTTGTGGCACCTTAGAGACTAACCAATTTATTTGAGCATAAGCTTTTGTGAGCTACAGCTCACTTCATCGGATGCATACTGTCGAAAATACAGAAGATGTTTGTTTTTATACAGACAAATCATGAAAAAATGGGAGTTTATCACTACAAAAGGTTTCCTCTCCCCCCACCACACTCTCCTGCTGGTAATAGCTTATGTAAAGTGATCACTCTCCTTACAATGTGTATGATAATCAAGGTGGGCCATTTCCAGCACAAAGCCCAGAGAAAGAAAAGCTGGCACTCCTTTTGCTCTCCTGATTTTGCTGTACAACAATTTATCTTCAAGCAAAAGGTCAATTTTGATTCATTATTGTTGTTCATTATTAATCTGCCTGAAAAGCTCAATTAAAAATCAAAATAGCATTAAGATGAAAGCATTTAAAGTGCTTTATTATAAATAATCAAAAAATAATAGAATAAAATAAACTTTCCTTTGAAAGCTATTGTGGAGTTCAAAGCTGTCCTTAGACAGCCCAAGAAATCTCACTGGCAGGAAGTTTTCTTTTCTAAGTCTGAGCCCAAAGCAGCTCTGTCATAACCATAGGGGTACCCTAAATTCCTCCTTACCTGTAAGGGGTTAAGAAGCTCAAGCAACCTGGTTGGCACCTGACCAAAAGAACCAATGGGGACAAAAGATACTTTCAAATCTGGTGGGGTGGAGTGGTTTTGTTTTGGGTTCTTTGTTTCTGTGGCCGTTCGCTCTTGGGACTAAGAGGACCTGGACATAAATCCATGTTCTCAAAATCTTTCTAAACAAGTCTCTCATATTTCAAGCTTGTAAGTACAGCCAGGCAAGGCGTATTAGTTTATCTTTGTTTTCTCAACCTGTGAATTTTCCCTTTGCTAGCGGGAGGTTTATCCCTGTTTTGTTGTAACTTTGAAACTAAGGCTAGAGGGGGTTCCTCTGTGCTCCTTGAATTTTCTGCTACTCTGTAAGGTTAACTACCAGCCTAAGTTTATGGAGGTGATTCTTTTACCTTTTTATCTTTAAATAAAATCCTTCTTTTTAAGAACCTGACTGATTTTTCCATTGTTGTAAGACCCAGGGGTTTGGGTCTGTAGTCCCTTTGTAACCAATTGGCGAGGATATATGCTCAAGCCTTCCCCAGGAAAGGGGGTGTAGGCTTGGGGGAATATTTGGGGGGAATAGGACTCCAAGTAGTCCTTTCTCTGATTGTTTGTTAAATCACTTGGTGATGGCAGAGATCCCAAGGCAAGAAAGGAATCTGTGCCTTGGGGAAGTTTTAACCTAAGCTGGTAGGAATAAGCTTAGGGGGTCTTTCACACGGGTCCCCACATCTGTACCCCAGAGTTCAGAGTGGGGAAGGAACCCTAACAAGCTCCCATTTCAATCAATGGCTTCAGTGGGAATTGGATCAGATCTATTCATCTTACATAATCCTTGTCTCAGATGCATCCCATTAGCTGTAGGTCACTACCCTAAACTATTCTTTTCTCTTGTGGGTATTTACAACCTTCAAATATTTGTAGATTATTATGTGTCCACCTTCTCCTCCTTCAGTTAATCCATATTCTTTCAGTTTTTATTTGCAAGGCAGATTTCCAGACCTGTGATTATTTGGGTTCCTCTTCTTTCAACTCTCCTCCATTATACAAGTATCCCTCTTTTCTAACCCCATTTTTGAAAATGATAAATAATTTAAGTCCTTAATCATGATTTAGGGGGGCCTAATGGACCAAGCAGTGTGCTGAGACTAGTGAATAGGGTCCTAGACTGGGAGTCAGAAGACCTGGGTTCTGTTCTTGGCTCTGCCACTGACCTTCTGCGTGACCTTGGGCAAGTCACTTCCCCTCTCTGTGACTCAGTTTCTCCATTTGTTAAATGGTGATAATGATAAAGCACTTTGAGATCTACTGATGAAAAGTGCTATAAGAAGAGCGAGGTATTATTATTAAACACAAGGGATGAGAGTAGACTCCTAAGCCTTGCAGACTCCGTCCCAGTCATATCAGCAGCCGCATGCATGTTTGAAGGGGTCTGTGGAACTGGAGTGGGGCCTCAGATTATCCATTCAGGAACTGCAATAATTTCCCTTTTGAGTCAAAAGTGCACTTTTTCAGTCGAATCCATCCACTCTGTTTATTAGTTTATAAACCTTCTGTTGGCACACTAAGGAATGAATCATTTGCATGGGAAAGTGTTGCCTAAACAAAAATAATACCATTTTTTTGGTTTTAATTTTTTTCCTGCACATCAGCATTTTTAGAATAAATTCCACAGAAATGTCATACACCGTGACTCTAGCTTTCTTGTAAACGGAACTTTTTTTCTGCTCTGGATAAACATTCATAGATTGCTTTAATTTGAAAATGTGAATGTCATTCTCAGTAGAAGGGATCCGTGTTTGGAACAAACTTCCAGACAGGATGAGGTGAATCCAAAATCTGAACCTCTGGACCAAACATGGTAAAATCTTGCTTTTTGGCAAGGCATTTCCACCACAAAAATGACACAGTTAACAGCCCCTTCTATCCCAACCCTCCTGACCATCCAAACAAACCAAACCCAAAAATCCTGAAACAAATCCGCCTAAAAACAATCAAACAATACAAATTAATTTAATTTAAAAAAATCACAAATCCTATCCCAAACAGGATTTGTACCCCCCAAAAGGAGAAATGTCAGCGTTTCTATGAAATCCACTAGGGCCTTCACTATTGCTATTGATTTAATGTGAAAGGGGCTTGGATTCTATAGAAATGGCTGGCAGTATAAACACCTAAGATATGAAACATACCTTTTAAAATAAAGGAGCAGAGTCAAGGACTGTGTTGTAGACATAGTCTCAGGCAACCCTATTAACTATCACAGACTTTGAGCTTTGCCATAACTTAACAAAAATGCTGAAAACATTTTTTTTATTAACATTTATAAATTATTCAGGATTTTTATATCAGGGCATAATGGAGAAGAAAGAATAAAACCTATGCCAGGCAGAGTGTTTCAAAGTTCTCAACACAAAACAAAGTCATGAATATCATTTATTTAATTAATGTCATATGTTTAATAGCACCATTATTTTCCCTGCCAAGGTTACGCTCACTCTGAAGAAAGTGAACAGCGATGGCAAATCAAAGATTAACCCTTCCTGCTCTCCTGGTTGGAACAAAAATGTTGCCTGGTGGCAGGGCTGGTTGTTAGGGGGAATCATCTTAGATTCCTGGCATCAAATTCAATAAAGAAGTAATAAAAGGGGGCAGCTCCTCAGCTGGTATCAATTGTCATAGCTCCATTGACAATTGCTGGGAAACTTCCATCCCTGAATTCAGTGGTGCTATGACCAGCTCTCTTGTGTAAACCAGATTGCATTCAATACACTGGGCCAGATTTGGCACTCATCTGCAGTGGAACAAATCCAGAGTAAATCTCATACTCCATATTTGCACCAGTTTTTCTGTGGGATTTGGCCCACTGGTTAACTCAAGCCTATTACTGCCTCCTTGTTCAGTAGCACGTCTGATATGTCCTTTGGTGGGAGACTGAGTGCTCACCTTCTAATCACCTTGTCTCAAGAAGTTAATTTTATGCCAGAAAGGTACTTGTCCTTTACCCAAAGCTCTCTGTTAGCATGCGTGCTTGGGTTAATGTACACTCACCAAAAATTCCAGAAGTGCTGACATAGCTGTGTCTCTCTGTTAGTATTTAAAAATACATACGTTCTTGCAAATGAAAAAAATAGCTACCCCTGCTGTATTTCTATTTCCCTTCACTGTTTGCTGTCCAGAGGCCCTGCCTGCGGTTGAATTACCGAGTCATTCACAGATGTAGCTACATGCAGTGCATGCTGTGAAGCTAGCTATGCATTTAACTTTTCCTCTGATCCTGAATTTTCTAGCAACGTATCTGACTCTTCCAGCTTTTTTTTTCCATCTCAGAGTCATGCTTCCTAGGCTAGATCACTAGGCTGAGAATGTCATTTAGCCATTTCACAACAAAATTATACAGTTGTCTGGCAAAATTTTAGCTCAGGTCCTATTAGCAAACTTTGTGGTGTTGAGCAATTTGGAATGATTCTGTTTTCATAATGGTTTGCTGAAAAAAAAGAGCAGAATTTCAACACAGATGACATCTTCTCATGTCTGCAGCCATGCAACTTCCATGTTTCCAACTGCTCCCCCATGCTAGGATTGGGTTGTGTCTGGAGTTGAATGGGTGATCTCCAAGGAATAACAGTAAGTCAGGTGAGTAATCCAGTTGGTAATAGGGGTACCCCTCCCTTTAAGCCAAACCAAATGCTAGCAGGAAGTAGGGGCGCTGTCCCAAAGGAGTGCCACATTTCAAATGAGAAGTGGAACTAAAGTTCTGAACCCTTGTGCTCATTAAAGATGCTGTGAAATTTTTTTTTCCCACAAGAACAGGTATATTTACCCAAAGTTTTTAAGCCAAATTCCAACTCACATAATTACATCCTGTCCTCCTTAATTCCCCCTGTTCTTGTAATATCCTTTGTGGAATTTTTTTAATTGTTGCTCCATTTCAGGAGCAGAAGTGACCCCATGTGTATAATTTGTAAAGCACTTTAGGATCTTTAGGGAAGAAAGTCACAATAATATACTTATGGGACCTTTTTCATATTCACAGATCTGCTGAATAATGTGAAAACTGAGGCTTACACAACTGGAGAAGATTAACATATTTCATTGAGATTTGTCCTGCGAGCCCAAGAAGTCTGTAATGAAACATCTGGGGAATTGCTCTACTATTTGCTTATTCCCTCCTCGAGCTATAAACCCATCTCCCTCCTGAACTTTTTTGCAGCATTTTATTCCATAATTATGTAACTGCTGCAAGAGTCATTTAGTTTCCTGTGAACTTTGATGCCATCTTTGCCTTTCTGGTTTTTAATATCCTGAAGGGTTTACAGAATTTATTTGTTTGTGGGTGAGTGGACTTGGTATCTGGAGACAGAAATCCTTTATTTATCAGGTGGACAGGTACTGTACAGCACAGTCACCAATAAGGTAAGCTACCCCATGCTTCCCTGGCCATGAGCCTGGACCCTCACAAGCAAGGAGTGAGGGGTTATTTTATTCTCAGTGCCCATACATGCCTTGGCCCTTTTATTGAGATTGCCAGCACATTGCTAATTAGTGGCATTTATAGTAGTGAATTTTGTTATGTGGATGCTTGTCCTCTGGGTACAGGATTGAGTCTACAAAACTCATGTCAGATAGGACACATCAAAATTTGGGGCAGCTGAGAAGTAGAGGTATAATTTAGGCCTATCTTTATGAAGAAGGTTTTAGGAATAAGAACGAATTTATTTGGAAAATTAGGAACTACTTGAACTTGTGTCCAGAACTTGATTTGACCCCAAACAACTGCCTTGAATGCTAGTTCACTTTTTTCCCCTATTATTTTTCTTTTTTTGTTCAACTTCTCTCTTCTAGCAGGGTTTATACATGGAAGTTCTGTAATGCATTGTTCTCAGAGGCAAAATCCTGGCCGCATTAACATCAATGAATTGACGGGTCTTTGAGATTCCCAACCCAATGATGCAAACTCAACAGGTCCAGTTAAGTTTTACTTTCTGGTACTTCTCTGAAACAAACCACCAGACTTTTAGATGTTCCACTGCTGTTATTTTGAAAGAGTAGCTGAAAGTTTAGAAGTTTAAATTATCTGTGTTTCTCAAAAGGAGAAAAACATCTAGAGATTCCTGAAGGCTGTGACAGGAGTGATATTAAAAAGATATGGCAGAACATTGTCACTCTGAAACAAGAGAACAAATCCCTGGAGCACCTCAAGATGTCTTCAGTAACCCAATACCCTCTGCTTCTGAGACATTCATAAAGGCAAAAAGAATGACAAGAGGACTGAATTGCAATGTCTTATTATTACTGAGCATGTCAAAATACAAACTTCGGGGTCATTTTCTGCTACATCCCTTAGAAGCAGCACAGAAGATCAGGTGGGTGGGGTGGGGGACAAACAAAGCTCAAATTTATCTGCTTTAGGAGTTGGTATGGTCTCTGGCATAAGTTAGAGCAGCCCCAGGATTGCTCAAATTTCTGGTAACGTCCTCATGGCTGCTTATGGTTTCCTCTGCAGCCCAAAGCAGCTGAAGAACAAAGTACTGTGATCACATCCCTTTCTTCTCCTGGCATGGCTCTCCGCTGCTGGTCCTACCCCCCAATATAGATCTACACTGAAGGCTGTGAGGGACAGTGGTGCAGCACTCCCCAAGGCTGTTATGGGTCTTTTATGGTCTGCACACACTACCAAAGTGACAAATAGGAGACTAGCATCTGGTCCTGTGTCTACAGAAACAAGTCTAATGCTGTCAAATTGGCTATGCCACAGGGAGGATTTCTTTGCTCACTGAGTGTGCAGCATGGTCTTGCTGCAGGTTCCGGTATCAAAACGAAGGAAAGCGTATTGGGCATTGTCTGAGGAACTGCATTCTTCAGGACATGAACCCCTGCCTGGAGAGGAAATGGAGCAGCATAGCAGCAGTGAGCGAATTCGGGCATTAGGTTGCAAATGGCAAAACAAACAGTGCCATAAGGTGCTTTGAATGGTTAGTCACAACAATTCATATCCCTCCGCTAGATAACTGCTGATTGTAGCGTGTGGCAATAAGCATTTGTAATGCGCTTTCTATCCCTAACAAAACATGCTGTAAAATGTTTGCATTGCCGTCTTCCAGTACCACACTAATGCTGGATTGTTTCATTTTTATGGTAGAAGTAGGTTTAGACTATAAAGTATGCTGTATGGAAAGGGCATGTATGCCTTGCAATATATTAAAATTCATTAGCTATACTTAGCACTCTGTGGGCCAGCCCCTTAGCTGTTGTAAAGCAACGTATCTCCATTGACATCAGCAGAGCTGCAGCCATTTACATCAGTTGAAGACTGGACCCCGTGTAGCAGTAGACCCCACAATCCCTTGAGGATAATAAACCTGTACTGCAATACAAGGTACATATAAACTAGTTTTATATTTGTTCATATAAGCTGTGCACAGACTCTAGGGGAGTGCTGCAGCTGTAGTTTGCAGCAGGATAATTCAAAGCAGGGTCAAATGGTAAAAGTTTCATGATAATATTGTTCATTAGCATTAAAATGGAAAACAGCCGGAAGCTACTCTTGGGAACAGTAGAGTAGCCCATGCAATAATATTCTGTGTCTGAATAGTTTGTCGTATGATTGCCTCATTTTTAAGCTCATTTTGGCTCAGACCCTAATTCCATTGGAGTTAATAACAAATCCCCATTGACTTCAAAAGGAGCAGGATTTGACGCTTATACGTTAACCTTGTTCAGTTTCATTAGGGACTTTTTTTAAAAACAGAGGTTTAGGCTTGTGTTTTTCTTTATTTTTAAGTGTTTGCAGCCATAATGAAGAAATGTGTTAAACTTGGCAGCAATTAGCTTAATTGCATGTGAAAAATCCTGATTGGGTTCTCGGAGCAAGGTGGATATTCCCCCCCGCTATAATCTCAGAAAGACCAGAGCAGGGTAGCACCAACACCATTAGCTAGGAACGGAGGGGGTGTGGGGGTGTTAAATCAAAGCCTAACCAAAGGAAGTTAAAGAAAAAAATGTGCTTTGCTGATGGTTTTAATCATAGTGGGATTGCTCATTTTTAATTTGCATTGGAGAGAGTTTAACCAAAGGTGATTCTGATGAGTGAGAACTCCCTTAGTTTTCTGACAGAAAGAGCTGAAGGGCCTGGGAAGAGGGCAAATGTTGTGAGGCAGACAGGCAGCACAGGCTAGACAAGGGTTTTGGTTTCTTCTGACAAGGTTAGGGCCACTGTGATTCCACAGGGTGCTGGGCTGACACTGTGGCTCTCAGTGTCTCAGTTAAACAGGACCCTGGTGAACTAAAATACAAAGTAAAAAGTCACTAAATATTTATGATGTGCAAAACCAGCCTCAAACAGTCAAAACGATTGCAGAAAGGCTCAGCAACACCCAGATTATGGGGCTCCATGTCAACTCCAACTGAAAAGTAAATAATAGATGGAATGTAATGTTCTAAGCTGCTTGAATGCAGATGTTAATTAACTAAATAATTTGTCATGGGTGTCAAAAACATGCCAGTATCTTACAGTCATACTTAAACAAGGGCTGAGCTTACTGTACCCACCAGTCCCATCTGTTTGCATAGCCACAGATTTTGCACCACTTAATAAAAGACACATGAAAATGTCCAGTTGCACAATGAGCTTTGGTGATGACAAAAAAGAGAGCAGATTTTGAAACGGTAATTTTCCAAGTGAAGAGGAAGTGCTGAGGTTAGAGACTGATGCTGAGACTTAAAGTCCTCCCCACCCCATTTGTGAAGAATGATCTAAAGATGACCAAGCTATCAGCATTTAAAATAGGGGCATCCAGGGTATTACCAATAGATGGCTCTGTTTATCCAAGGCTTATTCTTCATCTATAGACATTTTTTGCTGTTTCAGCTGAGGTAGGGTATTAATCTCTCAGAGGAAGAAGTGTCTTCTGCTAATTTCTAGCAACCCTCTCTGGCCAGTTGATTGGCTCCAGGGGAAGCTTCGAGCAGGGGGTTGGACTAGATGACCTTCAGGGGTCCCTTCCAACCCTGATATTCTATGATTCTATGAAGCCACATCTAACCCTCCTCAGCTGGGGTGGGGGATGCTCTAATACCATAACTCTGGGGATGGTCTGAGAACAAACCCTGCTGAAAACGCTAGGCTTAATTTTTCTGGGCGCGCAAATTGCGACATTTAGAGCCTGAGTTTTCAGTGGTGCTGACTTTAGTGAGAGTTGTGGGAGTGCAGCACTTCTGAAAATCAAACCCCAGACATTGCAAATTGGGCTCCTGCTAATAAATGGACACTTTGGAAAATGTTGGCCTAAATCACAGTAAGTAAAGATAAACAAGAATTTCTTTACGTACTTAGGATAGTACTTAAGTAAGGCAAAGAGTTAAGGAGACAATAGGTGAAAACATGGAAAGTTAATGATGTGTTAGATTGCTGTTACTAACAAACAGCTCCTATGATTTCTCTGGTTCTCTCATTATTCACAAAGGAAGACAAAGATAATATACCAGAAACCGAAATACATTTTAATGGGGCAGGAGGCTATGAGTATATCTACACAGACAAAAAAACCTTGCAGCAGCAAGTCTCAGAGCCTGGGTCAATGGACTTAGGTGTGCATGGCTTGCACTGAGGGGCTAAAAACAGTAGTATAGATGTTCCTGCTCAGGCTGGAGCCAGGTCTCTGAGGTGCTCCTCCCTTGCCAGGTTTCAGAGCCTGGGCTCCAGCCCAAGTGGGAACATCGACACAATGATTTTTATCCCCATGGCACCACCTCCATGAGCCCAAGTCAGCTGACCTGGACTCAGACTCGCTGTCATGTGTGAGAATTTTTAGCTGTGAAGATGTGTCCTTAGGCCAAGGGCCACATCTGGGTATGGAAATTGTATGGCAGGCCATGAATGCTCATGAAATTGGGGGTTGGGGTTCAGGAAGGGGTGAGGGCTCTAGGGTGGGGCCAGAAATTAGGAGTTCAGGGTGTGGGAGGGGGCTCCGGATTAGGGCAGGGGGTTGGGGTGTAGGGGGGTGAGGGCTCCAGCTGGGGGTGTGGGCTCTGGTGTGGGGCTGGGGATGAAGGTTTGGGGGTGCAGGAGGGTACTCTGGGCTGGGACTGAGGAGCTCAGAGGGCAGGAGGGGGATCAGGAATAGGGCAGGGGGTTGGGGCGCAGGAGGGGGTCAGGGGTGCAGGCTCCAGGTGGCACTTACCTCAAGCAGCTCCCGGAAGCAGCGGCATGTCCCCCTCTGGCTCCTACGCGGAGGCGCGGTCAGGCAGCTATGCGCGCTGCCCCATCCACAGATGCCACCCCTGTAGCTCCCATTGGTCACGGTTCCTGGCCAATGGAAGCTGTGGGGGTGGCACTTGGAACTGGGGGGCAGTGTGCAGAGCCCCCTGGCTGCCCCTATGTGCAGGAGCCAGAGAAGGACATGCCGCTGCTTCAGGGAGTCATGGTGTGGAGCAGGGCAAGCCCCAGACCCTGCTCCCTGGCGGGAGTTTGAGGGCTGGATTAAATGTCCGAAGAGCCGGATGTGGCCCCCGGGCTGTAGTTTGCCCACCCTGCCTTAGGCTATGTCTACACTGCAGTTTGACACCAGCGACTGGCATATGCCTGATGACTACAGTATTGCCAACTCCAAATGTTCAAAAAATCACGAGTCAGGCTCACCAAAAATCATGAGATTGGGTTTAAAATCATGAGATTATGTAAAAATAATAGATTTAGTGTTCTTTTTATTTGCCTTTTGAGCCTTTAGGGGGACTGGGGTCACATTTTGAAGCTTTCTCCACAGACATGGGGGCGAGAAACTTACTTTTTCTTTAAGAATGAAGGCTGAAATCATCACATCTCCACCTGACTCCAAGAGGTGGGGCTTTAAGGAAAACAATAATTATCATGAGACTCGTAACAAAATCATGAGAATTGGCGACACTGTAACAGACTCAGGTTCATGGGGCTTAGGCTAAAGGGCTGCTTAACTGTGGTTTCAATGTTTGGGACACTCCCACCTCGCAGGGTCCTAGAGACTGGGTTGCAGCCCAAGCCCAATCATCTACACTGCAGTGAAAGAGTCCTGAGACCTGTGAGCCCAAGTCAGCTGCTACAGGCCAGTTGCAGGTTTTTAACTGAAGAGTAGACATACCTTTAGTATCAACAGCAACAGGTCAGATCCTCACCAAGGTCCAGAGCCTCAGTTTGTGTAAATCAGCATAGCTCCATTGACTTCAAAGGGGTCTTATCAATTTATACCATTGGACTATCTGCTTGACTCAAAAAGCCACAATTTGCAGACTACAGCTACAAACTGTTTTCTCCCATAATAACAGCAAATAACAGTATTTTACAGATAGTTCTAGCTTATGCATATTAGTAAATATTGTATATGTGTAATTATGTGCAATCTCTTCCAGTTCCTTGAATACACCCTAAAATTGGAACATATATGTGGATTGAAAAAATATATATATTTTAACACCAGGCTCTGAATACTGACACCATATCTTTATCTCTGTGCCATTTTAATCTTTAATTTGGTGGTTTTTTATTGAAAATATCCCTCAGATTCCTGAATAACCTAAAAGGGAAAAAAGAATGGAAGGATCCAAACTACATTTGAATTAGTGATCTACCGCAATAGGAATGATTTACTCCATATTTACAGGTGTACCACACCAAAATAAGTGTACCTCCTCTGCAGCAAGCCAGAAGATTTCAGCATGTACCCAAAGAAGTGGAAAAGTTTGCAGTGCAGCCACTTTCTTCCCCAAAGGAGAAATAGTGGTAGGCAGTTGGAGGAGGGGAGAAAGGATGACACAAGTGGAAAGACTGAGTAGTGTGATGACCCTTTATCTAGATTTCCTAGGAAAATCCATCTGGAAGTTTTATAAATCATGCATTTACCTTTCCTTTACAATCATGGATCCAATCTATCACAACAGATAATGATCCAATTGCAAACTATTAAAGTTGGCAAATTGTCCAAGGCAGATGACTGACATTCCAAAATTTTGAATGAAGTAGCATGGGGAATGAGATATTTAATAGCCAAGGGGAAGGCGGAGAATAGGGATGAATTAGTACTGGTGAGATGGTCAATTAATGTAGCTTTTGGAAACAATGGATGATGCAAAGTACTCATTAGACTTTCAAGGCTGACAAAAATTGTGGGCGTGGGGGCGGGAGAATTAATGGAGACAGCGTGAAAAGGTATGACAGCAAAGCATTTGGAAAGACTTTTTATAAAAAAAAAATCAGGGAAAACAGATGTACACTATATTATGAGCACAATATTATGAAATTGGTAAAAACAGACATAATTTACCTGGATTTCAAGGAACCATGTTATAGTCTATCATGCAAGATTAATTGGTCAGAAAATACTGTAGTGTTCTGTGGTAGGATAATTATATTGTTTATGGCATTATTCAATCATGAGTTAGGATCCTGAGGAAAAAGAGATAGAAACACAATGTGGGAGGCATAAGAGTGAGAGCATTGTACTGTCACAGTTTAATTGAATTGTTGAATAACTGAAGTATTACTGTAAATTATACCATGCGCTGAGGTGATGGAAACAGTGGTGTAAGTTACACATCAGAAATAAAGTGAATGGGAGTGGTAATTTGGCAGTCAGTGGGTGTGTAACAGCCATGGCAGTGGGGCAGATTGGAGCTGTAGTCGGAAGAGCAACCCATTGGAGAGTAGAGGAGTGTGTATCCCAAGGGCCAGGTTTCCAAAAGGGCTAGGTATGTAAATGTAAGGGTCACAATGGAAGTGGCTGCATAGTGCTGAGCCCGACTGAAAATCTGGATCCTATATGGGAGTTACCGCAGCCTACTGCAGGGTTTGCTTTGGGATGATTTTGCCCCTGTCTGTGCATTTTCAGTATGCAGTGTAGTTGTAGCCAAAACAGACAAGTTTCTGAGTCACACAGAGCTCTCCTTCAGGTCTGGGAAAAGTACTCTCACTCTTGCTAATGCTGGAACAGATTGTTTAGCATAACTAGTTAGCACATTTTCTAAGGGACCATTCAAGATAGATTAGCCCGTTGACATCTCTGCAGTCATAGGACAAAAGGGGAGGTTAGTGGCTTACAGAGAGTCATCATAAACCTGTGACACATGGCCAGAAAGAGTTAAACATCCTGCAAAATAAATAACCCTCAAAAGACATGTGGGGAGATAATGTTTGTGTTTTTGTGTATTTATATTTGTATGAGTAGGTCGACAATGTAATCAACAGTCCCTGTCTATGCTGTATTCTAATAATTCAGAGGTCAAAAGAAGATCCTAGCATTTAAATGAATTGTAAACATGGGATAGCTCAGTATTCATCTCTCTTTGAAATGTACTGTGAGTGGTGGAGGAACAAGCAAATGACCTTATGTTAAATTTGTATAGCTAAGTACCGGTGATGGACCTCCTTCAAAGTCATCCTAATTACCTTTTGTTCCCTGAGGAACTCCCAACTTGTCAAAAGACATGAAATTGTATAAAAGATTTTTGGGTCCTGATTCTGTCATCTCAGATCTGCTTAGGCTTCATCAGGGGAAGTTTGAGTCGCCAGACTGAGCTCCCAGTGATACTGGTATGCCCTGAATATGAGATTTGGACATTGGATTATAACCTATGAACTATTTCTAAAAGAACTCTTTGCAACTACAAAGCTCACCATCTCTGCTATGAATCTGAACCTCAATGAATCAAACTCATGTCTGTATGTATATTGATCTTTTAACCGTACTCTCTCTCTTTTGTTTTTTAATAAAGTTTAGTTGAATTAATAAGAATTGGCTGTAGCGTGTATTTGGGTAAGATCTGAAACATTCATTAACCTGGCAGGTAATGTGTCCGATCCTTTGGGATTGGTGGAACCTTTTATTTTACATGATGAAATAAGATTTACAGAAATTGTCATCATATTTGATGTGGGGACCTGGATGGAGGCCTGAGGCTGGGTCACTTGAAGGGAACTGTGTTGTTTGGACTTCTGAGTAACCAGCTAGGTAATAAAGAAGCTGTTTTATGCTGGCTTGGTGAATTTAAGTATTGGAATACCCACCAGCTTTATGGGAATTGTCTGCTCCATTCTTTGCAGTTCACCCTAATTGAGTGACCATAGCTGGCTCCCCACTAGGACCCCGGTCACAAAACCATAAACCCAGTGTTTCTGTTCAGTCCATGATTTTTAGTGTCAACAAGAGTTATGAATTTAAACTCTCAGGCTTGTCTTTTGAAAGCGTTGTGCAGGTTTCCTTTGAGGATGAGGACTGATAAGTCAGATATGGAGTGATCGCTTTGTGAAAAGTGTTCACCCACACGTGATATGGTGTTTTCTTCTTTTATCATTTTCCTGTGTGAGCTAATTCAAGAGCATAGTGATTGTCTGGTTTCACACATAGCTGTTATTTGGGCATTTAGTGCACTGCATCAGGTATACCACATCTTGTGAGAGGCATGTGTAGGATCCATGGATTTTGAAAAGTGTGTTGTGGCGGGTGTTGATCATTGTAGCAGTGGAGATATGTTTGCATTTCTGTATCGCAACTGACATGTACAATATGGTATGAGTACAAATATTGAAATGGATAAATATTTGGCTTAGATACAAATATGAAACAGAGGAGGGAGGAAAAGGAAACTATTCTCGTTAATATAGGGTTACCTTATTTCAGGTTGCCAAAAAGAGGACACTGCAGGGGGAAGGGGGGAGGAGAGGGGAATGGGAGCTGGAGAGGAGGTACAGTTGGGAGTGCTGGAGGAAGTACCTGCATCAGGAGTACTCACTGGAGGTGGGGGACTCCCTGTCATGGTGTCTGGCACAAGCCCAGATTGCAGCTACAGCAGTCAGTCAGTGCCTTCCAGTGGGACCTGCTCCCCAGGGTTGGGAGCAGGGGCTTGGGTGGGTGGGATCTGGCAACTGTGGCTGCAAGGGAATGGACCAATCATCTGCAGAAGCAGTGGACAGACCAGTTGGGAAACAGAACCATCGGGGCTCTTTCTGAGCTGAAGCATCTGCTCTGAAAAAATCTGGACATTTCCTGTATCTATCTTCAGATGCTAAGAGTTTTCTAATCTTTATGATTGCAAAGAATCCCCACAATTCACCACTGATATATTGTACTGTTTTCTTTAGTCTTCACCAAGACTGGCTGAACACCATTAACTGATTAAAAGAAAGAAAGAAAGACAGGGATATTACTTGTTTAAGCTGCATAAACTTTAAATATAGTCATTAATAAAAGGAACAACTTCAGTAATCAAATCATCATTATTTTTATATATGCCACAGATAAACAGTTCACTCTGAACAGACAGAAAACTATTGTCTTGCTTTTTTTTCTTGGTCCCTAAATTCTTCTGGTTACTCTCTAAGTATTATTAAGATGTGTGTTAAAATGTGCAAAGCCCTGGCTAATTATGATGTACTGATTAATTTCACTAGACAAGTGGTGGCGGTTCTAATGAATATTAATTTTTTTTCTAGGGCAGAAGCTGTTGGCAAGAGGAATAACTTTTCTGCATGGTCATAAGTGTAGCAGAATACTACAAAGTTGATCAACAAATCCTTGAGTCAGGCTGGTGATGCTTTCAAGTCTTGTTTGCAGCACTGACCTACAGATTACAAAATATAATCTGTATGTGAACAGCTAGAGATTAGTTATTAATGTTTCTTATTAATCAAAATAATTTTTTCAATTGTGTTCCCATGAACTTTGTAGAAAAAGAACAACAGAAACTAACAAAATTTTATTGTCATCATTTCTATGTGATATTACACTGGTTACAATACTAGGACTAGCATTCCATTTATTGAAAGTTGAATAATTAGATTTGCAATTAAATGAGTTTCTGAGAACAACAGATTCATATGGTAATATGGAACTCATCATAATTGTAGCACCTGTGCATACTTGTACATAATTCTCTGTTTGCTCAAAGCTTATTCGCAGCTAGTATAAACATATCCAACAGAGGGAGATAAGGAAAATTTCAGCCTACCCTTAAGACATTTCTTTTTTCCTTGATCCACTAATAGTAGCCAACATGGTCAGTGAATATAAAAAAAGCAGTGAACATGCACACTGACCCATAGCCATCGATCAGAGATACTGCCCTATCCATGGCTAAGTGCCACACAATATCATAGCTTTAATCAAATGCAGTGATATTAATACAGAAAGTCTCTTTGGAAACTGACAAGTCAATTACCAGTAAAAAAGGAACTATTCCTTCTGTTAACTTAAAATGAGGAAGGATATCAGACCATTAGAACTCAGATTTCAAGGATTTGAAAGCTCATGAAACTACATGGAATGTAAAAGGTAAAACTACATATTACATGGACATAGAGTAACTTCTTGATAACTTTGGCAGTGACAGCTCTTTGGTTGAAGGTGGTTATGCTATATTAAAATCCGCAAAAGTCTCGGTAGGCTGGTGGACCCAATCAGCCTCAGGGCACAGTTTATTCTTTAATACACAAGCCCAAAAAGGAATCTGCAACAATCACAAAAAGCAGCAGTCCTGTTCTTCAGCTAAGATTGTGAGGCCCTCTTGCCTCTGATAGCTTAATGTGCTGGACCTTCCCCCAGCCTAGAAGGGTCTGCAGGGCTTTCCTGACCTCTTGCAGCTTTCTTCTGCAGCCACAGAGGTGTGTGTTCTCTACAGTCTTCCAATCCTAGCCTCTCTGATAGAGTTGGATATAAAGGGTATACCTTCTTTATATCCCCTGGCTGGGAATCATCAACCCCAATCACTAAATGTCCTCCAGCTAGGTCAGATGATTCCCAGCACCTGCTTGCTGGGCTCCTCTCCAGGACAGAACTGGCTGTTCCCTGGCCCCTCTAAAGTGGGATACTGCCCTGTTACAGTCATCATCACAAAGAACCATCAGGGAGTGGACAGAAGAAAGCCATGAGAGCTGGTGTTATCTGAAAGTGAGTAGGCTGCGCTGACCCATGAAAGTATGTTCAGTATCAGTTTATGGCAAAGGTAAAGATTATGCTGTGTCTCAAAACAGGGTAACAGGGTTAGAGAGTATCCTAACTTTCCTAAGGAAGAGAGAAGAGAATATAGCGGGGGTTGGTCGAAAGGCCCAGCACAGAGAAGTGGAGGCAGTGCTAAGAGAAGAGAATGTGGAGGGGGAGACATGTGACAGAGGAACGTTAGGGTAGATAAAGGAAGTGGAAGTTACAAGAGAGACAGCCCAGGACACAAAGAGGCAGGGAAACTAGACAGAAAATAAAGATGGAGGCAAGGATCTGGATGTAGAGAAAGAGAGACATAGATTTGTAGCACTGGATGGTGGTGGGGGGAACAGAGAGAGAGATTAGAAATAGAATAGAAACAGAAGCAAAGGAAACAACAGTTAATATTTTTAGGGCTAGATTCTGCTAATCTGTGAGTGAATGGGATGGCACTGCGACTTCGAAGCAGTGGTGGAGCCAGGATTTGCAACCGGGGGTCAATGGGCCATTGTGGGTTGGCTGGAGAGCAAGCCCACCCCACACTCACACAGCAGTGGTGGCTTTTGTCCCACAGGATTCAGCTGGATATTGTGACCTGGTGCACAGGGTCCCAGCACCATTCGCATCTGGCCTGGATACTCCTCTGTCATGATGGAGAGGCAGCTGGGCCAAATGTGAGTGAATGGCAGTGTGACATGGCACATAGGTCACAGCACCAGGTGACCCCCTGAGCCATGTCGCAATGCCGAAAGTGGGAAGCTGGGCCCAGCCTTGTGGGAAAAGAGCCATCACTGCTGGATGAGTGCGGGGTGAGCCTGCTGTCCAGAGCTGTGTGAAAATTTGCGTCATACGGCTCCTATTTTTTAGTGCATAATATGCTTGAAAAGGTGGCACACATACACCTAAATACAGCTGGAGGGATGGTTGTCTGCTCTCCTCTCTATTGCTCAGCCACTGATGCAAAGGAATTTCCCTGATCAGAGTACCCCATTCATTCTCAGGACTGGACAATCACTGTTTTATTCTGCACAGTTAACACAGTCCATTACACTCTATATTGTAACATAGCTAGAGATGAGTTAGAAGAACAAATATATACACCCTGCCTGCCGGAAGGCAGAGGTCCACAGGAAATTTTCCTTTAGATTCATGTGGGTTCATACCCTCTGAGATTTGCTTTTATTAAAAATGTTTTTGCATGACTTCCATGTGAAACCATAAACTGGTCTAGGTCTGCCTGAAACTTGACTCAGGTCTTCTAAAAGGTCCATAAGCATTAGCAGACCTGCTTGGCTTTCGATATGTATCTCACAATGGGCATTGAGAAAAGTCCCAAAATGCATGGAGTCCAGCAGCGAGGCAAAGCATGTGGGATACTAACCCAGAATGCAATGTGTTTACTGTGAATCTGTCATGTAGATACAATGATATGGATTGAAACAGGAAACAGTTGATTGTGTGTACACAATCATTGCAGACTATCTAATATGAACCAGCTTGTGTGCAAAAACTCAGTGTGTAGTACATGTACCCCTTGTACATTCACCTTCTAAGGCACAGCCAAAACCTTGTGGATTTGCTTAGAAACCTGTTCCCATTTATTGTACTTTTAAAAAAAGTAATAACTTATTAAAAGGAAGAGAACTTATACCTGAGATTTGTCTCCTTCTGAAACCAATAAGACTCACAAGAGCTTTCTTTGTGACAAAAATTACATTGACCATTGTAATACAGGAACCAATTCTGCATTCTGTAGTGTACGTCCATGCATCCTGCTGCAGAAATTATTGGGAAGCATGCATACTTCAGTCCACAGGGTACTACAATAGAAAACAGTTCAATTTGCATAGATAGACGAGTCTTCACTCACTGACATGGACCCACTGCCCTTACTCACATGAGAAGCTCCTAATTAGATTAAGTGAGTAAGGTTTTGGAAGACTGGGCCTCTATCCTCTTCTCAGTGTGTTGAGCAGTTAGGATGTAATTGTTGCACCATATTCTCATACCATTTAAGCCAGTGAAGCTATATTAATTTATCTGAGACTCTGACCAAAATTTTCCATTACCTCTTACAACAGAGAAACAGAAATGACATTAATATTGCTGGTATGTAGCTTAAGGGATCAAAGTATTTGTCCAGAAAATAATTTCTTGGATATAATCAGTTGGCATTATAATAATAACCACAATCAAAATTGGGTATCTTTTGCTCTTTTTAGTTGAGATTGAATCAAAGAACTGAAATAAATGATAAAGCATTAAGTAGTTGCCAATCATCTTTAGAAAAGTACCCGTCTCCATTAAAGAATATCAGGAATATAGAAGTATCTTAGTGGCTTGTGAACAGAATCTTAAATCTATAGAATGTGCTACCTTATAGTACTTTGACATGACACAGTATAAAAGAACAATCTCACTGATGTGTCTTCTCTTTCTCTCTTTCTCTCTCATTTGGGTTTTTTGCCTTTTTGATTTACTGGAACTTGCAGTAAGTACATCGATGAGTGATTTTTCTGGTCCAGGAAACCAAATTCGCCGGACAAAAAGGATTAATACAATAGCAATTAGTACAGAAAAGATGCATTTTTCTGTGTGAAAAGCACAAAATGGTTTTATATATAACTCATGGTAATAGAAATGAGTGTTGTTGCACACACAGATAGAGGAGAAAGACCTTTCTAAACCTATGAACAATAGATACTGAGAAAAATAGCCTGAGTACATGATTTACTTAATTTATACCTGAAAGAATACTCAGTTCCACAAGAATGTAAGCCTGCAAAATACATGCAGACAATTTCTGGTAAATTACCAATAACCAATGCAAAGAATCAAATGTTTAGTTGAGAGAAAAACATTTTACTTCAATCTCTGCAGGATACTTTTGACAACCACAGTTGTTAATAATGTGCTTATTGTACCATCTCCCATACTGGACAATAATCTCTGTTAACATCTCATAGGTGGCTTAAAGTGTCCTCTACAGTCCGATCAGTGTGTTAACAAAAGTTATTTGACAGTTATCCATGCATGTAAGCAAACTTTACCAAGTTTTACATTTCAACTTTGAAAATACATTTTAAAGACTGCATTTTAAAAAAGTGTTAATGGTCTCCTGAAAATCAGTTACATTTGTAAGAGTACCACTTTCATTTAAGGTACTATACACTGTATGACACAGCCATAATATTTGTCTAAGTCATGTAAATTACATGGACATCTGGGCAAGTGCTGCATAAGTGATGGCAAGATGTATCTTTAAATTTTTCTCACTTTACTCTTAAGGAAATGTTGTAATCTTTTCTGATAGCTAGGAATGAAACCTGCACATTTGGGTTTAATGAAAATGACATTTCTTGATAGAATGACTTGAAATAATATTTAAATTAATTCCCCCCTTCCCCAGAACCATGAGTTATGTTCTCTCTGTTTTCCTTGTTTCTTATCATTAGCCAGGGATAAGGTTTGAAATGAAATACATTCTCATCAGTCTCGCTCTGACAGACCACTTTTATCAATTGCATGCTGCACTTGTATGCAATAGATCAGTATGTGTGAACTTGACACTTTCATCACATTAGCTATGACTCCTGTTGAAATGGTGTCTACCCCAGTCAGAAAAACTATATACCAAAATTACAGTGCGAGCACTGATTCTGAGAGTTCACTGAGAAGATAATTGAATAATGCTCTGTTCTTCACCTTCAAAAGGAAATTCCATCAGCATTTGGAAAGTGGGACAGTAAACAATAAACATACACCTTTGTTTATTTGTCACCCTGATACGGATGATAAATTACAGTACTACTTCTTTTTTTTTTTTTCCTTCCTCAGAAGAATTAAAATAGCAGCAATAGCATCATCCCTCTTCTTGGGACTAATTCACATACAAGTGGAAACTTTTTTCAGTCTGATTAAATGCTACATTTATATAGATCAACTCCACTATGAAAAAGATTTTCAAGTCTTTTGTTCATCTTTTTTTTTTTTTTTGTTGGCAGGGCTCTTGCTCACTCCTGTGGTTAGTATAGGGAAATTCTAACCTGGGGACTACTGAATTTTCCCCTTTTATCTTTTTCTGATTTTCCACTTGCCCGTCTACACTCTGAGGCTGCTGTATATGCTACTCTAATTAATAACAGGAAGATGGTGATTATAGATTGATACAACTGGTTGGATTATCCCTGTGGAAGTCAAGGGCCTGATTCAATTTCTGTTCATGTCCTGGTGGGAATTTTTTAAGTGACTTCAGTGGGAGTTGGATTGGACCCCAACTGCCTTCTGCAAATGACATAGGGATCAATCCTTCAATGAGTTCGGCATGGGTGCAGGGATCCACCTTTGCAGAACCTTGCAGGCTTGGAAGTATGCTATCCATTATTCCAGCCCTCAGGGATTCAAAGATAGGCCACTTCAATGCAGGTGTTTAGCATCATGTTGAATCGTTTTTGGTCCATACCCATTGCAGTGAATGGGAATCTTATACGCGTGAGGAATGTTAAATAGGGTCCTTAATACATAAACCAACGCAACTTTTTCATTCCAGTGTGCAGCCAAGTACAACAGTGATGATTAGAATTACAAAAAGAAAAGGAGTACTTGTACTCCTTTTCTTTTTGCGAATACAGACTAACACGGCTGTTACTCTGAAAAATTAGTCTCTAAGGTGCCACAAGTACTCCTTTTCTTTTTGCGAATACAGACTAACACGGCTGTTACTCTGAAAAATTAGTCTCTAAGGTGCCACAAGTACTCCTTTTCTTTTTGCGAATACAGACTAACACGGCTGTTACTCTGAAACCTAGAATTACAAAGGGACTTATTTAAATTAAATGCCTGATAAATGCAGAGCTGGTTTAAATAAATAAACACTACTAAGGCTACTTAAATGAGTGACTCGGCAATAGTTGCCGCAGCGGAGGGGTTTGAAATCCTCGTTACCACGTATTGGATCTGCTGCAGTCTTTGCAGCTCAGGCAAACGAAAGCAGGCTGAGTGATATTTGCTGACAAACCTTTTCAGTATAATCCCTTATTATCTAAACACAATCGAGAGCCTACTTCAGATGGAATATTTTCTGCTACGGATGGGAATGCCTGAGGCTGAGTCAATAAAGGTGTAAAATGCATGCACTGCAAAATAGAACTCCTCACCCATCCAGCCAGTTATGTTTCTCATGTGCAATATGTGTGATCAACAATAGTCCAAATACATTAAAAAAAAAACCATGTTCAAAACTGGCCCAGTTTTGTTTAAAAAATGGAAGATAATAACAACGAACATATTTTTAAAACAGGTGCATGAGTGTGTATATATCTGTGTATGGAACACAGGAGGAGCTGACATCAACCCCTCTATTTAGGTTATCTAACACTTTCCATTATAAAACATGCTTGTGATCTTTTTTTGGGAAGCTCTCTGACCGCTTCATTGTTTTCAGGAGGGCTTTGATACTCAACATGGCCAAAGACCTGGGGCTAGAGACGTGCCTTTGCTTGTCCTGTGAAATTCCTTGCATGTTTGACTGAGGCATAAAATTGTCAGTCGCCGTGTCCTGTCTCTTGTTTGTAGGCCTCAGGGATAGTTTGGCACCATAGGCATTCTGAGAGCTGGGCCCACAGCACTGCCAAATAGCTGCAGTAGCACACAGCGTACTGGGAGGTCTGGCGCTTGCCAGAGTGTGGGAGAGGGCAGTGGACGTAGCTTTCCATAAATAATGTACCACTGAACTTGGTACATAGCCTCCGTAGCCCATTCCCTCATCTGGGGGAACCCTATATATTAGGAGCTTTTGAAGCTCTTTTAGCCGTGGGTATGGGAGTAGATTCTGTCAGGGCTCTCCAGCATCACCCCTGCGTCCAACATGTGGTTCTGGTGGTCACAACTCTACTTGCTTCTGGTGGGAAGGTGGAAAAAGACTGTAATAAACAGCATTTCTGGCTTTAAAAGAGACATTACAATGGTGAGAAAGAGACTTTAATAATAAGGAAAGTATTTTTAAGCACTTCTTAATGATGTGGCATTTTACCAATAATTGCTTTTTCCGTTAGTATAGTTGATTTGAGGGAACTGTGAGTGTGTGTGTGTAGGAAGCCATCATGGCAATCGTAGCTGCAGGAACAGGCTACCAACTATGCTGATTTCCTGTCCATAACGCTCTTTTTAAAAAGAGCGCATGAAACATCTGTCATTTGCATAACAAGAAGGAAACATTTGCCAGGAATCCAAAATAGCGTACTTTGCACGGTGAACCTTTCATTCTGGATTGTGTCATTTTTAATGTTATTACTAAGGATTTATTGAAATAGCTTGACAGTCTGGCATATTTCACTGACATTAATACAGTTTGTGTAAAGCAAAGGCTGTGCTGTATCATCTACCAATGCTTGTATTCAGTGAGTAACTTTATTGAACAAAGTCCATTAAGGTTAGAAGGAAAAAAATTGACTCAATTTAACAGCTTCCAGAAAATATGTGGTGTTAATTGACAGCGAACAAAATGCTACTGGGATGAAACCATAAAAGCTCAGAGGAAGTCAGTTCAGTGTGTGCATTCACTTAAAACACTCTGGGTTTTAGATAAAGAGTGTACGCTGTATCATGGGGTACTCACATGGTAGGGTAGTGAGAATGTAGATTGTTTGTACTAATGCCTGACTGAAGAAACAATGGAACTTCCAGTAAATGTCAAATGTGTGCATGCTGAGTAGGTGGTTTAATTAAGGGGGTGAAGAATTGTAAACTGACCACTTGATAAATGTCAAACTTAATAGCTGGTATTTTCAAAAGTTAGTTCTTCTACATTCATATTACATCAACTAAATAAGTGGCGTGGAAGTTACTGGGTGCACAGCACATTTGATAAACATTCCTAATTTAGGTGCCTTAATATTATTGCTGGTTGAGACATTTCCACTGAAATAATTTTTTGACAAAAATGTAGTTTCTGCAAAATCAAAATTTTCCTCAGAATTTTCCACCAGGAAAATCAAAACAAATGTTTCATGTTAGGCTGGTTCAATCCAAAAGGAAATATTTTGGTTTGTTGAACTGATCCAAACCATTTTGTTTCAAGCTAATTAGACAGTCAACTGCATCTGCCTAAGGGGAGATAATAGGATGATAGGATGGGGAGGGATAGCTCAGTGGTTTGAGCATTGGCCTGCTAAACCCAGGGTTATGAGTTCAATCCTTGAGGGGGCCATTTAGGGATCTGGGGCAAAAATTGCGGATTGGTCCTGCTTTGAGCAGGCGGTTGGACTAGATGATCTCCTGAGGTCCCTTCTAACCCTAATATTCTATGATAAGGTGCCACAGTACTTCCTGGGTGTAGTAGTGTGGGTGTTTCATACTCCCATTCTTTCTTTTGAGTCAGGCTTCTTGGGGTGAGCTATATCTTTCATGATACACTGCAGTCTACCCCCTGACTGGGCTGCATAGTGTATCATGAAAGTGACTGTGGAGAATGATGACCGATGTGGTCTGCCCGGAAGCCCAGTCCATAGGGAAACATGAGGGCATGAGGTACCCAAATTTCAGCTACCACGGGGCACCACCACATGTTAGGCAGATGCAGTTTATTGTCACACTGACTCAAAATGAAACATTTTGATATTTCAAAATTGAATTTTTTCCATAACTTTTCATTCCATAGAAAATTTTGATATTTTGACTTTTTATCCTGATTTAGGACAAAATCAAATGCTGTAAGACTTGAGATTCTCATTTTTGTGTCAATGTACTAAACATGGATTTAGAAGTCTAAGTTTAGACACCTAGGCTGAGATTTTCAAAACTGTTTGGGGAATTTGAACACTCAGTTCTCATTCATTTTAATGGAAATTAGGTGTCCAAATCCCTTAGACAGCTTTGAAAATATGTCTCCGGTTTTGAAATTCTTGGCCAATATTCTTATTAAAACCACTCAATCAGCTTAGCTAGTTTATATGGTATTTCACAATTTGATGCCCTATTGGAATTTCTGAATACTCTGCAGTTATATATGCATTTTGTCAGCCTAATTTGCCCCCAGATCAGCTGGATTTGTAAAATTAATCTTTATCAGCATTGCCTGTACTCTGATGAAACCAGTGTGCTCTAAAAACAGCGTTGTTTGGGTGTTTTATCTTGCCACTTTATACCTGTGGTGGAGTAGGATATGTCTAGATCAAACTATGAACTCTGTTTTGTACTGTAACCTTCATTTTCTATTCTAGGACATCTATTTTGAGCTAAGTGCTGAAATCATGTTTAACCTGGCCCCACATAAAGTTATTATGATGCATTCCAGACAGTCATCCAGTCTTGCTTGACACCTAATTGAATGACTATGACTGAGAAGCCATGACAGAGCAATCTGGAGCCATCAGCTCTGATTGTCTGACAAGACAGAAATGCTGACAAGACATCAGACTTGCAAAAGGGGTGAGATCAAATTAGAAGGATGGGTTGGGTTATCTGCCTTTCAGGGCTTTTGTTATTTTGCCAAGTTCAGTAACTCTAGTGCGTTTTAAGAGCAGAGTGACTGTGATCAATTAATTCCTTTGCTAAGCCTGTGTTCCCTGCTTTCTGGCCATGTTGTCCCTGACGGGGTTATACTAGAAACAAGAGCTCACACCGTCAGGTGGAACTCTGGGGTCATGCATCTAAGCAACTTGGGGGCTCGGGAGGTCTGAGTCACTGATTCCATGGTCTGAGGTGGCTCAGCTGCAGAGTCCCATGTCCCAGGGAAGCATTTAGATGAGAGGTCTGAGCCTGGGAGTTTGCCCCAGAGACCTAGAGCTATGAAGAGTGACTAGACTCAGCCCAGTCCCAGTTGGCTTAGAATCACAGGGGACTCAGTGGTTGGGTCCACTTGTACTAGACTGGTGACTGTCCAGATGGGGACTGGGTCAGGTTGTAGAAATATTCATTAGGAAATGAAAGAGTCATATAGTAATTTTCTAGCACTTCTGTAGGGGCAAGGTTGCGGAAGGTTGGCGAGGAGCTAAGTGGTGGACTGAATACGTGACTGGATGTAAGTGGAGGATGCAGGCAGTTTCAATGAACTTTGTCCGACAGACCCTGCCAAAAGATATCTTAGCCTAGCTCAGCATATTTTTGCCTGTAAACAAGTTAGTTTATGTAATAAGTATAAATCATACAAATAAGAATGTAACCAGCTGTTGACCCCATGTAACCCCGAGATAAGTGCGGAGAATATAGCGCCGCAGAGGACTCCCCCCCAAGTGGAGTCCTGCCTGGTCAGCTGTCCTGAATGGCCAGAGTCCCCTGCAGCCCCTCCGCGCGTCCTAGGGGCTCCCTGCGCAGATTGGAGTATAAGTTCTTCCTTCCTTCCTTCCTTCCTTCAATAAAGCATAGTTTACTATTCTTAGGCCTGAGTGTCCTCCTTTCGCTGGTATCTCCCCACTGGCCCTTGCGGGCACAACTTCCATATGAAATTTTTAGCAAGTCTGTATCTTAAAGCACTATTTATAGTACAGGTTAATCTTTTCACTAACATCAATGTGCCATTATTTATAATGCCACCGCCTGTAGCTATATATCAGAATGGTAAGCAGGTCTAAGATAGGAAATAACAACAGGACTCCATATAAAAATGTAATTTTCCTTGTCTTCAGTTAATGTAAGACCTATTGTAGTTGTAGTTTTATGCACAATATATCCCTGTAGGCTAGACTACTTAGTTGATCAAAGACCAGACTATGTAGAATGTTCTCTGTCTTATAATTTCATAAACTTCTTCACTGTTATATTGTTTCATCAGAGTATTTCTGTCTGCACTGGAACATCATTGAATAGTGAAAAGTGAAAACTATTCACAACATGGAAGTAGAATCTGCTTAACAGAAAGCTACTAATGTCCCCCCACAGAAGTGCACTGCATTACCAGTTAATAATTAATGAACAAGAGTCTATCTCATGACAAGCTATTAATAATTCCAAAGGAACTCTGGTTTCTATTACTGGACTTATGCTGGTAGCATTGGATCTTGTCTCAAAATAGGATCAGGTGAAGGAAAGCTGATTTTTTTTACAATGTGAAACAAACTTTTACTCTGTAGTACACATTGCTCTGTCTTTGAAACATAAGATTACATTAAAATAATGATAACTGCCTGTCTTAAACCCAGAAAAGCCACAATTTCAGAGTTTTCTGGATTTCTTTAATTCAGCTCAGCCTCCTCCCTCAATCAGTTACCTATTCATTATAGCTTATATGTGGTCACCTTTAGTAGAAACTTAATGTAATTGCTGGCTTTGTTTCACATCTCTCATGAGTTCCTCAGGGCCCACAATTCCCTTTAGCAGCTCTGATGATGATTATCCTGTAACTGCAAATTTTCCCTGCTTTTACTCCCTTAAAACGACAACCTTTCCAACAAAGGACTAGACCTTGGAAAATGTGTGGTATAGCGGTTAGAGGAAGGTAATGGAAATCAGGACTCAGGAACTCAATTCCAAGCTCTGCTATTGAACAGCTGTATGACCATACAAAAAAAATTTAGGGTCACATTCTCAAAAGAGCACCAAACAGTTCCAATTTATGCATGTAAATGGGACTCCAGATTTTCAAAAGAGCTCAGCTTCTTTATTTAAGCTTTATTTAAGCACCTAAATAAAATGGGCAGTTTTTTTAGCACGCAGAAGCAATTATTGTTCAAAAATCTAGCCCATTTAATTTAAGTGTCTAAGTGAGAGCTGAAGTCTTTTGAAAATTAGGCCCCAGTTATAAATGCTGAACATTTTTAAAAATCTGGCATTTAGGTAAGATCCTGATGCATTGAAGTCCATGGGAGTTTTGGTACTGACTTCAGTAGGGCTAGAATTTCACCTTCTGTCAGTTTGTTCATTCAGCTACAAAATGGATGTAGTAACAATGTCTCAATTAATATTTTGGTTATAATCTCCTGTTTCATTCATCCGTAGATCTGTAGATTTTTAAAAACAGATTATGCTATCTAATCTGATCATTGGCATAATTTCACCCATAGATTCCTGAATGGAGCCCAGCAATTTGTGGTTGAACTGTTATAACTTAACTTTACCAGAAGAATAACAAGTTTAATTTTTAGCCATTATTAAAACTGTGTCTTCATTTCAGAAACAAACACAGGAGAAAAAGACATTAATTTCTGACAATACAAGACCAAACAATATGATAGCATTAGCACTTTGTGGTATGCCTCTGCAGTTCCTAGTTCTGCAACAGTATCACCCAATTTTTGGTTTTAAACTCTGTTTATTTGGTAATGCACAAATGAATCCACTCATGTCATGCTGTCCGAGTCAAACCTACCCAGAAATAGTGCAACATTTGTATTCTCCTGAGTCTGAGGATGGGCTGAAATGTTCACTGTTTGTCAAATGGAAGTTTATGATTTATACACCAGATACAACGCAAGCTTCAGAGAACGTAGCACATACAGTAAGTCCAAATGTGGAAATGTCTATGTGACAAGAGTCAATTAGAGGATTTTTAGAGATAAGCATTAAATTAATTATGATTGTGAGAAGTCAGATTTGAAGTAGACTATTTACTTTACTACATAGTTTGGCAGACTTATTGTTGCATTTGAAATGGGGGAATATGGATTATTTTAAACTCTAATTGTAACCAGAACTGGGCACATAAAAAAAAAATCATGCATAAGAAACCAACCAATCTTTTTATCTGTAATCTGTTTCATAAAAAGGTGGAAATTATATCACTTTTTACATTAATTTGCTTCAAGTTAAATATGGCTGCCAAGTGCTTTAAGACACTAGATTTGGCAATGCCATATAAACAATAATAGGGGCAGAGCAAGTGTAGGTACGTATCATCTCCCTCAGACTCAAAGGACTTTATAAATATTTCACAAGAGTATGGGCATAATTCTGGGAGATGCTGAGTGCCCTCAATACTCATAGACTCTTCTTCAATGGGAGTGGATGGATCTCCGCATCTCTCAAGTGTTGAGCATCACTTTACAGGATTAGGTTCTATATGTTCAGCCTCTACATTACCCATTAGGGTGTTATATTCCAAGAGTAGTTTGGTGGGGTGGGGAGAGGGAGGAATAAGGCAGCGGAAATAGTGGCTTATTCTGTATTAAGAAGAACGAGCAGAAACAGTTGAAGAAAATTCAAAGCCAAAGAAGTAATAGGAACAGAAAGGGTAGAATCCCATTCTACTATACCTAGCTAACATACAAAATAGCAGCAGACACCAATCATGTTCCATGGCTGTGCCAGGGACACCTCTGAATGTGTGATATATTTCTCACCCTGAAAAATCACCAATGGTATTTGGCTAACTGGAAAATAAAGATGGCCCAATGGTTTGATTATTATATCCATTGACCCAAAAATCTAGCTGTTTAGAGTTGTTAAATAAATTGTATTTAACATTGTTTCAGACAGTGTCAGTATTAAATAATATGTGGCTGCAAATTACAGCTACTCCAGTTCACCAGCATTAAAAAAAGTGACAAAATATTTAGAAAAAGTTTTCTAGGAGCTTCATTGCTGGCTGTGAATTGGACCTCACCTAATGTGTTAGTAGACAAACTGCTGTTAGGTTTTTGTTATATGTGGGTTGCTGGACATGGACCTTTTTATTATCATTATTCTTTTGTATTTTCTTTCCAAAGAACAGAGGTTAATGATCTTCTGCCTTACTCCTTGCCCCTGTAACAAAGCCATTGTTCCCCAATTAGTGAATAATACAAGCTGTATTTTACATTTGGATTGAATTATACTTGAACATGTGCAAAACAATATTTTTGGGCAAATTAATATCAGCCCTAGGTCATATTTGTCCCAAATACAACTCAGTTTCATTTCCAAAACCACACAGAAGATGGACATTTTTGTTCTCCGCTAAATTGTCCCCATAGTCAAAAAATATTATGCAGAGCCCGAGCCCAGGAGGCATTGTATACTTCAGAGTTCTAGACACCTGCCATATCCACCCACCTAAAAGTGGGGGGCCTGGAGTTGCATTATTCATCTCTCTGGCTACTAACAGCTCCATCTGAACCGCAAAGTTGGGATTTTCCAAATGTCTCAGTGGTTTAACTCGGCTCCCAGTGAATTCAATGGTAAAATTCCCATTGACTAAAATGGCAACAAAGCTTAGCCCACATGGAGCACTTTTGAAAATCTCGCTTGAAATGTGCTTTAGTGGGATCTTAGAACAAGCAACCCATAACAAAATGCAATACAAAATCCTAGGTGAAGGCCCATTTTAGGAGGGAACTAACCAGTATGACTTCAACCAACTTTAAGTATTCAACAAGATTTTATCTATTGTGTTATAAAAACCTCTGAAAAATTGTGTTTTTCAATGGAAACGCTGATAAGCCATAAACTATAGAGATTCTACTAGCTACTGCCATAAAAATGAGATCAGTTGAGTGTCATAAGTTCTTGTTTCTTATATGGCCTTTTGAAAATATGACAAACCTAATGATGGTTAATCACACTCTTTGCAATTATATATATTCACTTATATCCTATGGGGGATCAAGACAAAGCTGTTACTTTTATTGCAAAATACCAACTGGCATCTTGTTGTTTTTATAAGCGTTGCCTGGAATACATTCATATTTAGATATGCAAATGGAGTAAGGCATAGATGTACAATGCCAAGAAATGACATTTCCCAGTTGCAAGTCCTTTAAAAGGAATGCCAACTCTTGCCATGGTATTATTTGCACTTTCAGGACATTTGGCTTCCTTTTCCACATTGAAAGAGAAACAAGTCTTTGATTTTAAATAATTATAGCATATATATTTGAACATAACCAAGATTCATATGATTTTGTTTCATTAGTGTCCAATTTCCCTTCCTTGCAATTCTCAATCCTTCTCTATAATAAACCCTGATATTTAGACAGAAATCTTTGCATTGTAATTTGTATGTTTGACTTTTCTAGATAACTGAAAATTGTTCATTAAACACTGAGCCCTCATCAAGAGTTTTTTTTTATCCAACTGAAAACAAGACCAATACTATTGCCAATACTATATGATATAATGGTAGATTCTGTTCTCAGTGGAGTTACTTCAGACAGACACACTGTGGAGGCCCAGAATTTGGTTCTGTGTGTCCAGTCTTAAATGCACTGTACATGTGAATAAAATCAAGCAGCTACACACAAAAAATGCCTCGGCCTAATGATCATATTAATCTAGTTCATACAGAAAGGCCAGGGGATTAAGCAATTTATTTTTCTTCATTCATTTCAAAAACTGTGATGAATTTCCTTCCTGCTCAGCCATATTAATTATATAATATTTAATAAATAACATATGCTAGTAGGATCTAGACACAGACCTGACCTTTAATTCCAACTCTGACATTGACTTGTTATGTTGTTTTTGGCAAACCGCTTAATCTTTCTATGCATTAGTTTTCTCATCTGTAAAACAGATAAAAATACTTACTTATCTATGTCACAGGGTGTTGTGAGGATTAATCCATTCATTAATATTCGAACAACACTTTAAACATGAAACCTACTATGTAAACAATAATTTTATACCAACTAAATTGGCTTAGAGCTAGGAATTTTACTTATATTTTGATGGGAGAAGCATCCTGTGTTATAACCACATTTAATTCCTTCCTTTTTGTTTAGAAGTGTTCTCTACAGGAACGTGAAAAAAAATAGCACAATCAGTATCCTCAATATACAGCTTTACTTAGATGGGCTCAAACCATTAACATCTGGGTTTGCAGCTTGATTTTAAACTCTTCAGAAGTTGGGGTTGTCCTGGAATTTTTGGTTAAGCTTTTTAAAGAGATAAAGTTGAAATTCAAGTCTAGTTCCAGGTTTGGATACCTCCTAAAATCTTCATCCCACTCATCCTCTTGATCCATCTTAATTTCTAACCTGAGGCTTACAGCAGCAAGTTGGAAAGAATGGTCAGAACACAATATCTGAGAACTGAAAAAAACAGCCCACAAGGTCTGATTCTTAGCTGCATTTCTCCAATTCTACATAAGTTATGCTCTACTGAAGGCAATGGATATCCACTGGTGTAACACTTCTGCAATATTGTGGAGAATAAGGCCCAAAGCTCTTACCCAGCTAAAATGAACCTTTGGGAATGGTTCTGATCTTATAGTAGTGTACGTTCATTGAAGTAAATGGGCTTGATTCTCACACTGGTGCAAGCCAGAAGTAATTCAGTGAGGTCAATGGAGTCATATTTCTGTGAAACTCGTATCTGAGTTAGATCCAAATGATGCCCTGTGAAGTTACAATAGCGTGAGATCAGAATCCAGCTCTGTGTGAAATGCTGGCTCCACTGAAGTCACTGGGGCACAGATTCTCAAATATGTTTAGATGACTAACTTGTTACAATCAATGAGAGTAAAGCACCTCAACACCTTTGAGGATTAGTGCCTGTGAGTTTTGCTATTAACTTCAATAAGACCAAGATTTCACCCTGGGTCTTTAGCATGCTGCTATCATATGCAGTCTAGTCATGATCTCACTGTCCCTGCTTCATAACTTCAAATTAAATTACTGCCAAGGATCCCTGACATATATCAAGAACAGGAATGCCATCTTCAATTCATGGCTCTACAGTCACTGACAAATGAGCTCTTCTTTGGCAATCTGTTGCTCACAAGTAAGAAAATACTATATCAAAGCAGGTCACATATCCTCCACTCTCTTCAGAAAGCTAAGCCATGTTGTGACCACATACTTGACAATATTCTGTGGCTCAACTTCAGGAAACATTGCCATGTTCTTTAGTAATTTCAGTCCCTGGGAGGAGGCTTGGAGAGTGACAATAAATATCATATAGCCACTTTTCAAGCAGTGTTGACAATGCCTTTCCCCAGAGATCTGTCAGGTGGTCAAGGCAGCCAACATTAACACATTTTGAATTGATTGCTTTGAGTCTTGATAAAGCATCTTGTTCTCACTGGCACTGCAGCAGCCATTGTCTGAATTGGAGGATACAGGGTTGCTGATCTATCAAACTATTACAATGTGATGTCAAAGACTGATTTCCCGGTTCCAAACAATCGCTGTGGAATGTCCAGAAATGAAGTAAATAATGGGACTTGTTATTTACTATAATAATCAATATATATATTTGGTTTATATACAATAAACAAAATGGTATCCCTAGCCTCTGTTTGCCGGAAGCTGGGACTGGGCAACAGGGAATGGATCAATTGATGATTACCTGTTCTGTTGATTCCCTCTGGGGCACCTGGCATTGGCCACTGTCAGAAGATAGGATACTGGGCTAGATGGACCTTTGGTCTGACCCAGTATGGCCATCCTTATGTTATGTTCTTACGTTAGCATTAGAGCTAAACAAGACTTCCAAAATGAAGGTTGGTAGTGATTAGGTAACTTTTTTTGGTGTGGACTGGTTTTGTGTTTCATTATTTGAGCTATGTAAATGGATTTTTCGGTTCAGTGGCAATTCTGGGGAAAAAAACTTTTGGGTTTCTTAAAATTTTTTTTGGCTAACTGAAAAGTTGACAAATATTTTTTCTGAATCATGACTTTTAACAAAATATTTAAAAAAATAAATTTGATTTTTTTTCAGATTTTATTTTGCCACACACAATTTGGCGAAATGTTTAATGAATTTACATTCATTTCAATGTTGACAAATCTGCATTTTTTAACCAAAAAATTGTTGGCTGAAAAATTTTGCTCAGCTTTAATCCTAATGAATAAACAAGAAATTCATTTATTCATTGTGAATAAACATGAAACATACTAGCATTCCAGTCAATGGTTTGTTAAATTTCATTGATCCTCTCTGTGAATATCTGGGAGTACTGGTTTAGGTCAGAAATCAGAGCAGTTCTATGGCCTGGGTTACACAGAAAGTCAGATTACATGATCACAACAGTTCTTTCTGGCCTTAGAATCTATGACTCTACAACTGGCCACAAAACTAGGCATTGGTGTATGATGCTGGGAAATTCCACAGTGATCCTACTGACAGAAGAACGGTCAGGAAATATGATGCAGGAATGCTAAACTGATCAAACAAACAAATAATAAATTGGGACTTCCTGCATGACAAGTTGCGAAGTTTTCTTTTCCAAAACAGGTTAAATGAAAATGGTAGTTTCCTATGATCCTGGATACTCGGTGTGACTGAGAAGATGTTCCTACAATCAGGTTGCTTAGATAAGGATTTACCAAAGACCAGATGGCTATATGCTCCATTCCAGCTCACTTAATATAAAACATTTCCTTTCTCTGTTCTATCATGCTAACATCTTTTTTATTATAATACAATGCACAAAAATGAGAATTAATAATGTATATATCTCATAATGCAGTAGGATTGTAACAGAGCAATGATATAGAACTAATATAAATGGAAAGATTACTGTATCATAAATTTCATAGGTATAATGCTTTATGATGGATATTCTGCTTCCTAAAATAAATGACTGAAATAGGAGAGCTTAATGAAATAACAACAAAGGTGTCCTTTATGTATTTTTTTACTTCTAAAACTGTGATTTGGAGCATTCTTTTTTATTAAAAGTAACAAATGGCTGTTACACAAACAGTATCTTTTCATGCCAGGTTGCCATGCTCTAATTCTATTGACATCTTTAGCATAGTAAATAATAGATACTCTTGTGAAATGTGCTTTCTGGAACATGGGGGCGGGGCAGACGCTTGCAGTGAATGGGGTGGTGGTGGTGGAGGGATAGGAGGGTGAGTGAGGGGGGCTACTGAGACTTGGTGGCAGGAGTGTCGGGGTGGAGGAGTGAGCTGGCTTCAGTCTGGGAAGGGGTGTCCTGGCAGTTCCTACTGCTGGTCCTTGGTGGCTGGTTCCCAGTTAGGGTTGCCAATATTGTGTTTAAAAAATATAGGACAAACCTCAGATGTCCCCAATCTGGACTTGAGCCCTTTTCTCCCACCTCTGTGCTTCCTAGGGTTTCTCGCTCTCCAGGTCTGGATGGTGCAGAGAACCCAGGGCCTCAGGTACTGGGTCAGCAGCTGCTGCGACTCCTGTTCAGCTTCTGCATGGGTGCTAGGAGCTGAGGTGGAGGCTGCTGTTGCTGGTCTTTGCCTGCTGCTACACTGGGCACCCAGTGCTGGGGACATTGTCACAGGCTGTGTGAGCAGGGAGGCTACACTCTGGGAGTACTGACCTCCCTGCTAGCACAGCTCCTTCCTGACCTTGCCCCCTCAGCGTAACTCCGGGCATCCAGCCCTGTCCACTTGTCCTGCCAGACAAAGCCTGTGCAGGGAAAGCAGATGGGTCACGCTCAAGGGCTGGAGTCAGCAGGGAGCCCTGTCCAGCAGGGGGCCCATACTCATGGATGCAACTTTGCACTCCCCTCCTGGTCCTGGCCCTTGAGTGCAGCTCCGTCTGCTTTCCCTGTGCAGAACTGAAGGGTCAGGGTCAGCAGGGGAGTCCACCCCTGAGTACTGGCCCCCTTGCTGTTGAAATACAGGATAAAAGGCATCCTGTACTGATTTAGTACGGGACAGGTAATTTTCTATTTAAATAAGGAACGTTCCTTGTAATACGGGACTGTTGACAATCTTATGCCCAGTACTCGGTGTTTTTTCTCCACTCGGTTTCTTCTTACTCCCCAAGTTGTTCTCCTGGCTTCCATATCTGTTACCCTATTTGCCTTTTACTGTCATACCATTCCCCCTTCCCCAGCATTTTCAGCAGTGGCAGATGTAGCCTCCCCATTCAGTGGGTGCACTCTACTAATTCTAGAGTAACCACAATATGAAACAAAACAAAAAATTGCCACAAAGAGAGAATAATACAGTAAGAGCTTTGGGTGCACAGATGTGCCTGGTGAATGGCCCAGTCCCAGCCTCAACAACTGGTCCCAGGTGCTTGGAGTGGGGAGAGGCCCCAGCATGAACACAGCCTCACCTCCATGGCCTTGCTGCTTAGAGACTGGGACACGCATAGCCATTGCCCCACTTCCTTGCCCCCGCTGCTCCCTCTGACAGATTTTTGCTTTTCAGGTCTCCCTAGCAGCACATGATTCTGATGTCATTGTGCAGTGGCATGGCTGGGAACAGTGCCACCATAGCACGGGGCCTGGGCTATGGAGCCATGCACGGTTTCTCTTGCAAAACAGTGAATGTAGCTCCCTACAGGGAGCTTTTGCACCTGTGGTTTCAAAACTGGGTGCAACTGGGTGGTTTCTGTGGATGCAATTGAACCCATGTACCTCCACTAAAGCCACTTCTGAATATCAGTAACAACTAGCTTCTGTAGCAATAAACATAATTAAAAGTAGCAGTTTCTTAAAGTGGCTTTAAATTATATAATATATATATATATATATTTTATAATCCATGGACCTACACTTTGCTCCCAACTCTGACAGGTGTTTCTATCAGAGTGGTGGCCATACATCTCTCACAACAAATCATAAACTCCTAAACAGTGAGAGTGTCATGCTGTACATGGTAACTTGGGCCAGGAAAATAACATTGGGACACACACTGAGCATGTCTCCCACAGTACCTTAAGTTCCTTACCTGGTTAATCAATCTTCAGTCGGGTGGGAAAGATTTTTAAAGTGACATGAAGTAGTTGGGATATTCCTGTGTGACAGCTCCATTCAGGATAAACATTAACCCCTGGTTAATCAATCTTCAGTCGGGTGGGAAAGATTTTTAAAGTGACATGAAGTAGTTGGGATATTCCTGTGTGACAGCTCCATTCAGGATAAACATTAACCCTTTACCTGCCACAAAATGAAAATTAGGGAGGAGGCAGGCCCTCTTTCAAGGACTCTCCAAGGGACAAGATTCCCTCCTTCAATGCCTTCTCTAATTTAAAAAAGAAATTAAAAAAAAAAGTTTTGAAAGTGTCATTTTGACGTTTTAAAAAAGAAAAAAGTTCCATTTTTGGGGTTGAAACACGTTGTCTAGTAATTTAAGTTAATTGATAGTAAAAATGTAAAATAAATGCATTAATTAATTAATTAATAACAAGAAAAGAGTCAAAACCAAATTGAACTGTTTTGAAATAATCAAAGTATAACAATTCAATTGACCCCACGTTAATTTTTTTTCAATTTTTGGTTTGCAAACATTTATGAAATTTCTACTTTTCATCCCTATTTGGGATGGGAAAAAATTACAAAATCTTGAAACTTCTTACAAGATAGGAAAACTATTTCCTGCCCTTCTTGTTTACAAACCCCTAAAGATAGAAGTGCTGACAGAGCTTTTATATTGGCCCTCTTAATACATGGCTATAAATAGTTTCAATTCTGAGATTTCCTCATCTGAAGTCTAGCCCTCTAACAATCTGATTGGAAAATATAAAACCTGAAGAGCAGACTAGATAGGAATTATGAAGACAGGGGAGAGTGAGGAAGGAAATGGCAAAGCAGGTTCCTCATTATTCATAAATAGGTTTAATTCAAAGAGATTTCATAGTAACAAAAGCATGCACTTGACAGTGATCTGTATGATTTCCACATTGCTGTATTCTGGGCAGGAAACCAACTTCTGCTAAAATGGTTCTTTAAGTGAAGCTGGCTGTAAATGCACACTTTCAGGGTCTGTCTACATTATAAATACAACCTTGTCAAGGGAACCAGTTACTATATGTCCAAGGCTTTAACTTGGGTCCAAACATATTTACGGTCCTGTTTTCACTACACACTGCAACCTTCTTATAACTGGATCCCCTGATTTGGGTGTATTTATAAATGTGGACAGGTCCTTATATGATCTTACAAATACATAAAGGCTCTGTGGCAATCTTCTCCCCTCCTCTAGTATGCACAGCTGTTTCACAGTAAAATTTGCAACTGAGTTTTCATTATAAATGGGATTTTGTATTTTCTAGTTTGTCATGGTTTAGCAACTGAGTTTTCATTATAAACGGGATTTTGTATTTTCTAGTTTGTTATGGTTTAGTTTATTGATGAGAGCAACCTTACCTTATGTTAAACAATTTTTTCATGAATATAAATAAGGAGTAATGGCATTAGACTGGTATAAAACTGGAGGAGAATTAGGCCTCACAGAGTCAAATTTTGTCCTTGCATCAGTGCCCAGCTTCCAAGGGGTGCTGGACATGTTTATCTGAAGTCAGATTTTAGCCCATGGATAGCAAGATGCTGCAAGCTAAGTCTACTACAGTTTGCTTGTTTTACAAAGAGTTTGTTTAACAAAGTCCTAAAATAAATGTTTCCTATAGAATGCCATCTATAGAATGCGGTCTAGGTAGTGTGAACCAAGGCTCTGGGAACCTCCAGTCTGGGACTATGCAGCGCTTTTAATAATCGGAAACGCTGAACAAATGTCCAAACTGCAGTGCTGTCTTAACATTCTAAGTAATAAGAACCGGATTCTGATGTCAGTTGCACTGAGGTAAGTTTAGAGTAATTCTGCTGCTGTCAGTGGCATTACTCCAGTTTCAAACTGACATAACTGAGAGCAGAATTTGGCCCTACATTATTTCAAAGTAATCTTATATCAGTGTTGCTGACTACAACTGAATTTGATAATTAAGACAAATAAAAATGTAATTTATTATTAGTCGGTTTACATTAATGTAAGCATAACTGCTAATTAATTTAGGAACAGAAAGGATCTGAGTTTTAGTTGCTTTTTATTTTAGTCTAATTAAACTTCTTTAATGCACTCAGAAATTAAGGGGAAGATCATAACACCATGGTGATAATGGAATCACTAAGAAAAACTGAAGTTTGATATGAAAGGCAAGAATTGATCAAATACTGAGCTTAGTGATTTCATGGTATTATCATTTGAAAAATGGTAGCAAAATATTAGAACAGTTCAAGGTTCATTTCACTTAGTATAAATAACATCTTTTGGTACAGTACATGAAGGAAATGTAATAATTTTCCAGTGTTCCTTGATATGATGTACTTTGTTAGTGTAGTTATTTTACAAGTAGCTCTCGAAGAGGCATTACATTACATTACTGAAGAAAGCAAAGAGGCCCACATTCCTAATTTAGATAAAATGATATATACCTATTGATTATTTTAGCTCACTAGATTATTTTTAGCTGCTACAGTTAGGTAAAATGGTCTTAGTCTAAAATGCACAATGTCCACTACCAAGATGAGGATGAGGCCATGGGGCTTGCTGAAAATTACCTTGAGGCTGACACCTTGCAAGGTTGGTACAGGAAAACCAAGCCAACCTCTCCAAGCCCAATGATAGGGGCACATATGAGGGCTGGCAACTCTAAAGCCATGAGGTGGAGGCCCTCTTCACCCCAGACAGATTGGATCTCATAACAGAAGCTACCCTCTAACCAACTCTCCCCCCAATCTCCAACATCTGAACCCCAGAGGTGATCTGTTTCCAGTAAGGGCAAGAAAGACATATCAAGAAAGATTGTTTGATTGTGGAATGCAATTGCAAAACAGAGTTAACCTCTTCCCGCCTTAACTGATCACCATCAGTTCAAAGTTAACAATGGTGGTACAGATTAATTGGTGGGAATTGAAAGCCTTGGTAGATCTGGGCTGTGAACAAATCCTAATAAGGGAAAGCCTGCTGAAGGAGGCCAGAGGGCATAGTGTCTCTAACTTGTCTTCATGGTGATGTGAGAGTCTGTCCCTGCACTGCGGTCCACTTAACCACTGTGCACAAACAAACCACACCACAGAAGGCATAGCCCAGAAGTCACCATACTCAGTCCTTCTGGGGTGTGATTAGCCTCACATCAAGATGCTTCTACAGACTTTGTTGAGGGAGACAGCAGAGGTAGCCAGGGAAATGGATATTCAGCAACCTGTTTTCTTTTGAGGATGAGGACCCCTTCCTGCTCCAGACAGACCCAACACACTAAGTGGGAGAAGCATGACACTGGACATGAGGACTGAGACTTACACAAAAGGAACCTAGACTGTTGTGTGGGTGACTCAGATATGCCCATAGTGGCTGATGTTCCCATTGTCCTACCTCCCAAACAGGGTCCCGGTGATGCTGGGAAACTATTGGGGTCCTCTAATTTGTGTCTTGAGTAAAAAAGAGAGGACTAGAGGATTATGAAGAAGGGATAGCTCTCATAGACAGAAAGGTGATAAGACCAGAATAGTCTATATGACTACCATGCTTCCAATTACGAGGAAACTTCCTGTGATGCTATATAAAATATGGATGACCATTTATACTATTACTGATACCATTATTATATAATTGCAACAAATCTTGTGCAAAGTATATCATGTAAGATATCAATGGAAAAGTTACACTCTGTCAAGTATAATTATCCTGGTTAAATCATAGAATATCAGGGTTGGAAGGGACCACAGGAGGTCATCTAGTCCAGCCCCCTGATCAAAGCAGGACCAATCCCCAATTTTTGCCCCAGATCCCTAAATGGCCCCCTTAAAGATTGAACTCACAACCCTGGGTTTAACAGGCCAATGCGCAAACCACTGAGCTATCCCTCCCCCCAAATCCATATATCATAACTATATCTGAAGTTACAAATATTGGCTATGTATTTGTATCTCAAATGTGTTTGTTCTTGGGGTGACATCTGCAAGGTAGTTTACATCCAGTCTCACCAGCCCATTTTGAATGGATTATTTAACTTGGCTGGGCCATTAAGAAGAATCAACTCTCCAGATAGCTCATCCTGCCTCAGACAACATGGAGCTAATGGCTACCCCTATGATTCAGCAAAATGTGTAAGGATATTTGACATGGACATGTCACCTAGAACGCCATCTTTGCCAGTAACTTTCCATGCACATAGGCTGTGGGCATTGCTTGGGACAGTAACTTTACATGCACATGGGAGAGGGTATAAATTGCAACAGAAACATCTCCATTTTGCCTCATTCCTGCTCCAGTTCTCTGGACTGTGGATTTACAACTACAAGGAATATTTTGAACAATGGACTGAGGATCTTCCAATCTTTTGGAAATTACCAGAGAGACTTGTGCAAGCCAGCAGTCTATTCTATCACTGATACAAACCTAATCTAAAGACTTGCAATAATTTGTGTGTAGATGATCTTTTAACCATTTATAACTCTATTCTTTTCTTAATAAATCTTTAGTTAATTTACTAAGGATTGGCTGACAGCGTGATATTTGGGCAAGATCTAAGATACATATTGACCTGGGGGTAAGTATCTGATCTTTTGGGATTGGTAGAACCTCATGTATGGTGAATTGGGTTTTCAGTAACTTCTTACTGTACAAAACCAATTTGTCTGGATGGGAATCAAGGGCTGGAATGCCTAAAGGGAACTGTGTTTTGGCTTCTTGTTAAGCAGTGTGGTACTGCAGAAGCTCTTTTGTTATTGGTTTGGTCAATCTAATTGTAGTATAAACCACCAGTTTTGGGGTGTGCCTGCCCTGTTTCTTGAATTTTGCCCTGAATGTGGCATTCTCTGTGTTGTCCGTTCTAGGCACCCGGTCCCACCTCCTATACTGCATAGGCCACTGGACTCTGGGAGGTGAACAGTACAGCCAGCTCCTCATGTCTGAGTATTCAGGTGGGAATTATTGAAGCTATCCCATGAAATACCAATGGCTGGACAACTGGGCTATGAAATGATGCTATCCCATCTGTTGCCTTGCTTCTTTTGTCTGGGAATCCACAAGGATGCAAGGGATTATTGCATATCCCATCCTGATTGCCAACTAGTAGCTCCCAAGCAGGGGCAACTGACCCTATTAATGCCCCCTTTCAGTGGTGGAAATATTCCAAGCACAGAAAAACAGAACAAGAGGCTAGAGAGCCCACAGAAGTAGGAAGCAGCTCAGGGAACAACAAGGGACTTGAAAAGGGTTAACTCTGACTGCTCTGAACCAGGGTCCTGAATTGGAACCCAGTGATGTGAGCAGGCCTGGGGTCCCCTAGCTCTTCTGCAGACTAAGAAGGGAGAAGGAAAACTGCTGAGGACTACAAATATTAAACAGAGGCGAGAGACTCCAAGACTGCTTGACTTTGAGTCAGGGCTGGATTAATCTTTTGTGGGCCCTGGTGCCCGGACTGTGGCCCAGCCCTGAGGCTCCACCCCCGCTCAGCCTCTTCCCCCTGAGGCTCCACCCACTGCTCACACAGGGAGGTAGGGGGCGGAGAGGATCAAGCAGAGGACAATGAGGGAGAGATGGAGGGGAACAAGAGGCGGGCAGGCATTCGGGGAAGAGGCCAAATCGGGGTGGGGCCTCGGGGCAGGGTTGGGCAGCGTGGGGGGTGAGACCGCGGTCCAGGCACTGGGGCCCCTTCTAAGTGTGGGCTTGGCGCCTTCGATGCCATTGTAAACTTGGTACTGCTTTGAGTTCCATACTTTTGGACTTTTCTGTTATCCACGAAAGGGGATAGCGAGAGCAGTGACTTAGCCAGAGAGCTAGGCAGGGCCGACTGTACGTTTTTTGCCACTCCAAGCAGCCAAAAAAACCCAAAACCCTGCCGAATATAGGACCATCGGAGGGACCTGCAGCCGAATTGCTGCCGACGGCAAGACCCGAGCCAGAAGAGTCGCTTCTGAATTGCTGCCGTGGGAAACAATGGAGAGGAGCTGCCGCCGAATTGCCGCCGGGGCTGCTGCTGGCGTGCCGCCCCAAGAACAGCCGGAGTGCCGCCCCTTGAGCAGTGCTGCCCCTTAGCTGGTGCCAGAGCCGGCCCTGGAGCTAGGCCACATAAAGGCCACAGACACCAGACTTGACACCGAAGGACTGAAGCGGGGTGTTAGACTGAAAGGACCCTGCCACACTGTGCCTGTTCACAGAGAGGTACTCTAGAGTGGAGTGTGTGAACCTACACTCACTTCAGAGAAAATATTGAGAATGGTCTTATAGAAAATATAAAGTTTATTTATTTTTATGAGCCATGGTTTCTTTGGAATTATGCAAAAAGAAAAGGAGTACTTGTGGCACGTTAGCGACTAACCAATTTATTTGAGCATAAGCTTTCGTGAGCTACAGCTCACTTCGTCGGATGCATACTGTGGAAAGCGTAGAAGATCTTTTATACACACAAAGCATGAAAAAATACCTCCCCCCACCCCACTCTCCTGCTGGCAATAGCTTATCTAAAGTGATCACTCTCCTTACAATGTGTATGATAATCAAGTTGGGCCATTTCCAGCACAAATCCAGGTTTTCTCACCCCCCCGCCCCCCACACAAACCCACTCTCCTGCTGGTAATAGCTATTGCCAGCAGGAGAGTGGGGTGGGGGGAGGTATTTTTTCATGCTTTGTGTGTATAAAAGATCTTCTACGCTTTCCACAGTATGCATCCGATGAAGTGAGCTGTAGCTCACGAAAGCTTATGCTCAAATAAATTGGTTAGTCTCTAAGGTGCCACAAGTACTCCTTTTCTTTTTGCGAATACAGACTAACACGGCTGCTACTCTGAAACCTTTTGAATTATGTGGTATTTATATGTGAATTGAATACAGTTAATCATCTGCAGCCTACTGTTTCTAATTAAAATACAATTACAAAACCATTTTTAATGCACATTTTAACTTTTGTGTTCAATTAGCATCCTTTACAAATGAACCAGTGTGGGAAATCAACCAATGAATGTCTCTTTGTATTGCTTGTTATCGATAAGACTTTCTATGCCATTACCATGTAAAGTACTGTGTTTTCAATAGACATTCATTATTCTTATCAAAAGAATACCAGCAATTCAGATAACATTCCACAAGACTCATGCTTTAGGAGCATGTCATAAATAAAAATTTAGGTAATTAGGTTTGAACTTAGAATTAAATACGGTAGAGTTGTTTGGGTTTTATTGGTAATTATCGCTATGAATCAAGTGTATGATAATGGAGGATATTTATCATTTTGTGAAAGGTTAGCAGCATGCTGGGGAGATTCTCCTGAACTTGCATCTAGAGAACACATTAATCAGCGATGGTCATCTATAAACTGTTAAGTACGTTTCAGTAATGCTTCATCATCATCAGGCCCCGACCCCGCAATGACTGTGAGTGAGTAGACATCTGTGCTCTTGCTCAGGCCGATTGACTTCAGAGGTCTGCCCACAAAACAATCATTGCAGGGTCACAGCCATACATATTTAAAAGAGATATTTTATTTCTGTTAACATACTGTATCTGTGCAGTGGGGTTTAGCTGATGTACAATCTCCAAGCAGCTTTCTGAATCAGTGCTTTGCAAGCTTTTCATTCCCATGTGGTCTACAGAGCAGTTTCTATCACAGTGGTGAAGCTTCTGTCAGTATGTGAACAGTGATGCTTACTGCAGCCCAGTTCAACACCCAGGGAGAGAAACAAACAGCACTGGGGAGGTAACAAAACAGCTGTACGAGGTGTATTAAAGTGAGTTTATTTTCATCTTGTCTCCTTTAAAGGACACCTGGGCGTGCGGGTGAGGGGAGAGAGAGGAAGAAGAAAAAGATTTTTTTTCTTCTTTCTATTTTTGCTTCTTTATGTTGTATAAACATAGTGAATGCTTTTTATTTCTTTGAAGTCCTTTTTTTTTTTTGTAATTTTTCACAGAAATTCACGTCTCTGCTGCCTTGCTTTTCTTGGGATACTAAATGGGCAAGTGCAGTATTAGACCCTGATCCTACACCTTGTTGCACATGAATGATGTGGATGAACCCATGAGCTTGCCTGGAACCCCACTGCCTTCCAGCAGGCTCCATGGAGGTAGTGTGAATTAATGGATAGAAGACTGGACTGGGACTTAAAAGATCTAGATTCTATGCCTGGCTCTGCCACTGGCTTGTTGGATGACCTTGGGCAAGTCACTTAGAATCATAGAATCATAGAATATCAGGGTTGGAAGGGACCTCAGGAGGTAATCTAGTTCAACCTCCTGCTCAAAGCAGGACCGATCCCCAATTCACCTCTATGTGCCTCAGTTTCCCGGTCTGTCAAAGGGAGATACTGATACTTACCTCCTTTGTAAAGCTGATGAAAAGTTCTATATAGAAGCTAAGCCTGATTATTAATTATTGTTATTAGTGGAGGGACAGGGATTTATCCTAAGAGCTAGATTAACAAAGAGATTTAGGTGCCTAACTGCCACTGTTAGTGACTAAATTCCAGAATCAGGCACACTCGTATTCGCAAAACTGCCACTCAGCTGCTGCCAAATGCTGTAGCTGCCTAAACTCACTCAAGTTCTTTATGTAAAAGTTCTCTCCCTATGGGTATGTGTACATTGCAATTAAAAAGTGCAGCTGCCCCATGCCAGCGAACTCGGGCTTGTGGGCCTCAGGGTAAGGGGCTGTTTAATTGCAGTGTAGACTTTCAGGCTCCAGCTGCAGTGCAGCCTGGGCCCTAGGACTCTGTGAGTTGGGAGGGTGCTAGACCATGAGTGTCTAATTGCAGCATAGACATACCCTGTGTTTCTGCCTCTAGGCATGTGCACTGCTGCCTCACTGTAGGAGTCTGGACGCCTCTCTCTCCCTTAAGCCCCAGTGCAATGCATGAAGCCAGGGAAAGATAGGTGTTGACTCACCTAACTCACCTGGAGAGTCCACTAAGATAGACATGTTCTTAGCATACCTAACTCCAGCTTGGGCAGTGTGCTGGCATTTGTGAATCCCATTCTTAAGCACCTATCTCTCTCCATTCATCGTAAAGGAAGCCTGAGCACCTAACTCCAGCTTTGTAAACCCCAGTGGCACCTAAATCCCTTTGTAAATCTAGCCCTAGTATATTAAGATACTGTCCTACTATCTTTTTTTTTTTCATATATCCAAGTGCTGTGGCTGTATCAAGCCAGGTGTGAGATCAGAGTTGGAAGGGAAGTAATTCACAAGAGGATCTTTCTTCAGAAGTAATCTACAATTAAAATAAATAATAATATGAGTTAAAGCGTAAGCAAGTCTTCAGCACTGTTGGGACTGTCTTTGCATTTTCTCCTCTGGTTGCCTGACAGAGATATGAAACCTGGAGCTTTTGGTTTACAGGAGTTTGTGTGAACCTTTGTTTTGAAGAAATGGGCCCAAGTCAAAAGATTTAGATCCAGATTTGATCTTCTGCTCTGCCCCCGCAAAACCACTAATATTTAGGAATGATCATATCCAGATTACTGGTTATAGCACACCTGTCTTTTGGTTTTGAGTTGCTTGAATTTGTAACCTGGATATTTCACTTTGAGTTTTTGTGTTTGAAATAGTCAAAACCAAGATCAGCATTTTATGCAAATACAAACATCTTACGCTACTTCCTTAATGAAACAGTCATTGTAGGGAAGAGTTTGGATTGTCAGGTTAATCCAGCTGAAAACATTAGCAGAAACAGTCCCTTTATGAGGAGTCACCTAGCAACCCTCTGATTGAAGGATTACCTTCCAGTAGGAAAAGATTACTCTGCTTGCCCATCTAGGGCTGGGCCTTTAAATTTGACAAAGGGAAGCAGCTGTGGGCCTAAAGTTGCCATTTTCCAACTGACAAATGCTTGTTTCAGCTACCTGTTTCTCAGTTGGTAAGTGTTCTTATTTCCTGTTACATTTTTCTCCAGTTTTCCCTTTCCTGTTTATAAGGAAACATTTGAACTAATGTCCAAAGATGTTGGATAAGAATCAATATAAATCTATTCTATATATTATCCTCAAATCACCCTTTTTGGGATGATTGCAGCCAATACATAACATACAGTGTGAGGGACAGCGTTCTCAACAGGACTTTTGCATACTGTCCAAATTATAGTATTATTGTGTTATATATTTAGCTGCTGTAGTAATTAACAGCTGATACTTTCACACATTCCTTGTCAAATTCTTCCAGTTTTCTTTATTACTAACTAATGTTTCTGCACCATCCCCTTCTGTGAAGATCTTTTTTTTAAATTTTTTTTATTATTATTATTCACCCCAGGGACCATTAGGTTTTCTGTGTTTTGTTTGCCAAAGTAGTTATTTTCATAGCTTGTTAAATACTCTCTTACACAGAAAAGGTGAGCGTCCCATTTTGCCTTTTGAAATGACATCATCAAGTTTAAACAAAACACAGTTTAAAAAAAAATCTAGATTGTGTATCAATTAACTTTGGTTCTGCTAACACTGTGTGAATGCTGTGATTTTGGTCCAAAGGGTTTATTGTAGTAATGACTTTTTATGACATTACAGAGTTTTGAATTGAATTAACTAATGTGCTATGATTTATGAATGTTATCAGTCCAAGGTATTATTTTTAACATGTTCAGGTGGATTTTTATTATCCTAGTCCTTAGGAAATGTGCATACATTTTTGATACAGCATCTTTTCCACAGCTATTTAATGCTTTATGTTTCTCAAGGTGCATTAATTTCTTTTCTTCTGTATTCCTTTCCATGATGCAGACTAATGCATTTTTATGGCCGTTAATATTAAAGCCCTGTCTTATGGCAACTTTGTATTGTAATAGTAACTTTGACAAATGAATACCTAAAGACTCTTTTCCACCTTGTTTCCCATTCAATACCTCCATGCTATAACTGATAGGCCTTGTGAAGATGCCATTACAATGGCAATCCAGCAGCCAGAATTTTCATTATTTTCCAATTGCTAATAGGAGACAGATACAGTTATGGAACTTAAGTTTGTTGTTCTAATTCAACAGCCATATTTCATAAGTGATTTTCAGAAGTATGAGATTAGTGAGGCTTATGTCTTAGTTTTGGGCTATTGGGTACTAAATATGGGAACCTGAAGCAAATACTCACCAACAACCACATACCACACAACAGAACCACTAACCCCGGAACCTATCCTTGCAACAAAGCCCATTGCCAACTGTGCCCACATATCTATTCAGGGGACACCATCACAGGGCCTAATAACATCAGCCACACTATCAGAGGCTCGTTCACCTGCACATCCACCAATGTGATATATGCCATCATGTGCCAGCAATGCCCCTCTGCCATGTACATTGGTCAAACTGGACAGTCTCTACGTAAAAGAATAAATGGACACAAATCAGATGTCAAGAATTATAACATTCATAAACCAGTCGGAGAACACTTCAATCTCTCTGGTCACACAATCACAGACATGAAGGTCGCTATCTTACAACAAAAAAACTTCAAATCCAGACTCCAGCGAGAAACTGCTGAATTGGAATTCATTTGCAAATTGGATACTATTAATTTAGGCTTAAATAGAGACTGGGAGCGGCTAAGTCATTATGCAAGGTAACCTATTTCCCCTTGTTTTTTTCTACCCCCTCCCCCCCCCCCCCCCGACGTTCTGGTTAAACTTGGATTTATGCTGGAAATGGCCCACCTTGATTATCATACACATTGTAAGGAGAGTGGTCAGTTTGGATGAGCTATTACCAGCAGGAGAGTGAGTTTGTGTGTGTGTGTGGGGGAGGGGGGTGAGAAAACCTGGATTTGTGCTGGAAATGGCCCACCTTGATTATCATGCACATTGTAGGGAGAGTGGTCACTTTGGATGAACTATTACCAGCAGGAGAGTGAGTTTGTGTGTGTATGGGGGTCGGGGGTGAGAAAACCTGGATTTGTGCTGGAAATGGCCCACCTTGATTTTCATACACATTGTAAGGAGAGTGGTCACTTTGGATAAGCTATTACCAGCAGGAGAGTGAGTTTGTGTGTGTGGTTTTTGAAAAAAGGGGGGGGGGGTGAGAAAATCTGGATTTGTGCTGGAAATGGCCCACCTTGATTATCATACACATTGTAAAGACAGTGGTCACTTTGGATGGGCTATTACCAGCAGGAGAGTGAGTTTGTGTGTTGGGGGGCGGAGGGTGAGAAAACCTGGATTTGTGCTGGAAATGGCCCAACTTGATTATCATACACATTGTAAGGAGAGTGATCACTTTAGATAAGCTATTACCAGCAGGAGGGTGGGGTGGGAGGAGGTATTGTTTCATGGTCTCTGTGTATATAATGTCTTCTGCAGTTTCCACAGTATGCATCCGATGAAGTGAGCTGTAGCTCACGAAAGCTTATGCTCAAATAAATTGGTTAGTCTCTAAGGTGCCACAAGTACTCCTTTTCTTTTTGCGAATACAGACTAACACGGCTGTTACTCTGAAACCTGTCATAGTGGGCTGTAAGCTATTTTGATCTGCAGAAGAAACAAAACTCAGGATGCATGCTTAATTTCCACTTTCTACTTCCATTATTAGGAGCGCTATTTCTGTATATCTCTGATACAGCCTAGTGCACATATCAGGATGCATCTGTCTACTTTGCAACTCCAGACAAAATTCAACCTGACACAACATAATGTACACATTGCCTTAAATCAGAATGTTGAAGAATGACTTATTTTTAACAAGCTGATATCTGCTGTTGTGTGAAGCAGGAAAATAGCAAGCTGCTCACAGGTTGGAGGATTTATCTGAATTAACAAATTATTTAATGTAGTACTACTAGGGTCAGTCAAGTGCATGGGTTTTGAGACCCTGCATTCATGGTAGCCCTGAAGATTAATGGTTAATGTTGAGATGATGCATAACTCACAAGGGATCAAATCCTGAGCATCTACTGATGTCAATGGGAATTGTGTGTGATCAGTATCCCTCAGGATGCGCCTAATACAATTATATCTGATGTGTGTGGGTAGAGGACAAAATCTCTGGCTGCATGGTTATTTCCATAATTTTTTTTTTAAAAGAAGGCGGGGAGTGTGAGAGTGGCAACATTTTCTGAAAATTAGGAGTTGTGCCCGACAAGAGCTTTAGGGACAGGCACAATGGATAGCACAAAAGCAGGTGTATCAAGGACTGCACAACTAGCTGTGCCCTAGGGCACATCGTTGCACATACAAGACTTTCAAACAACACAGCAACGAAAGAGAGTTGGCACAGTAGTAGGCAATAAGGAATAAGCCCGGGAACAGCTGCGGCAGAGCAGAGGAGATCAGTTTTAGAGATGAACTAACTCGGATTTATTCTAGATAGGCACTGAAAAGGACAGCACTTGTGAGGGCCTATTGTCAGCTCTGTAGTTCTCTGCAAACAAGAGCTGCAGTTGGCAAGGGTAGAAAAGAATGAATGATAACTGTACTCTTTCATCAGTCACCTTGATTGAAACAGTTTTCACTTGAACCCAAGCTTCGAGGCGGCTGACAAAACTTCCAGGTAAACGGAGCTGCCCTCTAGTCTATCTCCATTGTAAAAAATCCTTGCACGCTGGGCCAGTAGCAATGAGGAATCCGTGTTCTCTTGAACAATTCCAAATCAGAAAAAGTTTAGAAATAGCTTCTTGGAACCCTGGTGCTAATTCTCGTATCTTGTAACAGTTTTCTGTCACAAGAGCTGCATGTGGGAAGCCATGACATTTTTGAAATCCAGACAGCAGTGTAGACAGAATAAAAAATAGAAGTATCATATTCACTATTGTTCTCTTCTGTTAAAGAACACATCCATCTTCATTGAAAAGAGGGCTGGGGTAATACATATTTTTAAAGTACTGCTTAATATTCTAAAAATGTTGGAAATTGTCCTCTCCAAGGTTTTATCCTGCTACAGGATTGTCTTGCCTCATCTCTGTGATGAGTGGGGAAAAGAAGATCCTTTAGAAACAGTGGGATTATTGTGTGAGCTTGACACTTTTTAGGCACTTATGATGGAATGCAGAGCTCAAAGAACAGTAGAACTAACTTGGGGGGAAAAAACCACAAACATATGCCTTAAAATAATCACTTTTTGGGACCAGCATGTGGGTACTAGAAAGCAGAATAAAATAGTTTAGTTCACACATAACATGCCATTGAGAGCCTTATTTCCTAATAAATATTTGCTTCATGCCACTGTTCCAGAAACTCCAACCTTAGAGCTATGAATTTCTGGCAGCAGATTTTAGTGACTTATTTTGTGTTAAGTGATAAGTCTGGCAAACAGGGAAATAGCCAGTGCTGTGATAGATATAGGACACCACTAGAACTATACCCGGTTACATGGGAAAGGCCCTTTCAGTGTGTGTCTATGAACAAGTCCCTTTTCCAAGCTGTGCTCAGAAACCTCGCTGTATAAAAGCAGGTAGACAAACGGATAGACATGTGGTCTAGTGTAAGAATATCTCCCATGTGATAACTTCAGAATTCAGGAGCATGGGATTTTGAAAGATGTATGTAGACAGGGGTTTATCTGTGTATTTGAGATTAGTTGCCAATCAATGGATCAGTAAAATTCAGTGTTACAGAGGAGCATCCAGAAAATAAAATTAACTTAATTTCAGTCTTCATAGTAGTGGACCAATTGAATGTTAGAATGATTGATTAATACATCCATGTTACTATTGAATAACAGGATTTTCAAATGACAGATCCTGTCTACGTGGGTGTTTGAGACTTTACGGTTTAGCATGGTTCATGTCAAGTATATCTGTATGTGAAGCAGTGAAAAAAATGTCTCTGAAATTAGGAAAAAGAAAAGGAGTACTTGTGGTACCTTAGAGACTAACCAATTTATTTGAGCATAAGCTTTCATGAGTGAGTTGTAGCTCACGAAAGCTTATGCTCAAATAAATTGGTTAGTCTCTAAGGTGCCACAAGTACTCCTTTTCTTTTTGCGAATACAGACTAACACGGCTGTTACTCTGAAATCTGAAATTAGGGAAGTTTTTAGTGATATTTGAGCTGTGTCTCCCCAGTCAATGAGCTTTTCTCCCAGCTAACTCATAATGAGATATCTGAGTCTTTTGAATTAATCCATGTTCTTGAAAGAGGCCTTATGTAATGACAAAGATATCTTGAGAGCTATCAGGGAAAGTAACAAGATTGATGGGTTCTGTGGATGCTCATGCCATTAAAAAGACTTTCAAAAGTAACAACTAGAATTGTTAAATTAAGTTATTTTAAATTAATGCCTGACTTTGAAAACCCCACTAATGCCCTCCCCCCTGCCCCGAAGATAACTAAAGGAGTTAGAAAATCGATCAAGAAAGAACAGTCTGAGACTCCCTGAGGGAGAAAACCTCAAGATAAAGGAATTCCTTCAATGCTTCCAGATTATTAACACCCTAATCCTGTTAAGGGCTGATGTTTTTTCCCCACTGCAGTCTATGCAAGTTTTCCCATTGACATAAATAGGAGGTGGCTCAGGCCCTGAGAATTAAAATGGCTCTATGGAAGGTATTGAAGTGCAAGACCTGTAATTGGTACCTGAATCAAATAGGTAACAGTGTGTTGTAGGCAAGGAATGTCTCTTAGTAGATGTCTGTATGTACAGGAAGCACACTGAGGTCCCATCTATGGTTAGGGCTTCTAGGTTCTACTGTCATAAATAACAAGTAATTATTAGTATCCAGAAAAAACTGCACACAACAGTTTAGGAAATGCAAAAGAGAAACAAAGCCTGATAGCTGTTTCATGACTCTTTTTTTTTTTTTTTTTTTTTAAGGATCTTGCAGTATTATTCTAGGGTCATATATACCAGAACATACATTCCTGGGCCATTTAACTTCCAGTTCATAGAACCATAGAATATCAGGGTTGGAAGGGACCTCAGGAGGTCATCTAGTCCAACCCCCTGCTCAAAGCAGGACTGATCCTCAATTAAATCATCCCAGCCAGGGCTTCGTCAAGCCTGACCTTAAAAACTTCTAAGGAAGGAGATTCCACCACCTCCCTAGGTAATGCATTCCAGTGTTTCACCACCCTCCTAGTGAAAAAGTTTTTCCTAATATCCAGCCTAAATCTCCCCCACTGCAACTTGAGACCATTACTCCTTGTTCTGTCATCTGCTACCACTGAGAACAGTCTAGAGCCATCCTCTTTGGAACCCCCTTTCAGGTAGTTGAAAGCAGCTGTCAAATCCCCCCTCATTCTTCTCTTCCATAGACTAAACATCCTCAGTTCCCTCAGCCTCTCGTCATAAGTCATGTGTTCCAGTCCCCTAGTCATTTTTGTTGCCCTCCGCTGGACTCTTTCCAATTTATCCACATCCTTCTTGTAGTGTGGGGCCCAAAACTGGACACAGTACTCCAGATGAGGCCTCACCAGTGTCGAATAGAGGGGAACGATCGCGTCCCTCGATCCGCTGGCAATGCCCCTGCGTATACATCCCAAAATGCCATTGGCCTTCTTGGCAATAAGGGCACACTGCTGACTCATATCCAGCTTCTCATCCACTGTAACCCTAGGTCCTTTTCTGCAGAACTGCTGCCTGACTCAACTATACTTGTTTTTACAACCATGACTCTCTGGACAAGCCCACTGCCTACCTATATGTTACTTGGTTTCTTTGTGCTTCCCATATGGTCCCATTCTTTTTTGTTTTAACCTTTAATTCTTACATAAGGGAAGAAACGTAACCTGTGTTCAAAATACTGTGTGTGTCTCAGGCTCTGAACAGAGGTTAACAGGGCACATACAGGCACAGAAACTTTTGAGAAGCTGAACAGAATTTTATAGCACTAAGATTGGGTGATCATTTAGAGTAATTTCTCCTGGTGCCTCCTCAACATCTCAGGCAGGGCTCCTCCCAACCTTCATTTGCCCTTTCACTCGTTTGGATTGGTCTGCTCAGATACTTCCTCCAATAAAAGAGAAAAGTCTTCCAGTTGAATTGAAATGCCTACCCATCCCCACACATTGTTACTAGCATCTACATTTTACTCTCTCTTTTTTGTTCATCATGGGTCAGCTTCTCCTGTCCCAACTCTTACTTCCCGGAGTGGCATTATTGATCTGCCCCATGGGAGCTGCAATGAACAGTTCCCACCAGTTCAGTTTAACACTCACTGTTTTTACTTGAACTGGTTAATCATCTGATTGGGTAATTTTCTGATAATATGATATGATGGCACCAGAGTGGTTACCATTAAAAAGTCAGTATTTGACAAACATCACTACACAACGGTATCTGAGATTCTAATAGGTTCCCCTCCCCATTCTTAAAATTGAATACATCTGCTAATGGTATTGACTTTTAAAAAGCCTCTTCTGTATATAGTATGCAGTAAGTAACGACCAATGTTTCAGTCATTACTAGGCCAGATACTTTAACTGAATATAGCTTTTGAACACTTTAATTGAATCTGAAATGTTAATGTGCATTAGGAAAGAAAAGCTGATATTTTAGTAGTATAAAAGAAAACTGATTCTCTAGTCTTGAAACTTTCTTATATTTAATTATTTTACTTGTGCATCATTGGAAGTTAATTATGATGTGATGCATTTTACACTGATGTTTTATGACAAGCTCAGTTAAGTTTACATAAATCTCTTCTGGATCAATGAAACATCACAAAATGATCTAAATAGGAACCATAAATAGTCAGTCAGGATTCTCCATTTTATAATGTGAAGTTCAAGGTTATTGATCACTGCAGTTTCTCATGAAGTAGTGTTTTCTCTCAAATATGGTCAACTTGCATGGAAATTGATAAGCGCAAAGATGGAAGTCAGGGCTCAACTGCAATGTGAAGCCAGAGTCCGTAGGGCTTGCACAATAGAAATGCAGGGACAGAGGGATACAAAAGGGCAAAATGATATTTGGCTAGGAGATGATAGTTAGTCCCCAGCTTGCAATAAGGTGTGAGAGCATCCCTTGAAACATGGTGCATTTTGAACAACAACAACAACAAAAATCTCCCCCACACTACAAGAAAAGTTCCATGTTAATTTTGCACATCCGTACACTGCATGAACAGGTGAATACGGGCATTCTATGTGTGTGTGAAGTGTGGTGACTAAGATACATCTTTGCACTGGAATTCTTCAGTCAGGCATTCAGAGCTATGCATCTACATTGCAAATGCATCTAGACCAAAAAAGACAATGTGTTAAAGAGGGACTGTGAGAGGGGAACAATGAAACTTACTATAGGTCACCATATGAGTGTGGACATCCTAGGGTGTGCACATACACTATGTTGAACCAGAGGGTCATTTCAGGCTATCAGTAGGATCCTGCACAATTGTTGTTTTAAAAAAAATTCCTCCAAATTCTCTCCCCTGCCCCCCAAACAGCTCAAAGTGCAAGCACTTAAAATTTAGAGCCAGATACCGATCTCCTTAATCACAATGAACAGCATGTTACTCCACAAATAATCTAATTGAAATCAGTGGGATGACCCGTGGGCTACGTTGCTACCAACTCAGAGTTTGAGGTCAGAATCTGTCCCTGTAGTTGTGGCCATTTCATGCATCTTTAGTTGTCTCACTCTTTCTTGTTGAAATGAAATGGAACTTTCTACGTTCATTTCAGCGTGGACTTCAAAAGTATTAGCAAGTATGAAAAACCTTATCCAAAACTTTGGAAGGTTATTTTAGGTTGGGATTACCAGTGAGAAAGGAGAGTCTTCCTTTTTTATCCCATAATTATAACAGATGACACTATTTTTTTTATACTTAACCCAGCCTTCAGCAATCATAAGGCACTGTGTGTCTGCACAGATTTATGTCAGGAGAGCCACTGTGCAGGCATGCCTCTCTAAGGTGTGGCCAGGAGCATGCTGGAGGTATTACTTTCACGAGGTTTGAGGTAATATGGAAATGTGACAAGAGATTTGTAATGAGATCTGCTGAGTAATGTGCACAATAAGGGAATGAACTATTTGTGTACTTATTTTTAAATGCATTTCTAACATCAACCCTAGTTACTTTCAGGGAATAATTCATTTCCTATTTAATTTCAGATTTGCAAAATGCCCTAAGGTTGTTATGAATTATGTATAGCATTAAAAGTTACAGTTTCTATTCTTTGCTGGTACAAATTTAGCTTTAAATTAAACATGTAGATCTACAGTTTGCTGGCCCCAAATCTTGTTTCATTTGCACGATTCTTGTCTTGGTATCTGCAATCAAAAGCTTTGAAAGGTGTGAAATGTTTTATGTTTCATTGCAAAGTAATCTACATGCTAAACAGTTCATTGTGAAATTTTATTCTTTTGGGAGAAATTTAATAAGCATAAAAGCATGCAGGCACAAAGTAATAGATCTAGAAATCCCTTTTAGTGTCAGTGTTTTCATATGAGTCATTTGATTCTCTTTGGTAACTAGAGCTAAATTCAGTACCTATTTTTTAATTAAAGTAATGGACCTGATTCTGAACTCATTTCAGTTTTATAGAGGTTAGTCCACTGATTTTGATGGAGTTGAGTATTCCTGATTTACACTGGTGTAGTTAAATTTATAACCAGGCTCATTCTAAGAAATGTGCCTGACTGATAGCGTTTGGCAAAATTGAACATTTTTGTTGTTCACAGTTTGCTTTCAGAGACTTTTTGCACCAGCAACATTTCACAAAATTTTTCATCAAATCATAAGAAAATTAAACTTGATACATGTTCTTTGACTGTAGTTTGGTCTGTGAACTCATGTCATTACTTAGATAAATATACATGCAATGATTATATACTGTATTATCATAAGAAGAATGTTACAGAGGAATCTAAGAGGCTTTTCATGCTAAACAGAAAGTCTATCCACTGTGCTAAAGCATCTAGGTCTGGCTTACGATCCTTATTAAAATACCAGACAAGATAGCAGCTGACTTTTGATGGTCAAATATATATATAAAAATTGCTGAGCCAAATCCTACTCCCCTCTAAAATCAGATGAGTTTAATCAGTCTGGATTTTTCTGTGATAATCTATCAGGGTTCATTGTAAATAAATCTGAAATACCAATATGTGCTTTGAAGTTAATAGATATGGGCCTGAGCTACAGTTCCATTTGGCCCAGACCTGATTCCCCCAAAGTCCAGGGACATTTAGAGGTTTTGATTCATGTTTATTCCCAAGAAACAATGTGACAAATTATTGACAAATGACATTATTCTCATGCTGGGCAACAGAAGTCATTTTACTAACAAAGAAAAAATGTTAAGTTTGCTTAAAATAATGGGCAGGAGGGTGTAGTAAATTCACACTGGTAGCAGAGGCTGAAAATGTTTGTTGCAGAACCATCATATTCCAGCAACTGAGCAAAGCAAATAAACAAAATTACTCTGCTTTATGTCATAATCATCTATATAATCCTGTTTATTATTTTGGTAAGACTAATTTAGACAAGTTGAACTATTGGAAATCCTGTGCTAGTGAGCCTTCATTAAAACTGACTGCAAAATACAGTGCAAGTAATCATCATTAGCAATGGCTGTGCTGTTATTTCATGTTTACCATCTCTGGATTTTCTAATGTTGCTGATTTCAATCACAGTTGTTGTAAAGAAAGTTGGTGCCATTTAATAAACAATATGATTGGCTTGCTGACATTATAGCAACTGAAGCATTTAGCAGATGTAGTATATAATCTAAATAGACTTACTGTAGGTAGGCTGTGGTAGTTTGACTAATTAGAAACAGGTGGATTATTTGAATACAGCGGGCAGTAAGAGATGCACTGTTTCAGGGTTTGGCAGTTAATGATCATAAGAAGATCATTTTGCAGCAGCTGGTAATTAAAGGTGGGATCTACATGAGCAGAAAATTGTGTGTTTTGGGGATGGCAACGGCTTTTATTTTTAACTAGTGCAAAGCATCTTGTCAATCAGAGAATTATGTGTTCATTTTAAAAATGTTTTGAGACAGAGGCAGAAATAGCTCTATCACTGAAAATGCCATTTTACAGCTCATCTTATCTGCTATGGTTTCTGACAGTGGTGCCCAACATTATTTCACAGGAGCGCCACATAAACCGAAGCATAACCTTGTGTGGGCCAAACAGATTCTACATATTTTAATAAGGGATTTAAAGTCACCTGTATTGATTTATATTTTAAGTTCAGCTTGTATTTAGATAGGTTGTTTTCAGGTATAGTATTGTCTGCTTATAGACATGTGTAAACGTGGCAAAATGCTAATGAATCATCCATTTGTATATTGTGTGAAAACAGGCCAATGGCCTTATGAAATGCTCTGGTGGGCCATAGGTGGGGCACCCCTGGTTTATGGAACTGAATTGTTCACAGGCCTGGACTTGGATACAGAACCTTTCACCTATACGTTGCTGGTTCAGATTTAGCCCAGACTGGCTGCATGTGAAAGTTACTGTAGTATTTGATGGCATTTCAGCAATTTATGTGCAATGTGTTGGTGGTTTCAACCTAGCTCCTGCACACTGTCAATTTTGTTACTCTCTCCAGCAAATATCGAATTAGAGAGGTTTTTAAAACTAAGAAATATCCTTGTCTCCTGGACTTCTCCTGTGGAACCAAGTCACATCTGTAACTTTCCAGCATGGTTTAACAGTCACTGACAGTTCATTGCCCCATCTACATCTGACTTGTGACTTTATTTAGAAGTGATGTCATGCAATAAATCAGTGTATTAGTGGTGATAATTAGAACTAAATAGAGTTGGATAAAGGGAAGCTGCATGTTTTAAAAATAATTTTAATGGGAGGAGAAGGAAAAGGAGCACAAGCATGATTCCTGACCATAATTTCTCTTAGCCAGTGCTCAGGCATTTTATCTAACAAGGTACCCTGACTCAAGACACCATTTAAGCAAGTGCTTAAATCCCATCATTGTCAGGGGGAGCTAAGCATGTGATTAAGTGATGTCCTAAGTAGAGAGAGAGAGAACTAAGCACATGCTTAAATGCTTTCCTGAATTGGGGCCCAAATATGATCATAATTGTGATTGGGAGTCTGTACCCCATACTGGCATTGATAGGGTTAAGGGGAGCCAGTGAGTCTAATTAACCCATTCTGTGGCCCCTGGAGGGGAGACTGGTAATTAAGGATTAGATCCAGCTGGCAAGAACCAGTCAGGATGGTTTGTATAAAGGGAAAGAATGCAGGGCAATGGCGAGAAAAACTCAGGAAGTAGTAGCTAGGAGTTTCCTCACTCTGAGAAAGGGAGAACAAGACTCCTAAAGCAGACCTGGGAGAAGAGAGACTCCAGGGAAGAAGCCCTGACGTTCAGCAACTCGAGAGGAGCTTGATCTCCAGGGAGAAAGGCCTGGGAGGTAGCGCTCTACAACAGTGACAACGAACTCTGCAGAGTCTGGGGGGGGGGGGGGGTGAAGAGTCTAGGAAATTTTAAAAGGAGTAGAGATTAAGAAATATCTGATCTTTGCCAAGGAGAGGAAAGCAACAAAACGGAAAGCATATTTGTAAGTCCTTTAAAATATACAGCACCTAGCACAATATGTGTAGGGACCTTGTGGGTGACTAATGTACCTACACATAAGTCATGCCATAACCACATCAATGCAGTCTGAAATATTTAAGATCTGACTAAGGCACTGAATCCAACCAGACTTTTTTGCTGTTTACTTAGGTCCCTGTAAGGTAGCAAGGGTTTGAGATTCTGATTATTTGTACAGAGTTTTAGTTGTTCACTTGCTTTCCGTTTTTCCTCATTCTTTGCATAAATTACAAGGGATAGTGTACAGGAACGTTCTAGTTAATCATTTTGAGGACAAGTTAGGATGGGATTTTCAAAAGTACTCCATATTGGCCTAACTCTGCTCCAATTCCTATGAAGTTGATGGTTGAAATCCTAGCCCCACAGAAGTTGATGGCAAAATGCCTATTGACTTCAATGGGAGCAGTGTTAGGCCATGATGGAGTACATTCGAAAATCTCATCCCTAGTGTTTTGGGGAGTGTAACCCTAGCTACCTGCCAGTCAGAGGAGTTATAAACAGATGACTTAGTCCAGATTAGTGTGTCCTGCTTGTTCAAAAAGGCCTAAACCCTGAAGATCCTTATTAATCAGTCCCTAAGATACTAACACTGTAAAAAAAAATCAGGATTTTAAAATGAGTAATACTAATATTTTTAAAATAACATGGTACTATTGTGTAGTAGGATTTCTGGCATGATCAACAGACATTTTTTCAAATCTGAAAAGCCAAATTTTCAGCTATGCCCAGCAGCCACAACTGGGGGCAAGACTTTCAAAAGTGCTTCCATGGGAAATCTGCCCATTTAATCTGGTGCCCAAATAGGAACAGAAAACCTGGCCTCAGCTGTGGGCTCTGATTGTGACACACATGCTACAATATCCTTGGAAGACCTTAATTAAGTTTGTCTCTTTGAGGTCCATTATATTAAATGAGTGCCTTATATATTATTATGGCCTGGGATTGTATATAATCTCTTGTGGGGGGAGATATTAGATGTGAGGCCTGGAGTTTCAAGGGGCTATACTGAACAATGTGCCAGACAAAGATGGACTTCTGGAACAAAAGTGCTAAGTGGTTTTCCTGGGGAATAACTAGGGGGAAGCAAAAACAAATGTACCACTTCTGGTTATGCAAAAAGTCAGCCTTTTGAATCTATGCCCTGAAGGGTGGGGCACTGTCTGCTGGTCACCTTTACATGAGGTCAAGATCAAAGGCTCAGGCTGTATTAAGGAAAGACACAACTATTCATGGTTGTTCTGGTTCTGAATCTGAGACAGCTCTGAGCTTGTAACCACTGGGAAAACCCAGTAGTGGGTTCTGAAAGATGGACACCTTCCAGAGTTGAGGTGATTCTGCTAAACTTTTTAGCATCTGTGTAAGTTTTTATTGTTTTTAATATGGTTTCTCTCTCATGCTTTCACCTTAAGGATAAACGTGCTTGTTTATAAAGAGCTATGTGGTAATTTAAAACTGTGGGTAATTATGCTGATCATTCGTTCTGGAGAGAAAGCGAAGTGTGGGTTCTGGATTTTTAGGCAGTCTGGCTTGCTGGGATGATATGGTGGAAGCAGGGAACTCTGCAGTGTGGAAAAACCCTGCGTAACTGTGTCCAGTTGGTCAAAACTGAGAATACCAAATTCAAGACAAACTGCTGAGAAATAGGATAGATACACTACCAAACTGGTGGTTATTCCCCCATAAGATATATCAAATCAGAAACAAAAGTAAACTTCTGTTTCATCACACCACACTGGCTAACAAGAAGTCGGAGAAGAGGTTTCCTTCAGTATTCCAGTCCTTGTATTACCACCAAAACACTAGACTAGGGGTCGGCAACCTTTGGCACGTGGCCCATCATGGTAATCTGCTGGCGGGCCGTGAGACATTTTGTTTATGTTGACAGTCAGCAGTCACATGTGCGCTTCTCCCCCCACCCCTCCCCACAGCTCCCAGTGGCTGAGCTTCTCCTTTCTTGGCCAATTGGAGCTGCAGGAAGCAGCAGCCAGCACCTGCCTGCACCGCTTCCCACTGCTCCCATTGTCTGGGAACAGCGAACCTCGGCCACTGGGAGCTGTGGGGGGCTGTGCCTGCAGACCCTCAATGTAAACAAAACATCTCGCGGTCCACCAGTGGATTACCGTGATGGGCTGCATGCCAAAGGTTGCGGACTCCTGCACTAGATTTACAGATGAATGGTTTCTTAAAACCAGTTTCATCAAACAAAGGGTTCTTTTGATCCCAAAGGACCAGCCACACACCCAGGTCAATATATCACTTAAATCTTACCCAATAATCACCGTTGTTGCCAATCCTTTAGTATCTAAAATCTAAAGGTTTATTTATAAAAAAGAAAGAAAGGTGAGAGTTAAAATTGGCTAAAGGAATCAAATGCATACAATAATTGCGAAGTTCTTAATTTAGGCTTGTAGCAGTGATGGAATAAACTGCTGGCCTCTTTCCTGCTCAGGCCTCTTTTCTACTCAAACCTCTGGACTATGGACTTATACTAAGGGGAACATTCTAACCAAGGGATTGAGGCCCTTCCAATGATTTGGAAGCAACCAGAGACTTGACTTAAGCTAGTGGTTTATTCCATCACTGCTACAAGCCTCAGTTTGTCCTGAATTTCGTATTCTCAGTTGTGACCCATGGAGACACAGTTACACCCTGCTCAGGAGGAACAGTGATGTGAGTGTCTCTGCTCAAGAAAGGTGATGGCTGAGGAGCCAGGAGCTAGAGTGGATGACCTCAAGGGACCATGGAGAGGGAACAGTTGCCATTATCCTGAACTAGGTCACTGAGCGCTTTCAAAAATCAAGCTATAAATACTGCAACCGAACCACCTCCCTGGCCCTCCCAAAAAGCACTTCATGGTGCTCTAACTTTAAAGTAAACTAAATTGTTCACATTTTTAGTACAAAAATGCTCATTTCCTCTTACAACTTGCATAACAAGTCATTGTGTGATGTGATTGGAAATGATTGAGATAAGACATCTTAAAAAATGGACTTTATAAATGTATATTTATCACTCCAAAAGCTCATATAGTATTAGTAAAACTATTATGAAAAAGCAGCAAGTTTATATGTCCTGTAGCAATTGCACATGCTGTATAAATACTGTGACTTCAAAACTTTGTTACTACCAAAAGGCACCAGTTCACACAAAGGAGTAAAAATTCCCCTTTATAAAAGTAATCCTTTTTATATATATATGTAGAGGTTTGCAATAAAAGGATATCTCTCTGCAAATTGCTTATGTATGAGGGATGTTGACATTTTTTATACCTGACAAGATAAGTACCAAGTTTCATACTCGGTATGGTTTCAAACTAGGCTGAGTTATAACCCCCTGGAAAGTGGGGTTCCTACAGAAAGCATTGACAGGCCATTAAGTACAGTGGCACTCCCAGAAGCCCCTCTAATAAATTAAAGATATATTCACACAAATTTTGAAGCTTGTGGAAAAAAAAAAAAAAAAAAAAAACAACCTCTGTGTACTCAGTTCAACTGTGAAGTCATTGTGTAGTTTGCATCTCAGTTCATGTTTGGGTTTATGGAAAATGATAGGCTTGGTATCCTTCTGAAAGAAAAAATATTCAATAATAAATCTCCAATAATGTTTAATAGCTTGTTGTGTAACAAATTGAAAATAATCTTGTCATTTTTTCCTGAGTCTGCTTTCTTCAGTAATAAATGGTAGAGCAAAGTCACTTAGAAAACAATAGCATATACTGAGCTTCTAAAAATCAGCTTGAAACTTAAGTGTTTTGGCCTCTTCTGGATGAACTTGAGGCCAAATGGTGCCTTGAGCTACAGCTTTACATTGACTTAACTAAGAGAAGCTTAGAGCAGAATTTGGTCTTTGGGTATCTTGCTACTATTAACCAGGGTTTGGAACTTTTTAGACAAGGGATAATCATGGTCAGCTGAAAATCGAAGGAGTATTAGAAACATGAATTCCATTCTTTTCACTTTTCTCTGATAGTTTTTAGCGCCTCGATAACATCTCTTGCTTAAACCTATTGAAAAGTAAAAATGAGGCTGAATCAATATTGGCCTCAGTGTAGAATCCTGCCATGTAGATTGCAGTGCAGAACCATGTCATTTCTGCCTAGAAACTAACAGCAGGTATTAAGTACTAAGTCAGGATCACAGATCTAGTTCTGTGGATAGGGACAGTACGGAGGCTCATTGCGATAGCAGGGGGACAAAGTACTGCATGACTGCTGCCTTGCTGTCTGTGTTGTCTGTGTTGGGGACACTGGGGCATGACCACTAGGTAACTCGAGGGGATGGAAGACCACGAGTGTCGATGAAGCCCCCTCGCACTAGGCCCAGGTGTCCTTGGCCCCCCCTCCCGCCTGGAGGCACTTGCAGCAGCTCTGCGTACTAGGCCCAAGTGTCCTTGGCCCCCCCGCCTGGAGGCACACACAGCAGTTATGCTGAGGATCTGCAACAATATGTTGCAGAGTCAGACTGCCTGAAACTAAGCAAGGCCAAACAGGGCAGATATGGAAGAACAATGCTGAATAAAGCAGCTTTATGTATAGTTTAACAAATGATACAGAGAATCAGGGAACTAGCTAGGAACTGGATTGGCTGGCTATATGGATACTTGGGGCAGTTTGCTATTGGATAAGTATGCTGGGAAAAAGGATGTATAAAAGCCTGTGTAACTTCCTGGTCTGGGTGCAGGATTTGAGATTTTATTCTCCCTGTACCTGTTTGCAGCTGCAAATAAACTTTTCTGTTTCTCCACCCCGTTGTGATTATTGGGTGTAGCACACCGGGTAACGAACCAACTCAAGCTGTTGTTCAGCCTCTCGGCACTGGGTGCCGGCAACATCTGGATATAAAAGTAGGAGGCAATGGAGCTACTTTACATCAGCAGAGGATCTGTTTGTTTTTTTTTAGTCAAATGCAGCTTCTCCTACCATCTTCCTCAAGCAGTAAGACTACCTTATACATTCTGAAAGTTTAAAAAAACGCATATCTAGAAAGTAGTAAAAGATAGCAAGATCTGTCTACAAATAGTTAATGGTACAAGGTATGACCTTGCAGTTTGTTCCTTGTTAGTGCTGTAATCAGCTGCATTGTGATCAATGACGTCCCAGTTGGTGCTATGGTGGTGATGTATGTTCTTGATTACTCAACTGATATAAAATGGTTCATTAAATGATGCTGTCTGATAACATGGCAAAGACCATTTTCTGGCTGTAAATAATTTAGAATTGTTGTATGCAGTGTTGTTTTAGCCGTTTTGGTCCCAGAATATTAGAGAGACGTGGTTGGGGAGGTAATATCTTTGTACAGGACCAACTTCTGCTGGTGAGGGAGACCAACTTTAGAGCTCATGCAGAGCTCTTCTGTCTCTCTCACCCACAGAAGTTGGTCTAATACAAGATATTACTTCTCCCACCTTGTCTCACTAATAATTTAAAAGCCATTCTTTACAGAATAGTTATTTCAGTGTGTTTGTGGGTGAAAATGTTCAAGACAATAAAGATCAACAAGAGGAAAAGTTTTAATAGAGAAATAAAAGCAGTACAGTTAGCATTTAATGGTTTATTAATGGTTCATAAATATATAAACTAGATTGTTATACTAATATCAACAGTTCTAGGCAGTTAAAGCCAGAAAATTTTCAGTATTCATGTGTTGAGAAGGATGATAATAAAAGACTGCAGACTCCTAACTCTCCTGCCAGTAAAGAGCAGCTCCCAAAGGGAGCAAAGCATGGGTGCAAAGGCTGACAGTGCCCCATCTCTACATGAGAAACACTGCCACGGTACCTGGGACACTAGTTCCAGCAGTCTCTTCCTCACCCTTGCACTTCCTTTGATGGTGGAAGAGGCCTCGTGGAAAGCCCTATAAAAAGTCTTAGGCCTATAGAGTTCTTACTTTACTCCTCAAGCCACTTCCACACTCACGAGACGGGAGCAGCAATAATAGGACGTGAGTGCTTTTATGAACCCTTTCTTTCTGCAGAGCTGTAGGAGAAGGGATCTGCAGACATTTGGGTACTCCATGCTACAGTGAGCATGCTCAGTAAAGTGAGTGTACATCTCTGCTTTACTGTCACAACACTGAAAGCTTCCTGCCTCCAGTGGAACCTTTGGTTTTCTAATTAGTAATCTCACTTTCCTTATGTTTTCTTCTTTATTTCTGCCACACTCCCCTTACTTCTGGGCCATGCTTTGCCTACCTATCATGCCCCTCTTCACCCTGTTGATCCCATACCCCTCTTTCTCTTTCTTCCTGTGTCTTCTCTTTAGTTTTTCTCTTGCCCATTTTTATTACAGGGGGAGCTGGTCAAGTCACCTAAAGATGTCCAACACTTCACATTATAAGACCCTGTTTTCAGTTGCTTATAATTTTACTGAACATCAACCATTTGGGCTGAAATTTTCCATGATGGCTGTTTGCCTCTGCGTGATGTTTGAGAAAATGTCAGGAAAAAAACAGTCCGTGTTTCTGAGAACAACGGCAAGGAAAGAAATATTGTTTTGCCCATGTTAATTATTTTATTAGCTGTTGTGTCGAGAAGTTCTAGTGTCTTCATGCTTTGGAACAGGGACTTGAACTTTGGCAGGGGAGTTGCACTAGTGCCAGGGACATTCCTCTTCCTGTCCCTGTGAAAATCCACCCACATTTGGCCAAATTACAAGCCTTTGAAAAATCTGTTTGCAGATGTTTAGTAGAGCATTGTTAGAGTTTAGCCACTAAGTTCTCCAAAGATGTCATCAGTCTGGGAATGTTGCATCCCCTCACTGCTCCTATTTATAACTGGATGGTGCATGCATTATACCCCAACAGTGACTGAGCATGCTTCTTCTCAGGGCAGACAGTGCTGAGCTAGACTTCTTCTGCAGTTGTTCCTCCTGACAGCTGAGGGCACTGGAACTGAGGGCAGGAAGCATCTCTCCTGTGCTCTATATGATCCTCCTGGTGACTTCAAAGTAATCTGGAGGAGGAAGCAGTCTGACTCAAATTCAGAGGGGACAAAGTTGGATGTAGGAAAAGAGGAGGAGGTTGGGATAGGATCCCAGTGTAGGCAAAGGGTGAAGACTGGGATTGCCTAGAGAAGGAATGAAGACAAGATGAACAGAAGGAGGAGGTAGGCTGAGCAAGGAGACGTGGATGTGGACCCTGGGAAGGGAGACTTGGCCTCGGACATGGAGCCAGAGAAGAGGGAGGAAACTGGACTGGGACAAGAACAAGCTGGAGGGGATGGAGAAGAAGGGGCCAGGCATTGGGGAAAAATCTGAGACATTGAGGTCTGATTTGAAAAACTATTGAGCACTTCCACTTGCAGCCAAAGTCAATGGTAGCTGTGCTTTTAACACATAAAGAGCTATATAATGCTAGATACTTTGAAAAATTAGGCCATAGGCATCTCATATTGGAAACGCCAAATTAGTGGACACTTTTGATCTTAATCTTTCTGTAAAAGGTGGGTGATAATGTCACTTAACATCAAAGGAGGATTGTGAAAATAAACTATTTTTTGTGAAACATTCAGAAAATACAGTTATGAGCACCATAAAAAACCAATGAGGAAATTTGTAATTCTGTATTCAGATTGGGATTTGAATTGTGTGCAGTAAAGAAGGCACAGGGCCATACACTGAACAATGAGGATAAATCAAAGTATCCGATAGGAGTTTGTTCAGGGAGCATCTCCTGTCCTATGTACTGAATGAGGCTGGGGTCCTGTGGAAAAGAATATTATATGATCATGTAATTAAATTAAATTTGATCGTGCATCAAAAGGCCTATGCATAACAGGGCCAGATTAAGGTTGTACAAGCATACTTAATTCTTCCATTTCATAATTTTTTCCCTTGATTTAGCAACTTGAATTGTAGTATTTTTTATGTGATAAGGAGTATAACCTTTTATGGTTAGGGGATTAGTTAGCCTGAAACTGGCAGGATTTAGGAAGAAACGTCTCCTTTAGGCAGGTTATTTCACAAATATGCATCATGGCATTTCTTGCAGCTACATTTGAAGCATCAGGTATTAAGAACTGTTGGTGATAGGATACTGAATAAGTCCAGTGGTCCAATCCAGTATGGCAATTCCTATGTTCTTGTTTCTATAAGCTCATCCCCTAACCTTACCATTCCTCTTGCCTTCCCCACTGAGCAGAAGCCCCAAACCACTTCTTTATATATATTTTAATAAAGATAAGCATAACAAGCAAACAAAAAAGAATAATTTCCAGGCTATTATGTAATCCAATTATATAATAATTTTATATGATTATATAAATAATATAAAATTATAGCCTGATTTGAACTTGCAGCTACCAGGATTAGAAAGTTCTCTCTGAGTAAGCAGCTCAGATGTGAGTTCATCCCTTTTAAGATGAGTCCTGTAGCCATGGATTTTAATACAAATGTAACTTTAGTTTAAAACAAAAACTTGCAAACCTCTCTCTCCAATTCTGCTCCTCCGTTTTATGGAGAGTTCAATTGGAGCCTTCACTCATTTTGAACACTGGACCAAATTCTCCACTCTTATACTGGTAAAAATCTGGAGTAACTTCCCAGATAGGTGTCAAAGGTGTTTTTCTGGAGTCTGTCTGTTGTAACTGACAGCAGAATCTGACCCACAGTGCCACTCAATTAGCTGCCTTTTTTTGGTTTAAAATTGGGAGAGTAGAATTTCTTTAGCTAATCTAGTGATTTTGCTATCTGAATGCTACTTAGTGTTTTATAATATTGTTGGACCTTTTGAACTGAGCAGCTAGTCAAAGTGTTATCCCTGTGGGTGTTCCAGTTAGGGATAGAAATTGGTGGTAGTTAGGTAATGTAGACAAGGCCTGAGACAGAGAGACCGCAAAAAGGAGCTTTTTTTGATGCAGTTTTGTTTTTGTTTAGAAAAAAAAAAAGTCCTGTGTCTGTAAATGCAAAAGTAATCATACAACAAGGAACAGGTTCTTTTTCTGCCAGCGTCAAGAGAGCTTCTTTCATCTTGCACCCTTAACTCAATCTCTCCCCAGGTTTCTTCTGAGGTTAGCCACAGTGCTTTTAGCTGCTTCTTTTTGCTGTCTCTCGGTCTTAGTCTTTCTTGTCTGTTCTCAGTTTCTTTGTGCTTTGCCCCCTTCCAACACATACCCAAAATAATACACAGCAAAAGAGCCTGGGCAGGTACACACACAGATGGGTTTGCATCTATCCGTCTCAATCCCAAAAAGATTTCACCCAAAGTCATAACATAAGAGGAAAGAAAGCTCTTTCATGTTAACTATTGCTGATGATTAGTGTGCTCCTGTTACCTAAAGACAGAGGCAAGCACAATTAGGCAGCCACCTATGTTTCCCAGAATCACCTTCCTACAACATTTTTCTCTTTACTTAAGGTAATTTCATAGCAGTGAAATTTCTTCCAAGATGCCCTAAATAGTCTAAAAAACAACTTTAATGTGTTAAGCAGTGGATATTTTAAAAAGATGCCAGTGGTTAGGCAGAAAACTGTCTCCTTGGGCCCTAAAATGAACTTAAAATATGTGTTTCAGCAGGATGAAATTACTGTGATTACGATAACGTTGCCCGACATCAGACAGAGCAGCCGAAGAAGCCCATGATGACCAGGGAATTGAATAAAATATGAATGATTATGGTTTGTAGATTGCTTAATGAGGTAAAATTTCAATCTTTTATAAGAGTCTTCTTACAGGCCACTTGGCTGATCGTGTGATGGAGCTCATGATGACTCAGTGCATCTGAAGTCACTACATCATATTTGACCCATAGACAAATTGAAGAACGCAGTGACTGCATTTTATGCTCTATTATGTGTCCAAATATTTCCATCATTTTATCGCTACTCCTCACCACCACTAAATAGGGGATTTAAGCCCTCATCTGCAGTTCTATGCACACGACCAGCGCAAAGCCCGACTGAAGTCAACGGAGCTATGATTAGGCTCAGTGATCTGCTCCCATGAAGCTAATTGCAGAATCTGTGCCTTAAATGCTCAAAGCTATTAAAAGGATAGGAGTAGTTAAGAAATTTTCCAGCGTGAACTTTGTGCACTAGCATAATTATCCTGCTGGGCATATTTCTGCCTTTTGTTTTCTGTTTCACTGTAGTAGCATTTCAACGTTAATTTGCAGGCCGGGTTGAGCATGTTATATTGTACGTTACCTCGTGAATGCAGCGTTCCATTCAGCATGTATTAGAAACACTTTATTCCCAAGCAGCCCCATGTGAAAGATGCAAATGTAGTTAATAAGATGTAAAGGGGGCAGGGATTAAGGATTGAGCAGGTGGACCATTCAGCAATTTTTTTATGAGCGACTCTAAACATTGTTAGTTGAGGGCATCCAAACAAAACTTGAATGTCATGACAATTTCCAAGGTCCATGTGGAAAATACAGTTTTCCTCAGTTCATTGACTTCAATGCTAGCAGAGAGCATCCTGATCTGAGTTGCCAACCACAGCTTTCTTATGTCAGCAACCCCTTCTGAACAATTTGTACAGCAAATCTGCTGATGTTGTTGTTCCCCGTAGCACATAACAGAAATGCACATGAACCCAAACTGAACTAGTTTGCACATTCTAGGGTCTCTGGTGCTGAAACTGTTGTCTGTTATTTCCTATATCCTGTGAGAAGTAGGTATACGGATCGCAGATGATATCCAGGTTTATAATAAATAGGTGAATTGTTACAGTATCAATGTTCTGTCTAACTTCAAATGGTATGCTATCTGGCCTGCAGATTGTGGCACAATTAAAACTGTATCATTAATTTTACTTATTGGGGAATTGCTATAACTGTGGGATAGTGGTATCCTGGCATGAGTGCCAGCAATTGCTACAGAAAAAGTTCCTTGAGTTAAGAGCTTTTATAACCGTCTCAAATGTTCACCTTTTAGGGTAACTTTTTCCAGGCTCGTTGTCTGCTAAAAGGTGAAAGCATTTGAAAAATGAGTAAAATAGCTTCCCTGGTCTTTGCCATCTCTCATGTCTGTGATTCTGTCTCTATCTCACTCTATATGTGTAATGTCCCCAAATACCACACAATTAGATTTAACCTTTATGCACAAAAACAATCAAAGAAGGGGGAAAAAAATCTTCCTTGGCTATTAATATGTATGAAATTTTGGGAAATAATAGGTATTTATGAAATACAGTAGTTGTATTGATGAATACCCTTTCTTATCTTTTTCTAAGTTCATCAAAGCCAATCCTGACTGACAGAGGGTAGAGCTACCATACAGTTTGATTTGATGGCACATCCAGTTTGTTTCAGATCACACAATATACTGTTGTATAGGCAGCTATAAAATAATATACAATTAATAGAAAAAAGAGGAAGTTAAAATTAAAAAATTTTAATCAGAAGTTAGGAATTGTAGACAATTGAAAAGGGAAGCAAAGGGATACAAGGAGTAATCTATGGTCAGCAATGTTAAGGACAATAAGGAGTATTTTTAAAGTATATTAGCAACAAAAAGAATTCTAACAATGGTATTGGTCCATTACTAGATAGAAATAGTAGAATTATCAATGATAATGAAGAAAAGACAGAAGTGTTCAATAAATATTTGTTTTATATTTAGGAAAAACATATAGAGATATAGTCATGTCAGATGATAACTCTTTCCAGCAGGATGTTAATATTTATGCCAATATTTAAAATGTGTAAATAGGATGAGCTGAGTAATTATAGGCCTATTAGTCTGTCATTGATCCCAGACAAGATAATGGAGGAGCTGATATAGGACTTGATTAATAAAGAGTTAAGTGAAGGTAATGTAATTAATGAAAACCAACATGGGTTTATGCAAAATAGATCCTGTCAAACTAAATTGATATATTTTTTGATGAGATTACATGTTTGGTTGATAAAGGTAATAGTGTTGATGCAACATACTTAAACTTCCATTAGGAGTTTGACTTGGTACTACATGGAATTTTGATTAAAAACTAGAACAATATACCATTAGCACGTCACACATGAAATGGATTAAAAACTGGCTGATAAGTCTCAAAATGTATTTGTAAATGCGGAATCATCAAGTGGGTGTTTTTCTAGGGGTGTCCCACATGAATTGGTTCTTGGCCCTACACTATCAGTGACCTGGAGGAAGACCATAAAAGCATCTTTGATAAAGTTTGCAGATGTCACAAAAATTGGGGGAGTGCAAAATAATGAAGACTGATACAGAGCAATCTGGATTGCTTGGTAACTGGTTGTAAAGAGCTAATATGTATTTTCATATGGCTAAATGTATACATGAAGAAACCAAAAGCGTAGTCCATACTCACAAGGTCGTGGGACTCTATCCTGGGGTGGCAGGTTTGTATAATTTTTGAGATGCCCAGAACTGGTCCAAGTCCCTCCCCACCCCCACTTGCCTAAGGTTCTGGGAGGGAGTTTGGGTGAGGGACGGGTGCGGACTCTGGGAGGTAGTTTGGTGCAGGGTCTGGGCTGGGGCAGGGGGTTGGGGAGCAGGAGAGTGTGAGGGGTATGGCGCTTAGCTCGTGTGGCTCCCGAAAGCGACCTGCTTACCCCTCTGGCAGTGGCTTCTAGGCGGGGCGGTCTCTGTGTGCCGCTGCCCACGGGCTCTGCCCCCGCAGCTCCCATTGGCCGCAGTTCTGTCTTTTTGTGTGTGTTTTTAACACTTCTGAAAGATAAAAGTTTTGTCGTTCAGTTGCCAGTGAAGACGTAGCCTTCGTCTGTGATGAGATACTATGAGATAAATTAATGCAACTGTTACCTCTGCAGAGACATTATCTTCATGAAAGAAAGCAGGAATCTGTTGTCGCTCAAGCATCATCAGCAAAATTGTCAGCGAAGTTAAAATGGCATCCTTGATGGGCATGATGAAGAAAGAAGGCTTGATTTTTAAAATCGCCAATGTAATTTGCAGAGATTACAGTTAGATAAATCCTTTTAAACTTGTAAAGTTAGAGAATAAATAAGGAATCCCTTGATGTCAATTTGAGAGGATCCCTTTTCAGAGCTGAAAACATATTGGAAGTAAGAAAATTTTCCAGCAGTGGTAGTCTGCCTGCTGTATTTAGGTATTCAACTTTGGGAAGCAGTGGGTTGGAAAAGAGTAAGGGTTGGAATGTAAAGCTGTGATCTCTGTTCCTTGGGAAGTTCTGACACTTTGAAGAAGTTTTTGTTCTGATTTGGAATCAAACTTAGAAATTTTCCTGTTGGAAGGAAATTCTGAACACTTTTCATTTTGGAAAAAAGGAATTGTTTTAGTTTGATATTTTCATAAATGAAACCGAGCATCTGGCTGTCTCACCTCTGGGGGACTCCCTGAACTGCCTTGCCTCCAGCGGACTTTCGTAGGGCACTCCCTAGACTGCTCTTGAGGAGTTGGGGACAGCCCAGGGAGTTCTCCTGGAGTTCCCTGCCATGGAGCAGGGAGCACAAAAACCCTGGGAGCACTTTCTCAAGCTGGGGCTCTAAGGGTATGTTTGTACAGCAAAGAAAAACCTGTGGCTGGCTTTTGCCAGCTAACTCAGGCTAAGGAGCTGTTTCATTGCTGTCTAGACTTTGGGGCTTAGGCTGGAGCCCCAGCTCTGGGACACTCCCACTGCAAAGTGTCCTAGAGCCTGGGCTCCAGCCTCTGTCTGGAAGTCTACATAAGAATGATACCGCCCCTCAGCCTGAGTCTGAGTCAGCTAGCACCATAGGCATGGGAAGTAGGGGTGTGAGGGGTGCTGCAGCACCCCCAGGTTTTATGTGCGGTCCCAGCTGCTTGCTGCACATGCAGGATCCCAGCTGCCAGCCCTGCTCCGCATGGTGTCCCAGCTTCTGGCCCCGCTTCCGGCCATGTATGCAGGGTCCCACATCATGGCTGCTGGCCCTGTGCCTGGGGGTCCTAGCTGCCAGCCCCACTCCCGGCTGCACATGGTCCTGCATCCCGGCTGCTGGCCCCATCCACGGGGTCCCAGCTGCCAGTCCCTCATGTGGGGCTCCACTACTGGCCCCGCACCTGCACCCAGCCATGGCCCCAGCCTTGGCCCTATTATCCCTGTCCTCGTCCCTCCCGCCCCTGCTGGAGACACGGCTCTGCTCCCAGCCTCAGCTCTGGCTGGGGGGAGGGGAGGCATGGGGGAGGAATGGAACGAGGTAAAAAGTTTGGGGATAGTTTTGCTGGCTTTCAGCACCGCAGTATAAAAAGCATTCCAGCACCACTTGCTAGCACGGGCCAGCCGTAGGTGTCTAGTTGCTGTGTAGACATACCCTAAGAGTTTGCAGACTCCCTGCTGCAGACCTCTAGAGCTGCTGCTACAGCCAGGGCGCCCAGAAGTCAGGTTCCCTGTTCCACAGCAGTCTGGAAACCTGGAGGTCCCTGAATCCAAGGCAACCAGGATGGTAGGTCTACCCTGGAACCACAGAACATGGATGTCCAGGCTCCCCAGCAGCAGTGAATGGGAAGTCGATTGAAGCCAATAGGTTTCTACAAAACTTCTTGGTTTTGATGAACTGATATTTTCTGATGAAAAAAGTTGAGTTGGAAAATTCCTAAACAGCTCTAGTTGGATCAGAAGTCTTCCTACTTGGCATGTACACTGAGGGTATACCTAATCCGAAGCTGAAAGGAGTAATTTCCAACTCAAGTGGACATACCCGCTCCAGCTCAGATCAAGCTAGCATGCTACAAATAGAAGTGTAGTCGTGGTGTCATTTGCCCACCAAATTGCTTTATGTTACGTCATATAATGTGATATGACAGTCAGCCCAACTTGACACATGAGCGCAATATGATTTTGGGATTTCTAAAAAGACTTTTTTTCTGAAAACTTAGTTTGCAAAACACAAGCACAAAAATAAACAAACCAAAATATCCAACCCCACCCCCACTTTGCCCCTCAGAAGCTTGGTTTAATGAAGCCTTAAAGTTTAAAGGACAAAGAGTTGCACATTAAGGTATTTTTAACCTTTTGGCACCCTTTGGTTTCTTGGATAAGTGAGTTACTAATAGTGAATGCTCATTATTCTGGCAGATCGCTTTATTTAAACTCATATTGAACTGAGCAAATGTGACCTGGTGCTTGGTTGGCTAGTTTTCATCTGCTTTAATGAGCTACCCTTTATCTTTTTCACTGCAAGATGCATCTTCCAAAGCCAGACTTTAAATCTTAAGGGACAGCACTATTGTCTGTTTAGACAATGAAGGCATCTTCTGGAAAAAGGAGCATAAAAAGATGAAAAGAGATGTAGATAGTAATGCTTGACAAAAGGCTGAATGTAATTTTGGGAGGCTGCTTTGTATAGCTCAGGGGCATAAGTTTCAGCTGCCTCTGCAAATATTGTTTTGGGATTGTATGTTTTGTTTTTCATTTTTACTACTTTCCTACTGAGCCTTGGGAATTTACAAGGCTTTCCTTGAAATGCTAACATTGAGGAAAGTAGCGTCAACGTTCTAGTGGTCTTAAAATCTGAATTTAATTGGAGGGTTAATGTTCCTTTTTTTCTTCTTCCAATAAGGAAGTGATGTTACTTATTGGAACTACTAAGCCTGATTGGCCTCCACTTATGCCAGTTTTAAATCAGTGCAATTATATTTGATTTCAGTAGAGTTCAATAGACATAAAAACCACACAAGTAAAAGGGGAATCAGATCTCTTTTCTCCAAAGAGAGTTATTGGTCCTGATTTTATACTTCCTAGTGGCTTCATGTAGTCATTTACAACTCTGCAAAGTGAGCGCAAAATGACACCAAACCAGAATTCTCCAGGGACTCTTAGCGCTGGTAGTAATTTACATCCCGTTTACAAAGGTGTAAAAGACTGCACAAAGTGAAAGGCAAAGAAGAATTAGGTTCCTAGAAGTCAGTTCTAGAATATGAAGGGTGACAGAGAGAGAAATAGAAGATGGAGAAATGGAAAAAAATAGGCCCATATATATCCAGCCTGATTTCTCTCCCTCCCTCCCCCCCCTACTGGAAAGTGCATTCTAGTTTAAAGGGAAGAAACAGTAGTCCCTGCCAAGGGCTGTAATGGGACTGCTCATAAGTTAGGGTTTGTACTATAAAGTCGTCAGGATGTGATCCAATGCCCACTGAAGTGACTAGAAAGACTACCTCACTGCAGCCCAGTATCACAGGTTGAGAACTGCTGTGGTAGACTTGTTTCAGAGTAGCAGCCGTGATAGTCTGTATTCGCAAAAAGAAAAGGAGTACTTGTGGCACCTTAGAGACTAACCAATTTATTTGAGCATAAGCTTTTGTGAGCTACAGCTCACTTCATCGGATGCATACTGTGGGAATCCAGTAACTAAAAATGAGATGCCCAATGTGTGTAAAGAAATCAGGAGCTATGATGGGTTTAAAAAATTCTGTAGCTATGTTTGTTCTTATTTTTGGATTGGGACCTTCTCCCAGGCAGCCAGTGAAGTGTTTTCCCACATTCTCAAAAAGAAAAGGAGTACTTGTGGCACCTTAGAGACTAACCAATTTATTTGAGCATGAGCTTTCGTGAGCTACAGCTCACTTCATCAGATGCATACCGTGGAAACTGCAGCAGACTTTATATATACACAGAGAATATGAAACAATACCTCCTCCCACCCCACTGTCCTGCTGGTAATAGCTTATCTAAAGTAATCTTCAGGTTAGGCCATTTCCAGCACAAATCCAGGTTTTCTCACCCTCCACCCCCCAACACAAATTCACTCTCCTGCTGGTGATAGCCCATCCAAAGTGACAACTCTTTACACAATGTGCATGATAATCAAAAAGAAAAGGAGTACTTGTGGCACCTTAGAGACTAAGCAATTTATTTGAGCATGAGCTTTCGTGATGAAGTGAGCTGTAGCTCACGAAAGCTCATGCTCAAATAAATTGGTTAGTCTCTAAGGTGCCACAAGTACTCCTTTTCTTTTTGCAAATACAGACTAACACGGCTGTTACTCTGAAACATGATAATCAAGTTAGGCCATTTCCTGCACAAATCCAGGTTCTCTCACTCCCTCACTCCCCTCCAAAAACCCACCCCCATACACACACAAACTCACTCTCCTGCTGGTAATAGCTCATGTGTGTATGGGGGTGGGTTTTTGGAGGGGGGTGAGGGAGTGAGAGAACCTGGATTTGTGCAGGAAATGGCCTAACTTGATTATCATGCACATTGTGTAAAGAGTTGTCACTTTGGATGGGCTATCACCAGCAGGAGAGTGAATTTGTGGGGGGCGGTGGAGGGTGAGAAAACCTGGATTTGTGCTGGAAATGGCCTAACCTGAAGATTACTTTAGATAAGCTATTACCAGCAGGACAGTGGGGTGGGAGGAGGTATTGTTTCATATTCTCTGTGTATATATAAAGTCTGCTGCAGTTTCCACGGTATGCATCTGATGAAGTGAGCTGTAGCTCACGAAAGCTCATGCTCAAATAAATTGGTTAGTCTCTAAGGTGCCACAAGTACTCCTTTTCTTTTTGCGAATACAGACTAACACGGCTGTTACTCTGAAACTTCCCACATTCTGTTTGTTTTGTTCTGATCACTGTCCTCCAGTAATCCAAACCTTATTCTGGGACTACCAGGTTGCTATGCTCTGAACCTTCTGTTTCTCCTGGAAAGTGTTGTTATGGAACTCGCCTTCTGTCTTGCAGGATGTGTACGCAAATTTATAGTGGTGCCAGTGTGTTGAGGATGCAACGGTAGAATACGGAGCTGCTCCCTCCCCTTCCTGGACCTCAAGTGTATCATCTCCCAGTATACCCAAGATATCTTAGATGTAAGAATGAGCATGGGGTGCTCAGATTCTGCTGATGTATATTCTATTTCCTTTTAAAAGGAACTAGCCAGTAGACCTGTTTGAAGTGAGTAATATAGGGAGTCATCTATATTTATGTATTTATTTCTTATATGCATACTCACTTTCTGCCACTACATACGTAATTATATTGACCAATTCAGTAGAGAATGGTGAATTGGGGCCCATATAATCTATCCATATTACTTATTTATAACATATACATAGTGTGGATATAAATATAGGCACACACTTAAGTTACAACCAGTAATTGCATTTTATAACTCTAGTTTGGGATAGGGTTTACACACACCATTAACTATAAAAACTGTTTAATCCCTTTGTTTAATATTTACATCCACTTTTATCATAGAGACACAATGAAGCTGATTGCTTAAAGAGCAAGGGTGATACAGTCAAACCTTACTTTGTTGTGCTGAATGGTTTTTTTTAAACTTTGTGCATTTACACATGAATGGGCCATTGGTTCTAAATGGCAGAAGATCACAGTGAATTATATTCATTTTAGTGATGTGGTGTCAAACTCAATGGAGTGTAACATTCCACAACCTTTCAAACATAGGAAACAATTTTAATTGTATCAGGAGCTGAACTTTTGCTTTCATCTTTTCGCTGAAAGCACAACTAGAGATGGTTAGGTACTTGATATACAAAGCCCACAGATACCTGTCGTAAATGCATGTGTTGTGAGAATAGTTTCTGCATAAATGGGTAACCTGTGCCAAAAACAAAAATGGGGAGAGAGCCAACAGCCTTCCAAGGAAATAGCGTGACAAGTCATTGCCCAAAGTTGCAGCAAGGTAGTTAACAGTATCATTTAGCAGAGTTAAAGTCTGGTTTATGCTGGCAAAAATGGCACTGGTAATTCAACACTGATGTAGCTGCACCCATTTGTTATTAATCAATTATATTACAACGGTGTCTGATAGTCACAACTGAGCCTGATGCCCTATTAGTGTTATGCATTGTACATACCCACACTGACAGATAATTCCTGCCCAGACAAGATTACAATCTAAGGCCTTGGTCCAGGAAAAGCACTTAAGCATATGATAAATTTAACTACGTTCATGGTTTCAGTGAGGTCAACTGGACTGCTGATGTGCTCAAAGTTAATCATGTTTATGCATTTTGCTACAACAAGGCCTGTAAAGACGAGACAGACAGTGTACTCGCAACAGCAGAAGCTGTAGTGTAGACTTGGCTCTGTGTCCTCTAATTCCCTGCCACACAATGATAAAAGCTGACAAAGCCAAACCTGAGCCCTATGCATATTATAGCTCCACCGTTGCTAGCACCAGTGAAACTGCACTAATGGAAACATTACTAATTGTGAGGTCCTATTTTGGCCGTGGAAATGCAGCCCAAGAGAACGGGAAAGAAAAGTAAAGCTTAACAGACAAATGGCATGCAGGCTATTTTTAGCAGTTGTAGAATAAGTAGAGTTGTGTGTGCCCTCTTGATTTTGCCTTTTAAGGCAGAGCTGAAAAATGACGGATATAAAAAAATATTGATTCCTTACACCATTTGCCATGTAAACAGTCCTAAGCTCCAGCATATTTGTTGTCATCCTGTGAATTTATCAGCCACTCTATTGAAATTACGCAAAAAGTTCTTGCCTTTGAAAGGGAAACCTTTCCTGTGAGAAACGCATGCAAAACCGGGGCAACAAAAAGTGCTCTTCATTGCCATTGCTAGTTTCAGTGTCACTGCAAAGCACTCCTCGCTTCCAGCAAAGGTGATGGCTGAATTGATACCTTTGTGGTGGGAGGTTATTTCAGAATGAGAGGCTGCCTCTTCAGCTCAATTCTGCACAGGAAATGGCAGGCAGGGAAGCAGGTCAAACACACATATAGGGAACAAGGTAGGGGATTAATGCCTGGTATGAGTGAGGGAGAATAGTGGTATCGGATCACAGCTTTAAAAAAGTAACGCATACAGAAACTCTAAGCCTTTATCTAGGGCCTACCTCTTATAAAACGGTTGTTTTCATAGCTATAATATAGCACTTTGAATATAATTTATACAGCATAGTAAGAAATAGTCGTGTCACCTGGAAAAGGATAAGGATTTGTTTAGTTTCTGTGAGTTCTGTGAAATCCCTATTCCATGGAAGCTGCCAGAAACAACACAGTACTGATTCAACCAATTTCCTGTAGATTCAGAAACATCTGTGTGGGATTTCAGTTTAGAAATGACCCCATCCCAGAGCTGGAGAAGGGTCTCAATGATGAGCAACAGCTTAAAATATGTCTTACCATTTGCATACACATAAATGGTTTGATGTTTTCAAATGTATTTCACTAAAGTCTGTACTATTCATATGATCAATTGACAGAAAACCAGATCTACTGTAACATTTTCTCCAGTACAAAAAAATCCCTCAAGCCACCTTTACAGATCTGTTTAGGTATCACCTTGCAACCAGTAGATGAACTTTATCAATTATTTGATTGCTGATCATGTTTGCAGTGTCATGGGTTAATTAACTATTCAAGCAAATATTATTTTCATGAATATTCATATGCAATGCATATTTATTATATGAGCCTTCTCTTCGTGATATGCCACTTCTCCACATAGAATAAGGGGGGCAAAGCAGAAGCCACCTGTTGCAAAATCTGTTTCGATAATAAAATAGATACTGTTCTGAAAGTAATTCCTGGCCTCATATGAGAATACTTCTGCAAGGTACTGAGCACTTCCTGAGGGATTTCTCATCACCTTCACTCCATTTGACTTCTAACATTGATCCCAAATGTTTTTCAGTATTGGGTCCTGTAGGACAACTAAGGGAATCAAATAAAAAGACACAGCAGAGCTAAATGGAACTAAAATCTCCTGAAGTGTGAATTCCATTTAAGTCTAGAATTCCTGATTTGTGAGGAGATTCAAAATTTGGCAAAATCAATTCTCCCTGATCTAGTTGTTTGTGTCTTCCCCTTTCACTGATAAATCAGCACTGGTTGTCTTTATACTTGCTATTATAGCAACAGCATAATTTTGCTAGGATCACCAAATTGTTATTTTCTGATTTTATAGGGTACTTTTCACTTGCATTAATATGCTTTGCAGATTACGAGAGATCACTTTATCAACCACAAAAATGGAGTGACAGCTGGGCTGGAAGGCAGTAATCCTGTACTGCTGCCAGCTACCCCACACAACAATATAAGGCTCAAGGAATACAGAAGAAAGCTTATTCAACTAAGGAACCTGAGGAAATTAGGTAGGTAGAATGAGGAGCTGGCTTAGCTTGGAGACACATTCTTTGTTATAACAATTCAGACTGTCTACCCAGAGAAATGTTAAACTAGGTACTCCTTGAGTGTAATAGGTTAGGTCAAACATTAAAATGATCTTTAATCATTGTTTGGACAGCTGGGACATTTAAAATCAGCTGCATCTTACAGAGCAGTATTTTCCTCTGATTTGGGCTGATTGAACCTAGTTTGAGCCCTCAGTGTTCAGCTTGGCCTGGGGAGTGCCAGCTACATTCCCCAGCCATATCCATGACACAGATCTGTCAAGGAGGTGATTCCACACAACATCATAGAATTTAGTAGTTTTACAAGCCACAAATCTGGCATTTAATCTCAGTCTTGAATCATCAGATGTTTTATTGACTCTGTTGATGCATTGAAGTTTCACAATGAGTAGGGTGACCAGATGGCAGCTGTGAAAAAACAGGACAGGGGGTGGTGGATAATAGGTACGTATATAAGAAAAAAGTCCCCAAAAACAGAACTGTCCCTATAAAAACAGGACATCTGGTCACCTTAACAATGAGAGACCAAGGGAACAGAATGAAGGCATCTGAAATAAATATAATCATTTAAACCTGGCTTAAGGATGACTTAAAAATCAATGGAGGCTTCTAAACATTAGGATTGTCCCCTCAGTGGATCGAGAGGAGAACTTAAAAGGACATGTCTAGTTTATCCTACCATATTCTCCCAATATAAAATCAACCTCACCATTAGTAATCTTCATAATGGTCTGTGTTCTGTTGCAACCGATGGAGTGAGCTGTAGCTCACAAAAGCTTATGCTCAAATAAATTTTAGTCTCTAAGGTGTCACAAGTACTCCTTTTCTTTTTGTGAATACAGACTAACATGGCTGCTACTCTGAAACCTGTGTTCTATTGGATAGTGGTTTGGCAAGATTTACAATAATGACTAAAAACCTAATCTTACACTCATTGCAATCAAAGGGAGTCTTTCTGCAGGCTTTAGGGAGAATTGAACTGGGCCTGAAGTGGCCCATTGCTCCAATTCCTATTTATGTGAGTAACCCCTTTCGCTCTGTAAAGACTGATTTAGTGAGCAGGATCAGGTCATATGAACAGTGATGAGATGAAGGTTGCCAACATTCCTTAAGTAGGTTATATTTTTAGGGGATACACTGATGATAGTCTCATATATAGTATTTTGCGAGATTTCCCAAATATTAATGCCTGATTGCAAACTTTCTTAAAATTAGTTTGTTGCTAGTATTTTTTTTTCCATTTCCATGGCTAAACCATTAGGATCCTGTTGGCTAGAATCTTAATACCCAGCAGATCCTTTTTCTGGTTATTTCAGTGGAAAGTTCAGACGATTCTCCTTCTTTAGGAAGTATAGGGAGACCTTTGTTTTCTAAGATTTCAGATCAACTCTGTCTTATTTTATATTGCATATAACTGGTTGGAAAAGTGAAGGAATTTGTCTTCTATCCTATCGGGCTTTGTTAGGGATCCAGAACTGGTTTTAATATTAATAATTTTCCTCCTTCTCCATTTTCTTTGTTGTCAAGCCAAAATTTCATCAGTGTTATTGCTTTTATTCTAATAACTCAAGAGGAATCTAATAGAATATTTAGTTACAAGCATCGATCACACTTTTGGTGTTTCGCGATGACCATGATAATTTGTCATTAAAATAATACGATTTGCTACCCAGAATACCTCTGATTCTTTAATTCAGCTGATTACTCACCTGCTTGTAGAATGATAATCATAAATTGCTAAATACTTTTTCAGTACTCAGCATTTTGTGTTTTAAAAGGGGCGAACACAAAATATAAAGGGGAGTGCTAATCAAAGCATAACTTCAAACAAGACTGAAGAAATGAGTATGCATGTGTTTACAGTTTTGGTATTTTAGTATCTTTATTTCTGATGTCTCTTCAACTTGTTCTATATTTTAGGTAGTAATATATAGGATATTAGATTTTTAAAGCATTACTTCAGGAAGCATATATTCTGATTTTGCACCTTAATTGAATTATTAATGAATTTCATTGTTTTGAAATATGCCCATTAATCTACTAATACAAAAATATTCATAAGGTCCCTCTAATTCTAAAGCTCTTCATTTTATCTTAATTTAAATGTCAAGACAAGGTGATTTATCTTGAAAACAAACTTGAACATTAAAATTACATTGTAATGCTACATCCTGAAAAGTGATACATCAAACACAAACTAAAAATGCAAATTTTTCTTGGTGCCTGTCACCTCATTATCTGTGAAAATCCATAAAAAGTTTATATGCCCTTAACATCAAACACCACTAAGGACTAATTTACTTTCTAAAATCTTTGCCATACACACTTGGGAACATCTGTCCCTGACGTTATTCAGAAACATTCTGGATCAGCAGTTTAATAATAATTTACTTATAACCTTTATCCTTTCACATCTTGTGGTTTATAACATATTCGTAATTTTACATTCCATACTCCAGGTGAATGGTACAGAGTATATAATGGGAGCCTATTGTAATTTAAGGAATAGTCTTCTAAAATAAAGATGTACTGCAAATGCACCCATGAAAACATCATTTAAACCAGTGGGCCAAGTTCTACTTTCCGCTCCTTTGGTGTAAATCCAGAGTAACTCCAATTATGTCAAAATGTTAACCTGGATGTACACAAACATAATTAAACATCAAATTTGGCTCATTAATTACAATATGCAAGATTGGAAGAACATTGCCATTGACTCTTTAATTTGTTATACAGTATATTACTTGTTAGAAATTATCAAAATATGGAAAAACTATTTCTGGAAAAAATAAAGTTTCAAAATTTCTTTGCAGGGCTTGAAATGGAACAATTTTCATTTTACATAATTTTATGATTGTTTCAAAATATTTTAAATTATTGTTTTCCCACCTTTATCATCTCCCGTTTCCTACATTTTCCCCTTTTTACCACTGAGTTCAATAAAATGAACAATGCTCATGTTTTCTTTTTTTTTTTTATTTATCTGGTCTATAAGTTTTGCAAATTTAAGGAAGTTTTGAAAAGCGGAGTGGAAAAAGAAAAAGTAGGGGGAAAAGGTGGTATAGAATTCTATTGCATTCAGTGTTGGCAGAGGGGGGAAAGGTGGAAAAGCAAAAATTAAAACTTCTTCATTTTTTTGAAAGGAGAAATGTAATGGAAGACCTTAAAATGAAGTAAAAAATAAAAATTAATTTTGTTTTGTAACTTGCTGTAAAATTAATAGTGATATTTTCCTGTTGTTTTTTTTAATTTTTTTTTGAAAACCCCAGTTTTTGGCAGGAAAATTTTTTGCCTGAAAAATTTCAAGTAGCTGTAAGACTGATGCTAATGAACTTGAAGAATAATGTATTAGTCTGCAGTACACTGAGGTGGTAAAGTCTTACTAACTTTTTTTGGTATTAAAAGGTAGTTGTAGAAAAGAATGATTAAAGAATCTATATTAGATTTGCAGATAAGGAAGTTAAACCATTTGACCTCCATTTCTACTAAAATCAATGTGAGTTCTATCAATTACACTGGTAGCTGGGTTATATCTGAACTAGTAGTGATGGGCAAACAACAAAAAGAGATAGGTCTTGGATGTGCATTTAAAACATCAAATGCTTAAATAAACTATCCAGATTTCAGACTCCTATTTCCCCTTCCCTCTTCACGATTCTTCTAAAGATGACCACTCTTCTTCTGTTCCTGTGTTGATTAAATGGGCTCATAGCTCTCGGCCTCCTAATTACACTGTCCTAGAGATAATGGGATTAGAAACTATGCAACCTTTAAAGGTAATTTTGCAGGGCCGGCGACACTGGCTGGTTCTTTGTTGTTCCCTGGTTGCTGTTCGTTTCATATTCCATATGTCCAGATGTTATAATGATGTCTGTACAATGGAGGAAGGGCTTACGTTGACCAGCGCCTTGATGAATGCATTTCAAGGGAATAAGAAGGCTAAGGCATATTATGCCACCATGGAGTTCTGGTCATCATTTGTATGCTCTGGAGACTCTGTGCTTTTCAGTAACCTATGAGAACAGTGATCTTTTCTGACTGGTATATGTATGTGCAGGTTATTTCAGGCTGCTATGAACTGTAGACTGTGATGCATCTGGATCTATATGAACTTACTTGTATAGCAGGTTTGTGGCAGCAGGAGGCCGCATGGTCATCAGACTCTGAGGAAAGAGATCACAGATCAGGTCATAGATCTGTTAAACCTTTTTGACCTGAGTGGCTAGTAAAAGTTCAGGGCAATGAGGGTGTTCCAGTTGGAAGCAGAAACTGATATGGAGTCTGGTATTTTCTTTGTATATTGCATGTAAATAAATGAGATTGCATCAAAGTCCTGATTCTCTGAATGCTGGAGGAACCCCCAAAAACAAAAGGAGGGGAGAGCTTCTTTGCTTATAGCCCCAAACCTCTTTGGCCAGCATCATGCCCTCTCTTCTTCCAGGATCAGACACTATACTTGTTCAGGCTGTCTTTCTCAATATCTATCTGCACTTCTGCTTTATCCAGCCTCTCTCACACAAACAATACCCAGTCAAACCCTCTGCCCACATGGTGCTAGTTTCTGGGCAGCCTTCATTACACCTTGTTTTAGGAGGGGTTCTTTAACTGTCTCTTACAGCTAGTTTAAATGAAGGGCATGTTCACACCCATGATCTTTAACCCAACTCATAAGAAGGTTTAACCGAAATCATAGAAGATCTAATAAAGTGTATCAGAGGAGGATCAAGATGGAGGAGGCCAGGGATAGATCCAAATAAACTTTGATTCAAGGACAACAGCAGCAGGTGCATTCAGTGCTAATGATGCTGCAGATTTCATGGCTGGCTTATGTACGCCTGCAGCCAGGAAGTAAGTGACAGTTAGAAATGCAGTGTACATTTAACGTCTGTTTTAAGGCTAAGGTTTGTCTTGCAATTCCACTGAGCTTTGCTAATGTTAAATGGACATATTTTCAGAGCAACTGCCCATTAAACTAACAGGCATTATGGAAAATAGCCATGAACAGATTTTAAAAGCAAAGCCCTAGGTGGAAATACAAGACACATTATATGTCAATTACATTCCATTTAATAATGGTGGCCTTTTTATTACTTCAAAATATGGACATATTAACATTATTAAGGTGGAGACATATGTTTCTTCATGGGACCTGACAATCAATTGATTCCTTCCTGGATGTCATTGTAGAAAATGAAGCAACAGTTCTGCTTATCTGTTCAATAGCCTTTATTACAAAAAGATGTAATTGGTCCTTCCCTTTTTTTTGGCTGAACCCTGATTTAATTTTTAAAAATATAAACCTGCTTTCTATTTCCACTGAACAGTTCAGTATGTATTATATGATGTGCAGTACGTTGTGGCAATTTTTCTTCAGCAAATCTGAATGAAGTTTTCATTTGGCTTTTAAGTTTCTTGAGACCTTGCAGGCATGGAGATAGTTTCTCCTCACTTTGAAACAGCCCTGGCAGAGATTTAAATATCTTGTGATGGAAGAAAGGCAGGCAGATCTTCAGCTGTCATTTGCTCAAGAACAAGAAAGATCTTCCTTGAGAAGAACACCTGAATTAACTAAATTGACACTATTGAAAGAAAAGGGGGGGGGGGGCAATTCTTGGAAACAGAGCTTATAAAAATTTGTGAATATTAATCCCCTCTCAGGATGTGCCAGTCTTTCTCACCAGCTGGAGTAAGAATTAATGATGCTTGTAAAAAGATAATGTTTTTAAAAATAGATTTATTTTAATAAAGGTAATATTTTCAGAAAAGTAACTCTTCTGCACTGGTTCAGGTTCTGTGGAGAATGAGCGCAGTGAAGTACAACATTTGGAAAGGGAATATTAGCAGAAGTCGAATAATACCTATTTCTTCACACAATGCACAGTCAACCTGTGGAACTCCTTGCCAGAGGATGTTGTGAAGGCCAAGACCATAACAGGGTTCAAAAAAGAACTAGATAAATTCATGGAGGAGAGATCCATCAATGGCAATTAACCAGGGTGGGTAGGAATGGTATCCCTAGCCTCTGTTTGCCAGAAGCTGGGAATGGGTGACGGGATGGATCACTTGATGTTTACCTGTTCTGTTCATTCCCTCTGGGGCACCTGGCATTGGCCACTGTCAGAAGACAGGATACTGGGCTAGATGGACCTTTAGTCTGACCAAGTAGGGCCATTCTTATGTAGATAGTATTTCCCATATTGCGTACCAAGTATAGTAAGTGAATAGTACAAATTCTTCATGTAGAGCAGGGGGTCTCAAAGTCCCGGCCAATGGGCCATCTGCAGCCCGAGAACCTCCCCACTGTGGCTCATGGAGGAGAGACGCATGCAGCCGCAATGTCAACTGCAGGCGCCGCCTCCCACAGCTCCCATTGGCTGCGGGAGAGGGACAGAGTTACCATCATTAGTTGCCAGGCAGAATCAGCCATGGTGGGAGCATCATCAGTTGCTAGGCAGAGTCAGCCATGGAGGCAACGTCACTTTTTTCCATGATGAATATAAACAAGTCAAAATACCGAACACAACTATCTGATGCCCACCTTGCTTCAATCCTGAAGGTTTCAACTGCTCAGTCACTGAGGCCAAACATCAACAAACTGACAGAACTGAAGCATTGCCAGGTGTTGGTAGGTGAAGAATTTTATAAAGTTGTATGACAGTTTTATTATTTCTAAGAAATTTGAAATAAATACAATATAAACACTTTTTTTTTCCTGAACACTATCTTCAGTGACATTATTGGCCCGCTGGGAGGATTTGAGGACTGGCACTGGTCCTAAGGTAAATTGAGTTTGAGGCCCCTGATGTAGAGGAGCACGCTTTTGGTGCTCTAAGTTTCCAGAGTCAATTGCCAGTGATAATCACAGTGGTTGTATGTATTTGGATGTGAAGCCATTACTAAATGACATAACGGATAGGCCTTGAACTCCTGTGATCTTGTATGTTTGGGATTAGTTTGTGTGTGCAGGGATGTAATATGGTGTGTCAGTTCCCCTTGTTGGACACCCATAAGACTGCTATGAGGGGTCCAACCACTGAATCCTACATATCCTCAGCTTGCTGAGACTGGGCAAAGTTTAGGCATTGTTCTTGGCTTTGGGTTTCTAGGTGTGCACTCCAGGTACAGACTTCATGTCTGACAACTCTCTTGGTAGTGGGGACCCTGCAGTCCAATTGTCTAGGCCTGAAATACAAGATATACATAGATCTAGACAAAATAATAAACATACCTATCTGCATTTTCTTGCTTCAGGTTTCTCACCACTCTGGACAGTTCTTTGTCCAAAGCCCCTTGAGCTGCACAGAATCCTTCCTCTGCAGCTCATGATATTCCTCCAGAAACATTTAATCTCTCTGTCGGTCAACTAGCTTTTCTTGTTCTTGGCTGGTCTGCAAGATATCCTTCCCCCCCCCCACCTGCTATCAAAACCTGGCCATTTCTTCCCCTCTCCTACCCAAAGCATCCTGTGTGGCTCTGAATCTTTCCCTGACCCACTCAGCCTCTGTGGTTTTTAAAGGCTGGCATCAACCCCTTGGGTTCTTTATTGTGCATTTGAGGATTTTCCACTCGGACAGCATCCTGTAGAGAGGTAGGAAAAAACTAGATTTCACATGCTTCAGCTAATCCATTGTCCCAAGGTGTTTCCACCTTAATAGGATTCCATCAGGTTCTAATGATCCACCATTGTATCTGCTGTGGGAGGACATGGCACAGCCCTTGCCAGCAAATGGATTCCACATTCACTGAGTCAGTCCATGACATAACAATGTTTATAATAACTTCATAGGATCAGTCAGAATTCATAAACTGTGAACACAGTCTCCTCAAAACATCACAGGTGGTGTAGGGTGAAATGAACCCTGGGGTAGAAGGCTGGAATAGGGTCTGAGACATAATGGGGCTTAAATAAAACATGGGCTTTCAGTTGACCCTCTGCTAAAGTTGAATTTAATCCATAGTGCATGTGATGATGCAACTAGTAGTTGATCCCTGTAATTTACTTTCAGCTGTGGCCTTTAGCTTAAGAGGTGGGAGTTTGTGCTTCTGGTAGCGAATGTCCCAGGTCTGTTGCTGGTGGTGACTGTGTGTCCGTGGTTCATTACACCAAGATTCCCAAAGCCATTCTGCACAGATGAGCTTCAACAATTACACTCTATTTAAAAATGTAGCCATTATACAAGAAACAGTAATAAATTCTGCATGAGAATAAGTATATTAAATTAAACCTCTTCAGATAAAATGTAGGCCTATTTGCAGAATGTCTGCTGCGTGCCAATGTGATTCATTGAACCCTGATAACATTTGAGATCCACATCCGCAATAAACAATGCCGTCTGTCACATTTTAAGTTGACTGACTTGCATTAATTTGTTTATCACTTTCTGTTGAAGTCAACCTCATTTTCTGATATTTGAACAAGCTCGGAGTACAACATGTAAATATTGCAAAACTTAATCAGATAGTATTAGATCCTCCCAAGCAAACAAACTGCAGTTATAATCTCTGGATATTATAGAACTCCTATCTTTCCCATCTGAATTTTGTGGAGCTCATTACGGCGAAGTAGATGAGGGAGTGATTTATTCTATCAGGTGATTATCCTAAGTTAGGACATATCTCTGATCAAACCTTGTAGAAAGTGGCTGGTTAGAAAACCCTACAAGAAGCCCAATGTATTAATTAGCATAGGCAAAGTCCTATTCATTTAAATGCAAGTATGCTCCGAAACCATGCCAAGCTCTAGAATATATTTTTGTATTGACTCTGCATGACATGTCAGAGGTTTGTAGTGCTCTACTTCAGAGAGCAGTACAAAATTATTTGGAACAAGGGGCCAGGAGCTCCCATGAAATTAACTTTGCTGTTGATAACAGATACATTGAAAATGTTTTAGAATTCCTACTTGGTACTGTATATTTTTATAGTAGTCATTATAACAGAGCTGCACAAAAGGAGCTTGGATTAAACACTAATCATTCTGCAGAAAGCTATGTGCTCTGGTATAGTATTGCATACACATGTAAACAGATGACTGAGCAAAGTGAGGAAGCAAAGTTCACAAAAAAGGAATGCACTGCTATAGTCAGTTGGATACCAAACTACAGGCATCAGCAAAATAATGAATCTATGAGAAGCTGTTAGCAAGAAAAGAGAGAAGCTTTCCTTGATGCGTGGTAAAAAGAATAGGATTCAAAGTGGTGTCAGGAAGAAGAAAGGTAAAAGAGTGAAACTCTGTTGAGGTGAGAGAAAGTTCGGATTCTGTCCCTTATACCTAGGCTTCTTTGCTGAACATGTCAACAAGAGAACCAACTGGTGCTATTGTTTGGTATGCTTTATGATGTAGACACTTGTTCACTTGGAGCTGCAGGCCAAACTGTGATTAGATGACAGTGGCTGTCAGTCACAGCTCACTGTAGGACAGTTTTGAACAAATGACATGGGGATAAAAGGCTAATTATTGCCAGTTCTCTCGGCTGATTAATAAATAATGTAACAAGGGTCCGAAATACTAGATCCTAATATTTATTTTCCTGATATATTATAAATCTGCATTTACAGTTATGGGGTCCATTACGCTGCTTTATATGCTTATTTTGCTGCTTTTAGTTTGTTTTATATACTGTATAATAAAACTTTAGTCAATGACTCTCATCCATGTAACAATACTATAGACAATGGGTGTAGCATTGAATCTGCCAGTCTACATATAATTTTATATTGATTTGTATATTGTCACTGCATGATCTGGGGTTAAGGACTGTGCCTGGATCAGGTGACCAAGGATCACGTGCCAGCAGGCTGGAGGCCGCATTTCCTATAAGATGGGCTGCCTGCTTCCTGAGCGTGGGACCTGCAGGGAACAGAAAAGTGGTTCTGTGGTAGAGCCAGGATGGTAGCGAGCTGGAAAAATGTGCCAGAATTTAGGATCCTCTGGAAGAACTGCAGAAAACCCTGCATCCAAGGCACAGGGAAAGACCTGAGATTCCTTAGAAGGAGTGATGCTGAGAGCCTTGCTCCCAGAGCAGAATGACTGCAGTCCATAGAAAGAAGGCTAGAGAGGGCCAAGGGTTAATAGACAACTGGGCACAGTGCCTTAACGGAGGGTGGTAGGGGAACTCTGTTGACCAGAAAGAAACAGCAGAGACTGGAGAGTGCCAACCTGATGTTTTAGAATCAAAATGGTTTAATAAAGTAGACCCGAATGGGGTGGGGAAGGGTCTGTTACTAAAATCCCTAGTTGCATATGAGTTGATTAGATAAACAGAGGGAAAACTAAGGTTAGGGTGACTATAGTGCCAGGTTATGGGATGGCCTGCACTGGGCTGCACCCTGAAACAACTATGGTGATATACGCAGGTGATTATCAAATGTATGAATAGGTTGGAGAGTGGTGAAGGAAGCGTTAATGTTGATAACAAATGCTCAGTTATTTGCCTACTGCACATGACACTGTGCTGATTCAGAAATGATATTAATAATTTGTAAGCATCCATAGAGGAATTTAACGTTTGTCCAAAGTGCAGCGAATTAAAAAATCCCAGTGTTCCTACTCATATGCTGAAATACTATGAATGTGACATTTGTCTGAGTAAAGGAAAGTGGCTTTAAAAGAGTTATTTCATTTGGTTCCATCTGAAATGAAGAATAGGGAATGACTTGAAAAGGATATAACTAAAATAGAAATGGGAAGATATGGGTTATACCATGGCATGGAAATTCATAAATCCTTTCTGATATTGAGAAAAAAGCTTTACAGATAAAGACACTAAAGGAAAACCATTACGAAGTCTTGGCTCCAATTCAACTCTAGTTACACTGGTGTAAATATGTAGTAACCCATGGAAGTCTGTGGTGTTCTTCAGGATTTAAATCTGTGTAATGCAGAAAGGATGTTCAATATTATCAGAAAATGAATTGTTTTTTGTTATGCTGTCATTCCTACATACTATTTAAAATTTCATTCAACTGAATTAGACCTTTATATCAATATTTACCCATTGTCAAAGGAGAAGAGAGACTGTTACAAGGTAAAAACAGTTGAAATGGGTTATTTGTAGAAAATCTTAATGTTTGAGAATTAAGATTACTACCATGGACATGTGATTCTATAGCCAATTTACTCAATATACAAATTCACTTTGTAACTGCCAGCCCCGCAAACTCACATTGGCCTCTGACAACCAAGTTAGGTTCTTTCCTTCTCACACAATACTAACACTGATGAAGTGAGCTGTAGCTCACGAAAGCTCATGCTCAAATAAATTGGTTAGTCTCTAAGGTGCCACAAGTACTCCTTTTCTTTTTGCGAATACAGACTAACACGGCTGTTACTCTGTTACTCTGAATACTAACACTGTTATTTATATTTTGTTAGTGCTTATAGGCCCCAAGAGAGGTTTGGACTCCATTGTGCTTGGCCCTATACCACACATATGAAGACAAAATCTCTACCTAGAAAAGTTTACAATCTAAAAGACCCCAGGACAGATGGGTGCATGTAGGGATGTAACAAAGTAACATGTCTCCAAATTACAGCAAATAACCAAATATAAGAATCCAAAAAGAGAAAAGTACTTTGTCTCTTTTGTAATACCTCTGAAAGTGAGAACAATGTAAAGGACAAGGTGATGCTTTAAATCCAGCAGCATGACTTCTCCCCATATACTGTTTTTTCATCAGAAGATGGCAGCAAAATCTCAGAAACCACCATGTTCACAATTCTCACTTTCGATCACATGTAGGGATTATATAGAGAATGCATGGTGGTGTGGAATAAAGGATCTGTTGGATTTATCTTGGGATGCCTTCTTCATTAGGGTCACCCTAAATAAGTCTGTTAGTCCTTTATTTCCCATTATACCAGACTGCAGTTGCTACATGTGTCATATTTTGCAAAGTAGCTGTTATAGAAATATTTTAACTATGTATTTCTTAATAAGATGAGTGCTTTTTTCATATTCCTCTACGCGTGAAAGCAAAGTCTTTTAGTTTCATTAATCCAAACTGCTCAGGGTTCAGAGCAGGGGAAAAATTAGAACATAACATAAAAACGGTCATACGGGGTCAGACCAAAGGTCCATCTGGCCCAGTATCCTGTCTTCCAACAGCAGCCAATGCCAGGTGCCCCAGAAGGAATGAAGAGAACAGGTAATCATCAAGTGATCCATTCCCTGTCGCCCATTCCTAGCTTGTGGCAAACTGAGGCTAGGGATACCATTCCTGCCCATCCTGGCTAATAGCCATTGATGGACTTATCCTCCATGAATTTATCTAGTTCTTTTTTGAACCCTGTTATGGTCTTGGCCTTCACAATATCCTCTGGCAAGGAGTTCCACAGGTTGGCTGTGCGTTGTGTGAAGAAATACTTCCTTTTGTTTGTTTTAAACCTGCTGCCTATTAATTTCATTTGGTGACCCCTAGTTTGTGTGTTCTGAGAAGGAGTAAATAACACTTCCTTATTTACTTTCTCAACACCAGTCATGATTTTGTTGACCTCCATAATATCCCCCCTTAGTCATCTCTTTTACAAGCTGAAAAGTCTTAGTCTTATTAATCTCTCCTCATACAGAAGCTGTTCCATACCCCTAATCATTTGTCACCCTTTTCTGAACCTTTTCCAATTTCAAAATATTTTTTGAGATGGGGTGACCACATCTGTATGCAGAATTCAAGATGTGGGTGTGCCATGGATTCATATACAGGCAATATGATATTTTATATCTTATCTACCCCTTAATGATTCCCAACACTGTTTGCTTTTTTGACTGCTGCTGCACATTGTGTGGATGTTTTCAGAGAACTAAGTACTAATGAAAACTAATACTAGTATGAAACCTTGTGATAGCTTTTCTGTGCATAACACTTCGCAAGTTTGTTCTGATATCCTAGGACTTTCTAGGGTTGGAAGTGAGTGTTGTGTGTCCCATTGGTAAATTAGAAATATTCCCTATCTGATGATAAAAAAAGATCCAGTTTCCAGCTTAGTGGATTAATATATTGTTATGGTAGGTGTCCCCAGGTAGCACTGTTACACAGTCTTGTTAGTTATTTTTTTAGGCCATGTATAGATTACAAGCGAGGGGTGTGATTTTTCTCCTTGTATACACATAGTCATGCTACCTCTCATCAAGCTAGCACAAGTATAAATGACAGTGTAGCCACAGTACCATGGATAGCAACAGCAGAGCTGTGGCAAGTACGTACCTATCAGTTTCATGCAGGTTTGTACTTGGCATGGCTCAGCCATGCCTCTGTTTCTGCTATCAGTGCTTCCACAGCTACACTTCTATTTCTACTGACACTAGCTCAAGGAGAGCTAGCATGAGTATGTGTACATGAGCCTGGAAATCACACCCCTACCTGGAAGTGCAAATACAGCCCTAGTGGGTGAGTAGTGTACTGTCTTTGAAGAAATGCTGTGTTTTGTTTGTAGTACATGGGTTCATTGGAGGAGCTGTTGCAAACAGCAAGAGACTTTGTTCTCCTTCTTTAGCCTCTTTCTAATTCTGGAGCTGGAGTTGTTTGTTGGGAACTGAGCACTGGTGTTGGGGCTGAGGGTCTTGAAAGAAGTTCTCTAGCTGCGTGCTCTTTGTGGCCACCTCTGTTCTACACTGGCGGACGTGTGTGTAAATGATACAATCTATAATAAGAAAATACTCAGATTGTGTGCCTCTGATTTCTCCTCCCAAAGGAAGTGCTAACTTGCATGACCCCAATATCTGTTGTCCTACAGGTGTCCCCAACTGCCTGCCGAAGGATCACAATATATTAGAATCTTACGGATTTCAGTAGAAAATGATAACTTTTGTCATTTTTTGCATCATCCAGTGGAATATCATAAAAATTTGTATGTACTTCATGTTGTATGAGAGAGTTCCACAATCCTATGGAGCAGTTATTTTCTATTTAACCCATCAGACTTCAGAGTAATTTCAAAAATATGTATTGCGTTTCTATAGGACCTTAGTGGTGTCACCCCTATTCAATTCTACAGGAATTTTCCCTAATGATTAATCTGACACTGGGGCAGGATTTTAATATTGCATATCCTGCACTTCAAATCAGGATAAGATAAGGGTAGTGGGAAAGGAAGCATTTCTTCAGAAGGGTTTTTTTTCACTTTTAGAAGCTGTCAAAGATTTGGAATATTGAAAACAGACCAGATGGAAATAGACTGGTGGGCATAATAAGTGTGAGGTGGTCAAAATTGCGTGCTAAATGTATTCATCACATGACTGTCAGTGCAAGATAGGTAGTGTATATGTGCAATTACAAGCATATAATGTACACATGTACATAACATTAATCTTTTAAAAACTTGTTAATGTGTTGAAATGTTACTGTGTATGAACAGTGAAAATTCGTTTACGACTGTATGAAGATCAATAATCAATTAGATCCTTTGAAAATAACGGGGAAATATTGTAAAGACAGCAATTTCATGGCTTTGATTTTCTTCTTGGATTAGAATACAAAACCTGTTTCATTTTTTTCCCCAAGGCTTTTTCCTTGTATGCCCAAAGAAAGGCAAGAAAACCTATGCTAGACATATTATTAAATTAAGGCTGTTTTAGACTCAATTTGGTAAGGGTTAAATCTTTTAATAATACTTACATGATAATAGGTTAAAATCTTTTCTTGAACTATTCATTTTAGCTAGGAGGAGCATTTTTCGTTCTTAATTTTTCCCAGAAATATTTCCACTTCTAAAATGACTAATTAATTTATAGAAATTTACTGCAATGGAAGGTCCATTGAGAATCTCTCCATACCAGTAGATGTGTGTGTGGCAGATATAAATATCCAACTTGCAATAGGCAGCTGCCTATGAATTGTTACTACAAAGGCAGTCTGACATGTTTTTTTCTTGGAGTAAAGTGAAGACTTTCAGAAAATGCTGCTGAGTAGCAGTGCTCTGGAAATGGACCCAGAGCATATTGCAGATTTGTGTTTTGTTGTGGTCAATATCTATTAAGATATTGAAAGAGGGGTAGAAGTAGAGCTGTAGGAAAGCTACAAATATTTTACTCAAGGAATTTTTTTTCCCACTGAGTGCTTATTGAGCTAGACCACGATTCAACAGAATTTAACTGTTCAAATATACTTAATTTTTTTCACCTTGTCTTTATTCTGTGGATTGATGGTGAACAGTTCTGACTTCCTAATATATGATCGCTCATATTTGAGCTATGTTGCATAGCTGCACACAATTGGCACAGTAGTCTTATTTGTTCTTTGATTGCATGAGCAATAACTCTTACAGGACCTGATCTAAAGCCCTTTGCAGCCAATGGAAGTCTTTGACTTCAGTGGACTTTGGATCAGGCCCATAATCAAGAGAGTAAGAGGCTGAAGTCACAAAGGCTTTCAATTTTGCAGGGACAAGTAACAGTTTTTAGGTAGAGATAGTAGATGGAATTAGGGAATTTTAAAATATTTGAAACCTTTTCCCTTCTGAGCCACAAAAAGGTTGCCTGAGGCATCGTTTTTAGAAGTATCAGGAAACTGTAAGATTGATTGGCTAGGTCTAGAATTTAAATTGATTTTTTTTCTTGTTGCGGTCACACAAAGTAATCCATGTATTTAGTCCTAGTTGCCAAGGATGTGGTCAGAAGATGAACTGTAATTCAATGGCTTCTGTGCCAGGAATTCCAGAGAGGGATTTTAACTCTCACAAAGAGACTCTCTTTGTGTCTAAAGTGACCTAGTGCATCCTATATAAAATACTCCACTTTTTGTGACAATAGCTTAGATATGAGCTTCCACATTCCAAGACTGATTTATGCAAACATTAGTGCACATGAAACTGAGTCACTGAAATATTTGTGCAAAGTGGTTTGAAATAGTCATAAAACTCGGTTTCAGTTCACATGACTTTCTTGAGCCAAAACCAGTGGGGTTTATTTGTCAGGGTCCAGGTATACTTCTCTTTAGGTCCATGAGAACCTGAACGTTTTGGGAAACTTGACCCATAATGCATTTCCCTCCTCCCTAAATAAACTTAGCAATGAAACCTGAAACCACGTGAGGTTTGCTGCTTTTCTGTGGAAACTTTTCCAGAAATCTAGATACTAGGAGTGATACATGTGTCTGAGGGCCTAGTGTGGAATTTAGGATGATTTAAAATTGAATAGAAGTCTATGAAATCTGGATTTTCATATGGCTCCTACAATTTATTTTGGATTCAGTACGTGAGATTTTTGGGAGAATTCACTTACTGCTGAAGGTACATAATTAAGGATATTTTTTTCCTGTTTGCGTGGGCTTCTAGGAAGTGAGAAATGAAGGTAATTTACTTTGAGAGAGACACTGCAAATGGTATGCTTTTGACTAGATTCACATCTTAGATGAGTAGAAGACCTCATAACATGGCTTGGAAAATCCCCTGCTATGTATGTATGTGAAAACCATAGCAGCAGATTATTTTGAGATGAGCATCAGTATGTGCTATGCATCTGAAATTAAAATCTGTCCCATTGTTTTTTATGTTACTAATCTACATGGGGGAAGTTAGGATTTAGGAAAAGATCATCGCAAAGGAAATGTGTAGGGCTTGACTGATATCACACACTGGTTTAATTCCAGGGTAACTACTGACCTAAGGGAGGTTTCAGAGTAGCAGCGTGTTAGTCTGTATTCGCAGAAAGAAAAGGAGGACTTGTGGCACCTTAGAGACTAACAAATTTAGTTGAGCATAAGTTTTCATGAGCTACAGCTCACTTCATCCGATGTATTCAGTGGAAGATACAGTGTGGAGATTTATATACATAGAGAACATGAAACAATGGGTATTACTGTACACACTGTAATGAGAGTGATCACTTAAGGTGAGCTATTACCAGCAGGAGAGCGGGGGGTGGGGGGGGACCTTTTATAGTGATAATCAAGGTGGTCCATTTCCAGCAGTTGACAAGAACATCTGAGGAACAGTGGGGGGTGAAGGGAGGGAATAAACATGTGGAAATAGTTTTACTTTGTTTAATGACCCATCCGCTCCTGTCATAAATATAAAGGGAAGGGTAAACCCCTTTGAAATCCCTCCTGGCCAGGGGAAAGCTCCTCTCACCTGTAAAGGGTTAAGAAGCTAAAGGTAACCTCGCTGGCACCTGACCAAAATGACCAATGAGGAGACAAGATACTTTCAAAAGCTGGGAGGAGGGAGAGAAACAAAGGGTCTGTGTCGGTCTATATGCTGGTTTCTGCCGGGGATAGACCAGGAATGGAGTCTTAGAACTTTTAGTAAGTAATCCAGCTAGGTATGTGTTAGATTATGATTTCTTTAAATGGCTGAGAAAAGAATTGTGCTGAATAGAATAACTATTTCTGTCTGTGTATCTTTTTTGTAACTTAAGGTTTTGCCTAGAGGGGTTCTCTATGTTTTTGAATCTAATTACCCTGTAAGATATCTACCATCCTGATTTTACAGGGGGGATTTCTTTATTTCTATTTACTTCTATTTTTATTAAAAGTCTTCTTGTAAGAAACTGAATGCTTTTTCATTGTTCTCAGATCCAAGGGTTTGGGTCTGTGGTCACCTATGCAAATTGGTGAGGCTTTTTACCAAACCTTGTCCAGGAAGTGGGGTGCAAGGTTTTGGGAAGTATTTTGGGGGGAAGGACGCGTCCAAACAGCTCTTCCCCAGTAACCAGTATTAGTTTGGTGGTGGTAGCGGCCAGTCCAAGGACAACGGGTGGAATATTTTGTACCTTGGGGAAGTTTTGACCTAAGCTGGTAAAGATAAGCTTAGGAGGTTTTTCATGCAAGTCCCCACATCTGTACCCTAGAGTTCAGAGTGGGGGAGGAACCTTGACAGCTCCCACTCTCTATTCAAGCCTAAGTTAATTATATCCAGTTTGCAAATTAATTCCATTTCAGCAGTCTCTCCTTGGAGTCTGTTTTTGAAGTTTTTTTATTGAAGCATCTTCCCCATCATGATTACACTAGTCATTCTGTTAAACCTGATCAAAATGGTTGAACCCTGAAGCCATATTCAACAGTCCAGGAAATATGATATCCTGTCCTGGAGGAAAGAGGTGGCAAGCTCCTCATTCCTAAATGGATGGTGAATATGAAACAGCATGGAAACGCATTTTGGTCCTGCGTAAGGGCTGACAAATTTGGCCTCTGTGTCTATCTTCTACTGCTGTACCATGAAGCTGAATTCTCCTATTCAGCAGCCTGACATTCTGTCAATTAATACAGCTGACCTTGACCACTGTAATTTTAACCAAAAGTGGGAATTTAGATTTGTGAAAATAAAATTCATGGTTCTGTAGATGAACAAACAAAATATTGTTAGTTTATCTTTTTTTCACTGTAGATAATTAATCATCTCCTGCGTGCTCAAATTATATCAAGAGAAAAAACACTGACAGGTATTTAAACAAAGTATCTGATTCTACTCTTGTTACTTGTGTATTTGTTTTTAATTTGTTTGTTTTCTCCCGTGCCAATTTCTTCCTCTATTTACATTTGCCTGATTTCCATACTTCCTGCTAACCTTTAAATTCAATGTCAAAATCCTAGTCACCTATAAAATCACAACATAAGGACGGGGGAAATTACAGGCTAAATGCAAAAATGTTATAGTTTTCTTTGAAATATTTCATAGTATTGTAGTTGACTAAGTATTAGGAGATTTTTAATAGCAATAAATGGTGATTACTACTAAAAATGGTTTTGAGAACTTTGTCATTGCTGTAAATTGTTTATAAAAACAATATTAAATTCCATTGGACTTGAACTACTTGTTTGTTTGTTAGTCTCTATGGTGCCACAAGTACTCCTTTTCTTTTTGCGAATACAGACTAACACGGCTGCTATTCTGAAACTTATTTCTATCATTTAATTTCATGCCTAAGTGAACTATTAAATCAATCATGCTGTATTTAAAGGGCAGCATTTGCATTGGTATGACCAGTGAGTCATAACCAACTATTTACTTTTTGTAGCTTAAAGAATAAGAGAACATACAATATTAGTAAATGATCCATAAACTATAGTTTAATGTGGGTGAAATCTGTACACTTTAGCTTTTTGTTTAGAATTAAAAAAAACCCAAAGTCCTGCTAACGCCTTCTAGAGAAATCATGACATGTGCTTACATTAGGATCTAATTATTTCTTTTTAATTGTGCTACAGTTACTATTCTGGATCTTGCATTGTACAAAATGCATGGACTCCAAAATACTACTTGCTTCTGTGGGAGACTTGGGTATGGAAGAAATGCAAGGCATATACTTAGGGTGACCAGACAGCAAGTGTGAAAAATTGGGACGGGTGGGGGAGCAATAGGAGCCTATATAACAAAAAGACCCAAAAATCGGGACTGTCCCTATAAAATCGAGACGTCTGGTCACCCTACATATACTATAATGTGTTTTAAACTGATATTTGACATAGATGCCTATTAACTTAAACTTTAAATAAAATCTTGAATTCTAACATTAAATACAAGTTTTCTTAGGATTATTCTTCAGAAATTTTAATAAATTTAATTTGGCCCATGAAAATAGAGAGTTATGAATAACCAAGTAATTTTTAAAGGATCAACATCTAATTTCAAGAGTCAAACTGCTGCTGTTGCTATATTCTAATATGAATTCTAAGAATATAATTAATTATCTCTTTGATATTGTAAATTGGTAATCGCATTACCATAGAAAACAAACTAATACTCTTAAGACACTGACTCCCTTTCTGGCCTTGAGTAAGTAACTTGACATATCTGTGACTGACCTGCCCCTGATAAAGGTGCTGTCAGACTTAATTAATGACTAAAATGATTTGAGAGCCTGAGATATGATGCCTTGTACATTTCAATGTTTGCTATTGCAAATCACTTTTCACCAATGCTATCCACCATGTGGTGGGGTCTGAGACAGTACAGCTATATTTTGTTCTAAATACAAGGAAATCCTACAGTTTCTTAGGTACCCCCATGTCATAAAAGTTGGTAAATGATGGCTTATCAATGTCAAAAGTGTAAGTGCAGAGTGTTTGTACAAACAGAAGTAATGTGCCCTAGAGCTCCCCTGAAATCACTGTGTGACAGTAAGGCTCTCACTCTGTGCTCATGGATGATGGGGTTGGCCATCTTATAGCACTAGCCTGCCCTGACCTCTATGGGTGGCTGAGTTGTGTTGTATTAATTTAGATGGAACAAAGGGTCAAAGGTGTTAATGTGACTCTGCTGCTGTCCAACATTAAACAGTGTTAAACAGCATTCAGGATTTGGTGTATGGAGACCTCAGCCTGCTTAGCACCCTGGCAAACTCAACATTTAAAAATCTTTTCAACTTTTTATTAAATATAAAGCATTTGAAATGTAAAGTTATAAGTAAAGCTTTCATTTTAATAACCGCCCATGTTCCTTTTCACTTTAGCTGGAGAGAGTCTTTAAAGGCCAAGCCCTCCATGCTTGACAGTCTCTTTGACGGTAATAACTGTCCTCTGGGGGGAAAAGAGGAAAAGTTAGTTGAGATGGGCTGGAGCTGTCATTTTTGCTGCTGCTGTTAAAGTCCGATCCTGTTTCCTAGAAGACCAAACAAAACACATGGAAGGGAGAATAGCAAAGAAAGAAAAAATGCAGCTTCTGTCTCTGGTGTTCTGTCTCTTGCAACCTTACTGCTGAAACATTACAGTCATGGCACATGGTTTTATTAGCCATTCTGAGACCGGGCAAATTCGTATCAGCATCAAATTGCTTAGGACATTGCTTTTATCTGCCTCTCTGGTCACAGGCTTATAGCCGTATTGCAAAATATATAGATTTGGTCAGCTAAACCAGACTCTTATTAGACAGAAGTCAAAAGAAGTGGGATAGAGAAGAGATAAGCTGGGGAAGGAAAAGGACACATGAGTGGGTTGGGTGACAAAAAGTCTCACATCCCAGGTGGTATGTGGGATTGAGCTAAAGCTGGTGGAGGTGGCATTGTCATCTGAGTCCCTCTTTTTTGCCTGGTCAGGACATCTCTCAGGATCAGGAAGTGGTATCAAGCATGATCCTGGGGCCCCAGGAGATAACAAAGGTGGTGGCCAGGATGGTAGGGTCCACTCATTCCCCCTGTTTCAGTCAGCCAGCATCAATGCCCGATGTCCCTCCCAAATGTTTTTAAGAACCCTAAAAGGGAGTGATGGGGAGAATAGCTCCTTCTCTCATTATTTTGTCCACCAGCTAGGCCGAGTTTCTGACCCCCCAATTTTGATCCATTGATTACGGTCCCACACTTTCCTTGTTTACGAGCTGTGATTTGAACGCAGTCCTTGAGTTATATCAGTAGGCCTTTCTGTTTGGACTTACTCAGTCTCTCTCCCTTTTTGCATTTAGGTTATTGTGACATTTTTTAAACTTTCACTCACTTTTTACAGTTGAGCTCACAATTAGGGTAAATTGGTAGACCCAATTATCGCAACACTAAGCAATCCCCAGCTGAGGAGGGCTTGGGAGACGAGTTTCTTTCCCTTCAATCCCTTTGAGGTATCAGTGAAAAACTTAACAAAGTGTTAATTTTTAAGATACCCTTTGGTGCTTTGGAATGCCCTTCATGATGGTCATGGAGCAGCCAGTGGCAGAGGAAGCTCAGGGGTAGGTTTCTATAGCAGTGAGGAGATGAGGTGACAGAGGCCCTGTGTTCCCACACCAAGCAGATGGCCCTGGGTTCTCAATATCTGTTGGGTTTGTGGTCCTGTTCCTTTCCTGTGGAGGGAAAGACCTGCCCATGACAGAAATATTTGAAGGAAATGCCATAAAAGGAATTTCTGAGTTTTCCTTTCCACTGGTCTTTTCCACATGAGGATGTGATTCAGCCCACTATTGTCATTTTATTTGCTAAGTGCCAACCATATAGTCAACACTGAATGAAACACTGAAGAAGATGTGGAGTTTATAATATAAACAGACAGCGTATGAACTGGACACATTGGCAGACTGAGAAGGTGGTTCTAATTTAGGGCACAAAACAAATATTCAGTGGGTTCAGTGACAGCACTGCAAGGATCGATAATGAAGGTAAGTAGACTGGCTGTTTCCTTATCAATGTGACAGGAGTTTCTGACTAAGATATATGAGGGTCACAAGGGGATCTTAAATGCAAAGCGAGAGACAGTGAGAGAGAGCACCAAATATTCTGACTGATGGCCAGGACTTAAGAAGCAATTGCAAGTTCTGGTGGAAGGTTGACAAGTATGCCAAAGAGAGGTTTAGCTGCACAGAGCCATTAATCCTCTCAGTCTGACTTGATTGCCCTTGGCAGAAAATAAGACCAGGTAGACTTCAGCTAAATCATGCAGTTTACTCCCTTGTGGCTGACTTCATTTATAGCTGTGTAAACTCACCAAAACTCTTACCTGTATTGTTTCCCTTGGTTATCAAAGATACAAAGTGTTCAGTGATGTTCACCCACTCAGGCATCATGACAGGACAAGTCAGGTTAAACAATGGAATGCCATTTGCTCCATGAACTTCTAAATGTTTTCAGATAACATGTACTTTTGCAGTGTTACTGCCAGTCCTCCTTCCCTGCCGAGCAATGGGGAAGCTGAATGTGGGATGAAATTATTGTACCTTTTGAAACCAGAGGGTGGCTCACAGTCTCTAGCTGTTGGAGCCTTAAAGGCTAGTCACAAGGGCTACAGTCCAGCAGATTTTCTAATGGGGCAGGAGTTACATACGCTTTTTGCCAGCTCTTCCATCTTGGTGAGATCCTGAATGGACAGCTTCTCCGGAGGAGGGAAGGAAATAACAAAAAAGGAAAATTACTTCACTCATCATCCTGGAGCAAAAGACTTGGAAAAAAATTGGGGAAAGGGGGAAGAAAGATAAAGCCATGACAGTGGGTGTGCTGGCCCAGCAAGGAGGACAGTGTACATTGCTACACAGTGTACACGCTCTTATTGGCTCATCAGTCATCCAGTACTCAGAAACGTGCATCTTGTTCAGTCAGAAAACTGGGCATCAATGCCCTTCCTTGTCTTCCCACCTGTATCCCAGCATGGGCATAGAGAGTCTTCCCTTGAACATGATAAAGATACAGCGTGCAGTAGTCTGCATTCTAGTATGGTAAGCTATCCTTTTTTTCTTTTTAAACTAGAGATAGTCACTTAATTCAGCATCTCAAATATTTTTGTTTATCAACAGCACGTTTGCCATTAAGTCTGCATCTCTTTTCCTTACTTAGAAACCTGAAGCTTTCTGAGGCTGTAAGTCCTCCACTAGTACCAGGGTAAAAATACAATTCCCCAAAAATGTTTTTTAAAACCAGTAATTATACTCCTTGAGCAAGATGCTTGTGGTGTAGAACCAAAAGTGTGTGCCTGGTTTTCTAAGGAAGAGGTGATCATGTAATTAACACACTACTTACAGTTACTACATTACTTTTAATTTGTAAACCTCTTTAAACTTCTAAACATGTTCCAAGTAAAAATATAGTATTGAATTTAATGCCATCAGATCATCTTAATATCACCTAATTTTTTTATGACCATCAGAGCTTACACTGGAAATGAAGCCCACAACTGGAAACCAAATATCATAGCAATGAGAGTATTAGAAATGGGGTAATTTGGGGCAAATCCAGAACCCAGACTGAACTGAATTCCTGACAGGAATGAAGGACCCTCCTTCCAGGGAGTATAGCTGTGGAGTGAGCTGCTGCTGGAGCATAACCTCCGTGGGCCCATCTGTGTCCCCTGACCCAGGGGTCTCCCTGCATTGTACTAGTTATATTTTCCAACTACCTTAGATAGCCTGTAAATTATAAGGCTGGCACTGCTCTTCCTCCAGTATGACACAGAAGTTTTGTCCCTATTAACCAGATGTTGTCAATTTGAAATGCATCTACTTTTGATAAGTAAGCATCCTTATCTATGGTACTTCCATGACACTCATTACCATTGAGAACGCCTCACAATCTCTAATGTATTTATATTCATACAGACCCTGTGGAGAAGGGAAGTGCTATTATCTCCATTTTACAGATGGGGTGCTGAGGCATAAGGCACATTTTTAAAGGAATTCAGGCATTGCTCTGCTCAGTCTTGCAATGCTTGGGTGAAGGAGTGACTTAGACTTAGACTCCTAAGTGTCATGACCTCCCATGTCTCAGACCCACATCTGCAGGGTTCCTGGGAGTCATCACACTCCAGTCTTACATGTGATGGCTAGCTGGCATAGGCTAGAACTGAGACTTCTTGAAGCCCAGCTCAGATAAACGCTCCACCCTGGGCTCTGATGGATGGAACTCTGGAGCTCCTGTTTGGCCTGCTCTACCTACTTAAACCGGAAGGAGAAATGGGAAATAATCCATACAGCTGGACTCCACACTGCTTTGGACTGGTCACCCAGTGCTACCTGCTCTTATTTCCTGATCCTGAACACCTGGTTTCCTGACTCAGCCTGATTCCTGGTCTCTGATTTTTGGTTCCTCACTCTGGCTCCTGGACCCCAGTTCTGAACCTGGTGTGGGGACCCAACATACCACCCCATCCTCACCACTAGTCCTGGTTGCCTCTATCCTGGCTCTGCACTAAGTCAGTTAGGCAACACTCAAAAGAGCAACGCCAAAATATTTTCAAAAATCTGGGCCTGTGTCTCAAAGACCCTAGATTATTATAACTGAAACAACTTAAAAAAATAGAAATTACCTTTCACCATTTACACAGTTTGTTTATTTATCATACTACTTTCAGCTTGGACCATGAAAATAGGAAATCCATTAAACTTTTGTTTATAGTTTTCTAGCAGTTTCCCTTTTGGGTTCTTTTGCTCTTGTATAATATTGAGGTTGCAAACAGTGCAGTCAATTCTTTTTGAAGTAGTTCTCACTGGCATTTTAAAATAGTATTCCTGGGAACGTTGCCCTTCATTTTAGATAGCATTTAGATAACATGGTGAGTGAGCACTTTTTTTATATATATAATATAGGTGGAGGGATGGATTTTGTATTAGGTTTTTTCCCACCTTTTCTAAAACCTACATTTGTGTGTGTTTGACCTGCAGTGTCCCTTTTAAACTTCAGGAAGTTTTCCTAGCAAAGTGTTCTTTTTAATTACACTCAAAACTCTTGAACTGTGTCAGCAAAAAATGGTTTTTAGTTTTTTTGTGGTGGTGGTGTCGTGTGCTTTTCTTTTTTTCTCTTTTTAAAAGAACTGGTGAAATGCCAAATTCTGTCATTTTCTTTTTAGAAAGCCTAAAGAGGTAGAGCCTTTGGTAGGGCTTAAGACTGAATACTGAAAATATTGAATAATTGACATTCTTAGAGGTGCAAGTGGAGATTTTTCATCAATATTTTGAAGCTATAGTTTCTAGTTTAGGAATGTTTATGGCTAATCATGACCATTTAGCTGACAAATTAATGTGAAAAACATTATTTAATTTTCTGCTAGAGTATCAGCTGATGTTTTGCTAATGGTAGTCTGTAATGGGGTATACTGATCCTTTTAAGACTAGAAGGGACAAGAACACCCCATTCCAGGGATGGTGGAATAAACACAGGCCCTGGAAATGTCCAGATAACAAGAAAAGAGGGGAATTAGTATTTGGATGAGAAAAACCAGGACACTGTCCCTTAAAGGACCTGGGACTAGGAGCCATATAGTGTAGGGTGAGGCAGGACTTCCCCTCTCTCCCAACCAATCAGGGGAAGCTCTCCAAAGAAGGCCAGTATATATGCTGCCTTCTCTGTCAGAACGGAGAACACACTGACGGGGAAGGTTCCCAGGGTCAGAAGACTGAGCTCGTGCTAGGAATGACCGAATTGGTGGCTCCGTGAAGGACAATCTGGGTCAGAATAAGAGCTCCATGTGTGGTAGAAGAGCTAGGAATGGGAATGAAATTTTGAGTTAAAATGGACTTAATTTGGGGGACGCTGAGGGCCGTTTTGAACTGTTTTCAGCTTAGCTGCCGGCGTTGTTGGTGGTAGTCCCGAATGAGAGTCTGTGGGAAGTTCCTAAGGGGCCCTGAAGAGGGGGAACAGTGTGAGGGCACTACAGATGCATCCCTGGCCATGAGGGGGCACCCAGTAAATGGCAACCTTGCTATGAAATATTTTTTCTTAATCCTAAGACAAATACTTTTAACAAATGTCCCAAAGAAATACTCTGGCATGCACTATCGTTGAGTACCAACTTTGTCTTTCAAGCGGAACAGTATTACTGATTCCTTTTCAAGTTTCCATCGCCGCACCTTTGAGATAGACTAACAAGGCTCCATTGATTTACCCTGGACTGGATGCCCAGTGCTGATCTACATTCAGTCTTTAAAATATTGCATTTAAATAATGATGAGGTTGTGATACATATCAATGAAAGTCAAGAAATTCCAAAGTTAAAGCTGATATGTCAAGCTTGCCTTACTCTTGGAGTATAGAGACAATGTATTATGAATTGAAGGTGGCTTTGTCAGATTTAAAGGGACACAGTAATTCCAGCCAATTTTAAAACAGAATGTAAAGTTTTGTACAAATTAGCAGAAGGATGGAGGAGCAGATGTTGCATAACAAAATGTTTCCTATTTTTTAAATGTTTCTCTCTGTTGCTGTGTGAAACACCCTCACAGTAGTTCCCCATTACATGTTCTAAAACCGTTAGACAGCACTTCCTTTCGTGCATACATGGCAAGATCTTCTCCAAGGCTAAACAGAGCAGTCTTCTAAGTATCAGAGTAACACTCGTGTTAGTCTGTATTTGCAAAAAGAAAAGGAGTACTTGTGGCACCATAAAGACTAACCAATTTATTTGAGCATAAGCTCACGAAAGCTTATGCTCAAATAAAATTGGTTAGTCTCTAAGGTGCCACAAGTACTCCTTTTCTTCTAAGTATGTCTTTCCTAGGGGAGAGGGTTCTAGGACACATCCAAGCCCTGAAGGTGCTGGCTGCTATGACTGAAGAGCTTGGAGGATTAAATGGAGTTCCAAAGAGAGGACAATATTGTAGCCTTTTAATTATTCTGGCCCTTTTCACTATCCAGCCCAGTCTGATCCTAGTTAAACAGACTCATCAATAACTTGAAAGTCTAGCTGAGATAACTGGAGGGGAGGGAGGAGAGTTCACTGCTCATGTATAATAGAGGAGCAGATTGCACACCACCCAGCTGGGTTTGAATAATATCTGGTCTCTAGCTCTTACCTTAGTTGTGGACCAAATCCTTCCAAACCCTCTGCATAAATACAAGTCAAAATAATAAAGAAATTCTTTAATTAAAAAAAGTTGCGAACACACCTATTGAACACTAGAGAGACAGATGGGTTAAAGAAGAGAACATGAACAGGTTTTCACTTTTAGACTAAAGTCCATTGTGAGAATACAAAGAGAGATGTAGTTCAAACTCCTTCTGTAAAACTCAATGTTCCTCAGTCCTTGGTACTGTCTATAGGAAGAAGGACTCCAAAGTTTTAAAATTACTGTGTGTAGCAAAAGAGAATGCAAACCCAGAAGAGCAGATAGCTCAGGGGTTAGAGCACTGATGTGAGAGACCAAAGTTCAGATCCCTAATCTGAATCAAGCAGGGCAAGGAGTTGAACATGGGTTTCCCATGCTGGCTATTCTGGTGTCGTTCTCTTTGGTTTTTCATACATGGTTTTGAAAGGGTTTGGTGGTTCTTTGGAACTGGATCAGAAACAATTGTCAAAATTGTTTTCCAGGCAGCCCTGAGCCCTTCACACATCAGTCAGAGGTTGCCCTGACAGACAATTATTGCCCTTCCAACTTCCATACAATCTTCACTTCATTCCCCTGAGTGTACTCAGTCTATGGAACGTGCTGCTTTAATTGTGAACTTTCCCAGTGCCTGCCAAACTTACAACCCAATAGCTCAGTGGGGGAAGGAGACTATACATGCAAGGGTGTTGTGAGAAAGATAGGTGTGTTAGCTGCTCCTGTGGCTGAAACATTGGAGATTGAACCAGCGACCTCCAGAGCTGAAAGCCCAGCCATCTACAACTTGAGTTTATAGATCCAAGCTTACTAGCTGAGAGCTATAACAGACTCACATCTCCGCAAACCAGCAGTATTGTGGCTGCCTCCTGTGTCAGGATCTTTGAGGAGGGTGCTGGAAAATCTATAATTAGCCTTGGGTATTTAGGATATAATTAGGGCTGTCAAGGGATTAAAAAAAATAATTGTGATTAGTTGTGTGATTAATTGCACTGTTAATAATGGAGTACAATTTATTTAAATATTTTTGGATGTTTTCTACATTTTCAAATATATTGATTTAAACTAAAATACAGAATACAAAGTGTACAGTGCTCACTTTATATTTGATTACAAATATTTGCACTGTAAAAAACAAAAGAAATAGTATCGTTCAATTCACATAATACAAGTACTGTAGTGCAATCTCTTTATCATGAAAATGTAACTTACAAATGTAGAATTTATGTACAAAAATAACTGCATTCAAAAATAAAACAATGTAAAACTTCAGCACCTACAAATCCACTCAGGCCTACTTCAGCCAATTGCTCAGACAAACAAGTGCGGTTAGAATTTGCAGGAGATAATGCTGCCCACTTCTTGTTTACAATGTCACCTAAAATTGAGCACAGGCGTTTGCATGGCACTGTTGTAGCCGGCATCGCAAGATATTTACATTAGCAATTAAGTTAATGGTGGAACTGTGATATATGTTCACACGCTTTTATATGAAGGACAGTGAAAGGCTAAGTGAGACATAAGAAACACTCAGATGATTATCTTATTTCCTTATACACAAACCACGGATCCTGCTCAGCCTTGATACTGGTCATGAAAAGTTAGGGCTTGTCTACATTTGAAACATTACAGCAGTGCAGCTGTAGTGCTTAAGTGTAGATACTACCTATGCCGACAGGAGTTCTCCTGTCGGCATAGGTCATCTACCTTCCCAAGAGGCGGTAGCTAGGTTGATGGAAGAATTCTCCCATCAGCCTAGCATTGTCTACACCTGGGATTAGGTTAGTTTAACTATGCTACTCTGGGGTGTGGATATTTTACAGCCCCAAGCAATATAGCTGGTTTGACCTAAATTTTTAGTGTACACCAGGCCTAAGAAACAGTCAAAGAAGAAACCTAGAGTTCTTTCACTTGCTCAACTATCAAACTAGGCTTGGAGGAAAAGGGTAGGATTCAGACTTGAATTGATTGTCAGATCATTTATTCAAGTTGAGCTCTGCTCCCATGGAAGTCAGATTTTTGTCACTGACCTTGGCTGTGAGAAAGTTTTGGACTCAATCACTGAAGAAAACAGTCACTCACATGGGACAGCATCTACCATGAACCAACTAAATTCTCATATTCAGATGTATTCTTCACCTAAATCAAATAGAGTTTAAATAGAATTTCTTACTATGAAAAGGGAAACTTTACTGTTAGCAGTGTCCTCAAACCCACTTTAAATCAAACAAAAATGTTTGCAAGTCTTTTTTTTTTTTTTTTTAAACTAAGAGTGCTTTTGGAGGAGCTGACAGTAAAGGTGATGACAGGCATGTCTAGAAAGGACATTAATGTTCCTGAAGGAGCTTCTGCCTATATTTTACAGCAGGCATATCTTAGTGGATTTATGCTACCCTGAACATATTTATTTGTAAGTATTTATTTAAAAAATTCTCTTGCAGCCCAGATATAGGACTTACACACAATAAAGGGAAAGAAGAATCAAAGGGGGAAAAATGGCTGGGATTTTTTCAAAAATAGGAACCTAAACTAATTTATTTGGCCTTTTGTTTTTGTATGGTTTATTTAATGAAAAGAGCCATATTCTGTTATCTCATTCGAGTTGAGTAGTAACTTATTTCATGATTAGTCTTATTGATTTCAATGGGACTACTTGCTGAGTAACAGACTATTCAGCCTGAGCAAGGCTGGCAGAATCCGACTCTTAAAAAATGGTGGTGGTTGTTTAATGTGTTGTCTGTGATCCCAAGTGATTCGTTGTCAGGATAAGGGAGAAAGGGGGGGGGACTTTACAAATTAATTTGTTTTTTATAATGTCAAAAGTTCCAAACCATTAATTTAACATCCCATTATTACCATGGCCCTGGTAACAGGGTAGCTGGTGCCTTAACTGAACAGGTGCCTGAAACAGCTCCCCTGTTGCGGTCCAGGTATGCCCTAGTTTGGTATGATGAGGGGGACAGGGCTACCCTGAGGGTTATAAATGGGACACTGCCCAAAGGCAAGGGAAAGTTCTGAACCCAGAGACCAAAAATGAGAGAGAGCTCAGATGAACAGCAGGGAGGGAATGCCCCTGAAGGGAGGAAGCGGTGAGAATTCTCTAGTCAGCAGTGGAGTCAGAGCAGGCTGGTGAAAACAGTCAAGGGGTTACCTACAAACTTCTCCAGGCCAGAGGGCTGAAGTCTGAGAACAGCAGAAGGAGGTGTCTGCTGATACTCTGAGCTGGAGACCTGAAGCCAAAAGGCCAGAGAGGGCTGAAGGCTGGGGAATGACGGAGGGGTCAGCCTACTGATCTCTCCATGTAGGAGCTAGAACCGGACTTGAGGATGAAACAGGACAGAGAAGCACCCCAGCTAGAGGGGATGGGGTGAGGAGTGGTGAGAGGTACCAGGGCTGTACTTGGTCTGTTGATGGACTGTTGGAACTAGAAAGATTGAATGTTGAATGCTGGGACTACGCTGGGGAATTCTGGATTATGTTTGGAGGACTTCTGTAATAAACAATCCTGTAAGGGCTATTTATATGTGGAAAACTATGGCATGGGATTACCGGGAACTCTGTCAAGAAAGGGAAACTGAGGTAGACACACCGATTGTGCTGCAGCCTGCCGCCAGAGGGCATCCCAGGTGGGGCTGCCATATCATAGGGCCATGCTATGCCACTGAGTTTTGAGCAGAACTTTCCACTGCAGTTCTTTTTTTAAAATGAAACAATGGTTCAATTTTGCCATTATTGTTAAAGTGTGAGTTGTTGCTTTTTAATTATTATTTATTAGTAGTATTACTGTCCCACCTAGGAGCTCTAGTCTTGGATCAGGACCCCATTATGCTAAGTGCTGTATAGTACAACAAAAAGATTGCCCTCACCCCAAAGGGCTAAGTCATCTGTTGCTTGATTTTGTTTGATAAATATGTATAGTTTTTAATTTTGTAATCCTTAATAATTATGTATTTGAGCATCACATGTAAAGGAAATTGTAATTGGCTAGGTCCCAATGCAGCTCTTATTGAAGTCATTCGAAGTCTTTTGACAGACTTCAGTGCGTGGTGGATTGGTTCTGTAATCACACAAGGTTTTCAGCATTACTCCCTTGTTTATTAAAATAATAAAGTAAATGAACTGCAGTCACTTTAGACAATATTGCCTGCAGAGGGTCATTTCAGTCTTTAAGCAGAGCTCTTCTTTGAAATCAGTAGAGCGTTTGACTTGAAAACGTATGGTCCAAAGAGATTTAGCAAAAAAGTATTTTCAGTTTTTAGTGGATTTAATTATCTATTTAAAATCAATTGGGACACATAATCCAGGTTAGGGGACATAGAAACAGACACACGACTATATATCTATATCTTTACATATTGCCTTGTTAAAGAAAAATTAAAGATGCAAAGAAACATGCAGTAGCACTTTCCAAGCTGTAACTCAGTCAGAAACAAAGGTTATATTATTCGAGACAGAATGCCTGGAGGTGAATCCGGTAAAGAAAATAAGGTTGAAATTTAGGAGCACTGAAAGTCCATCAGTTTTGAAATGCTAATAGAGGTCTGTAGAAAGAGCTGTTGCAAGAGAATACATTGCTCTGGTTCTTTTCATTAAAATCAATATTATTTTTAAAAACAAAACCTTTAACTGCATTTTTGTTGTATAAAACGAAGTAGCAACAAATACTGTGGCCTGACTTTCAGGCAAAATCCCCACTTGCTGAGAATTGTGACAGAAGAAGAAATTTCAGTTCTCTGTAGCCATGGTTTGTGTGCCAAAAAAGCACAGCAGCTTCAAAACCTGACTCTGAATTCTAGGGTGTGGGAGTTTAGAAGCTCTGTGGCTTTCCCCTCCCTTTTCATGTTAGGGAAAGCTACATGAATTTGCAAATGGCCTCTATTTTTGTATTGTGAGGTGGAGAGAGGGGGGTTCAAATCCCAAGCCTTGATCTGGATTTTAAACAGCTCTAGATGAAAATGTTTTACTTTGAGCCTGTTTCTGCTTCATAAGATTAGTTGCCTTCTGTTGATATTTATATTTTATTCTCCAATTTTAGCATTTTCCTACTGACTTTGGGCAAAACCTTGACTTTATCTCTCTAGGTTTTTATCACCCCTCGATGTGGTATCTGATCTTACAATAATATGGGGACAGTGGTCATGATGTAGTGACTAAAGTCAAAGTATCAGTATGTTACAGATTATAGTATTTTAATCTCAAGGATTATTATCCCTACTTTTCAGAAGAGGAATTACAACCACAAAGAATTTGTGACCCTGGATACACAGGAAGTCTGTAACAGAACCAGGAACAGAACCCCAACCACTGGGATCTTCCTGTGCCTTAAACACAAGGCCATTTTTCTTCCCCTCTCACTGAATCCATGCAATAAAGAGCATTTTATATTGGTGTGATATACATATACTCCATGGAAGTCCACAAGGATATCTTTTTAAAATGTAATGTCATGTGATAACTCAAGAACTGCATGTACTGTGCTTTCCTGATTACACTTGCAGAATTATGATTCCTTATAACTCAATAAATGTCTTCCAATTATGTGCAACCTGTAACAAATGGGGGTCAGTGTACCAAAAGTTTCTGTCAGCACAAGGCAAGTATTCAGCTGCAGGATTTCTCACCAACTTTCCTCCTGTGCGCTTCAGCAAATGTGCAGCTAGCAGCTCAAAACTGAAAGGACTTCATAACGTAAGTGACAAATACTGGGAAATGTCTCACTCTGCCAGTTAAACTTCAGAATGAAGCTAACAAACACCAAGAGCTTTCCCTTCAATCAGTCTCACTCGGCCTATTTCACTCAAATGCAGTTAGAAGATGAGAACAAATTTCAAAATGTCCAAATAATCCTAAATGCTTCTTACAATAGCTTGCAGCAGACAGCACTGAGTCCCAAAAGTCTCAATATACCAAAATATATACATCAGTTGTCAAAACCTGGGAACTAATTTATAGTCGCATTTAATCTAGTGCAATCTTGGAAAGAAGTCGAAGTAGCAGGCACGTAGAATACAGTAGCACAAGTTGTCTTTTCCTGAGCTGGGGGAGGCAAGGAAGAATCTTTTATTTCTGAACCCCTCAATTAAACTTCTCCTTGATGGAAGTTGATGAAAATCTGAGCCATTGCAAATTTATATGTTTGTAAAGTATATTGGTGAGTTATCCTTTAATGAGTTTCCCGTTAGCCTTTGCAGCACTACTACAGGATAGACACAAGCATAACATTTAATAATTTACATAGTTTAGGATCAGCTAGTCAATTTCCAACAAAAGGCTAGTGTGCATTTTGAAGAAGCATGATTTGGAGTTAAATTAATGGTTGCAGATTTCTGTTTTGTATGTGGGTATGTAATGTGAGACTTGTGACATACCTATACTAGAACAGGGGATATGCATCTATTTCAGACAAGTGTTAGGAATGTAATATTCCTGTAGAAAAAATGTTCCCCATATCTTAGTATTTTTCGCCCCCTTATTACATGTGTGTTGACCTTGGACCTTGCATACCACAATTCTGGTGACATTTGACCAGGATGTAAAATGAAATCCACTCATCTACTTGCCTGTGAGCAGAAAATTTGTGCAAGCATGTGCAGCACTGACAAACTCGTTCAGAGAAGACTCAGTATTTGCCCTTCAATTTGCTCTTCTGTTTTTCATGTTACTAGGTAGCTTAGTCCAGATCTGAGTGGTTTTATCTGCCAAGTAATATGAAGAGTACAGACTTATTCTAGGGAAATGGTCAGCCTTTAGGTTGATTGGCTCATATCTACAGCACCAGGCCCTCAAAGGTTCTGGAAACCATGTTGTTTATTGAAAGAAATGATCAATCCAACAGTGAACTTTCCCTCAAAAGCCAAGTGTTTATATTTAGGTACCAGTTACAGGGCAATTCTGTGGATCACCACTAGGTGAGTCACAGAGTTGCCTCCTATATTTACTCTGGGCACTCCTCAGGTTCAGAATCCTAATGTCTGGGGAAGGAACATCTGAACCACACAGGTTTTAAATTGTATATATTTTGTTAATTAAACTAAATAACTAGGCAACCGTATAAAACAAGATACATAGAAACAATTCAAATTAGAATCAAGTGGCTTTGTATTAATGTAATTAGCAGGATGATTTAAACTATAGTTTATTTTACAATAATTCTCTATAAATTCTATATAACAATTTGGGAAGGCAGTAGTTTTGTTTAGTCATTGACCTCAAAAGTAATAGGGCATTATCAATCTCAATCAATATATTTGTTCCAGCCAAATAGCTGTTACAGGGAGGGTCAAATTACCTCCAGGTTCAAGCTCATGTTGTTACTACAGTTCTGATGCCAGTTAAGGCAGCATGCCCAAATAATTGGTAATTAGGCCAATCTTCTCTCTCTTTTCCCCCCACCCCAAACATGGAGGTTCAATGAAACATTCCAATATAATTCAAGAAGTTTTATTTAATATTTCAACGACAAATATAGGTGCAAATAGGACTTCTCAAGATTAAACATACCACTCCTACTCATGAAATATATGCATGTATGATCTTTTAGACAGTCTGGTGGTTTAACCTAGGGCTGTTTTAGATATCTGAGGAACTATTCTATAGGCACCATTCTCAAATAAATTCTGTGGGTTCAAGCCTTGCAAAAATCCTGTGCACACGCAAGTGCAGACTCTCACACATCCTCACTACCAGCCATCTGCTGAAGTAAAAACAAGTGTAAGAATACTGAGGTGGCAGCTTGTATCTACTAATACTGATTGGAAACCACAACAAAACCAAAAAGATGGCAGAGTCATTGTCACAATTCTTGTGGTGTCATTTAGCTTCAGGAAGAGGGTATGTGGTTGAAAAGGTTAGCTGGTGGTCGTCTTAGCTCTGGTGTTTAATACCTATCAACTTGCTGACTGGCTAGAGGTTGCTTGACTGTAGATCTGGAATCTTAGATGTTTCAGGTTGTGGGAATCCTACCATTCAGTGGCCAACTGGGAGGGTGGAGAAAGCAAAGGTCTCTGCCTCAGGCATGGTTGCATTGCATAGACCGAGACCAGCAACCAGTGGCAGCAGCAGCAGCAGGCAAAGAAGAGAGTAAAAGTAAAAGGTCTCTTTCTCCTAAAATCATACTTTGGGTTCAGTATTTTATATGCAGGCCTATCTTCCTCATGGCATCATGAACTTTTTTCACAGCAGGAAATTTCTAACCAGGTGGAGGCTGCTAGATTTAACCAGCCTGAAGCAGCTGTACTGTATGAGATTTTGCAGATGCTATGGTAAAAGCAAAGAATGTTTTCTTTGTATCCCACAAGCCACAATGTATGTTCTTGGTCCCCCTCTCCAACCTGTCATAATGGGTTACTTTATCTATATATGCGTGGGTATCTGTATATCTTATGCTTTTGTACTGCCATCATCACTGTAGTATCTGAGCATCTTCCATGTAAAAAAATCAATAGCAATAATGAAGTCCCTAGTGGATTCCATGGAGTCTTGAACAGTTCTCCCTTTTCAGAGTAAAGAAGGAAGGATGCTTTGATGATGTAACTCATGAAGAGGCCATTTAGGGGTCACTATATCAATTACAGCAGGAATAAAGGCTATTATAAAGTTCCCCCTGACAATCTATGGAATGGACAGTTGCTGAAAACACTATATTCACGGGAAACACACTAGTTCCATCAACCTTGGAGTGCAGACCATCAAAATGGGTCACTGGAACTGAAGGAGAGAGAGGTCTGTTCTTGGCAAAGGGGGAATATTTACCTATTGAGTGGACCCATCAACCAGCTACAATATTTGCATGGTTTGCATTGGAGCATAAAATTCTCAGCTGATCCAGAAAAGTAATCTGCTCTGAGACACTGTAGTGACCAAGCACTATCTGCCTCAGCATCACTGTAGTGACAAATGGGGGAAGTCTAAGTCTAGATCTGGCATCTGTGCTACAATGAGGCACTCTATATACAAAAACTACCCTATAATTTCTTCATACCCAGACACTCTCACATGATGACCGTATTTGGGATATGTCTACACTGGAGCCTAGAAGGTATCATTTCCAGCTCAAGTAGACATATTTGAGCTAGCTCTGATTGAACTAGTATGCTAAGAAAAAAAAAGTGTAGCCATGGTGGTGAGAGAAGCCAGACAGGCTAGATGCCCTAGGTATGTCTACTTGAGCTGGGAAATAACACCTTCCAGCTCCAGTGTAGACATACCCTCAATCTGATCTAACTTTGCAATGAGTAATCTCCTACAATTTGAGATGAGAAGCAAAATACAGAGCAGCACTTCCTCTCTGATTCCCTCTTTACCTCATGCTGAACCAGATACTCCACCAGAGGCAACTGCATCAATAAGAGTTCCAACGTGTCATCCAACCAGGTTTCTGTTATGCTTGCAAAGTTGCAGGCTTTGTCATTTAGCAAATCATGGGTGGTGCTGACTCGTGTCAGCCACTGACTTTGCATTAAACAAAGGGCCATACCTCTGTCCACTAAAACCCCATGCTCTTGAAAATTATGAGAAGACTCTGCTGAAGGAGCTCAGATCAAACACCTTGGTTGTGGATTTTGCCTGCTGTACCCAGTAGCACTGGCTGCTGTTCTCCTACCTCTTCTCCCCTTACTCACCACTATTGGAATCAAGAGGCCCAAACTTTGTTTATTTTTGAGTTTTATACAGGTCCATTATGGTCACTTGTGATGTTGAGTCTGGTTGCTATTGGTGGCTTCTGCAGGGGTAGATGCACTTGATGGATATATATGTATAAATAATGTGTGTGTGTGTTTTAGTATGTGTGTGTAAAAGGTATGTGTGATGTCCTGTCCCTTTGAACATTTTAACACCCTCCTCTCCCCAGTTCAAACCTTCACTTTTGTGTTGTTTTCAGATTTTCTGCCTGAATAAAGGGTTCCTTGGCAGATAGCTATGCTTAAATGAGTTCTTCCGTGTATCTATTTCCTTCTCTGCTAGGTCCATATATAACACTATTCACAGATGATTCCAGCTGTCATCTGCCCTGCAGTTTCAGTGCACCTGTAGTAGCATTCTCTGTTGCAATCACACACGCTACTGCTTTGGCGAATGCTCACTTTCTGACGCTAAATGTTTTTGATATGCTCATCTTTGTGTTTTGCAATAAAGCCATCTTTCAAAGTCTTAAAAATGTTAGGAAATGGTAATGTTTGATCAATTTCTTAGCCTGACTGTAAGTGCCAATGCTTTCCCTTTCCTGTAAGTCACATTAGTGAAGTCTGAATCTCTATGGTGTTAGCAAGGGATTTGGAACTAAATTGTTCTGCAAAATAACCACATTGCTTTGAAATAACATATTGACCAACTTTCCTGGCAGAGTGAGATCCTAAGAGGCAAACTAAACATTCTCCTTCCCTTTTGAACTAAGCAGTACAAATACCATATTTTTAATGATTCAGAAAGAAAATACTTGTCAAGGTACACCTAGGTGAGCCCTGCCAAATCCAGTTCACACAGCATTTCATCCTTGTATGCCATAAATTTATAAAATGTGCCCAGAGACAAGGTAGGCGAGGTCATGTATTTTACTGGATCGACTTCTGTTGGTGAAAGAGACAAGTTTTGAGCTGCAAAGAGCTCTTCTTCAGGTCTGGGAAAGGTACTCAAAGTGTCACAGCTAAGTACAAAGTGGAACAGATTGTTTAGCATAAGTAGGTAACACACATTCGAAGGGACCATTCAAGGTGAAGTAGCCCAGTAACACCTCTGCAGTCATAGGACAAAAAAAGCAGGTAAGTGAGTTACAGATTGTCGTAATAAGTCAGATAGCCAGTGTTTCTAATAAGGTCATGATTTTTAGTGTCTAGCAAAGTTATGAATTTAAGCTCCCAGGCATATCTTTTGAAAGCGTTGTGTTAGGTGTCCTTTGAGGAGGAGGACTGAACAGTCAGATATGCAGTGATCATTTTGTGAAAAGTGTTTGCACACTGGTAGTATGGTGTTTTTGGCTTTTTTTACTTTTCTAGAGTTTGTTTGAGTGCATTGGATGAGGTACACCACATGTTGTGATAGGCATGTGTAGGACCCATGGATCTTGAAAATTGTGTTGTGAGGAGTGTTGATCATAGTAACAGTGGAATTATGTCAGCAAGTTTTGCATCTCTTGTTGTGGCAGGGTCCAGTGCTGCTTTGAGTTGGTGCATCCTGGTCTGTGGGGAGCTTGCTTCTGATGATGAGCCTGAGAGTTGTTTGAAGGTCAGAAGAGGGTATTTGGGAAAGATTTGTTTCAGGATGGGGCTCCCATCGAGTATGGGCTGTAATTCATACCAATGCAAAACTGTCTGTATATTCATTTCATTTGCAAGCTACTGCAATGAGTTAATTACAATACCGTATGCACTGATGACACATTTGCATGATGCCAGTGTTATCATGTAGCCCCAGATGTGCTGCCCTGTATTTTGCAAATCAAATTTTACAAAATAATTCGCAACCTTCCTCACATAAGTTGACCTTCTTTAGTTGGATGAATGGAGGATTTACCTCCATCTGTTCACTGGTTTTCAGGATTATCACCCAAATGACACAAGTAAGTTTGTTTTGTTTTGTTTTTTTAAGATACTTTTTTATGATCAAAGTCTTAACGTGTGCAGCTTTAATCTGCTATATTACATTGATCTTTCAGACATGATCTAACTGAACAAAATTGATCTGCTTACAAGCAATGCAGGCAACAATATTGTATTTTCACCACATAGTACTGTGGGATCATCACCTTCCTGGCTGCAGGCTTCATGCCAGCCAAATAACTTCAGGCTGCATAGTCAAACCACATCTGGATTTCAACTACCTTGAGTTTTGTGACATGGAGGGATAAAGATCAACCCTTACATATCATATCTGACACTTGGTTTTCAGGTCTATCCCCTTGTTGAGGATGTTTGCTCTTAGAAATGCTTTCCATTATTGGGTAGAGTTCAGTATCACTCCATATGCTTAAGAGATATTTTGATGCGACAGTCTCAGCAAAGAGAACTCTATTGTAATCCTTTAGCTTTGGTGCAGTACTGCAGCAAGCCAAGTTCATGCAAGCTGTCACAGTGGCATGGTAATGACAGGCAAACTTTCTCCCTAAAGTTATATTTACCCAAAGGTTGGCAGTTTTTGATACCAAATACCACTTTGGTGGTTTCTAGTGAACATGAGGCCTTTGAGTTAGCTAACAAGAAGTAAACAAAGTCCCCTGATGGAAGTTGTTAGGCATCTGATGAAGAAATAAGAGCCTATACTGTCCAAGAGCAATTTACTGAATCTGGTTATATTGGCTAACCAATTTCATTATTTTGTCCATGGCTTTGCAATGTACTTTGGGTCTTCCAAGCCTGGGAGCATAGCCATCTCCTGCTTGAGCTGGCTGGCCTTTGAAAGTCAGCTGGCATTATCGCTACATTATTTTCCAGGCCTCCCAACCATCTACCTCTAGAGCCAAGTAGCATCAAGAAACATCATCTATGCTCTTTCAAAGATCCCTTCCACCATAATATCTAAGATGAGCTATAAATCTTCACTGTGTCTCAGTAATCATGAAATGCAGCCACCTTCTCCGGAGCCAGCCAGCCAGCTTCACTATTAAGGCTAAAAGGCTTTGAAGTTTTTGCTACAAATTTGCAGGACCCCAAAGCCATGCTTCAAAGTCTGCAAGGCTGGCTTCCCAGGATTTTCTCAAACCTCAGTTTCCTGAAGGTTTCCTCTTTGAAGAATGGGTGCAGTACAGTGGTTGTTTTATAGAAAGTACAGAGATGCTGATGTGCATGTTTCTTCAGATTTAACATTAGTATAAATATGTTGAAAGTGAACACTGGTTACATCAAAAAAGGAAATACAGAAATCTTCTTTGAGTGTTTCCCACTTATAATTTGCTTTCAACAAAGTATTGCATTATGGAAAGGGGAGAGGTCAGGGATCTGGTTTTATTTTATTTAGATTGTATTGATATTCAGTGTATTTTGTTTAACCTGATTAAAGCTGGAGAGCAGAGTTGTATTTGTGTGTGTAAGAAAGTAAAGTAAGAATGGTCTTTCTTGATAGGAATCAATTCAAAGCTGTAACTCGGAAACAATTTGGGAAGAGAGTTTTGTTTAGAGTCTCATTAGTTGAAGCTGATTGGGTTTGCAAAATAAAACTATACTTTACTTCAGTGATAGACGAATTGCTCATTAAGGATTTGGGCCAAAGCCCATTAAGTCAACTGGAGTCTTTTGACTGACTTCAATGGGCTTTGGATCAGGCACTAAGGGTCAGTTTTTAGCTGCCCTAGGGCCTGATGGAAGAACCAGTAAAGTCCATGAGTGTCTTTCATAGAGAAGATGGGCTAGTGAGTGAGTGAGACCCCTTCCCTTGCACCTTTTCCCACATTGGAGGCAGCCATACTTGAGACTCTGTGGGTCTTGAGTGTTGGGGAAATTAGTGCTCAGTTCTCCAGTTTGTGGGTATTGGTGGAAGTCTATCTGATGTTTAACATTTTGGGTTTAAGGCATAGGGACCAAATTCTGTCCTGACTTAAACCCCACGCAGTTCCATTGAGGTTGTATGGTTGGGGGATGTCAGAGCACAATTTCTACCTATTTTGGAAGCAAACTGTTTTACCATGGCCTGAGGAAAAGACTTTTAAAAGTCTAGGAAACTGTAAACCAAGAGTTTCATCATAAATCACTGGGGGTGAATGAAAACTCTCTGCGGGAATACCAGAGATATGCTGAAATTAATTAGATTGAAATAGACAAATCTAAGAGGCGAGCATAACTTAAATAATAAAAGCTGCCAGACAATGAACAAGCTAGCTTTTTAAAAATATTTTTTTTTTTTAAATTTAGTGCTATGGCTGAGGTAACAAAATAAAATAGCTTTAGAAAACACCAGCAAAACAGAAACTAGCATTACTATTAAGAGAATTTTATGTGACATCTGAAACCCCAGGAAGAACATACAATTCACTTCCCAGTTACATTTCCATTAGAGCTGATATAATTAGACTCCTCTGTGTCCCTTCCATCCCAAAAAAAACATAACGAAAAATACTAATGATACAGCTCAGCAAAGAATATTGGTAAGAAAAAAATTGCAAAGGCAAAACTGATTTGCTGTCCACCAATGTAAGCATTAGATCTTCAAGACTCGGCAGAATGTTCTTACTGTTAATAGCCCCGAGGAAGATCACAAAGAATGTTTTATTTGTTAAATAAATAAATAAATAAATAAACCTCATTGGATTCTCCATGCATTGGTTTATTATTTGAGGAACAAACACACACAATTGTTCTCATTATATAATGCAAGCATACGAACCCGAGGAAACTGCCTCATCCTGTGAAAAATGTCCTTAATTAGGTGGTGATCCAAGTCCTACTGAAGTCAATGGAAGTCTTTCCATTGAGTTCACTGGGAATTGGTTCAGGCCCCTACAAACAAATAATACCACCAAGTTGTTGTCTAGCACTTCACATCAGTAGATATTAAAGCCCTTTACAAAGGAGGTCAGTAATATACTAATTTTACAAATGGAGAAACTGAGACCCAGAGGTGTGAAGTGACTTACCGAAGGTCACCCAGCAAGCCAGAGGCAGAGCTGGATATAGAAACTTGGTCCCCTGAATACAAGTCCAGTACTGTATCCATTTCACCATACTACCTACCAAATATTTTAGCTGCAGTCCAAGCATTGTATCTGAGCACGCAGATAGAAATCCCTGTCAACAAATAATTACATTTGAAAACAACAATAACCCTTCATAATTAGATACAATATGCTTTAGAGATGGTCACCAATTTTCTGACAATGATTTTCTATCAGAAAATGCAGTTTCCTTGAAATTGAAACTTTCTAGGGAATCTGCCAATTCTGATGAAATTTCGTTTAGAAAAAAATCAAATGAATCATTCTGTTTTGACCTTGTCTGATTGGAACTCTGACTTTTGTTTCAAAGTTTACTTTATTTTAAATTACATTTCATGTTTAATACTTTTTAAAAAGTTACAATCGGAATTAAACTTTTTTTTCCATTTTGTTTCCCAGAAAATTTTTTTTAATTGTTGTAATCTGGAATGAAAACAAATCTTGAAAGTTTGGAATTTTCAGCAGAATGGAAATGCTGAGTTTTAACCAGCTTTGCTCTGCTTCCATTTGTTTAGAAACTGTCAATGCAGCAAAAACAATGGCTTCAGATATTGACCTCAATTAGGGGAGATCCTGAGCTGAAACTATAGATGTTAACCAACCGGAATTTGAGTCATTCAGATCCAGATATGAACTTGGGCCCATTTCTAGAATTTATGGGTCTGAAATACTTCAGTTCAGATCAGAAGTAAAATACTCTGACCACAGTGTGTCTGTTTCAGATTTCTCACAAGTTGTACATCTGTGTAACTCCATTGACCTCGGTAGTGTTACTGCTGACTTATCCCAGTGTAAGTGAGAGGAGTGTAAAACCTTGTATATGCTATGTTGATCCAAATAAGAATAAGGCAGTCCACAAGCCATCCATATAATTTTCATTCCCAGTTAGATCTAAAATGGGCCAGTATGTATTTCCTAGTTCAGGCATGGCCACAATCTCCTAAGAACAGCCCAAGTGGCCTACCAAATTAGACCATATGTGCAATTGACTAGCTTTTGGTAGTTTCCTGGAGTGACCCATAAAAATATCGGAAGTGAGCTCACATGTGGTAACTACTTGTTCTCAGTCACCTTCTTCTCTGTGTTGGCTGAATATTCAACATATTTCTAGGACTTACTCCTGGGTCAAAAAAATCGTACAGAACACTCAAAAAGGCCAATAAAAATGCCAGTTGGTGAATACTGATATTTCTTTGGTGCACAAAGTTATTTAATTTGGTGACAGTGAATTACATTGGATTTGCATTTCATTAGATGGATTTGGTGAACCACAATTGTGGACCTAAAGCCCTAATGCTTTCAGAAAAATGTATGTAAGAAATCTATGATTAAGTGTGCAAACAAACTGGGCAAACACAAGTATGCACTTTTAAAAAAACTACATGCAGCTGAAAACATATTTTTATGAAAATCTTGGCTCAAATAACTTGCCTTTGTAAAACAGACTTGCTCACACTCTATAACACAGTCTCTGGGTGCACTCTCTTGAAGGATTTGAAAGAATTTAGTGGGGCCAATTAGATGCTACAAAATCCACTTCCAACGTGTTAGGCTCAGTAATAATTTATTTGGCAATACTTCAGTTTAGAAATTAGACCTGTCTTTTTCAAATGCTGCTACTACTTCTTCAGTGGTACTTTAAGATGGCCCTCCTTTGATGTTGTGTCAAAGCAGCACTGAATCAGGAGAAAGTTTAAAGTCTGAAGTTGCAACTCTAAACAGCCTCAGTGTGCTGTATAAAATTGTTCATGGGTCTGAACCTCCTATTGTGGTACCCTGGAGCATTCAGTCATTCTCAATGAATCTCTTTTAATAATTTCTCACTAGTCCCTGTTACTGAAAGCAAGAACATCTCAGGGCAATATCAGAACAGAAGTTTGGACTAGATGCAGGTGAAGGGCCTTTTTTGAAATTTAATATTAAAGTAAAACAATCCACATGTGAAATTACTAGGAAAATGGAGAGGGTATCATATATTTCATGTGAAATTACAGGTGTCAGATCACTAGAGTTTGAAATTCTGTCAAGTAGGTCACTATATCTTTGAATCAAAGAATTTATACTGTAAATATATTTGTGGGTTTGCATGCACACACCATCCTTCAAATGTCCTGTAGGTCTATTTTTCTTTCTTAAAAATATTTCTATTACTTAATTTTCTTTCTGTACCTTTGATGAGGCCAAGCTCAGAGTCTGCTGGATGTATCAGCCATTAAATCATTTCTTGCATGGGATAAAACTCTGGGCAGTTGACATTTGCCCACTTGACTTTTTTTCCATTTTTTTGGTTGCTTTACATTAAAAAATATTCATGTGTTTTGGGAAAGAACTTTTTATGTGCTTTTGATTAATTCCTAACCTCTCTCCTCAGTTAATTCATTCCCTCATTGCATACAGTAACCTCCATTATGTGATGAAAAATTCAGGTTGTACAATATTAATTTATCTTGAGTTAGATACAAACTTGTTCTGGACAACTTTTCTCATGAATTTATTCAAATATTATTATTACACTAGCTAATAATTCCTGGCAGGATAATTTTTTAGTAAATATAAATTCCCATTTATAAAATGAACTGCATCAAAATAGTAATGTGATTGGCCAAACAAGCTCTGAACCCATGTAGTTGTCTCATAACGTATAGGTGCTATTAATCCTCTTTAGTATTCAGAGCATTATAGTGACTTGACACTATTTTAATTAAATAAAAAAAACAAGATTTAGACCTCTGACATGTAAAACTCCCCATTGGCTTCACTCAGAGTGAAGTTAAGCCAATCTGGAGTGCTTTGAAAAATCCCAACCAACATGTCTGCAAACATCACTATGAACTTTAAAGAAGAAATCTAAATCCCACATCCTCTGCTTTCATTAGGACACACAGATCCCACATGAAATTTCTCTGTGTAGAAAGTAGAGCTGTTTGGAAAAATTCCAACAAAACATTTTTTATTTGCCCATTTATTGAATTCAAAACATTTTGCAAAAACATTTCAATTTTGACGAACTTCTGATGGACGTCAGGCATGTTTCTGTTGAAAACCTGCCTTGTTTCCTGACCATTCGCCCACCTGGCTCCTAAACAGCCATCATTCTCAGGACTCTTCTTCAGTCACTCAGGTGGACTATCAAGGACTCAGGACTTCCCAGGCTTTTGGGCTCCCCTGCAGCTTGCCATGCTAGCTGCCATGGAGCAGGTCACCCTGGAAGCCTCAGCAGATGTGGAGTGAAATGGAGAAAAATCTTGCTAGTTTCCCAGCTGCTCCTCACTGAATAGCAGCGTGAAACTGACCCGATCTTGGGAACCATATTTTGTTTTGGAAGCAACACATTTCGCTGTTCCCAAAATAAAATATTGCAGGATTTCAGTTCCACAAATTTTTTCCAGTTTTTGCCTTTTTCATCTCAGTTCAAGACAAAACATTTTTCTAAACACTTGAAAATCTTAGTGGTAAACTTGTTTTCCTGGCCAGTTCTAGTTGAAAGGCCTTGGTTAACTTTATCATCCTTGCTGTCTCCTCCTATCAGTTTGATTCATTTAAGCAGAGTGTTAGTAGGTTGTATTACATTAATCTGGGAAGTTTTCCATATCTAGCATAAAAAAGTGAGGCATTAAAAAAAATTGCCTGAACTATAAGGAGTGTTTTTCAGTCCCTTAGAGTTCTATACAACCAGTGATTAGCCATCACTACCTATGTTTTTCTCACATTAGAAGCCCATACTGGAAACCTGCTGTTTTTCAGAAGATGACGCTTTGTTGAGCAGTTCCCTGTGTTGCCTGATGTTTTAGAAGTTAATATTATAATTGAGGCTTGTCAACTGATGTGACCAGAAGATAGTAAGGTTCTTGTCCTGGAATCAGTTTACACAGAATTAAATGTAATGGATTCAATACCTTGTAAGGACCCTCAGAGTGTATGGCGAGAACACTCACGCTGAGGACAAAACACAGCCTTAGAGACTTTTATTAAAATAAATAAAAAGCTATCAAATCTCCAAACCATAGAACCAAAAAGGAATAATATCGTTCTGGGGGTATATGTGGTATCATTCTTCACAAAAGCTTCCTAGAATAACATACTCACACCCTTCCTTGGTAACCTGGTGGTAAGAGACAAAGGATCAGCCTCACCCCTGGCTCATCAAATGGGTCCGATGATCCAGGTTCCTCAATGCTCTCGAGATTCTTAATGAATAAGAGAGCTGAAGGGTCAAATGCTAAGTTAATAATAAACAGCTTAGAGACCCAAAAGCTAAGGAAGAAGATGGAAAAAGCTGCTTCCACAGGGTGGTTTGCCCTCTTATTAGGCCTCAACACTTGAATATTTATGCTAATACCCAATCTTCCATGCCCAAATCGAACTTTCTCACCCACATAATATTAGGGTACACTTATTCTTTAGGTTAGTGTATTCATACATATTAATGCCAACTAGCTCATTCTCAAACTTATTTCTTGCCCAAACTGGTTTGATTGTTACTTCCATGTTTCTGCTGTGTACCCTGTGCTCACTGATAAGTCCTAACTTCCTTAAGTAAATATGTCTAATTCCCCAAAATCTAAAAGGGTAACCATTAGGCCATTTATCTGGGCCAAAGGTAATAGGCCTACTTTACTACACTTAGGCTAACTTGCTTAAGCTAATCATACAGGATACAGGCCTGTAGGTTCCTTGCATTACAGCCAGACTTAATAGAGTAATCCAATATAAAAATACAAGCCAAATATAATAAAGCAAACTCATAAATAAAGGCAGAATATAATAAAGCAAGCCAGCAGGTTAACCCTATGTGCTACACCTGGTGACTCTGGACAAACGAAAAACAAATCAGGAACAAATCATTCACCAGTAACTTCTTTCTCCTTTGAGGATTTTTTTGATGATACAAAACCTACAATATGTATAGGAGCAGGGCTCTCAAAGTTATGTGAAAATTAACTTTCCCTTTTGTGAATATTCTTTTTTATATATAAATTTGAGTTATATTCCAGTTTCCAATTGGCTAGTATCCTAGAATAGTGCCTGATGAGATGCAATATATAACAAATACTTGACAATTGCTAGGATAATCTTAGCCTACTATTTTGTGGGATTAAAAAAGGAATTTTACACATCAGTGTTGAAATGGATGTGGTTTGTAATTCAGGATATTCACTGTGAAACTGCGACAGAAACTGAATATAGCCCCAGTAGAACCTTGTGACCAGATTAGACTATATGTTTAAGCAGAGAGAAACAGTTTTATTTCAGAGGAGTTGGAAATATAACAGTGAAAAAAAACTGGTTTAAAGCTTTAAAATATTCCCAGTGTAAATAATGCTAGTTATTACAGGTTGGGGGGATAGAAAAGGAGAGTAGGCTTTCATTTATCATTGTGATTGTAATTACCAGAATGCATTATTGGAAAAAAAAATCATGGCTGGAAGGGCATTTATGTGGGAAGCACAACAGTCATTGTGCCCACAGTAGGCCTTTTAATCAAGCAAAATGTAATTCCTTCTGCTTCTGTCTGAGGTAACATGAGTCCAAATGAAGAAATGTTAATTCTCCGTGTGGAAACATGGATGGGGGGAGCCAGGTGATAAACTCGGCTCTGCAAGAGCTGGCAACTAAATGAACCCCTTTACCTAGCTCTAGTCAGTGGGATCAGTTGCAGCTCAGAATGGGCAGAGAGAGGGAATAGAAAAAATGGAGGCCAGCAATCCATTTGTATCTGGGATGCCAACCCTGCAGACCTATGGGTTGACTGCATGGAAAAACTCTACTCAATGTTCCCCTTTGTCCACCATACAAATTACAGGAGTATGGCTAAGTCATGCTCCATTGGCTGACAGCCCATTGTAGCTGTTGTTTTGTTCGGTGCCAATAAAAAAAAATCATTATTTGCCCTATTTGAAAGGGAGTATAGTTGCAGTGAGAGAGTCTTCACCTGGCAGAATTTAAAAGGCAAAAGGAATATCACATATGCGGAAAATCTAGTTTTATTCTCTAGATGATGGATTTTTAATCACCACCAGTGGCCTGAGCAACTTTTATTTTTTGTTCAGAATTGAGTGTGTGAATATCCCTGGACAAGTCATCTATATGGCGTGAACCCAAAACCTCTGGATCATGAGTTGCTCTGTTTGAAAATCAATTTAATGGGAGTGTTGCCAAGAGTCTACCCCAAGTTGGTTAGCTCAGGGACAGTCTCTGTAAGTGGACTTGCAACGGGGGGGCGGGGGGAAGAACCACACTGTGTTAGCATAAGTTATAGCAGAATATGTCTATAAGAAAACAAAATGCCTTTTTGCTGGCTGAACTGCACCGTATTCTCTTGTGTAGTTCAATTAAACCAATGTGTATATTCATGCTGCAGAAGTCAGTGAGGTTCTCCAAGTGTGCCTGAGAGAAAAGTTTGGCCCAATGTATGGACTAAACACTGAAAGTCCATGTTAAAATCCATGTCAGCTCTTGCCTTAGTGTGTGTTAATTTTTGAAGCGAAGGTGAGTCCTAGGATCTAGTTTAGTTTCTGAATGATGATAGCGTGGCTCCTAAGGAGAAAAAAGACACAGAATCTTGTCAAAAACCTTGCAAAAGCTTCACAGATAGCAGCAAGGTGCCTGGCAATGAAATACATGACTCCAAGGAATCATGGAAACAGTACTAGATAAAACTTTTAATGAAGTATTTCACATATCGGTTGTAATTATTTCCGATTAGCACTAATGAAATAAGGATGGTACAAACAAGCAATATAATATGGTGATAAGGGTTGCTTAATTAATATGAATGGTATGGCCAAAACGAATTGATTTATGGTTTGGTGATAGTTATTTTTTAAAAAAAGAATCTTGCTGTAGGAAGAAGTAAACTCCTTTTAATTTCTTCAGGGTTTTTTATTTTGTTCTGTCAGAAAACTTTCAACCAGCTCTAAGTACAGCCTTTATTATCTAAACCCCCTTTTATCCAAGAAAACTGTCGCAAAATATCAGCATTAAGTTTCCTTACTTACCTTAAAAATTTCATCAGTTCTCTGAAATAGTTCAATGGCTAGTCTCCATTACATTTGAATGATGGAAGATGTATTCGCTGCTGTACTAATAATCACATTATGACCCACTATCATGGATTTTATGTTCTTATGCATATTAGGCTAAAATTTTGCCCTGATGAACCAGCATAATTCCCACAATCATGAATGGAAGAAAAGTCTATTATATTGCTATTTTTCTAGTATTGTACTTTATAGAAAAATTCCAAAATAAAACCCAGGGTTGTGAGTTCAATCCTTGAGGGGGCCATTTAGGGATCTGGGGCAAAAATTGGGGATTGGTCCTGCTTTGAGCAGGGGATTGGACTAGATGATCTCCTGAGGTCCCTTCCCACCCTGATATTCTATGATTCTATGAAAATAATGTACTACTAGGAAAGTGCAATTAAATTTGAAATGTTGTTTTGAAGCTTGAACTTTTTTATTATCATTAATTTTTTTTTGGTGGTATGCAGTTGAGTGTTCTACATCACACACATTCCCAATTTACACTCAACTATGCTATTATAGTCTAATGTATTCAGGCTCCGTGTTTAAATATGCCTTTTTATTAAAACAACTTGACTGTTGTGAGCATGGAAGGGTTAAATCGGTGTTGACAGCATGTGTTAACAAAACTTTAGCTATTGGTAAGCACGCTAAGTAATTTCCAATCTGCAACTACAGCAGGCAATGAAAAGGATGTTTTGAGATGAGGTAGTACCCTCTGAATTTAACCTAGCATAGGAAAATGTTGGTCATTAATGAATTTAAGGGATTTGAGGATAGACAGCACCTCAAGAATCAGTCTGTGAACGATTTTGCCCAAGGTCATAGTCAATGGTAAAATTAGAAATAGAACCCAAGTCTCCTGATTCCCAGTCTACTGCCTATCTCCAAATTTAGGACTACATTGTAATCATAGGGTGTGATGCAGCTTGAGCAGTCATACCCAAGCCAGCTTTAATCTAGCGAACTCAGGTTCTGGATCTATGGAACTGCACCAGTGTGTGCTTCATTGTGGACCAGCTCCGTGAGTAATTTATCCAGATCTAGGTGGGCTTGTACAATCTTCACTAAAGTACACACTGCTGTAGTCTGCTCAAGCTGTAAATCACACCCTCTGATTGTAGTATAGGCATAACCCATATACGGTGCGTCCCTGGCTACATCTAAAGATGCAAACTCTTTTAAGATTGGAAAATAACCTGGCAACAATAATAAATAATTGGAAAAGAAACTAGCAGCCTGTGGGTACAGGAGTAAGAACAACCCTCCCTGCATTGTGGAACTCACACTAACCATCAGGAGGGATTCTGGTTCAGGAGCGCAAAATGGCTGCCAGATATGCAGAGGTATAGAAACTTACTCCTTCCCATGGTCCTGGCTGGGTCTACTGGCTGGTGCATAGGGATTATGAAGTCATGGTCCTGCCTTCCATCCTTTCCCTTTGATGCACTGTGCCCTGCACTCCAAGAGAACAGGCAGGAGCCATTTTGATATGTGGGATGCAAAGGTAGTGGATCAGGGGAGGGGAGACAACTTCTTGATGCATTCCAGTCCACATGGCATGACTATGTAAAGGCCATAAAATCTCTATCTGTGAGTTCAAAGAAAATTTTATCCAGTAGTTTCATGCAGGAAATTAGCCCATTACATTCTCTGCCAATATCCAAGCTTTATAAAATAGATCTAAAATTCCAGTGCCTTTCCCCAGCCAGGGAATTTATTACTGCCCTTATATGCATATCAAAAGACTTTCAATGAAAGGTTCACAGAAGGTTTCATGGTTTTTGTTGTTGACGTTGTTGTCTGAGGTTTTTCAGTAGGATTCAAGGGTCACCATTCCAAAAAATGAAATGCTTTGATTACATTAATTCTACAATCTTCAGGGAGAATCACAAGTGAAATGAGTTAGAACCATGCATTATTCTAGCTGTTGCTAATCAGCTTTTCATTCCCATACAAAAAAGAATAGTAGGAATATTGTAAGAATAATAGTAACAAAATAATCCTTCTAGGCAAAAATCTTGTTGCTCACAGCCTTCCTGCCTACAGAGAGGATTCTATAGTTATGTGCAAAACCAAAATTATCAACTTCCAGTAAACGCTGACATCTCTAATTTAAATTTTGTGGCATGTAAATGAATTTTGGGCCAGAATCTTTCCTTAGTTACATGGGTAGAAATCTGGAGTAACGACATTGAGTTCAGTAGCATAACTGAGAGTAGCATTTGTTTTTATCAGTGACATAAAATAGGCAGTCTGATTATGTCTGTAATTTAGATAATGAATCTTATTTAAAATATTGATAAAATCTAAGACTGAGAAACTTATCAGGCCCCCGGTAACAACATTCTGTATCAATGACAGTTAGCTTATAGCCATTAACGTAAAATAAAATGAACATAATGACATTTATTTAAAGAGGGTACTTCACTTGCATACAGAAATGATTCTTGAAAAAATGAAATCCCCTGAAGGGGATGACTGACAGATTTTGAGTTCATGCAGGGAAATCAAGGAAATTTGCAATACAATACATCGCTCCCTACAAAGAGGGGCTTTGCCAAGCCTAAACAGTCTCTCACAAAACAATGAAGTTTTCAATCATTGTCTTGGGATACTACGTTCTTTCAGCACTTTTAAAGTTATACATGCACAAAAGTTACACTGTGTGTGTGTGTGTGTGTGTATGTACACGTACACACACAGTTTTAGAGCAAGAAAGAGAAATACTTCAATTTATTTTCTAAATTAATACATACTGTGACAAAGTTCCTTCTCTACTTTGGTGGGTATTCTGCTTATTGGCGGATTTGCTCGCCTTGGAGCTTCACAGCAGCCCTCAGTTTGGCCGTTTTCGTGAATCCAGAGTCCAGTTCGACGACTCCTGTGTCTGACCAGGAGTTGGGAGGATTTGGGGGGAACCCGGGCCCGCCCTCTACTCTGGGTTCCAGCCCAGGGCTCTGTGGAATGCAGCTGTCTAGAGTGCCTCCTGGAACAGCTGTGCGACAGCTACAACTCCCTGGACTACTTCCCCATGGCCTCCTCCCAACGCCTTCTTTATCCTCACCGTAGGACCTTCCTCCTGGTGTCTGATAATGCGTGTACTCGTCAGTCCTCCAACATTCTCACTCTCAGCTCCTAGTGCCTCTTGCTCCCAGCTAACACACACACAAACCACAAACTGAAGTGAGGTCCTTTTTAAACACAGGTGCCCTGATTAGCCTGCCTTAATTGATTCTAGCAGCTTCTTGATTGGCTGCAGGTGTTCTAATCAGCCTGTCTGTCTTAATTGTCTCCAGAAGGTTCCTGATTGTTCTGGAACCTTCCCTGTTACCTTACCCAGGGAAAAGGGACTTACTTAGCCTGGGGCTAATCTATCTGCCTTCTACTACTCTCCTGTAGCCATCTGGCCCGACCCTGTCTCAATACACACACATGAGAATGTATATCCTTGGTAGGATTGAGTAAATGTCACAAAAATTCCCCATTAATACTTTAAAATAAATTTGCTTTAGCTGTGTTTATGGGTCTTTTGTGTTCATTTTGTATGAACAGTGGAATGAGTGATTTTTCACTGGTATGAATTTTTGCGGAAAGAATAGCACATACATCTTGTGTGGATCTTCTGCACAGTGGTGAATTTCACTCACAAATCACGTGAGAATTTATGGAAAGTAAATCTTAAATTAGCAGGGGCAAATGCTCTTTAAAAGTGCATCTGTAGTTATCCAATCAAAGAACAGAAACACTCTCCGAGGAACTGACCACTCTCCAGTAACAAGGAAAACTTAGAGAATGAAAACTCTCAGAAAGCTGTTTGTGCTTATGTGATGGTGTTTGTGGTACAATCCAGACCAGTGAGGGGTTGTCACTGCCTACCCTGTAACCCTGAGTGCCTCACAATGCCTTACTGCTGTGGTTCCCAATCTAGGACACTCATAACTAGTCTCTACAAGCATGCAGTTCACACCCAGGTGTCTGTGTGTTTAGACAGCCCTGGTTCAGGCTCTCTGACTCCAGCAGCCTGTCTACATCCCCCCTCTGGCTTCCACCAGCCTTGGTTACAAACGGCAAGGGGACCCCAACACATTCCCAGTTCAGAATTTCTCCAAAACCATGTGTTCTGCAATGTTCAATCCCCTTCTGGATAGTTCAGAGAAATAATATGGTTCTTTTGTTCCTCTAAAGAAACAAAAACACATCACAACATATTAACTGGGGTAAATATACACTTCCATTTAAACACAGCACTGAGCTGTTTTATAGTAAGAATAAATCAAATGCATTAATAAGAGAACATGGGTTAAGTGATGAGATGTAAAAGGAATAAAGTTAGAAAGGGTTCCAAGTAAAGCAAAAGTGAAAACACATATTTTAAAGTCTAAAACTTAATCTAGCAAGATGCAAGCTTTAAGATGTTTCTCTCACTTATATTCAGTTCCCAGAGACTTCAACCCCCTTGGTGAAAGGACCCATCTTTCTCAGCTTGCAAGAGCTCTGGCCTCTTGTTTCCATGTAGTGTTGGACGCCAAAGATGGATTTGGTATTTGCTTACATTTTCCTAAGTTCAATGACTTTGTTTCAAGAGGCAGAATGACCTCATGCTGTTCTTCCCTTCCTGTGGGCTTCCCACTCCCCTTTATGTAAATGGGGATTTCACTGTTTTGATTCCACCATACTTAATTTACATAGGACACAGGTAGCTGTGAATGATTCATGACATTAAATAGCTGCCTTCTCTCCTGCTGGGGCAGGAAAGTGTTTCTCCCTATTTGGCCACAGACTTTAAAACATAGTATCATTAAGTGTATATATCCCTATATTTCCTAATATGATGTTAATACATACATTTCACAATGATGATGATGATGACTTTTAGACCAGACGTCACTGTTTACACTTTTAGAATACAGTAATATTGTATACAATCAGTTGATTCAATTGCTTATCACTTGAAGTTCAATCAGCCCTCCCCCCAACCCCCATTTTCATAGACCAGTAAATCTTTGCAATGTATTATATGAAAAAGTAAAACACTGACCACGCTTCTGTGTCCTGCTGGTGTAGATAACTTGCTGTTTTCTCCCCCACTTGTTAGTATGATGTTTGTCTCCACTCCTTGTTAGCTTGATTGGTCTGTTTATGCGATATGTTAATACATTCACATTGTCTTTCAAAGTACTTTGGAAGTAAATCCCAGGTTGGAAAAACATATTTTTGTCTTGGGAAGACCTGTTTACCAAATCCCCCTATATATGTGGTTTACACACACTTTAAGCTGGAATTATGACTATATTCATAACTCTTAATACCCACCATGTACTTACATCATGCAAGAATATTAATGATCAATGAGTTATTAGTTTTCAAATGGCAGCTCACAAGGCATACTTTAAACAAAGATTGTTACAATAGCATATAGGATATAAATACAGGGGTCCTTAGTGTCACAGTTTATGATGTTTTCTCCCAATTCTATGGACTAAATACATTTGTGGGAAATCATGATCTGATCACGATATTCCATGAGCAGAAAAAAGGTCGTATTTGTCATACACAATTTTGGTTGAAAATTATTCCTTTATTTTAGTTCTTACCAACCACAGCTGTGTGCAATATTAGATCCTATATAAGAACCAATAATCCATGATGACTGAAGATGCAGTAAATATTGGCACTGATACACAGTGTCAATACTTTAATCAAACTCAATTATGTCTTGATAAAACAGAAGGAAAAGCATGTCAACAGCATATTAGAGACTCTGTTCAGAGAAGAAATGATTAAGAGGAGCATATTTTTACCCCTCTACAGCTTTCAAAAATATAACATTATCAAACTAAGGCAAATTCTGAGAAGTGCAATATATCACTGACTTCAACGGAAGCTTTGAGTGCTCAGCACTTATCAATATTAGGCCTGGCCCAGCATCCTAAATCATTTCATTACTAAAATTACTTAATTCTTTTTAAATGAGGGGAAATTATATTATAATAATAAAAAATGTGTATTTTCTATCTCTGTTAAGTGAATAGTGTATAGATATTGTCATCATAAGCCATGATGTATGCTATTCTCTGAGGTTTAATGGATTAATATGGAATAAGAAGAGCTTTATACAATTCAAGGAGCAGAATTAACTACAGTTTTATTAAACTGCACACATTTCTATTGTTGAATAGTGCGATTAAAACTGTGATTAACTGTGTTATTTTTTTGAATTAATTGTGTGAGTTAACTGCAATTCATTGTCAGCCCTAGTTATAAAGTGTATCATCATATTGTGCCAAATTATGCAAGTAGGGGTGGAGTCAGACTAGCAGAAAATTTGGTCCATTGTGTCAGCTTTGGGAAAGTCAGGTTCTAATTTCACATAGGAAGAGGAAGTATTTCTGTAACTGTGTTCCTCTGGGAAGGGACTACCTTCCTCTGTTTGGAAAGCAGCTCGTGCTAGTTTTTTGTTTTTTAATGAAATTAACACCGGCTTGTGGTGCAAGGAGTTAAGAAGTTGTGAAGTGGAAATTTATGCTGCTAACTCTGGACCCTGAATTGTCAACAAAAATGGTTAAAGAAAACATCTGAATATTTCAGTGAATAGTTATTTTGATTACATTGTGCAATATTTGCAAAATATTCACTATATGTTGAATTAATGTGCCTAGTATTCACAGACTGATTTTACCTTTATGGAAATGTCTAGTGAAGAAACCCTGGAGTGTTCTATGGGAATGTAATAGGGTAGAAATTACTCTAATGACAATCTTTCTGTAAGTTACATAGTTGTAGCCATGTTGGTCCCAGGATATTAGAGACACAAGGTGAGTAAAGTAATATCTTTTACTGGACCAACTTTAGCTGGTGAGAGAGACAAGCTTTCGAGTCACACACAGCTCTACAGGTCTGGGAAAAGTACTCCAAGCATCCCGGCTAAATGCCAGGTGGAACAGATTGTTTAGCATCAGTAGAGTCAGTGCATGTTCTAAGAGACCATTCAAGGTAGAGTGGCTCCTTAACAGTTCTTCAGTCTTAGGATGTGGACCCTTAACACTTCTACTTTGAATGGTCCCTTAGAATATGCACTATTTCTACTGATGCTAAACAATCTGTTCTACTTTAAATTTAGCTGTGATGCTGGGAGTACCATTTCCAGACCAGAAGAAGAGCTCTGTGTGGCTCGAAAGCTTGTCAATCCAATCGTGAAGGGTGTAGAGTCTCGAACTGACTTCATTCAGCATCTGGCAGGATTGGGACCACATATGGTTGTGTATCTAAAAGCAGGATTAAGCTCTTTTAGAGTGGAGAACTATCAGAGTACTTAAAATACCTAATACTAGTAAAAGACCCACAAACCATCAAAGGAAGGAATAAAGAAAAAATAAGGGCAGTACATTATAAGGAGATTGATATAATGAATTCATCCTATAAAGGAAACCTGCTGTGAAGTGTCCTAGAAAGATTAAGAGTAAAAAACCAAATGACAACATACCTTTTAAGAATCAAATTTGACACTCAATGGATTTCAAAATTGCAAAGAATAAAAGAGAAATGAAGAGAAGAGAATCAGAACACAATGATTATGGTTCATTTAAATCAAACAAAATTATTTTTTCAGGACATACAGTCAGTATTTTGTGGTGTGTGTGAATCAGGCAGAACATTCACTGAATCTAAATCTTAATGGGTATAGCATTACCTGATGACACAGCTAAAGGAAAACAAAAGAATAAAAGAAAGCAAATCAGATGGGCAAAGCACTATACCAAGACAAACCTGTAAGGTTATTTACTGAGACAATAGTTGAATTTAGGAATTCCAGAGTTTTAAATAATGTATTATGAGGACATATAACATTTGTAGTGAGATACACTAAATTTGCTGTTTGAGTAATCTAATTTATAGGTTTGTCCAGATAAAGAGGATTATGTTATTCTTCTGACTTGCTTTCACATATCTTTCGTTTTTCTTTTGGATAGATTGCTAGTTTTGAGTCTAAAAAGCAGATGTAATTAAACTCCCAACACCTTTTTATAAAGAGGAATATTTCAGTAATGGACAGTTCTAGCAAATGTGATCAAGTAACTCAAGGAACTCAAAAGGAATACCTTTAAATATGCTTACTGTGGGTCATAACTACTTTCCCTCCTTGAAAGCATGCTAACATCACTCCCAGAGGCTTGGCTTCCCCGTTTCAGATTGTAGATTGCTCTAGCAATTACCCATTTGCCAACATTCACCATGTCAGAATAAATAAATGCAAAATCCTTTCATGGATTGGAAACTGGGACGTCATCTTCAGTCATGAAAGCTGTTGAATAATGCTTATTTCTTTTCAAATGCTATAAAGCCATTTCCTACATTTTTGCTAGCAATGTATCGGCAATTCTGTTGATGGAACTTTAATATGCATAGCCCCTCTTTAATCCAGCAAGTGTTAATTGTCTGATAAAAGAAGCACTCTTTAAAATATCATATAGTGGAGAAAGATCAAGGATAAACGGACTGAGCCAAAAACTGGGAATCAGGAAATCTTAGATGTGCCATTGACTTGCTTTGTGAATTAGCCAAATCATCTTCTCTGTACCTCAGTTTCAACATCTGTAAAATGGAGATAACTACTTTCCAAATAGATGTATTGGAGCATAAGCTTTCATGGATGAATACCCCTTCGTCGGATGCATGTAGTGGAAATTTCCAGAGGCAGGTATAAATATACAAGCAAGAATCAGGCTAGGGATAACAAGGTTAGTTCAATCAGGGAGGATTAGAGGCCCTCTTCTAGCAGTTGAGGTGTGAACACCAAGGGAGGAGAAACTGCTTTTGTAGCTGGCAAGCCAGTCACAGTCTTTGTTTAATCCTGAGCTGATGGTCTCAAATTTGCAAATGAACTGAAGCTCAGCAATTTCTCTTTGAAGTCTGGTCCTGAAGTTTTTTTGCTGCAGGATGGCTGCCTTTAAATCTGCTATTGTGTGTCCAGGGAGGTTGAATTGTTCTCCTACAGGTTTTTGTATATCGCCATTCCTAATATCTGATTTATGTCCATTTATCCTTTTATGCAGGGACTGTCCAGTTTGGCCGAAGTACATAGCAGAGGTGCGTTGCTGGCACGTGATGGCGTATATTACATTGGTGGACGTGCAGGTGAATGAACCAGTCATGGTGTGGCTGATCTGGTTAGGTCCTGTGATGGTGTCGCTGGTGTAGATATCTGGGCAGAGTTGGCATCGAGGTTTGTTGCATGGATTGGTTCCTGAGTTAGAGTTACTATGGTGTGGTATGTAGTTGCTGGTGAGAATATGCTTCAGGTTGGCAGGTTGTCGTGGGCAAGGACTGGCCTGCCTCCCAAGACCTGTGAAAGTGAGGGATCGTTGTCCAGGATGGGTTGTAGATCACTGAAGATGCATTGGAGAGGTTTTAGCTGAGGACTGTATGTGATGGCCAGTGGAGTTCTGTTTGGTTCTTTCTTGGGCTTGTCTTGCAGCAGGAGGCTTCTGGGTACACGTCTGGCTCTGTTGATCTGCTTCCTTATTTCCTCGTGTGGGTATCGTAGTTTTGAGAATGCTTGGTGAAGATCTTGTAGGTGTTGGTCTCTGTCTGAGGGGTTGGAGCAAATGCGGTTGTACCTCAGCGCTTGGCTGTAGACAATGGATCGTGTGGTGTGTCCGGGATGGAAGCTGGAGGTATGAAGGTAGGCATAGCAGTTGGTGGATTTTCGGTATAGGGTGATGTTAATGTGACAGTCACTTATTTGCACCGGGGTGCCCAGGAAGTGGACCCCCACATGTAGATTTGTGCATGCTGAGGTTGATGGTGGGGTGGAAGCTATTGAAATCATGGTGGAATTCTTCCAGGGTTTCCTTCCCATGGGTCCAGATGATGAAGATGTCATCACTGTTGCGTTAGTAGAGAAGGGATGTGAGTGGACGAGAGCTGAGGAAGCGTTGTTCCAGGTCAGCCATAAAAATGTTGGCATATTGTGGGGCCAGGTGGGTACCCCTGGTCTGGAGGTATATATTGTCACCAAATTTGAAGCTCAGGATTAAACAAAGACTGTGAATGGCTCGCCAACTACAAAAGCAGTTTCTCCTCCCTTGGTGTTCACACCTCAACTGCTAGTATAGGGCCTCATCCTCCCTGATTGAACTAACCTTGTTATCCTTAGCCTGATTCTTGTTTGCATATTTATACCTGCTTCTGGAAATTTCCACTATATGCATCCGACGAAGTGGGTATTCATCCACGAAAGCTTATGCTCCAATATGTCTCTTAGTCTATAAGATGCCATAGGACTCTTTGCCGCTTTTACAGATCCAGACTAACACGGTTACCCCTCTGATACTTCCCAAATGTGTTGTGTTGCTTAATTAGTTAATACGTGTACAGCCCTTTTGTAAAATGCAAAGTGTACAGGTGTAAAACATTATGATGTATAACCTTAGCCTTCTAGCTTTTATCTCTGAGATTGAGATGGAGCGAGAGAGATTGAGATGCAGCAATAAGTTGTTTGTTTAAAGTAATAGTATGTACTACTCAGGTTTTTTCCCCGGTGAAATATCTGTGATTGATTTTTCTATACCTGCTTCTCCAAACTCAAAACAAACAAATGAAACCAAAAAAACTCCTCTATCTACTAACAACCTACCTAGAAATACATCCTTGTGCCACATACTTACGTGCTCAGGCTGCTAGAGGTCCACCTACAAAATATGCTACATATTGTTTTTTGATTTACAGTGCTTTGGGAGGAATTTGTTAGAGACCATCCATATCGGCTTCAAGGGAGCTATAACAGCTGAGAAACTACCCCCTTGGTCTCCATCTTCAGGTTATATTTCCAAGCCAGCAATGGCTGTTTCATATCTTTAGGGTTCCAGGCATACTGGGTTATTTTATTCTCTGCAGTTGCTCTATTAGTGTATACCAGGTTATCCAAGACCAATCAAATGTTTCAATGTCTATCTACTCCTAACAAAATAGGGGCTTATTCTGAGGCTTCATGAGCCATCTCAACTAGCACTCATTTCAGACAATGTACTGTTAAAACTGATTCACAGCCACAAAAATGCCAATACTTTCTCTCTCCATAATTCTGACTATTGTTCCTAAGGCAGAATTAAGGTAAATGACTGAGATTCATTATATTAGGCAGCAGTACTTCAGGTCATTCTGTGCTGATGATCCTACTTTTTATTGATCTAGATATGCAAACTAATAAGCTAACAGTATTTAAAATATCAATCAATTCCTTTAGTTAAATGAATATTTTATTAGCGAGTGCACAAATATAACTGTTGTTGCACATGTTCTTAAACTGCATTCGCATTTACACAGGGCCAGCAGTGGTTGAACTGAGAATGAATTGAACCAAACCTTTCATCCAACTTTGAACCAAGACTCTGAGGTTTGAAAGATTTTATTTTCCTTTGCCCGCACCTTTCAGCATGTACTAGGCCAGATTCCTAGGTGGTGTACATAGGCATTTCTCCTCCATTGAAGTCAGTGAAGTTACACCAGCTGCAGATCAGGCCCTTTGTGATTCGTCAGGATTGGAAGCAGAAATATAAAAATGACCTGAGAGAAAGAAGACTAAATCCTGAATGATGCTGAGCACCTGGAACCTTAACTGGCTTTAGGGCAATATGATGTTTCCCTCAGAGTGGATGCTCACCACCTCTCAGGATTAGTCCACATATTTCTGACCAATATATAATACATAAGATATGGGAGCTGATTCTAATAATAGAATCATAGGACTGGAAGGGACCTCGAGAGGTCATCTAGTCCAGTCTCTGCACTCATGTTAGGACTAAATATAATTTCACTTACCACAATTTTGAACTGGTTTAATTCACTATCTTCAATAGACTTGGGGCTTGTCTACGCTTACAGTGCTGCAGTGGCACATTGTGCCACTGTAGAGCTTACTGAAGATGCCACCTTCACTGACCGGAGAACTTCTGAGAGGTGGTAGCTATGTTGGGAGAAGCCCTACCATGGACATAGCCCTGTCTGCACTGGAGTTCGGTATAGGTGTAACTGCGTTGCTCAGAGGCGTGAGTGACATAGTTATACCAACACAAGTTTGTAGTTTAGACAAGGATTATTGAGTCTGAGGTAAGAGCCCAGAATAGGCTAGTATTGTTTACAAAAAGGTTAGGGCCAAATGTTCTCACTCAGCGTTTACACTGCCATTTAAATCAATGAGAATTAAAGGGGACAGTTGCAGAGTAGAGATTCTGGGAACCAGAGTTTGGAGGGAGGGGGAAAGAAGGGCAGAGAATGCTGGAATTGGCATAGAGGGCTCTGTACCTCTCCTGACCCCTGAACTCTACAGGATTTGGGCCTGAACCCTTTGCTTCTTCCCTTGGTGGAAAAATTCTGAGAAAATCTGCAAGGGAAATCTTAAAATGTTTTCTTCCCATGCTCCTTCCTGTTTCTATCTTTCACATACACATTTACATTCCCACAAGAGGGGAAGTTCTCAGTCCAAGAAAAGACATCAGGATTTGGCCCATAGATAAAGTAGAGGTGGGTTGAATTCAAAATCCTGCTACCACTAACCTTTGTGAGGGCTGACTGCCCACTAATTGCCTGGCGGACAAGGAACCAGGTGTTTCACACTCAAATGGATTATCTGAAAATGATTGCTTAGGGCAGGGCAAAACAATGTGTCATTATTATTCATCACTGTGACTTTAAGATGGAGAAAACAACAAAAACATGAGCAGGATGCAGTGTAAACAATGAGCAGTTGTAGACACGCACAGACAAAACATAGTTCATTTTATTGATCTTTCTCTTGACAGCAGACTCTTGGTTTGAGCCAAGCCCAATACATTCTCTCTCCCTTTACGCTATCAGATCCGTTGCCCTACTCCACAATAGTGCGTGGAATTGTTTCAGCTGAGTATAGTTTTATTATGAAAATGTTATCAGTTAAAAAGTATACTACATCCTTGAATGACTTATTCATTAAAAAGTGTACTGCATAATAAGTTCCTACCAACACAGGCCATTAGAAAACCCAAATCCTAAATTTCAACTTTCACGTTTTAACAGACTATTTGGCAAACCACATTGTATAAGTACCATAGTTCTTTCAGCATGGTTTAGTAGTGCATAAAGTGTGGGAGAAAGTCTCAGGAGACTTAAGTTCTAGCTCTGGCTCGTTGCATGACCTTGTTTAATTCATCCCGCCTCTGCCTTGGCTTCTCCAGCCGCACAACAGCAGACAACCCATTTTCATCTAAATGAGGCACTTTGCCATCTTTGGTTGAAAAATGGTATGTAAGTGCAGAGTATTATAATTATTTTGAGCTCTGAAATTGGTTTTCATCTTGGCATATTCAGATCTAGACCATTCACTTTGTCTAGTAGCATGCAGTGACAAAGGCAGCAGTTTTTTGGGTTCCAAGTAGCAATACAGTGACAACCTGTTTTCAACCAGTGCTGGCACTTGATATCATACTGTAAAGCTAACTTCCACATTAGCCCTTAATAAACCTTTTTCCATGCTATATGCTGATGGAAAATTCACTCTGTAGCTGAACTCTGTATTAACACATTGCTATAGATGTACACAAGAAAGGATGCTATCATTATAGTGAGTTAAAAACGGAGATGATATTAATGGTGCTAAAGTACACAAGAACCAGGAAATTGAAGGTTAAAAGTTAGCGCAGGAGTGAAAAAAGTAAAACATCTGGAAGTCTGTTTATTAATTTGGTTCCACTGTGTGGAATTATTCTGAAGCTCAAGTGGAAGTTTTATATCTTCTCAGAGAAAGAAGGGTCGTAAAATATATTGTAAAATGTTTAATCGTCATGAGAATTTGCAAGACAAACTATTCATCAATCAACATTAGATTTTCACCTCTGAGTATTTAGAAATCATGCAAAACAAAATACTTAAAACTAGATGTCAGACACACTGAAATTAATGGGCATTTTTTCCCATTGACTTCAGCAGGGCTTGCATTTAGCCCATGGTCATTCAACCCAGATGATTTGCGTGGTGGAATGTTACAGTGCCAATATTCCCTTAACTTGACAGTAGATTCATGCAGAAAAACACATACAAAACCAACCAACCAAAACATTTTTGTTTACTTTTAGTATTGGAGAGATTGTAGGATTTTCCACGGATTTGTTACTGAAATTAAATCCCAACTTTATTTTTCATTTTTACTATGAATAATGTGAACTTTATCTCTTTTAAACATAATCCTACAATTTGGGATGAGGGAACAAGGAAAATGTCCTTATCACCTCTCCTCCCTTTAAAAAATATTAAAGAACTTTGCATGTTTTCAGTAAGTTGGTTTTTAGTTAGTTTTCTGTCTGCAGTTCAGTGTCCTACACATGCATTTAGATTAAAGTCAAGAAGAAAGGACGCTTATAAACTAAGCAATAGGATTTCTGAAGTCAGATGCAGAGTCCTGCTAACTTGTCAAAATGTAAGACGTTTTTCCTGACAATTACACTGTAAGGTAGGTGTGTGTGTGTGTGTGATATACAACATACCCCTCTCCACATTAACAATCAGAGCTTGTCCAACCAGCAGCAAAAAACAGTCAAAAACTGCCTGACTAAACCTAGTGTTGTCGTCTCATTCTTGACTCTTTGTTTTGTGCAAAGTAAGTTACCGAAGGGTTTTAGCTGGATGGTACCATGATGCATGTTCAATGTGTTACTGTGGCAGCTTTTGGTCTTAGAGGGAGATTTGAAGAGGAAAGGACAGGCTACCAGTATCACCATTAGCTTTTTCAGTAATACGACTGACTTTTCTCCAGCTGTACTTACAGCATGATGTATCAGGCCCTTGTTGTTCTGATATATGATGTATCCCATGGATGGTGAACAATGAACCACTAGCAGCAGAAATCATATCAGTAAGCCTCTCTGACTCAGATTTGGTTGATGAATGAAAAGTTCCTGCAGAACCTAGCCCGTAAGCCTGAATCTAACAGAAGTGCCTGTGGCCAACTTTCTCTTTTGTGCTGTTCTTTATATTTGACATTTTGGAGGCTGAGCTTTCTAACAAACCATTAGTTTTTGGCTCTGGGCTGCTGAGATGAGACTTCACCAAGGTGTGGAACAAAATATTAAGTATGAGGAAAAACTGAGATGACAAGATTGTTGAATTAGTTTTAGCTCCTGGTACGTGCTGAGGTAGTTTATTGTTAGGAAGGTTTTCAACAAAAGCTAAGGACAGGATTTGACTGCTGCTTATGACACAGTTTGGCATAGAGGCCTTATGTATAAATTCTCTCGAGTTACCCGATGTTGGGTGGTCAAAGTAGTAGAGCTCTTCCTCCGAAACACGCAGTTCAGAATAGACATGGGCAACCGTTACAGTTCCTGGAAGTGTCAGATTAATGGTCTTCCTCGAGGTTCAGTTCCTTCACCAATACTGTTCAATGTGTACATCCAATGACTTGCCAGCACCACTCTCAAGAAAATGTATCTATGCTGACATCATCTGCTACAGCTATCAAGCTCAGTCCTTCTCAGAAATGACAAGGTCCTGAATGACGGTATAAAGCTCATGGCAGACTACTGTGGTTGATGGTGCCTGCAGCTGGGCTTTTCCAAGATGGTTTCTAGTATATTTCATCTGTATAATGCAAGTGCAAGCCATGAGTTAAATATTTTATTAAACGGCCAATCCCTGCAGCATGAGCCAAACCCGGTTTACCTGGCGTGATATTGGATAGATCATTGATGTACTGCAACCCCTTGAAGTAGGCAGCAGCCAAGTTTAGCACTTGGAATCATTGGCTCAGAAAACTGGCTGGCTCAAGCCGGGGTGCGAGCACCCGGATGCTTAGAGCATCAGTCATTGCCCTCTGCTATTCAACAGCAGAGTACTATACGCCTGTCTGGTATCGCTCATCTCACAGGAGGCTGGTCGATGTAGAGCTTAACAAAACTATGTACGTTGTTCCTGGGACTTTATATACATCTTTGCTGTCATGGCTGCCAATACTTAGTAAGATAGACCACCCCATATTCACCCGGAGAGGGCCTCCACCATACTCCTGGCCAAGATCCATAAGAACAGTGACTTGCTTCTGTACTCAGACCTCTTCAACCACCTGCCAGTTAACCTGTCTTCTAGGCACCTTTTATGGTCACTTATGCCACCATAGGACAAGACAGTGGAATCTGCTTGGTGTAACAATGGGTCAGCGATGACAGTCATTAATCACTCTCATCACTGACCCAACCATCTGCCCACCAGGTTTTGATCTGCCAAGGCACCTGTGGTCATCTCTGCACTGGTTTCGAACAGGACTGGGTAAGTGGTCAAGCTTCAAATGGGGCTTGTCGGATGTCCTGCGATGTAAAAGTGATCAACTTCAGATTATGTCGCGTATCCTTGATGATTGCCCACTGACTTACTTCTACAGCGGGCTACTGGCTCTTTGCCTGGCTGATGACAATGCTATCAAACGGTTGGGTACACTGCGCATATGCTCAAAGTTAGGAAGGGAAATAAAATCTGTAGCAGACAATTCTCATTATGTCCTAGACTCTATAAAACATTGAAAGATAAAAATATTCTTCAGTTTTCTTATTTATTATGGACCAAATCTGTCTTGCCTTACTCCTTGGATTATTACCATTGATTTTTAACAAGGTTCCTTGCATGGGTGAGGCAAGTAGAACATGATCCTATTAATTTAAGAATAATTTTGCTTCTCTGACATTTAATGAGAATTTAACTCCTTAGCAGTGTCCAGTAGCATTATATACTCAATATGGCTATATCCCAAGGCCTCACAGAAACTTCAAAAATATATTTTTATAAGTGTCTCTATCATTAATATATTGAAGCCTTACGATTTTGCAGAGCTGTGATTGTGTGCAGTATAAAATGTATGTCAAAGATATCTGACTACTTTAAGAGCTTTCCAGTTGGTGCTATTGGGCTGAAGCTATCCACTGGCTTTGTCTACATGGAGCCAGATAAACCCGACAAACAGGGAAGTCTCAGTCAGAGGAAATAACAGCTCCGCACATAGCTTTTCTAATATAGCACAGTAAAACACTAGTGTTTTGTCCATCTCACCATGTATCTGAGAATGAACGGCACTGCTAGTGTTGGTGTTGTCACAAAATTGTTCAGCTACCTCTGTTTTTTCAGTCGCTCAGCTGCATAATCAATCATTTAAAACAATTAAAACACTATGTGATGGCTGGCAGCTGACAACACCATAAGTGCCAGCTGCCAGTTTGTTTGGCTGGAGTTTTTCAGATTTAAAATTACACATGAATGGGTGGTGCCTATCATTTATGGTCTTTTCATAGTAACTTTTTTTTGTTTCACAAACACTGATCAAGGGGGATGCAAGACTGGAGGGAGGGTAGATTCACCTACCTCAGAAGCATCAGTTATTGGCCACTACTAAGAAACATCATCACCGAATTGACGGACAAATGGTCTGAGCTTATGTGGCAAATTCCATATTCTTATGTTTAGGTACTGGGCCCAATTCTGCTGTCCTCACTTGTCTAAAACTCTTACTGAGCTCAATCTGGAGGAAGGGATAGCTCTGCTGCAGATATTTGAAAGGAATCTTATTTCACTGTGAAAGAAGTTGCAAATGCTAAAATTTCCTGGTTTTTTTTTTCTATATACTGCACTTACAATTCATGTTCTGTTGTATATCACAGTGAAGTTGCATCCCCCAGCCAACTTCCTTTACACTATTAGTTGGGAAAAAAACAGAATTTTAATTACAGATGATACAGTTAATAGCCATAGCAACAATTAAAGGCTCTCACATCTTTTGCAGCTTCTGTAACATCAACCATAGTTTAATAATAGATGCATGAGATTGCTGCTCATTTCTTATGAAAAAAACTTCTCTAAGGAACTGTTCTTAAAGGAAAGCATGCATAGTACCAAGGATTGCTCATACCCAATATCACCTTTCTTGGTTTCTGCTCCCCTGTTGCTGAATGCCACTAGAGGAAGCCTAGGGTACACACAGCCATCCTCCACTACAAGTTTGCTTTCTCCTCTTTCTGAGCTGCTCTTTCTTGCCAAACAGCACTATTTCGCCAATCTTGGTGTCTTCCAAACCTACAACCCCAGCCACTTACTCGCTACATTTGACTGCTACCCAACACCCAGGCTTCTGTGTTTAGCTGTACATGTTCCATTGCTAATATATAGAGAGAATGAGATGTATCTGTTTAAGAAGAAAGGCTGAGGCATAATGAAAAAAAGGAGTATTTTTCTCTTTTCTTTTGTAACCCTTCATCCAGCGTCCCCTCCCCCCACTATAATCTTTCTACTTTTCATTTCTTTTTGGGCTTTTAATCAAACTTTCCCTAAGTTGGTGATTTTCTTTTAAAGAGGGTATGACCAGGCCGATTTCCCGAAAGCACTCACAATTAGTCTGTGACTGCAGTTCCTTATAAAGCAAATCACTTATATAAAGGCACAGTTATATATATAGTATGTGTGTATGTGTGCATATATATATTTTACAATGATGGAACACCATTTGGCCTGCTGTATTTGTTCATATTTCAGGGATTGCCTTTCTCAGTCCTGCTCTATGTTGATGGGATTATGTGCACTTTGGAGAGAAGATGATCTACTTTTGACAATAACTACAACATATATGTGTGTTTTTCAAGAGGCATTCCTCTTGTCCCTCATATGTTTAACTGTAGAGGTTTGCCTCTATATTTTATTGAAACACACTGAATCAGCTTACCCAGGCAAATGAACTTTAGATTCAATGGCATGTCTCAAATAGATGTCCTCTTTAAATTAGATCTCTCTTCTTAACAAGGTCTCTGAGGGTTTTTTAAACCTATCATTCAGTTTGAAATACAAAACAATATAATCTACAGCCAGGAGTTTTGACACTTATATGCATATGCTTTTGTGTAGAAGCCATATATTTTGTACGTGTGTTTATTTGTTAAGTAGTGACAATATGTTAATTGGAAGACATAATCTTTGCCCTAAGAAGTGTATAGATTTAGACACCAACTGTGCAACTAGATCTACATGGACAGGGTAGACAAACATCTGTCAGGAACAGTCTAGTTATTATTTAGTCCTGACTTGAGTGCAGGGGACTGGACTAGATGACCTAATGAGGTCCCTTCCAGTCCTACACTTCTATGATTAGCAATGCCAGTCCACATTTAATTAATGTTAAGTGGGGTTGGAGATCAATAGCACCAATGCTGCAAATAATTTGACTACTACTGTTCCACAGTGCTCTGATTACTTCTGAGGTAACCCGTCTGGTCCCCTTCTTGCTAATCATTACAAAATGATCAGACTGGTCAGAGGCTATATACCCATATAAATAGTACTGCACAGACACAGAGCTCAGTTAGAAGCTATTTTACCACACGCAACATCTTTTGCAACTTGAGATTAGCTTTTCGAAAGCTCCAACAGAAACTTTTCTTGCAAAGCAAGAACATGAGATGACCATTCAGTCTGGCCTCCATTTTGAGAGAAATGCTACAAGAACTAGGGGATGTATGGGAATTTCCAGGGGGGTTGTAGTGTAGTACAGTGCTAGCGGAGATGCAAGGCAAAGCTGGAATCATCTGTGCTAATACACTAGTTTTATTAGCAACAGTTCAGTCCTCCACTATAAACGTGGTCATAATATCTAATCCAACCATGGGTGGCTTTATTCACTGAATCAGTATAAGTATATTAAGTACTTGAACTAATCTGAGAACAAAATTGTTAAGCTTTGGTTGCATAACAGTGACCAGATGCACCTACTGAATAATCTTATTTGGATTTTATTATTTCATATTTTTAACTGTATCACTAAAATGCTGAGAGAGCTAAATGTGTGTAGAGCCACTTTATGAATCCCAATCACTAAGACATTTGACCTCTTTTAGCTTGGTTAGGATATACGTTCTTGTATGTTTTTGCAAGAAAAGGATAACTTCACTGCCATCTTAATATAGGGTTTACAAGATTTTGTCACTAAATATGCATTTTTATGCATTTTCCACACCACTTTTTTTCCTTTTATTGCTTAAGTGGTATAAATTCCACTGCAAGCACTTCCAGCCTGACATGAAAAACTATTTATAAAAGAAACAAATGTAGTTGCAATCGTATATTGACATTTTCTAGGCACAAGGTGGGTTGTATTTCATACCTGACAATTATCAACAGAAAAGCAAGTAAGAAAAACCTATTCTCAGATGATTGTGGGTTTCATATGACACTGTATAAAGAGTCTGAAATATACTGACTGAGGAGAAAATGTGAGGGGATTGTTTGTTTGAAGCTATGCTTTTTTTCTTTTTCCATATTCAGGAATTAAGGTCACATTAACAAATTTTCCTTTCATCATATCATAGTATTTAGGCCAATAATATTCCATAATTACCACCACAAAATGGTGTATTTTTCAATAGGATGCACTACTATAAGACAAGACAGAAGCATTGACTCTACATCTTATTAGTAACTGTATAAATATCTTGTGTATTCTAGCTCTGAACTCTCAATATGGCGTAGCGCAGCATTTATCCACATCTGTTTGATCCAAGACTTGTAGCTTACATGAAATCACTACCTTGAATAATATCAGTCACTCAAATGTTTTCTTGAAAGTGGTTCTGTTGGGAATTACATCTCAGCAGCTGTCAGCTGGCATTGTCAATGATGGAACACCAGTCCAAGAAGAGCCTTCCATCTCCTTTCTTCTTCATCTGCCCAGCAACTCTCATGAAGTGTCAGCATTCCTTTCTCTCACTTCTTGACAGGCTCCCAGCTTCAGTACTGGAACTCTTTAGAATAAGTGTGAAGTAAATGATGATAGAAAGGCATAGGTAGTGACTATAGTTCAGGTTATGCTGAGATTTGCACTTAAAATAGGATTTAAATTCTTTTCTTTTCCATTTTAAAGATTGTCTCCAAATGCAGTTCCATAAGTATTCAGAAGCAGTTGAGATTCCTATAATATGTTTGTGGTCTAATATATTTACTTACTTTAGTGGAGGAAACATTTAAATATTATCTTTTTTTTGTTAAGTGTTGGTTTTAGAGCAGGTTCGTCAGATGGAGAAGCTCCCTCTGGAGCTAAGCTCGTAGATCCAGTCCTGTGTGATCTTTGGTGGCAACACATTCCCATCTCCCTGAAATAATGAAGGCAGGAGATGGTGGGAGGGACAGGGAGAAGGGGAGATTTGCATTTGTGGTGCCTGAAGATCAGAGTTGCTGAAGTTGCTAGTTTTCAAATTGTTTTGGCTTTGAGTCTATGATAAATATATACAGTTATTACTTTCATGAATCTGAGACATGACAAGATTGTCCCAAGCGACTTCTCATTTATTCTCCTTCTCTTGAAGGTCACATGATGTGTATGACTCTGGCACTCAGACCCATGGCCTCTTTGAAAAAGGTTTCTTTTGTGATGACCATTAGACATCTTGGCCTAATTTCAGAAATGTTTACTTTTGAAACAATTTTCATTTGTTGTAGGTGCACAGTGTCATCCAGGAAATTACTATAATTTTCATGGTAGTTTTGGTGCTCGGATTCTGTTGGGATCACTGAGATGGAACTGGAGCAGAGGACTATTATGTTCACAGAATATTCACAGAGAAATTAGATGAAGACATAAATACTCTTGCAGGAAAGTTGCAACACGACACTAATTTCTTAGAATTCAGAAAATACACAAGAACCCCAAAACACACACAGAGAGAATAGACTTCTTCCTGAGGCAGTGAGGTACCGTTCATCCTACCTTGCTTTAAAATGGCTCTTTCCAGACTGACTCTGATTGCATGCATTGCTAGAGAGCCCCCTAGACTGCAAGCAGGAACAGGAAACACTGCTGTTCTTGAAGTGATCCAACACAGTCCTCAATACAACACAAGGACTAATTTTCTATTTTTCTATGGCATCTTCTCTGATTGATCCTACTGGTAGCCAAGCAGTTATCCAAATTGTTGTGTTGCCTGCAATTACATTAACTTTGCTGTTCCTATACATAGATCCTGACTGCATGTCTTATGTATGTAACCACAACCCTGGGTTTAGCAGGCCAATGCTCAAACCACTGAGCTATCCCTCCCCCTGTAAGTTGGAGTTCGAATAAATACCTTTGTTTCTAGGGGATTAAAGCTTTTCTTCCTCATATAGCAATACAGCGGTGCATAGACAATCCAGGAAGTTTTTGGAAAGCGTAGGGGACAATTTCCTGGCGCAAGTGCTAGAGGAGCCAACTAGGGGGGGTGCTTTTCTTGACCTGCTGCTCACAAACTGGGTAGAATTAGTGGGGGAAGCAAAAGTGGATGGGAATCTGGGAGGCAGTGACCATGAGTTGGTTGAGTTCAGGATCCTGACGCAGGGAAGAAAGGTAAGCAGCAGGATACGGACCCTGGACTTCAGGAAAGCAGACTTCGACTCCCTCAGGGAACGGATGGCCAGGATCCCCTGGGGGACTAACTTGAAGGGGAAAGGAGTCCAGGAGAGCTGGCTGTATTTCAAGGAATCCCTGTTGAGGTTACAGGGACAAACCATCCCAATGAGTCGAAAGAATAGTAAATATGGCAGGCGACCAGCTTGGCTTAATGGTGAAATCCTAGCGGATCTTAAACATAAAAAAGCAGCTTACAAGAAGTGGAAGGTTGGACATATGACCAGGGAAGAGTATAAAAACATTGCTCGGGCATGTAGGAATGAAATCAGGAGGGCCAAATTGCACCTGGAGCTGCAGCTAGCGAGAGATGTCAAGAGTAACAAGAAGGGTTTTTTCAGGTATGTTGGCAACAAGAAGAAAGCCAAGGAAAGTGTGGGCCCCTTACTGAATGAGGGAGGCAACCTAGTGACAGAGGATGTGGAAAAAGCTAATGTACTCAATGCTTTTTTTGCCTCTGTTTTCTCTAACAAGGTCAGCTCCCAGACTGCTGCGCTGGGCATCACAAAATGGGGAAGAGATGGCCAGCCCTCTGTGGAGATAGAGGTGGTTAGGGACTATTTAGAAAAGCTGGACGTGCACAAGTCCATGGGGCCGGACGCGTTGCATCCGAGAGTGCTGAAGGAATTGGCGGCTGTGATTGCAGAGCCATTGGCCATTATCTTTGAAAACTCGTGGCGAACCGGGGAAGTCCCGGATGACTGGAAAAAAGCTAATGTAGTGCCAATCTTTAAAAAAGGGAAGAAGGAGGATCCTGGGAACTACAGGCCAGTCAGCCTCACCTCAGTCCCTGGAAAAATCATGGAGCAGGTCCTCAAAGAATCAATCCTGAAGCACTTGCATGAGAGGAAAGTGATCAGGAACAGCCAGCATGGATTCACCAAGGGAAGGTCATGCCTGACTAATCTAATCGCCTTTTATGATGAGATTACTGGTTCTGTGGATGAAGGGAAAGCAGTGGATGTATTGTTTCTTGACTTTAGCAAAGCTTTTGACACGGTCTCCCACAGTATTCTTGTCAGCAAGTTAAGGAAGTATGGGCTGGATGAATGCACTATAAGGTGGGTAGAAAGCTGGCTAGATTGTCGGGCTCAACGGGTAGTGATCAATGGCTCCATGTCTAGTTGGCAGCTGGTATCAAGGGGAGTGCCCCAAGGGTCGGTCCTGGGGCCGGTTTTGTTCAATATCTTCATAAATGATCTGGAGGATGGTGTGGATTGCACTCTCAGCAAATTTGCGGATGATACTAAACTGGGAGGAGTGGTAGATACGCTGGAGGGGAGGGATAGGATACAGAAGGACCTAGACAAATTGGAGGATTGGGCCAAAAGAAATCTGATGAGGTTCAATAAGGATAAGTGCAGGGTCCTGCACTTAGGATGGAAGAATCCAATGCACCGCTACAGACTAGGGACCGAATGGCTAGGCAGCAGTTCTGCGGAAAAGGACCTAGGGGTGACAGTGGACGAGAAGCTGGATGTGAGTCAGCAGTGTGCCCTTGTTGCCAAGAAGGCCAATGGCATTTTGGGATGTATAAGTAGGGGCATAGCGAGCAGATCGAGGGATGTGATCGTTCCCCTCTATTCGACATTGGTGAGGCCTCATCTGGAGTACTGTGTCCAGTTTTGGGCCCCACACTACAAGAAGGATGTGGATAAATTGGAGAGAGTCCAGCGAAGGGCAACAAAAATGATTAGGGGTCTAGAACACATGACTTATGAGGAGAGGCTGAGGGAGCTGGGATTGTTTAGCCTGCAGAAGAGAAGAATGAGGGGGGATTTGATAGCTGCTTTCAACTACCTGAAAGGGGGTTCCAAAGAGGATGGCTCTAGACTGTTCTCAGTGGTAGCAGATGACAGAACGAGGAGTAATGGTCTCAAGTTGCAGTGGGGGAGGTTTAGGTTGGATATTAGGAAAAACTTTTTCACTAAGAGGGTGGTGAAACACTGGAATGCGTTACCTAGGGAGGTGGTAGAATCTCCTTCCTTAGAGGTTTTTAAGGTCAGGCTTGACAAAGCCCTGGCTGGGATGATTTAACTGGGAATTGGTCCTGCTTCAAGCAGGGGGTTGGACTAGATGACCTTCAGGGGTCCCTTCCAACCCTGATATTCTATGATTCTAGATCAGCTGCAGGAATTCTGGGATGAGATTGTAGAGCATCTGCCTGCTCCACAGCCCTAACCTCTCCCACAAAGGTAGATAATTGTGGTACTTGAAGATTACACTAGGTTAACTTAATGTTGTTTCTGGTCTTTCTCCATCCCTTCTTAGCGGTTTCTTCATGGGTAGGTATAACCCATCCATGTTAGTTTTAAAAGTATGACTATATTAATATAAAGAATGAATATGAGTAACTATTGGATGCCATAACATTCTTTATGCACAAAATTAGGAGTAGTGGTTAACCGTTAAGTATTATGGGGATCACATATGCATTTTGCAGTTCTGTTGAGAACTGGGGGAACTATAAATCAAATCGCCTAGGGTGAAATCCTGGCTCCCTTGAAATCAATTATAGTTTTGCCACTGACTTCAAGGGAGCCATGATTTCATTTCTACTGTGCGTTCCTCTTCAGCATGAGGCTCAAGTCACTTTCAGGTTTAAACAAGTGTAAATGATGGATTCTCTGTAATTTGAAGTCTTTAATTTAGTCTGATCATCTAGTCTGACCTCCTGCATGCTGCAGACCACAGATCCTCACCCACTCACTCCTGTAATAGACCAATAGCGCTGAGTTACTGCAGTCCTCAAATCATGATTTAAAGTCTACAAGTCTATGAGAGAGAGAAAGACATAAACAAGATAGAAAATAACTAATTTACTGTAATTTAATATTTCTTTTGATTAATTGTAAATAATTAAAATCTATTTAGACAATAACAAATTAGAACATAGTGGCAGCTATTTGGAATTGGAAAGTAAAGACTGTTAAATAGTAACTCTAACTGACCCCCTGAGTTTTGAAGAACTCTAATAACAACCTTTATTCATTCGCCTGCAAGTAGTAACTTTGCTTGTGCTTACATGATGCATTCACTCTGAAGAGCTTCTGTCTCCAAACAGCCCATTGCCATGATGAGATCTATTTTGTCAATGACTACAGGATGCTTCAACTCTGTGTGCATGTCTGTTCGAGAAGTGCTAATTTTCTTGGCGAGTAAAGAACAGAACATCTGCTGGTCTTCACTTTCTAGGCAGAAAACAAAGAGGGGAAACTACTTTTCCATGCTGTTGAGATGTTAGCAGTGCCACACTGCATATTAATTTAGCAAGGGATATATATATATGCTTGGGATTGAGCACTCAGCTTGCTAAGCAGAGGCAACCTTTAGTTAGTAATCAAAATCAAACATCATTGACCAATATTGCTGGTTTTCACAAAAGCGAGCCGTTTAAGCACAGAAAATGAAATGCTGATGGCTGTGAGTAAATAAAATATTTTTAAAAAAAATCCCAAGAAAACCAGTAGGTGGTTGTTAAATATTTTCCATTCTGCAGCTTGAACACAACTAATATGGTATTCATAAAGAGGTGTTGCTCTGTAGAACATCTGCTGTATTTGGGAAATGGAGGAAGACTAAGCTGTTTGGGGAGGAAAAACAAAAACCTGTTCAGAGAATACCACCCAGCTGTTGTACGAGTTTCGGTGTAATCAGGTTTCATTATAACATGCACATTGTGGTATTTAGGCATTGAAAAAGATTATAAATGCAAATGAAATGGTATGAGGTTTTTTCATAGTTCAGTTAAAGTACAATGTTATGCATTTTTATATACCTCATTGAAGGAAAAACCTCTTTAAAATATTGGCTTTATTTTTATCTTTAAGCTAATAGCACATTGTTACAGACCGACTACGGAAAATGCTACACAGAAGAACGCAAATCTTTTTGTTTCATATCTAATCTTCAAGATGTGAGAAATAGTTTAGCATCTATAAGACAAGAGGCTAAGCAATTGCTACATTCAGCATAGGTATGGGGCAATCATTTTTGGTGAATTACCTTTTAAGCTATCAGATGCTTTTCTTTCTCTTATGGCCAAATTGTGGAACCTTTAGTCGTGCTGGTGAGCACTTGTTAATGTAAGTGGAAATATAACTCTTCAGATGGATAAAGACTCGTTAGCATGAATAAGGCATTCACAGCTGGACCTGTAAGGTCAAATTTTCAACAGTGTTCAGCATTGGTCTAACTCTGATGCCATTGGAATCAATGGTAAGACTCCCATTGACTTCAGTGGGAGAGAAATTCAGGCAAAGCCGAGCACTTTTGAAAATCATAACGTTAATGTTTGAGTGACTAATCAATTCAGCTGATTTTATTTTATAAATAAAACCCCTATTTGCTTGCAGTGGTGATATGTATTATATTCATGCCACTGGATTATTATAATCAGCAATATAATCATAAAATTGACAGAACAGGATTCAATTTTCCCACAGCCACTCGAGCAAATATCGCATATCCTTAACATATGAGATACAATAACAATGATGTCATTAAGCACTCATAGCAGCTGTCTCTTTCCATGTGTATGAAATGGTTAAACCTGTGGCTGATCCCAGCGACGAGTCCCTACTGCGTGAAATGAAGAGCAAGGTTCTGGAGGTGGGGTCTGTAACAGACTCTGACCTAAAGTTAAATGAAATTTTTTGACCAAAACTTTTTATTGCTGAAATATACTGATTCCAGTGACTCAACCGTTTCACAAATTTGTGTCAAGGGGGGCGGGATAGCCCAGTGGTTTGAGCATTGGCCTGCTAAACCCAGGGTTGTGAGTTCAATCCTCAAGGGGGCCATTTGGGGCAAAAATTGGGGCTTGGTCCTGCTTTGAGCAGGGGGTTGGACTAGGTGACCTCCTGAGGTCCCTTCCAACCCTGATATTCTATGAATGTTTTTCAGTTGGGGAAAAAAAATTAATTGGAGCAGGGACTGGAACCCATGTCGTCCCTTCTCCCATGTTAAGGTACTAACCATGAGGCTACAGAGTCACTCCTGTTTGCTGTCTCGGGCCCAGTTACTAAGTATTGACACCAAGTGGAACAGTTCCACAGGAGAGATTGAGACCCACCCCACAATATCCAATAGACCAGTGATAAGGGTACTCGTGAAAGATGTGGTTCAAATCCCTACTCCAGAATGGGGCTTTGAACCTGGGTTTCCCATATTCAAGGTCAGTGGCTCTCAAACTTTCCAGACTTCTGTACCCCTTTCAGGAATCTGATTTGTGTTGCACATCCCCAAGTTTCACCTCTCTTAAAAATTACTTGCTTAGAAAATCAGACCTAAAAATACAAGTGTGTCACAGCACACTATTACTGAAAAACTGCTTATTTTCTCATTTTTACCATATAGTTATAAAATAAACCAATTGGAATAGAAATATTGTACTTACATCTCAGTGTCTAGTATATAGAGCAGTATAAAGAAGTTATTGTCTATATGAAATTTTAGTTTGTACTGACTTTGCTGGTGTTTTTTATGTAGCCTGTTGTACAACTAGGCAAAAATATAGACGAGTTCATGTACCCCCCGGAAGATTTCTGTGTATCCCAGCGGTTCGCATGCTCCTGGTTGAGAACCACTCTTCTAGGTAAGTGCCCTAACCATTGGGTTATTGAGTATAAGGGGAGCTCTGATACCTCCTTCTATTCAGTTTTGTGACTGGTGTGCAAGTCCCCTTTTAAATCTAGCCCTTTGTTTCTAAATTTCCTTTGGTTTTATTTAAAAAAAAAAAAGTAAAAATGCCCCAAATTGGAACAAAATGTTTGAGTAGAACAAAATGTTCTGTTACCTAGAAATGTTTGTTTTGACAAATCTTAACAAAGGTAGGTTTCAAAATTTGCCTGCCAGGTAATTTTCTGGTGTGGTCAGCCTTACCACTGCTGTGCTGCAATGAAACTGCAAAGAATTATGTCAGTTTTAGTCAGCAGCTGCTGTGGATCTTGGGAAACATTTGTTTTGGATCCACCATATTTCGATGTTTCTGAAACAAACTATCTGTGGGATTTTAGTTCTGCTGACACTTTGATTTTTTTGGTTTTCCTTTTCTACTCACGATAGGGGAATTCTCTAAAAACTTGAAAATTATTGTGGGACAGAAATGTGGTTTCCTAGCCATCTATGTGCACATCCACTGTTAAGCAGGCAGAGAGGGAGTTGCATAAAACACAATGACCAGTGGGTTACTTGTACACTGAGCTTGACCGTATCATTGCAATTAAGTCCATTGAACAAGGAGATAAAGTGAGAATTTCTTCCTTTTATGGGCAGTTGTTCAGAAAAGAAATGTTTTGCATTATAACACGAAACTGTAAATTTCTAATGTAAAAAGTGCTGCTTCTGTTGCTTGCCATAGTTAAATGTGATCTAGCAAACTGACCTCAGGCGCTGACAGTCTCTTGGTAATTCATGGTCTAATTCAAAAGTCAGCAAATGATTTGGCTACCAGAAAATATCCTTATCAACAATATACTAGGGTGACCAGACAGCAAATGTGAAAAATCAGGATGGGGGTGGCGGGGTATTAGAAACCTATATAAGAAAAAGACCCAAAAATCGGGACTATCCCTATAAAATCGGGACATCTGGTCACCCTACAATACACACCAATTATAAAAATGGCCTGGTTCCACTCAAGGCCTTTCCTGGGAAATTAACATTTACCAGGCTGACGTAGATGTTTCTGTGGGTATATTGATCACCATGTGTCTCCAGAATTTATATCAGGCAAAAACTTTACATTTTCTAGGTATGGCAGTACCATTTGAATCACAATAGATGAAGCATGTGGTGCTTCACTGCTGATGTGATGGAAAGATGAAAAGCAAACCTGTGTGGGCTGATCTCGAACCCTCTTACCCATTGTTTATAGTAAAAACACCAGCAAAGAATTGTCAGCACAAATGGAGGCAATATAAATAGTAACACCAGCACAATACATTTAAGCAAAAGCAAAGAACAACTGCAAAGTAGTTTCTGCAAATGTTTGCTGAAATAAAGAATATCATCCACTTTCCTTTTGTGCTCTTCTCTTTGTGCTCCTTTTGTGTTTTGCATTGCCTGGCTATTCTTGTGAATGAGTTTCCTGACAAAATGGTTCTCAGGAACTGCCAATTACCTAGATACCAATGAGTTATTTGCTCTGGAAACCTGGTTCCATGATTTATGCTCATCCATTCAGAGAGTATAAAAAATGGGTTAAAATCCCTTCTGTCTTAACTCCATTGACTTCAGTGCAGTCACCCTGGCAGGGAGGTTGGGCGGTATTTGTGATTTATGTGCCCAATCAAAACTAACTGACAGCATGAATTTTGGATATTGAATAACTCACAGCAAAAATCTTCTAGATTACAAACTGCTTGGGGCAAGAACAGTTGTTTGCTGCTATTTCTGTTGTGCCTATCACATTGGGGCCTCAACCTCTTTGAGGTTACTAGGGGTTACCAAAATTTAAAATGATGATCTGTTTCAGGAACTATTCAAATACATTATTTAAAATTAATAATTGATAAATTATTTGAATAACTGATTTATAGCTTATCTACCCCCAATTCTGCCTCCCTACAAAAACTTGGGAGAAGTATTCTGCAACTCACTTTGTAAGAGAATTCAAGAAGAGACTGTTTGGGAAGGATCTGGTGATAATATACATGTTTATGTATGCATGCATGTACATTTATGTTGCTAGCAGGAATAATCTGTATGCAGGGGGCTATAGGTGAGCCCACTGCTACTACATATTACCTTGCTTTTATAGCATGTGTGTACCTAAATGGGTACCAATCCATACATTTCTAGACTTTGGCCCATAAAAAACATATCACACATCTACAGAGACAATAGAGGATACAATTCTATCATTCAGAGACTGTGACCAAAAGCTCCTGTATTCACACTCTGCACATAATTTGGAAATTTGCTGATCAATAATATCATGGTGAAATGTATGTAGCAACATTATATGTAAAGCTATGAATTCCTCTTGTACGATGTTGTTAGGGCTGCATGAGTCTGAACATGTGGTGATTCGGCAAGAGTGGTTAAAAAGGTCTGTCTTAAACAAGTTTCAGAGTAACATCCGTGTTAGTCTGTATTCGCAAAAAGAAAAGGAGTACTTGTGGCACCTTAGAGACTAACCAATTTATTTGAGCATGAGCTTTCGTGAGCTACAGCTCACTTCATCGGATGCATACCGTGGAAACAAACAAATGTGTGTTTACTTCAGTTTACACATAAGTAATGAACAGGGTCCTTGAGACAGCAAGAGGGGGTAAACGGGTTTCTGAAAGACAAAGGACAAGCTGCTGCTTCTAGCCAGGTGTCATCAAAGTTGATAGGCAATCACCAGTCAAGTGGCCATTTATGGAAATGAAATGGGAACAAGAACAGCTCAATCTGCATTTTGGCAAGCAACGACATGGAACCTTTTCACCACAAGACTCCATGGCTCCTTCTTCACAGCTGAAAGGAACTCTGTCCAGGAGTAACCCTTAGTAAAAGGTTTCAGAGTAACAGCCGTGTTAGTCTGTATTCGCAAAAAGAAAAGGAGTACTTGTGGCACCTTAGAGACTAACCAATTTATTTGAGCATAAGCTTTCGTGAGCTACAGCTCACTGCATCGGATGCCTTAGTAAAAGGCATTTAAAGGGTGACAGGACTGTTAAAGTGAGAGACAAAAATACTCCAGGTTATCTTTCTCTCTCTTTTTCACCTAAGACGACAAAAGAATTAGCCTTTTGACTTTGGCGAGGGGGGTAGGGGAGGGTAATCCTGACCTGACAGTTTGGGTAAACAATGTTGCTGGGAACATGTGGTAAGGATTTTACCTTGAACCAAGTCTAGTCTGCTAAATTTTAGCTGTTTGAAAGCATTTTATCTTTTTCTCTCTTGTAACTCTGCCTTTAATACTTGTACTCACTTAAAATCTCTCTTTGTATTCTATCTTTTGTTTTATTTTTTAATCATAACTAATCCAGTGTTGTGTTTAAACTGAACTATTTTGGTAACTCCAATTAAAGTAGCAAACTGTGGAATATTGACCCCTTTCAGGGGCAATGGGCCTATAATATTTGAACGGTCCAGGAGAAGGCTGGACAGTGCATAATACACGTTTTGGGGGAAAATTTGGAACTGGGAGTGTGTTCGGGTCACCCGGCAGGTAGTAACCAATGTTGCTGGAAGCCAGAGTGTGGCTGGTGTGTTGCTGACAGGTCCTGGGGTCAGAGTTGCTGGACCAGGGCTGTAGCAGATACTCTGGGTATGACCTGCGTGCTGTTAGGCCCAGTTTGGTAGCTATAACAGCAAAGCCCTATTAGGCACCAAGGTTACAGGGCAGGCAGTGACACAACCTCTCACTGGTCTCAATTGCATCCCAGAATGTTACAGTGACACGTATTTTAGGGTTCATAAGGAACATAAAACACAATTACCTTTGCATATATTCACAGATTAGAGGCAAAACAATGGTCCGGATTCTGTTCTGTTACACCAGTGCAAGCCTACTTTGCACAGAGCTAATTTTGTTTTGCCTCCTCAATGTATAATTCAACAAAATAAACATATTTCCTATAAAGCTCAGGCTTTTAAAAGACTTTGATTGTTGTATTTGAGGATGACAAATATTATTTCCCAAAATAATGCAGAACAATGTGCTTCCAGGTTGAGATTGTGTATGCCAAGCTTTCTCAGTCTGGAGTGGATTTTTTATGGACTAGTTGTAAATTCCTGGGAGAGAGATTTGTAATTGAAATGACAATAGGAAAGTTTCTAAAGCAATATGGATGGTAAATGGCCTCACTCTTATAAACTGCAGAATTATTAAAACCAGTTCAATTAAAAATGCAAATCAAACTTAAATTAATATACTATATAGTACTAATTGCTTTACTGCATTGTTGAGAGAGCAAAAATCTTGTCCTGTTTAATGTTCTTAGGCATATGAAAGCTGGATAAAATATGTATTATTTTAATAAAACACAGAGATTCAGTTTCAAAGCAATTACAAACATCTTTTGCTTTTAAAACAAATTGGTGTGAATGAAAATAATCTTGTTTCTACCCATCCTGTCAGAATAACTTCTCATTCACTTTTGAGTCAAGAAAGAAAGAAAAGTAGACAGTTACTGTAGTTCAGTCTGGCAGGCCTGCTGATGGGGGGGCAAAGGGGGCAATTGCCCGGGTGATTTAAAAGGGCATGGGGGCCCCAACTGCCGCTGTCACTGCTCGCAGCACAGCGGAGCTAAGGCAGACTTCCTGCCCGCCCTTGCTCCGTGCTGCTCTCAGATGCAGCCAACGCATCCCTGGAGGCCCATGGGGGGGGGAGGGCAGGGGGTCTCCGTGCACCTCTGCTCCCGTCCCGAGCACTGACTCCACAGCTCCCATTGGCTGGGAACTGCAGGGGCAGTGCCTGCGGCCAGCGGCATGTGGAAACTCCCTGGGCCCCCCGCCTAGGAGCCGCTGCCAGAGGGGTGTGCCGCTCACTTTTGAGCGCCGCCCGAGGTAAGTGCTGGCCCACTGGGCCCCTCCTGCACCCCAACCCCCTGCCCCAGCCTAGAGCCCGCACCGAACTCCCTCCCAGAGCCTGCACCCCTCACTCCCTCCCAGAGCCCAAACCCGCACTGCCTACCGCACCCTGCCCCAGACTGGTGAAAGTGAGTGAGGGAGAGCGATTGACGGAGGGAGGGGGAATAGAGTGAGCAGAAGGCAGGGCCTCAGAGAAGGGGCAGGGCACGGCTGGGGCGGGGGGCAAGGGTCTTTGGGTTTACGTGATTAGTCAGTTGGCAACCCTACTGGGCAGGCATGTGGAAGCCTTGGCCATGCTAGAAGTGCATGCCCAGCAGTGCAGCCAGCAGCTCGCTGGGCACCAGCCATTACAGGCATAGCACTGCCCAAATGTCAGGCAGACCGCAACCCTGCGGGCGCATGCATTGTGGCCCTGTCATCAATATAAAGGGAAGGGTAACAACCTTCCTGTATACAGTACTATAAAATTCCTCCTGACCAGAGACACAAAATCCTTTTACTTGTAAAGGATTAAGAAGCTCGGGTAACCTGGCTGGCACTTGACCAAAAGGACCAGTAAGGGACAAGATACTTTCAAATCTTGAGGGCGGGGAGGGAAAGGTTTTGGTGTCTGTCCTGTGTGCTTGCCGGACACAGATCTAAGAAAGCAAGCAATCCAACTCCATTAGAATTAGTAAGTACTAGCAAGGGAATGTGTTAGCTTATTTTTGTTTTGGCTTGTGATTTTCTCTGTGCTGAGAGGAAGGTATATTCCTGGTTTTCTTTTTGTAACTTTAAAGTTTGGCCCAGAGGAAAATCCTCTGTGTTTTTGAATCTTCTGTTACCCTGTAAAGTTATTTTCCAACCTGATTTTACAGAGGTGATTTTTACTTTTTTTTTAAAAAATAAAATCCTTCTTTTAAAAACCTGACTGATTTCTCTGTTGTCCTAAGACTCAGGGGTTTGGGTCTTGTGATCACTTTGTAACCAATTGGTTAGGATATTATTCTCAAGCCTCCCCAGGAAAGGGGGTGTAAGGGCTTGGGAGGATATTTTGGGGGAACAGGAACTCCAAGTGGTCCTTTCCCTGATTCTTTGTTAAATCACTTGGTGGCAGCGTACCCTCCAAGGGCAAAAAATTTGTGTCTTGAGGAAGTTTTAATCTAAGCTGGTAAGAATAAGTTTAAAGGATCTTTCATGCGGGTCCCCACATCTGTACCCAAGAGTTCAGAGTCGGCAGGGAACCCTGACAGGACCATTGACTGTTCTGCTCTGTGACCCGGAATTGCTGTCAGTGGGCCTGTAATCTGGTAGGTATTCATTGTTTATTCAGTCCACTATTTATTGTGTGCGTCTATGTGGAGGAAATTTAGAGCTTGTCAAAGGTGCTGGCTTTACTGCCCTGGAGAATAAAATCCTTCGTTTATGCACAGACATGGCATGGCACTGGCATCAGCAGTAGAAGACTCGCAAAACTACCTCTTTGATGTGTGCTAACACGTTGTGGACATATCAGGCCAGATTCTTTACACAGTTATGGCCCCTTTGTGACAGTAAAATGACATAAAAGGGCCATAATCTGGTCACAAGTACCTTGTTGGAGGAAAACTTTTTGCTGGGTGTAGCTGAGCTGTATCCAGACCCTTCACTTGGTGTAGGACACAGTTCAGTAAGGTTCCTAGGTAAGTGGCACAACTGGTCCTCAGTATCAGTGAGCCCTACAACACCATCTCTGCTGTGCTGAGTGGAGTTTGGTGCAGAGCTGAATCTAGCCCACCATCTGCAGTGGAAAGGATAAAATTCATTCTCCATGAATACTCATCTCTCTCTGCTGAGAGATCTGTTTCCTCCTAAGATAAAATATTAATTCAAGTCACGTGGTCTGGAATCTGGCTCTAAAACCGTAAGCCACGCATAATGGCACATGACAAGGTATAATTTTGGGAGGAGACTCCTGAAAACACCTCAGGTCTGCTCATTAATGATCTGGAAGACGGAGTCACAGTCCATTAATGAAATCTGCAGGGGAGGCTAAATTGTGATTTGCAAACACCAGTCAGGGCAAAAAAAAAAAAAAAAAATAGAGAAACCTAGAACATCCAGAAACATGGGCATTAGCTTGTACTGATGGATTTAGCTGTATACAAAAACAAGATGCCGCTATCTGGCACTCCAGGCACATCAGACAGCTGTTTAAAATCCCCACCGATCAGTGAGAAAAGAAAACAAACTGCAATCCCACATCATGTAATGACCAGCCCGAATGAAGTAAAATATTCTCCCTGTACGTTGCCCGTCAGACTCTTTATCTTTCCCCAAAGCGTAGGCTCATTTTTTATGTGTAGGATCAGCTCTTCAGCTGAGAATCTGCCCTGAAGGTCCCCAAGTGTTACACCAAGACATTGTTCTAGGTACTTCCATCTCCGCTTCAGGTGCTCTGTGCAGTTTAAACTCGTAGCTTAGGTCACCTTTCTGCTCATGCCTATGGGGAATGTTGAGCAGTACTATCTCTGTATTTACACCCAGTGCCTCAGCCAATGCCCACTGAAGTCAGTGCATGCCTTTCCGTTGACTGTAATGGTCATTGATCCAGCCCCATCAGAGAGTATGTATTATATAAAGGTAGCATGCTCTTTTCCCAAGAGCACTTTCCTTCACACGTCAAGCCCATTACTAACCCTCTCCACTGAAGGGATACCTCTATTACAGGAACTCTTTCCCAGAGCGTCCTTTTGGGGGCTGGCCCTTCAAATATGGCAAATCCAAAGTGCTGCCACACTGAAGTGGCACTTTTTCAACTGGCTGTGACTTGCTGAATCTGTCTCTTCTCCAGCTGGTCAGTATTCCAGTAACTCCTTTTATGTTGTCTCCCAGCTTTTCCTGTCTTATTCCTGAGGAGAGGGATCAACTTTTACATTGGATCCCTGCAGCTAGGTGCTCCGATACTGCGGTGTTGGGTTTTTATATAAAATTCTAGATAAACTACCACAGCCTTTCTCCCCGCTACTTAGCGAGGCTTAATTATAACCGAGCAGAACCCAGTTGTGCTTGGAATTTTCAAACCACTATCTTTCAGTGCATTCAACACTGCCTCTGCTTCTGTCGCTATTTTTAATAACTGAAAACTGAACTGTGGACAGTATAAGATACTTTCTTAGATAAGTGGTTAGGGCTTGATCCAAAGCCCATTGAAGTCATGGATAGACTCCTATTGAATTTAATGAGCTTTGGATCAGAACCCACAAGAGAGAGAGAAACTAAAAAGGCTAATGTAGCAGAGGTAAGACAATTCAGGTTATGGGTTATATTTAATTCATATAATTATTTTAAAGTGCTTTAAGGACTATCACTCTTAGACATTAAAAACCTTCTTATGAATCCCTGATGCTCAACCAGATCTGTGGCTTTCCTTGCTCTTTTCCTTCCTGCTAATAATGATTTAAGTAATGGTTTAGGTGAATCTCATCAAAGATATTAAGAAAATGAAAGGAAAAGAAATACAGTGAATGTCCTCACTTTAAATGCCAAGCATATTTATTCACAGATTAGACTGGGACTGGCTGACGAACTCATGAAACTTTTTTGAACTGAAATTTGTCAGCTACTGAAGTATGCACTTCAGTGACCCTGGGTACTTTTTTTCCTTGGGGGCACTACAAGTCTTTGTGATTTGCTTAAGGATGTAACAAAAGTTTTGGAAATAGTAGAGTTCATGGAGTGGATTTTTATGGGAATGGTTTCATATTTTAATGACTTATAAAAGTTTGGATGCCATTAATGGTATACTGTGATATCATTTCTTAAAATAACGTGTTAGAGTAGAAAGAAAAGGAGTACTTGTGGTACCTTAGAGACTAACAAATTTATTTGAGCATAAGCTTTCATGAGCTACAGCTCACTTCATCGGATGCATGCCATTTGAGCATAAGCTTTCATGACTACAGAGTAGAGAGAGTAGGAGAGTGGTAGAGTAGGAGAGACTTAGGGCTGGTCTCTACTACTGGGGAGATCAACACTGCTGCAATCGATGCAGCAGTGATCAATTTAGCGGGTCTAATGAATACTGCAAAATTGATGGCAGAGTGTTCTCCTGTCAAGCCCGGTACTCCAGCTCTCCAAGAAGAGTAAGGGAAGTTGACCAGAGAGAGTCTCCTGTGATGCAGCACAGTGAAGACACCAGGGTAAGTCGACCTAAGCTACATTGATTCCAGCTATGTTAAGCTACGTAGCTGGAGTAGCATAGTTTAGGTCAATTTACCCCCATAGTGAAGACAAACCCTGAGAATAAAATCCTATTTCTCAAATATTTGAGAAATTTATTTATTTTTAAAATAAAGGCACTAAATCTAAGCCTTGTTAATAATAAAATGCCCAACAGTGGGGGATCTTAGTGTTAAGGAAAAGTTAGCACATGTGACTCCATTTTGGTTTGGGGCCCACCATTGTTTAAATGCCAGCACATCATACACCAGGAGGAGTAATCCTTAGATACTGAATCCCTGTGAAAATCCTCCTCCTTGTCTCCAGCCTGCCTTGACTCCCAGTATCTGGTTTTTGTCAGTCTCTAACTCCCTGTCTCTTGGCCTTGATGTGAGGCCTCCCATCCTGATAATAAAAGTTACTGATGCATGGCTTTAGGACCATGCTGTGTAATTAACATACTGGTATAGCATGAGGAATGCACCAAGCAGGGGTAGGTGGTAGATAACACAAGGGTTTGTTTATTGGCTAAGGTTTCCAATGCACGAGGGCAACATGCTTTGCTAAAAGGTATATAACCTTTGATAATCTGCATTCAGGGTCCCCTCCTGGCTAGCAGGGGGGCACCATGCTCGAGCGTAATAAACTTAGTGTCTTTTGGGAACTCTACAGTTGTGGACTTTATTTCTGTGCCTCAGCCTAGATTCAAACTGTGCGTGTCCTACCAGGTGTAATTCGTAGCACTTGTGTGCGTGTCCTACCAGGTGTAATTCACAGCAGTTGTGCGCGTGTCCTACCAGGTGTAATTCGTAACATTAGTAAATGTACTTCATTTTGGCTTTCTAAATCATTCTAGGATTTCATATAATATCAGTACGAGGTCTCCGAGTACGTATTCTAATCTGATGAAGATGTACTAAGGCTCTTGCATCTACAGGAATATAGGTGGATCCCTGCACTCTCACTAATCCTCTATGTATATGCAGTTTGCCTGGCTCACATGCGACTGCAGGACCATGATCTAAAATGCCTGTGGGGGCCAAATATTAAAATTGAGGTAATTGCAAGCTTAAAATACTCCTTTATGAGCATAAAAATAAAGTTTTGTTTCTAAATTTTGCACATTCACTTTTAGAGGTCCATTTGAAAATTTGGCACCTATATTAAAGTTTCATACATATAAATGTAGTCTGAGTGAAGCCTCCTCTAACATATTGTGCTGATTAAAAACATCCATACAAACCAACAAAAAACCCTGCTAATTTGGTGGATTCAATACAGTTGTTTCACCATTTACTTCAGTGGGGCCAGCATTTCACACCTAGTATTTAGGATTTTGGCTACCTGATTGCTTTCACAAATTAGGTAGTGTGACAAAGTTCCTGCTCTACCTTGGTGGGTCTTGTGCTTATTGGCAGATTTGCTCACCTTGGAGCTTCATGGCAGCCCTCAGCTTGGCCGTTTTTCTGAATTCACAGTCCAGGTTGACTCCTCCTGTGTCTGACCAGGAGTTGGGAGGATTTGGGGGGAACCCGGGCCCACCCACTACTCCAGGTTCCAGCCCAGGGCCCTGTGTAATGCAGCTGTCTAGAGTGCCTCCTGGAACAGCTGTGCGACAGCTACAACTCCTTGGGCTACTTCCCCACGGCCTCCTCCCAACACCTTCTTTATCCTCACTATAGGACCTTCCTCCTGGTGTCTGATAATGCTTGTAATGCTCAGTCTGCGTTCTCACTCTCAGCTCCTAGTGCCTCTTGCTCCCAGCTCACACACACAACCACAAACTGAAGTGAGCTCCTTTTTAAAACCCAGGTGCCCTGATTAGCCTGCCTTAATTGATTCTAGCAGCTTCTTGATTGGCTGCAGGTGTTCTAATCAGCCTGTCTGTCTTAATTGTCTCCAGAAGGTTCCTGATTGTTCTGGAACCTTCCCTGTTACCTTACCCAGGGAAAAGGGACCTACTTAGCCTGGGGCTAATATATCTCCCTTCTATTACTCTCCTGTAGCCATCTGGCCCAACCCTGTCACAGTAGTTAAGTCTCTAACTACTAGTATTTGTGTGCATAATTGCTTATGTGCACAAAATTGGATGCCATGCTGAGGCACCCAATTAAAAAATTAACTTTTTGGTTTTTCTGTCATAATGATGAATTATATAGCAGTTTATACTGTCCTACACAAAACACATCACAATAAAGCAGTTCTTACATTTGTACTCATCATGCTTTTGCTTTTGTGTTTGCATTTATCATCTTCTTATTTAAAGGGCTAAAACAGAATCTTAAAGGTCTCCTGTTCAGTCAAACTGTTGATATTTCAGCTATAATTTTTGCATAAAGGGATTTATATTGGTGGAAAGTGTGTGACTCTCAATGCTGCTTTGGGCTTTTTTGTAAAATCCTAACGAGTAGTGTTGACATATTTTATTTTATAATCTCACTTTTGGCCATTACATCTCCCTGTCCATATAAGCTTGTATTTCCCAGAAACTCAGCTAGAAGTCTGTGTGCTGGAAATAATACTGCCATTAACAACTGAAAGCATAGATTCTCCCATATTGCTGTGACTCCAGGAGACAGACGTATGTATCCCTGGCAGTCAAGCACTAATTCATCCAAAGGGAAAGGCAGGTGATGGTATTGCAACTGTCTGCTGGAGAGAGCATCTTTAGACTCCAGGATCACAATATAGAGCTCCAGAAGTGAGGGCTTCCCAGGCAATACAAGAGATATATTAGTTCCCTAGAGTGCTCTAGCCCCATCTAGTTATGGACCAGCCTGCACACTTGGTGTACTGCCTGTTGGCTCTTTGCAACCCCAGTAAACTGTACTGTGTCCTCACCACAGGAGGGATTTGGCCACTGGCTTGTAGCCTGGAAGCTGGCAGACCCCTAGAAATGAATCTGGCCCACAGTTAGTTATGACATTCACTGATATTTACTGACAGCATTTTGACTTAATTATGTCATAAAACTGGGCTACGTCACTCAAGATCCCACTACGTTTCACTTTTCAAAAACACTTTTCTACTAAGGTCAGTGGAGTAAATGAGTTCTAATTTTGTGATCTTTTCCTCATCCCCTCCCTATTTCACAGTTCAATTATTATTCTACTTGCCTCAGGTCCCTTTGTTAGGATTGTCTTTCTATTTAAACAGTTCTGGCTGGATTGATTGTTTTATAATAGGCCAATAAGATTGGAACAATACCAGATCGTTAGAGAGTAGCATGGAGTCACCTTTTTGAATTAAATCCTAGGTGATTATTTACATTTCCTAGATCCATGTATATAAGCAATGATAGATAGCACTCTACAGAACTCCCTCTTTCTTGGTTTTCATTTGGCTACAAACTGGTTTAGGGGGTTACATATGAAAATTAATAACATATCTTCCTTATAAATATTCAGATTTTATCCAATTTTTCCCCTCTATTCTGTGATTTTTATTTCTTTCTTCAACCTTTCTTCAGACTTTCTTGGCTTGTTTATAATATGAATATTTTAGAAAAAGAGTTAATAGTGTTTCATTTAAAAAAGCATTTCTTAACTTAAATATTTATTAAGGGGTCTAACTCTCCTTTCACCTTGGAAAGAATAAGTCTTGATTCTCCTCTCACACTTTAACACCAGTGTAATTCCACTGAAGTCAATGGAGTTACTGCTGATTTACCCAGTGTAAGAGAGATCAGATGCAAGGACTCTTGAAAGCTTCTTTCCCCAATGTGAGACACTTTGTAAGTGAATTAAGCTAAATTGAATTATGCCCACTTCTGGATAAGAGCGTCCACACAAGGGCTTTATGAGTTTAAACTAATCCACTTTATATTTGCATTTTTAATTAATTTGGATTAATTTTTGTGTGTCCCTGTGTAGACAAACCTTAAGACAGATCTTCATTTTCTTCAGTAGCTTGAAGAATAGCGGGGCTGAGATTTTCAAAGGAGCGTGAGGGAATTAGGCATCCAAATCCCATTGATTTTTTTTAATAGGATTCATGTACCTCACGCTCCGCGGACCTTTTGAAAATATTAGCCCAAATCAGTATTACTCATGACTTTAATAGTAGGGGTGAACAAATTCTGAGCCTCAAAGTGAATTTTCAGTCTAAAAGATTGACTTAAACTTGAATGTAATTACTGGGCTTGTGTTCTTCTTAGGAGAGCCTAAGAAGCAAAGCACATGATCTCTCCTAAAACCAAACATTTCTACTTTTTTCAAACATTTTTTACATTTCTACTTCTATAATCAAAAATAAATTTATATATTTAAAAGTAATGTTGAAGAAGGGAAGACTAACTTTCAAAAGTAAATAAGGGAGCAATTTATATTAAATACTTATTAAATCTTCTCACCTGGCCCATCATTTATTGCACAGAATCTATTATACCTATATCAATCAAATATATCTGTCTCCTGAGATGCAGGACAATGTATTTTTATTTTGTAAAGGTATTGCCAAGCTTACCCCCTCCTCACTCTTTGGAACCCACTTCATGTTGTAGGGCTTGATCCTGTACCACTTTAGCTAATGGGACTTTGGCCATTGACTTTAAAAGGAACAGGATGAAAGAGCTTAGTTTGTCTTGTGTTTGAAAATGATAATTGTGCACAAATTACCTCCCAAAAAGTGTTCATTGACATTCTTCCTTTCGCAGCTATCTTAAAGAAACAAAAACAAGAAAACACTCCATTTTTATGATAAATTGTTCTTAGCCAGGGAATGAGGTGCCTCATAATTCATTGGAACACATGGTGTTATCTCCATTAATTCCATAATCTTGGAAAACATCTTATTTTATGTGAACATTGTACACAATTCAAAGTTACTGGGAAGTTGGAAGATTTTTCCACTTGTTTTTATCTCTCTGATTTGAGATTTACAAAGTAAATGATGCAATACTGCTGAGAAACATTTTCTTTATTTCAGCCCAAACTCTAGAAATATTTGCAAGAGCTGAAGCGGGGTAATTGGTGAATTGCTCAATATATGTCTGTCTGCTTGATAAATATATCACCATAAAAGCTACACATGAGCATTTTGAGGAAATTGTCTTTTAAACTGCAAATATTTTGAAAAGTGCATTGTTACATTTTATTAGTAGCTAACACATAAAGAAAGACTCGAATGCCGTGTATTTGCAACAATTACCCTGTAGGTACAAATACGTGCACAATGTGATTTCTTATTGGTGCTAAGACAGGCGCTATTATGTTAAAATGGCCTTGAAATATAGGAGGAAAACTGTAGCTATTTTTCAGTATTGTCTTGTGCACAATAAAGGAATCACTTTGGATAACCATAAAAAGTACTAAGAATATTGTTCTTTGGCTTTGTATTTCTTTAAGGAATAAAAATGTCAGAACTGATGGTTCCAAAATTATTAAAAACATCCAAGCAGTGTATTTCATATACTTTTGGTAATTTTGACAATCTAGAACTTGTTTTGCATATTTTGGCTCTTATGGTTTCTGCTATGTAATTGGATAAGTACCTTGGAATACTGGCAAGAGGATTGGAAACCTATTCCCTGGGTTGTTTTATGTGTTGGCGTTCTTCATAATATCCACTATGCTGTGGATAATTATTTAAATTAATAACTAAGTTTGTCTTTAAGTGTTTTCTTCTTGAGTATTAGCTTAAAAACAAGAAAGAAACTGAAATCTGGGGACATGAGCATCTATTTTTGGGAAGCATAAGGAATCAAATGCAAACTCAGAGTAAAACTGCTAAAAAATAAAACAATTGCCAACAGTTAAAGTATGTTTTCAGTAGTAATATAGATAACAATACAGCACCTTTACCTGAGAATCACAAAGCACTTTACAAACAATTTTAATAAATAGCACTTATAGTGCCTTTCATCCAAGGATCTTACAGCATCCTAGTTTATAAGTAGATAAATTGAGGTACAGTATAGACAGATGAAGAGATTTGCCCCTAAAAGGCAGTGACAGAATCAGGAAGAAAGACTCAGACTCCTGACTTCCAAAGACAAGGTTCCTGCCTGTGAAAGTCTTTATATCATTTTAGGCTAATGGAAAAGTGATTCCTGTGGATGCTATAAACAGATATCTAATATGGTTTCCATTCGTTGCTTGAGTGATACTGTCTTGAACAACCTGAGCCATACCTCATACTACAGACACGAGTAGCACCCAGGTAGATTTTAGACTAGCAGTTACTGAATCATCAAGACTTATCTACAAATAGTGTCCTCTTTCTGGAAACACTGTATTTCCCAATGCTTTCTATGGAACATGTGTCACTGCTATTGTGTTACATTGTACAACAATGTACTGTAGCCAATATATTGTGAAAATATACCTTCAATCTCTGTTGACAGTGCAGAGATGCCCTGTATCCACCACGATTTAATCTGAATTTTTATGAGATACTCAACCTGTTTTTTATTAGATAACTAATTTATCTGAATTAGCTAGGGATGATTTGAGGCCACAGACAAGTCAGTGCCTCCATATCTTTTGCTTTAAACAAAGATGGTAATCACTGTGTTCAAAAATATCTTGTCATTGCAGGCAACCAGAAAAGATAAAGAACCATTACACCTATGAAAGTGTAGAATGTCAATAGTCTGAGAAATGCCAACATAAAACACAAGTAGACTAAGCTAGTGTCACATTTTAAATTCTGAAATGTTTAAAAGGTCCATGGTGCTACTTTTATGAAACTTGTTTTACGCCCTTAAAATATTTATAAGAAAGGCCCACTGAGATGTTACAATTAAAAAGAAAAGTTTGATTTATACGGATAATCTTTTGATTAAATATGCTGAACTCTCAAAAAACAAGCTGGTGAACAGTGCCCTGCTAACAACCTTTTCATATGTGACACTTTTGATCCACAACGTCGCAAGTTTGTAGGAAATAGTGGGGTGGATAACATGTGTGGTTTTTTTTCTTCTTGCTATCACTGTTTTCCTTGGTTGGATGCTGCCAGGAGAAAAGAGGACAAGCCACGACAGACCCGACTATCAGTCTGTGTTAAACTATGTTTTAATTCAGACTGCTGCTCCAGTAAGAGTGCTGAAAAACTCACTAGGTGGAGCAAGAAAATGATTTACCCTGGAACCAGGTATTTTATATGTCCCTTTTCAGTTATCAGGAGCATGAGTGTGTGTGGTCAGAATACATCAGCACAGTTCACAGTAAAACCCAATGGCTCTTCGAACCTGGGTTTCTGTTGTTTCTTAGGCAACCACATTGCTCTGTTAGCCATTCTGTGCTGTTTCATATTTTAGTATCATTAACCAGGGCCATTAGTCAAGCTTCATTGTTGTTGCTAATGAAACCACACACTGTTTGATTCTTTACTGACTTACCCTGATGTTAGGAGTCAAAGCACTGCAGATAAAGGAATCACACTGGGGTAAAAAGCAGTGTAAGTGGGAGAGGGATCAGGTCCTTGTTTTTTCAAATTTTTGTTGGTTAGAAAGTTTTTCAGGGAGTGCATATGCAGATTGTCCTGAACAGAGAAGGTAAGTTCCCAGGGAAAATAAACAACAATTTTCAACTTAAATAAATGACAGGGCTAGCAAGCAGAGTTCTTCCATCAAAAGCTTGTTAGAAATAAAATACATTAGAAGTGTCATCCCATCTTCTTGGAAAATGTGAAAAACGCCCCTGTCTGCAGTTCAGGGTGGAACATTACCAAGCCAGTTCTATTGAAACCTGGAGGTTGTAGCTGACAACAAATGTGCACTTGTCAAGCAGAACAATGATCGGGCAGTGACCAAGTGTCCAGAATGTATAGTACAATACGATTCCCTAATGGAATTGCTGTGATGTACATTAAGCAGCCCCTCCTTTCTTTGCTTCAGCAAGACTGGAGGATGAAGGGATTCCTTTTTAGTACACTACTGTAGCCTTGAATTATAATGCAAAAGCACAGTGCTTTGGGTCTCTGTCAGTATAAGCAGATATGGCAACATCAAAAACACTACTTCAATTAACATTGCATACAGAACATGATTCTCGGTTCTTTTGTGACTGGGCAGGGGGTGGAGAGAAGGGGTCTGAGTCCACACTCTGTATAAATCAGGAGTATCTCAATGGGATTATGCTAATGTAAAACTAATGAGAAAGTAGGGTCCAGCTCAAGAACTTCTGTGATTTAGAAGCTAGATTCTGGCCCCTATTCCACATGCTTTAGGCTATTTTTGCAGTGCAGGGACAATGGAAAGCAAGTTGAACTGGCTGGTTGGAAATTCCCCTAGCATAAGGAGAATAATGCAATAGGCTGTGTTACAGTGTTTATGATAAAAATTCCTGAGGCAGCTTAGGATGTGCTTGCCTGTTCCTTGACTTTCCCCATGTGTTTGAAGTCAAGTTGGAAGGAGGTTTACACATGGTAGGGGCCTATCTGACACTGAGTAAGAACCTCTGGATTTGGTCCAGGACTATTGTAATAGCTTTTCATTTCCCTGAAGCATCACCCTTCAGAGGGCTCTTCAGCTCTGACTTGCATGACAGGCAATCCATGATGCTGTCCCTCATCAAGAGCTGATAGGAAGTCTCGTCCTTGAAGATCATCATATCATCCTCACTATAATTTCTGTAACTTTATCCATGCAGTGCAGCACATAAAGAGTAGTGTAAAATACATCGGCCATTAAAACATTATACGCCATGTATTATTACTACAGTCAGCTAAAATTGTTAGGTATACTGATGATTTTTTCTAAGGGCTAGAATATGAATTTCTAGCAGAGTAAAATGTAATGCAAAGGTGACCTTATTTTGCCTTACTGTTTATCTTTACTATCTATGGTAATATTCTGTAGTTGCTATGGCACTCCACATTCTGATGACACACAGGCAATCTGTATAAGTGGTCAGATGTCAGAGAAGTGCATGTACAATCTACGTAACCTATGGTATCAATTTTAAGAGTGACTTCTGCTGCCACCACCACCTGTTTGGGTCTATCATTCAGTATGAACCATTATTTGTTGCTTTGAAGCAGCTCCCGTCATTGTAATTTTAGAGACAATTCATTCTGAACAACATAAGTGAGATGTAGAAGTGAAATACTAAATTTACATATTATAGGGCATTATCAAGGTTAATATGACCTCATTTGACATCCGACTCCTGATGTTCCAAAAAAGGTGACAAAAATTCCTCCCAAATCCTCCAGTGTGGGTCAATATGGGAGAATATCCCTGGGGGATGGGCAGAAATCCTTAGAGTTTTCCTCTTCATGGGCTCTCTTCCATGGCTTTTTTTCCATAGCAAGGGTTAGTCTGACCAAAGGATATTCACATGCCCACATTACGCTGGTAGCTGGAAATTAAAGTGGTATTTGGTGCAACGAATAAACGTATTAACAAGAACACAGACAGAGAGGTGTGCCAACCTATATACAAAATTTAGTGTGGCATCACTCTACCTGAGTTTTCAAAAAGTTATCTGTTCCTTTTGGAGTGGTAAGTACACTTCCCACCCACCCCCCAATCTCCCTCACCCACATATGTTTACAGAATCTGATGATTAGGGCGTTGAGCACATGATTTATGAGGAGAGGCTGAGGGAACTGGGATTATTTAGTCTGCAGAAGAGAAGAATGAGGGGGGATTTGATAGCTGCTTTCGACTACCTGAAAGGGGGTTCCAAAGAGGATGGATCTAGACTGTTCTCAGTGGTAGCAGATGATAGAACAAGAAGTAATGGTCTCAAGTTGCAGTGGGGGAGGTTTAGGTTGGATATTAGGAAAAACTTTTTCACTAGGAGGGTGGTGAAGCACTGGAATGGGTTACCTAAGGAGATTCCACCACCTCCCTAGAACTTTTTAAGGTCAGGCTTGACAAACCCCTGTCTGGGATGATTTAGTTGAGGATCAGGTCCTGCTTTGAGCAGGTGGTTTGACTAGATGACTTCCTGAGGTCTCTTCCAACCCTAATATTCTATGATTCTGTTATACCTTCATATGCCAAATGAGATGGTTTTTACTTCAGTTAGTCTCACAGTGGAGTCTGAATAAAGAAAAGGAAAGATAGGTCAAAATCACAGTTCTAACTTCTGGGCTTTTTCACAGGGCTTGCTGCATGCCTGTACTAAGTGGACTGCTTCTAATAGTTATGGCGTTGATCATCCAAAATTTCCTGTTCAAGGTATTGTAAACACCCATTCAGTTTAATTTTCTTCAGTTTTTCAATCAGGCCAATGATTCTGATCCCCAATGATTTTTGTTGAAAATACAGAGTTTCTGTAGTTACATTTATTTTATCAATTCTCCACTGATTTATCTTTAGTTTTTTCCTCATATGTGCTCCCTACAATTTAGAACTAATTTTCAGCTCAGCTTTTTCCATTTGTATCAAGCTGACTTCCATTTGACCAGCACATCTCAGTTGCTTCTCAGCATGTTCAGAAAGGGACAAGGGTGTCATACTTCTATTACACCTATCTACTGCTCTACCATGGATCCCAACCATAGTAAATAGTCCTTTGCTGAGCCTGACAAAGGAGGCTTACTTACCTTCTGACAGTCTGCTGAGGCTACTAACAGGCAGCTCGGTTTTATCAGAAAGGTCTTTCAGAGTTGAAATTTTAAATTGGTCACGTTGCAGCATTTTGGGGGGGAGGGGGAGCAAGTGAACCACAACAGAGCTCCTACCTTGCACTCTTCTCTGCTGTGCAGTCCATGTGACGCCTAACATGCTTCTGTAAATCGTTCTAAATGGCCTTTGAGCTGATAAGACCAATGGAACTTATTCATTCCCTTAACCCATTTTGACACAGACAGTACCAATTTATTTTTCCATTGACTCCCTGTAGGGAAAATTTCTGTATTGGCAGGGAGATGGATGGTGACTTAATAGGTATTTCTGCTTTCACATTTCCATGGGCTCAGTCACCACGTCTCACAGGAACACCTGTGAGAAGTGACTGGTGAAGGGGAAAAGAAAAACAGTGAGGTTCTCTTCAGTTTGCCCTCAGTCATTCCACTGGAGGTCAGGAGGATTGCCAGAATGGTTCAATCCTTGCAGTTCTGCAGATCTGAACAGAATCTGCAGAAACTCTGCATTGATTCTGAAACCCCTGTTTCTCACTCCCTGCCAGCTCACTGACGCAGACTCCATTAACTTTTTGTAGGTGTCCTGTAAGGGTCAATGCACCTGGCCCTTCCCTGCATGCCTCTTCCTTCCAAGGCCTCAGCTGCAGATCCTGGATCTCTGTTTTACTTTCTTGGGCCAGATTCTGCATTGGCACTGGCAGGCCAGTGTAATAAAGAGGAGTGAAGGTTCTGGCACATGCATTGTCTTACTAGAGCCTGATTCTGCATGGTTAGCTACTGTAGCAATCCATTTAGTGTGCATCTGAATAGAAGGAAACTTCATGTTGACCTGCTGCCAGCCAACACTTGCTGTGGAAAACAGAATATATGCTAGCTGGCTTGAGGGTAAAATAAGCCCTTATTTTTATAGGGACACCGTGTACTTCCTAATACATTCTTGTGTGGACGTATTCTGCATGCTTGCTCAGACATTAAGGAGGTGTTCTGTAGATTCTCTTCTCCCAACTTATAAAGTATAGTAGGACTCAATGTTTCTCTCTTTGAAGTGAATGGAAGTTTTACTTCAGTAGAGCAGGAACAGACCCAATAAAGGCAAAATGTAGACCTCGTACAAGAATCTCGAATTGAATTGTACACCAGTCATTATTTTTGGAATAATATATGTAACCTAGGTTGGAAAGTAATTGTCACCTGGTGCTTAATATTTTTGATGCAATCTTAAACCTATTCACTTAATAAATGCTAGTCCTCCTCCATACTAATCAGCATTCAAGTACCTTTGTCATCTGTCCTTTAGTCCTTGAATACAACCTTCATGGTTTTCCATTTGAAAAATGTAAACACAAAAATCTTTGCGATTTTGTTTAAGCACAAACCATCCTGCTTTCAAATTGAGGGTGTTTTAGTTCATTTTAGTTATTTAACAGCTAATCATACAGTGGAGGGAAATTTTGTTAACACTACTGATTGGTGGAAAATTGAGACTTAAAAAGTACTCAATGATTTACAAAATCTCATATTAGAAAGTGGTGGAAGAAACAGGTTGTTACTTCTTTACCAATTGACCTATATTATTTTGTAATTTTATATGGGAAATTCTCATTGAAAATGTGGTTGTGTAAATTTGTTGTTTAAAAATACCACTAGAGCTTGGAGGGGACATTGTATGTCATAAAATTGAAGCTTTAAAATAAAATGGATAAATGCTAGACTTAGGCCACATGTGCATAACAAGTTTTGGCATTTTAACATGGAGTGATCCATGACTGTTTTACACCTAATACTCTTGAGGAACATTTCGAAGTAACTTAGGGCCTGACACATTTTAGACTGACCACTAGAGAGGTTTGCTTGTTTATATGGCTACTGTATTTGATGAGCTTTTTTGGTTTTGATTGGTTGCTTTTTTTAATACAAATTCAAAGAAAAGGAAGCTCCTTCTTCAGACTAATTTTTTTAATCCCATTAAAGTTTCAATAAAGACTGCTTAGTGCATTAATAACAGTACAAAACAGCTTAATGTGTGTTCATAACATAATTAGCTCGTGTGATAGTCACTACTAAAAGAAGAATTTTAAACAATGCAGGGGAGATTCACTAGCAGAATATCTGGAGCACTAGTCCAAATGTGCATAGAATACACCCAGAAGACACCCTCGAGCCAAATTGTAAAACTGTTTTCATATTTTAAATAAAGCAACAATATGCCTGATGTGTGCCAGTTTCACAAGAGTTAATTAACAGCATATCAAAGCAGAAAATATGTAGCTTCTATGGGAACCATTTACAAACAGCTGTGTAACTGGGCTGCCATGCTCACATAGCTGATTTACAGGAGTCTGGAAGAATGTCAATTCAGATTGGAATGCCACTGAAAAGGCTGTGGATTTACAATATAACGAAATATGTTTCTTCTCAGCTGTCGATTGGATAAGCAGTATTATCCTCATTTCACAGGAGACGAAACTGAGGCACAGACAGGCTGAAAAAGGGGGACTGTGGTTTGTAGAGATTCCATACCACCGGAACAAAAACAATCTGCAGAGGCAGCAATTTATGAGTTGTCTTGCTCTGATTTATGAAACTTTCACGTGAGTGGATGGATAAGGTCTACCTTTCTCTCTCTAGTTCTTTAATAATTTTGACTTGATAGTTTGTAGAGGTGGTTTCTGCTTCTTATTGTGAGCTACAAGAGAATGCAGTGCTTCTGACTCCTCCAGCAGTTACTGATTTCTCCCTTTTAATTAGACCATCTTTCTCTCACCTTCCTAACCCCGCAACTAAAAAACACTCACAGGAGTGGAAATGACTATCTGTAGTATTTATATGGCCCCCATTAATGTGGTATCTGAGCATCTAACCATCTTTCAGCTATTTATCTTCACAACACCCCTGTGAAATATGAAAGCATTATTATCCCCCACTCTATAGATGGGGAACTGAGGCACCGGGAGCCTAAATGACTTGCTCTAGGTCACTCAGGAAGTCCATGGTGGAGCAGGAACTTGAATCCCCATCTCCCAAGTCCTACCCTTAGTCCCCCAAATTCAGAATAATCCTTCCTGTCTCTTTCCAAACTTGGAATTGAAATCTCAGATTTTACCATGAATGATGAGATATTCCCTCCCCCGCCCCCCTCCACTTTAAGAAGGAGATGATTCTAATCACAAGGAAGGACTCGGGCTACAGGATTTAAAGCTCTGTGAATCTCAAAGGATCCCCAGGAAAATCTGGTTGCAAACATGCGGATCTTTTGACATTTATATTCACAGCAAGCTTCTCTTAGCTCCTGGCAACATGACTCCACCAAGACTTATTGCAGATAATTATTTAACATAGACAACATATACATTTATGTTTTGTTCTAGCTGAAGGTGGAGAGGCTTGGCTTTCTAAATGTCCAGTTAGGAATACCTAAAATCCCTAAACCAAAAGGTTCAAATACCGGCAGGGTCGTTTTATCTGTACATGCTTCTAAGATAGATAATCGGAGTACTATGCAATTTACTGTGTAGGGCTCTTTCAGATGTTACATTAAAAGACAAAATACAGTATACCCTGTAGGGATATTAAACATCCTATGTCACTTCTTAAACCTGCTCTTGTCTTGGTTCCACTGTTCTATTGCATGCAATGCCCTGTGTATCTTACCTCCAGAGAGCTGGCTGCATTTCAGTGGGCCTTTCAGGATGAAACATGCTAGACGAATAAATGATTATTATTTTATTATTATTATTTATTATTGTTGTGTAGCTATCATGGTAATGAATATTTAGTTTATAGCTTTTGGGTTGCAGGGAAACTCAGTGTAAGAAAGGAAAAGCAATTAAATGCTACAATGGCCTAAGTCTGTCTTTGAAGTCTTCTGTGTAAATTTCCTTCCCAGAGTTTGTTTTTCTTTGAGCTTTTATTTGTTATTAGCTTCAAAAGCAATTGAGCAATAAGGTAATTAGGTCAACAGCAATTATGGTTGGACAAATTAAGATAACTTTACTGCTGATTCCCAGCCTATATCCTATTGTGATTTGCATATCACTGCTGGATTCATTATTTCTTCTGTGTTAATAGAATATATCAAGCTATTGACCCATGCATAGTTAACTAAAAGCTGCTCAGTTCAAAATGTGTTTCCTAGATGCTTCCAATAAATATTTTAGTAGGTGCTATTAACTAGCATAATTTATTAACCAATACAAATAGTTGAAAGATTATACTTTTTAAAGTTGCCTCTCTGTATATGTCTACATTATTCCCTCTCTCCTCCCCTTCATTTTCTCTTCTGTCCTGCTTAATTTAGAGAAGAGGGTTTACATAGCCCACATATGAAATCATAGTGGCAGTCATGATTCCTAGAGATACTGTATAATAATGAATTATCTCAATAACATTACTGGGACCAAATTAACTGCTGATATAAGAGAGTATAGCACCATTGGAATCACTGGAATTGCACCCTCTTACACCAACTCTTTGTTAGTCTCTTCTCGTAACTGGGTAAATAAAACTTTCAAGGCAAGTTTAATGAATAAAAAATATCTAATTTCGATGCTTTTCACATTCATATGGCAATCCTGAACTGTCATGGAATTCTCTGATTTTAAGGGAGATGAATGGGACACAAAAATCAATATTTTGCATAGAGCAGATCCATTGGGGTTTCATTGGTGTATGTGTTGGCATTTCTGCCAATAGAGAAGATTCTGGACTAATTCAAGAAAATTATATTCTAGCCATTTCCTGCAGCTCCTATTGGCCGGGAACAGTGAACTGTGGCCACCGGGAGCTGGGGGGGTGCGGGGGCGTGCCTGCAGTTGGTCAACATCACCAAAATGTCTCGTGGCCCGCAATCAGATTACCCCGTTGGGCCGCAAGTTGCCCACCGCTGCTTTAAACCCTTATATACCTCATTAATAGTTTCCTAGGCCATTCTGTCCCACTCCCAGTACCCATAAATTCACTTCTTTGTCTGGTAGAATAGGACTTTCTAGCCTCATCTCCTCTTTCAGAAATCTTCTCAATTGCCCTTGGATGTTCTGGGCCTCTTTAATCTTGCACTCAGCCATGCTGAATTTATGGCTGGTCTGGGCATTTGTATTATACCCCATTCCCACTTTAATACAGCTTTCATAGTGATACAGCTGGGTATCACAGTCTAGTAAACTTAGCCAATTATTTTCAATGGAAAATGTCTTACCCAATTTAAGTTTCATTTCCATGCACTAATTACTTTTCATATAAACCACTGACTGAACAGAGTATCCCATTATTTTCAACTAGTAATGTCTCACCATTTTTTCTTGTTGCTTACACTGAGAAGCAACCTTATCATAAGGAGAAAAAACATCTAGGTATGGTTTTCAGAAAATTTCTTGTTTTGTTATTGTGGACTGGATAAAGAAAATATATTCATTTGAAGTGATATGTGCACAGTCTATGGCTCTGATGCTGTAAACGCTTATGGACTTGGGCTCTGATCATGCAGTGAGCTCCTTTGAGATGGACTCAGGCAGAGTCCCACAGAAATCAGATAGTTTCTGCCAGGGTGCAGGAGTCCATCCATATGGAATGTATTGTGGGATCAAGGCCTCGAATAGTTTCATTGAGCTTAATAGGACTACTCACTTACATAAAGTTACTTACATGCATGTTTACAGGATGAAGGCTGTCATTATTGTGTTAACCTACAGACTGGTAATTACCAGGTAGAAAAAAGTGCTGGTTCTGTTTTGATACTGACTACTACTGAAAAAATTGCATTGTAAAATACAGCCACATATTTTCCTCACAGCTAAATCAGTATTTATAAAAAGGTGAATACATTTGAGAAGTGGCTGGATTTAGTGAAAATGCCATGATTATGCAGAATACATTTAGTATTATGGTAACATCATCATTTACAGCAGCCTCTTTCGTTCTGCTGGATGTGAAAATAATTTGAACATTGTGGGCTAAATTTAGAGTAGAGAAATGCAGATGATCCTAGAGTTGGTCAGAAGAAAAAAAAATGTTTTCTCCAGAAAATTTTGGCAAAAACAATTTTTTTCATTTCTGTTGGACTTTTCCATGGAAAACTGACTTTCCAGTGAAATCCAACCCCCAAATATTTCTATTTAAAATGGCATTGTCATTCCTCAGGGAGTCCCTGACTGTGTGGCATCATGAGAGATGTTGTCCAGCCAGAGAGCTCAACCCATAGAGAAGAACTGGCATCATAGGATACCTGAATTACACCTCCCATAAATCTGAGTGGTACCCTTTTGAACCTAAATATTTCAATTTTTGGCCAACAATATTTTGGGTTTTGACCCAAAACTGAATTTTTTTTTTTAATTTTCAGGCATTGTTTTTCAACTAAATAGCAAAATTTTCTGTGGAAGGCAGATACTGATTGTGAAAAAATGTTGTTTAGTTGAAAACTCAGTTTTCCATTTAAAAATGGTTTTAATGGAAATGTTTTCACCCACGCATACATGTGCCCCTAGTTCAAATTTGTCTCTAAATGTAGAGGGATGATTAACCCATCAATGAAGCCCAGCTGTTTCTGGAGTGGAGTGTGGCAACAGTTCATGGGAGGGAAGTGAAGAATACATTTGCAATTTGAAAATATGGAGGAGAATCTTGTCTAGGCATAATGTAATTACTCATGTTGGAACTTGGAAAGGACACTGAGGTTAGCGCCATGCATGATTAGGACCACAGTTTACTTCTAATTATGGTAATTATTTTATTATGCTGCAAAAATATGGAATCATAAGTGAACTGTGTTTTTTAAATAACTACTTTTACCTTTTCATACTTGCATGTGATCACTGGGAGTTTGGGGGAGCTATAGCACCACCCTTTCTCTCTCTCCTTCCCCCTTCCCCGGGAAAAAAAGAAGAATTGCATTAATAAAGAAAACACTGATTTCGGAGCAGAAGCTCATTTATCTCACTTTATTAAAAGTTGACAAATTTAGTCAAGGTATAAAACTACTCATTAAAGTGATATTCAGAAGCTATTATTTTATTATGTTTATATCTTGCTCTCCCAAATAAATAAATACATAAATAAAAAGTTGTCTATGTTCCTCTCATCCATGGATCTATAATAGTTGAAATTTTTTTATGCTCCATTATTAGACCATTCTTAAATTGAAGGTAGATGTCACTAATATCATGTGCAAATGACTGTTAAATAACATAGGGAATGAAATAAATTTAAATAAGGATAGTATATGGAAATGAAAAATGAAACTCTTCCTCTAAACTTTACTTCTGTGTGAGTTGCAACGTAAAATTGGTAGCAATCAGTTACTCAAACAGTGCAAATGCTAAAGATAAAAGTTTTGTCTGAAGAAAAATCCTGAAGGAAGTTGCTGTGGAGTATTTTAATAATTTTAATTTTGCAATGTTAATGAGCTTCCTATCTATTCCTTAGTTTTATTTGGGAGAAGAGTTGTAAATTTTAAAAAGCAGATATAGGAATTAAAAGGGTAATCGTGCTTCATAATCACCACTCAACCAAGCCCTTTCTTTCTGCAGTGAACAGAAAACATTTGGGAAGGTGATATTAATTTCATAGCTTTGGTTGGCAATATCAGATTTACCAACACTAGTTGTGATCTTTTATGTTATAATTAACTCAGATCCTCAGTTTGTGTAAATCAACCTCTGACCCCATAAAGCTTACCATCTAAGAAGCAATTTTCTTAGTTAAAGTGAATGATTTGTCACTAATAATGTGTCATCTTACAAAAAAAATCTCACAAATGTCTGCCTTTATAGATATGTATCTCCCTAGTTATTCCCATCCTCCATCACACACCTAAGAAAACACCCTGTATACCAACTCCATTATTTGCCATATCCTGCTAGCATCCAATCCTCTAAACAATTACTACTAGATATTGCTTACTACCGTAAGTAGCCTCATAGACAAGGCCACAACTACTTTTACTTCTAAGTTTCTCTTTTTTGGGGGAGGGGTGGGATTTGAAGAGAGGTATTTTTGATGGACTGATATGGAGAAGTGAAGGGCAGACAGATGTGGACTTAGTATTCTATTATTCTATCATATTCTATTATTGTGGCTGTTATTGTGGCTCTGTATATGCAATCCATTACAGATTGCTATTTTGTTTGCTTCCCTCAAAAATATACATCTTAAATTCCTGTCCAAGAAAATAAGTGAAGGGATCTGAGAGAAATGTGGAGAAGAAAAGGTAGCTTGTCATATTTAACTGAAATAACAACGTATGTAGGTCCAGAGGTTGCTAGAGCAGGGCAAAAAAATTACCAATGCTTAAATCATAGTTCACATCTGTTAATGAAACTGCTTCTGTGCTTAACCATGCTAAGCCCAGACTGTTTGCAGACGGGAAGAAGTGTGGTTACTTCTGAGGATGATTATGCAATTGCTTTTCTTATGACACAACTGAAAACAAGGAGAGGTTGAGTGATGAGTGTGTAGCAAGATGGAAGGGTGACCTTATGGCAGAATCTATTCTCCCTGACTTTGAGTCATTTGCAATATGTGGTTGTATTTTACTTCATATCCATTTGAAATCAGTCTGTACTATGTTTCTCTGTTTTCACTTGGGCTTTTTTTTTAATCCTTGGATATGCTTTTGTTGGTTTATTTTTGGGAAGTGGCTTAAAAGTGATTTGAAGACTTCAAGGAGACAAATTATAAATTGTATTGCTTATTTTTCTCTTTGGGGCTGTACCAAAGCCCATTAAGAAAAGCTCCCATTTGAGTCAGGCCCTTTATGAAAGTTGTTTTTAACCAATATCAGGTAATTGGATATCGTTGCTAGGTGTGATATGAAAATTATAAAATACAAATATGAACCAATATAGCTCAACATGTTGTAATATTAGTTTCCATTCATACTTCTAAACACTTTGAAATCAAACCTTGGACTGAGACATATTAGGTTGAGTGGCTTAGTGTTGGTGAAGCTTCTGACAAAGGAAATACTTTAAAACAACTAGATGTTCTACTAAACTGAAAGAGCTACTGATGTGGGAAGATAACACTAACAAAGATAGAGAGCTCAAAAGTTCAGTCTTCTGAACTGAAAACACATTGCTGCAGAATCAGCAGGATGTATGAATTCCCTGGCTATACATCCTGTCTCCTTAACACACCTCTTGCTTTCTCCATTCTGTCCCTTTTGACCCCTGGCCTATCCTGGAATTTCCTTCTACAACAGAGTCTTTTGCTGAGTACCTAGCAGAGCAGGCTCTGCACTTGTCTGATCTCCTGCCAGCAAGAGTATTTTCTAGAAGGGAAGTGTTTACACTTGCCCAACAGCCCCTTTGTGCCAAAATAGCGGGTGCGTTAAGACTGCAGTACAATGCTGAATAGGGTCTGTCATAAATATAAAGGGAAGGGTAACCATCTTTCTGTATACAGTGCTATAAAATCTCTCCTGGCCAGAGGCAAAATCCTTTCACCTGTAAAGGGTTAAGAAGCTAAGGTAACCTCGCTGGCACCTGACCCAAAATGACCAATGAGGGGACAAGATACTTTCAAATATGGAGGGGGGAAAAAGTTGTCTGTCTGTGTGATACCTTTGCCGGGAACAGATCAAGGATGCAAGCTCTCCAACTCCTGTAGAGTTAGTAACTAATCTAGCTAGAAATGCGTTAGATTTTCTTTTGTTTAATGGCTGGTAAAATAAGTTGTGCTGGAGGGAATGTGTATTCCTGTTTTTGTGTCTTTTTGTAACTTAAGGTTTTGCCTGGAGGGATTCTCTATGTTTTGAATCTGATTACCCTGTAAGGTACTGACCATCCTGATTTTACAGAGGTGATTCTTTTATGTTTTCTTTAATTAAAATTCTTCTTTTAAGAACCTGATTGATTTTTCATTGTTCTTAAGATCCAAGGGTTTGTGTCTGTGTTCACCTGTACCAATTGGTGAGGATATTATTATCAAGCGTTCCCCAGGAACAGGGGTGTAGGGCTTGGGGGATATTTTGGGGGAAGACGTCTCCAAGTGGGCTCTTTCCCTGTTCTTTGTTTAAATCACTTGGTGGTGGCAGCAAACTGTTCAAGGACAAGGCAAAGTTTGTGCCTTGGGGAAGTTTTTAACCTAAGCTGGTAAGAATAAGCGTAGGGGGTCTTTCATGCAGGTCCCCGCATCTGTACCCTAGAGTTCAGAGTGGGGAAGGAACCTTGACAGGGTCAATTGTTGCAATATGTACCACAAATTACTGGAGGAAGCAATCTTCCCCTCTTCATCTGTTTAAGTAAGAGAGAAGCCAAATAATATTCCTGAAAAATGTTAATGGTACATTAATGGTATATTTCAGAGTAGCAGCCGTGTTAGTCTGTATTCGCAAAAAGAAAAGGAGTACTAGTGGTACTTTAGAGACTAACCAATTTATTTGAGCATAAGCTTTCGTGAGCTACAGCATACATACAACATCAACAGGAGAGCAGGAAGAAGGTCCAAATAAATACAGATGAAAGAAACTGAGATAAAAGGAGAGTGGATAGAAAATCTGAGTTGCACACCTAAGTAGATGTGCCTTAGTGCCAGCCCGGCCTCAGTCAGCTAACTGGCAGGTGGTACATGTATCTTTTGCAGATGGAACAGCATTAGCACATTTAAAAGTAAAGCTAAAGCAAAACGGGTGCAAAAGCATTTCTCCTGAATGTGCTAGTTAGCTTGATAACTAGTTTGCAGAAGGGCTCACCATGAACTCTTCACCGACAGAGAGAGTAATCCACCCACTGTGAATATATGTACTCATCCTCACTACCTCCCAAATCAGACTCATTATCTGAGATATAAATTACAGGGCAGATGTATAATCTGGGAAGTATTCCAGATTCATCTTTTAAACAATGAGGTGCTCAACACTGATTGCACTATGTATGTTCTTCTCTCTGTAACAATGCCAGCAGCAGCAATGAAGATCTGCTGTGAGTCATGCTGTTTGGTAGACAAGTCAGGTAGGGAATTTTTTTCTATTAATTGGCCATAGATCACACATTAGTTCTCAGTACACTGATGAATATTTTTCTGAAATGTATAGAAGTTGCTTGTGGCATTCTCATTTTATCAGTAGCAGTGGTCAGTTCTCTTGGTTAGTCTTGCTCAATTCTGGGTTTTAAAAATGGGCAGAATTACAATTTTTTACTATTATGTTATTAATTCATTCCCATTATGATTTTAACCACAAATCATGTAATTAGTATCTATATTCTATCATTTGCACCCAGATTGAGGCTTCTTTAAAATTATTACCTGATCCCCTTTTACCCCAGGATAAATCAGGAGGTGCTCCACTAAAGCAATTCGAGTTACACTAGTGATATAAATAAGAAGAGAATGAGTCCCATAACCCATGGGTACATATTATTTAGTGTGCATGTCATGTAAATTTTGTAGAGCACTACACTGTATGGATGTGTGTATTTTCACTTTCATTTTCATGGGTTTGTTCCTTCAATCTATATGCTGATGGAGTTTTTATAATATAAAACTTACAATGTTATTTTTGTGAGTTTATGACTGACACTTCATATTATGTTGGCCCCTGGATTTTGTGCTTTTAAACTGAAAATCATGCATATGGCCTGATACTGATAAAGATTTTTAAAACAACACAGAGTTTCTTCTCCAATTTTCTCGTGTAAAACGGACACAATATATTTTCTCCCCTTTTCTCAGCTTTCCATCAGCTATATTTATTTGAGAGTGTAATTCAGTTGGTTCTACTAAAAGACAATGTAACATAAGAAAATACAACAATTAATCATCACAGAATATAATTATAGAAATTAGAGATGGAAAAGACTTATTTGAGCATCTAGTTCATCTCCCTGCAGAAGCAGCATTATTTCCTGTAGACCATTTTCTATTGTTTTATCTATTTTTACAAGTCTTGGATAGTGCAATTGCCCAAAACTTCACTTCAGAGATTGTTCCAAAACCTAATTGGTTCAGGAAGTTTTCTTCAATATTTAGTCTAAATTTTCTTCTTGCTGACTGCGAAGGGAGCCTGGCTTCTGCAACAGTCCATTGGTGGCTGCCCTGACTCACCCCAAAGCCATATCAAGCATACAGGAGAGGTTTAAATTGGTTTAAAACATCAAGTCACCATCATTCCTGCACCCAGCTCAGCTGAGCCGGAATAGAGAATTGGCACCGTTTTGCATAAAGCAGTACAACTACGCATTAGAGGAAAATGAAAGCTGTAAATTGTGGGGCTAACCAGTCACACATACGAGCATATTTGTTTCAAGAAAGCTCTTAAAGTCACCAACAGCCACCTGATTAAAAACAGCAATGAAGAACAAAGTGATGGGAGACAAAGAAAATCCCTTCCAGTTTGTTTACATCTTTTTGGTAATGTGACATCCAGAAATGAATGCGGTATTCTAGGTATGTTCCCAACAGAACTGTATGTAGTAGCCTTGATACCTCTCATTGTAAACTTGAAATACAACTCTTGTAGGTTCCAGAATACTAATGCCAGAATACTAATCCCTGCTGATTTCCCCCCCCCCCTCAAAGTTACATACAGCTGTTGATTACTTTAATACACTACTATGATTCAGTTAATTTCAGCTTTCGGTGGGATGTTTAACTATCAAGTGTATAAAAGCTTTATGGCATCTCAAGGATATGTTTAATAACATTATCAGATAATTACAGTGCAGAAGTAATATGAAATACAATGTGTTCTCTGTCATTGGGATCTGAAATGCACCCTATCTCAGAGGGGTCTTAGAGGTAATATCTTTCATCCACCCTACACTCATTTTTCATTCCAAAGGGCAAACTGAACAGATGCATTTACTGTCTCTTCCCTCCTCCACCCTAAACATACACCTGTTCTTTCCTCCCTTGTTCTATTCCCAGAGAAGCCAATTCTGGATTAAAACCTCTAGTACTGGGAAGAAGTCGTCTTCTTACCACCTGATGCCGAGGGGTGCTAAGTACCCCTCCCACACATCTCGCATTGATGTTGTCTAGGATCAGGACCTCTATCTCTTGTTTTCCACTCCTCCATTCAAAATGCAGAAGCACTGAGGAATTCTGACCCTAAATGCAAAGCTAATTAATTTTACCTGCTGCTTGATCCACTGTGTCAAGACTGAAGTTGTGTTCACTGGGAAGAAGGAATTCAAACCAGATAATAGTTTATTCATACCTGACTAGATTGTAACTTGACTACAGACATGTAAGAACATAAGAATGGCCATTCTGGGTCAGACCAAAGGTCCATCTAACCCAGTATCCTGTCTTCCAACAGTGGCCAATGCCAGGTGCCCCAAAGGGAATGAACAGAACAGGTAATCATCAAGTGATCACTCCTACCTCCCATTCCCAGCTTTTGGCAAACAGAGGCTAGGGACACCATCCTGGCTAATAGCCACTGATGGACTGATCCTCCATGAACTTATCTACCTCTTTTTTGAACCCTTTTATAGTCTTGGCCTTCACAACATCCTCTGGCAAAGAGTTCCACAGACTGACTGTGCATTGTGTGAAAAAATACTTCCTTTTGTTTGTTTTAAACCTTCTGCCTATTAATCTCATTGGTGACCCCTAGTTCTTGTGTTATGAGGAATATATAACATTTCCTTATTTACTTTCTCCACCCAAGTCATGTTTTTGTAGACCTCCTTACTGGGTATGGGGTGGGGAGTAAGAAAGAATAAGACCCCTTTGCTTTTGAACCCTCTATACCCACATGAGGGCTACCTGGGCCAAGAACACAGGAATAATTGGGGCTATATGCCCACTAACTTCCTCACTAGAGCAGGTAGAAGGGGAGGAGTAAGAAGTGGGTGGAGAATTGTCTCCATCTTCTCTCCGTCCAACTGACAGGTCCAGTCATAATTTGCTGCTGGCATAAGTCAGAAGCAATTTACTAATGCTTTGGAGCATGGGGCAAAAAGGGGAAGATTTGTGACTCAAAAGTGTGTGTCTGAGAGACAATGCCTCCTGAGACAGCTTCTAACATGGTGTAGCTTATACATCACCCCTTGTTCAGAGTAAGTTCCCCATGCAGCACCAGGTCATGCTAATGATGGTTCTGAGGCATCATATTGGGGCCATAACCTATACAGACCTCAGATAGGGATGCAAGTTTGGTTCTGTTTGAGGGAGGAGAGATGATCTGAAAATTGGGGTGTTTTGAGCCATCACCGTTTTGTATATCCAGATATGTTGCAAATCAGACACTAGGTTTTTAAAAAATATATTTTTCATTTCCTTGTCTGTTTTTTAAAAACCATGTTTCTATTTACTTCTACCTAGTGTTCACTCTCTAAACTAATCCCACACAACAGTGTGTGCTGCATTTTAAAGATCTGTAGGCAGGAATTTTCATTTACCACTTTCCCCTTCCTATCACTCCACACAGTATGACAGATTCCAAGTGCCAGATGGCTGTTACAAATGATAGAACTGACAAACCCAAAGGAGACTCATTCTTTGCTAATATCCCATATTCTCCTCTCCTATACCACCCTCAGCTTCACTGAGTGATAAAACTCATTTCCTCCCAAAGAAATATTTCAGATTTAGGATATTTATTTGGAGATAATCAGACCCCGTGGGTATTAAAAGCATCCAACTCTCCCTTGTGCCTTGTAATTCTTCAACAGTATGCTTATACTGTAATAACTATATACTCTGTCAGACTGTATTCCTTAATTAACCCCCTGGAATTTTAAGCATAGTGGAAAATATATAGAAAAGCAGGAAAGTTAACCTTATAATCCTATAAGACTGGTTACATTTTAGTAAAATATCTTAATTTATCAAAAAATGTTTAGTTGAAGATTAGCATTTTTGTCCGGAGAACTGAATTTTAATTGTTTTTTTCCACGGAATGTATCTGAAGTATTATTTATTTGGTTATAATTTGGGTCCTATCACAGAGAATGTTCTACAGAAGGAAAGAGCCTACACTAGTTCAGGGAACTTCAGACATACTGTAATGTCTTTTGAAGATCTGAAAAGAGAGAATCCAGTTCTACAAGTCTTTTTTCAGCCTGTAACTAGGGAAAAAATCCCAGTGATTTAAGGACAGATTCTATACCGTTAAAATCAATGAAAATTTTTACTTCAGTGAAAATGGGTCTTTAATTTGCAGTTTTGATTGACTAAGAACTCTAGGATTTGTCCCAGGGACAGTATTTTGCTATATATACACAACTGAAAGGCATTGTAGTTCAAACTATATGCTAAACATACTGTCCTAATCTAGTGGGGGTAATTCATTAATTTAAATTAGAATATGTGGCTGGGAGAGAGAAAATAATTCACCACTTACTTAAAAAAGCTTTCTATTCATTTGTATAAGTCCTGTAGTGCTCACTGTTTTATTTCATGGGGAGTTTACCTCACTATTTGCTCTGCTAACCCTTTTTACAGTATTCCATTTAATGACATTTAAAGTGGCTGATTATCTACTTAAATATTTGTAAAATTACTTTTTTAAAGTAACAAAATATGCAAGGAATGAACAAGTGCACTTTAAGTCATCATGGATGCTGAACTGTTCAGATACCTCTCACATTCATATTTTCACCTGTTTGTGTCTCTGCAAAGGAGCTAGTATATATATTTCTATTTGGAAATGCCTGGTTAGGTTCAACCCTGCCTCTTGCTGTTTGACCTTCTGAAAACTGACCTGAGGACTCTGATAGGTTTCAGAGTAGGAGCCATGTTAGTCTATATTCGCAAAAAGAAAAGGAGTACTAGTCGCACCTTAGAGACTAACCAATTTATTTGAGCACAAGCTTTCGTGAGCTACAGCTCACTTCATCGGATGCATCTTCAGTTTCTCTCTCATTTGTGCTCTCTGACTTAGGGCTGCTTTAACCCATACCAGCTGGCGATGGTCCTAAAATACCATGCAGCAATTGAGCATAAAACACTCTAGCCACGGCCCACCCCAACCTCTGAACTGCAGCTGACAGGCAGAGAGAGTAGCACAAAGACAACTCTGCACCAATTGAGTTTCCTCACAATGTGGCAATTCTCACAGGGCATATGTGGCTCCTTTCCTGCCTCTTTCTGCCCATCATACGGCATACAGGGGCCAGAATGTAACCTAGAATCTGGTCCTCATAATTTTTTCTTTTGAACATAGGTTTTGTTAAGAGTTGGGGAAATATTCTCAAATCCTCAGAACGCAGAAAAAGAGAACTTCAGAAGAGAGCTTTTTTGGTGCTGTTGAAGGAACTAGAAGCTTAGGTATCACCCAATAAATTGTGCTGAGTCTTATTCAAGATTTAGACAAACAAATGTATGTCACAAATTATGGAGCTTGAAAGTAAAATGGTGGTTGATGTCAAAAAGACACATATTTGAAAGTGCCTGTGAAACTTAAAGCCATTAATTCAGAAGAATAGAACCTTGAGTTGAGTTTTAGAGAATATAGATAAGCTTATAAAAGTATATATAGTTTATAGCTCTTTGGGTTATGATCTGCCTTTTATAATGTGGGCAACTTACCATTTCCCCAGCTTACCTTGGGTTGTGGTGGATTTGGGAGGGGTTGCAAGTGCAAGTGTTTTCAGAGGTTAAGAAAAATTGTTTTTCTTAACCTCTGAGGACAGGAAAAGAAGCAATGGGCTTAAATTGCAGCAAGGGAGGAGTAGGCTGTACATTGGGAAAAACTTCCTAACTGTCAGGGTAGCTAAGCACCGGAATAAATTCCCTAGGGAGGTTGTGGAATCTCCATAACTGGAGATTTTTAAGAGCAGTTTAGACAAACTCCTGTCAGGAATGGTTTAGATAATTAGTCCTGACACAAGTACAGGGGACTGGACTAGATGACCTTTCGAGGTCCCATCCAGTTCTATGATTCTCCATCACTGGCAATTTTAAAATCAGATTTGGTTTATTTTTTCTCTCAAAGACACTCAAGTTAAAATAGCAATTAATTCAGGGAAGTCTGATGACCTGTGTTATACAGGAGGTCAGACTAGATGATCGCAATGGTCCCTTCTTGTAATCTTTGAATCTATGAATCAATATCTTTCATCTGGGAATCTGAAAAGAGAAGTTTCAGAAACATTTTTGAAAATATGTAATCATCATTCTTGTACCAGTTTTAATAGGCCAGTTCAAGCACTAGTCAATCTTACTGTCAATGAAGTCACAACACGGATTACTTTAGTCTGTTCTTTTGGCTTGTTTGGGTGTAGTTTGTGAATGTTTATGCCTCAATTTACCCAAATTGTGTGAATAATATGCTAATAATAATTTATTTAGAGAATTAAATGTATTTTTTCTAGCTGCATATCTGCCAGAAGATCATGCTATCTTTAATTTGAAATTCAGATAATTATTTTCTAAATTAATACTGGATCTGGTTGGAAAATGGACTTTCTCCCATGGAAAGTTTAGATTTTCGACCAACAAAATCAAAATCCAAACTATCTTGATTTGGAAATGCTGGCCAGGAGTGCCTCAAAGGAGTTGTAGGTGGTATGCTTCATGCTCCCATTCTCCTCTGTAGGCTAAACTAGGCTCCCTGGTTGTTGTTAATCTGTTGTGTTACACCATGGTCTCACCTTGTAGTGAGGGAAGTCAGTTGCATTATATGAGACTCTGGTTGCAGTGAATGATGGGGGATGTAGTCCCTTTGGGGAGTCTGCCCTTAGAGGAAAATAGGGACCTGAGGAAACTGAACGACAGTCCCTATGAACAATTCTGGCAGGCTACCCAAAATGAAATATTTTGATTTTTATTCAAAGAATTTCAGTTTTTGGGTATTTGAATTTTCAATGAAAAATCTACTTTTTCCAGAGAATGTAGACATTTATTGTGAAAAAAATTTAGTTGAAAATCCAATTTTCCATTGAAAAACAGCATCAACAGAAATTTTTCAAAGCACTCTGCTTTTTACTCTATGAATTGATTCCATATATCCAAAAGCAAGCTGTATTGACCTGAACTACAGTCCGCAGGAACAATTGTGGCAGGTTATTGCTTAACTGGGATAGATCATGTTAATTGCATGGGATTGTTGCTATTCCCCAACAGGATGAGTATGTAAATATTTCTAGACCAGATAATCGTGCACATGTTTCTGCAAATAATCTCACATGTGACTTTAAAATTTACTTCCCATAAACATTATTTCCAACAAAATTAGATCACTCAAGCCTTCATGAAAAGTGAACACAAAAGGTATGTAAATGTGGCTCAGGCAAGTTAATTTACAAATTCATATAAATAAATACAGATCTTTTCCAGTTATCTGCCCAGCTCTAAAAATGGGTACAGTTAATGAATTACTATAATGGCTGGGTGTGTATAAAAATGTGTGAGGTATGTCAAAGCATTGGTGTAAGAGTGCTTGGATGACACAGCACTCTTTAAATGCAAAGTTGCATTATCATCTTTGCAACAAGGAGTGGAAACTCATTTTCTCAAATAAAAATTGATATTCTAGAACATGTAATCAAATTTGCTGAAAATCAACAGGGAGACCCTACATTTCAGAATTCACAACATTCCCAAGTACGGTCATCTCAAATATAGCAAAAATACAGAGATACATAAGATTCTGAAAAGTTAGACAATCTGAGTGAGAATATTATCTATAAATACACTGGCTTAGAATATAAATGATAAATCCTTATGCTATATTAAGTAATTTGCAATTTTGCACAAATAATTCTACAGACGGAAGTTATCACTTTCTCCAGTAACATGCACCAGTTAATGTTAGTGACACAGTACTTCATGTATTCATTTTTATGCAAGACAGAAATCCCGGTAAAAGGAAACAGCAAAGCCACCCACAAATTTTGTTTAATCTATACAGGGAAAATGAAAACTGCCATAGGCTGTTGTGTACACCATCATAATAACAACCTGCCTTCAAATAAGAACACTGAAGTATCTCTAGATTTGATTCTGCTCTCAGATTGGACGTGTGTAGAAAATAGGATATTTCATATATCTGCAAGAAATGGATTAAGATTCATGACTACCTTTACATAGTCATAGGCTGTTTACAGAAACCATGAATGCCACAAGAAAAACAAATCATGTGGGTTTTTTTCCTGCTCGTTGTTTTTCTGTAGAAAAGAAATGGACCACAATAGGAAATTGTACTTGTGAACATCACAAATACAATCCCCCTCAAAGGAACAGAAATGAATTTATTCACTTCACCAATGACATTCTTCTCAGAAAAGGTCATCTCTCTGTACCTTTGCAGAAAGAGTGGTTGATTGGTTGGTTGACTCATAATATTTTCAAGTCAAGCCAACTAGTCAAGTTTGTAAATAACATCATTTCCCTTCTCCTGCTAGTAGGATCTTGGAGGGAGGAGGGGTGATTCTTAGCATGTTCTCTATTTTTATTCAACATGAAGCACAGAGTATATGCATGTGGCAAATCATACATTCTAAAGATTGATGTTGTAACATTTTCTAAAGGTTTTCCGTCTCTTTACTTGATAACTTTTGACAGCTATGTTTGATGAGCAACTAATAGGCTCACTAGTACACTCCCATCTTTAAGTTGTGTAAGTAATTGGTAGGAAAAGGTCACTGTCTCTCTGTTTTTGTGCTCATGAACAATTAAAAATAAGTTTCCATCACAGACATCACTAAATGTCTGTTTGCAGGATTCTGTCATCTGAAAAAAAAAATTGTATGTGAAAAAATTGATACTTTCGAGCCCAGTCACGGCAGCCCTCCATTTATGTCAGTGGAAGCAGTGGAGGGAAATTGGAGGGCTGCATACATTTTGTAAGTCAAGCAGTCCTCCTGAGTTCTTTCAGAGATTTCACATGAGAAATCGCTGGTAGGAATCCTTTTATAGGATTTTATTTCTTTAAAAATCCAGTAAATACTGGCAGATAAACCAACAAAATCTATGCAGTCACAAGTCTAGACGGTCCCAGGTCCCTATTTTATTTCTAAATGTCCCACAGTAAAGTTAAATTTAGTGCTTCTATTGAGTCTCTCTCCTGTGCATTTCAAACTATTGTGCTTTTACTGTGTTTTTTATGATATGGTAACTAATCATAGGGGTAACAGATACATCCAGAACACTGCTTTGTCACAGTTACTGGCTAACTGCACCTCTCGCCCATCTTTCAGTTCACCCCCTCTCAGGTCTTGGGGCTCACACCATCATTTTTCTCAGGATGGAATCATGTGATTCTCTCATTCTCAGGTTGGACTCTGGGCTGCAGTCCCCTGTGATCAACCATGATCATGTCAGCAGGCCTGAACTTTTCTTCACTGTCTGCAGTTCTGTTCCCTCTGGTAAGCAATGACCAAACAACCTTCTTAAAGCCAAGTGTGATTTATTAGAGCAAACACCTATCAGAGAAAACAGATTTTAAAATAATAAACAGGCTTCACACAGGTCTAGCTTAGCAGGTGTCTAATCATCTTCCACATGGGGACCTTGGTAATTCTAAGCTTCCTATAGACTCCTCCGCAGAGTCTCTCTCTGTGTCAGCATGTCTCCCTGATCAACTCATGGCAACTGCCAACCTCTTCCTTCTCTCCAGAGCAAACTTTTAATTGCTTAGGTGGTTTTGCTCTCTAGGCTTCCAGCCTGGAAAAATGAAATTTGCATGTTCTCTGGAGATAGGGTATAGGATCTGTGGACTCAAAAGCTTCCCCCATTATCTTTCAAGTGTGTGCCAGGATATTTTTATCTGAGGAACTATTGTATTGCCTTCCTCTACTGTCTCCATCAAATTAAAGCATGATAGGGATATCACAAACATTCCACTACCACCAATGTAAATTAGAACAATATATCCATACAGGAAAGCCTTAAAACCCAGTGTTCAATAACTTTACTTCACTGGCCAGGTCACATACAATGTTCATAAAATTATTACATCTAAGTATTCTTAGAACACTGCATAGCAATTCCATTTCCATCACAACAACATTAATATTCAGGTTAATTATATAATGAAGGACAATAGTCTCCTCTTTCTTCTGTCCTACCATATAAAAATATTTTGGTACTAAAGATTTTTTTTAATTTATTCATTCAGTATATAATTAACTGTGGACTTCACTGCTACTTTATATAACTGAAGCAAAGAGGTTAGATAGTTTAGTGCTAAACTACAATGAAGCAAAGACCTACCAGTTGATTAGAGCAGAAAAGAAATGTCCTTCAGTGGATATAGAGAGATATGTGAGTTAACTTGGGGCATAATTATAAAGGAGTCATTTATGACATGAATTTTTTGGGAAATGAAAAGCAGGATTTTGGTCTAGGTCAGGGTTGGGCAAACTTTTTGGCCCAAGGGCCACATCTGGGTGGGGAAATTGCATGCAGGGCCATGAATGTAGCAGGGGATAGGGGTGCGGGAAGGAGTGCAGTGTGTGGGGGGTGTGCGATGTGCAGGAAGGGGCTCAGGGCAGGGGGTTGGGGCACAGGAGGGGTGCAGAGTGTACAAGGGGGCTCAGGGCAGGCGGCTGGCGTGAAGAAGGGGTGTGGAGTGTGGTAGAGTGGCTCAGGGGAGGGGGTTGGGGTACGGGAGGGGTTCAGGGGAGGGGGTTGGGGTGCAGGGTGCAGGAGGGGTTCAGGGTTTGGGCTCTGGCTCGGTGCCGCTTATCTGGAGTGGCTCCGGGGTGGCAGCAGCACGCAACGGGGCTACGGCAGGCTCCCTGCCTGCCCTGGCCCAGTGCTGTGCCGCTCCCGGAAGCGGCCGGCACCACGTCCTGGCGACCCCTGGGGGAAGGAGGCTGCCAGAGGACTCCGTTCGCTGTCTTTGCCTGCAGGTACCTCCCCCGAAGCTCCCATTGGCCACGGTTCCCCGTTCCCAGCCAATGGGAGCTGCGTGTGTGGGGGGGTGATGCCTGAAGGCGAGGGTAGCGCATGGAGCCCTCTGCCACCCCTCCACCCCCAAGGGGCCGCTAGGATGTGGTGCCGGCTGCTTCCGGGAGCGGCATGGGGCCCATGGCACCATGGGAATAGCAATCCCGCAGGCCGGATCTAGCCCGGGATCCAGCCCACGGGCTGTAGTTTGTCCACCCCGGTCTAGGTAGTCATTAATTGTGGTAATAAGAAAAAACAAGTGTAATGGCAGGAGCTTGTAGTGGATACTAAGGTCAATGTTTTTGACTTGGACACCTAAAATTAGGCACCCACGGTAAAATATGTTTAGGCATCTATTAAGTATCCTGATTTTTCACTTCCTAAACTCTCAAAAGTACCATTAATGTCAATGGGAGTTGTAAGTGCTCAAGTGGAGCACTCAGCACCCTTAAAATAGAAAGTAAATCAGTGGTACTGAACATTTTGGGAACGTCACTTGCATGAAAGTGACCATTTGAGTGCAGAGTATGGAAATGTTGTATTGCACTTGTTCAGCTTCTCCATCTGGAACCAGAATGCCTAGACAGGCCTTCTGCTGTGGGTGAGGTCTCCATGGCAGTGTAGGGTCCTGATGAAAACAAAAATTAAGGCCCTGGTCCTGCAATTACTGTGCGCACAAATCCCATTAAATTGAATGGGCATTAAACTTGTGTTAGGAATTCATCCCTGAAATCAATGCAATCTGTGCAAATTCTAGATTTCAAGCAAATATATATACCTAAAATAAATTCTACTTCTATACATCATTGTTAAAAGTCACCCTGTACTATTTGCTTAATGGCCATTGTATAAAAACATAAGAAAAAGTAACGTTTCCTGATATTTTCTCCTTCACAAAAACATTTTGATATTTCAAGTGAGTCATTTTATTACAGCACTAAAACACTCCGGGGTGTAATGATCTGCTGCCTAATGATCATAATGTACAAAGCATATCATTAAATCCCACTTTCATACATGACTTGGACTCCAGGAAGTTTGTAATTATCAGCTGATGATTACTAACTCTGAGGTTATAGAATTTTCACAGATCTGGATCTTCAAAAAGTCACAAACTGACAAATGCAGAACTAGTTAAAAAATGTGGTTTTAAAAAATATTGTGCTAGATTCTCAGGCTGTCATAAATTGATGTAGCTCAACTGAAGGCAATGCTGCTAAGCTACTTTAGCTCATTAGAAACTCTGGCCTATTGTTTATAAAATAGGAAATTTCAGGAAAAGATCATACTCTGAGACATTTCTCCTAAAGTCAATGATGGCAGCTGGATTTCATACTTGTTATATACAATCCAAGTGATAGGTGAAATATTAAAAAACAAAACAAGAAAAAGGTGTCTAGTATTGCACCAGAAAAGTACATTATGCATGAGCATCCACTATTTGCACATGCAAAATGGATACTGTGCATGCAATGGGGAAACATAAATTTTTTGGACATAACATAGGTAGCTAGCCTTCAAAAAATTGCCAGATTGTGTTTTGCATACATGGTATTCATGTGAAATTTGTTATCTGTGTTCTTAATGGTAGAGCTGAAAAGTACATCGTGACAACAAAGCACTTTAGTTACACAATCTCTTTTTGCATTGTTAGATTATAAATGGAAAGAGAAGCTTTCCTGATCTTTTGGAGGCTGGGTCATACGCAGCACCAGGATAGGAATTTTAGAAGACTAGGGAAATGTAGAAATCTACAATCTAAATTCAGTCAACTGACAAGGGATATGACATATACTCTTCTCCTTCCTTCTGTTGTCTATGTACAAAGTAATTTAACAAGAAATTAACTTTTTACAAGGAAATAAATTAGTTTGGATTGTTTGATCCTGTTCTCTAAAAATTAATTTACTATGGAATCAATGTTTTCAGGAAAATAGAAAATTGTTTTCCAAAACCTAACGGAATAATGTATTTCTTCAAGGGTGATTGATTAACTCATTTAGCATCAGCCAGAAGGCACCCAGGCATGCCTCTGGGAGCCTACTGCTTTTCCTTTTGAATTGTTGCTCTGTGATGGTTCCCTGTTAGTTGTGCCCCAGAATGTATTCAGCTCCTTTTCTATGGGAAATCCAAGACAATATGAGACTTGAATGGTCTGCATTTTGTTTTCTAATGAGTCGTACATACCATAAATTTGGATACTAGCTAGGCAAAGCTTTGGCTCACTCCACCCAACAAATATCACCTGAATTTCCAATTGTACTAAAATGGACTCTAGCAGTCCTCCATTGAAGTCCAATGATGCGCCACCTGGAAAGGCACTGCATGTACAGTGAACTAAAAGACTGGGATCATAATTCTAGTTACTAGTTTATAGAAAATCTCATTCTGTGCTGACTAGTCAATTGATCTCCTTTTACATCATCTCAAGTTAATAAAGATGAGATATTGCTCCATGCTGATGCCTTTCTGGGAGGATTTCATACCATGACTCAAATAGTCCTGGGTAACCACAAAAATAGTCCAACTCTCTGCAATGGCTCTGTTTTTGTGAAGATAGAGATTGTCATCTCTACCAGCCAATCTTCATTAGGTTCCTCTAGGAATGTAAAGAACCATAGAGTGCCTCTTGTACAATCTACCGGGGTTGTGCAGTCCCTCCACCAGAGGTTCTGGAAGCAGTATTTTTGAGTGGCATCAGTAACATCAGCATGGATACAAAGTGCTGAGGAAATTTTACCTATTTTGCCTGGAACACAAACAGTTTTTATTCAATACCTACATAGTGAATGTATCCCACAGGTAGGATACAGTGGCACACATTCTGAGCTCATGTAGACCGATTTAAATCCAGAATTATTCAATTCAAGTTATTACTCATTTACACTGGGGTATGTATTGTGCACTGTGAATTGAACTATTCTTTTATGTGATCATCAAACAAGGGATTCTTTTGACCATAACTGAAAAATCTGATGGAAATGTAAGGTGTCACATAGCTTTTAGTAAGATTATACCTGATGTACTGTAGGTATCTACTTTGTTATTTCTAATATGTTGGTTCTTCCATGCCTTAAATAATGGAGATAATATTCCTTTAAGGAACGCCTAATGTTGGGAGAGGGACCCATGAGTAGGTGCAGAGTGTCCTGCAAAATCAAAGGGAGAGCAAATTTATTCTGATGAACGTTAAAGTAGCTCAGAATAACATGATCAGTTTATAGAGAATTGTTGTATTGTTGGATCATATTAAAGAAGTTCTGCATTAAAATCACAAATGAGTTTGATTCCCCATAGTTTAAATTCCAGGGTATTACTAATTAAGAGGTCTCTTGGTTTTTGGTACTGTTTCTCTCCGTCTATGTGTGAAACTTGCAAGCTCAAAGCAATTCACACAGAAAGAGACTCAAAGCAATACTCTGTAACAACAGAAACAGCACCCAGAGACTCCCCGCCCTTTTGTTGTATTAACAATTGTGATTAAAAGAGAGATAGAGGATGTATGTGGATGGATGCTTGGTGTGGATAATAACTGAATGATCAGGGAGGTGCCAGCCTAAGAATCCAGTGTCCATCAGCTGAAGACGGCGGCAAGTGGAAATAACCTGAGGGCCCCTGGAGGGCAGACTGGAATCCACCCAACAGCCTCAAGAATGGGAGAACCAAAGAACAAGATAACATCTAGCAGCATGGAGCCGTCAGGAATGTGCTATCTGCTGATTGATTCAGCAACAGCATGATGAAGCAATTCCCATAGACTGGCATAGGAAGAAACGCCTATAAAAATGGACTCTAGAAAGTGAGAATTTTGGGGTCTGATTCCGTAAACCAACTTCCAGGAGCATCAGATGAGCATCTGACAAGGCCCTGCTCCCTCCTCATGTCCAGGCCACCTGGCCAGTGGCTTGGCATGAGCAACTCTAAGGCTGGTAACTATGATAACAACCTTGCAGAACCTGTGTGTGTGTGTGTGTGTATGAATGTGTGAATAAATATGAGATTGAATGGAATGTTATAGCTTTAACTAACTGCTTACTATGATTCTTTCTGTATTCACAATAAATGTGGCATTTTGCCTTTTTCCCTTTAATAAGATCCTGCTCGTTTTTATTTTATTGGTATAACATCAAAGGGAGAGCAAATTTATTCTGATGAATGTTAAAGTAGCTCAGAGTAACATGACCACTTTATATAGAATTGTTGTATAACATCAGAGAAATATAACACCTTCTTGAAGAGAGATGGAAATATTTAAAGACCTAAGGCCAAGTACTAAATGCCTCTGTCTATTTTCTCATTGAAGGACAAATTTTAAGCATCAAACATTGAGCTTGCTTGCTGCTCCTGTAAAAGAGTTACTTTATCCCAGTCAGATAAAGCAGATTAAAACAAACAGACTGCACTCTTAAATTCAATTGTATTCCTTAGAGATGCCATGCAGTTTGACAATAGATTGACACCATGTCGGTTCAGTTTCTTAAAATTACAGTCAGCCGAGTTGCCCTCTAAATGTGTCCTAAAAACACAGTCAGTTCATGCAGTACCTAATGAAATTAGTGAACTAAATTTATCTGAGAAAGTTATTATTCAAACCCATGAAACCCTCTCAGACTATATTATTTGTTTGAACATTAAATTAAGCAATCTTCTTTCTGAAGAGCTCAGAGGAGCACTTAAAAGGAATAGTACTATATCTTCTGTTTCCTCTGGAGGAAAATATATTTACTTTGTCTGTTCATTCTGCTCTTGATAATTGAACTCTCTTTGCAAACAGTGTACCAACAATAAACTGGCAAATCTGGCAGGACGCTGTTTACCAAGGTAAAATTAGACCTGTGTCAGAGGTCGTAAAATGTATTGCTGCACTCAATAAAAATGGAGATGCTGATGCCTGAGTTTGTCCAGGTATAAAATAAGAGCTACGTTGGGAAGGATATTTGACAACTTTGAACGAGTCTAGTCAATATACAATATATCCTCTTAGAATCCGGAATTGTGCTTGTTGCCCTATAAATCCATATTAGTCTGGACACTGCAGCAAATAAGATGATCTATGCAAGAACTGGGGTTAAAGTTTAAATTCCACAACTTTTATTAACTCAAACATTAAATCGGATGAGTGAGAGACTGCAGACAGCTCACCCCACAAACTACCTGTCAGAGCAACTCCAGTGGGATTCTGTAGTAATTGTGATGAAGGTAAACAGTAGTGAATTAGAACTGGAGTAAATTGTGGTAACAGTCTGGCAGTGTTTGCCTGAAACACCTCACCTTGTTAGCAGGTATTAATTTTGTTGGGGAATGTTAAGTGGTTCCTGCTGATGCATTGATGAAGGTGGCTCACTAGAAAGAGAGGCTCTAAGGTATAGATCTAAGCAGTCCTGAAAAAGGAAAATTAACAGTCAAGCCTGGGGACATAGTTTGAGATGAACCTTATGTTGCACCAACCTTAATTTATATGCTGATAAACACCAAACAGGTTTGTAGTGTGTTGACTAAGATGGAGTGCAGATTGGGGACAGCCCCTTCTCATAACTCTCTTCCTTGGAAATATTTACTTTGAATTTGGTTTTGAACCCTGCAGTGTGTACCTTTTCTTCTTCAACAATTCATTCCAGATGACTCAATAAGAGGCTTTGAACAATGGAGGAGGTCATATTCAGAACTCTTTGAATGGAAACTCAATGCAAGATGAGGTGACATCTTTGAGACTAGGGGGAGAACTCTGGACAATCCCAGATTCAGTCACTTCTGGGTTCCAAAAGGCCTACAGCTGCAGCTCCTCAAGGGGTTGGCCTTCCTGAGATGCCAACAGCTGTAGGTTCTCTGAACTTTGGGATACCAGACCATTTAGGCACCAGTGGGGGGTTCTTGCCAATAGTGCTGTAGGTCCTGTGAGGCCCCTCCTGGCCATGTGCAGCAAAGCTGGCTGCTATACTGAGCTGCCAGGGAAGATATGAGGACTATGGAACTTGGGTAGAGAGCAACATAGTGAGGAGCTGGCCCAGCTGCAACCAATATGGGGAGGTCCAAAGAAGGAAGGATCTGGCTCCCCTTCACACATACAGCTGTTGCTTTTATGAGGCTGTACAATTTTATCTTCAGAAGGTCACCCATTATCAGCCTAAATCCTGCAAACACTTTGGCATGTGAGTTACTTTATTTACATGAACAGTCACATTAACTTCATAAAAGCAACAATCTCATTAGGACTGTGAGTGTCGCAGATTAGATTTATTTATCTCAGGGCCTGTCACAGTGCTGGACAAAAACTTTTTTGCAAAAATAGGCAAAACATATAGATAAACATATAGGAAATATTATATATTGGTGGTGGCACATTATAAATCAAACATAGGTGAATAGAATGAGTTTAGAGGCTTACAAAGAAAGGAAAAGAAAGAAAAAAGAAATGATCCTTGCTTTTGTCATCTTTTTTCCATTTATCTTTTAAGTACTATTATTAATTGTGTTCTGGACTGTACTATACACAAGGGGAGACATTGTCTCAATCCCAGGAGCTGGCTTCAGTGTGGGTCCTGCTGTAGAGAGTATGCAGGACTGGAGTATGAAAATTTAGTGATCTATTTATTAATTTTTAAAGTAAGAACTGTGACAAAAATACAATACATGCAGTAAAATAGCATTTGCATCATATAATAAACCAGACTATAGAAAGCAGAAGTTTTCTTTTATCTCTCGCTCACTAAAAGAAAACTTTTGCTTTCTATAGCCTGGTTTAAATATATATATATAGATAAATACTGTCCTTTAAATGACACTTTTTATCAATAGATCTCCAGGCACTTTACAAAGGAGATCACTATTATTATCCCCATTTTATAGATGGGGAAACTGAGTCACAGAGCAGGAAAGTGACTTGCCTAAGGTCACCTAGCAGGCCAATGGCAGAGCTGTAATAGAACTTGTCTCTCTAGAATCCCAGCCCAGTACTCTATCTACTAGGCCACATTGTCTATTTAGTGCTCTGGTCCTTCATAAATGATGATAAATGACTAGTGATCTCCTAAGTAACCTATTCTCCAGGATTCATTTATCCAGAGCCAAAGAATCAAAAGTACCTACCAAGGCAACACACAGTTAGAGTGCCCATTCCTCATGGGAGTGAGTTGGTCTAGTGGGGTCAGGACCAACCTTTTGACATTGTATGTCACATGTACAAGTGTTCTAAGGATTAGGGCCTATAATAAGAGTAAAATATCTGAAAGGGCACTTAGCTTGTACAAAGTGCTATGAATGTCCATCTCTGATGATCATTTTTTTCCTCATAACTTTCTTTGTCAGAAAGCTTGAATAGATTATTTGGATGTTTTTAACTGGGGTCTGGGTGGGGCTGGGGGTGGGGATGGGAAATGAAACCATTTATGAAAAGCATTTAACTGTGTTCCTATTTTTCACAAGACAGGCCAGTCCTCTCTGTACAGCTTGTTAGGCATGCAATTATATTTATACCCAAACATCTGGTAGCTGGCCAGTGTGAAGCTAGTTATGCGCTGTTAAGAACATATATCTAAAGGGCTTTTTTAACAAGCATTTTTTGAAAGCACTGCCAATTAGTTTTAACTTCAGAAAATGAATGACAGCCTGATGAATGCTGAGACTGAGGCTCATCATTACTTGTAAATCTGGCTCTGCTTTAAAGGGATTCAAAAAGGCACTAATTAAAATTAGCAGCAAAAAGTAAGACTGCCTTGATGTGGTGTCTTCAATTAAATCAAATCCATATAAGTTAATGATGGCTTTTGATAGTATTTTCAACAACTATTATATAAGTGAAGTACAACTTTGTTATTCAGTGATCAACTATGACCTTAGCAATACACGGAAATGAGATGCTAACATTCTGCAACATAATGATATATTAAAATAAAGGATATTTTATTTACTGAAAATAAAACTTCCAGTTTTCACCTTTTTAAACACAGAAGGCCAGATCTTCAGCTGGTGTAAACTGAATTAATTTCATTGGCTTCAATAGAGAAATATACCTAATTACGCTAGCTGAGGATGTGAGTGATAATTGAGATTTTGACGAAGGCTCCCAAAAACATATTATAGGTTTCAACAGCATTTAAATGTTTATTTGTGCTAGCCCTTCTGTGCACAAGGTCAGGGTTTCACTTATATTTTATTATAAAAATGTATTGAGAAATTTACTTTGGTTCCAAGGACAACTCTTTCACTCTAAACTTTTCTTTATTAGCGATCAGGTCTGATTTTCCTCATGCTTATACTGTTGTATACTAGGAATAACTCACTTGGGTGTAAACCAGGAGTAACTTTATTTAAATCATTGGAATTACATGGTCATGAAGCTACTTTAAGCATGAGGCAAGTCCTATGATTTTAATTAGAAGATCATGCATAATATGCTTACATTAGGTATTAGAGGGGCAACATGGTTCAGCAGGTAGGACATTGGACTGGAAATCAGGAGAATTGGATTCTATTCTCACTGGCCACAGAGTTGCTGCGTGACCTTGAGCAAGTCACCTCATCTCTCTGGGTTTCTTCTCTTCTCATTGTCAGTCTTCCCTATTTAGATAGTGATGTCTTCAGGGCAGAGTACAATGCCTAGTACAATGGGGTCCTATCTCAGTAGGACATCTAGCTACTACTAGACTATTGCAAATAGGAATAATATCCTGCTTGCTTGAGTCACTGAATGGGATTTCTGTGTGAATAAGGGAAGGAGGAACTGTCCCAATGATGTAATATGGTGTCCTATCTTATTTGGACGAGAGTATAAACTGTAAAACTCAAAAGAAAACAACAATCCCTCCTCCCCCGAATATAGTAGCAGATATGAAAATTACAATCAGAATTGCAGAACAACAAAAACACATATTAACATATTAAGTGTGATTTGAGTAAGTGTGTGATTCAAAGGGTACTGACAATAAACAGCATTTCCTCTGCTGTTTATTAAGAGATTGCCAACATTCCACACATTATGCTAAGTCTCGTTAGAGACAGATGCTCTCCCTGACCCTCCTTTATGCATCTCTGTGCAGTGTATTGGAGCTGGAACTGTGTCATAGGGAAGAATTCCTCCCTCACAGACACAGTGCAGTGACGCTATGCCCTTGCCTTTGAAAGTCCCATCATAGGGGGCATGCTAAGGGTGGGACCATGCGTGATTCTTGATTGCTCTCTTCTATGGAATTGTGCCAATATGCAGTCCTCAGGAAATATCTCTGACTGCTTTAGTTTACCCTGGGGCCAGATCAGCCCCATAAGCATTCCAAAAAGAAAAGGAGTACTTGTGGCACCTAAGCATTCCAGAATCCTGAAGACATGAAGGTGACTTAAAGCCAACTTTGTTCACCCTACCTTTTGGCTGCACTGTGCCTCCAGGAGGCAAAATGTCAAACTTAAGGTCTTGTTATCTATTGAATGTATCTAGTACAGGCACTTATACTTGTGTACAGTGTGTATCAGTACTGAAAGAGTTCCTCTCTCTTCCCAACCCACCAGGCACATCCCTCACAGGAAAAGAACTACTTGCCCCACTTCCTCAGGAAAAGCACATTTACTTAGAGAACCTTTACAATGTGCCCGGTAGGTCAACAAACTTGGGCTTTGTCTTACCAAGCACAACTCAAAGGGCTACAATACATTTTCTCAATTATATAATACCTGAAGGCTCCCCATCAGCTGCAGGGATTAAGCTGTCTCTTGTTGTTTGGAGGACCGTGATGGCAGAAAGGAAGAATCTATCAAATGCAAGGAAACTAGGAACTGGCAGTCTTCCCAAGGAATTTGATGAACCTTCTGGGGTGAGTAATAGATTTGACTTCTTCTGGATATGGAATTAGCACTTTGGATAGCTCTGAGAGGCAGCATGTGTAGATACCTACAGGGAAGTCAAGCATTACACTCTGAACTAAATACCTGTTCTAATGGAAAGTGTTAGGCAAACGTAACTATAGCTTCCAGATCCGTCTACAGTGAACAAATGACTGTTTTTCTGGAATTATTTTATTCCTAGAAGCAGATGGGAGTGATGTTTCAGGAAGCATCAGACAATCAGCACTGGCTGACGCTGGTATGTCCTTCCCAGAAGTACCACTCTTAAGCACTTAAGGGGTATAGTATTCCCTTATGCATAGGGCCCTACCAAATTCACAATCCATTTTGGTCAATTTCACGGTCATAGGATTTTAAAAATAATAAATTTCATGATTTCAGCTATTTACATCTGAAATTTCATGGTGTTGTAATTGTAGGGGTCCTGCCCAAACAGGAGTTGGGGGGCGGGGTCACAAGGTTATTGCACTGCTGTCCGTACTTCTGCGCTGCTGCTGGTGATGGCATTGCCTTCAGAGCTGGGCAGTGGGAAAGTGCCAGCTGCTGACCGTGAACCCAGCTCTGAAGGCAGAGCTGCTGCCAGCAGCAGTAAGGATGACATGGTGTGGTATTGCCACGCTTACTTCTGTGCTGCTGCCTGCAGAGTTGGGCCCTCAGTCAGCAGCTTCCACTCTCCGGCCACCTGTCTTTGAAGGCAGCCGTGCACAAGTAAGGATGGCATGGCATGGTATTGCCACCTTTCTGTGCCGCTCCTGGCGGGGCGCTGCCTTCAGAGCTGGGTTCCTGGCCAATAGCCATCGCTTTCCGGCCACCCAGCTCCAAAGGCAGTTCAGAAGTAAGGTTGGCAATATTGAGACCCCCCCTAAAATAACCTTGTGACCCCCCTGCAACTCCCTTTTGGGTCAGGACCCCCAATTTGAGAAACGTTGGCCTCCCCCCATGAAATCTGTATAGTATAGGGTAAAAACATGAAAGACCAAATTTCACGTGGGGAGACCAGATTTCACGGTCCGTGATCTGTTTTTCATGGCCGTAATTTGGTAGGACCTACTTATGCATATATAACTCCCGTAGAGGTTAATGGGAGTTATACATTGGTACTGAGAGGAGACAATTAATCCTAAGTGCTTAAAAAGTGATTTCATTATTTCACCCATTTAAAATGTACAAATCTCATTGGTAAATAGTGTGTACAAATGTGTGATCATGAATATGTTTTTCATCTTAGTTTAAAACTTAATCAAAATAGAAATAAGCATATATAGACTATTTTTAAACATAGTATTAAAAGTTATTTAGCATTCAAATGCTTTTAGAACCACGTGTCAACCTTAAAAAAAAAAAACACCCTACTCTCAGCTTAAAATAAACATTGCATAATTATCTGATTTGTACCAGAAACTTTCAATTATAAACAGTCAGATCATCAGAAATTGGGGCCCATAAGACCAGTCCTATTTGCAAGTTTGCACATTATCCAGCAACTGGAATTTACCATTCCAGATGGAAAATGTTATTGCATGAGTGGCTAACATTATCCTCAGCTGAAGGTGCAGTTTTACATTGTCTAAAGCTAGCTGGTATTTTGTATGATGAAAAATTAGCTTGTATTTTGTTTGGTGAAATCTCCCTCCCTTCTTTACCCACCCCTAAGTAATTTTGAATTAAAGGCTGACAGCATATGCTAATGAAATAAAGCAATAAGCATTTTCTGACAGGTGCAAAATATAGTACTTGTTCAATAAAGTTATATTTTTGGAAAAATTCACTCAGCAAATCTGATTTGTGTCAGTTCAAAATTGGCTTGAACATCTAGTTCTAATTTATTGACACCACCAGAAACGCTATAACAATTTGTTTTAGCACAAAATGTTCAATCTATAAGAATGAGCTTCATGAAATGTAATTTTCTGAGCAAAAAAGACAATGAAACTAAAGAAGCAAAAACCCTGTCATTTTACTATAAGCAGGAAAAGAGAGTTTGTGTGTATTACAGCACTGGGCCTGTTTTAGAGATGACCTTCACAATATCATATCTATGAAAAGGACTGTGCAGAAATGCAAGAGAAATTGAAAGATCTCTTATTGATTTGTCACGTACGCTGTTGAGGATTCAATTGTACACAGTGAAAAATCTCAGACTTTGGAATCAACGGGACTGGCACTTTGAAAACAGGGGAAGCTTTGCAGTTCTATACATAGTTAATATGTTCTCTATGATTACCCTACAGGTGCTCAGTACTACATGTCCAAGGAAGGAACAATGACCTCACAGCACATTTAGTGGTGGGGAACCTGTCAAGGTTCCTTCCCCACTCTGAACTCTAGGGTACAGATGTGGGGACCTGCATGAAAGACCCCCTAAGCTTATTCTTAACAGCTTAGGTTAAAAACTTCCCCAAGGTACAAACTTTGCCTTGTCCTTGAACCCTATGCTGCCACCACCTAGCGTGTTAAACAAAGAAGAGGGAAAGAGCCCTCTTGGAGACTTCTCCCCACAAAATATCCCCCTCCCCCAAGCCTTACACCCCCTTTCCTGGGGAAGGCTTGATAAAAATCCTCACCAATTTGCATAGGTGAACACAGACCCAAACCCTTGGATCTTAAGAACAATGAAAAAGCAATCAGGTTCTTAAAAGAAGAATTTTAATGAAAGAAAAGATAAAAGAATCACCTCTGTAAAATCAGGATGGTCAATACCTTACAGGGTAATCAGATTCAAAACATAGAGAATCCCTCTAGGCAAAATCTTAAGTTACAAAAAGACACAAAAACAGGAATATACATTCCATTCAGCACAGCTATTTTACCAGCCATTAAACAAAAGGAAATCTAACGCATTTCTAGCTAGATTAGTTACTAACTTAACAGAGTTTCTGAGACTGCATTCCTGATCTGTTCCGGGCCAAAGCATCACGCAGACCCTTTGTTCCCCCCCACCCACCTTTGAAAGTATCTTGTCTCCTCATTGGTCATTTTGGGTCAGGTGCCAGCGAGGTTATCTTAGCTTCTTAACCCTTTACAGGTGAAAGGGTTTTGCCTCTGGCCAGGAGGGATTTTATAGCACTGTATACAGAAAGGTGGTTACCCTTCCCTTTATTTTTATGCCAGGACCATTGTCTGGTTTGTCAGAAAAGGTGTGTACCCCTTTAAGCGCTAGAAAGCCAGAGTGTGTGACTTGCTGTGGCAGCATGGGGATGCTGACCCGTTCCTCGTCCCTCCAAGGTGACTGGAAGAAAGGGGAGATTATGTCCATGCTGGTGTAGGAAAAGCCTTCTTTTACAAAGCTGCCCTTTGTATATATGTAAATAATTATGGAATCACCTGCACTGTACAATTTTATCTGCTATGTACTTCACATAGGAATAGAGTTGCAGCCTAATTAAACCACATCCAGTGTCTCCTGTCCTCCTCATGGCTTAGCTGGACAATAGTTTTTCTTAGTGAAGGGTTTCTAATCAGCAACGCAATTTGCCCAGCAAGCCAATGAAACCAGAATAATCTTGCAGTTGTCATGTGCGGCACGTTCTTCTATTTTAAACTTCATATGTGTTTGTATAGCACTCACAATGGGGCTCTGACCCAGTTTGGGGCCTCAGGATGCTACTATCACAGCAATATTATATAGTACTAATAATGTGCTAATGAGGTTTCATACTTCTAATTTATAGTATCAGTTAGCAACAACCTCATCTATACAAAAAAATATATGGCACTTGTCCCACACTCACACTGTAATGTAGAAGAGCTGTCCTACATTGCAATATGCTAACACAAGGTATTTCTAGGTCATTAATTGTTCCTATTCTTATGCAACTTTTCTGCCCAAAGTACTTGTTTTAATATGCACTTGGACCCCTGCAACCATTTCTTTCTGATGTGGGCATTGCCTCTGTTACCTATTTTTCTGAGACTCCACGTTGAATTATTGTGAGACACTGTGAGGTGAATACCCTGGAAGACAAGTCAGAAACTACAGCTAGTGCAGATTGTGGTGTTAATCTAGGAACACATTACTAGTGCTTCACAAATGCATGGCTCCCTATTTGTTTTTATGCAATTCATAGTGTTCATACCAATGTTCAAAGCTGTACCGATGTTCAAAGCTAGCTACCTGAGACACCATCTCTTGTCTGATGCATAATTATGATAGCTCAGGTGTTGTTCCTTTGCTTGTAGTCCATAGATATGAATGCCCATGGGCTGGCAGAGGAGCATTTGATGTTATCTCTTGGGTTATTTTGCAAGTGTTCTGGACTATGATTCCAAGGAGGAAAGGAAGGGCCCTTGTCTACACTTCCAAGTCAGCAGAAGCCCATTTGCACTTGGATCTTTTTTTGCTATTTGTCTGACCAGGCTAATCCTTTGTGTTGATCTTTAAGGCAGTGTGTACAAAACCAACTATTTTTGCCTGATGGGATGATGGTTAAGTTTATCTCTGCCTATACTTTAGAGCTGATTCTGGGGGTGTCTCTATAGATATATTTAATGTTGCATCGTGTTTATTAATTTGTGTATCCAGACCCATTTAAAAATCAATACGTTACTATGCCAAAATTGTTCAGAATTGCATATTTTCCTATCAGAGTGTTCTGTACATTATATATTTTAATTAAAGCTGAGTTTTTATGTCATCAAAGGGGCACTAGACATGGTCTTGTTGTATCTCTACTTTAAGCAAAATCCTTGCCAACAATGACAGGCAGGGAAAATAGTAAAATATAGCATTCAAACAAACAGACAAAATATTCCTGAGATTTCCCAGAAGTTACCTACTACAGGACAGGCCTAACAAAGAAAATAACAGAACGCCACTAGCCGTCACCTTCAGCCCCCAACTAAAACCCCTCCAATGCATTATTAAGGATCTACAACCTATCCTAAAGGATGACCCAACACTCTCACAAATCTTGGGAGACAGGCCAGTCCTTGCCTACAGACAGCCCCGCAACCTGAAGCAAATACTCACCAACAACCACATACCACACAACAGAACCACTAACCCAGGAACTTATCCTTGCAACAAAGCCCGTTGCCAATTGTGCCCACATATCTATTCAGGGGACACCATCACAGGGCCTAATAACATCAGCCACACTATCAGAGGCTCGTTCACCTGCACATCCACCAATGTGATATATGCCATCATGTGCCAGCAATGCCCCTCTGCCATTTACATTGGTCAAACTGGACAGTCTCTACGTAAAAGAATAAATGAACACAAATCAGATGTCAAGAATTATAACATTCATAAACCAGTCGGAGAACACTTCAAACTCTCTGGTCACGCAATCACAGACATGAAGGTCGCTATCTTAAAACAAAAAAACTTCAAATCCAGACTCCAGCGAGAAACTGCTGAATTGGAATTCATTTGCAAATTGGATACTATTAATTTAGGCTTAAATAGAGACTGGGAGTGGCTAAGTCATTATGCAAGGTAGCCTATTTTCCCTTGTTTTTTCCTACCCACCTTCGCCCCCAGACGTTCTGGTTAAACTTGGAGAGTGGTCAGTTTGGATGGGCTATTACCAGCAGGAGAGTGAGTTTGTGTGTGGGGGCGTGGAGGGTGAGAAAACCTGGATTTGTGCTGGAAATGGCCCAACTTGATGATCACTTTAGATAAGTTATTACCAGCAGGACAGTGGGGTGGGAGGAGGTATTGTTTTATGATCTCTGTGTGTATATAAAGTCTGCTGCAGTTTCCACGGTATGCATCCGATGAAGTGAGCTGTAGCTCACGAAAGCTCATGCTCAAATAAATTGGTTAGTCTCTAAGGTGCCACAAGTACTCCTTTTCTTTTTGCGAATACAGACTAACACGGCTGTTACTCTGAAACAAGAGAGTTTGTGTGTATCACTGGCTAGCAGGTTCATTGTTTCATCGGAGATGTCACAGTGTATTCACTATTGAAAGATGCTAACATTTAATGGCCACCACTGTATCTCTTGAAGCTATCTTCTAAGTAATGTTTTATTATTCCCAATAACACACATCCACCATCAGTAAATACCTTGAATTTCTCCTGTACAGTAATTTGGTGAATCATTCCATTTAAAATTGAGTAATACCAACACAGCAGGGATCTCTGAGTGACTTCTGCAAGCTCCTTCATAGGAACAGGTATTGCACTCATAAAAGCTAGTTATTGTGTAAAGAAGGAAGTTACTACTTGAATCCTTTATCAATAACACCCTTGAAAAAATGCAGTGTTTGTACTGAATATATTACACTCATCTGTTCTGCCTGCTGAACTTCTAAAGTGCTCAGCACTGTAACATCTAGATGCCAAAATACAAGCTTAACAATAGATTTCTCAAACAACAAAACAACCCTCTTCCAAACAAATAAAAAACCGTGCTCTCTTTAATTCACGTTTGCTTATTATTTTATTTTATTTCCCTACCATTATTCCTGTCTTTCATCTCATCCTTTGACCACGACAACCTATGCCAAGATCATTCTTAGACCTTCCTATTTGCTAAGTATTCATCTGCCCCTAGGCTGAAGATCAGGTCTAGTGTGTGCCGTGCTAGGTGAGTGTGTCCAGAGATCTATGGTACTAATGACTATTCGTGGTTATATCAGTAACAGGCTTTGCATACCCTTATGTTCCTGGCATACATAAGTTAGATAAAAGCATTAAATATTCTTGCTGCCAGGTGCAACAAAATACTAGTTTATTTCTTAAAATCCAGAACCTTATTACACAAGAACTAAAAAGAGAGCGAGAGAGAGAGAAACCAGGCTAGTCCCTGAGGCATGGGGCACAACTCATCTCACCTTGGTCTAGGTGGGCTCTTTGCAGATGACCCAGATCACATGCTTCTTTCCAAGCCCCTCCACCCCAGGATCAGGAAATCCCTTAGGTTTTAAAGTGACAGCTTGTAATTTTTACACAAGTTCAATATAACACACACAAATGCATTTGCAAAGTAAGGCATGCCTGACCTTTTGGCTTGACCTAATTCTCCTTTCACTTACAGCAGGTATATTGGGTGTGACTCCAATGTCTTCAGTGGAGTTGCTTCTTATTTGGGCCAGAGTAAGGGGATATTAAAGCTCCTGATTTCTATGTTAACTACATAATTCATGTCTATTCTACAATATACCCTGATCTTCTGGAACTGATAAATTCCTGCTATATAAAACTGATGAAATCCAGGTAATTTAAAAAGAGTATTAAAGACAACTTCCTTGATCTCGCCTTGGTGCTGGCTCCCGTGTCCCTCCCAGGACCCTGGTGCCCTTTTCATTGGGTGCTGCCCTCTGGCAGTTCATTTTTGTTGTTCATTTTTGAGATACATAATGAATTCTTGTAAAAATGGGCAGTAATGATCTCTGTAGTGGGGTGGACACCCGATCAGGCCCAGAGGGGTTTAGAATAGCCCTGAGAGAGGGCTGTTGTAGAAGGAAGGCAGCAGGGCTGACTGGGGAAGCAGCCTCAGCTGGGGGCCAGGCCCCAATCAGGGCCCAGCTGGCTTTATAAAGCTGTGAGGCAGAAGCCCAGGGAGAGTCTCCCTCTGCCTCTAGAGGGAGAAGGGCCTGGCTGCAAGGTGGCAAGCAGGACTGGGGAAAGGCCAAGGGAGCCTGGGAGCTCCGGCCTAGGAAAGCCCCATTAGGTACGGGGGGTTGCAGGGGCAGCCACGGGTAGGCAGAGGCAGCAGGTCCAAACCCAAACTTGCCTGTGATAAGTGGCTCACACTGCAGTCTGCCCCAGGGTGTGGGGGCTAGCTGGTGACTGGCAGGAACCTATGACTGAGGTGAGGTACGGATAGGGGGTGGGGGTTCCCCGGGAGGGGGAGACCCAGAACTGTGGGGTACTGCCAGAGGGCAGCACCCAGTGAAAAGGGCACCAAGGTCCTGGGAGGGACACGGGAGCCAGCAGCAAGGGGAGACACTGGCCTGAAGAGGGAGCTCTGGAGGCTGGGACGTTAATTCCCGGAGACGACGAGCAGGAGGTGCCGCTGGTGAGTCTGTGCCTGGTTACAATCTCTCTCAGGCCCATGGCTCGTGAACCGGCTGCTGGCAGAAGTGGCAACTACAGGATCACAGAGCACTAGCATTTTGAAAGATACTAACTGTTCGTTTGCCCATTATGAAACATTCTGACACTTTCTGCAGCAATTCAAGTGTATCTTTATTCCAAAGCTCAGCTAACAGACTGATTAGGGTAAATAAATGTGGTCTACACTTCTCATATTAATTAAGCATGGCTAACAGGAGCCTAAGTCTGTCACCGCCATGCGTACAAAGGCTTTGACAATATATTCAAAATTTTTAATAAGGTATGTTGACTCAGTATTTATGCAATGTCCTTGTTGGAGTTTACCATTTTAAACTCTTAATTTAGTTGTTTGGGGTTTGCAAAATTATTTGAAGTTGCTTATGGCGGTACTGGTAAATTGATTAAGCTGTTCAGAGGGCCTTGACAGCACAATGTCTAAGCTGTTGATCCAAACTTATTGCAATCAATAGTAATCTTTCTTCAGTGTGCTCTGGAGCAGATCCTTTTTCCATAAATCTTTCAGTTTTGCAGAAGAGGGCCGATTCTCTGTTGAAGTATCAGAGTTTCCTCCAGTGAAACTCCACTGGAATCAGTGGAATTGTGTCTGATTCCATTTGGTGGAGCTCTTCTCAGTACAGGTATTGAAGGGTATGTGCTGTTCAGGCAAGACAAATAAAGGTAAGATGGTGCAGTAGCATTGTATATTAATGATGAGGTAGACTTAGGGAGGGAAAGGAATTATTTAATTCAGGCACCAATGTTGACACAAGAACAAAGATCTAAATTGGCTATCAAAAAGTTTAGACTTGAAATCCGATGAAGTTTTCTAACCATCAGAGGCGTGAAGTTCTGGAACAGCCATCCAGTGGGAAAGCAGGGGAGGGTTGAATCGAATTGGCTTGAAAACTAAGCTTGATAAGTTTATGTACGGGATGGTATGTGGCCCACCTGCAACAGCTAATAGTAAATATCACCAACGGTCAGAGATGGGACACTAAATGGGGAAGGCTCTGAGTTACTACAGAGAAATCTTTCCCAGGTGTCTAGCTGGTGGGTTTTGCCAACATGCTCAGGGTCTAACTGCTTGCCATATTCAAAGAAATTTTTCTCCAATCAGATTGGCAGAGACGCTGGAGAGTTTTCACCTTCCTCTCCAACACGTGTTATGGGTTACTTGCTGATTTAAACTAGAATAAATGGTAGATTTTCTGTACCTTCAAGTCTTTAAATCATTATTTGAGGACATCAGTAACTCGGGGGTCTATTACGGAAGGGGGTGATTGAAGTTCTCTGGTGGGGGTCAAACTAGATGATCACAATCATAGGTGCTGGGAGTGCTGCCACACTCCCTGGCAGAGTTTATAGTTTGGTTCAATGGCTCTCAGCACCCCCACTGTTCAAATTGTTCCAGCACACCTGAGTAAAATGGTCCCTTTTGGTCTTAAAGTCTGAGTCTATATTGTTGCCACACAATGATGAATCAGGCCCATGTTGATTGGGACTAGGGTGGGGGTGAATAACAGATTTTTTTTGTTCACTGGCAATTCAGAATATATGTGTGTGTGTGTGTATATATATATGTATTTAATTGTTTGGGGTTGAACTTAAAACAACTTTTTCCATAATTTTCAGTTGAAAAGTTGAGAAAAATGCATTTTGGGTCAAAAAAAGTTTCATTTTGATTGAATGTTTTTTGCTTTTAAAAAACATTTAAAATAAAAATTTTTGACATAATTTCCAAACTAAAACCCAAAACTTTTTCAAAAATGTCAAAAGAAAATGCTTTTGATTGGGTTTCCTGGATTTTTTTCTGATCAAAACAGTCTGGCAAAAACAACATGAATTTGTGAAATATTTTGATGTCCCTGAATCTGCATTTTTCATTGAAAAAGCTTTCACCTGAAAAATGTCACCCAGCTCTATTTAGGACACACACATGGTGTCATAATAATCCTGAATGAGTGTTGGTTTATATGTCACAAGCAATGTACACAATGCATAATGACTGATTAACTCTATTCAATAGACACCAGACTGGATTAGCAAGCAGGTCAGGATTGGGGTGCATGGTAAATCTCTGTGAAAATGTTTGCAAAGCATTTATTCACTGTAAGACAGACCTTAGCTAATGCTTTTATTCTCTGTCTTCTGAAAATAAATTATATTTATTTCTGTTGAGAAATAAAAACATTCAAGCTTAAAACAGAGTCAATGTCTGGGAGGGGTATGACTTTTATATGAACAGCATTCAACAAAATTTGAAAAAGTAAAATTACAAAAGAGGGACAAATCCCGATGGGGTATATACAGTCAGTTATGCTCTTGCTTCTTACCTTTTTCTCAACTCAGTAACAAACTTCCATGAGCTTCAGCTCTCCATATTACACCCCTACAAGTTTTGAAAATGCATGCTGATGTTGGAGACTAGGTACTGACCTACTGTTAAGTATAGATTGATAGTGACTGTCTCTTATAGACAGTGGGGGCATTCAAATCACATCCATCTATATTAGTGGAGAAGTTTCTTCCTCACAACCTGTTAGTTTACACTCTACTTTTATGCATACAGTGTGGAATTGGCTGAGCTTTTAGACCTATTTGAATAAAAATGAATATACTGATCAATTTTGCCATTACATTTTTTATTAAGCCTGTGCTCAGCTGAACAGCTTCAGTGCAGCAGCTGCAAAAGTCATAAAATACATAAAGTACAAAATTCACATGAGGCTATTTCTAGTAAATTTTGCTTATTAAATTTCTGCATGATGAAGGACTTTTCCCATTTTGTGCCAAAAGTTCCAACTGTAATATCTGTTCTATGTTATCTGTAGCATCAGCAAGTAGCTCTAAGGTTTCACATATACATGTTTGAACATTTTGTGAACTTCAAATTAATATCTTTTAACTTTTAAATCATAATTCACTTAGTAATTTTCTCAAAATTCAATGGTATGTACTTTCTAGCTGTCTGAAGCTGTGTGTCTTTGGGTTGAGCAGCATGTAGCCAGTGGTCTCAGACTTGTTACCCAAACTTAAGGTACTATATGGCAGAATTTTCCCATCAGGAAAAGAAGACAATTTGGGACAAGATGGGTACATTAAGAAGGGATCTGTCTCTCTCTTTGCAAAAAATAACTATATCACTAGTACCTGAAAAGCAGTATTTTTTGCACTGTTTGTGTTAATTTTGGGAGATATTCACTGTCAGCTGTGAGAAAAGTACATACTACTGAATGCAAAATATTTGGGCATTCACCTTATGAAAATCTTGACTCACTGGACAAAGGTGTTCATGTTTTAAAAGTAACTTTGTCTTGCACGCTAAGTGACTTTTCAGAAAGTGTGAATACTGAAAGCATCAGAAAGATGTACTGATATAACATATGGCTAACAAAGAGCCTGAATCAAAGTAGCCAGAAGCTATAACTATACTTAATCTTACACTGGAACTGACCTTAAAAATAAAAGGATGGGTGATGGGGTAGCTCTTGTCATTCTTTGCATCCTAAAATTTAAAAACATTGCCTCTTATTTTATGTGCCCAAAGTTCAATATTCAGGGCCAATAGCAAAACAAGAATCCTTACTTCATCTCAGGACAGAATGCTTGCATGGTGCACTGCTCAGACATTTAGCCATGGTGTATCCTTATATTCCTCATGAAACTTGGAGTAAAGCTCATTTGAGGACTAAATTGGGTCAGTTCACAATTACAGTCACACACATATCTTGGTCAGACCTGAACCTGTAATTTCATTCTAACCATAGCCTCTGAGTGCAGGAGCAGCTAGCAGCTCATTCCAAGAGAGAGAGTGCTGAACTGAAAGTCAGGATCCAAACATTTATGAGCTTCCAGGGATGTGGAGATCTGGACTTAATTTCTGGCTTTTGTGGGCAACTGGATCCAAAACCCAGGAATGCAAATGTCAAATAGGTCCTGTCCTCCACAGACCCCACATACCAAAACTGTGCCCTAAAAGGGGGTTACACAGGAATTTACACCCCTGTTGTGTATCTCAGAGGAATGGCATCAGCCTACTATATCTTTGAAGGGATGGCCAGATCCAGATTTTCCCCTTCCCCTATGTTTTCTAGGGTTAATGGTTTCCTCACCCACTCCTACACATACACTCAGCACTTCTTAAAATCAGGTTTCTGAGATATAAAATAGTAAAGCACTTATAATATACTTCATTTGTAGTGGCCCAAATACATTGATTTATACTCCACATTTTATTATTAGTGTTGGACAAAATTCAAAGAGTCAGGAGTTGTATTCAAACTGGATATTGATCCAAAGTGTGTGTGGGCAGAAATGATATCAAATGTTAATTCAGGTATGTGCTGGTATAACGATACTGGTTAAAGCTGCGGTAGGATTCAAGAACTGAGTTCTTGTTGAAGGTGCTTTGGGAGTGCATCTCTGTAGTGTTGGGTGGTATAGTAAAAATAGTTGTGCTTTTATTTTAATGGGAGCTGTATGTGCTAGCTTCTCTGACAATGAGGACATGTATCAATACTATTGGATATTTATATACCTTTACACAGTAAATATACAGTAGTATTTTCAGCTATCTAAAACTCCTAACACTTGAGGTGGGAAAGTGATATTACTTATGGCTGTCAGACGTTACGAAATTGAAAATGATGAACTTCCAGATAGTCACAGACATGCCAAGATAAAAGCCCAGATTCTTGGAAATGACATGACTATCATCACTTGTTGACAAAATTGAAGGAGAGAACCTATAACCTACAATAATTGAGTTGGCTTTCAGTTCCATTTCTGCATAAGCAAGGAAAGTAAGAACACATCCTGGGCATATCAAACCCTTTTTGAAATGTCTATGAAGAAATATAAAGGATTTCTAAACAATTTGATGGAGTATTTTAATGGCTAATTGTCTAGTACACAGGTGCAGTTTAATCTATTTGAACCACACTGTTCAGCTAACACTACTACTCAACGTTTCAAACGGCCAGCTTCAAATTACATCTTACACAGTTTTATATGAAAGGTTGCGTCACTCACTGAAATAATTCTCTACAGCAGTAATTCAGTGCATCTACTTGTCAGATGTCACCTAATCATTGAGGATAAGACTTAGAAAGATCAATGCGCTTAGAAGGCTGGGATTATTTGACTATAACTTGTTGCAGTGCATTACTTCAGTTCAGATTTTATCTAATGATTCACAAAATGTACTTTCTGAAAGCACTGCAGTGATGCTCCAACCCCCTAATTTTCAAAGCATTGCACACGGTTTAGCCATGCAACACTCATCACATCCAAAGGGTGTTATACAGTTCCCAACACCCCTGTCAAATCTTTGACATTTCTCACTTAATCACAAACTTTAGATGTAAGATGGCAGGTATCTATTAATTGTCAATCAAGTATGAGATTTACTCATTACATCCCAGATCCTCAGCTAGTGAAAATCTGTGTCGTTCCATTGACTTCAAGGATCTGGCCTGACAGGTTTAGAGCAATACTGTCGAGTGCTTTCAAAAAAGTTTTAATGTATTTTTAGAACTATTATACAAAAATTGCCTTTAGAAAATTGAAAACAGCGTTATGTTTCCTGCCAAATTTGCCAAGTAGGGTCTCTTGGTTAAGGCAGTTGAATGCTACCCTGGGGATCTGGATTCTATCCCTACTTCTGCCAGAGAGTTTCTATGTGATGCTAAGCAAATCTCTTAAACCAAGCTTTTCACAGGCAGTCACTTCTTATGTTTTTCTAGGTGTCTGACTTGAGACCCTGTGATCTGATATGCAGAAGTGCTGAGAGTTCACAATGCAACTGAAGTCAATGGGAGCTATGCTTTGAACATTGAAAGTGTTATATAGTGGTAAGTACTCTGAAAAATCAAATTGGGCACCCAAATTTAGCGGCTACTTTGGATCTTGATCTCTCTGACTCCATTCCCCATCTATATTACAGGCGCATCATGAAGATAAGTTCATTAATGTTTGTGAAGCACTCAGACATGATAGTGAAGAGTGCCATAGAAAAACCAGGAGGAAATTAACAATTTTGAAGGGTTTGAATAATGTGCCATAAATAAGGAATAGAGCCACACAAAGAGCAGACAAAGGGCAGGTCTATACTACAGCCGGTATCAACACTCTGAGATCAATCCTCCAGCAGTCGATTTAGTGGGTCTAATAAAGACCCCACCAAATCGACTGCAGATTGCTCTCCAGTCTACCCCTGATGAGAAGAGTAAGGTTAAGTCGACAGGAGATTTTCTCCCATCGACACCCCGCGGTAACTCGACCTAAGGTATATCGACTCAAGCTATGTTATTCACGTAGCTGGAGTTGTGTAGCGTAGGTTGACTTACCGTGGTAGTGTAGACATAGCCAAACAAATGATCACTGCCCATTTTGTACGCTGAATGAGGCAAGGCCCAGTGGAAAAAGTAGTATCTGAAGATGTAAATAAAGACCGTATCATAAGTGTAAGCGGAGGGAGGTGAATTTAGGTTGCAACAAGCAACCTTAATTCTGGCATTTCTTAACTTTTGAGTTCTTGATTTTGTAACCTTAATGTTTTTAACATGTTTTTTTTTAAACTGGTTATATAATTATACATAAAATTATTTATAAATATACAAAACATTAATTATCTGTTTGCCTGTATAAATATGTGAATGTGCGCACACAGCATACTTCCTTGGGGGAAAAAAACAGTTTATATATGTAAGTTTGAAGATTATGTTAACATACTGGTTGAAACAGGACTATGTTAACACAAACTGGATACCCTTTAGTTTGCACACTCTGGGCCTACGTAAGGCAGTTACAGCACAACACTTTAGTCCCCACCGCAACTTGTGCCCCCATAGTCTGCACTGCAGGGCTGTGTACACAAGGCTTTAGGTAAGTTACATTTTGACACACAAACTGCTTAAGAATGTCTCTTTAAATACATGCAAGGATATATTTGAATGCCATGTGATTAACTTAAAAGTACACAAGCACTAAAATTATAATTGCATTACTTTGAATATGTAAATCTTCAAGGACATATATGGATGTTTAAGTTGGATTAAAAATCCCCAATTATCATATTACCTATTAACTATTTGATAAAAAATAATCCATACTTAAAGATCATACTATTTAAAATCCAACATTAAAGAAGCATCTATTCAATGTACTAACTAAAATATAAAGTTTATGGTATTTGCTGCTATGTTAGTCAATTATTTATGTAAGTTGACTTCTTAATTAAGAGTCTGATCCAACTCCACTACAAAGCATATTAGTATTACCAGTGACTTCAATGGAACCTTGGTCTGGCCCAAAGTCTGGAGTTCCTAGAAGTCTGGGTACCTTAGACATGAATTAACTGATGATTATGTGAGGAAATACCTTTGTTGCAGGGAGCCTCCCTATCATGCTAGTTCTACACTTTATCTTGCAAGGGTTGTTGGCACAGAGGGTATGCTCTGCAGAGGTACATATGTGCTGGGATGACATGGGACCATGCATGCCAATGGCACATGGGGCTGGTTGCGGGAGTTTCTGACTAGTCTCCATCCGCTTCAAGGTTTGTAGAGGTCATGGCAGTGGGAATGCAATTTAGGGATCTTCTCAGGGCTACTCAGCCTATGCCAGGAACAAAACTGCTGTCAGCACCCAAAAGTTGCTGAGACACAAGCCACCTACCCTCAATAATTGTGCCAGGTTCTGCCCCAGTGGAGGAGAGAATTGGAGCCCAGGTACAGCCTTCAAGACAGGGTTTGACAGAAAACTAGCAGACAGAGATTTTGAGGCTATTGCAGATTTCAGTTAGTGTTAATTCTCAGACACCTAACACTTTCATTCAGTAACAAAGTATTATAAAAGACATTCAAAATGTTAATTTCACTAAAGTGACACTCGCCTATATATAAAGGTGCCTTTTAAAGAATTATATGAGAGTCTTATCTCAAGCTAATAGATCTAAGTCATTAGCTTGAACATTATGACATCTATACATTGTACAATTAGGGCCTTTCTTAAATAATCTTAAGAAAAGACATGATCGTGCTTCATCCATATAAAGTTATTACTTAATCTTATTAATTTATATTCTCTGTCTTTATGCCACTGGTACCATATATAACCTCCCATTTTCATACCTTATGCAAGATTATAATATGAAAAGTCCTTGGTTACTGATAGAAGTATAACCTTTCTTATGCTGCCTGTCGTTTACCCTTGGGCCAAAAGCCAAAAATGAATGTAAGTTCTGCATCACATGCAGAGGAAGCAGGTGAGGCTCAGCTTTTGTCACAAGGGGAAAGGCAGGGAAGTCTATCAGTACAAGACATTTAGTTACAAAGTAGACCAGGAAAGTGGCAATGCTAAATATGATCCGTTTTTGCTTTCATTTTAATTAGGTTTTTCTTTTATCTCTGAAAAGTCAAGTTTAATGACACAGAATGTACATATCTAGCTATAAACTGGGATATTTTATTATTAAAATCTGGAAGGAACCAATAGGACCTACTTTTAAAAATGTTAATGTTGGTTTTCAACCAACATCATCTTCCTGATTTAAACCAAACTGATGTATATTCAAGTACTTCTGTATTGTACACGCACTCCCAACATCTATTTTGCAGCACCTATTTTTAATTTAAACAAATATTAAATTGTTTGTGCAAAATTCTTATATATTGGTGAATACTTCCTGTCTGTGATATCTTTTTGAGAGACTTTATATTGGGGAAAATGAAGTATCACAGAGCAACGGGCAAAATATTTTCTTTGTGGTCAGAAAAGCACATCTCAACTGAAATTAGGGACAGCATATATGTTAGGAACAGAAATCTGCAATCCAGGTTACATAGCTATCTTTTGGGGATTTATTTTATTTCCCTTTCTTCCTCTTCTCCTCAGTGTTCACTCAGGCATTCATTGACCATTTCTATACAGATTGCTCCACATCCAGAGCTTCAAATTGGACCCTGGTACTTCTATCAAAGATTTAGAACTCAGATCTGCAAATCCTTACTCATGAGGATATGCAAATAATACAATTTAAATGCTACTTAGATGACAGGCTGTGCAGGATTGTGTCTATTATTTTGTTCATAATATCTTAATAGACCTGTGTGGCCTGATCCCGTGCATGCATAAGTCAATGGGAGTCTTGATTAAAAGGAGCAGTACTATATAGACAAATCCTATGCTCACACAGGGGTTATCAACTTTTTGTATTGTGGGCCAGAATTGAACACAGAGACTTTACTATTATACTTAACCACCTGAACCACCTTTCATTCACAGAAATTACTTATATGGAGAAGGAATATTTGGAAAGTATTCAATGTATTTTCCCCTCTTTTAATGTGAAACTAAAGCAGGAGAAAATGGTATCATGGCCATAATTCAGAAAGGTACTTAAGCACATGCATCATTTTAAAGGTGAGTAGTTCCAACCAACCGGACTTTTTGCATACTTCAAGTTAGACTTGTGCTTAAATACCTGGCTGAATTGGGGGCACCAGCAAATGATCCATGAATAATACTTTGTGAAAGATGCAAATATTTGAGACAGAGTTCCTAATTTTCAAACCCCTTTTTTCCTAAGTGCAATTTTAATTGCAATAAGAAAAGGAGCACTTGTGGCACCTTAGAGACTAACAAATTTATAAGAGCATAAGCTTTCGTGAGCTACAGTTCACTTCATCGGATGCATTCAGTGGAAAATACAGTAGGGAGATTTATATACACAGAGAACATGAAACAATGGGTGTTACCAAATCTCCCCACTGTATTTTCCACTGAATGCATCCGATGAAGTGAGCTGTAGCTCACGAAAGCTTATGCTCTTATAAATTTGTTAGTCTCCAAGGTGCCACAAGTACTCCTTTTCTTTTTATGGATACAGACTAACACAGCTGCTACTCTGAAACCTTTAATTGCAATGTTCAGTCACAAGATGGCAGCTCTGCTTCATAGTTTTATTTCTGCTTTAGTGGTGGATTTTTGGACCAGTTACAAAAAAGTACCAATATATGCTTCTTGTGTGGTTAAATTCACCCTCTCTTCTCTCTAGGTAAATATCATTTAGAATTCTGAAAGAGGATATATTAATATACCTATAGTTTTTTCTTTTCAATGAAATCCTACACGGACATGCCCAACAGGAATATTAATGACGAATAAGGCCAAGAAGTTCAGACATACCCTTTCCATGGAATTTGCAGTCTGCATCACCGTAATGTTCATCAAAATATAATGATGCCTTTTGGAGACAACTGAACATTGTTCCTTTTAATATGTTTCATTTATTACATATATATGACACACAAATGGATTCTCTGTACAAAGCAATATTTCTCTAAATTCCTTTACTCCTTGTGCCCTTGTTTGTATTTTCATCAACTGAAATAGCCTTGCAGCATGCATGCATATGTATGCCTGTTCCCTTTAGAAATTTTCAATACTGGACTTGGATGTGGGAGTTGGTAGCAAAGCTCTGCTTGTTATGAGAGTTACTGGAGTGCACCTGGAACTCTTCTACTACATATCCTTTCTCATATTCTGGTGATTGGCTCCTACGTTCTAAATTCCACATGTGGCTTGAGTAGTCCTATTATACAGTGATAAAATAATGTCTTCTGATGTATTAGATAACTACTTATACAAAAAGAAAAGGAGTACTTGTGGCACCTTAGACTGACAAATTTATTTATTATATAAGCTTTCGTGAGTTACAGATCACTTCAGCGGACGCACTATGGAAAGTTTTAGTCATGTTCAACGTAAAACTCTCAGTCAAACATTCTAGGGTTTAATCCAGCACCCACTCCCCCAAAATCCTTCTCTAGTTTAAAACCTTGTGATACAAAGTGTGACCATTGAGATGTAATGCCATTTCTTGCCTCTAGCCTTATTCACTTATAATCCCTCACATTAAAGTCTATATTGCGACTGGCCATTGCACAGATGAACAAGGAGGGAGGGCACATGAAGCTTTCTGTGACACTTACACTTTCTGTGCAAGGGTCCATACAGGCACTGCTTTCTCCTTGTGTCCTCAGAAGCACTAACCACCACAAAAGAGTCTGAAAGAAGCAGGTGTATTGCTCCCATCACTTGCACAGCAGCCAGTAGTAGAATTCTTTGGAGAATGTTTTATTTTTTCCCCAGTGAGAATATCAACTTTTTTTGAAAAATTGAAAAACAAAATATTTCAATTTGGAAATGTTGTCAAGGTGCCTAATGTTCCCATTCTTTTTTATAAGCCAGGCTCCTTGGTAAGACTGCAACCTCCCATGATGCACTATCTGTAAGGGCAGGTGGTGGGAGATAATCCAGAGGGAGAGCCTGGTCCATAGTGGAGAATGAGGACAAAAGGAAACTACACTTCCTCTCCTGAGAGGCACTACTGTGGCATCCACAAACAAAAATAGTTTGGTTTTCAGCCAAAATCAAACTGTTACACAAAATATTACATTTTCAGTGGAAATCAGGTACTTTTTTGTGAAAACTTCATTGATGCAAAACCTCAATTTTCTGTTGAAAAATCATCGTGATGGAAAGTTTTCAACCAGCCCTAGCCAGCAGAGCTGTACTGCACCATTCCAAGGGCAGTACAATGTGCATACAGACCCCATTCATCAAGAAGTACTGTACCTGCCTTAAGCTGTCTTTGGGGTGGGTGGCTCCATGCTTCACCTCACTCCAGACTGGTCCTACTGGCACAACACTTGGAAGCATTACTTTATATTAAGGACTTGCCTAGCCTATCCAAATCCATTCTCATTTTTTAGATCCCTCTTCCTTTGTATACAGACTGAGTGACCTCACTGTATCATTAGCAAATTTCATCACCTAACTACTTAATCTTCTCTTAAGCAAAGTACATTAAATCCTTCTTCTGACCTTCATGGCAACCCACCAGCACTCAGTTCTGTTTACTCTCAGCAGCATCTACTCACAAGCACAGCGAGTCTTTGAAATCCAACATTGTTCTTAATAGCTCAAGTCCACTAATGCACAATGTTTACTAACCTTGATGATGAGTCTTTTGAGTCTAAATCAAATGCTTTCTGAAAGGTAGATTATGTCCATAGAATCCAACTCTCTACTCTTTTAAAAAAAAAAAAATCTCAAAATTTCCTCTCAAAATCAGAATCCTTGTTTCTGAATTTAATTGAAGTTGTTAATGGATCTTTAATTATATCTGAATTAAAATATGCAAGTGTCTTTGCTTTGAGCCAGTATTAGCTAAAATATTATCTTAAATATGTACATAATAAATAGTATATTTGATACCATTACTAATTAATTATAGGTTGCATAAAAACTGAAAAGTTGACACAAATCTAAAATCAGCCCTAGAATTGCCCAGTGTACATATCTGTAGAGTAGTAACACATTTCTACTTGGCTATTAATAAATTGACTGTATTTTAGAATACTAATGATGTTTGTTCTATTCTGCATTGTGAAAGAATTACAGCCGTGCAAATAAGAAAGATGAGATTCATAGGTCTGCAGTATATAGGTATGCTAACCTTTTAATGCTTTTTTTAGTACGAGCGTTTTTTTTTTTTTTTGGTTTTTTTACACCTGTTAATTAGGTATCTTTGTGTTTATAAGGATTTACCTCTGTCCACTGAACAGGTACAGTATAGGTAGCTTTAGTGTAGGATTCCCTACACAACTCTGCCAATGTTCTTCAACCAGTCCACAGGAATTAGATGATTTTGTTTCTGTGCCATTCCAGTCCTGGTCTCTCTGAGGTGACTGCAGACAAGCATGTTAATTATTATTTACAATAGAAATAATAAAGCAAATTAAAGTTCTGTCTTCTCTTCCTCACTCGTTGATCAGACAATCACTCCTTTCTTCAAATCCCTACACTAGCTCTCCCTTGACCAAAAATGTCTGGGCCCTACAGCTCCAAACGCAGGCCTCTGTCAGTCAAGTTAAATAAGAGTTCAGTTAGTTGTCAGCTATAGAAAAACTCTTATGTTCTTTCTAGGCAGCAATCAGCCAGTAATGTGCAGCACAGGGTCTGATGCTCTTCAACCCAGGGAGCTGCTCAGGATCAGAAAAGTGAAAAGATTGCTGAAAACCTTTCTAGCCCAACCTCCCCCTGCTCTGCAAGTTCTGTGCTGCACCTCTGCAACTAGCAGCACAGAATTTCACCCTAATCATTTAAGCCCCCGATCCTGAAAACAGGTCAAAACAGTTGCATGGAACCTTATTTAAGTCTGGAAGGGCTGCTTTTGGGTACAGGAGTCTGCCTGTGTTGTAATTCCTTACAGGACTGGGGCCTAGATATTTAATTCTGATCTAGTGAAAATTCTTATGCTTCATCTCCTTCTTTGTCCTCCTTCAGATCTTCCATACAGCTCAACAAGTAGGGACTCAGAATGAACTTCATATCCGTGGATATCACTTGTATGCATGCGAGTGTATGATTCAGATTTTGCTGGGCAAGCAGAATCCTCCACAGCAGAAGAACTGAAATGTCATCTTTTCATGACACTTTAAGCATTATTATAAAATCTTATCTGCAGAATTTATAGAGCTGTGTATCTGATTGTGGAATATAGTGAATGGAACATTGCCTTCCAGAACACTTGCCAGGTATCTTTTCCCTCTGGTAAATTGCAGAGATTGGCATTTAAGTTGTTGCAGGTCTAGGGTAAGTCCAATATCACCATATGATGACAGGAAAAACATTTGATTAGATCACAAACCATGAAAGATTCAGACAGAAGGGAAAGGAGACTGAGCTAGAGAGCCTGATTTTCAATCTCTACAGGATTTCTACATCCTTATTACCTTGTTTTTCTCATAAGATGCTGTTTGTTTTCCTCCTCTATCACTATTGGATACACATCAGCATCTCGTGGCCTAGCTATTGGGCTAAATCCACTTAAAATGTTATGGTCAGAATTCAATATGTGGGTGGACATTCTTTACATTTATCCTAATAACACATTTGTTGGGTTTAGCTGTTTGTTTTTCAGGAATTGGGTGGGAGGGAAGATCAAGAATCCTTAGCACATCTGATTCTTTGTGCGCTGCATCCCCTAAGAAATATTTGGCTAATATGCCTCTGGATTTTTAATGGCTGGATGATTGGCTCAGCAAAGTAATCCAACCTTAATGTCTGTTAAAAGTGCTAAGCATTTTCAGGATGGAAATACATCCTTTTGAATAATATGATCTGGATTTTATTGCCAAACCATTTGCTCAACCATAAAATAGCCATTGGGTCTAGACTTGCAGCCCATACTGAAAGCAATGGGAGCTATGCAGAAGTAAACACTGTAGAATCTGGCCTATGATTTGTCATGTAGTTTGAGATTCAAGTCTCAAGTGGGGTTTAGGTTGTTCATCACCTTTCCAGATCGAACCGTTATATATTTAGGCAAAGATTTTCAAAAGCACATCAGTCTCATTTTCAAAACTGACATAGGCACATAGGAGCCTAAGGCTATGTCTACGGTGCCCAGCAATTCGGTCTATAAGGGTGTGAGAATAGCCGTGCACACAAAGAGCTATGCTGTGTGGATGCTGTGGGTGTGAACTAAAAGGTTCCTAGTTTACATTAATGTAGTCCTGTTGGAAAAGGATTACATTAGGTACCTTTTAGATCTCACCCACAGCCTCCACAAAGGGGAATTACAGTGTAGCACTTTGGTGCACACTGCTGTTCACACAATCAAATAGTTTGAGCTGTGGGGCAGTGTAGACAAGCCCTAGGTCCCACTGAACTTCAGTTGGACTTAGGTATTTAGGGGACTAAATCCCTTTTGAAAATGGGACTTAGCCTTCTAAGTCACTTTGGCACATTAGCATATTATATTGTAAGTGACATCCAGAGGGATTCAAATAATGAATATACAAAAAGGGAATATTAAAGTACTCGCTAGGGTCTGGCCTACACAAGAAAATTAGGTTGGTTTAACTATGTTTGTTTGTCAGGGGTGTAAAAAATCCACACCTGGGAGTGGTGTAAAAGGGACAGCTAAGGGGGGATATGATAGAGGTCTATAAAATCATGATGGATGTGAAGAAAGCAAATTAGGAAGTGTTGTTTACTCCTTCTCTTAACACAAGAACAAGGGGTCACCAATGAGATTAATTGGCAGCAGGTTTAAAACAAACAAAGGGAAATACTACTTCACACAACAGTCACCCTGTGGAACTCATTGCCAGAGGATGTTCTGAAGGCCAAGACTATAACAGGGTTCAAAAAAGAACTAGATAAATTCATGGAGGATAGGTCTATCAATGGCCATTAGCCGGAATGGGTAGGGATAGTGTCCCTAGCCTTTGTTTGCCAGAAACTGGGAATGAATGGGAATGAACTGGGCAACAGAGGGTGGATCACTTGATGATTACCTGTTCTGTTCTTGTTTTAACTGTAAAACATTTTCCTGCTTCTCTTTGGTACAAATATATGTTTTCATCTGTCCTTTAAAGGTTGATTGCCTATGTGGACAGAATATTCAGATGCATCTAAATGGCACAGTGAATAACTGAGATTAAACATAATTGTGCCTTATGTCAAAGCATTGCTGAGACATTTGCTATTTTAAATCAATTTTACTTTCTCCCATTTAAACCTACTGTGTTAGTACATATGCTGATTGATGTTTTACATTATGGTGGCAAACAATTGCAGGTTAATGCCATATATATGTAGAAGTGTATATATTGTATATACACATGACTCTTGGGCCATATTTTGTGGAGCCATGCGGAATTTAACATAATTACTGGCATTTTGATGAAAAAGGGAATCAGGTCGCTGTATTTCTGAACTCTATTCTCTGTGTCCATGGTATCATATATGAAACTTTTAAATTAGGACATAATACATGTCCTGGATACTGTGGTGATAGCTACAACTAAATTAAATGGCTACTTTTCCCCGTGAACTAAGATGTCATTAAAATATTCAGAAATAATAACTATTTGTGCATCTTCTCTCTCCAACTTCATAGTTAGAGAGCAAATACACATTTGCAATGCAACAATAATGCATTTACATCTATATTTATTGCAGGAAGGACAAATTGTGTTTTCCAATTTTGATTAAGTGAATGTTTGGTATATTGCCTTGGAAAATTAATATTTGAAAACAGTTGGTTTGAGGTAGACACTAGCCTCGCACACTTTAATAATGGACTGTTGAAACAGATAATTTGATGAAATTTTCTTAGCTCATAAGGTTCTTAGCTCAATATTTTTAGTATCAAGAATATTTATACTGGTCCTAAACATCCTGACAGAACACTGCATCTAGAGAGATTTTATTAATAATATAATAGATCATTAATGACAATTGTGCTGAGAAGGGATACAGAAATACCGTAAACAAGTCTTTCTTCCATCTTTGTTATTATACTGCCATTTTGTAATTCTTATTTTCTTAAGGAAAATAACAAATAAACATGTAATGGAAATCCACGTTAACACCTAGTGAGATAACTGATGCAGAATAGCAAGTTTAATTAAACCGCGTTACAGGTGGCAATTCTTGATACTTTATTTCAAAGTGGTATTGGTTTACCAGTATTACCAATGGCATAATCTGAACTCTCTTGTTTAATTAAAGTACCGTTTAGCCTAATCAGTTCATATTAGAGATTTTTTTTTCTAGGCTGCATCTGACATTTTCTAATCTGTTATCTGCTGTGTGAATTGTGTTTTTCCATATTTTCAGAATGGTTGGGAGAAAAAAAAAGCCCTGTATTTATGTTTAATAACAGTTTTCTTGCTCTGTGGGCCCACATTTTAATTTATGGAATTGATTTAGTTTCTTTAACTAAGAAAGTACGTTTTAAAAGTAGAGCAGCAAAAATAAGCATTGGTTAACAAACAGTAAGGGACTTCTAAAAGTAATTATCATTATTGGACAGTATATGTACATACTGGCCATAACAAGGCAACCCTTTTCCATAGTAAGATAAAAAATGGTTTTAAATTAGCACAAATGAAGCATCTCAGCACAATACAGGATTGTCCGGCTATGCCAGAAGGAGGACAGGAGACACTGGGTGTTGTTTAATTAGGCTGCAACTTTATTCTTAAATGTCAGGGAGTGACCGTCAGATAAAAGTGTATGATGCAGGTAATTCCATAATCATTTACATATACCTGGGGGGCTGCATCAGCCCTTCCCCTTTACCAGTCCTCGTCCCCAGCCAGCCTGCTGCTGGGACCTGACTACTCTTCCCCCTCAAAGGAAGGTGTAGTGAAGCTAAAAAATACAGGTGTTAGCTCCGTGCTGTACCAGTTACGTGCCTCGAATGCCTTTGTTTCTGCTCCCTTAAAAATACTATTTTTATATCATTTACCAATCCATTTTATCTATTCATCATATCCCTTCCTGCTCTGGATATTGGCCATAAGGAACAACCAGCAATTAGCTTGGTTGTTCCCGCCCATACCTAGTCAGGTTCCCGGACATCTACTCATGGTCTTTCTAATATTGGCCAAAAAGGTGTCAGCTCTCAAGTTTTACAGGTGGACCCCATCCTCCTGATCCTAAAAGTTCCAAAAAAACACTACCAGAAATGCTGTCCTGAACAAGGCCACCTCTTGTCCCCAGTGACATATTGGTTCTAGGAACCATACCAGATCCCTAAATGATGGGATGATGATTATCCTCTTTGGGGCAAGTGCTTTGAGACCTTACCGCTGGAAACCTCCAAACTAAAATACCACTAAAAGGATATGGAATAAGTATGAGAGGCGACTTAGTGAGGTGAAGAGGACAGGCACACGAGAGTAGGGAAAGGGGTATTAGTAAAGAGCAAGGCTTCAAGCCAAATTTATGTCAATGGGAATGTTGTCACTGACTCCTATGGCAACAGGATTGAGCCCTAAGAAAACAAAAAAATATGGTGAGCGGGAGAAAAGACTGTTAGCATTACAGACCATGAGAGACAAGAGACAGTAATGAGTCAATAGTTAAGTGGGAGCTTCTGATATCCTAAGGAATCATATGCTGGGTTGCTGCTCTTCAGGAGAAGGGGAGACAATGAAGTGAGGATGTGTGGAGTAAAGGCAAGGGTACTGAGAGTCAAAAGATTTGTGTGCTGCAGCACCCCTTTGGGTGCGTCTGAGGGCTTCATAGCTTCACCCTAGAAACATGCTACTAGCAGTTGATGATGGCTTTCTGAGGAAAAGGGAGAGGAGGGAACAACCACTGGGGCATATTATCTCTGACTAATAAGGAAACATAAGGAAACAGATTTAGGCCCAATCTTTTTAGGACAGAATCAAGGATCACCTAGCGTATGATTGTGGAAATTGTGAAGGCTTAACTAGTGAGCTGAATTCAGCTATTCAGAATGCATGAGGGCTGCAAGTTGTACAACCATAAGTAGCACCTGGTAGGTGTTCTAGTTCTGTGCCTGCTCCCTAACATTAACAGTGGTGCTTCCTGGCAGAAATAACACACTCAATATTTTTTCTTTCAAAACACCTGTACCCGGTCTACACTGTATCAGTGCAGCAGTAAAATAGAAGTAGGTTAGACTTTTCATAGATTTCAGAGTAGCAGCCGTGTTAGTCTGTATTCGCAAAAAGAAAAGGAGTACTTGTGGCACCTTAGAGACTAACCAATTTATTTGAGCATAAGCTTTCGTGAGCTACAGCTCACTTCATCGGATGCATTCAGTGGAAAATATAGTGAGGAGATTTATATACACACAGAACATGAAAAAATGGGTGTTGTTATACACACTGTAAGGAGAGTGATCACTTAAGATGAGCTATTACCAGCAGGAGAGCTGGGGGGAAGAAAATCTTTTGTAGTGATAATCAAGGTGGGCCATTTCCAGCAGTTAACAGGAACGTCTGAGGAACAGTGGGGGGTTGGGGGGGGAAATAAACATGGGGAAATAGTTTTACTTTGTGTAATGACCCATCCACTCCCAGTCTCTATTCAAGCCTAAGTTAATTGTATCCAGTTTTCAAATTAATTCCAATTCAGCAGTCTCTCGTTGGAGTCTGTTTTTGAAGTCTTTTTGTTGTAATATTGCGACCTTTAGGTCTGTAATCGAGTGACCAGAGAGATTGAAGTGTTCTCCGACTGGTTTATGAATGTTATAATTCTTAACATCTGATTTGTGTCCATTTATTCTTTTACATAGAGACTGTCCAGTTTGACCAATGTACATGGCAGAGGGGGATTGCTGGCACATGATGGCATATATATATGGCATATATCACATATATTCAAAAATAGACTCCAACGAGAGACTGCTGAATTGGAATTAACTTGCAAACTGGATACAATTAACTTGGGCTTGAATAGAGACTGGGAGTGGATGGGTCATTACACAAAGTAAAAGTATTTCCCCATGTTTATTCCCCCACCCCCCGCTCTCCTGCTGGTAATAGCTCATCTTAAGTGATCACTCTCCTTACAGTGTGTATGATAACATCCATTTTTTCATGTTCTGTGTGTATATAAATCTCCTCACTGTATTTTCCACTGAATGCATCCGATGAAGTGAGCTGTAGCTCACAAAAGCTTATGCTCAAATAAATTGGTTAGACTTTTCATAGTGTAGACACACCTCACACTGTAAAGACTCCAACCTGTTCATGTGAAGAAATGATACCTCTCTCTCCTTTGACAGCAGCCAGGCTGCCTGCCTTGCTATTCTATGCAAAAATCATAAATCAACACTGGTTTCTTTGAAAGATTCATGAACTTCAGCAAACCCTTTGACTAACTGGGTCCGAGGTTGTAGTGCAAACCAAAGCCAGATGAATTTTGTTTGGCTTCAGTGTTTGAGCTAGGATTAGAAGTCAGGATTCCTTTTCCTCTGTCCTGTGCTATTAGACAACTCTCCTCACATGACTGAACTCCTGTCCTTCTGGACAGATGCCACAAGAGCTGCTCAGTAAAGATATTGGCTCAACTAAAAGCCAAGGGATGGAAAGTTGAAGCGGACTTATTACCATTAGTAGCAGCAACCCAGGTGACAACTGCTTCACTTTTAAATGACTCGAGGTTCCTCACCGAAAATCAGAAAGCAAGACTATGGAATCCAAAGGCTGCGGGGTAATTATAAATAACCCTCCATCTCTTGGAAAAATCACTTTCTATGCAAGCGATTGGTTAGGATTTGATGGCTGGCTTGCTTTTATAAATGAAACCTGCAATTATCTTTGACATTTACAGAGTCCCAAATACCAACATCCCAGGGATATGGGACCTTTGAGCCCCTCAGGGCTTGATGTGCATTATCTCCACCCTCCCCCAGCCTCTTCACTTCTCTCTCTTCCAACTCACTTTCATTCAATTACTTTGCAATCCCAGAAATTCATTATTAACTATATGTTTTGAAAAAGAGAGGAAAAAGGCCTTCAGGAGGTATACCCTGATTATCCTAGAAAAGATAACATTTCAAAAGCAAGGCGAAAGAGAGAGTCAGGAAAATAAGATTAGTGAAAGACATGGTATTATGGGCCAGCACAGTGACAGAGACTGATTATAGTTTAAAAGATTCTGCCCTTAAAAAAATCAAACCCTTCAATCAGACCATTTCAGCAACATTATACAATAATTTACCCTCTATCTGGAGCTCTTACACTCCCTGTGCTATCTCTAATCTGCAGTAAGTTTTAGTTTTTGATTAAAAAGTCTTCCTAACAGGAAAACCACTGAGGCTTTTCTCTCAAAGAAAATCAAGGCTATTTCTCTGTGCTCCTGTATTACTGTACAGTTAACTGTTCTCTCTACAATAATGAACTCTCTGTTCAAGGGGCCAATGTCACCCTGCTACAACTTCACTGATTTGTGTGAACAAGGCCAGTTGTCATTGTATTAAATGTGCTTTGGGTGGAAAGAGGTCATTTTGATCTCTGAGGGGCAAGCTGATTAATAAATAAATACAGTCTAATTAGAAGCGAGTGCTGTGAGATCTGGTGCAAAGACAACTGAAGCCAGTGGTAAGACTTGCATTGACTTCAGTGGTTTTGGATTAGGCCTTTAGGTAGCTCTTAGGTGTGCTGACTGTGTGAACAGAGATGAGTGACCAGTTTAGGGATTATATTTATCTATTATACTTACTATATTTTATACGTAGATTGCAAACTCTTTGGGGCAGGAGCGGTCTCTCTTGTTTTGCTTGTATAGCACGTAGCACAGAGGTTCTGGTCCATGACTGGGGCTCCTAGATGCTATGAGAATACAAATAATAATAATTAATAATAACACGGCTATATTCTCATTCATGCCAGGATAAATCTGCAATCGCAAGATATTCTAATTTTTGTGATCCACTTACCCAGCAAGTAACTTAAAATGCAGTAGCATTACATATTGCAAGTTAGAAGTCACAGTCATGCTGTATTTGAAAAATATATTGGGCAAAATTGATTTTAATGGGAATTTTGCTCAAGTAAGGCATGCAATATTTGGTCCAATACTTGTAATTTTCCTGTGTTTTTCCTCCCACAACTGACAGGAAAGCAGGACTACTCACATGAATAAAGAGACCAGGATCTCGTCCTGCATGTATAAACAGAAATTATCTTCTTTCTAAGCAGCGTTTCGTACAGGGTTCATTCAGTGATGCTTGAATCTAGTGTACATCTCCATGGAAGCAGTTTTAAAGTCAAGGGCACTTGATACTAGTATATGACTTATTTTTAAGATCTTCAAGGAAGATTTGTGGAATATATCACACTTACTAAGGGATAGATTTCTGTCTTTTTGTCCTTTGCTTCCAGAAGTGACATTGCATCTGGTACTTGCTTTGTTTTCAAAGCACTTTGCACAGCTGATTCCATAATCACCTGAATATGGATTTGAGAGTCCAAAAGGGGTTGCTTGGCAACAAAACCAGCAGTATTTTCTCTAACACCTTCCTGTTTTCAGGTGTATTTTCATGTGTGTGGAGTCAAAGAAATTTCTGTATTTTACTTTATTCCATTTCACCGTTCCCACACTTGAATTACTTTCTGAAATATTTGGTGTGACTTTTGTTGGACCCTAAGCAAAGCAGACTTTTGAGGCCTTCTATCTTTTAAAGCAGCTGTCTGCTCCAATGCTCTTTTGAGCACAGGAGTGTTTGTTTGGTGGTGGTTTGGCGCATGCTGCCTGAAAAAAGGATCTCCTCTATAGCTCCTCAGTGCTGGATGGTGTCTGGATATGTTTGTTACAATCAGGTGAATAGGAGAATGCTATGTTTGAGTGACTTTTCAAAGAAAACTGTTTCAGGAAGATATGTGCTTTCAAGCAGAAGTGAGGGTACTTAATATCTAGTGCAATAGTGGATTAATTGGCAATTACAGTAGTAGTATTACAGAGGAATTAACCAATTCCAATTAAACCATCTGGTAACCTGCATCTTCGCTGGAGAGAAGGGAAGGGGGAGGGAATCTCAAACCAAACATAATTTTTGAGATTTAAAATATTTGGATACATCTAAGATGATGATGTATTATCTCTACCCATGCAGTCCTGAGGCTTTCCTCTTAGACTGCCAACAAAGATGCCAACTGGAGATATTTGTGAAGGTCTTTTACTGACACGCTCTCACCTACCAACAACTTCACAGGGGCCATCATTCATTTTATATTGGCAGGAACTGACAGTCTATCAGATAACCTTCAATCGAAGAACTGAATCAAAGAATTATGCTGGAAGGGTCTGTGTGCTATTAACACTGCCCTGAGCTATACCCCCAGTTCTCTTAATGCCTTATGTAAGCACAATAAAAGCGGGAAGGTGTGTGCCAGTGATAGCCAGGCTACATGATATAGTATAGACACAAAATGATGCATTTTATTTGTTGATGGGATATCAATAGCATTTTCAAATTGAATGATTTGGCCTTTCCTCTCATCCCGCAACAAGTAGCACCATAATGCATACAAACACTACGCAGAATGTGAATCTATGGTTCATTGGCTTGCTGCACACAAACTCTTAGTGTGGTCCCTGCCACTGCACGCTAACAGTTCTATAGTACATTTTGATGTGCTACCATTTTGAGTGGGAATCTTCGTGCTATGGAACTTTTAGTGCACGGTAGTAAAATCAACATGGTGAGTTAGTGTGAGGCAAACTCGTGTGCTGTAGATTCACACCTTGACTTGTCATGCCCTAACTTGCCATAGACAGGCCCTCTGGAGAAATCTTGATGTTAGTAAAGTAGTTATACCTGTGAAACAAGTTTTAGAGAGCAATGGTAACTTCCACCTTCTCTCTCTCTCTCTCTCTCTCTCCCCCCATCGGATGCATAGAATGGAAGATATAGTAAGAAGTGGGCTGTAGCCCACGAAAGCTTATGCTCTAATAAATTGGTTAGTCTCTAAAGTGCCACAAGTACTCCTGTTCTTTTTACAGAGGGAATGAAGCCTAGAAACAGTTTGTGTTTTTATGGAGGGAGACAGGAGTAAATTGAACGGAAATATCTTGTTTTAAAGAACGTGCAGCATGCCCCAAGCAGAACAATAGTAAAGAGAGAGAGAGAGAGAGAGAGACCCTAATTTCTCAGGGATTTTGCAATCATCATAAAGTTCTTGATTAGCATGAACCACCTTGATCGCCAAACCAATCAAGAGCATTAACATTTATTCTGACATTTGTGCTGTGGGGCCTATAATCTGGGAATTCTTTGCAGTTCTAGATTTTTGGTATTCTCTAACATAGCTGCAAAGCCACTAGCAATTAATTTGTCATTAAACCATGCGCTTGTTGTTGACATATTGCAAATGTAAAATCTTAGGGGATAGGAACAAAGGTAATGTGCCACCATAGTAAATTGTGTCTTTGCTAATAACATCCAGAGATTACATGAAAATGATTTACAATTGAATGTATTATACTGTACATTTGAAGCACGTATCTGCTCCAGAAAAAAGAAATCAGGTGTATGCTCCTAACAAGTCAAGTTATGGTCAAACGTAAGAATTTATTGTAGAATGGACTCAAAGGATAAAGAGACAAATTCTGTGAGACATTACATTTAGTTCATCCAGTAGTATGGTATGATACTTCTGTGATGATTTTATGGACACAACAATTCATAATTTGCTTAAAGAAATATAACTGTCAATTTGGTGGGATACATTTTTTATTATAGATGATTAGTAAATGATGAAAACTATTTCTTCTAACAAGTATTCTTTTAGCTATTATAGAACTGTTCTATATAATAGTTTTCTGATTATTTATTTATTCTATAGAGGTAGAACCTAGGACTAGGTCCAGTGCTTAATTTGTGCCAGGGCCGAGCCCTGGTACCCCTAGGCTTGGCAGTTCATTGCCCGGGCACCTCTTGGCTCACCAATCCTCTTTATCTGCTATTATGAACAGTCTGGGCCTCTCCTGTTCATCTTTTTTCACCATTCTGATGTATGAAACTTTATGCACACATATTCCCTGGGCATCATTATTGCATCCATTTTAAACAAGATTGCATTAAGTTCTCAAGAATATAAATGGGGACCAATTTCCAGATACACACAAATGAACACATGCCAGGGTATTTTGTCTGCTATACTCAGATTTGCACATGAAAATTGTAATTGTGTACGAAAACCAAGTAGCAAGGCATCTATAGCTGATATAGATGTGCAAATTAAAACATTACTTCCCCAAAACCTGTGCATATAACTGCAGAGAGTCACCGCACAGGCTTAATACAAGCAACAGTTTTTGCGGCCAGAATTGGACAAGGCAACCTAATAGGTCTTTTTCTTTTTGTTGATTTTATGTGTTTGTTTATTCACCTGTAGGCTGTGAATTAAGGATAAGCAATTTGAGATTTTTTTAAATGTCAGGAGTCCTTTGTTCCTCCTCCGACATTCTTTGTTAACAAAGAGAACAAATGTGAGGTAAACGTGACTTTTCTTTGGAAGTTGCTGTTGAAGTAACCAACTGGAAAGATATCGAACACTGTTTGCACACAAAGTGTTGTTGCAATATATTGCATACGCCTGAGGGCATTCTGTGACCAAAAAAAAAAAAAAATCTGTGCCCAAAATATCAAAATTCTGTGCACAATATTTTAAAATTCTGCAAAAGTTTGCAAATTTTATTTGTCAATTGTGGAGGCTCCAGCATGGCATTGGGGAGCACAGGTTACTGGCTGCACAGAGGTGGGAGATTACTGTGCAGCTCCCCTGCCCCTCCCGCCTACCCCCCCACCCCGGACATGGATTTAGTGGAGAGGCTGCACCCGACTCTGACACAGCACAAGGATGGGCAGCCCAGGTGTGGGAAGGCAGGATCCAAGTATGGAGGGACTTAGTGTGGGGGGGATCCAGGTGTGGGTTGAGAGGGTTCTGTGTGGGGCAGTCTGGGTGTGGCTGGCTCAGTGGGGGATCTGGGTGCAGAGTGGATCTGGATGCCGAGGGGTATTGGGTGCAATGGTAATGGGACTCTGCAGAGGGTCCAGGTAGGGTGACCAGATAGCAAGTGTGAAAAGTCGGGACAGAGGGTGGGGGTTATAGGAGCCTATATAAGAAAAAGCCCTAAATATCAGGACATCTGGTCCCCCTAGGTCCAGGCAAAGGTGGCTGGGGCTCAATGGAGTATCTGGATGTGGGGGGGATAGGGCTCGGGGGGGGGTCTGGGTGTGTAGGGGTGAGGGACTCAGTGGGGTGGGAATCCAGGTTCAACTGGTTGGGGCTCACTGGGGTGGGGATCTGGGTGCAGGTGACTTGTCAGGGTGGTCCAGGTGCAGGGGGAGTGGTGCTTGTCAGGGATGGTTCTGGGTGCAGGGCGGGTGAGGCTCGATGGGAGGGCCTGAGTATGAGGGGGTGTCATAAAGGGAAGGGTAAACACCTTTAAATCCCTCCTGGACAGAGGAAAAACCTTTTCACCTGTAAAGGGTTAAGAAGCTAAAATAACCTCGCTGGTACCTGACCAAAATGACCAATGAGGAGACAAGATACTTTCAAAGCTGGCGGGGGGGAGAAACAAAGGTTCTCTCTGTGTCCGATGCTTTTGCCCGGCCCAGAGCAGGAATGCAGGTCAGAACTCCTGTAAAGGGTTAATAAGCAATCTAGTTAGATATGCGTTAGATTCTGTTTTGTTTAAATGGCTGATAAAATAAGTTGTGCTGAATAGAATGTATATTCCTGTTTTTCATCTTTTTGTAACTTAAAGTTTTGCCTAGAGGAATTCTCTATGTTTTGAATCTGATTACCCTGTAAGGTATTTACCATCCTGATTTTACGGAGATGATTCTTTTACTTTTTCTTTAATTAAAATTCTTCTTTTAAGAACCTGATTGCTTTTTCATTGTTCTTAAGATCCAGGGGTTTGGGTCTTTGTTCACCTATGCAAATTGGTGAGGATTTTTATCAAGCCTTCCCCAGGAAAGGGGGTGTAGTGCTTGGGGGGATATTTGGGGGGCGGGAGACATTTCCAGGTGAGTACTTCCCCTGTTCTTTGTGTAACACTTTGGTGGTGGCAGCTGTTAACTTAAGCTGGTAAGAATAAGCTTAGGGGGTCTTTCATGCAGGTCCCCACCTCTGTACCCTAGAGTTTAGAGTGGGGAAGGAACCTTGACAGGGGGTCTGGATGCACTGGGGTTGGGTAGATGGCGGAGCAGCTCTCTGTACAGGGATCCTCCCCCTGCAGCTGAGGAGCAATGGGTGCAGGAAGTAGGGAGCAAGGAGTTTGCAGAGCTTCCTGCAGTCAGGGGAGAAATCTGGGTTTGGGTCTGACCTGGCCCCAGATGCTGTCCCATCCTCCCCAGCCCAGCCCAGACTACCAGCTGAGCCTGGCGCAGGGTAAGAGCCACTAGCCAGGTCTTCCCCAGTCCTGCCTCCTGCCCCACAGTGATTTACCTCTCTGTCGGCTGCCCTGGGCAACTGAAACATACTACTGGGGAGAGTTGCATGACCGCTCTTTTGCCTTCCCTTTGCTTCCCCATCAGAAAGTCATTTTTCTGCGGGGAAGCAAAGAAATCATAGAATCATAGAATATCAGGGTTGGAAGGGACCTCAGGAGGTCATCTAGTCCGACCCCCTGCTCAAAGCAGGACCGATCCCCAATTTTTGCCTCAGATCCCTAAATGGCCCCCTCAAGGATTGAACTCTCAACTCTGGGTTTAGCAAGCCAATGCTCAAACCATTGAACTATTCCTCCCGCAATCTGCAGGGGACATAAATTCTGCACACATGCAGTGGTGCAGAATTTCCCCAGGAGTAATTGCAATACATGGCCTGCAAGTAAATCAATCTATGCTCAGGGCAAAGGCAATCAGGTAAAGGCAGAAGGACTGATTTTGTGTCATTTAGAAAGAAAAAGTCACTGTTTCAAATTATACAGTACATATTGTGAAGAAAGAATGCTGTCATATTCTCTGAGTAATGTGTAGCACTTTTAGCTTTGATATTCAGATTCTAAAAATATGGTGCAAGAGCTATTATTTTATTTTTAATCTTAGGCATTTTAGTAACGAAATGCTCAGTAATTAGCTAGTGGTTGCTTCAGAAAGTGAATTGATTGCCAGTTCTAAGTCTATCCTCCTGTGGGAAATTTTGATCATAAAATTCAAAGGCTGACCTTGGTTCTGATTTTATAAGGAATATTACATTCAGTTTGACCTTCACAATCTAGATTGAAAAAAGATGAAAGGATTAGCTGAAATTGAACACTATGCCTAGAGTCCAAGAAGAAAAAAAGTTTAAACTATAGCACTTATAAATTATACATGAGAATTATATGCTAATATTGTAATCTTATGTCACCAGCTTTCTTGTGTTAGTTGAATGTGTAGGTGTTCAGTTAGGTGAATGGTGACTGGCTCTAAAACAGCATATACAATGAATAGCTTTAGAAAAAAGAGAACTTGTTTTAAATTATTTTGAAAATCTAACCCATATATTTTCAAATTAATATAGCTTTGCATACGAGATATATCTTTAAGCTGCCATGCTTTCCCACTTAATTTTCCATTTTTTAACAGCTGTGAACATATAACATTCACAATTAATAGATGGAAATGTGTAGGATTTTACATGCCCTCTAGTTAACACACAACCAGCTCATTACAAAACTTTGTCAGAATTACTTCTTAGCTGACTTACACTTAAACCACAGAGGAGAATATGGTACCTTCTCTCATACATTTGATGGAATGTCTATGGGCCAAATCATTTTCTCCTTATTTATGTGAATAGTCATACAGAAGCCCTTCAGACTACTCAGGTGAGGAAATGTGAACAGGATTTGACCCTAAACAACTTCGCAATCTGTATGCAGGAACTGTTGTTTAACTAGTTTTATCTCATCCATGTTTATAAGTGACATGGGGGTTGTGACTATGAGGGCTCAGTACAAGTATGTGAAAGAATGTGACAATACAAAAGGCCATGATCCTATAATCTAATTTATACACACTTCTCTGTATCCTTGCAGAACACCATTAACTTTGGTGCAGTTCCATGAAAGCTACCGGAGTCTGCCTGTGCAGACCCAGTTACAGACTTAGGGCTTTAGATTTTGTTTTTCCTACAAAAAGAAAACTGAATAGGCTTACAAAAGACATATTGGCTGATGCAAATTTTTGAAATACAGCTGATCAAAAATTTTCCATTGAAATGATTTTGATGAAAAATGTAGTTTCTCAGAAAATCAAAATTTTCAATTGAAAATTTTGCTTTTGTGGATTTTCCATATATCAGGAAAAACATGAAAATCCGTGTTGGACTGACTCAGACTGAAACATTTCAGTTTGTCATACTGAATTGATACATTTACTTTTTATCAGTTTGACATTAACTGTGCTTACCTGAGCTGCTGCAGTTCCTCATGGAAGTAAGTTATAATTCAATGCCCCCTTTTCCCTGAGGTGGGCTCTCTGGCTGGGCTACCTCTCCCACAGTGCAGAATCTCTCCTCTGTTTGAACCATTGTGATGTATTATGGAAATCATGTGAACAATGTGCATCATGGGAATTGTAGTCCAGCCAGTGAGGTAAGTCTATAGAGAAGAATGGGGGGGGGGGGGCACGAGGCACCCGTACTTCAATTCCCACGATGAACCACAGCATTTCAGAGGAACACAAAATTAATGCCAAAATGAGCCCATATAAAATATTTTAATTTGCTTCAGCAACAGAACTGAAATATGTCACTTCACGAATGTAAAAACATTTAGACACGTCTGAATAATTTTCTGCCCAGAACTTACTGTATGGTTAAAAAAAAAAAAAAGATACTTTGACTTTTTCAGCCTGATTCAGGGCAAAAACAAATTTTGAAATATTGGAATGTCCTGTGGGATAGAAATTCTGACTTTTGATCAGCTCTAATGGAGAAATTCAGTGTTGCCATTTACTGTTAAAGGGATGAGATTCGTATACAGATCGGTAGTAAATATGAATCAAAAGTAAAATGTGTCAAAACAAAAAGGAAAGAAAAATCCATTAATAATCTTCATGAAGCACCAAGCCTAATCTATCCTTGATCAGCAAGTTCATATAATTTAGTTAAGGCCACATGAAGCCTTTAACAAATAATTCCATATTTCTTGGACATGGTCATGCAATTAACTTCCAAATAAAATGAATGGATTGATATAGAGAGCATTTTACTCCAACTCCAATTTAATGGTCATATCCTCAGAGATTTTTAATTCAAATTGGCAATATATATATTATTGGAAACAATGTATTGACTGTTTTAAGCGTCTAAAAGGCATTCAGCAATGCCTATTCACTGCCTTTTCTCGAGTTCCTCTTTCCCTTTTTTTTTTTTTTTTTTTTTTACCCCCATGTTCAAGTATTGAAGTCAATGAGAGCTTTTACATTAGCTTCCATTGGGTAAGGCACCAAGACATCCTGGCCTACCGGTCACAGATGGGCTGGAGTCCACAAGTCATGGATGGCCACAGAGCATTAGTCAGAAAGCAGCGATTGGAGAAATTGCTAAGGCTGGGATTGATAGGCAAGAGTCAGTCAGGCTGGGATCAGAGCTGGAGAGCAGAAAGTAAGGTGAGGTCTGGAGTGCAGCAGGCCAGAAATCTCTGTGGTTGCCCAGACAACTTTTGGAGCATCTCCAGGATTAAAAAGCGAGCACTGGGCGATCAGAAGGCTATTGCTCTCGACCCTTTGAACGGTACTTCCTGTGACACCTAATTTCCACATGCATGCTCTGCATGCCCTCCCAGTGACAATGTGGAAATGTTAGCTGTCTCAGGCTCTGCAGACTTGGGTTCCAGTACCACTGATCCTTATATATGGGCTTTGGATCAGGCCTACAGTTGGCTATTGGTTCACTTCTTGAATGTCTGAACGCTTTTAGCCTTCTGCCTCATAACTCATGCAAGGTGTGCAGTGGTAGCATATTAATATATTCCTTGTTATGGTTTTTTACATTATTGCTCCTTCTCTAGTCTTTATGCTTTGAAGTTTTGTCAGATCACCCTTCAGTTGGTATATTAGCACTTCCAAACGAGTCATTTCTCCTATGTTCTCAAACCAGGACTTTTTGTATAGGTGGATTTGGATTTGCCACCTTCTCAGCAATAATCTCTTGATATACGATATTGCTAATGCAAACTAGTTCTAGCCTGATTGTGATAGAGTCTAGATATCAGTGAATCTATGCAGGAATATTAAACTGTACCAGGACATTATCCTTCCCACTTATCACACCTTTATTTGTACTAGTTGACTCCAGATTGATCATATTCATTGACAGATTGCTTTTCTTTTGGATCCTGTAACACCACCTGAGCACCCCCTCAAGGCCAGAGGCGCCTTTCCTGTGCCCTGCCCCTGTTTTTCCCTTCACCACGGCTCCTTCAACAAACTCTAGAACATTGTTAATATAATAAAAATTAACAATGTTCTCAAACAAACACAAAAAGAATCTTCCATTCAGGCTTGAGATGGGGGCAGCTCCTCCTTCCTGAGGAAGAGTCTCTTCCTTTGGGACCACTGTAAGAGACCCTCTTTCTCTGCAGCTTCACTCACTGCAAGAGCCCCCTCACGACAGCTTCTTGCTGCCCTTTATCCTGGGATCATCAGATTTGACATAGATGCGGCTCATAATCATTGCTGGCTTAGCCCCAGGTTCTCCAGGCTAAGGGCGAACTACCCTGTCTGAGCACTAAATGTCATTTCCTGTACTTTGTTATGCATTTTTTAAATTATGTGAACTTAGTTCTCATGAAAGAGCTGTTAATAATAGCCATAGTTATTCCACACTACCATTTTACTTTACACTCTCTGATTTCTCTTCTGTTTCTCCATTTGCCATCAGTTTAATATTCATTTCAGTTAAAAGCATGAAAGATTTGGTGGTGGTTTTGTAAGATGGACAAATTCTGTCCAGCTGTGTCCAAGAAAAAGACAAGCCAATCCATTTTCACTTGGAACTTGCATCTGAATTTGAAACCTGGTCTCCATGAGAATAGCGGATCTGCATAATCACAGATGATATTGCCTTCTATAGCAGTCTGTGCAGGAATATACAGTGCCATACAGGGAATATAAAGCTCTTACACCCACAAACTGATAGCAGTGATTTCAGGGGGAAAGGAACTTTATATGGGACATCTGCAGCACAGGGAATTTTCTGAATAGGTGCAGTAGGAGGCATTGTGCTAAAATATTGTAATTTTCTGTAGTGCGGCATTTGATTGCTGAGAATAATTTCCTCAGAAATAAATAGGGCAGTGCGGTGTCAAATCTGCCTGACACAAATACACACTCTGATTGTTCTTTCTGACTAATAGATTCATTCTCCAACAAACAAGCTTTTGTGTAGTCAAAAGGCAAATTTGTACACTTGCTTTGAAAGCTTGATAGCTTGATCCTAGATAACAATTCCTACAAAGCTCTTGGTTCCCTTGTTACACTACGTCTGCCTTGACAAATCAGTCAAGGAAGCTCATGTGGAGTATCTGCATCTGGCCCATGAGCAGATGGATAATAGTCTGTTCTATTTTTTACTAATTAGTTAAACAGTTCCAAAGCAAACAGGGCTCAAAGAGAGAGAGAGGAGAATACAGATTTCCTTCTCTGGCTTCCCAAACTTTCTTAAAAGAGTAAAAATTAAACCTTATGCCAAATTTTGCCCTATATTTCTTCCTGTTTATTCATTAAAGTAGTCAGTGGCTGCTGCTACTGGGGGCAGAAATCTACTCTACCCACATAGAATTCAAGTATTTTCCTGTTTTGTTGATTATGGCCAATGACATAACAAGATCTGTACCATAAAGTCCATGTTCCACAAAGGTAGGTCAAATAACATTGTATTCAATTGGGGGAGGAAGGGCAAGTAGTGGATCTCTTTCTCTTCTCACTTCCACTGGTGTAAGTCAGGAGTAACTCCACTGAAGTCTGTGGAGTTACACGCTAGTGGAAGCAAGAGGAGACTATGGGCTGCCATCTTTATTCTTTGGAAAGAATTCGAACCATCAGAGCCTCACCTTCATTATTTGTACTGCCCTATTAGAAAATCCCGCTGATATTTTGTGGCATCCTGGGATATTATTTAATGATTGAAGCAAAAATTATAGAGGAAATTACAATAGTATCATTAGTAGTACAGGAAATCTTGTACCAACTTAATATTAAAGATAAAACAAGCCCAGGGAGAGGGAGAATCATTCTCTATTTACCTATTCTATCATAGTGAAATTCACCTCAATGCAATCCACTGAAGGCCTTCTACAGCCCCACAAAGCCCTTAATGTGTTAGAATTAGAGAATGAAGTTACCACTTCCTATAAAGCAGAGATACTGAATAACTAAAAAAAGGGGGTAGACAGATGAACCATAATTTGAAAGATATATAATTCTCTCTATGTGCATTTCATTTCTTATATTTTGGCCTTGAAATCAGAAAAGATTATAAACTTCATAATTGGCAAGTTATATTCAGTTAAGGCTGCAAACACATGCATAATTTATTGCACTAAATGGGATAACTCAGTGCATGAAGTTCTATGCATGTGCAAGTCTTTGGGCCTAATATTGTAATGCATGGATTTATATAATCTCTTGCTTATGCAGGTGAAAATTCCTGCAATGAGGATAAATTAACCATATTCCTTAAAACAGAAAGTTCATCCCAGTTCAGCAGAACCATTCAAGGTCCTTGTAATCCCACCATTTGTGGGTGATAGAATATGCTGAGGTACAGTAAAGTTATACATTTGAGTGTTTGCTGGATTGTGTCCTTAGTTTATATGAAAAGAACTGTGTACTTTATTGACATCCCTTGAGTATGACATTCTCTACAGACAGTGGAGGTAATATACATCTGTCAGTGCAAATTTACAGTAGTCACCACTGAGAAGTCTTCATTTACTAGTAATTTAGTATGCTATTGTATCTGCTACACTGCAGCGTATCAACCAAAGTCACCTGATCAGAACTATGATTTGATAACCAGGGAATAGGTTTACAGTTCCAACGTAACATATTTGTTTGATTTAGTTGCTTTAATTGTCAATGTACAAAATTTAGCTTTCCTATATCTGCCTTTGGTTATTGTTGTAATATGCACTGTTGCATGACTCTACATTATCAAATAGCTGTTGTACTTGTATACTTATAGATTGCAAAGAATTTCTCTCTGACACTGCATTCCAATCCTTGACTACTTTAATTTTCGCAACATCGTGCTGGCTTGTTTAAAAAAAAAAAACAACCCACAAAACTGATAGCCTGCTTTATTGCGAACCACTGCATCCTAGTCACTAGCAATGATAAACTGGGCAGATCTGTGTAAGATCACTATATTTATATATATATATATATATATATATAAAATAATATAGTGCTAATTTGATTTGTTAGGTCTGACGCAGAAGTGCTGACTGTCAGTATACAATATGGTTACTGATTAAATCAGACCAGAGCAGATATCAATGGTAATGGAAAAACAGCCTTCTCACAAGGGCAAGGAGAAGTGATGCTTTTATGATACCAATAGTTTTCAAACATTTCAATACAAATTAACTCATTCAGGAAGTGATCAAAAGTAGAACCGTCTGAAACCTTTAAAAAGATAATGAGCATGTCTGTGGTTTTATTAACTATCCCACAGGGCAGCTGGGCCAAATTTTCAAAGGATCTATCCTAACTGCATGTAAATTTGGGTGATAGAATTTGTGCGCTTGATTACCTATTCTGAACACACACACAGGGCACTTTACACCTGCAAACATGTGCTGCAGTTTGTGGGACCAGTTTAGTGGGACCAGTTTAGAAGGCTGCTCTTCTTGTTCCTGAGAGGGATAGAACCTCTGCAACCTCCCATTAACATCAGTGAGAGGTATGCGAGCTCTGCACCTCTCGGGGTCAGATGTTTGTAGAGTACCTATGGTATATCTACAATGCACCTGGGATGTGTGATTTGCCGCTTGTGTAGATGTACCTGCACTAGCTTTGCTCTAGCTAGCTCACTACAATAAGAGTGACACACAGCATAGCAAGCTTCAGCATGGACTATACAGATGAGTATATACTGGTAGTGGCGTGGGGTGAGGGTGACGGGGAGGGGCGGGGAAACAGGCTTGTGTAGCTAGCGCTGAATTCCTCATCACTGTGTCCACAGTTCCATTTTTAGAGAGCTAGCTAGAGTAAAGCTAGCACAGGTATGTCTACATAAGCTGCAGATCCCACCCCCCGACTCAGCTGCATTGTTGCTGTAACCTAAGAAAAATAGTATGTAAATGACCAGACCATGTATGCTATGCATGGATATTTGGAGTCTCCTTGCCATTATTCATTTGTTAATGCTGACACTCAGTTCGAACAAACATCGCCACTCTTTAAGCATAAGTATAGCCCATCTGCTTGACAATCTAATGTGAGTTGGCTGTGAGTTGAGAAACTATTGATGTTTTTTTGTGTGGATGCATTCCCCTTTTTCCTCATTCATTTCATTTATGTGTGTGTAATTTTGTGCCTGCTTGTGCCTTAATGTATCCATTTTTTAATGTCTTACTGGAACTTGCTGCAATAATATGCTGAGTGTGGCTTTGACTTCTTAACAATAATTAAAATAAAACAAAGTGTGTTGGCCAACTGTCTCTTGACAACTAAGTCTGTTATTTATCACAGGCCATGAGACTAATGTCTCATTAGTCAGGATACTCAAAGTGTTTGAGACTTTATCTTACTAAAGCAGTAGGAAAGGCAAATGCTTACAAGTATTTTAGACTAGATGAAATATACATTTTAATTTCCAGCAAATATTTCTGTAGCATGATCTCACCAAGAAATAGCATATTTTTTCTTTTGTTGATGTACACGAGTCAAGTCCTACATGTAATGTCCTGTCCCTTTAAATATTTGATCACTCCCTCCTCCCTAGTAAAAAGCCTCACTTTCATGTTGATTTCAGTTTTGTTGCCAGAACAATAAAAGTTTCCACAGCAGCTAGCTGTGCTTAAATGAGCTCCTCTGCATCTGTATCTCCTTCTCTGCTGGCTCCAGATAGAACATTGATGCTGGAGGTCTTTTATCCCACACATACCCAATGCTTCCATTGCCTGAACAGGAAGAAAAACATGTAAGGAAATAATACTATAGAAAGGGGAAAAGGTTCACCTAGAGACACATGATGACAGACTGCTGCTTTTTGCTGCTGGAACAGTGTGAGCCAGCTAGCTAGAGAAGGGGAAGTAGGCAATTAATAACAGAATAAAGGAACAGGCAGCTGCCTGGAGCTAGAATCAGTGAGAGGGAAGTAAATAGCCACCTTGGTGGACCTCATGCAAGCTGGATTATGCAATGACTAGATCCAGAAAAATAATTACTGACTTTATTAGCACTTATATTCAAGAAGGCTGTTGAAATAGCCATGGAGATTGCAGAGCTGAGAGGTCCTCCTGAATTGTCAAGATAGAGGACCATGGTAATGTCAGGATTTTCCATGTGGCCATTGTTCACAAACTATGTGCACTGAGATTTGCTGGGCATCCCAGATCATTTGCAGAAAGTGCCACAAGAAAGGACACATTGCCATGACCTGTTGCACAGCTCAACAACGAGCAACACAGAAAAACTGTACATCCAAGAAGATGCTTATGAAGACTGAACCTAGGAAAGGATGGTAAGAGATCCAATGGCATTGATCAAGACCTACCTCTACAAGTGTTATTGGAGCTGGAGTCAGAGATGACATCTGATAGAAGGAGTTCCTACAAGAAAGGAGCTTGATATTGTAGTTGCCGTCTCACTGATTTCTGCATCTACCTATCACCAGATGTTGTCAAAAGTTCCTCTGGAAGAAATGGCCACAGTTTTGAAGACTTATACCAGAGAAAAGTTGGTCCCAAAAGGGATACTCTTGGGGAAAGTTCAACTAGATGGACAATCAGTTGTTTTACCCTTTTATGTGATTGAAGAAGGTATTATTTGACAGATCTTGCCTTGAAAAGCTCAAGGTGAATTGGACCGAGATCAAGGTGATAACAAAAACACCTCATAATCTTCAAGAAATACCGGACAGACACTCAAATATTTTTTTTAAAAGTTTGGACAGATGAGCAACATGTCAGTGAAACTCACTGTTAAGTCTCACAGCCAGCCAAAATATTACAAGCCCAGAGTTGTGGCTCATGCTCTGAAGTCTCTGGTGGAAGTTGATTTGGACTGTTTAGGGAACACTGGAGTCTTGTCACAGGTTTTACACTGTGAATGGGCTAGACCTTTCATATCAGTGATCAAGAAGGGTGGCTCTCTCTGAATTTGTGGGGATTTCGAAGTGATGCTGAATCCAGTTTTATGTACAGACCAGTATCCACTACCCTGTATTTAAGATTCATTTGCTATTCTTGGAGGGAAAGTGTTTTAGTAAATTGGATTTGCTCAATAAATATCTACAAATGGAGACTGATTTAGCATCTCACAAATATCACGCTCAACATGCAAAAAGGCTTATTTTGGTAACATAGGTTGCCTGTCAGTAATACATCGGCACCAGCCTTGTTTCAGAAAGCCATGGATGAGATTCTGAAGGGACTGAATGGACTTCAGTGCTATTTGAATGACATCCTTTGTAACAGAAAAGGATGAAGAGGATCTTCTTCAAAATTTGGATGCTGTCTTGCAATGTTTGGATCATCATGGACTGATAGAACATCAAGACAAATGTGAGCTTTTCAAACCTTCTGTTGAATACCTTGGGCATGTAATTGATGCCATGGGCTTAAGGAAATCTCCATGAAAGAGATCGTGGTTCTTCAAGCACCCTCTCCAGAGACCATGACACAGTTACTTTCATTTTTAGGGTTGTTTAATTACTACAGTAAATTTCTGCCTAATCTGATGACAGTATTGTCACTTTTACATGAACTGTTCCAAGCAACCACAAAAAAAAAAAAATGGAAATGGACTAAAGACTGAGAGTGAATTTACAGAAGCACAGAAACTGTTGAGATCAGCAGATGATCTTGTGTGCTTTGATGCTTTGCTACCATTGCAATTGGTTTGTGATGCTTCATTATAAAGAGTGGATGCAGTTCTTTCCCATGTTTTTCCTGATGCCATGGAGAAACCAATGGCCTTCACTTCACAAACACTCACTACCCATGGGAAGAACTATGTGAAAATAGAGCATGAATCTTTCATCATTAGCTTTGGATTCAGAAGTTCCATATCTATCTGTATGGCAGACTTTTTCTGTTGCTTTCAATTTTTGGACCAAAACATGGAATTCAGTCATTATCTACTATTCATATGCAATGATGGGCATTGCTACTTTCAGTTCATTTCTATATTATTCAGTTCCATAGAGGGACTCACCACAGCAATACTTGATGGGCTCTTGCACCTGCCATGCTCAATCCAAAGAAACTTCGGACAAAGTGTTTTATCTCGTTTTGGTGGATAAGTTACCTGTTACTAGCACAGACATCAACCAAAAAAATTTCAAGGGTGATGTGCTTTCACTTGTGGAAAGGAATTGTACTATAAGGTACAGTGTTGGGTCAAAAGAATCCCCAGTATACACAATTTGTGTCATGTCAACATGAATTGTCTGTGAATCATGCATCTTATGGGGTATGCAAGTTATTCTGAAATCACTTCGACCTCAGATTTTTCGATGCTCTTCACAAAGATCATTTTGGCATTGTACAGATGAAGGCCGTAGCCCACAGTCATGTCTGGTGACTGAGGATCAACCCAGGTATTGAGAAGGATGCAAAGTGCTGTACTACATGTCAGAAAATTCAGCATGATCCTGGTCCAGATTGTCTGCACTCTTGGTTGTGGCCTCAGGCTCCTTAGACACGGACTCTTCTGGATCTTTAGAAGGTTATATATTATTGGTCATAGATGATGCCCATTGGAAATGGCCAAAAGTTTCTACTATAGTTACCAAAACCATGGACATCTTTGTACCTTGTTTAGTCAAGTTGGTCTACCATTACAGTTGTTGAGTGACAATGGACCTCAATTCTATTCTGAAGAATTTCAGAGGTTCCTAGCTTCAAATGAAATTCAGCATATCCATTCTGCTGCATACCATCCTGCTACAAATAGACTAGTGGAAAACTTTGAACAAACACTTAAGCATGCCTTAAAAGCTAACAAGTCTGTTTTGAGTCATCACATGTAATCAAATCCCAAGCTATGCAAATTGATCAATGACATGAGACTTGTCATTGTTCTTTTTTAAGTAGGAGACTTAGTGTGGTCTTGCAACTATGGTTGTGGAGTGAAATGGGTATCTGGAGAACTTGTAAAAATGCAAGGGACCTGTTTTGTTCCTGGTAAAACTATGGTAGTATTTTATGGAAATAGCATATGGACCAGTTGCAGCCTTGATAAGTACCAGATTCTGTTCGTCCAATTCAACCTCCTTCCACTACAACTCCTAATTTCAACAACTTGGTGGAAGAAAATTTGATATCACATCCAGCCCATTCCTTATAATTGATTATTGTTCTGGACACTGCCACACCACCATCACTACATTATCCCAAAAGAGTGTAAAAACCAGTGGTGCATTTGAAATTATAAATTGTTTAGTTAGTGAATTGCTTTTCCAGAGCAGAATAAACCCTTGCAATTTGAGAGTCTGTATTAGTCCACCTGCAGCTTTTAGTTAGGATATATACTGTTTGTTAGCTTTGTAAACGTGTGTGTGTTTGGAAAGTTTTTTAAAGTAGGGTGGAGGAATGTTATGTCCTCTTCCTTTAAACGTTTGTACACTCTCCTCTCCGCAGTGAAAAGCCTCACTTTCACATTGGTTTCAGTTTTGCTGGCAGGACAATGACGCTACCACCACAATAGACAGCTGTGTTTCTATCAGCTCCCTTTGTGTCTGCATGTATATCCTTCTCTGCTGGATCCAAATATAGCACAAAACCTCACTGATGACTGAAACAGACTGAATGAAAAGGAGGAGAGTGAGCACAAAGGACCCAACCTCCACAGACACATGCACCTGAACAACTCTGCTCGTGAGAGAATTTATTCATGTGCATACATTCCCAAAATATTCTGGTGCACTGGGGTGTTTTTTTAGTTGCTTTCGCAGCAAAAAGTTTTCTGAGCCAGGCTGTGGAAGATTCCCTTCTGGATGCAAAGAACTACGTGGCTCCTCTCCCACTGTCCTCTCCATCAGCTCTCCTGCTATAGGCAGTCCTCAGCTGCTAGAACAATCCCTTGAGGCTGTTTGCTGCTGGTGCAAATTAGATTGGCCTTCTAGACCAGATTGGGAGCAGGATAGTCTGAAGAACAGAGGGCCACAAACACGGCCTAAAGCCACCTTGCACCGCCCACCTTGAACTGCACACAGCCTCATCTCCAGGGTTCGTTATGGTCTTAAAGCAGAACTCTGAAGATATTTCTGTAATTTTCAGAAATCTAAAAAATTACCCACATCCTGGCCTCAAGTTTTTCATAAAACTTCCTTTCCATAGCAATTCTCTGCGTAGGTCAGTGACAAACTATGGCCCTTATTTTTTTTAATGTATATGAGACATTGTGGACTAGGGACTAAATAGCATTGAAAGGAAACAACCGAATCAATCTGAGAAAGGAAGAAAAAAAGGGAAAGGAGAGAGGAGTCTGAAGTGAGAGAACAAACTGACCTCTTCTACTGTGGCAGTCATTTTCAGCTGTGGACCAACTGGACTAGATGAATTCTAGATGGCAGGAGGAATGTAATTTTACCCCTTTCGGCACCAGCCTGGACTACTGCATTCCAGGGGAAATACATATATTCAAGGAAGGGCAGGCAGTGTTGCCTCCAGTTTTCTTCGTGGGTGAGAGCAGCTTCCAGGTGCACCTAAAGTGACACAGGAGCCCCAGCAACCGAGTCTGCTCACTGAGCCAGCACATCCCATGGCAGTGCTGCCCAGTTTTGGGGTAGAGTTGGTCAATATAGGCCCCTGACAGGGGAAGTTGGAGATGATTTAATCATCAGTGTCTTCCCCCCAGCCCCCATTGAACAATGATTTTCAACATTTGGAGATCTCCTCTAGTGTGTCGGCCAGCAAAAGCTGCTGTAGACCTCAGGGTGAAACTGGGACACAGATGGTTTCCTCCAGCACGTACTGTGGAACTGTGCAATTTCCTCTCTAGCAAGTTGGATAATTTACCTGTGTGGACCATTGTTTTTGTTATCTTTAAAATATTCTATGGAGGACATGCCTGAATCACAGGAATTTAAGTATTTGTGTTTAATTTAAAACACTTTTTTTACATCAAATGCATGGCTGACAAAATTAAGTATATCACAAGTTACAATGCTTTGATCATCAAAGTGTTTCTGTGGCATTCTTTAATAAGAAGCTAATCCATTAATTTAGACAAGTTATTGACTTCCTTAAGCTAAGCACTCCAAGTAGTACCTTCCTGATTACATATATGGCAAGTAGCTTTTAGGACAAATTCTGGTCTGGCAAGAAAAGCCTGAATTAAAAGGGATTTTTCCAATGGGAGCTATATGAGGACCAAGAGTGATGGAAGCTCTATTGCCATCCATTTACAAGTCCAGGTAAGTTAAGACCTGTGAACACTGAGTAACTTTACTCATTGGAGTAGTTTCATTGTCTTTAATGGGATTAGTCAAGCGAGAGAACTTTTGTGTAAATGTTTGCAGGATCAGGCCTGAAGTGAAACAGACACAGGCCATTCAATCCTTACTCAGTCTCCACTCTATTGGCATCTGTCATTCTACAGGCTTTGTTCACATATGTAAAAGTGAGGATGTGTGGAGTTACATCAGGTGCAGTAAGGTGCATTCCTGGTGATAAAAGGTTTATTCCTGCTAGAAGAAGCATTTTTATAAATAGGCTGAGATTTTGTTGAAGGTTATTTTCAGTCTGTCCCCTATGTACAACACTTCCTTACCCACAGGTATTGTTGGTTTTTTCCTTACCACGTTACACCCATTTGTTCTCATTTGATTCAGATAATAAAAATTACTGCTTTAGGGCAGTGTTCTCTCCAAACTATGGACTTTAAAGAAAAGAATTTAGAACATCTCTTAAATAGCAAACAAGTACTTGTATTGGACTCACACATATATGCTTCATGCCATTGCTACAATAATAATACCTTTTGTTCAACCAGAAACATGAATTTGAAACTCTCATTATGCAAACTGAGTATGATTGAACACCACAACATGGTGGAACTTGTAAAGCTTCGTCTAAAGAATAGATCAACCAGTTCAAAATAATTGCATTAAGAATATTTTTCTAAATATTTCCGTGTAACTAGCTAGTCTTGTCCATTCATTGAATACACAATGAATGTTCTTACCAAACATCTTTTAACTCTTGTTTCACTACATAATAATGAAAGACACGTTGAAACGATACTTGTTGCTGTCAACATAGATATCAGAGTTGGGGTCCTTCAAAGCATACCCTAATAGCAGAACATACTTACCTTGGAAAGAACACTAGAAAAGCTTTTCTGAGAGGTTTAAGAAGTAGAACATTTTTTTTCCAGTGGGACCGTTGGTAAGCCTTCACCAATATTTATAATGAAAACCCTTGTTTAACTTTCTATATATTTTAGCATACTTTTATTGAGGTAATTATTATTATTTATGATGATATCAGCATCTAGAGGCCCTGACCTCTCCATATGTTGTACATACATAAGTAAGAAAAAGTCCTTAGCCTAAAGAGCACTTACAGTCTAAACAGATGAGAGATAAAGGATGGTGAAAAAGTAGTATTAGTATTCACATTATACAGACCGAAAACAGAGGTGAAGAGAAACTAAGTGACTTTCACAAGGTTATATAGGATATTGGTGTCAGAACTGGGAAGTGAACCCATGTCCCTTATATAGGTGGCTAAACAGTAATAAGTATGGGAAAGAATCTGTAAATGTTATCAGGGATGACATTCCTTGGTAGGTGGAACCTAGGTAATATAATCATTGGAAAGAAAGATTTTTAACCTTGTCATAGATATTTTTATTCAACAGATTTGGGGAACTGGACCAAAACCTTGTATGTGGAATGAACAGTGGGCCACACCTATGATCAGAAGCCAGTTGAGGTCAATGGAAAGATTTCCACATATCCAGTATATCTATATATGCTGTACTAGTATCTGCAGCCTAGGTAGTGACCAGGCCTAGATAAGGTTTCTATCACATTGTTCCTATTGGGCAAAACCCTTTTACCTAGTGTGACAAAGTCCTGAGCCTGTATTGGTGGGTCCCGCTCTTCCATGCATATTCAGTGCCCTCAGAAACTCACTAAGGCCCCAATGTGACCTTCCTTTCACAGTGTAGCAGCATGAGTCACAGCCTATTGAGTTACTTTCATCACAGACCAGTATGGGAGTTGGGAAGGTGAAATACCCCACTGTCTTTGTTGCTCTGTAGAACTCAGTAGGCACAGTTCAGCCTCCTGGCTGGACCGAGTCCTGCTTCCCCTCTCAAGGGGATCTCTGTAGAGCATGGGGTGGAAGGGGAGAGGAACCCAGGCCCACCCTCTACTCCGGGTTCCAGCCCAGGGACCCTAATGGTAGCATCTGTTGGTGGATTTTCCTTTACCACTGCAGCTGCTTTGATTCCCTGTGCCACTTCCCCCATGGTCCTCTTTTCTTAGCTTCACCCTTACCTCAGGATACAGCAATGCTTCCTCACCACCAACTCCTTTCACTTGGACTCCCCCAAGGGAACTGGAAAGGAGAGCTTTTAAGCAGTATGAGTGAGACCTTTATTAGTTGGAGCTGTCTCCATTAGCCTAATGGCCTTAACTGACCCTTTGTCAGTTTAGATTAATAGATTCATAGATAATATTGTCAGAAGGGACCATTATGATCATTTAGTCTGACCTCCTGCACAATGCAGGCCACAGAATCTCACCCACCCACTCCTGCGATAAACCTCTCACCTATATCTGAGCTACTGAAGTCCTCAAATCATGTTTTAAAGACTTCAAAGAGCAGAGAATCCTCCAGCAAGTGACCCGTGCCCCATGATACAGAGGAAGGCAAAAAACCTCCAGGGCCTCTTCCAATCTGCCCTGGAGAAAAATTCTTTCCCGACCCCAAATATGGTGATCAGCTGAACCCTGAGCATGTAGGCAAGATTCACCAGCCAGATACCCAGGAAAGAATTCTCTGTAGTAACTCAGATCCCACCCCATCTAACATCCCATCACAGGCCGTTGGGCCTATTTACCATGAATATTTAAAGATCAATTAATTGCCAAATTCATATTATCCCATCATACCATCTCCTCCATAAACTTATCAAATTTAATCTTAAAGCCAGATAGGTCTTTTGCCCCCACTGCTTCCCTCGGAAGGCCATTCCAAAACTCACTCCTCTGATGGTTAGAAACCTCAGTCTAATTTCAAGTCTAAACTTCCCAATGACCAGTTTATTTCCATTTGTTCTTGTGTCCATATTGGTATTGAGTTTAAATAATTCCTCTCCCTCTCTGGAATTTATCCCTCTGATATATTTATAGAGAGCAATCATATCTCCCCTCAACCTTCTTTTGGTTAGGCTAAACAAGCCAAGCTCCTTGAGTCTCCTTTCATAAGACAGGTTTTCCATTTCTCGGATCATCCTAGTAGCCCTTCTCTGTACCTGTTCCAGTTTGAATTCATCCTTCTTAAAGATGGGAGACCAGAACTGCACACAGTATTCCAGGTGAGGTCTCACCAGTGCCTTGTATAATGGTACTAAAACCTCCTTATCTCTACTGGAAATACCTCGCCTAATGCATCCCAAGATCGCATTAGCTTTTTTCATGGCCATATCACATTGGCGGCTCATAGTCCTCCTGTGATCAACCAATACTCCAAGGTCCTTCTCCTCCTCCGTTACTTCTAATTGATGCGTCCCCAGCTTATAATTAAAATTCTTGGTATTAATCCCTAAATGCATGACCTTACACTTCTCACTATTAAATTCATCCTATTACTATTACTCCAGTTTACAAGGTCATCCAAATCTTCCTGTATGATATCCCGGTCTCTCTCTAAATTGACAATATCTCCCAGCTTTGTATCATCCAGAAACTTTATTAGCACACTCCCACTTTTTGTGCCAAGGTCAGTAATAAAAAGATTAAATAAGATTGGTCCCAAAACTGATCCCTGAGGAACTCCACTGGTAACCTCCCTCCAGCCTGACAGTTCACCTTTCAGTATGACCCGCTGTAGTCTCCCTGTTAACCAATTTCTTATCCACCTTTCAGTTTTTATATTGATCCCCATCTTTTCCAATTTAACTAATAATTCCCCATGTTGCACAGTATCAAACGCCTTACTGAAATCTAGGTAAATTAGATCCACTGCGTTTCCTTTGTCTAAAAAATCTGTTACTTTCTCAAAGAAGGAGATCAGGTTGGTTAGGCACAATCTACCTTTTGTAAAACCATGTTCTATTTTGTCCCATTTACCATGGACCTCAATGTCTTTAACTACTTTCTCCTTCAGAATTTTTTCCAAGACCTTGTATACTACAGATGTCAAACTAACAGGCCTGTAGTTACCTGGATCACTTTTTTTTCTCTTTCTTAAAAATAGGAACTATATTAGCAATTCTCCGATCATACCAAACAACCCCTGAGTTTACAGATTCATTAAAAATTGTTGCTAAGGGGCTTGCAATTTCATGTGCCAATTCCTTTAATATTCTTGGATGAAGATTATCTGGGCCCCCTGATTTAGTCCTATTAAGCTGTTCTACCGCTTCTACCTCAGATATGGTCATATCTATCTCCATATCCTCATTCCCATTTGTCATGCTACCATTATCCCTAAGATCCTCATTAGCCTTATTAAAGACTGAGGCAAAGTATTTGTTTAGATATTGGGCCATGCCTAGATTGTCCTTGACCTCCATTCCATCCTCAGTGTTTAGCGGTCCCACTTCTCTTTCTTTGTGTTCTTCTTATTTATATGGCTACAGAACCTTTTACTATTGGTTTTAATTCCCTTTGCAAGGTCCAACTCAACTTGACTTTTAGCCTGTCTTACTTTATCCCTACATGTTTTGACCTCAATAAGGTAGCTTTCCTTGCTGATCCTTCCCATCTTCCACTCCCTGTATGCTTTCTGCTTTTTCTTAATCACCTCTCTGAGATGCTTGCTCATCCAGCTTGGTCTACAACTCCTGCCTATGAATTTTTCCCCCTTTCTTGGGATGCAGGCTTCCGATAGCTTCTGCAGCTTTGACTTAAAGTAATCCCAGGCCTCCTCTGCCTTTATATCCAAAAGTTCTTCAGTCCGATCCACTTCCCTAATTAATTTCCTTAATTTTTGAAAGTCAGCCCTTTTGAAATAAAAAACCCTAGCCACAGATTTTTGTGAATCCTTCCATTCAGTTTGAACTGAATTAGCTCATGATCACTTGAACCAAGATTGTCCCCTACAACCATTTCTTCTATGAAGTCCTCACTACTCACCAAAACCAAATCTAAAATGGCATCCCCTCTAGTCGGTTCAGCAACTACTTGATGAAGGAATCCATCTGCTATCGCATCTAGGAAAATCTGAACCCTATTACTACTAGCACTTGTCCTCCAGTCTATATCTGGGAAGTTAAAGTCTCCCAAGATCACGCAGTTTCCATTAGTATTTACTTCATTAAAAACATTAATAGGGCTCTATCCATATCCAAATTAGATCCCGGCGGTCTATAGCATACCCCATGCACCATCCCAGGGGAGGCTCTAATAGTTTTCTTCCCCAATGTGATTTTTACCCAGACGGACTCTGTCTTATCCATTCAATCGCTTCTTATTTCTTTACATTCTACCTCATCATTGATATAAAATGCTACTCCACCACCTTTACCTTTATTTCTGTCTTTCCTAAACAGCACATACCCTTCAATACCTGTAGTCCAGTCATGACTACTATTCCACCATGTTTCTGTTATCCCTATAATATCTGGTTTCACTTCCTGCACCAGTAGCTCTAGTTCCTCCATTTTGTTACCTAGGCTCCTCACATTGGTGTACAAACATCTTAATTTTTGCTGTTTGGCCTCGCTCACATTCTGTACCCTATTAGGCACGGTCATTCTATAGCCAGTATAACCTATTAGACTGGTATCCACACTGCCCTTGCTCCTTATGTCCATTCTCCTACCCACGGCTGTATCCTTTCTTACTTCGTTTTCTTCCCTCTCAATGCTAAAGTCCAGCGTGAAGATTACCTGGACATCTCCCAACCATCGCCCCCAAATTTCTAGTTTAAAGCTCTCTTAATCAGTTGTGCCAGCCTCCATCCTAGAAGTCTGTTTCCTTCCCTACTTAGATGAAATCCATCCCGAGAGAACTGTCCTCTGTCCATGAATGCCTCCCAGTGGCCATTCATCCCAAAGCCCTCCTTATAGCACCACTGCCTAAGCCATCTGTTGATAGTCATAATCTTGTCACACCTTTGTTGCCCTTCTCTAGGAACAGGCACAGTCCCACTAAAGATCACCTGAGTCTTGATTTCCTTAAGTGTCTTCCCCAGCCTACCATAGTCTCCCTTGATACGTTCCAGCGAGAATCTACCGTTATCATTTGTTCCCACATAAAGGATAATTAGGGGATTCTTTCCTGCTCCTTTTAGGATCCTTTTCAACCTCAGGTCTACATCCCATATCTTTGCACCTGGAAGATAGCACACCCTTCTATTCTCTGGATCAGCTCTGGTTACAGGCTTGTCTATTCTTGTCAATAAAGAGTCCCCGATCACGTAGACCTGCCTTTTCCTGGTGACTGCGCTATTCTCCAGTCTGTCCCCTGTTCCCTCTGGTTGCAAGTTCTTTCTATTCCTATTCTCCCTTGTAATACTCTTCAACCCATCCTGTATCCTCCTGGGGCTCATATTTGGTGTAGTCTCCATTAACTCTTCCCCTTTCCCTATAGGACTAGCTGCTCCTCTCTTCTTCCTTGCCCTTCCACGTTCAGTGACCACCTGCTGAGCCCCTTCTTCATTTTCCAACTCTGCAAACCTGTTCTTGAGCTCTATTTCTCCTTCACTAGCCCGTCTTTTCCTCTGCCTGGTTCTCTTAGTCACATGCTTCCATTGTCCACTTTCCTCACCCAGCAGTCTCCCCTCAGAATTCTTCAGTCCTGCTTCTATCTGCAAGTCTGAGCTTTTCCCTTCAGCTGCCTCATGTCTTTGCTCCATAATCTGCTCGAACCCCCTTCTGAACTCAACCAGACTTTCCACCTACATCTCCAATCCTCGGATCTTTTCCTCCATCACCTCTATTAGACGGCATTTCGTGCAGACAAAGCTCTTACCAGGTAGCCCCTCCAGGATCATATACATACTGCAGCATCCACATCCAGTCATCTTCATTGTATCATCCACTACACGGGTCACGCCCTCTGCTGCCTCTGTATCTGTCATAGCCTTCCCACCTAAATCCTGTTAATCTGGGAAACACAAACCACCACCACCCACAGCAAAAACAAACCCCACACAAGTACCACAATACAAACTCCCCTTTCAAACTCCCACTGAAACTCCCCTGTTTACAGCTCTGTTTGCTGGCTCCTGTGCCACTGCAGCTGTCTGTGATTAATTGGGATCAGGTGCTGGCATTAGCTTAATGACCTTAAATGGTTAATTGGCATTAGGTGTCTTGATTGGCCTGGAGTAGCCTTTGTTTGGCTCTCCAGACAACAGGGACCTGCTCATTCTGAGGCTGATATACCTGCCTTCTACTACTCTCTTATCCTTCTGGTCTGAGTCTTTCACACTAGGCTTAGATCATAAGAACTGAATTTGTCCAAAACCCTACTTGTCATGATACTTAGTCCTTTCCTTTTGTCATATTCCCTGTGGAAGTTTATTTAAATTCTGGGGACATATGTGTGTGAAAAATATTTATGGGGGAAAAGCCCTAAAAACACTATGCCAAAATAATAATATTCAATAATTAATATGGTATGCCCTAAATATTAATGTCATCTGTGATTATTTCTGTAAAATGCAAGTGTGCTAACCAGTCAGTACATATTACCAGCTGTTATTCCCATTTTATAGAAATGAAACCTAATACACAGATATTTTAATAATGTGTCAAAGGTCACACAGTCAGTCACTGTTAGTCTGGAACAAAACCCATGTTTTCTGAAACCCAGTCCCTTGCTTGAACACCTAGATCAAGGTCCATTAGAACTAGAACATACTACCTGAAAAATGGCATAAAACCTCCTTATAATACAAGGTAAAAGTAACTGAACAAATAGCTGGAATATTTTGAAATATGCACAAAGAATATAATTTATAACAGCCTGATTCTACTACCATTACTCACCTTGAGTAATGTCTTACTATTGAAGTCCCTTAATTTCAAATTGCCTCAGTAAGGTGATTGAGTAAGGGTAGCAGAATGTGGCTTTAAACTGTGCTAGTTGATTTTTGTTATCTGTACAGCTATAATATACAGGTTAGAGGCCTCAGAATAGTTTGCTATGTCAGAGAGGCTGGATTAGAATTTTTTGCTATAAATGGTCTCGTGAATTAAATGGTTATAGATCTCTAGAGAAGGGTAAGATGACAGAAAAGAAAAGTTAATGTAGATCTGTGAACGTGTGAAAAAGTCTGAAACATTGATTGTGAGTGATTTACATTATTGGCACTCTGACTGCAAGAAATTTTTCAGAATGGCTTGCAATGTTTCTGGAGATAATACAAAATTATTTCCCTGAACAGTCTGTTGAGCAACCAACAAGAACAGACAGCATTTTGGACTTTGTCCTAGAAAATGAGCCAAGTATGATGAATATGATGAAATCTGGTGAAATCTAATCTGATCATAATATCATTACATTAGATGTTATTTTGGGATATTTGGAACATAAGAGGCATTACATGGTGGATTTTAATGCTATACATTTGCATGGTGAGCCAGAAAAAAAAATCCGCAAAACTAATTATAGAAAACTCTTTGAAAAGAACAAAATGAGTAAAAATAAAATCTCCTGTGCAATAGTTCATTGGAAGAATGCTAGAGTTAGGCTCAATGTATGTCCTTTATTGTTATTGCAGACTCAGGTGGGAGGGTCTCATTGGGAAAGGTCCACCTAGGAAGTAGATTATGGTAACAAAGTGTCTGCAATCTTTCTTTTGCCCGGGGATGTGTATGTTGTGGGTCAGGGCTGCCAAAAAGAAGTGGGCTGCACTGGTCACGAGACAGGTGGGAGCTAATTCAGTGCCCCCCCCCCGCCCAATTGCTCCCAGACATGGAGAAAGGGTGGGACTCAAAAGTGTTGTGGGTGTGGAAGCCCTCATGACAGTCAAACAGGTACAATTTTACTGTGTGCAAGAGGGTGGTAGTGGTGGTGGTGGGGAGACAGGTTTAAGGGCTCATATAAGGGAAATGGATATGGGCAAGGCAGGAGACCAGAGACCTGGTGTTAATGCTGGCAGTGAAGGACACATTCAGACTGCCATTGGGATGAAGCAGTGACTGCAGTGTATCTGCTCAACTACCTCGTGATCTGGGTAGGAAGCTACAGCCTGCCTGCTCCCACCCCCCCGCCTGTATGTGCTTTTCACCCAGTCCAGCTACTAGAATGTGACCCTTAATTTGTAGGCACAAAGAGGGTTGCTCTGGTAATCTTAGCTCTGAATTTCTTACCATTTGCAGGTTGCCAATATCAAACTTCAAGCCCCATTAATACAATTTTTGTTAGTGGGTAGTAGAGTTCCATACCCGTGGGCAAATGAAGCTGTTGGACAATTGGTATATTGATATCCTTCTCTCGTTTAGAATTTTTACAGTCCTGTCAATGTGTCAGTATCATTATAGATAGATTTGGAACTGGAGGCACTGGCACAGTTGACTGAGAGTAATTATAACTGAGTTGGAGATTGAGAATAGAAAAAGCACCCTTCAGTTATGGAAGAAGAGATAGTTGATCAAGTGTGCAGATGGTGGGCCTTAGATTATGTACCAGTCAATCAAATTCAGTGACAGAAATGGGAGGACCGTTGAATTACTGATTAAAATACTCTTCTGGGCTTTAATACTACACTTCTTTTACCCACAATCTGTCATTTGTACTCATTCAGCCCTTGTGTATACTGTGACAGGGTCGGGCCAGCTGGCTATAGGAGAGTAATAGAAGGCAGATAGATTAGCCCCAGGTTAAGTAGGTCCCTTTTCCCTGGGTAAGGTAACAAGGAAGGTTCCAGAACAATCAGGAACCTTCTGGAGACAATTAAGACAGACAGGCTGATTAGAACACCTGCAGCCAATCAAGAAGCTGCTAGAATCAATTAAGGCAGGCTAATCAGGGCACCTGGTTTAAAAAGGAGCTCACTTCAGTTTGTGGTGCGCGTGTGAGGAGCTGGGAACAAGAGGCACTTGGAGCTGAGAGTGAGGACGCGTACTGTTGGAGGACTGAGGAGTACAAGCATTATCAGACACCAGGAGGAAAGTCCTATAGTGAGGATAAAGGTGGTATTGGGAAGACAGCTGCATTCCACAGGGCCCTGGACTGGAAACCAGAATAGAGGGTGGGCCCGGGTTCCCCACCAAACCTCCCAACTCCTGGTCAGACACAGGAGAAGTTGACCTGGACTGTGGGTTCACGAAAACGGCCAAACTGAGGGCTGCCATTTATCTCCGAGACAAGCAAATCCCCCAATAAGCGTGAGACCCACCAAGATAGAGGAGGAACTTTGTCACAATACGGATGCAACTCTTTTTAAGGGAAACAAAGTTGCACCCATTTATGCCAGGGTTGAATTTGTACCAATATTGAACTTGTCCAGTTGAGAGTATTTTATAATTGTTGAATTTCTTTGTGTTAAATGAACACTGTGTACATAGCACCTTCTTCATACAAAACACCAGGCCAAGCATTTGCATCCTATCAGCAGTAATATTTCCTGCAGGAGCAATGCCATGCCCTTTATTAGCCATTTCCTAAAGTGTTGCTGTCTTTCTATAAATATATTACTTTCAGAGATGAGATTCGTTTGATAACAATTTAACTCCTCCTCTTGCCCTTCAGGATGCAAATGCACCTCAAAATTACATGTAATATTGCCAAATAACTGATGCAGTAGATAGTAACTTACGTAGGTATTCTTTTACGTATCACTGATGCAAAGCACATATTATTCAAAGAAAGCAGGTATCAGAAGAGAAATAAACACAAGTATTCCTTTGTAGGTGGATTTGCGACCTTGTCCAAACTAGTATGTTTGCAGATACTCTCAAAAATTAGAAATGAAATTGTTTGGCTTTAGGAAATGAATATGATTGGCCAATGCACCATGATTCATGACCAGTGAACCTCTATGTTGACTCATGTGTGAAATAAGTATTGTTATAGCCGTGTAACTCACAAAAGAGGTGTTTAAAAAGTGCTTTGAGATCCTCAGATGAAAAGTGCAGTACATGATCAAAGCATCATTACCTTTTGTGGGGGAGGGTGTAGAGTGCCTAAGCGTTAGGTTTGGAGTGTCTAGATCTCAGGAATTGAGCATTCCAACAAGGTCCTTAAGGTCTTTCTGGACCTGGAATGATCTTGCATACCCAAAGCATGCCAAGGAAGGAAACGTTACAAATAACTACCTCCCATGTCCTAGAACATGGTCTTGCAAGAGCTAAGAAGCTCTTATGTCAAATTAATGTGTTCTCAGCTACAACGTATGTGTCTTACTATTCTGCCCAAGTCACATGTATCTATCTGAGGTACTTATATGGACCTCATTATCGTAGTATCTGAGCACCTCATGATTTTAAATGCATTTATCTCCTTGACATTCCTATGGGTAGGGAAGTATTATTATTCCCATTTTACAGATAAGGAACTGAGGCACAGAAAGACTAAGTGCCAGAATTTTAAAGATATTTAGGTGCTTAAAGACACAGATAGGCATCTAGTGACATTTTCAAAAGCACCCAGCTGCCTAACTCCCATTGACATTAAATGACCTGTCCAAATTCCAGTCTGTGGCAGAGAATTGAGTGTAGGCTCAATCCTGAGTCCCAGGCTAACAGCCTAAGTATTGAACCATTGGTCCTTCATTTAATATTTTAAGAAAACCATGGACAGTGAAATTTGAACTCTTAATTAAAAAATGAACAAGTTAAAATATTGTATTTAAATCACATTACAATTTTGCCCAACAATTTTCAGTTTTGGCGGTTAGTTTTTTTAAGTCAGAACAAAATTTGCACTAAAATATTGCATTCACGTGAATGCACAAAATATAAAAATGTGTCTTAGCTATGAGATCAGGTTGAGTTCTCAATGGGGGGTTTGCTTTGTAAATAATGTTGAGAACATAAAACAACAGAGCTTTAAGGCTTATACTTAGAAAGGAAGTAAAATATATCACAGACAGCATATTATATATTTCATTGTGTTCTGTCATTAAAGCACAGTTATTGTGATTCCAAGGAATGATTTTAAAAGTTAATTGTAATTTCTAGCATGCATCTCAAATTATTTTCCATCATACTGAAGATTTGTAGCTTTTCTGGGTTTGGGGTACATTTACTACTCATGGGACCTAAAGTATAACTTTTTACAAAGGTTACAACAAGGATTATAACAAAGTCTCATTACTAATCCTTGTACTGTAGCGGGGTCGTATTGGAAAATCCGGGAAGCGGGCAGACTCAACAAGGGGGGCGGTGGTGTCTCCATCCGCTGCCATAGCTTCCATGGCTAGCGCCTCCTGCCGGGCTTCTTCCGGGGGTGCAGCAGAAGATGGAGTGATGTGAGCCCCCCGCATCATCATTCGCGGGCCCTCCTCGTCAGAGGGGAGGGATCGAGCACACGATTTGCAGGTACCGCACCTCCCCCGGATGAGCACCCAGTCCTCTGAGGTGGACGTGGGAGGCTGATCGGCAGGGGCGGGGCCAGGGGGCAAGGGTGGGCCAATGGGGGGAAGGGAAACCTCCCCCTGGGGCAGGCCCTCTCTGTCAGCCGACAAAGGTCTTGCCACCCCTCCTCCATGGGAGAAGGGGCAGGGCAGTGGTAGCCGAGCCACCAGCATGACCGGGCCGGTGCCCTCCTGGGTCCCGGATGTCCCTCCAAGCCGAGCCAGGGGGCAATCCCTCCGGACGTGCCCCATTGCCCGGCAGAGGAAGCACCAGGCTTCCCCCGTCGAATAATGGACCCAGTAATGGGCACCCTGATAGGGCACCAAGAAGGATCCCTCGAGCCGGCGGCACTTGGATCTGCACCTGCCGGCAGAAGGACAGAACATGGCGGAGGGCAGGGTCCTTGCAGCCCTGCTGGAGAGGGCTAATGCGGGAAATGGGCTTACCCAGGGTGGAGAGGGCAGGCAACAGGGCAACGTAGGGCGGGAAGGAGGTCAATACCACCCATACGCCCAAGTCCTCCAGGGGTTCTAGAGGGACAAACACACCCACCACCATGCCTTCTCTACCACCTCCTGAGCGGCCGCCTCCGACGCTCGGAAGAACACAACTTTACGACACATCTTTGAGGCTGCCACAATGGCTGTGGGCCCTACCACCCTCGCCAGCACCCACACATACGTTGCAACATGGGGCGAGGTGGGCACCAGGAGGCAGCAGACGCCATGCCTCCTGGTCAGCGAGGGGAAGGGACCCCGGTTGCCAGGGATGGTACGGGAGGCAGCTGTCAGGGCAGATGGCACGGTGGCGCGTGGAGGGGCGGCAGTCACCTGGTCATATGCTCTAGGGGCTAAGGATGGAACGCCCCAAGAGCTGGTGGAGAGAATGGCCGGGAAAGGAGGGGCTGTGGCAGATGTCGGGGCCGCGGCAGGAAGGATGGCCCTGCCAGTGGCAGTTTTTGTTTTCCACACAGGGCCTTTGCCCTTTTTTGTTCACCTGGCCCTTTTTGCCAGTGGAAGGAACAGTCAGCATGGATTCACCAAGGGAAGGTCATGCCTGACTAATCTAATCGCCTTCTATGATGAGATTACTGATTCTGTGGATGAAGGGAAAGCAGTGGATGTATTGTTTCTTGACTTTAGCAAAGCTTTTGACACGGTCTCCCACAGTATTCTTGTCAGCAAGTTAAAGAAGTATGGGCTGGATGAATGGACGATAAGGTGGGTAGAAAGCTGGCTAGATTGTCGGGCTCAACGGGTAGTGATCAATGGCTCCATGTCTAGTTGGCAGCCGGTGTCAAGTGGAGTGCCCCAGGGGTCAGTCCTGGGGCCGGTTTTGTTCAATATCTTCATAAATGATCTGGAGGATGGTGTGGATTGCACTCTCAGCAAATTTGCGGATGATACTAAACTGGGAGGAGTGGTAGATACGCTGGAGGGCAGGGATAGGATACAGAGGGACCTAGACAAATTGGAGGATTGGGCCAAAAAAAATCTGATGAGGTTCAATAAAGATAAGTGCAGGGTCCTGCACTTAGGATGGAAGAACCCAATGCACAGCTGCAGACTAGGGACTGAATGGCTGGGCAGCAGTTCTGCGGAAAAGGACCTAGGGGTGACAGTGGACGAGAAGCTGGATATGAGTCAGCAGTGTGCCCTTGTTGCCAAGAAGGCCAATAGCATTTTGGGATGTATAAGTAGGGGCATAGCGAGCAGATCAAGGGACGTGATCGTCCCCCTCTATTTGACATCGGGGAGGCCTCATCTGGAGTATTGTGTCCAGTTTTGGGCCCCACACTACAAGAAGGATGTGGATAAATTGGAGAGAGTCCAGCGTAGGGCAACAAAAATGATTAGGGGTCTGGAACACATGACATATGGGGAGAGGCTGAGGGAACTGGGATTGTTTAATCTGCAGAAGAGAAGAATGAGGGGGGATTTGATAGCTGCTTTCAACTACCTGAGAGGTGGTTCCAGAGAGGATGGTTCTAGACTATTCTCAGTGGTAGCTGATGACAGAACAAGGAGTAATGGTCTCAAGTTGCAGTGGGGGAGGTTTAGGTTGGATATTAGGAAAAACTTTTTCACTAGGAGGGTGGTGAAACACTGGAATGCATTACCTAGGGAGGTGGTGGAATCTCCTTCCTTAGAAGTTTTTAAGGTCAGGCTTGACAAAGCCCTGGCTGGGATGATTTAATTGGGTATTGGTCCTGCTTCGAGCAGGGGGTTGGACTAGATGACCTCCTGAGGTCCCTTCCAACCCTGATATTCTATGATTCTATGATAAGGGGTGACCATGGCAGCGGCGGAGTCTGGGCTAATGTTGGCCGAGAGGACAGCTGCTGGGGTGGGCAGGGGCAGTGGCAAGAGGGGAGCCACTGGGTCAGCAGGAGCAGGGGTAAGAGTAGGGACAGGGGTTGGGACAGGGTCCTCCTCCATGATGGGAAGAGGAGGCCCTAATATGGAAGGGGGGTGCAAAGGGCAGCCGCTCCTCCCTGCTAAGCAATGCGCAGGAGAGTAGGGTCCAGCGGGAGGGGCAGAGGGATGTGGGGGAATGGGCTAACCACTCCTCCCTGTTAAGCTGTAGGCAGGGAAGGAGGGTGCCCCTGGGGTGGGGGATGGGAGGAAGGGAAAACAACCACTCCTCCCCGCTAGGCTGCAGGCAGGGGAGGAGGGCGTTAGCAGTGAGGGACGTAGGGGCAAAAAGGGGGGCACAGGTACTGGGTAGGGATATGGTTCCTCTGGCTGCACTGGGAAGGGAAGGAACTACAGTGTCATTGGGGAGTCTGTGACCAATGTTTCAATGAAAGGGACCCAAGCATTTATGGAGGGGGCATGGGTGCTCAAGTAAGAGGGACTGAGCTTGGGGCAGGGCAAGGAAGGACAAGGGGAAAAAAGGGAGCTTCAGGTCTAAGGGCTGGGCAGGCAACCAAGCCAAATCACAAAGTTTGGGGCGGGGCAGGTGGCAAACACTGAAGGACTGGGGCGGGGCAAACAAACTAACAGGGCACTCCAGAGGGTCAAAGCAAGTGGTGGGCAGGGCAGGCTGTGTGTGTGGGGGAAACTAACATGGGAGGGGGGCTGGGGAGCACAGCAGGGAGAGGGCCCCACCAGCCAAACGCAACTGGGGGGAGGGAAAGTCCAAGGTAAGGAGACAAGTGTGCCTACGTGCACTTGTGTAACTCAGTCCAGTGCTGATCACAGTCCCAGGTGGTGAAGCGGGGGAAACAATCAGCCATGTCGAGGGGCGAAGAGCAGGTCCGGCTGGTATGTGGGGTGGTGGAGGGGCAGCGACGGTGGTGGTGGGGGGAGCAGATGGACAAGGGGGAGGGCTCCATGCCTCTCCCCTGAGCACCCTACAACAGCAGCAATAAAGGTCACCACCACCCCAGGAGCAGACATGTCAAAAATCTCTCTGTTTGTAAATAAACCCTCTCCACAATGTCCCTCTGCAGGAGTCCTCTTCTTCCTCCTTGACAGTAGTAGCAGTCCCAACATAGCAGCTGCAGCAATCAGTCAGCCAGCCAGGCAGGAGGGACCCATTGATGGTGGTGGGGTCCTCGCTTCTCCCTCCAGAGGCCGTGGGGGAGGAGCAGGCCACCAAGCCCCCCCAGCAACAGCAGCAGTAGTCCAGGGAGGGAGATTCCAGCCAGCAGCAGCCCAGGAACGGAGAGGGTTCTAGCCAGCAACAGCAGCAGCCCAAGAAGGGAGAGAGCTCTAGCAAGCAGGTAGCCCAAGCAGACTGATTTCTCCTTCCTGGAGTGGGGTAGACACCTGCTTCTGCCTTAAAAGGCTTAAAACAGCCTAGGGAGAGGGCTGTGGCAGGGAAGGAAAAGTGGGGCTGATTGGGAGAAGCATCCTCAGCTGGGAGCCATGCCCCAATTAGACTGTGGCTGGCTTAATCAGGGCCCAGCTGGCCCTTATAAGAGGGCAGTGGGCCAGGATCACACAGAGTCTTCCCTAGCTGTGGAGGAAGATGGGCCTGGTTTCTGGGGAGTGTACCAGGGTACCTGAAGTAAAGCAGAGCTGGGGAAGGCCTGAGGAGCTGGGAGGCTCCAGACTGGAAAAGCCCCAGGCTGCAGGCCTGGCAGACGGCTTTAGACAGGGTACTGGGGTTGAACAGGGCAGTCCAAGGGTAGGCGGAGGCAGCAGGTCCAAACCTCCCTTGCCTATGATGACTGGCTTATACAGACTGCAGTTGGCCTTAGTGAAAGGGGGCTAGATGTGACCATAGGCTGAGGCAAGGTGGGAACAGAGGGGGGGGCGTTCCCCAGGGAGGGGAGACTCAGATCTGTGGGGTATTACCTGGAGGGGCCCCGCCCCAGATAAAAGGGCACCGGGGTCTGGGAGGGACACGGGGGGGCCAGCGATGGCGAGACACTGACAGAGGGCACTCCGGAGCTGGTAAAAAGAGTTAATTCCCAGACAGCCAACAGGAGGCGCCGCTGGGTGAGTCTGCACCCCGTTACAGTACTTTTGATATTAATCATAGTGAGCTTATTTGGTATTCATGTGAAAATCCTAACTACTTCTATAGGATTTCCACTGTAAATCAGCACTGATAAAAATACCATTATTGTAAAATATCATGGTACTTTCAGAAATTATATTTGAATCATAGAGCTGGAAAGTAAATGAATTGATGTTCCAAATTAGAACATCAGATTTTCAAGGTAGTTGTGAGGGTTTCAGAACTTTATTTGCATAAATCAGAACGTGTACACGCAAAGGTCAGATACTGCCTGAAACAAATGGCCATCCGATTTGGAAACTAACAATTTCCATGATCTGCACTAAACTAATTGTTGTCATCTGCCATTATTCTAGCAATGACACAGGTGTGTCATGCTGGTGGTGACCAGAGTGGAGAGGGAAGCATTTAGTGATGTCATCATTAATCACAAGACAGATTCTTATTACGCTCATTAAACCAAATTTATGTATGGTATAACTACATTGACTACTGGCTACTATTAATGACTATTCAAGAACTGGGTGAAAGCGCACAGCGGTAGAGGCAGCCTGGAGGCATAATGCCTCTAGTCGTCCAAAGAATGTGCTGTGTAGTGGTATTTTCTACACCTATACAATAAAACAACATTAGGGTTGACAGAAATCCTGTAATTCATGGGAAGATAAAGTACAGAGAGTCAATATTTCCAAATGTTCCAAAACTCAATTCCTCCCAGCCATTGTGTAAATTGATTATACAAAGTCTTTGGGTCAAATTCCATGCAAAGTCTAAACGTTACTCTCTTTAACTTCAATAGGAGTCATGCAAAAAATATCTGAGAACAGAATTTGGCCCTTTAAATGAAAAAACAGTAGAAGTCTCATATTTCACTTTTATCATTATAAAGAGATGATCAAATTCAAGAGCAACTCTGTAGCAAAACTAGAGAAGCTTCCAGAGACGTAAGAAAGAAAACAAAACGATGTTTGATATCCACTGAGGATATTTGTAGCCACTGGACCAAATTCACTTCTGGCTTAATTAGGCACAGTTCTATTGATGGCAGAAGTGAGTTTGACCCATAAAGTCGAAACCAATGTGATATTACAGTTTGACAGGCTAAATCAGAAACAAAACAAAGCAGAAAACAGATCACAGAACAATCATTGAAGAACATGTTTGGGTTCTCCAAGGGAAGTATGCAAAGAGGAGATTCATAATATCTCCATAACATTTACTATGAAAGGGCCTGATCCTATTCCCATTGAAGTCCTTGCCATCTTCTGTTTCACTTCAGTGGAAACAGGTTTGGGCAGCTCTACAATTTTTCAAAGGTTAAAACAGACCCGTTAACCTGTCATATTAAGTAAGTGGTAAAAGTCTACACATGGCATGAAACTCAGGGATTTCTCTTGGGGCTCCATCCAAAGACCGGTGAAGTCAATGGAAAAGACACCCATTCACTTCAATGGGAAGAGGAGATCATGAAGCAGACCTTTGCACTTCCTCTAAAATTGTTTGTAGAGCAATTATCCGAGAAAGAACCTTACCTCATTTTCCCAACGACACTTTGAAAATGTCCATGTGTCATTTAAAATGTGCCATTCTTTCTAACTTTGTTAAGGAAACATGCCATTTGCCTCAGACTTTCTGTGCCAAGTTTCAGCTTGAAAAATAATTTTACTTCACAAGCTGCAGATACCTTAGAATGGAGATTTTCAATTAAAGCATCTGTAAAGCCCAAAGCACACAAGTGCAACCATACTGCACTATATGTTTTATTGAATGAAAGAAATGACATGATTTCACAGGTGGTTTTATTTGTATCCTGTTATTCAACAAATGCAGTATTCATTAATTTCTAGTAATCCAAACTGACAGAGAAATGACCGTGAAAAGCATGACCAGAAAAAGCAATCGAGTGGTGAGGATTTTGAGCTATCAGAATTTTAAAGTGTGTATATAAGGATGACCAAGAGAAACACACTCTGTGTACCTTATAGTGAAAATTTCTTTTCATAGAATCATAGAATATCAGGGTTGGAAGGGACCTCAGGAGGTCATCTAATCCAACCCCCTGCTCAAAGCAGGACCAATCCCCAACTAAATCATCCCAGCCAGGGCTTTGTCAAGCCTGACCTTAAAAACTTCTGAGGAAGAAGATTCCACCACCTCCCTAGGTAACGCATTCCAGTGTTTCACCACCCTCCTAGTGAAAAAGTTTTTCCTAATATCCAACCTAAACCTCCCCCACTGCAACTTGAGACCATTACTCCTTGTTCTGTCATCAGCTACCACTGAGAACAGTCTAGATCCATCCTCTTTGGAACCCCCTTTCAGGTAGTTGAAAGCAGCTATCAAATCCCCCCTCATTCTTTTCTTCTGCAGACTAAACAATCCCAGTTCCCTCAGCCTCTCCTCATAAGTCATGAGTTCCAGTCCCCTAATGATTTTTGTTGCCCTCCACTGGATGCTTTCCAATTTTTCCACATGCTTCTTGTAATGTGGGGCCCAAAACTGGACACAGTACTCCAGATGAGGCCTCACCAATGTCGAATAGAGGGGAACGATCACGTCCCTTGATCTGCTGGCAATGCCCCTACGTATACATCCCAAAATGCCATTGGCCTTCTTGGCAACAACGGCACACTGTTTACTCATATCCAGCTTCTTGTCCACTTGTAACCCCTAGGTTCTTTTCTGCAGAACTGCTGCCTAGCCATTCGGTCCCTAGTCTGTAGCGGTGCATGGGATTCTTCCGTCCTAAGTGCAGGACTCTGCCCTTGTCCTTGTTGAACCTCATCAGATTTGTTTTGGCCCAATCCTCTAACTTGTCTAGGTCCCTCTGTATCCTATCCCTACCCTCCAACGTATCTACCTCTCCTCCCAATTTAGTGTCATCTGCAAACTTGCTGAGGGTGCAATCCACGCCATCCTCCAGATCGTTAATGAAGATATTGAACAAAACTGGCGCGAGGACAGACCCTTGGGGCACTCCACTTGACACCGGCTGCCAACTAGATATGGAGCCATTGATCACTACCCGTTGAGCCCGACAACCTAGCCAGCTTTCTATCCACCTTATCGTCCATTCATCCAGACCATACTTCTTTAACTTACTGGCAAGAATACTGTGGGAGACCATGTCAAAAGCTTTGCTAAAGTCAAGGAACAACACGTCCACCACTTTCCCCTCATCCACAGCGCCAGTTATCTCGTCATAGAAGGCAGTTAGATTAGTCAGGCATGACTTGCCCTTGGTGAATCCATGCTGACTGTTCCTGATCACTTTCCTCTCCTCTAAGTGCTTCGGAATTGATTTCTTGAAGACCTGCTCCATGATTTTTCCAGGGACAGAGGTGAGGCTGACTGGCCTGTAGTTCCCAGGATCCTCCTTCTTCCCTTTTTTAAAGATGGGCACTACATTAGCCTTTTTCCAGTCATCTAGGACCTCCCCTGATTGCCATGAGTTTTCAAAGATAATGGCCAATGGCTCTGCAATCACATCCGCCAACTCCTTTAGCATTCTTGGATGCAACGCATCCGGCCCCATGGACTTGTGCTCATCCAGCTTTTCTAAATAGTCCTGAACCACTTCTTTCTTCACAGAGGGCTGGTCACCTCCACCCCATGTTGTGCTGCCCAGTGCAGCAGTCTGGAAGCTGACCTTGTTCGTGAAGACAGAGGCAAAAAAAGCATCGAGTACATTAGCTTTTTCCACATTTTCTGTCACTAGGTTGCCTCCCTCATTCTGTAAGGGGCTCACACTTTCCTTGACTTCCTTCTTGTTGCTAACATAACTGAAGAAACCCTTCTTGTTACTCTTAACATCTCTTGGTAGCTGCAACTCCAGGTGTGATTTGGCCTTCGTGATTTCACTCCTGCATGCCCAAGCAATATTTTTATACTCTTCCCTGGTCATTTGTCCAGTCTTTCACTTCTTGTAAACTTCTTTTTTGTGTTCAAGATCAGCAAGGATTTCACTGTTAAGCCAAGCTGGTCGCCTGCCGTATTTACTATTCTTTCTACACATTTTGTCCCTGTAACCTCAATAAGGATTCTTTAAAATACAGCCAGCTCTCCTGGACTCCTTTCCCCTGCGTGTTATTCTCCCAGGGGATCCTGCCCATCAGTTCCCTGAGGTTGTCAAAGCCCGCTTTTCTGAAGTCTAGGGTCTGTATTCTGCTGCTCTACTTTCTTCCCTGTGTCAGGATCCTGAACTCGACCATCTCATGGTCACTGCCTCCCAGGTTCCCAACCATTTTTGCTTCCCCTAATAATTCCTCCCGGTTTGTGAGCCGCAGGTCAAGAAGAGCTCTGCCCCTAGTTGGTTCCTCCAGCACTTGCACCAGGAAATTGTCCCCTACACTTTCCAAAAACTTCCTGGATTGTCTGTGCACCTCTTTATTGCTTTCCCAGCAGATATCAGGGTGATTGAAATCTTCCATAAGAATGAGAGCCTGTGATCTAGTAACTTCTGTTAGTTGCCGGAAGAAAGCCTCGTTCACCTCATCCCCCTGATCCAGTGATCTATAGCAGACTCCCACCACAACATCACCCTTGTTGCTCACACTTCTAAACTTAATCCAGAGACACTCAGGTTTTTCTGCAGTTTCATACCAGAGCTCTGAGCAGTCATACTGCTGTCTTACATACAATGCAACTCCCCCACCTTTTCTGCCCTGCCTGTCCTTCCTGAACAGTTTATATCTATCCATGACAGTACTCCAGTCATGTGAGTTATCCCACCAAGTCTCTGTTGTTCCAATCACATCATAATTCCTTGACTGTGCCAGGACTTCCAGTTCTCCCTGCTTATTTCCCAGGCTTCTTGCATTTGTGTATAGGCACTTGAGATAACTTGCTGTTTGTCCAGCTTTCTTAGTATGAGGCAGGAGCCCTCCCCTTTTGTGTTCTCCTGCTCGTGCTTCCTCCCAGTATCCCACATCCCCACTTACCTCAGGGCTTTGGTCTCCTTCCTCTGGTGATCCTAGTTTAAAGTCCACCTCACTAGGTTAGCCAGCCTGCTTCCGAAGATGCTCTTCCCTCTCTTCGTTAGGTGGAGCCCATCTGTGCCTAGCACTCCTCCTTCTTGGAACATCATCCCATGGTCAAAGAATCCAAAGCCTTCTCTCTGACACCACCTGTGTAGCCATTCGTTGACTTCCACGATTCAAAGGTCTCTACCCAGGCCTCTTCCTTCTAGGGGGATTATGGATGAAAACACCACGTGCGCCTCAAACTCCTTTATCCTTCTTCCCAGAGCCACGTAGTCCACAGTGGTCTGCTCAAGATCATTCTTGGCAGTATCACTGGTGCCCACGTGGAGAAGCAGGAAGGGGTAGTGATCCGAGGGCTCGATGAGTCTCGGCAGTCTCTCCGTCACATTGCAAGCAGCAGACTTCTCGGTTTTCCCGGTTGGGACGGCAGATAGATGACTCAGTCCCCCTGAGGAGAGAGTCCCCGACCACCACCACCCGCCTCCTCCTCTTGGGAGCGGTGGTCATGGAACCCCCATCCCTAGGACTTGCATCTCATGCCCTCCAATCGGCAGAGTCTCCTGTTCCCTTGCCTCAGATGTATCATCTAGTCCACTCTCCACACTAGTACCTCCAACAAAGGCAAGAGAGCTGCTGGAATTGGACATGGAAAGAAGCTTGTGAAGGCTATTTCTGAAGTTCACTTCTGCATAGGAATCTATATGATTAGTAACCTTGAACTTCTTTAGAATGACCATTTAGAAGTGATCAATGTGCCTGTAGATGCACATGCATTTTTTTGTGTTTTATGTTTACTGTAGGTTGAAATTTCTAGCATTCTTTGAGATAATGGAGAGCAAACCCTGCAGATACAGTGACACAAATGGCAATTACTATAACACCAGAGCTTAGATGTCTACATTAATCACATCATGGTCAGGCATGGAGAACTACAAACTTTGAAAAGATGCCCCTGAGGAGGGAGTCTCTGAGAATGAAAAAGTTAACTGTGACAATTAGGATAGAATGATAACCTTCAAAGTTCTTCACAAGGTGACAGTTTATATACAACTACAATTGGGGAAGGGGAAGAAAAGTTGGAAAATGGAACATGGAGCAAATTGTGCCTAAGATATGAGAAGGAAGTGCACTATAAATGGAAGAAATTTATTGTGAATTTCCCTGAATAGTTTGGAGACCTGAAACTAAACTAGTTCTGAGAAGGAACATTAAAGACCTTTCTTAACTAAAATTCACTCTCAGTCTTTTCTTTGGGGAGGCTAACATTAGAAAAAGTGGTAGATCCTTCACCCTCTACACAAGCAAGTGGTCATAGTGGTGAGTAGGATTTGCAGGTTCATGCCCAAGTTATTTGGGAGCTCCAAGAATGGAATATAGAAGCCTCCAAAATGTGTGTGGGTTTGTTTCTTCATTATGTACTCTTCACCTGATACGAAAGAAATGGATTTGTGAACATTTTGCTAGCTCAAATATTCACAAAGGGTGAAAATCATCTTAATTCAAAGGACAAACAAGCCCTATTCTAGTTGCCCTCTGGTGTATTTCGCCCAAAAGAAGATATTAAGCTCTAAAATATATCCAAGAGGGATCTTCGTAATAATCTAAGAAAAGCATGAATGTTGAATTCTGAAATTCAGACTAGAGCATGCAATTTTACATATCTGCTGTTGGTTAATTATGTATGTCATTTTGGAAACTGGGAAGTCACTGGAATTCCCATTGACTTATAAGTAATCAGCTGAGCATGAATTTTGAATGATCTGCAAATCAAGCTTTATTTATAAAAGAAATTGACAAATAATTTCAAATGAGCAACCTAAAAATTTTTCAGTTTCTTCACAGCCTTCCCTCTGATCTTGATTTAAAAACAAACAAAAAACTAGTGTAGTTGAAACACAGGGTAGTTTTTGAGCAATATTTTGTATTACAGTGAATTTGATCATTTGGACAGGGAAAAACATGTTCACATCAACTATGTTACCACCTCAGTGTTGTTGCTAATGATTTTAAAATGTATAAAAATAGGCAGCCACAGCCTATAATTAGAGGTGTGTGGAAGGATTTTGAATGTACAAATAAAAAGTTGCCTTGAATGTTATATTCGCCTTCTGACTTTTCAGTTCTACTTTCTGGAAACAGCATTTGGTTGTGGGTATGGAAGCAATGAGACATAGATACCATAACACGGTTAAATGTGGAGACAGCAATTTTATTTAAAATGATTACATAACTATGGTAATTGTGCCAAACTGCCTGGTAGGGTTGTTCCAGTACAGATCTCAGTTGGCACCAGTGAACCTGGTGAGCTATAACCTGAGACTGGGAGTGAAGGCCATAACCCCTCTAAACCCTCAGGTATGCCAAAGGACATTGACTAAAAGACAGAATCCTGACCCCTTCCCTTCTCCACACTGGAGGTAGGAGAGATGAAATAAGGAGATTCACAAGCTGTGCAAGACATAGCGTATGTCTACACTGCAATTAGACACCCCCGGCTTGCCCAATACCAGTTGACTCAGGCTAAAGGACTGTTTAATTGCGGTGTAGATGCTCAAGCTCAGGCTGCAGCCTGATCTCTGAGACCCTCCCACTTTGCGGGGTCCTAGAGGCCAGGGTTCAGCCCAAACCCAAATGCCTACCCCCCAGTTAAACAGCCCCTTAACCCAAGCCCTGCGAGCCTAAATCAGCTGGCATGGGCCAGCCATGGGTTTCTGAAGTGTAGACATATCCGTAGAGGCAAACCCCTGGTGAAACACCAGGACCAATACCCAAACATCCCACTGGATTATAGGGCACTCAGTTGGCGTCTGTCTAACCCAGGGAGTGTAATGGAACATGACAAAGTTGTGACAGTTGTAACAACCCCACAAACCAGATCTCTTGGATGCCATGAAAAAAATGGAGAAAACACACAGCAGTTTGCCAATTGGGCGAAAAATTCTTTCCAGGCTCCAAAACGTGATTTCTGCCATCAACAGAAGTGTGCCTAATCAAGCCAGAAGTGAATTTATATCTGGCTGGTGAATCTTGCCCATATGCTCAGGGTTCAGCTGATCACCATATTTGGGGTTGGGAAGGAATTTTCCTCCAGGGCAGATTGGAAAAGGCCCTGGATGTTTTTTGCCTTACTCTGTAGCACAGGGCACGGGTCACTTGTTGGAGGATTCTCTGCTCCTTGAAGTCTTGAAACCATGATTTGAGGACTTCAGTAGCTCAGACACAGGTGAGAGGTTTATCGCAGGAGTGGGTGGGTGAGATTCTGTGGCCTGCATTGTGCAGGAGGTCAGACTAAATGATCGTGATGGTCCCTTCTGACCTTAATATCTATGAATCTATGAATTTGGTCCAATGGCTACAGATATCTTTGAGACCCAGCAACTTGTATAAGGGTGGAAAGGGTGGGATTGAAATAGGGAGCCCACAATGGCTACCCTGTTTCTTCCCCACCTTTAATGTAGTTGCTGTATCTACAGCATAAAGTCACATAGAGATCACTCAACTAGCTGCTTAAATGTAGCCATTATTTCATAATTTAGTCTGGTTTTGTAAATTCAGTGAAGAGAGAGGAAGTCAGGGTAATGCTAGACTTTAAAAAATGGACCAGATTCTTTAGTACTGTGGCATCTTTGTGCTGCTCAGGTGGTGTAAAGAGCCATAATGTGGTTAATATCTCTTGAGGTGAAAATAAAAAGTTTCCTCGAGTAACTGCTTAGTGTATAATCTGTGTGTTAATTTGCAGTTACTGCCTCAATAATTAATTGGACAGACACAGCCACTACTGTGTCAGGGTATTCATTTTACAAAACCAAGTGTGGCAGTATGTTTACATATGTGTTTCACACTATCATGCCATGCTTATGTTTATTAACTCTATTGTTAATTATGAATTTTTGCTCCCTTTAATGCAATACATTTTATTTTGACCATCATCAAAAATTAAAAGTGGTCGTAAATAATAAAAAAAGAGATGGCTTGCTTGTTCTTTGGAACTGCAAAGAAAACAAAGGGGAAAAAACATTATTTTTTCAAGCTATTCTCTTCTAGAGGAAAAAGGGGGAAAAGCTTATTCTATGAATTATATACAAGAAAAATACATGAACATTAATGACTGACAGTTTTTAAATGATCAAAGAGTTGAAGCCAATATTCATTCTCACAGGTTTGTTTGTTTGCTTATTTAGAATTTTTTCACTTTTGATATATAACATTTCACAGAAAGGAAAGTCCAGCATTCTAGTTTGACTGAGTGGCTTAAGTGCATTCTAAAAAAAAAAGTTTTAAACTATGATACATGGTTATTGACAACACTCTGTCTTTAAATCTATAATTTACGGTGTTCCATAATTGTTTCAAAAAAGTATTTTCCCCCTCTTTCCTGACAATATGTTTATCCTCCCTCTCCAGAGGCGTGGGATCAAATCTGATTTAAGGGGAGTCTAACTTCCATAGATTTCAGTTGTAATTGTACCTACTTATTGAGTTTGAGAGAGTCCAAAGAGGTAATCAGAAATAAGCAAATTATCCATAACAAAAGGGAGAAGAATTGTTCAAAATTGGCTTTTTTGATCTTATAAAATGTTCAGAAAGAAAAGCAGTTTTACTAAAATATTATAATTCCCAAAAAACATGTCTTGCCCAAATTGCTTTCTTTTCCAACTGTCAAGTCAATGTGGTTGTGAATGGTCGCAAAAGTTGAGTAGTTTTGGCTTTGGATCTCCGAGTGTCTGAGTCTACTCTGTGTGGCCAAGAGAGTTTAATGTAGAGGAAATCAGAAAATGGGGGGCTTTCCAACAAACTGTATTTTTCTTTCTTTTTTATTGAAAGTTTCAGCAGATCTTTTTGTCAACACATTCAAAACTAAATGTTTTTGACTGAAAGTTACCAAAATTTGGAATTTTTGAAGGAAACATTTCCACCATCCCTAGTTAAGGACATTGATTTGGTCTCATTTCCTCCAAGGAAGATCCAGTTTTTAAGGGGGGTGAAAATTGGCAGTAGCAGGCTGTGGCTGCTTTTTGCTGTTGCCTGCTGTGTTGGAGGTAAACTATAGGGTAGTCCTGCCCCACTTCAAGGAAACCATGGCTGAATCCATGGCCTTAATGAGTTCAATGGGGCTTCATGAAGAAGCAGCAGCCTGCCCACATGGCATCAATTGCAGGGTCAGGGCCATAAATCGTAAATTCTTTAGGGCAGGTACTGTCTTATTTTGTTTATGTACGACACTTTGCAAAGTGGGTTGCTGATCTTAGTTGGAGAGTAACTGTAATACAAATAGAAAAGGAGTACTTGTGGCACTTTAGAGACTAACCAATTTATTTGAGCATAAGCTTTCGTGAGCTACAGCTCACTTCATCGGTATGCATCCGATGAAGTGAGCTGTAGCTCACGAAAGCTTATGCTCAAATAAATTGGTTAGTCTCTAGGGTGCCACAAGTACTCCTTTTCTTTTTGCGAATACAGACTAACACAGCTGTTACTCTGAAACCTGTAATACAAATAAAAATGCTACCATAATGATATAGTATATAGTATACTATAATAATACTGAATAATAAGAAGAAGCAGGTATCTTAAAGAAACAACGTAGAGAGGGAAAGAACAGCAACTTAGTAGACAAAAATGAGAATCATGTTCTACAGAGACCAAGAACTAAAGAATCTTAAAAGAGCCAGTTGTCCAAACATTTCAGATCTTCAAAGAAGACACTGTTGGAGTTCAGTTTGGAGATGGTCACCCACCCCTGTTTGAAGCATATTGTCTAGACCACAAACATGGTTGCCAATCAAACAATTTTACATAAACTATACATTTTATTATTCAAGATGCTGCATATTGCTCTGTTCTATAGTTGGAGACTCAATTTTCAATGGACAGCCTGCTGTTTGGATCTTCTTCTGCTCAGTGCCTATATAAGTTGATTTAACTGAAAAAAAAAGTGAAATTTGAGCAATGTTTTTCTTATTCTGTTTACAGCCTTAAGGAATGTGGCCATCTTTGGCTGTAACTCTTACAATGTGTCTTTTTCATTGAGGAAGGCAAGATTTATCCGCTGTCGCCACAGAGGACTGATAATATTTTTATAGTCTCCTCCTCTGTCTAGAGATAAAGATAAAATGATGTTGCTATGACTATTAGTTATAAGACTAAAAATTTCTAAGCATCAAATTTACATTACTAATTATTTTTTATTATTTCTATAGGGCCTGATCCATTGAAGTCAATATTCTCATTGACTTCAGTAGGATTCGAATCAGGCTAAGGCTTATAGCATTGCTATGATGGGCACTGTCCAAACAAGTAAGAAGACCCAATCCAATCTGAAGACACAGATCACACTCCAAAGGGCTTACAATATAAACAGAGAACATGTTCATAAAAGACGAGGATAGCATACAACAAAAGAAAATGGTTGTAAATGAAGTTGAGCCCTTGGTGTCCCATTTATTTTTATTATTAATGTATGCTCAGTAGTTGTTGTTGCTCTTGTCACAGTTCCAGGGTTAACAACTGATACGCTGCCCCCTCTGTGGATCGTGCCAGGGTGTTCCTTTAGGGCTCACTCCCCTGACTGATTTTAGCTCCTACAGAAATCTTAGTAACCCTCCCCCATGGAGCTAGAATGCAATTTCTTAAAGAACAGATAACATTTATAGTTACAAACATGTATGCATATTCCCTGTGCCCATGAATTTGGCATGTAAAATAAGTCTTTTGAAGTTTCCATGCTTCCAAGGTCTCACATCTATCACAGCCCTGATTCAGCAACATAATACATGAACACGTTTAACTTTAAGCATGTGAGTAACTGCACTGACTCAATGAGAATGTCCACGTGCTTAAAGTTAAGCACATGCTGAAGTGCCTATGGCATAGGAATCGGCACCTATTACATCAAATGCACTGAGAGATTGTTCATACTTAGTCTGTAATGGCTCAAAGGCAGCAATTAGATAATATTTATTTAACATTTTACATTGTCTAAAGAAGAGATTGAAGTGAGGTTTTGTTTTATTGATTTTTAAATTCTATAACATCCAAATTTTACAACCTCCGTTCTTTGGGCATCAAAATAATTTGCACTTAGCATAGTAGTTTGTGTGTAGTTGTTAGAAACTTGTGGCGTACTATTCTCATCAGGCATCTGCTGGGATGACATTTATCCCAAATCCAGAGTCCCTTAATCTAGTTTTGGGAATGCCACACAAGGCCAGATCATCAAGTGATGTAAACAGGAGCAGCTCTGTTGAAGTATACCCTCCCTAAAATAGCCAGAGTTAATAAGATAAAAATAAATGCTTAATATATACTGGAAAAAATGTTGGCATTTTTGTTCCTTTTGCGGGGGGGAAACACCTTCTGTTGATATTGTGGCTAGATTCTGATCTATAGATATCAGATATCCGAGGGAGTCATTGTGACCACCCAGTCTGACCTACCATCTAAAATAGACAGTAGAATTTTACCCATTAAAAATTCACACTGGTGTAAATCTGTCAATATTTGTAACACATTTAAGGCTGGAGTTGTCATTTTTGCATATGCGCAACGTGCCTCAGGTGACGCATGACCAGGGTTCATCCCCAAATTTGGTTCGCTGGTTGGATCATTAGTTTCCCCAGGCCAGATACTGACGGGAAGTGCAACCTGAACACTGATCCCTGGCCCCCAAATCTGGAGTAATTTCACTGAGTAAACTGGAAACTAACATAATTTAGGCTATATTTTCCATAAACTTGATATGACTATTGATAATGTGTTGACGAGATACTGCAGGCATAAATGATACCTAAAGTCTACTCTATGGAGATTTCTCCTTGAAACTTAAAACTCCATGAGGCATGTTTGAAAGACTGGTTTAAGGCAATTTCTGAAGATTTATTTATACAAACTTTTTAAAAACAAAAATTCACCAATAAAGGTCAAATACAAGGTATCTCAGACTATTATATCTTGTTTCTTGTGCAATTTTGACCATAATGTGGCCCACAGAGTTTGTAGCTTGTGGCCATCCTCATTGTCAACACAGCTAAAGGTGCTAGTCCCTGTAAACCACCATTTGGAGGGAGGCCTTGGGAGGAAAGATTAAGGGCTCTGTTTTAGCCAGGCTAGGTTTGAGCTGATAGATAGGCATCCATGAGGAGATATCAGAGAGACAGACCAAGATTTGAGTTTGGACTCTAGGATACTGGTCTGGGGTAAAGAGGTAGATCTGTGAGTTGTCAGCATGGAGACTGTAGTTGAACTGATGTTTGTGGAGATTACCCAGAGATAAGGTGTGAGTCCTTTCATAACCTCCTGCTTAGTCACCTGTCTATTTGTCATACTTGATAGCTTTCCATTGCTCCAAGCCTCCAGCTTGCTGATGAGGGAAGGTGGAGAAAACTGGTTTCCCAGCTGTGGCACCTTCCTTAGCATAACCACTGTGTGGTCAGGGACAGTCACTGAGTTCCAACAATCTACCATTATCTCTAGTCTGGCAGAGATGTGACACAACTCTGCCAGCTCATGGTGGATATGCATACAGAGTGGCATTGTACAGCAGTTTTCATAACTTCATAATCACTTCATAATATCAACCAGAATTCATAAGTTGAACATAGCTTGCCCAAATCTTAACCCAAGGACAGAGCCCTGTGGGATCTCCAGAAAAAACTGGAAGAAGGACTTGCTGTAGGAGGATTACAGAGGTAAGAGGAGAACAAGGAGAAGACAACATCACAGAAGCCAAGATATGACCAGATTTCCAGAAGGTGTCAAAGGCAACTGTCAGGTCAACAAGAATGATGATGGAGCACTGAGTCTGACATTTGGTTTGAATAGGTCATTAGTGATTTTGGTAAGAACAGTTTCAGTTGAGTGCAAAGGGAAGAAGCTATACTGGGGAGGGTCTAGGGTGGAATTGGAGGAGAGGAACTCCAGACAGCAATTGCAAACAATGCATTCAATGTGCTAAGAGATGGTAAGGGAGATACTTGGAGAGGTAATGGGGTCAAGGGTAGTTTTTTTTTAAGATGGGTGAGACTAAAGCATATTTGTATTGTAAGGGGAGAGTCAGAGGTTAAAGGGAAGAGTAAGAGAAGGGAAGAGAGTGGTTGTGAGGGGAGATCATGAGGTGAAATAGGAGAGCTCACTGGGGCAAGCAAAAGGGTTAGAGGAGGAGGGCAGATTAGAAACTTCTGTGTCTGTGCCAGGTGAGAGGGAGGAGATAGCTGTAGGAGAGAAAGAGGGAAGGGAAGGCAAACTGAGGTAAAGGGAAAGATATTGTAATATTTTGTCAATTTTATCTTGGAAGAAATCAGTGAGATTCCTGTGCAGAGAGTGAAGTGGAGGAAGGGAGCATTTAAGGAGTGATTCAAAGGTGGCAAAAAGGCAGCTGGGATTGCAGACATGGAATTTAATTAATTTGGAGAAGTAGAGTTGTTTAGCTAGGATGATGGCAGAAATGAGGGAATTAATTTGTAGTAGAAAAAGTCAGCCTGGTCACAAGATGTCCACCAGAGATGCTCTTCAGCCTGAGAGCAGGAATAGAGAAACCAAATGTTGGGGATGAGCCATGTTTGGGAGTTGGTAGGGTGGATCTTAAAATGGAGAAGTGGGACAAAAGAGTTAAAAGAGGGAGGCATGGAGACAATCAACAACCTTGTCAGCAGGAGAAAAGGAAGAGAGGTCACAGTCCCCACTGGTAGCGAATGGGCAGGTCCAGGCTGCAATGGAGAGACTGTGGTGATTCCTGGCCCTGGTGCTGAATCCCTGTGGTCTGGGAGGGGTCTCCAGCCAAGGGCCCGCACCTCTTTGATATTGCAATCTGTATAGGAACCTGGTTTACCCCTTAAAATTCCTCGCAAGTTACTAATGTGGACTTCCACTGGGCAGAGTTTGTTGCCCCTGTTTTAAATTGTGTTTGCAGAGGAGTACCAGGAAAGTCTTTCTCGCTATTACAAGATAAAATCAGTTTATAACAATTACATTATAAAATCAATATCATGGAACAGATTTCGTAACATTAACTGCACTAAATAAACCAAGGTAAAGGAACTCTCATATGTAATATCAAGAGAGATGATCTCTCAGTATTTCCTGGTACTCTGGCTCGAACAAAATTTAGTGATTAATTTTTTTATTAGAGATAAACAGAATTGTTGACAGTACAAGTCTTTTTCTTAGATAAATATTGAGAGAGTGACAGATTCCAAAGGTAAGAGAAAACAGCAAAGTTGAGGCAGAATAAATTACAACTTACAATAGGAAGAAGGGGAGCTAACTTCGCACAGTGGAGGAACGTGCTGTTAATTTGTTAGGATTTTGAGGGCTTCACCACACTCTCACACAGCTGAACAGAAGAATTTTACACAGCAAGACTGTGGCAGAGCTGGGAAGTCACTTCATCTTTGTTCTTCTATTTCCCTTTTCGCTGTTTGTTTCTTGCCTATTAGCTAGCAAGCTCTTTAGAACATAAACTGCGTCGGTCTCACTATATTTGTACAGTGCCTAACAGAGATGTTACCTGAAACCTGAGATGTCCTAGCCTTTTTTGGGAACTCAGGCATGATTGTCATGCAAACAATGCATGTTAATTACTCCTGGCTCTTCCTGTGACCATGGATAAGTCACTTAAGTCATCCGTTTCTCTAGTAGGAATACTGACCTCTTCAGCATGTGGAAAGGTAAAGTGAAAGGACTAAATATTATCTGATGATGCTCACCACAGCTCATTTGCAGACTGTAGCTGAAAATTCCAAAATGAAACAAACGGGTAGAATAGCAGATTCACTGTAACCTTCTCCCTGGCCACCACTTATTCCCAGACCCTGTGGAAGTTTACATGATTGAGGTTCAATATCAGGGGACTGGAGAGAGGGAAAAACACAGAAAGCAATTGCTCTCCACAGCAGTCTTCCCTGGGTATGCTGTGTATTTCCATTCTGACATCTGCCAATAAAACATATCACTGCAATGTTAGCTCCTGATGGCCTTGTTCCTCCCTCAGACAAAAACTCAGGAGCTGTCCCTGATACACAACCCCTTTCTCTCTCCTGCCCAACAGGTGGTGTCTTACCGCCAGAATCCAACCTATGGTGTTTTCACAAAGTTAAATGTTAATATAATATTTATTTTAAGTATTGAAGTATAATTAATAAGAGATTAGAAGTAATAACTCTAAATAACAAACTTGCAAGTCAGTTCATATTCATTTCACAAACAAACAAAAATGATTTCATGTAGAATTCATTTTTTTAGCTGTTGGAATCTGCATTAGGGCATACATATTAGAAACATTTTGCTAGGAGACATGCTACTATATGCAATTATTTTGCTAAGCTAATGACCAGGCTATCACTGTGCATAAAAATGTCAGATTCTGACAAATTATTAGTATTAAGAGGAGTTGCCTGCATTTTATAATTCTTTCTCTTTCCACAGTGCAGGAGGTCAGAAGTTTATAATGAGATCTTTATAACAATAAGGTGAAAATTTGAATCCTTACTGCTAGTGAGATAACAGACCTATGGTAGTATGATAAATGAGATTTGAAAGAAATGCTATCATTCTGAACCCGCATCCCATGAAGGATTAGATAGATAGAAAACACCAGAAAAAGTCATGACTGTAGATGAAAAAGGATGAGTAAGAGTTACTCAATAAATGAAAGAAGAAATGGGAAACAGGATGAATGGTAAGGAAGAAAAAGTAAACTGCAAAGAACTGACTGGACTCAGACGTATTCACATAGCAACAGTGTTACCTGTCTGAAAGCTCAGATCAGAAAAATGAATAATATCTGTCTGTGACCATTTAACAAGTTGTTACAGGCCTCTGGAAAAATATGGATGCAGTTGGTGCATCTCTTGGACATTTGGGTCTCTAAAGAATCAAAATAAATATGAGAATTTCAAAATATATTTTTGAAAGTTTACAAATGATAAAATTCTCTTTCCCAAAAATGTTTTTTCCTCATACTACAAGTTTTCTAAAATCATACTTAGAATCATAATGATATAAAGTATAATAGTATATGGTACTATAGAACAGTGAATTTTAGAACAATGAATGATACGATGATTCTGAGAGTATGTTAAATTTCCACTTGAAAACATAGTATATTTTTAAATGAAAACGTAAGTTTCCCAATGTGCCATATTGCACAGAATAATCAGATGTAAATTGATAATAAAAAATGGTAGCCATTTTTGTATAATTTCATCATTGTTTAAAAGGGAAGTGCCATACCTTTTGTTCTCTACATTTTCTTTATTAAATCTCTCTTGGTAATATTCTTTTAAAAGCTTGATTGTCTTAAGTTCTTTAGTTATCATTGCAGTGCATTTTCATTTGGGAAATATCAACATTTCCCCATCTATTTCTAATAGAGCTGGAAATTAAAATGGCTCATTCAGTTTATAGCCTCATTCATGCATCAGCATCATCAGGGATGGGAGAAGTTTTGTAAGGACATTGTGTTTTAGAATGAATGTACCAAGTAAAAGTGGCCTGATTTTAGGTCTGATTCAAAGCCCATTGATGTCAGTGTGATTCTTTCTATTTCCCTCAATGTGATTCAGATCAGGCCCTTTCAGAGGTGCAGAGTAACCACAATTTCCACTGAGGTAAGCGTGAGTTATTGGGTGTGCAGCAACTTTGAAATTCTACTCACTTACTAACTTGCATATTTTTAGGTTCTAAGTGTGAAAATGTAGATATAGAGTTTGTGTTTATATGGTATGTCTACTCCTTCTTTTAACATTCTGTTAATGTTTTCCCCTCTTCCTGCTACTTGTATTTTGTTTTGTGTTTTCTTTTCACCTTCTTTACATTTAGAAGCAAAACTAGGGTTGCAAAATTGTTTAGGATGGGTTATCTGTTGGTTTTGTGGAAGACTGAAAGGAATTAATGTGTATCAAAAATGAGTAAAAAGTTTATATTATTTCAATAAAAATATAATATTATAAATACAGTTGAAAGGTACTTATTCTGTCCATGTCTGACCTTATCCTCCATATATTTTAATGCATTAATCAGATTCCATTTATAACTCAAAGATTCAAAATGACCCTGTGAATGAATTGAAGAAAGAGAGGTTTCAGAGTAGCAGCCGTGTTAGTCAAATAAATTACGCTCAAATAAATTTGTTAGTCTCCTTTTCTTTTTGAGGAGTTCTTGTGGCACCTTAGAGACTAACAAATTCATTAGAGCATAAGCTTTCGTGGGCTACGGCCCGCTTCATTGGATGCATAGAATGGAACATCTAAGGTGCCACAAGTACTCCTGCTCTTTTTTGAAGAAAGAGAGAGAACTATATATACTTGTGATTAAAATCTATTAACATCACTGCAGGAGGTCTGACTAGATGATCATAGTGGTTGCTTCTGGCCTTGGATTATATGAATTAACTGCTGATTTGGTGTGTTCATATTTGGAAACCTTTCATGCTTTTCATTTTCTTTATTCAGTGCTGGTCCCATGTTTCTCTAATGTGAAGTGTAAATGAATTATTAAACCACACCAAATATTAGGTTTGAGAATTCATTGGGTAGTCTTGTGCAAAATATCTGCATGATCTCATAACAGATATTGCAAGTACAAAGATTTTGGTATAATTTCTTAAATAAATGCGAAGTCTGAAGTGTTTTCAAAGACACTTTTTTCTCTGTGATCAACAAATGTGGTATTTGTACAGAATACTGCTGGATTCTCCATTGACAATATAATTCAATTTATTTGTGGCATATCAGTTTATTTGGAGCCCAATCCAATGTCCATTGAAGTTAATCAGAGACCTTCCATTGACTTCAAAGGGTATTGGAATATACCCATACATTGCTTCAAAACAATGCTAACAAACTTGTTGGATTTCTGATATCACAACCCCCAAGTGCCCAGAGGATCAGAATGCTAGTAAGTTAGGTACTGTACAAGCACTTAAAATTCAGTTTCTGCTCAAAGATTTTGGAGTCTAATTTAGAACGCAACAAGAATCTGTAACAGAGACAAATCACATTGATTTCCTTTCCACTGTTGCATGTGAGAAAGGGTATCAGAATCTAGCCCTAATAATTGAAACTTGAAAGTGAACAATTTTTCGTTCTTCTGAAAAAGTAGTCCAATAAATAAAGGAAGACCATATATCAGTGCTAGTTTTTTTCCAAAAGATCTTAATAACAGTTGGGCAAATTAATAGTTTCTTTATTGTTTGTATTGAGGGTAGTGTCCAAAGGCCCCACCTGGAGCTAGGGCAAGCATACTAGATGCAGTGAAAACACAGAGACATTGTCCCAAAGAGCCTGCAATGTAATTTGAAACACAATGCAACAAGTTAGTGTGGCAAACAAATGCAGAGTAGTGACAAGTTTAGTATACATAACACAATGTCAAACAATGTAGTTTTTCTTATGTAAAACTAATGTGATGTTAGAAAAAAGCTGAGGGTAGCAAAGATAAGATTGTTAGTTATTACACCATGTCCTGGTTCCCAGTCACATGACAAATTTTAGTTTCAAAGAATAAAATGTAACTAAAACCAGCAATTCACAATGGCTGCCCAACCTATGCATCTTTCGTTTGCTAGGATACAAATGCAATATTTTGTTTTTGCATTCTCTGATCCATGGTTTGCTTTGTCAATGGCATAATTAATTACAATTTCTGAGCTCTTAGATTACAAACCTGGTTGTTCAGTTTTTTTTTTCCTTCCACAATTATCTTGAAAATAAATGTGTTCAATGCAATCCTTACAAATGTATTGGAATAGCATTTCAAATACATTTGTCAGCCAGAATTAAAGTCTATACAATCAATTAATGCAGACATACCCTTGACCCAAGGCTTTATTTCCCACATAAGCATAGTGATCTGCTCCATTTTGTACCAATCCAAAACATGATTGCATTAAACAATTTAGTAAAAAAAAGTTGTTTTAAAATATATACTAATAACCGACATAGAGGATACATGGAGAAAGACACATGTAAACTGTACAATCATAGCTGAACAAAAAGTCTGAGAAAAGCAACAAACTTAAAAGCACACTAATGCTATGGATAATTTTCTCTGAATTGATGTGCCTGAGTACCGTGCAACTATTTAACAGTTTAAACAGTATTCACTTACAGGCATTTTGTTCCCAGCTCTGAACGAGTGCACGTAGGAAAATGGGAGATGGGCACAAAGAAACTTGACACTAAGACAAACTCTTATGGGTAGGGTTGGCAGAATTTGTTGTTTGTTTTTTTTGTTTTTGTTTTATAATTTAGACAGATAATGTTGTTTTAAGCATTTGTTCCAATTTTATCTATGTAAATTTTCAGAGTTGTGCAAAAATAGTGGGCTTTAAGATGTTTTTCAGTTGTTATTGTATCCCATTGTTCACGGTTGTATTGTATGATGGGGGTATCAGACAATAACTATTTAATGACAATAGATATGGATATTCAAAAAATGAAAGTTTTATAAACTCGGAAGAAAATGATCATGAACGTTTATGAGTCAATCAATGTCCTAACTGATAAAGGCCAAGATAGGTATTAATTGGTATCTGTCACAGACCACCAAATCATACTGGGGAACAGGATGACAACCTCCTTATGCACCTATCGATAATGTGTAGGAAACAAAACTGTGTGACCGTGGGGGACTTCGGTTAGTGTGACGTATGCTGAATGTCTCATGCTGCCAGTACTAAAACAGCCTTAGAATTTTTAAACATTATAGATGACCATTTCTTTACTCCAAAAAACTTGTGACCAGCAAAGGGATGTTCTTTATTAGACCTTGCCTGAATGCAGAAAGAGGACCTGATCATAGAACTAAAAAAATATTGGTAGCTTAGGTACTAGTGATCATGACTTGTTCATATTTATAATGTGCAAGCAGATTAAAATCAAGACCATTAATATATGTAGTTGGTTCTTTAATAGGACATTTCTGAGTGCTGAAAAAAATTATGAGTCAAATCAGCTGGGAGGAAGGATTTAATCTGAAAAATGTGAGTGATAATGGGGAAAATGCCTTTACTAGATGCCAACCAAAATATATTGGTCCAGATAAATGGTAGAATTATCAGTAATAATGCATAAAATGCAAAAGTGTTCAATAACTATTTCACTTCTGTATTTAGGGGGAAAAGATTATATTGCCTTATCATAAGGTGATAACACTATTTCCATTTCACTGGTATCTGTGGATGATGTTAGAGAAGTTACTAATACGAGACATTTTTAAATCAGCAGGTCCAGATAACTTGAATTCAAGTATTTAAAAAGAGCTGACTTAGGAACTTGCTGGGCCATTAGTGTTGATTTTCAATAAGTCTTCTAGCCCAGGGAAAGTTCCGTAACACTGGAAGAAAGTTAATATTCCAATTTTTAAAAAGAGTAAATGGATGACCCAGATAATTTAGGCCTGTTAAAGCAAAATAACAAAGCTGTTGATACTGGACTCTATTAATGAAGACTTAATGGATGTGATATAATTAATGCAAATCAACATGGGTTTATGTTGATCCTGTTAAACTAATTTGATATCTTTTTTATGAGATTGCAATTTTAGTGATAAAAGTAATAGTGTTGATGTAATATATTTAGATTTCTGTAAGGAGTTTGACTTGGTAACGCACAATATTTATATTTAAAAACTAGAATGATATGATATTAACATGGTACATGCTAAGTGGATTAAAAACTGGCCAACCAATAGCTCTCAAAATGTAATTGTAAATGGAGAATTGACAATGAGTGGGTATGTTTCCAGTGGGATTCTGCAGGGGTTAGTTCTTGACCCTTCACTATTTAACACACCAGAACATACCAGATTGCAAAGTACACAGTCTGCCTGATACTATCTACTCTGTTCCTTTTTTCTTTAAAGATAAGCGGAAAGTTGTGGATCTTAATTTTGCCCTGTGGTTATGGTTTTCTGACACCAGATTTTATTTTTGCAAGCTCTGTATTGCATCTGCAATTATTTGTTTTTTGTTTCATTGAAACAAAACTTTTTGTATTATTTTAGAGGAATACAACTATAATTAAAGAAAATGGAGGTATGGTAGAGGACAGGCTGAAGATGTGGTCTAATATACTGTGAAACTGGTATTGTAAATGGCCTATCTTGTTATATGATGAAGAGCATGTTTGCTGAAAATTAAAAGCCAGATATACCTACTTAATACCCCCTAATAAGTAGGATGAAAGATGGTTAAAGAAGGTTTAAGGAAGTTTCTTACAATAAAAAAAAATACTCTTAGTGTACAAATCAGTACATCAAACAACTTAGTTTTTCTGGCAGTGGTGTTTCAGGAGTGAATCCAAAGGCAGATCTTAAATCAAGGTTCATTAATTATCTTTCACGAGGGGATTCATTTATTATTTTCTTTTACTATTTTTGCATTAGGCTGTGTGTTTATCATCTTCTTGTTTCCTGATCATTCAGAACATGCCATTTTGTCTATTGAGGCAGAAGAGAAAATGCATGGGCCAGATCCTAAAAGATCTACCTGCACAGAACTCTCATTGATGAGGCCCTAAGCAGGAAAATCAGATGTTGAGAAAAAAAGCTTTATTAACAAGAGGTGTTATATAAAATAAGTAAAACCAGGGATCTTAATTTTCTCTGGGTACTGCTTATGTGTCTGTCACTGTGTTGTGCTGGGTTGAAATACAGCAGATGAAAGCTCACCTAAAAACATTGTAACCGAGCCTATTACTTAAAAGGAAATGGTACCCTGTAGTTTAATGGCTAGTGGGAGGTGGAGCTGAGTGACAATCTAACAGTAGCAAATTAGGTCAATCAGCAGGGTTTTTACTTACTACTTTTAGGCAACCTTTAGAAAAGAATGAGTACAGACATTTATAGGAATTGCTGCAGGTAGAAGAAGCAGCTCGGCACCATGCAGGAACATGCTGTAACCAAATGCTATCAACAATAACATAGTTAATAAAGAAGGGTTTGGCACCTGGTGTTGCACAAGTAACAGGCAACTGGAAGGAAAACACTTAAATAAGAAGAGGGCTATTCTTGAAAAAAGATCAACGAATAGGTAAGAATGGAGAGGAGGAAAAGGGTAACAGAGGCAGAAAGAATGGAAAAGTAGGTGAGGTCAAGTTACCACTGAGTGGTATCTGAGATATGGCAGTTGTTTCTTAGGGTGAAGCCTTAATCCAGGAAAGTACTTAAGCATATGTGTTTTCTCAATTAGTTCACTGGGAGTCCTCCTATGCTTCAGTTAATGCATGTCCTTGAATACTTTGCTAGATCAAGACTTAAATGCATTATCACAGATAACACTATATGAATTTTAGTGGTGAATCGTGACTTTTTAATGGTGATCACCATCTTAATTGCTATCCACTCTGATGCTGGCCATTCTAATGTATAGCACTGGGCTATGAGGGAACCAAATGTCACAAAAGCGCATTAGTTGTTGCTAGAGGTACATATAGTAAAATAATGCAGTTATAATGCCAATGTTCCATCCTTGTATCAAAATGTAAATTTGGATTATTCCTTAGCAAATGGAATCCTGTAAACAATTTCAGCATTTAAAATGGTTGGAAAAATATTTCATACTTCATAACTGCAAGTTAATACCTAATTTGTATCGTTGTAATTTCATAGCTGAAGTACCTCGCCATTCTATACTTTTTCTTCGTACGTTTACAGAAATGTATTTGAAATAAACTAAAAAAATACTCATGAGATCCCTGATCCTGCAGAGACGTATATGTATGCTTAACCTAAGCACTGAGAGCAGTCCTCGTGAAGTCAATCAGAGTTCCAGAAGTGCATAACATTAAGCATGTTTATGGTAGGGGCCTAGGATTCCAATCCTGCCAAGAGATCCCCTTGTGTCCATTGACTGGGATTGGATTCCAAAGGGGTGTAAATGTTTGTTTGGATTTCAGATTGCAGAATTGTTGTCTCAGATTGCAGGATCAGGACCTGTGTGTGTGTGCCCTAGGCATATAATACATAGTTATGATACTGAAGCTATATTGCACCATTAGATTTTAAGCAGAATTCCCCATTAGAATTAATGAATTCTGCCCATAAGTTGATGTAATGATTTACTTATTGTTAACTATATAAATCTCCATAACCATCAGAAATGCACTCAGGATGTTCTACACATAATTAAGGTAAAAGAATGAAATCAAAAACATACAATATAAAAACAAAATATAAAAATCCATTCAAAATGGTGCCAAAATATTTCCCCAGGTTAGTCTTCAGTCTACGTGCTATGGTGTTACCTTAAAAATATGTTCAATCTTGCTGGAAAAGTGAGCGAGGAGGAATGACTACGTGTCTCATGCCCTTACCAACACAGAAGGGTAGTGGCTGATAAGACTCCGGACAAATCCTTCAGCAATAGGTCTGAATCAGGACCCATCAGAGTTCTATGTACGGCTGACATGGAAACAGTTTTTCATGACATTGCACATAATGTATTCAGTACGCTATTGTCAGCACCATAACTCAGACAGCTCGTGAGCTAGTAACATGCAATTTATCAAATGCAATAGTCAAAACTAACAACTTACAGAATTGTCCGGCTCTACGAAAAGGAGGACAGGAGACATTTGATATGGATTTAATCAGGCCACAACTTTATTATTAGATGTGTGGGACTACCTGGCAGATAAAAGTGTACAGTGCAGGTAACCCCATGTTCATTCAATAATTGCCCAGGGGCTTCCGCCAGCTCCCTCTCTTTTTCCCTTCAGGTTCCTCCAGCAAATCCATTGCTGGTACTTTACCATCCACTCCCCCTCATAGGAGGATTAAGGTGGGCTATAAGAAAGGGGGATTAGTTCTGTGCTTTACCAATCATAGGAGTCCCCATCCCCACCCCCTTCCTTTAACATCTCCTTTTTAAGTCCTTTTCCAAGCCACTTATCTGGCCACTGTATATCTTCCCTATAGAGTACCGGCACTGGGCGTCCACCCAACACTTATATGATGAGTTACGACATATAACCTACCACCTTTTGTGCTATGCATGAATAAAGCCCTTCCTGAACCCACTGTGGGGAAGTCTTGACCAAACCTGGTATTTCACCACCTATGGGGAGTGAGGTGGGTGCCACCTCAGTCTGCTATGCGTAAAAGGTGGCTTCACTCACAGGGTAGCCCCTTTTAGACCCTTCCACCCATCTAGTTCCCAGGGGATGAATCAGTGCCGCTACACTGGCCCCTTGTTCCCTTTTGCATCAGTTTTCCTCTCTCCCACCTCCACACCCCTCAGCCATAAAGCACTGTTCCCTTCATTCAGTCAGCCAGACAAATTCTCCCCTCCCCCGCCCCTCGGCTCAAAGGTGTAGTGGGGTGATTGGTAAAATAAGCTCCAAAAGTCTCCAGAGATATTTGCTGCTTTTTTGCGGGTGGGTAAATTGCTATCCAATCTTGTGATTTTAGAGTTTGAATGGAGAAGTGGTATCCACTCTATTGGACTCCCCTTTAACAACAAAAAAAAGGCCAAAAACTATTCATAGAATAAGATTTTACAAATATATTTTTGGTTCAGACTGCAGATGGGATGAAAACATTCAAAGGAAAGACAGAAGCATAATATTCTTAACTGTATGCAAGTGAATATTCCCATGGACGTTGCCAGGACTATTCACATGCTTAAGTATCTTGCTGAAGTGGGGCAGAGAAAGGAAAACAAGCAGAAAGAAGAAGTAAAAAAACAAATAACAGAAAAAGTGTGGGAAGAGGAATAGTAGCACACATAGGAGCATGAGAAAAAGAAAGTAATGGAAAAAGAAACAGGCAAAATGAATTAGAGAGCCAGACAGCAATACTAATTGAAAGACAGAAGCAAGGAAAAGGTGAAGAGTATGCACTTAGAGTCCACTTCAGGAAAGCGCCTAAGCTTGTGCTGAAACTCTTGCCTCAAGAAAAGAGACTCGGGCAAAACTCCTAACAGTTTCAGCTGGATAGTATCACTATGTATGCGTAACAATCTAATCTATCTATCTACAGCAGTGGTTCCCAAACTTGTTGCGCTGCTTGTGCAGGAAAAACCCCTGGCGAGCCGGGCCGGTTTGTTTACCTGCCGCGTCCACAGGTTCGGCCGATTGCGGCTCTCACTGGCCGTGGGTTGCTGCTCCAGACCAATGGGAGCTGCCGGAACTGCCAAGGGCCAGTGGGAGCCACAATCGGCCAAACCTGCGGACGCAGCAGGTAAACAAACTGGCCCGGCCCGCCAGGGGCTTTCCCTGAACAAGTTGGCAACAAGATTGGGAACCACTCATCTACACTAAAAAACAACAACCCAAACCCATAAATGGGTGAACAGAAATCTAGAAAAAACAAATTTCTCTTGCAGGTTTGAAATACCTAGATATCTCTTGGCCGCATTTTGTGGATTCTGTACTTTTTGTAATGTTTTGAGAATATTATTTTATAAAAAGGCTGTTTTGACTCAAAGCTATTTCACAGACTGAAAAAAAAATCTCCTTACCGTGCAACTCCATTGAATATGAGTGAGTGACAATGACTTACTGGGTTTCAATTATGATCAATAATTATTTACCTCTTGTATAGCATTTTCATCTTCAAAATTTTTGTACACATTAACCAATTAGACAGATAACACAAAACAATCCTGTTTGAAACTAAAATGGAGAATTGTATCTTGAGAATACAGTCCTTGCCAGTTCTCATGAAGGATTGAAATGACTTTTTTTGAAACAGTTCCTTTCAAGGTATTACTGGAGAATGCTGGAGGAATTAATAAGGCATTGGCTTCCAAGAGCTTAACTCAGTTTCTTTATGCATTCCAACCTCTTCCATCACAGTTCGAGTGGGTGTGTTTGGGGAGCAGGGAACGATGAAAGAACTGTATATGTTGTCATCCTTTTTGGACATTACTGGTGCAGTTCACTGCAAGCCAAGAGTTGTAAAATCCACAAAGACATAACTCTGATGGAGTAGCAAGAAACAGTGAAGTGAGCTGTAGCTCACGAAAGCTTATTCTCAAATAAATTGATAAATAAATCTCTAAGGTGCATCAAGTACTCCTTTTCTTTTTATTAAAATGCAGTGCAAGCTCTTTAACTGAGGTAGGAGCCCTATACTGAGCCATCTGATGAGGAAAATTTGTAGCCACTACTAATGTAGGATGATACAATATGGTATAAAGGTCAGTATCTCACTATCAAGACCCTAAACCCTTATTAAATCCAATAATTCTAGCAACAGACAGAGTTTGTTAGAAAGATCTAAAAATTGGCAGACAATAGTCAATAAATAGTTAACCAGTGGTCAAATAGTCACTTTAACTACATTATGTTTTGGATCATTTCATTATAGTTTAGTATGAAATAACTCCATATTGGGAGGGGAACAACTTAGTTACCTAATTCAACATACAACTCCAAAGAGGGTCCAAGCTATCATTTAAAGGTATTTGCTATGTTACTGTTTTTGATATTGCTCAACTCTTTTAGGGTTCTAAATAAATCATAAAAAATAACTCAAGTGATATCTTTGTCTTCAGTGATAACTAATGTGAAGAGTTAACTGTGAAAATAATAAAAGAACATAATATTTTCCATAATGGATCAGATCATTGGTCTATCAAGTCCACTAACTTTCCTCTAGCCCAGGGCTAGCCAGATGCAGTGGAGCTGTTATATAATAATGGTGAGGGTGTTTTCACCAAAATTACAGGTACTGTGCTTCACAAGGCATTATGAATGGCAAGAGGGTGGATAATGATATATAAGGGTTTCCCTAACCTGAGCAATTTGTATTTTCTGTTCCCAAGAACAGAAGTAACACATTTAAATGTGTAAATTTTAAATTTAAATGGTGCAATTTCATCACCCAAGATTGAGCAATAAGCAGATCAGGAGACTGCAGTATCTAGCTTTTAAAGGCTCTTCACCTATAATTCACCTGCAGCATCGTGAGACACGACTTTGTCCTCTTTGAGGAAAGCAGTGTTTAGAAGCGGAATGTACAATCTGCAGATGGAGCTGAACAAGCATAGGGGGCTGTTCACATAGATCCCCTTGCAGGAGCAAGACCTCAGTTGATTAGACTATCTCCACCCTTTCAGTCAACATATATAGCCCTGTATCTACTTAGGTAGCACTGATCACCATAGCATGTAGGTACAAAGCACAGACTCTTTTTCTCTCACTGCAAAAGCAATTCCTAGCAAAGGAGCTTTAAGGGATTGTTCTTAAATTTGGGCAAGGTTTAATTTCACTTGGCTGGCCCTATGATGGATATCAGATTAGAGAGCCTCAGTTTTGTTTGTTATGAATTATTTTTGTTATTACATTTAGAATGTGTTGATAAATAGTATTTATATTTCTACCTATATTGTAAGCATTACTGTAAGGGCCAAAATTTCAGCTCCAGTCCAATGCTAAATTAGGTTACTGTATAGAAATAACTACAACCTTTTCTTGCATACACACCCAGACAAAGATGGTTTGCTTGCCAGCCAGACAGAGATAAAAGAAGGCCTGAGAGAGACTCAAGCCTTAGAGCAGATGCCTAAGAGGACCTCTCAGAGGGACTGCAAAACATCTGTTGCCTTAGTCCTCAAGTCCACTGGGAGATTCTGTCCAGTTTTAAATCTAAAGCCTGTACACCTCTTTATGGCTGACCAGCTGTTTAGAATAAGCAGCTAAAAAAAGTTATAAAAGGGATTTGCTAGCAAAAGTAGATCCAAGCAAAGCCTCCCTCAATAGTCACATGCATCTAAGCTACCAGGTTCTCCCAGAAAGGAACATGCTAGCTGTGGATGGTAATGGAGTTTGGCCTCTGCATTGCCCCAAGTGTTGCAACCACAACTGACACCAGTTATTCCTCATGTAAAATTTCTAGAGGGTGAAAATATTTTCTTACAATATACATTGACTGCAGCAATCAGAAACATTTGCTGCTCCAAAAAGAAATCCACAGCAAACAGACACCAGAAAGTGATTTTTACTTTTTCTGTTTTACAGTTGAGTTTATAGCAAGTCCTTTGAAAATCTAAAACTATATGCCATACTCTGGAATTCTACAGGATGGTCCAAGGAACCTATAGAAAGGATATTATCCTCTATTTAAAATTCCACAGATTTTCTGACAAAATTCTGTGGCAATGTGTATGACTTCCGTAGAAACATATTGGTTTCATCCTTTTTAAATTCAGTAGAATTTTTTCATAAGGCAAGCTACAGACTTCTCTGATAACCCCCTTCCCCAATTCTTGTTTTTTCCTATGCTCCCCAACCCACTGAGGAAAACCCCCACAGTGTCATCCTCCCGGTACTCCAAAAATTCAGACAGTTCAGAAACTGCAATTTGCATATGCTCTGTTTGAGGGGGCACAGTGGGAAGATGCTTCTTCCAAACTATGCAGCAATCAGTCATAATTTCCTCCTTTGTAAATGGACACACACACACACACACACCCACACCCACCCCTTCCTGAATTAAAAAGCTCAGGTTTCAATTAAAAATGTTCATTTTGACACAATTCCATTTTTGCAAAAACATTTAAAAAGATTATGGTTTTGTTCCAAGACAGAACAAAACCAAATTTCAAAATTTTGAAAATTGCCATGAAATAGAATTGTCGTCCTCTGGTCAGCTCCAAAAACTTATGCGTTCCATCTCTTTTCATGTACCTTTTTAGGGGATGTTCCTGTAAAGTGTATATTTATACTACCGGTAAGTCTGTTAATAGATTTTTTTTACCATGCTTCTTTAAAAAAATATGTAATAAGGCAAAGAGATTTCAGTTTTATTTATGGTTTACATTGAGCATGTGAAATCCTGACTTAAAGCCTATTTAAGTCAATGGAAAAAACTTTCAGTGACTTCCGTGGAAGTTTTTCCATTGAGTTCAATTGGCATTGGCCCTTAGTCATTCACTTCCCTACATCTGGATATTCTAACCCACAATTCTTACTCAGATAAACATAATGACTTGGTTTTAAAATAAGAAGTTATCTCTTTTTCATGTTATTTTAATGGAACATGTGTGCATATCTATTTGACCATTTATCTAAGTTTTTAGCTCTTATTTCTCGAAATGGAGTGTGCTTGCTTTTGAAACCCAGTAAAGTTTGTCAAATATCTATGGATTGTTGTGCTGAATGATTCACAACACAGCACTGCAGACACAAATACCTAGGATAATTATGTTGATTTGAACCATCAAATAACAGCTTGCTTTGAAAATAAAGCAGTGCATTCAAATCCCCACAGAAGAGTTTGACAAAGAAGATAGGAATTGGTTGAATGGTTTCGCAATGGGGGACACATTTAGATCCCATTCACATACATAAGTAACTCTTGGGATTCATATTACTTTTTCAACATTTTGGCTGGATAGATCTATGTTTCGTGTCCCACAATGAACCCTTTTTGTCTAATATCTATCTCCCTCCTTTGTTATCACTTGGTAAGACACTTCCTTTTTGTTTAGACTTCATGCTCCCGTCCCTGAAGGGAGTTTCTGAATCAGTTATTTCCTTGTCCATGGTTTAGTTACACCACTCTGCTTGTTTTCTTTTATTGCTGCCCTCTTCATCAATTAATCCACCTCCTGTATGTTTCCACTTACAAATGTGTCTTTATCTTGCTATTATGCTTTAGAAGCATGAATCATATTGGTTACAATTTCTAAAACATGTCTAGTTTCTTCTATATTTTGTATCACTGTGATCAATTTTGTAGCATCTTGTTGTCTTTGCAGCTGCATATTCTGAAGAGCTCTCTGAGTTTGCTTATGCATATTATATTGCCAGTTACAAGTTTATCACCACCATGTAATTTGTAAGATATCCATGCTATGTGTTTAACTCATTCAGGATGTTCAGGTTGGCTTTTTAGAAAGTTATTGACATATTTCTCTACATCTTTTTGTGCTGGAAAATTCTGCATATGTAATTTCAAATCATACTGGGTTGGATTGCGACCTAACAAATAAGTAGCAGTGTTTGGTTGCTCTGCCCCAGGAGCAGGGCATAAACCAGAGAGTCGCAATATGGCACTTTCCCCTTTGCACTGGTTCAGGGGCATGGGCTGGTGAATTCCAGAGGTGGAATCCAGGCTCGTCCTGTTCCCCATGCATGTGCATAGATGGGGAGCTGCAGCCCTGTGGCAGCCCGGGAACACAGGTTTTCCATGGAAAAGTGTAAATCTGTTCTTTATGCCCTCTTAATCCCTTGCACAGGCACGTAGATGGGCTCATAACTGAGACAGTAAGGAGGGCACAAATCAAGGGCCTCTCTCTCCCCTGGACAGTACTGTGCTAAGGGGCTTTTGAATGCTATCCATGTCAGCATCTCTCATTTTTACTGCTCTCCTCAATGCATCAGTTGTTTCCAAAATATTATTTTCATCCTCCTCCTTCTGTATTTCCTGTATTACAGTCATTGTGTCTGATTGCATCTGTCTTGCTTGATTGAGCAGAAATATTTTCTGACATACTCCGTAGGTATCTAGTTGAATTGTCATTTGTGTGTTCATCAAGGATTAGATTGCCAGAGCCCTCTTTACTGGATGTTGGGACTTATGAGTTGCTGTCTCATAATATCATCACATAATTGCCTTCTAATTCCATGAAAGCATATTCATCCGTAATGTATGGGAGTATGATGTTTGTCTCATATACAGGAGACATCATAGGATGACACTGTCTTGAGAGTTCACACAATTATGTCAACTGTTGAAATGGCAGACTTCTGAAGTAATCGTATTTTGGCAGATCTCAAACTAATGATTCTTCACTTCACATTCCGTGGAACTTATCTGTCATATAATACTCCTGGGAGAATCATAAGTTTCATAACTGCTGAAATATCCAGATGTGTACACTTGAGCAGTGGACACTTTATATCACATATAATATTTATTTATCTGATGCATGTCTTTTACCAGTTAGTACAAATGTAGAATGTTCAAATATATTAGACACATTTATTCTACTAATGGTATAACAAGGGGTTAGCAGACTTAGTTGGCTTTGATGCAAGGTACAAGGCTACTTCAAAGAGTGTTGCACAGTGGTCCATTGAGCCTCCATTTTTATTATTTATTTTTTGTACTTAATCAAATCCCAAAGGTTCCAATCAGAATCAGAGCCCAGTTCTGCTAGGTGCCATACAAGCACATAGTGAATGACACTGAAATCCCTGCCCCAAAGAGCATAAAATCTAATTCAAAGTGAAGAGACGCACAACAAGCAAATCAGGATAACTGTGATAGGAACATATCACACGCAAGTTATATGTGTGACCAACAAGTTTGGAGTTGATTTTTTTTCTCTAAAACAAAGCAAGAAATGTTAATTACATCAGTAATCCCTAATGACTCCTGTCAGGCATGCTCTGTTATTAGTTTTTGCTGTGCCGCAGTGGTATATTGTCCCTGCCTCCAAACCAGCTTCCCTGTGGAAGGACCAGTGACAAGTGCAGTCTGTCTATATTGTTCTAAGTGTAGAGGCAGGAGTGCTGGAACAATTTGTATTGTGGGGTGCTGAGAGCCATTGAACCAAACTGTAAACACTGTGCAGTAACTCCTCACTTAACATTGTAGTTAAGTTCCTGAAAAATGCAACTTTAAGTGAAACGATGTTAAATGAATCCAATTTTCCCATAAGATTTAATGTAAATGTGGGGGGTTAGTTTCCAAGGAAATTTTTTGAGGGCAGACAAAAGGCATTATATACTGTACTGTACTGTGGTTGCGAGGTGCCCTGGGCTTACCCCACACAGGCACAGCCCGCTGCAGGCAAGTACGCTAGGAAGCACCTTGCACAACAGCAGTGGCAGCTTCCCCCCAGAAGAACAGGCGCTGACTTTGCCGGGGGATGCTCCAGGCCCACCTCTTCCCACCCCCACTCCACCTCCTCTCTGGAATATGCTGTGTCCCCGCTCCTCCCCCTCATTCCCAGAAAGTCCTAAGCGCTGTCAAACAGCTGTTTGGAGGTGGGGGAAGCGCTGGGAGGGAGGGGGAGGAGGCGGAAAAGAGGAACTTGTGCAATGCTCCCTTGTAAAGTTGCTTCTCTTCCACAGAATCTTACAAGCAGTGGACAGAGCAGGCAGCCAAACGACTTATAAAGGAGCATTGTACAACTTTAAATGAGCATGTTCCCGAATGGAGGAGCAATGTAACTTCAAAACAAAGTTAAATGGGAGGACGTTAAGTGAGGAGTTACTGTATATGGTGGAAGCCGCTTCAAGCCAAGGGGTCATTAGCACCCCCTTTAGTTCCAGTACCTTTGTGCATAGAAGGAGCAGCCTCTACACATATCAACCCCAAATAGGTGGACAGGCAAAGGAGGAGTTGGAACTCTGGCCACAGAATTAGCAGAGCATTGAGGGAGCTTATGCATTAATGTGTGCAGGCTCATGCCCGTGATTTCGTATTACATAAGTAGGTGGATGGTCCAATAGTCACCTGATCTGGGAGTGAATATCTACAGTATTTTCAGCCTCAGATTCTGAAAACTCTTACACATGTGCTTAACACAATGGGTTGGCTTGCGTGAATTAATTTAAGCATATTACCAAGTGTTTTCAGAATCAGGGCCTTTGGCCCCAGTCCTGCAATTTATTGTATGGAGTTGAAACCCCCCCCTCCCCCATTGACTTCAGTGAGGCTCTGACAAGTACAGGGGACTTCCTGCATGCAACAAATTTCAGGATCCAGTTCTTAGTAGCTAAGGACCTAATCCTGCAATAGAATGCAAGAACACAGAGATTTGTGTGCAGGGTAGTCATTTCAGGGTCAGAGCTTGCTTCACAGTAAAGTATAAATATAAAAAGTACAAGCTATTTAAAAAAAAAAGCTTTCTATAATTAAAAGTCATGACAGACTAAAAATTAAACTGCTCAGTTTTGAAAGTATTCTATTAATGCCCTATTGTTATTAAAATGTTGTCTTTCCAAGACTGTTCTATTCTGATCTCAACAGAACATGCTGTCAGCTTTGTGATTGTCTATAATGATTATGCTTGTCAATCCATGGCTGACAAAGCATAATTTTTTCATCTTTCTGAAGCATTAGAAGATATCAATATAAGTACTACAAGTCTATGTTAAAGACATGTTAAATATCCTACTTCATCTGTAATATCCACTGTTTCTTCAGATATGACTCAGCTGTTATGTCCCTAGAAATCCCTCATGCTGTCTTAATATAAAGTTTACAATCAAATGTAGAGAGCTGCTACAAAAAAATACCTCCGGAAAAATATGTCCCATGAAAGGGGATTCTTTTGTGGACATGTTTTTTAAAATCTGTCATTCATTATTCTATTTGAGTTTTATATTGATAAGACCAAATCCTCCGGTGGTATGAATCAGCTTCACTGAGTTCAAAGGAGCAGTGCTTATTTAAACCCGCTAAAGTTCCTCCCTAATATAATTTCTTTATTAAATCTAACTCCGTTTGGATTTGGTAACCAGTCATCAAGAATCTGATAGAAGGACTATTGTCATCTCTATTCTGAAAATGTGCAATTAGATATGGGCCAATATTTTCTTCAGCAGACTTAATGATTCAGTTAATATAACCAGTCAAAAGTTAGGTAAGATGACACAATATATAAACCTATTTGCAATTCTGTTTTTCAGTATGTGCTGTTTATCATGTTTTCAGTCAAGTGTCAACCTTAGTATAAATAGCTATTATGTAATAATTAGATTGGTTTTCCTTCCTTAATTAGTATTTTTCTACACCATTTTCACCAACTACTCACATCCCTAAATTTAACTACATGTTTATATTTTTGCTGAATCAGGGCCTTAAAGCATATCCAATGGGAAAACAGGATATTGTCATTTAACAATGATAACAGTTTAATTAAGCTCATGCTCAAATAAACTGGTTAGTCTCTAAAGTGCCACAAGTACTCCTTTTCTTTTTGCGAATACAGACTAACACGGCTGTTACTCTGAAACCAGTTTAATTATAGTACTTGTGAGAAAATTATATATGAAGATCACACATGGTCATGAAGATTACTCTGTTACATATTCAGCTGGTCATTTGCACATGCAAGTATCAAGATTTTGCATGCAATTATCTAAAGTGAACACAAGACTCATAGGCACAAAAAGCCATATTCTTCTTACATGTAACTGGGCGTTCATATTTCAGAAATTCTGGCAGCAGCGTCCAAAGGTTTTAAACTGACTCTACAATGCTGTATTTAAATTAAATAAGCTGTTATCAAATTTATAAAGGAGTCTATACTAACACAGTCTATACTGCTTAATATCTCTAAAGGGCTGTGCAAATATTAACTAATTCTCACAATAATTCTGTGAAGCAGGTAAGCATGTAAGTATTCATATTATTCCCATTTTAAGATGGAGACACTGAGGTGGAGGTTAAATTATAAGTACAACTTTCCAAAGGGTCTGAGTCCCCCTGACTTTTAATGAGACTTAGATGCCTAAGTGCCTAAGCCAGTTTTGAAACTGGATTTAAGGGCCAGCTTCGCAAAGGTATTTACGTGCCTACAGATAGGTGCCAGTTAAAACCTGGCACCATTTAAATCAATCGGAGTTTTGATGTGGACTACAGTGGAGCCAGGATTTCACCCTATATATCTAAGATCTACTTGAGATCATATCTGGCTCCCTGACTTATTACAGAGGTGTGCTCTGAGAGTAAGACTTGCAAGTAATGATGGTGGGCTATTATCGAGGAAGTACATGAGCTAGCACAGACAACCATATGCATACAGTGTCCCATAGAAATCAATTGGAGTTTGCACAGGCATTGGGTCCATGCCAGGACGTTATTGCTTAGTAGCAGCCTGGAATAATTTAAAAGTGACAGGCGATACATGAGAGAACATACATTTTAATTAGTTGAATCTTTAAAATATAGAAATGGCTTTTAAATCCCCTTCATATTAACAGTACATAATTTATAGAAATGTGCACTTAAGAGTGATCATCTGTTACTACAAGACTGTTAACTTTACAGAGATAGGTATATTTAATATAATGTGTTGCAGTGGTTTAGATGACATTAAAAAGGGAAAAGGGGGTGATGTGCTGCTAAACCTCAGGGATTATAACATTTATGGCAAGATGAGTAATGCAGGGAAATCTGACTCCCTGCGTTGATCAGTCAGACTGATAGGAACGTTGCCATGGCAACCAGAGGAGAGTATATTGTTTTCATCTATCAATCATCACCCTAGGCTTGACTGGGGTGAGATTGTAGCTGAGAAGAAGATGTTTAGAAAGTGCTTTTAACACCAAGTGTTCAGCAAATGCTTTATGCTGTAATTGTTTTTATTACATAACTGCTCTTTGAACACTCACAATAGTTATTGTACAACATGAGGCAGTTAAATTTCACAGCACAATTTTTAATGAGTGCATATGAATTTCTAACCACAAGCACGTCTTTTTTTTTTCCAATTTCTCACTGAAATTGCAATCATCAGGGCAGTAACTAGGATCCATGACAACTAGATGAGGTTCTCAAGCCTGGGACTGACCTGTCATGGATGAAAAGTATTTGCTAATAAAATCAGACAGTTAAAGGGCTGCTTCAGCCTGATTGTTCCTTTAGAATAATCCATTAATTAACATTTTGTCATCTGTGACAGTCACAGGTAATTCCTGGACTGGAGGTTTCTTGCTTATGCTGAATGGATTCCAGTTATCCCCTTGACAACTGGACCATAAAATCTTATTCTGCCAAAACAGTAAATGGCATCATAGTTAATGCCAGGACTTCAAATATATCAAATTGAGCGGAGAATGTTACTACAGATGGGGGTGGACAGAGTTGAAATATATAGTTGGCATGAAGCTTCATCTCTCAGTACAAGTAAGAGTATTCTGACAAGAAACAACAAGAAGTAATTAATATGTAACACCAAGCTTAGTCTCTCAGGACATGGCTAGGGTCATGCTCAATAAGACCAGAATCATGTTTACCGAAGGTGTTGAGCATCTGCAAAGAGTCCACTAGCAGGTAAACTCTTGGAAGAAAAAAGAAAACACTACCTGTGTTCTAAGGTCCGGTAATTCAGAGACTAAGGGTACATTTCTTTTTATAGTGGGTAGTTAGTCGACCCTTTAAATGTATGTCTAGCACTCTCCCATCATACAGCTCATGCTTTCCACTAAAAAAAAAAAAAAGATCTTTCTTCAACACCCTCGCTGAAACCAGCTGTAAGTTCTCAAAATAGTAAGGTGTTCGTAAAATACAAATACCACTTTAATGACTACACTGCACTGGAAGCGGGGGGAACATTGTCCAGGCTTTCTGAAGGAAGGCAGCAGTACTTTATGGCTGGGGGGGGGGAGGGGGAGGAGGTCAGAAACGGCTGCAAAAGGTGAGCAGTGGTCAGATTTGTGGTGCTGACTTACCCCTGGGAATGTGAGGTCGGAAGGCTATAAAGGTGCAAGCCCTGGGCATTGGAATCCCTTTTTCCATGCATCAGGCAAGGCAGCACCCATCCCCTTTCCCCTAGAGATGGTGAATATTAGGTTGGGTTAGGATCTGCTGCGAGCACTGTGCTAGTCACTCCTATTTAGGGGGGCTGGAAAGGAATTTTTTCCTCATCACGCGACTGGCTTCGGTGCAGGTTGTTTTTTGTTTTTGCCTTCCCCACAGTGGATGTCAGGGAGGACCTTTTCTGGTAAGAAGAAAAGGTGTTAGGCCATATGGTGCAACTTATCTTGTAAGTGTGGGGCGGATGTCCAGTGAGGGTACTGAATAGGGAAGGCATCCAGTGAACAGATAAATGGCCTGGTAAGGATTTAAAAGGAGGTGATGGGTAAAGGAACAGAATGGGGAAGGGGAGTTGGGGACTTCTATGATTTGGAATGTCAGGGAGCCAACCCCATCCCGTTCTTTTAGCCCACCTTAACCCTCCTATGAGGGGAGTGGATGATAAGGTCCAAGCCATGGGTTGGCTGGGGGACCTAGATGGAAAATGAAGGGGGACTGGTGGAAGCTCTGGAGAATTGATTTGAATAAACATGGATTTGCCTGCACTGTAAGCTTATCTGCCAGGTAGTCCCAGACATCTATATAATAAACTTGCAGCCTGATTAAAATCCAAATCAAGTGTCTCCTGTCCTTTTGGTATAGCCTTACAAGGACTGTATAGGTTAAGAAACATGGGTCAAAAGCCATGAACGTGATTAACAGTGATGCAAATAGAAACTTTGAGGAGAAGAAATCATACCAAAATCAGGAACAGGTAGGTAAACTATACATGCTTTCCCAAGAAATCAGAACATCATGGATTCAATTTGCCATTTGCATCCAGTGAGGTCAGAATTGCATCTCTTGAGTGTATAGGTGTTTATTAGTCATAAATGGTTACTATTCAATCTGGATGTAACTCCACAGAAGTAAATGGAGTTGTCCCAGGACTCAGTAATCTTTAGTTGCCTTTAGTTACATATGATGATAGAGCAGGAAGCTTTAAATGATTCAAGTGTCAGTTTATTTGCGTAAATAAGTGTCTATACCCTAGAATTCATGACTCAACTGCCTGAGCTAAACAATTTGCAATAAGAATGCTGGGATAACACATCATCTGTCCACAAAGTGAGGGACATTTGGTTCTAAAAGGTCAGATCCTCAACTGATGTAAATCGGCATATCTCCACTGAAGTCCACGCAGCTCTGCTGATTTATGCCAGCTGAGGCTGTGGTCCAAGATGAGAAGCAGGCTAAACTATTCAAAAGAGGAAAGCAAAAAGGAGATTGGAATGAAAACTTTCTTTCAGATTTAATTATAGAGCCACTTTTCATAAGACCACCCCTCTGGGCATCTTGTTCTCCTCCTGTGCTTTGTCTGTCTTGTCTACTTAGATTGTAAGCTCTTTAGGACCAGGACAATCTCTTACTATGTAAAAGGTACTGTGCTTTGCCCAATAAGACCCCAATCACTGTTAGGGTATCTAGGCATTACCATAATGCTATTAATTATATAATCTTATTTTGGCTTATTTTAACATATGTACTTCCTACAGGAGCAGCTGATGCTGAACTTGGCACATTTTCTTACTTGTCAGCAAATAATAATTCCATCTTTCTCCACTTCCCATCTTTGAAGTACCAGTATTTCCAGCAAAAGAAATTTTCATTATTTCATTCCTGTCTGATTATTTCTACAGCTTTCAAGCTTCAACTATGTTAACTTTACCACATTCCATAAGATAGTAACTTTTGCTGTGTATATTAAAGCTTTCTGGTGCATTGGGAGTATTGTAGCATACACATGTCATGTTCATCAGTCATCAGTGTACAGCCTGCTGCCTTGATGGATGAAGTTTTATCTCCTGAAATTTGTTGTACCTTTGGGGGTTTTTTGTTTCTCTTTTTGTTTTTGTTTCCAATATGAGGAAGAAAGACTGGCTAGTACACTGCCATAAAAGTAGTTTACACATCAATCAATAGTATGTGCGTATTTGGTTCTTAACATCAGTGAAATGTGCAATATGTTATGATGTTCAGGAAAGTATCAAACTGTAGAAAAGTTTGTCCCTATATACAGTCCAAAAATGCCAATTTTTTGAAAGATTTACAATGCTGTACAAGCAGCTCAACATTGCTCAAGTTTCTTTACAGCTTTTGTGGAGTGATTGTCTCTCTGTATCCAGCTTGGCTTTCTGTGTTTTTTTTTTTATTATTTTTAATGTTGGAAATTTTATTTTTTTTATCCAACATTGATATTTCCCTTTTTATTTTATCATCTCCACTGAGTTTTGTACATATTGCCTCACTTTTTTTATTTTTGCCTGAGACTTAAGTAATTTCACTTTGCTGCATATGCCTGACATATGCAGTAAAAAACAAATTACCATTACACTGTGTGTGTGTGTGTGTGTGTCTAAAATATGTATATATGGCATTGCGTTTGCTCCCAAGCTCCTCTATACTTTGCCTCTGGCAGCCTTTTAAAATAGTTCTGTTGTGGATAGAAGATAGACATTTTGGAAAGCCAGCTTTTCAATTAAGCCTCTTTTCTTGATGAAGCTCAGTTCTTAAAGACTTTCAATCTCTCCTGGGCTCAGGCAAAAAAAAAAATTAATTGAAAATCCAACTTTTCCTAAAAGCTTACTATTCCTACTAACCAAGGCAAGCAGGTTTAAAAAAAAATTAATAAAAATAAATCAGAAATTCACCAGATCTCCAAAGTGTTGTATTTCTAGGCTGTTTTGAATTAGATATAGTGACATTTGATCTTAGGCCTAAAGTAGATGTGTAAGAAGCATCAAGCAGAAAAGACTTTCCAGCTTTAGGCTACTCCTAGCTCCTGAATGTATCATTTAAATCAAAGTTATAGGTACTGGAAAATAAGTAATGAACTAGGAGGAAAATGGTCTTAGCAACTTTCTCGCCATTCTCTCTACCAATTGTGCTTTCTGTATTGTATTTTAATTCATTAGCTCTATTCATGCCCCTAAAGTGGCAATAGTTCTAATTGCTGTCTTGCTGGCTTTAACAAGAAGTATTTTCAGTTTCTCTGTAACACGTATGTTTGCAAGATGGTTGATATACTGGCTAAAATCCTGCATTGAAGCCAATGGCAAAATTCTCATTGACACCTGTGGGGCAAGGATTTCATCCATTGTATTTTCCAAGTAAAGTGATCTTTTATTACCTAGTTTAACAATCAAAAAGAGATCATGATCATATCTTCTATAGTTTTAAAACTGATTGTAGGATCTCTCTACTGCATTCTCACTATATCAGGGAGACTTCAAAGTACATCTAGCTCATAGTGACACTCAAAACATTCAGAGGCGAAGTCCACACAGGCTATGCTGTTGTACTTTGCCTGCTATGCGCCCAATCCTTCCACCTCATACAAATACCGAGTAAGACTATTTCTGTGAGCAAGGATTTTCAGGACCAGGCCTTTGTAATTATAATAAAAGGTCAAGGAAAAAGGTGAACTGCAGAACAATAAAGCAAGATATTTAATTAGGGCTGGATGAAGATTTTTTTTTAATGAAAACTGTTTTTTTGATGGAAAATTGGGTTTTTGACTCAATTAAATTTTTCACAAAAAGTGTCTACTTTCCACGGAAAATTCCAGGGAGCCCAACTCATGTATGTAAAAAGGGCCTTGAGGCTGTCACAGATCCTAATGAGTGCTCCCTCCAGGCCACCTGCTAAGATTGCTGTGAGGGGAATCCAAGCCTCTGTGCTCTGGATCCCCTGGGATGTGTTAAGCTTGTAGAGCCTCAGCAGACTGCTGCACTGGTTCCTCCCTTGGCCTCGTTGGCACATGTCTTGGGCACTGACTTTCTGCCTGACTAACTTTAAGTATTTCTTTTTGTCCCTGTATGGTATGTATCTGCTACAGGCCCTGTCAACAATGGTGAATCAACTCATAAAATGGCAAGCTTTCATAAAACAACTTCAAAATATCAATCAGACTCCTCAGAGTCACCCAGAATTCCATTTCCATGAGGCACCACAGTAGCCTTTCCTATTACAATTTTTCACTTTTCAGCCAAAGATTGCTGGTTTGGGACATTAATCGTTAGTTTTCCTTTTTTTTTTTTTTTGCCAAATGTCAGATTTTTCCACAGGAGCAAAAACCTTCTGACCAGCTTTAGATGTAATACTTGCATGCATGAGAAAAGTCTGTGCTCCTAGCCTAAGAGGAAAAAACCCTGCATCACTGGAAGAGACTCTGGAATTGATTTTAGGAATGAAAAGGAATTTCAAAAGAAGAGACATTAGGGTAAACTGGCTGCATTTACTAGACCTGGGAGAGAGAGGATGTGAGAACTTAACTTTAAGGTAGCAGGTAAAGGGACAAGGTGGGAAGAGGCCCACGGAATGCATCAGCAGCTAATTAAAGGACAAGCTCCTTTAGAAGCCTGAGCAAAGTGCTAGATTTAAAGGGCCCATAGATATGGCTAAAGACCTTGATGAGGGCAGAGAGTTTGGTGAACTCTTTGCTACCCGAAAGGGGTCCATTTTGACTGTGTGACTTGGCTGGAATGTGGAGACACTGAAGACCTGCCTAGTTAGGTTGGCAACCTTACAGGGGGCAACAGGAGCAGTAAAAAGAGATTGCAGTACCACACCATCTGCTAGGGGGCACTCAAGAGTTGCATTTGATCTATCCTACTACATAGCCAAAGTTACTAATTGTTTTCTGTTTGAAAATATTGTATGTCTGAGGAGGCTAAACTAAGTAAATACTGTAATGGATCAGAAACTGGCTGAGACCAAACAGAATAGTGGTAAATGGTCAACTTTGAACATGGTGACAGGTTAACAGTGGGGTACGATGTGATATACAAACCCTGCACAAGGCAAGAAGGGATTAAGGAACAGTTTTGGGCTTTGGCCCTACCACACGTACAAGGTATGCCAATTTTGGAGGAGGAGCCATAAAAACGGGAGATGCTCAGTTCAGAAGGGCATAGAGAAAAGGACGGATCTCTCATTCTCAGCTCTGTGGTGAGCCATAACAACTAACCCGTCAAATTCAGGTCAACAGGCCTGATACATCTGCTCACTTTTAGATATCTTGTAGGGGCAGCAGGCAGCTGCCTTCTTCTGCTTTCTTGACTCTTCTGGGGACAAACAACTGGCCCACTCACCCTTCTTCTGTGTTTGTGGAGGAAGGGTGGAATTGTGGAACAAACTACTTTGCCATATCCCACCTCCATTTTGCTGTAGCTCGAATAGGCCCACTCCACCATATTTAGTTACTTGCTACTTTTATAGCTCTCTGGAACATCTCTCCACAGAATGCGGCCAGATTTTACTATGCTGTTCAGCAGGACCCAAGACTGAGACGGGAGATGGAAGCCAGGAATGCACATGTTGCGGTAGTTGTCAATGACATTATAGCACTGGAGTAGCTAAATGAAAGAGGTGAGTCCAGATTGCCTTAACAAAACATCTGACAAATAATACAAATGCAGGCTTGCATGTCTCCTGTAGAGAGTGCGACTGACAGTACCAAGAACCTTCTTTTTTCTTTCATTTCTCATTTTCCCCCAGCTTTTCTCTAGCACCACTCACCAATAAAACAGCTTTCCTGGTTTCAACCTTGCTGAGTTTCCGTGATTTGCCTTTGTGAAGTACTGAAGGTTGGTGTAAACACAGTGCCCACAAAGTAACAGTTTTAACCATTCTATGACAATATTGAAATGCCTCTTAAACGCTTTTGATTATATGTTTCAGGGTTACATTAGCATAAATTCTGAAACATATTCTACAGAAAATGACAAAGAAACAACAAGGGTGGCTGGTTAAAAATGGAATGTCATCCCTCTGAAATAGATAAACACAAAGCAAGAGGGAGACTACATTTATTGAAAAATGCAACTGCATCAAAACAGCCCAAATAATGTGAACCCTTCTCCTGTGTCAATCATTTATCCTAGCTAATATATAAAGTAATATACATGACAAAATACTGATTTTACTGGTGAGTGAGTGGGTGATTTTTTGTTGTTGTTCAGTGATGTTGCTTTCAGGTGTTTCTAAATAACCCTAGTTGTTAGAATTGCCAAAATTCAGATGATGAAACATGTTTTGATTCAGTTAATCGTCCTTTTCCCTAGGGTCTTCAAAGTAAGGCAACAATTCATCTTTCTTGAAGTGTAGCAAATAGAACCTACAGCCCTTGAAGTCTGTCATAGTGTTAGTTATCAGGAAAATGTGCCATGTCTCATTTATATAAAACTGGAGATGGAGAGGGCCAGTTTAGAGAGGATAGGTATTTTGGAATGCTTTTCAAACTTTGTGCTGCTGAACATCCATTTCAAATGAATGGGGGCATTCATTCAGGAAAATGCAGGAACAGATCTCTGGATGTATAGACTTTAGATCTTGACCAAATAGCTCAAAAGGTATAACTCTTAAACTTTATGCAGACACACCAATCCACAACTTCCATTTAGCATGACAGTATTTTGGGTACAAACTCATCATTATGAACATCGGCCTGAAATCCATATCATTTGGACACAAGACTTAGAGGTATTTTGTATGTGTGTGTAAATTATTAAAAGTGAATTCCCCCCCCCCCTCCAATTCTTTGCTAGACCATTTCTTGCTAGCTGTCCCTTTGATTATTTTTATACATTTCCAAAACTTACTGTCCTAGTCTCTTCAACTCTATTTAGCCTTTGAGAACATTTCTCCTTCTTGGGCAGCCTCAATATGATTTCTTTCCTCTCAGGAAGCAGTCAAGCTCCTTCAATGTGCAGCAGAGATCAGGACAGACAAATGGTACCTAAAGGTGCTAGTGTCACTTCTGTAATGTGGGGATAAAGCAAGAAGACATTTTTGGGGGTCTTCCAGTAGCAACATTAACAATGACTTGTTCTCACTGGTCTTTTGGCTACTCTTGAAATTTCATCCATCAGGCAAGATGGAGGAGATGAAGATGGATTGATGAAACAGAAACTGCTAACTTCATGTGGAGCCTTTTCTTCCTCTTTGGGGTACTTATCTCCTGGTTTCCTTTTTGTAATTGGATTGCTTCTAGTAATAGAGACCAAGGAATATTTCATATACTTAAGGAATACATTTTTAGTAATATTCTTGAATTATTCATATGCCTGTTCTATATGCAGTTTCTCTTTAAATTTATATACTATAGAACTTTTCGTTCCAAAGGCTCCTAAAGCACTTTCTTCAATGCGTCCATCTCACAGGTGGAGAGTAACAGTCAAGAAAATCAGTGAAAATAGCATCCTCGCTTCCTTCTAATCCCTACTCAAGAATAGCTTCTGCTGCTATAAGACGTCAGTTAATGCTGGCTGTGCTGCATGATAAATGGGGATAGTTGGTACTTCATATGTTTATAATATAATTCACATTTATATTATGCATATACACTTGTGTATGTGTGTCTCTCCCTTCCCCAGTCTCTACATGTTTTATAAGCACTGATCCTGCAAACAAATGTACATATGAGTATTCCCATTAAGTTCAATTGGAGTAGTGAAAACTACTTACATGCATAAATGTTGGCAGAATTAGGACCTTAGGTTGTAAACTCTTCAGGACAGGAGCCGAGTTTCCTACTTACTGGTATAAAGTCTTTATTATGTATTTAACAGCTCTACAAATAAGTAAATAAAGACAAATTCTAGCAGTTAGTCATTGTCCAGAATAGAAGATGGTACAGAACTCCACCGCCCCATCGGGAGCTCAGAGAAACATAATTCACCCCACCACTGGGCAGTACACAAAATGACTGCCAGATTCACTGTCATTTGGGATGATACACCATGCTTTCTCCAATGTGAAAGGGAGGGGAAGGGAATCGAAGTCTTGCCTACTCCCTGCGTTTGAGGGAATGCTGTGAGTATGTCTACACTGCAATTAAAAACCCACTGCTAGCTTGAGCCAGCTGGCTTGGGGTAAGGAGCTGTTTAATTGTGGTGTGGATATTCAGGCTCAGGCTGGAGCCTGGACTCTAGGACCGTGCAAGGTGAGAGGGTTCCAGAACTCAGGCTGCTGCCCTGGCCTGAACATCTACACAACAGTTAAACAGCCCCTAACCCCATGAGCCTGAGTCATCTGGCATGGGCCAACCATGGGTTTTTAATTTCAGTATAGACATACCCTAAGTGCCCAGAGGCACAGGGAGGGAGCATTCCTGTGCTCCTCTGAAAGCAAGTATTGCATATGTGCTAGATCCTATGTTTGTGCTCTGTCCTCCTTGTACTTCGCATAAGGGACTATCACAATCTGCCCCTAGATCATCATCAGTGCAGAAACAGTATGTGAATGGTTGTAATTTTTTCTTTATTTAGCAAAACAGGATGTTCTGAGAAACACATACTTGGACCTGGTTTGTGGATGAGACAAAACACAAGCATCTCCTAGCATTTTTACTAAATTCTTATTTTAAGAATAAGCCATTGTGTGGAAAGATTGTTTCTGTCAGTTAGTGTAATGTATTTGCATAAATAATACATGATAAATGATTGTTTATGTATTTGTTTTCCTCCTCCTCCTATTTGAATCACAAAACTAGCTGGAATTGCAATGCATCCCTAAATAAAAAAGACCATTATAGAACAGTTAAAGTAATTAGAGTTATTGTTTTGAGTGGCTGTAGACACAGTTGTGAATATTGCATAGGTATTCTTAAATAACAATATTAAATTAATGATAGTTTGTTTCCTTATATAATGTTGCGTGTGTTATTCTGTATCTTGTATTATAAATCATGCAGGATGTTTCTCTGGCTTGGAAGGTATGCTGAAGTAGCATTTGATAGGTCATGAGCTTAGGAATTCATTTTTACCAAAAACATCTGGTTTACATGCTCACCTTTATGCTAGTTATCACTTGGGGTAAAGAAAACATTATTATCATTGGAACTGTGCTTAGTTATTTGTACAGGAGGCCATGACCTTATTGAAAAACATGAATATTGCCAACTGCAGCAATAGCATACTGCGTTGGAAACAACTGAATGACATTTTCATCTTAAAAAAAGGGAAAATGTTCAAGGAAATAAAAAATTAAAGACTGAATTCCAAATGAATTCTATTGCGCAAAACTCAGCGTAAAGGCAAGCGAGGATTTACTTAAATGGCATGCTCTAAAAAGCAAAATAGGCTCCTGGAAAGAAATGTTTCTGTTATAGAATCTTTAGATAAATAGTCTTATAGGTCCCTGCTGTGAGAAAAAAAGTTTGTAATCTAATTTCTCTGGGGGATGCAATGTTTTAGAATTTATAGCTAAGCAGGAAATGTTGCTCCAACCAAGTACCCAAAATGGTGTCAGGTATTCGATATACAAGGAAGACAATGGGAGAGGTCATGTGAACAATTGCTTACCATTGTGAATAAGGGGTTCAGAGTCTAGGTCTATATTTATAAAGAGTTTGTATAGAAGTTCATAAGGCCATATTTAACTACATACACACAATACATTATGTAAGGGACATAGCGCTGTTCACCAGAATTGTCTCCGTTCTCTACTTTTTTCAGGCTGAATTGTGATTTTGTCTGCAGCCCCCTGCAAGGGGAAAAATGTTGTTGCACAGTCCCTAGAGTAGACCAAGAAGCAATTTGTGATTCTTAGAGTCATAATCAGCCTTCTGGCCTCTCCTGTGCTTTGAGGGGGAAGTAATCTGTGTCAAGCCCAGGCTGTACCAGTCACAGTGTACTTCTATCAATGGGCCAATACGGGCTTGCTGGTGGATTAGTGGGGGATGGTCCCTCGGCTTACCTGCACAGGGAAGAAGTGGGGATGAGTTGTAGCATTTCTGTGGAGCCTGCTGTTCTCTCCATGCTGCAAGATGTGATGTGATGTGATGTAGCCAGTGCAATGGAGTTTTGGTGGCCCCCCTTATTTGTTTGTACTGCCAAGCAATCTGGGCAAGGATTTGACCCTGTGTCATACAATATGTTCTACCTCACCCTGTAAATAACTTAAAGTTCTATCAAATACATATTTTTTGGCTTTGGTCCATAACAGAGGTAACTATGATGGAGAAGAGCTGTGCAGACTGAAAGATCGCAAAGAGCTCTTTCAAGCTGCATTTCACAAGGTTGTTCTGTGCCTTCATGTGCATAAAAACACTACCATCCATGGATTAAAAGCACCTTTAAATAGCAAATTGTGATTATATTTATCTATATGTGACACGCTTGGATTTTATATTTTCAGTAGTTAGGTTCCCCAGGTCACCTTTAATAGAAACAATGTTGCTGTTTTCTCTTTATCTTCAGGGACATTCAAACTTCACACAGTTGTAGCTCTTTTCAGTTTCTATGATATCCAGTTTTTGGGGTAGGAGTTATTTATCATATTTATCTTTGCAAGCATTTTAGTTCAAACAAATTAATGTAGACTGATATTAATAGATTTACATCAGAACTTTTAGGTCACCCATCCTTACATTTCACTATCTGTTCCATGTGACTTTCGAGAGGAAGTAGTAGTTCTGAAAAATGATTTTCAGCTATGGTTTCCATAGAAGTTAATGTCCCTTGTACTCAAATTTAGCACTCCTAGCAGTTCGTAAATGGTTTTCCACCTGGAGAGAAAATGGCACCTGTGACTGTTCAGGTATTTCCCATTTTAGCACTGGTTTATCACTTTCGTCTTTTGACATAATGATTTTTAAAGAGTAAAATGTGCTCCTTCCAGGTTCCCCTTAGGTTACTGCTTAAGATTTAAGTTCACTGTTCCACAAAAAAAAGTAAGAAATTACAATGGGAAATTTTTTGATTCTCAGAAGCTGTAAGAGAATGTGACATTGCAGCCTGCCACCTGATTCTGGCTCCCTATGCTAGTTTAATCAAGTAGCACAGAGGAACTATCTCACACACAGAACACAGACTGATTTGTAGCAGATTCAAAACAAGGACAACACAGAAATGGGCATTCAAATTTTTTCAACTCCAAAATGTACAGATAGTAAAATTCAAACTACTTTGAAAATAAGACTTGGACTATAGCTAGCCCTCAATGGGTATGCAAGTGAAGTGGGATGGGGGAAGGGAATCTTCCCTTCCCTCCAACATAATGGCAAACGATAATCCCAAACGTCATCTTTCCTGAGCCCAAAACTGCTAAGTGCCGAGCACTTTCACTGTGATGCTTAATTCCCGTTGGCTGGAGTCTGCTCAGTACTTTGTAGGGTCACAACCACTAAATCCACAGAGTAGAAAAGTCTAGCATCCATAGGCAAGAGCTCTGTTTCATTCCACACTGGCCAGAGAAGCAGGGGCAGTCCTGGAAGAGAGTCCATGCTGCACCTTGTTAAAGGATTGTACATCTCCCATTCGAGCACATGATCCACTATGTTCTCCAAAGGCATTTTGGAAGAATCATCTAAATATCCCATGACGCCTAATTGCTCTACATCCCCCCAATACATATTAAGTGCTGTGACTTGAAATCAACAATATAACCATCAATCATCTGTTAGCAAATGTCACTCTAGTCTCATGCATTTGAATTCAAATTCTGTCTGAAACTTTGAGTAACTGACTTTAAGTATGCCAACATTTTTATGGCTGACTTAGAACAATGCTTCCTCAGCTCTTGTCCCCTAATGCCCCTACTCTACTTGCGCTACATTGATGACATCTTCATCATCTGGACCCATGGAAAAGAAGCCCTTGAGGAATTCCATCATGATTTCAACAATTTCCATCCCACCATCAACCTTAGCCTGGACCAGTCCACACAAGAGATCCACTTCCTGGACACTATGGTGCTAATAAGCGATGGTCACATAAACACCACCCTATACCGGAAACCTACTGACCGCTATTCCTACCTGCATGCCTCCAGCTTTCATCCAGATGATCCATTGTCTATAGCCAAGCTCTACGATACAACCACATTTGCTCCAAACCCTCAGACAGAGACAACTTGTCAACTGCTGGAAATGGCCCACCTTGATTATCACTACAAAAGGTTCCTCCCCCATCCCCCCCCCGCCCCGCTCTCCTGCTGATAATAGCTCACCTTAAGTGATCACTCTCGTTACAGTGTGTATGGTAACACCCATTGTTTCATGTTCTCTATGTATATAAATCTCCCCACTGTATTTTCCACTGAATGCATCAGATGAAGTGAGCTGTAGCTCACGAAAGCTTATACTCAAATAAATTTGTTAGTCTCTAAGGTGCCACAAGTACTCCTTTCTTTTTGAGACTACAGACAAACACGGCTGCTACTCTGAAACCTGACTTTAAAATGATCACCTTGGAGCTCAAAAATCAGCGAGAAAGAATGTGGGCATTTTGGAAAAGTGAAAACACCATATCTGGCAAAAAAAAAAAATAATTGCACTCTATGCTAATGTTCTGTACAGTTCTTGCCTAGGTCTATTCAGCATTCAACAGCACTTATTTAGGCACCTTATTGAGGCATCTAAATAAGTAGCCAGTTTTTTTTAAAGAGCCCATTTCCCATTCATTGTGATCAACAATTCCTCTCCTTAGGCAAAATGAAACTTTCCCCCCGGAGGGAAAACTCCTTTGTACAGGACACATGGCTTCCTTGGGGGCTTGTTCACAACCACAGAATGAACTCCCACAGGAGCTAAGAATAAGCACACACTTTGTCACCTTCCACTCCAAGAAAAGAGATGCATTTCTTTGATCTTGCATTCTCACGCATGTACATATTCAAATCAACAAGCCAATGGAAATAAAGCCCTACCAAAACAAATCACTACACTGCACATATGGTGTTTTCCCCCATGGAGAGGATGGGAGAGAGACTGAACCACAAGTGACAGATGTTAGTCATGCCATTTCATTCTTTACTGGAAGGCACTCAGATGCTGTGGTGATGAGGTGGCACAGAATCTGAATACAATAGATATAGAAGCTGGAGACTTAACTAACCTGCTCAGATTTTCAAAAGATTTCTGCACCCTGCTTTCTTGACAGTCTGACTCTGTGTCACAATGGGAATGCTACAATGATGAGTGCAGGAAAAGAATCTACATAGAATAGAAGCATCTGTGATCTGAACCCTTCTGAAAATCTGATCCCATTTGTATGAAAATTTTGTTCTACTGTGCTTGAAAATCTTTCCCTAAAATAAAACAATGCAATGATGTTGCCTGAGTGCAGCAGAGAAAACAGGTCAGCCAGAAAATTTCTCTGAGATGTAGAAATGATACCAAATGATCAGAGTAAAAGTATGTTGCTGAGACCTTCAGGTACAGAATGTGATAACAATTAATTTGTACAGGAGGTAATATGAATAATGCCATAATTTCCGGCCACCACAGCCAATGTTTTATGGTGGATTCATTGGGCCATTACTAAAGAAGCCAGTCATTAACTTTCATTACTAAGGGGTGGTATTGGTTGTTGCAGTACTTTGAATATGTACTACACTAAATTTGCTACTTAACAGTGAATTACTGCTCCATTATTCTGTTTCCCTAAAAGTAGGGTAATATTGTAATGTTTTCATCTTTCTGAAATGCTGCTTAAGGCAGAAGCCTTGAAAGAACTTTGCCATCACTTGACTCACATTATGAGGCCTTAAATACATTTATAGAATAACTGTCCATTTGTGAAAGCTCTAAGATTAAATGATGTATCTCCACTATCTCTGTGTATACATTTTGTACACACTGAATATCTGTGGGGCAACAAACAAACAATTTATGACTCTTAGGAGACCAAGTTTAATATGTTCTAAAGAATTACTTAATATTTTATTATTTTTAAAAATATTTACCAACTTATAATTAAGACTATTCTATTTCAGATTCCGTCAATAAAAAATTCGACTTCACAGTCAACAAGATGCAAAAACTCATTAGGCTTCAGACTTTGGTGCAGTTTAGGTACCACTAAAACCCAATATACAGAATGACAGCTGAGGACTTTGAATACAGGCTGCACATTCCTCTTCACATTCTTTGCCACATAGGAAATTTACTCCATCATGGGGAGATATTAAATTTCTGAGCTTAAAAACTGATTATATATCTGCGTAAGGGAATATTAAATTCAATATACCATCTGAAGCCCAAGTTCTTAGCAGATGTGAAAAGCATTATAATTTGACTGCTTTTCAGTAGTTTTTGAAAAATGAGTTAGTGGTCTCAGTATAGTTCTTAGCTGGCAGGTGCCTATGTCACAAAACCCTATCACAACCAGCTCCAGCTTTCATGATGGCAGAGTTTCAGCAGGGAGCAAGAATAAATACAAATGGAAAGCAAATTATGGAACCTTCTTCTGACTTTTAGAGTTGGTATCTCCAGGTTAGTGCTGTGATACTATAGACTTTATTAGCTGAGAATGAGAAGCATCAAATTCCCTCAACTTCCATTGGCCTCGTCAGTCTCCCTGTGCTCCACCCTTGGGGGAGGGTTCCAAAGAGCACCAGGGATCTTCCTGGATAACAAGACTCTCCCTTTGCAGTCCAACTTCCCAGGAATGTGGAAAGCTTCAGTGCCAGTGACCATCTCCTACATCAGGCCCCAATCTAACCTCAGTAGGCTTTCGGGATGCTCAGTATTTAGTATGAGGAGGCCCTATATGGGGAAGCTTGCATGACTAGTGAAAGGCCTAAAACAAATCTGTTGTGATTCCAGTCCTAAAGAACCTCTTCTTCTGGGAATCAGCAAAGAGGGCCAATCTCATCCCACTGAAGGGTTGAGGCTTTAAAATGCAAGAAGATGATGTAATGTTTATACCTTTTTCTAAAGGCGTTCAGCAGAGTGGTGGCACTAGTAGCAGAAGTTATTAATAAACATACAAAAATATAGGGTCAGTCCTGCTCAACGTCTTCCTTCAAGAGCTCCTTACTGGTTCAAGAAAGCACTGAAGCACCTGGTTAAGTCCATGTCTATTCAGTTAGTCTATGCTTGAGTGCTTTCCTCAATCAGGATCTCAGGCAGCACCACTGAAGTCAATGGGACTATTTGCAGAAGGAAGGTGAGGAGAATCAGGCCCATCTCTGTATATAGCTCATATGTCTGTGAAGGTGTGCATAGGTATACCAAAAACCCTTGCTGTCAAATTAGGCTTGGACAGATCATGCCTACTTTTATGGGTGTTTTCTTTGTGTGTACATGCTGTGTAGTTCCTCTAGTTCATTTTGCTCTTCCGTTACTTCAAAGACCTTAACAATTTCTAAGAGAAAAGAGTCAAGGAAAGATTGCTTAGAAACCTTCTCAGAATTTTCCTTGTTTTGATATTCTGCATGTAATAAACACCCATGCATGTTAATGATATTGCATTTTAACTGAAAAGCACAACTGTTGTTGTTGTCAATTCTGGACCATCTCCAGAAGGTCCTTCTGTTTCCAGAAAATGTTAAATTACCTTTCTGCTACATGAGAGTGTTGAGACATCACAAGGATAATGCTCCCTTTCCAGAAATGTCTCTCTTCAAGCTTCCTATAGATGGAAATCCCATGTTGCTGAAAGGTGGCAATTAATTCCTAAACAAAGATATTGCTTGTCATAGAATCCTGCTGGTCTTTTGCTATATAGGAGTCCTTTGTTTCTGCTATAACCATATTTTCCGACATTATATTCTGCTGCTGTCTTAGAAACATCTCAAATAGATTTTCTCCCCAAGTAAGGTTTTTTTCCCCCATTATCATTTGACAACTCCAGAAGATGTTTTTCATCTCATAATAACATCCCTGCAGATAAGATAGCTAAGTCTGAGCTTAACTTTCTAAAGCAATTTTTTTTATATCCACTCTTCCCTCCCTCCCACACACCTTTGTTCTGATAGTAAACTCAGAATTTAGAGATGCATAAGACCTAATTGATCACCTAGTTCATCCTCTGCCAATGCATAATTTGTGCTCTACAGAAGTGGTTCTCAGACTTTTTTTTTCTGCAGACCAATAAATGATCTTTCCAAATGTTGTTTGTACTGTTAGATAACTATTGTAAAGAGCTTTGGATAAAAGTGCTATATATAAAAAAAAACTTAATAAAAATTAACGTTTTGTTTTACAAATAAAAGCACACAACTCATATTTTAATATCTGTAGTCTTACCATTCTAATGTGATGGACGTACTCTCTCTCTCCTGCTGCAGCAGCTCCCAAGCTGGGGCTGGGAAGGAGGGCCATCTCTCCCTGGTAGCCACAGCCCTGGAGCTGGGGAATGTCGCCTCTTTCTCTGTCTGCCACAGCCCTGAGCATCCCAAATTCGTCCCATCCCCTCTTCTCACCCCACTGTCCCCTCCCATCTACCCCCCTATTCCCTCAAGGCCACAACCGCACCGTACATGTGCGTCTTCTCCAGGGTTCAGGCACCTAATTAGTGGATCCTGTGTGGCTCCATTAATTAGGTGGGTGGCCCTTCATTCTCTTGTGTGCGGCTGCCCAGGTGTGCACCTTAGAGGGAGCCATCCATGGACCACCTAAATGGAGATCGCGGACAACCGTGTGAGAACCTCTGCTCTACAGCATATTTAGTAATGTTTGGTCCAATCTACTTTTAAATGTTTCCACCATTTTATGAGAAGATTATTCTAAGGTCTGTTGAATTTCACTAATAAGAAACAAGAATTGTACCCCACTATTCAGCCTAAAATTTTCCTTTCTTGATTTCATGACATTACTTCTGTTTATATCCTCTTCTAGCATGAAAGTAGAATGTCAGTGAATGAAACACCATTGATACTTATATGAAGTATGACAATTCTGGGAAGAAAAGTAATAATTGATTGTAGAATAATTTTGTCAAGGTTCCTCCCCTACTCTGAACTCTAGGGTACAGATGTGGGGACCTGCATGAAAAAACCTCCTAAGCTTATCTTTACCAGCTTAGGTCAAAACTTCCCCAAGGTACAAAATATTCCACCCGTTGTCCTTGGATTGGCCACTACCACCACCAAACTAATACTGGTTACTGGGGAAGAGCTGTTTGGACGCGTCTTTCCCCCCAAAATACTTCCCAAAACCTTGCACCCCACTTCCTGGACAAGGTTTGGTAAAAAGCCTCACCAATTTGCCTAGGTGACTACAGACCCAGACCCTTGGATCTTAAGAACAATGAACAATCCTCCCAACACTTGCACCCCCCCCTTTCCTGGGAAATGTTGGATAAAAAGCCTCGCCAATTTGCATAGGTGACCACAGACCCAAACCCTTGGATCTGAGAACAATGAAAAAGCATTCAGTTTTCTTACAAGAAGACTTTTAATAAAAATAGAAGTAAATAGAAATAAAGAAATCCCCCCTGTAAAATAAGGATGGTAGATATCTTACTGGGTAATTAGATTCAAAAACACAGAGAACCCCTCTAGGCAAAACCTTAAGTTACAAAAAAGATACACAGACAGAAATAGTTATTCTATTCAGCACAATTCTTTTCTCAGCCATTTAAAGAAATCATAATCTAACACATACCTAGCTAGATTACTTACTAAAAGTTCTAAGACTCCGTTCCTGGTCTATCCCCGGCAGAAACCAGCATATATACAGACACACAGACCCTTTGTTTCTCTCCCTCCTCCCAGCTTTTGAAAGTATCTTGTCTCCTCATTGGTCATTTTGGTCAGGTGCCAGCGAGGTTACCTTTAGCTTCTTAACCCTTTACAGGTGAGAGGAGCTTTCCCCTGGCCAGGAGGGATTTCAAAGGGGTTTACCCTTCCCTTTATATTTATGACACCAGGTGTGCACCTTAGAGGGAACCATCCATGGACCACCTAAATGGAGATCGCGGACAACCGTTTGAGAACCTCTGCTCTACAGCATATTTAGTAATGTTTGGTCCAATCTACTTTTAAATGTTTCCACCATTTTATGAGAAGATTATTCTAAGGTCTGTTGAATTTCACTAATAAGAAACAAGAATTGTACCCCACTATTCAGCCTAAAATTTTCCTTTCTTGATTTCTTGACATTACTTCTGTTTATATCCTCTTCTAGCATGAAAGTAGAATGTCAGTGAATGAAACACCATTGATACTTATATGAAGTATGACAATTCTGGGAAGAAAAGTAATAATTGATTGTAGAATAATTGTATTTTGTCTGTTCATGAGTGCTACATTTTAATGTACAAAAAATTTCTCTTGTGTGAAATGTAAGCACTATTATGAGAATAAAAATGCAAAACCATTATTAGGGATCTTGTCCAATGTCTCCTACATTTTCTCTATGGGATTAGTCCTAGTTGAAGAATTTGCGTGAAAAGTGAACATGGAAAATATTGACTTCTTGATAGATTTTGTGGGATTGGTCTTGTGACTGGGTACCATAATCAATTGTTCTCCACAGCTAATTTGTCCTTAGCAAAACCAGAAATGGTGCATGCAGAATGAGGTAGAAGTGGAGAAGAAAGAACAAGTCCTATAAAGGTAGCCAGCCAGTCAGGCAGTGGCACAGACAGCTTCAGCGGCACAGGAGCCAGCAAACAGAGCTGTAAACAGGGGAGTGTCAGTGGGAGTTTGTGTTGTGGTGCTTTTTTGGAGTTTGTTTTTGCTGTGGGTGGTGGTGTTTTGGTGTGGTTTGTGTTTCCCAGATTAACAGGATTTAGGTGGGAAGGCTATGACGGATACAGAGGCAGCAGTGGGAGTGACTCATGTCGTGGAAGAAACAATGAAGATGACTGGATGTGGAAGCTGTGGGATGTACATGATCCTGGAGGGGGCATCTGGTAAGAGTTTTGTCTGCATGAAATGCCGTCTGATAGAGCTGATGGAAGAAAAGATCCGAGGTTTGGAGATGCAGGTGGAAAGTCTGGTTGAGTTTAGAAGGGGGTTCGAGCACATTATGGAGCAAAGACATGAGGTATCTGAAGGGAAAAGCTCAGACTTGCAGATGGAAGCAGGACTGAGGAATTCTGAGGGGAGACTGGGTGAGGAAAGTGGTCAGTGGAAGCATGTGACTAAAAGAACCAGACAGAGGAAAAGACGGGCTAGTGAAGGAGAAATAGAGCTCAAGAACAGGTTTACAGAGTTGGAAAATGAGGAAGGGGCTCAGCAGGTGGTCACTGAAGGTGGAAGGGCAAGGAAGAAGAGAAGAGCGGCTAGTCCTATAGGAAAAAGGGAAGAGTCAATGGAGACTACACCAAATATGAGCCCCAGGAGGATGCAAGATGGGTTGAAGAGTATTACAAGGGAGAATAGGAATAGAAAGAACTTGCAGCCAGAGGGAACAGGGGATAGACTGGAGAATAGCACCGTCACCAGGAAAAGACAGGTCTATGTGATCGGGGACTCTTTACTGAGAAGAACAGACAGGCCTGTAACCAGAGCTGATCCAGAGAATAAAAGGGTATGCTGTCTTCCAGGTGCAAAGATACGGGATGTAGACCTGAGGTTGAAAAGGATCCTAAAGGGAGCGGGAAAGAATCCCCTAATTATCCTTCATGTGGGAACAAATGATAACGGTAGATTCTCGCTGGAACGTATCAAGGGAGACTAGGCTGGGGAAGACGATTAAGGAAATTGAGACTCAAGTGATCTTTAGTGGGATTCTGCCTGTTCCTAGAGAAGGGCAACAAAGGTGTGACAAGATTATGACTATCAACAGATGGCTTAGGCAGTGGTGCTATAAGGAGGGCTTTGGGATGTATGGCCACTGGAAGGCATTCATGTACAGAGGACAGTTCTCTTGGGATGGACTTCATTTGAGTAGGGAAGGAAATAGACTTCTAGGATGGAGGCTGGCACAACTGATTAAGAGAGCTTTAAACTAGAAATCTGGGGGAGATGGTTGGGAGATGTCCAGGTAATCTTCACGCCGGACTTTAGCATTGAGAGGGAAGAAAAGGAAGTAAGAAAGGATACAGCCGTGGGTAGGAGAATGGACATAAGGAGCAAGGGCAGTGTGGATACCAGTCTAATAGGTTATACTGGCTGTAGAATGACCGTGCCTAATAGGGTACAGAATGTGAGCGAGGCCAAACAGCAAAAATTAAGATGTTTGTACACCAATGCGAGGAGCCTAGGTAACAAAATGGAGGAACTAGAGCTACTGGTGCAGGAAGTGAAACCAGATATTATAGGGATAACAGAAACATGGTGGAATAGTAGTCATGACTGGACTACAGGTATTGAAGGGTATGTGCTATTTAGGAAATAAAGGTAAAGGTGGTGGAGTAGCATTTTATATCAATGATGAGGTAGAATGTAAAGAAATAAGAAGCGATGAAATGGATAAGACAGAGTCCGTCTAGGAAAAAATAACATTGGGGAAGAAAACTATTAGAGCCTCCCCTCGGATGGTGCTTGGGGTGTACTATAGACCGCCGGGATCTAATTTGGATATGGATAGAGCCCTTTTTAATGTTTTTAATGAAGTAAATACTAATGAAAACTGTGTGATCATGGGAGACTTTAACTTCCCAGATATAGACTGGAGGAGGAGTGCTAGTAATAATAATAGGGCTCAGATTTTCCTAGATGCGATAGCTGATGGGTTCCTTCATCAAGTAGTTGCTGAACTGACTAGAGGGGATGTCATTTTAGATTTGGTTTTGGTGAGTAGTGAGGACTTCATAGAAGAAATGGTTGTAGGGGACAATCTTGGTTCAAGTGATCATGAGCTAATTCAGTGCAAACTGAACTGAAGGATTAACAAAAATAAATCTGCAACTAGGGTTTTTGATTTCAAAAGGGCTGACATTCAAAAATTAAGGAAATTAGTTAGGGAAGTGGATTGGACTGAAGAACTTATGGATCTAAAGGCAGAGGAGGCCTGGGATTACTTTAAAACAAAGCTGCAGAAGCTATCGGAAGCCTGTATCCCAAGAAAGGGAAAAAAATTCATAGGCAGACCAAGCTGGATAAGCAAGAATCTCAGAGAGGTGATTAAGAAAAAGCAGAAAGCATACAAGGAGTGGAAGATGGGAGGGATCAGCAAGGAAAGCTACTTTATTGAGGTGAGAACATGTAGGGATAAAGTGAGACAGGCTAAAAGTCAAGTAGAGTTGGACCTTGCAAAGGGAATTAAAACCAATAGTAAAAGGTTCTATAGCCATATAAATAAGAAGAAAACAAAGAAAGAAGAAGTGGGACTGCTAAACACTGAGGATGGAGTGGAGGTCAAGGATAATCTAGGCATGGCCCAATATCTAAACAAATACTTTGCCTCAGTCTTTAATAAGACTAAAGAAGATCTTAGGGATAATGGTAGGATGACAAATGGGAATGAGGATATGGAGGTAGATATTACCATATCTGAGGTAGAAGCGAAACTGGAACAGCTTAATGGGACTAAATCGGGGGGCCCAGATAATCTTCATCCAAGAATATTAAAGGAATTGGCACATGAAATTGCAAGCCCATTAGCAACAATTTTTAATGAATCTGTAAACTCAGGGGTTGTACCGTATGATCGGAGAATTGTTAATATAGTTCCTATTTTTAAGAAAGGGGAAAAAAGTGATCCAGGTAACTACAGGCCTGTTAGTTTGACATCTGTAGTATACAAGGTCTTGGAAAAAAATTTGAAGGAGAAAGTAGTTAAGGACATTGAGGTCAATGGTAAATGGGACAAAATAGAACATGGTTTTACAAAAGGTAGATCATGCCAAACCAACCTGCTCTCCTTCTTTGAGAAAGTAACAGATTTTTTAGACAAAGGAAACGCAGTGAATCTAATTTACCTATATTTCAGTAAGGCGTTTGATACCATGCCACATGGGGAATTATTAGTTAAATTGGAAAAGATGGGGATCAATATGAAAATTGAAAGGTAGATTAGGAATTGGTTAAAGGGGAGACTACAGCAGGTCATATTGAAAGGTGAACTGTCAGGCTGGAGGGAGGTTACCAGTGGAGTTCCTCAAGGATCGGTTTTGGGACCAATCTTATTTAATCTTTTTATTACTGACCTCGGCACAAAAAGTGTGAGTGTGCTAATAAAGTTTGCGGATGATACAAAGCTGGGAGGTATTGCCAATTTAGAGAAGGACCGGGATATCATACAGGAGGATCTGGATGACCTTGTAAACTGGAGTAATAGTAATAGGATGAAATTTAATAGTGAGAAGTGTAAGGTTATGCATTTAGGGATTAATAACAAGAATTTTAGTTATAAGCTGGGGACGCATCAATTAGAAGTAACGGAGGAGGAGAAGGACCTTGGAGTATTGGTTGATCACAGGATGACTATGAGCCGCCAATGTGATATGGCCATGAAAAAAGCTAATGCGGTCTTGGGATGCATCAGGAGAGGTATTTCCAGTAGAGATAAGGAGGTTTTAGTTCTGTTATACAAGGCACTGGTGAGACCTCACTTGGAATACTATGTGCAGTTCTGGTCTCCCATGTTTAAGAAGGATGAATTCAAACTAGAACGGGTACAGAGAAGGGCTACTAGGATGATCCGAGAAATGGAAAACCTGTCTTATGAAAGGAGACTCAAGGAGCTTGGCTTGTTTAGCCTAACCAAAAGAAGGTTGAGGGGAGATATGATTGCTCTCTATAAATATATCAGAGGAAAAAATACCGGAGAGGGAGAGGAATTATTTAAGCTCAGTACCAATGTGGACACAAGAACAAATGGATATAAACTGGTCATTGGGAAGTTTATACTTGAAATTAGACGAAGGTTTCTAACCATCAGAGGAATGAAGTTTTGGAATAGCCTTCCAAGGGAAGCAGTGGGTGCAAAAGATCTATCTGGCTTTAAGATTAAACTCAATAAGTTTATGGAGGAGATGGTATGATGGGATAACATGATTGGTAATTAATTGATCTTTAAATATTCATGGTAAATAGGCCCAATGGCCTGTGATGGGATGTTAGATGGGGTGGGGTCTGAGTTACCCAGGAAAGAATTTTCTGTAGTATCTGGCTGGTGAATCTTGCCCATATGCTCAGGGTTTAGCTGATCACCATATTTGGGGTCAGGAAGGAATTTTCCTCCGGAGCAGATTGGAAAAGGCCTTGGAGGTTTTTCGCCTTCCTCTGTAGCTCGGGGCACGGGTCACTTGCTGGAGGATTCTCTGGTCCTTGAAGTCTTTAAACCACAATTTGAGGACTTCAGTAGCTCAGACATAGGTGAGAGGTTTTTTGCAGGAGTGGGTGGGTAAGATTCTGTGGTCTGCGTTGTGCAGGAGGTCGGACTAGATGATCATAATGGTCCCTTCTGACCTTAGTATCTATGAATTCTGCTTGTTCCCTGCACTTTCATATGTATGTTAGATACCTCAATCAAAGCCTTTATGGAGGATAGAAGAAGTCATTTTTAGACTGAGAAGGATTGTTAGAAAGCGAATCAAAAGTTAATATTTTTGAAACTTGAGTCGGTAGATCATGCACTCTAAGTGGCAAACCTTCCACTTGAATCCATTTCTATTGGACCTAAGGAGCAGGGTGAAAAGGGGAAAAATCTATGAAAAACAAAAATCTAAATCTTTCTTCATGAAAATGTGCCTCAAGCATCTGACTGAGACTTCATGGCTCTCCTAGTCTCCCTGTTCTTCTTCAGCTTGCATGTCCATGAATGCCTATTTTTATTATTATTTATCTGTTTGTTTTAGAAAAATAAACTTAATTACAAGATTAAAATATGGCCACACTCTCTGAGCCTGATTTTTCACTAGCTTGCACCTTGGGTTGCCATTTAAGCCTGTGCCAAGTGTATGTAAAATGCTGCCACTGGTATGAGTAGAGCGTTTTGCTTTGGTGACATTTTAGACATACATTACATAGGTTTAAGTGACTGCAGCAGGTTACAAGGTAGTGGACAGTCATCCCCGTATAATGCTGTAATGTGTGTGTAAAAAGAGAGACACAGGTGGGGAGAGAGAGAAAAAAAGAGGATTCTTTTCTAGTTGTCATAGAACTGTGCCAAGTTGCTTGGCTTCTATGCCTACAACTGGCAGACTTCCTTCATAAGTTGGACAAGTCATTTCCTCACCCTGTGCTTCAGTTCCCTATTTGTGAAGTGGGAATATTTAGTTCATTAATATTTGTAATGTTTGCTGAGATCCTCTAATGGAATATGCTATAGAAATGCAAAATATCTATCATTAAGATGAGTTTGAGCACATTTCTGTTAGTCTTTGATTTAACTATTGCACTTGCATTTTTTTTACATTTGGATATTCTCTTAGTGAATTAAAGCTGTGGTCATCCTGGTCATCCACCAGTAATGAGTGATATTGTGTGTAACCTGCTGTAAAGTCCAGTAAGTTGAAATTCTCTGTGTTGTGTCCATAGGCCTCCTATTATCCCTCTCTTCTTTTTATTTATTGTTATACCTTGCTTTTTTTTATGTTTTCTGTTTGTAATCAAGACCATAAATCCTGCAAAGTGCATTGCGCTCTTGTATAAAGTTAAGCACATGCATAAGTCTTTGCAGGATTGGGGCCCTAGATTGTAAACTCCTGGGGACCCTTCATTTAACTTGCTTGCAATGCACTGTACTCATCTATTTTACTATATAAATAATAATCACAAAGATAATCCTGTATAAGACTTTCCCCCTGTAATGTGACATTGCCCAGTCTGTGGGAACCTGTGATAGTAAAAAATGCTGTAAAGTCAAGATAAAAGGGATGCAACCCTGTGATAGAGTGGAGACCATCACAAGAGTGCAGTGTTTGCTGAGGGAGATTGCACAAGTCTGCAGGAAATGTACACAACAATACACTTGTCTCGTAAAGTGACAGCTCCTGTTGAGTTCCCACTATTTTGCTTTTCAGCAATCAATACTGTAAATGGATTTTTAAAAATAAAATATAATTGTGATTTGCAAGTGTTTTACTTTCCAATTTTTTTTTATTATAGCTAACTAAGAATCCACAGTATTGTAAAATTTTGCTGATCTGATCAAATGCTCACTAATATACTACTTAATTTGAAATTGTTTTTAAGTAGCTTTCTAAAACTTGTTTAATATTATTGTTTTTTGTATTTATTATTCTTTTACAATATAAAACTGATGGATTCCTAAGTCTGAATTACAATCCTTCTATTTTTCTTTAATACAGTAAGTTGCCTACATGTATTCTTGTTTACATTCCTTTTGTTCCTTCTGAAATAATAAAGTAACTGCTTTTTATGCTCTATTTAAATTTTGAGTGCCAGCCAAGATTCTTCTCTTCCTGTTTTAGCATCCATTTAAAGTGAATTTTCTAATCAGCAGTGCCCTCCCCATCATAAATCCTCTCCTCACTATCTTTGCTGATAACTCCAGAGATTTTGAGGCTGGAAAATTACTGGTCATGCTTCTCTAGTTATGCTTCCCCTAAGAATCTAGCCCTTAGGAAATTCATGTTTTGCACTCCTAGTCCCTCATCTGAAGAATATAGATTTCATGAGCAGATGGTTACATGTAATTTAGAAGGTCAGCATTCAAGGAGTTTAGAAAACTTAAATTAATACTGAAACAAGTTTTGCAACTTTGTTCCTTTGGTTTATGCATGGTCATTGATTTTTAAGGCTATAAACACTTCCTCTATAAATAATTTCAATTAATCTTCATTAAAAACCATAAAAAAGAAGAACATGAATTCAGTTTTTTAAAGTGCAAATGTTAATTAGAACCAAGATTCTCATTGACTTAAATAGGTTTGGATCAGGCCTTAACTACCCCACACCACATGTCATAAGTACCTCATTCTGCAAGCCCTCAGGACACTGGCAAGTGTTACAGTTTAGGAAGGACTTGCTAGACTGAGACATAAGTGTACAGACCTTTATAATTAATCAAACTATGGCTAAAAGTGTGTGTGTGTGTACATATTGAGTTTCAATACTTACAGAAGAGTTTGGATGCTTTTAAATATGGATAATTCTGTACCTAGTACAACCATCCTTACTTATGCAAAACTCCTATTCAATCCTTTTAGGGCTTGTAAGAGTCACAGTATTTGTTCCTTATGAAATTTTCAATAACGATTCTGTACAATACAATGTGTAAATATGTATTTACCTATTATGATCAAGTCATATAAGGTAAAAATAGTGCATGCTAAGTTTAAGAATCAGGTAATGACCATGACCATTCAGGAACATATGATGGGCAAAAAAAATGCACAAGTCAAAGTAAATCTCCTGAGTGTGTACAGTTGTCTGGAAGAGCTGCACCTCCCCCACACCGTCCACGTCCAATAAAAGCTTTTTTTGTATCAAATTTCATATAACCAACTGAAAAAACAAATCAGAAAGCTAACATATACATCTCTGGATCCTGCATCTTACATTTTTATTATAAATAGTATGTTATCACCAGTGAATTGATATTCTAAATATTAGTAACAATAAGATATAGCAAATTGTGAAAATGAATTGTAGGAAAAAAGATAAAAAACCCATTTACTTCCAAAATATGGTGCCAAATTTTGTCAATGACCATGTTCCTCACTATCTCATTGCCAGTCTAACAGAACATTTCTAATATAGCCTAAACATAGGTTTTCTGAACAGTCACATTAATTACCTTATTATTTATTTATTTATTTTATTATAATTATTTGTATTAACATAGTGCTTACAAGTCCCAGTCATGGATCAGATCCCTATTACGTTAGGTGCTGGACAAACAGAACAAAAAGATGGTCCAGTGCTTAGAAACCTTACCATCTAAGGATGCTCATTACCCTGATATTAAAACATCTTCATACTGAGATATCATTTCTAGAAGTAGCATTTCCAGAAGTCCACAATCATAGAAATAAGGTAACTCCATTCAAAAACAGAAAAAAGTCATAGAATCGCCAAGATGTGCATACACCAGAAGTGAGTCACTGACACTCTGTACACCCTTGCCCTCCTGCACCCCTTCCCTTCTACATTATACTGTTTGCCATTGTTATATCTTTCATTTTAATTACAAGTTCTTTTGATCAGGGACTGTCCTTTCTGTATCTTCTCTTATATGATTATGGCAACTTTTAGTTGCCATAAAATAATAAATGTGACTCTAGCATTCAACATTTGCTCTGCATTATCATTCCAAGAAGCTGCACTTTTAAAAGTATGGATCCAGGAAATGGCACACAGAAATACTGTGTGCGCCATGCTGTTCAGATGGGTAAGGACACATCAAAATACGTTTAAAAGCACCTTTCATAACTTTGTGTTCACATGTTCTATTATTTCCTATTGTAGATATTGTGGAGCTATTTTTTTTTTTTTTTTTTGGTTGTGGCAAGGTAGGTGAGGTAATGTCCTTTATGGACCAACTTCTGTTGGTGAGAGAGACAAGCTTTTAATCTTACACCAAGCTCTTAAAAAATGTCAGTCTTCCAATCATGGAACTAAAACAATTACCAGTGTCACTAGTGATGAACAGATGACATGTAATGAACAGTGAATAGTTTATTTGTTTGCATAAACTATTCAGGAAGCACTTGCAAATAATGAATACCTGGGCTGAAATCTGGCTCATTACAAATTTGTAAATGTAAGGCTAAGTTCATCCAATAACTCATTCACCAGGAATAATTTGATCAGCACTAGTCAAAAGCTTCAAGTAAGTTTTCCATTAGTTTTCACTGTTTGCCTTTTTGTATGGCATATGTATACACTGCAAAAGCAGAGAGAGAGAATCAAAATATGCTGCTCAGCATAATTCTGCCCTCAAGTGAACATGTATAATTTCAGGGAGGCTAATAGGGTTAAGTAACGGCAAACTTTAGCCTCTTGGTTTCATTCATGAATTGCTGAAAAACGAATATGTTACTACTATGCAGGAGTGAGATGACACACCTGGTATATCACTTGTATGATTATTTCCACTGTGTAGGTAGTTTTCCTGACTTGATTCAGGCTGTGTTGACCTCCAATGCTGCTACTGTACCGCTAAGGTTCAATTATTTCGATTATAAACATTTGCAGTGGATTGGAAGCCGTTGTTGTGAAGCTTATAAAAAGGTCTGTTTGGTTACATTATATTTTTCCCCGCAAAGCAATTGATGTAAATCATATGACTCACAGAGTGACCCAAAATAAAAGTACATTTTTCTCTAAGGTATCTGTCTTTGTTGTCGTTACATGCTAGCTACAAAGCATCTTAATTTCATGAAATGTTTTTTGTTTTTGGTGGGGCTATTGCTTTATAATTTCTTGAAAATGTCTTGGGTATGTAGATTTCATCAGTCACATATTTAAGATGTGAGCTGGTGATGGAAAACTAGTGCCATGGTGAAGGTCTCAGAACAGGTAAAAATGTGAAATTGCCAAGATGACTGCAGTTATGGTACTTTTAAAAGTATGAGATTAGAAAGGGTATCCTAGCCGCTATGCTTTCCAAAAGATATAGAAGAATGTTAAAGCTAGATTTATTTCACAGCACATAAAATAAAAGACTAGGTAACTCACACACAAAATATTACCGGTTTAGAATCTGAATGTACAAACCCTTACTTAACCCCTTTGAAATCAGTTGGGCTGCCTGGGTGCATAAGGATTAGTTGCATGAAGAAAGGGTTGTGAGTTAAAGCCCCTGTATTGTGTGAGCTGCTGAGCACTCTTGGCTCCCAGTAATAAGTTAGTCTTGATGGGCCTGATCCTAGAAGATACTGTTAGAATTTGGCCTAAAGCACAAAAGAGGAAATTTTAAGTGCAACCTTTTACAATATCGTTATGGACCTGATTCAGCAAAGCACCAAAGTCAATGGCAGTTAAGCATTTACTTGACGTTAAACATTTGATTAAGTGCAGATCAAAGATAGAATTATTCACGTTCTTAAAGCTAAACTTGTGCTTAAATGCTTTGCTAAATCAGGACATCAATTAACTCCATTGTACTAATCAGCTTGTAGCATAAAGTCTAAGAACTTCATGACCAGTTATACTTACCTTACTTTGCTTTGTTACTAGTGAGGAGTAGAGATAGTTTGAAACCACAAATTTCAAATATTTTAGAATCTTAAATCAGACCAAGTTTGGGAATCTTTTGTCAAACTTATTCTGAGTTTTGTAATGAAGCCAAGTGAGTCATGCTTGCTATTATGTTTGCATGTATTTTGAACAGCTGTAATAATAATAATAGTTTCTTAGTCAGCTTTACATTCTAAAATGTGAACAATGAAGGAAAATGAATTGGGTTATGGCAGATCTCATCTACTGGAAAAATATATTCTATGTCATTTGAAATGGTCAGATGTTATGCATTCAAAATCAAAAATAATAATTTGACTGGACAAGAGACTCACCTTCAAACTGGGTAGGAAACAGTTTTCGCATCCCACAAAAATTTTCAAATTTTAAAGATTTTTCCCTTCTTGAATACAGACCGTCAAAATTTTGAAAATTTTCATGAACCACAAATTGAATAATTTTTTTTAAGTGAGGTCGTTCCAATGGTTTCATTTTGATGGTTTTCAAAATGTTTCATTTTTGTTTCCAACAATTTTTTAAAAGACTTTCACATGGCTTAAATTTCAAAGTTGTTTCAAATTGGAAAAGTGGAATTATTTATTTCAAAAATGTCCTATTTTGACCATTTCAAAACATTTATTTTTTCAGAAAATTTTAAGTCAAGAAATTCACTGAAACTGACCTATTTCCTTGGAAGGTTTCAGTTTCAATGGATCAGCATTTTTGATGAAAAATGTCTCATCAAAATATTCCCAACTAGCTCTAATCACCCCACATGTTCCCTGTTTTACCATCTCAGATCAGTGTGTTGTTTTATAGAGATATCACATATACCTAGCAATATCCAGCATGAGATAAGAGTGCTATAACAGTCTGAAATCAACATTTGTTTGCTTTTTGGGGGGCTTCAGTGTTTACGGTGTTTTAATCAATTTTTGTACATGTGTTATTTCTATAGAAGACTTATAGAAATGCTCTTTATATATATATCTCATGGCGTTTTGGACAGCTAGGAAAAACATCTGAACAATTTACTCATGGAAAAAATATATAATAAAATATGTAATACTGATGAAATGGCAAAAAAAATCAGCACTCTTGCAAACACTCCAATCACTTGGAGTTCTTTCTCCCAGTCAAGCTCTAAAAGCACTTTCCATCAAAGCCCAAAGAAACATATATACAATTTTAGACCTTTATATGACCTCTTTTTTCTGAAGGGTTATGCCTTAAACCTCTGGGTCCTTCTAGCTTTCTTTTTTCCTGTTAGAACTTTCCCTTTAAGTTGTCCTTCTACCCCCGCAAAGCTCAAAAAGGGGAGAGTACCTGTTTCTCTGCCTTCGCATAAGCTATCTCCTACCCTGCCGGGAGCCAACATAGAAGTCTTTTAGCTGACCTTGACTTCAAATACAAAAGACAAAAGGAAATGGATGAAACTAACTGAAGCAAGAGTAAGAATTGTACTAGACAGGCAAGGAGAGAGTGAAAGAAAAAGTCCACAATGATTGAATAGTGGTGGAAGCTATAACTTACAGTAAAATGCACAATGTAAAAAGCATTTTAATCTATCTATGCAACCCACCCAAGAATAAGTATTTCCCTGGAATCTTATTATGTCTTATAATATATGGCACACAAGCAAATGCATTACAAACTTCAGATATGACAGAATCAAGTTATTACTTTTCTTACTGTTCTCTACAGAAAACCAGCATAACTTGATGAATATTAGTTGGACTACAATTTTTATTTTCCTTTTAAGAAAATCAAGGAAAAGTTAATGCAGTCTTGTTGTAGCCACGTTAGTCCCAGGATATTTGAGAGACAAGGTGAGTGAGATAATATCTTTTATTAGACCAACTTCTGTTGGTGAGAGAGACAAGCTTTCAGGCTTACACGGAGCTCTTTTTTTTAAAACAAAGGAATAATGAATAACAAACACGGAGCAGTGAATACTCTTGTGCATAAATGCACTTGTCTGCATGCCACCATGAGTATTTATATAAAGAACAGGCATTTCCCAAACATTAATATAAACAAAGATCCTGTTCATACTAGAAGCAAATAAGAAACATGAAGATGGTGAAATCAAACAGTGGTTCAACATTCAAATACATGATCACCATCACTACAGCTGATTGAAAGCGTATGTAACTAAGCAACACAGAGCAAACTGAAAATGTTCACAACAACATGCCTGTAAATGAATTATTCACCAAAGAAATCAAATAATTTGAACAGGGAAAATAAAGAAAAAAACCCCAAACCTCATCAAATTGTGCATTATAAATTATTTGCTCATCTCTACTGACTTTTCTGGCCAACTTTCTTTTCTTTCAACAGATTCAAAGGTCAAACTTTGTGCGCCAAGCCTTGGCGAAAAGGATTGTTACTGATGTCTAAAATGTGAGTAAGTTGGCTGTATTGAGGGGGCTGCATATGAACCATGTTTGCCTGGCTGTGGCATGCAAATTTGGCTCATAGTATTCTTGTTGCTTGTATGATGAGAAAAGTTACTAATGTGCTGTGAATCTCAATACTTCTGGCTAAAAATTGCTCTTCACTGCATGCACATAAAACTTATTTATTTTAAGTGATGGGGAAAATTGCAGTTTATTGCTGTAAGTGAAGAAAGATACACCTTGTAAAACTACAGAGTAGTGATCGTTGGTGAAGTAAAGTCCATCTTTGAATTTACTGGGTAATTTATTAGTTAGTTTGAATCACTTAATTTTTAAAAGTGTATTGGTAACATTAATGTTGAAGCTGTTGCTTTTCAAGTTGATGCCATTCTAAAAGGAAAGGTTTTCAAAGATGTTCATGCTGGAAGCCACTCACTTAGACCTAAATGCTCTGACATCCTCTACTGTGCAGAAGGGAGTATGTAAAGGAGCACACCAGCTTCCACATAAGGCAGGAAGGGGTTAGTGGGCTACTGAAGACCCAATTACCTCCACATTAAGATACCTTAGGCAGGAAGCAGGCATCTAGGAAAGGTCTTAAAAAGAAGAGTGCTGATCAGTTGGAGCGGTAGCAGGCAAAGAATAGAGGTCTACCATGGGAAAGAAGGCTAGCTAGGGCCAGGGACTGGGAAAGACCGGTGCCTAGCACATCTCTCAGAGGAAAGGGAAGAGTTTATGTTAGTGACGCTTCAGACTTGTTGAGTCCCAGGAGAAGAAATGTAAGTGAACTAGCTGAAGGACTAAGACTGTACAACCCAGAAGGTGGCATTGAAAGGTGGGCAGAGCAGTTGAAGACCAGCTGGGCAACTGAAGCTGATTGGTGGTTGCCCCACACAGTACTGGACAGGGGCACTCTGGGAAGCACCTACTGTAACAAAGCTCAAAGAGGAGACACCATAGAGAGGAGATCACTCATGGCTCTTCTAAGCTAATCCTCCTTTGTAAACATGAACTGGATTCTTCACCCTTCTCCCATACTGGAGAGTCTAAGGAGAGAATTACGAAAGGCATGGGGCTCCCATTCTATGGTGATAGCTGGGATGCTCCCATATCGTAAGAGGCTGTATGGTCTCTTTATGACTAAGTTGTTCAGTAAAATGTTCCTGTGCCAAGGACTGTGATTATCTCCCTGATAACAGACAGGTGGCTGGATCTGAACCTGATCTAGATTCCATCTCCTACTTCGTTCCCCAAATCCCCTCCTGCTTCCTCACTGTCTTTCTGCCTCCTTAACTTGGACTCCTAAATTCCCTACTATCGCCTGCTACCATCTCCCTCAAAAACTGTCCATAATCCCACTTCTCCTGCCAAATTCTAAAATGCCCTCTGCTATCCACTAAAGTGATGGCCAGGCCATCTCTCCCCACCCTGGTCCTATAATCCTTGGATATGTATACACTTGGAGCTAGAGGTGCGATTCCCAGCCTGAGGAGATATACTTGCTCACAGTCATTGAGCTAGCATGCTAAAATCAGCAGCATAGTTTCAGTAGCTCAGGCAGGGGTGAGTAGAAGGAGGGATTAGCTTCCCTGAAAACCTGTCCAGTACTGTTCCCTCTAAGCTGTGTGCGTCTGCTAACACACACAGATCCTAAACCCCGCGCACGTGGTGAAACACCGCGTGCACAAAAATTCGCACAGAAGCACAACAATTTGCACGGAAGAAAATTTTTGAGCACGCAGCCTGTCAAAAATTAGAGGGAACATTGTTTTCCAGACCACATGGGTATGTACTTGGGTGGCTAGCCTGAGCTGCTGCTCATGCTACCATGGCTATACTACTATTTTTAGCGTACCAGCTCAATGAGGCCTAGTTCCAAATTCAGACATACCGCTTCAATATTCCGACTTTCTGAACTGCTGGCTAACTCTCCTGCTAATGCCTCCAGCTCCCATTCCTGGTCCCTGTTGCAGCTCTGCACTCTTTCTCTTGCCTAACTAACAATCCCCCTGCAGTGCACTCTTATTGGTCTAGAGTTGAAGGAAACCTTTTTGGGGGTATGGCTGCAGGTTCTGTTCATTGCTTCCATGCAGGCGTATGTGGAGACAATGCTGTCCAAACTCATCTTCATGGGGAGAGATCTTGGTCCTTAGGAGCATTTTCCTATTACTGAAAACTTTGCACATCATGTGAGGGAAGAATTTCTATAGCTGGGTTACAGAGGTATGCAATCGCACAGATGAAATGGGCCACTGACAGCCTAATTTGATGTGCAGTTACAATAATTATGCAATTATATGCACAATAGTGGGAACTGTGTGCACAAATCAGAGGAGAAGTTAGACACCTCGAGTCTTTATAAATCTGGCCCAATGTTCATTTTGCACAGAATGATTTTCTTTTGAAATGTGGCCTTATTTCAATAAAGTGTCAGTGTTGGACAAAAGAACTAAATATCATTCATTTTGTGGCTAAATTTGTTGTAAAATTAATGCATTGTATTTTTGCTATATGTAAAGGTCAGTTATTGTCCTTTCTTTTCTCCTCTCCCTAGCAATTCTTTTGAACAGTGAAACTCTTTTTGTCATCCTGAAGTGCTTTGCTTGCCTTCTAGACATTTATGTAAATAGCACTGAAACTCATTATATTTGAATGAATAATGACCCAATTTATGTTAATTTATGTTTCCCAAAGTGTCTTGCTGGATATTTGGGCCAGATCCTCTGCTGGTGTAAACTGATGGAACTGTGCTGAAGTCCAGGGAGCTAAGAATAAAGTTAGTCTGCAGTAAAAAGTAAAAAATATTAATAATAAACTTCTATATGGCTGAGAGTTGTGGAGCTGTGGGGGAGAATAGATAACCAATGTATAAGGTTTCAGAGTAGCAGCCGTGTTAGTCTGTATTCGCAAAAAGAAAAGGAGTACTTGAGGCACCTTAGAGACTAACCAATTTATTTGAGCATAAGCTTTCGTGAGCTACAGCTCACTTCATCGGATGCATATAAGGGATGCCAATAAAACAGCTGTTTTCCACATGTATGGTTTACTTTTACTGTAGTGTTCCCTATACTTAGAATGGGAAAATCTACAAGTTTTGCATTGTTTTACTGATCTGGGTGGGACAAAAAACAATTGTTAATGGTGTCCAGTCGAAATATACTTCCCATATCCCATGTATTGCAACTTGGTTCTACTTTGGGGCCTGACCCAAAGTTGACTGAATAGGACCCTTTCAGTTCACTTCAGTGGATTTTGGATAAGGTGCTTTGTCACATTACCTTTCTTCCTAGGTATTGTGGGAAATGATATCCTAAATATGAGCCTTGAGAATATTGTACACTGATTTTTTTTTATTTGTGTTTGATTTGAGAAATGACAAATGCCTGATTCTGTTGTAGTTGCTTTCAGGTAACATTGCTTTCCCCTAATTGAAACAGAAGTTTCATTCCTTGACTATATTAAAGCGTAAGTGACCCACTGTAAACTTTTCTTGTTTTCACATTCTTATTATAATTCTCTAATAAATTGTTTTTATTCTTGTTAAGTGATTACTGTAAATACTCATAAGAATTGCAGTTGAGCTTACTAGCTTTATTATAGTCCTAGAACTGGAGCAACCCCAGTGTAGCTCCATTGTGAGGGAGGCAAGCATTTCTTGGACCTAATCATTTTGGATTGTCACAAGAAGGCCTAAACTTCACTTTTGTGGAACTCTCCTGATCCTAGTTCCTGGATATGAACTGAAAAGGCATTTGAGGGAGCAAGTTGTGGGCCACCTTCCGGTATTGCTGAGGAGGGAGTGTTCTGTTGAAAGCATCCCACTACCCTAGAGCACAAAGGTGATGGAAAAATTGTTTTATAGTGGGGGATGCTGAAAGCGGAAACAATGTATTTGGTTTGTTATTTCTACTTCAAGCTGGGGAGTGGGGAGTGGCGGGGTCCTGCCACACCCCCAGCACTCCTGCCTGGCTGTGGGAGAAGAGCCTTTGGTCCCTTTCTTCTGACTATGACTGCTGACTACTTTTTCAGATATGCAGCAGTTTTAATATTCTTCCTCTGTAAATGGCTGGGAGAAATATCAGGGAAGCACTCTACTGAGCATTCAAAATCTTCATTTGTAACATAGCAGAGACAGCAAAAATGCTGCCACATTTCTGGGCATCTACTGGTGCCCTATTTCCCTTCCTACATGCACATTTGATAGCATTGGAAGCAGCCCAGCAGGTCTGGTACCCTTTTGCCTGCCCTACACCTGCGCTGGTGATTTTCAAATTTTGCATGCTGTGTAGAGTGCTGGTTACCTGATGCACACTGTGCACTGTGGAATGTAACATGTCAATGTAACGTGTAATCTAATGAATGCGTGTCCAGATAATGATCCCAATATCACAATCAAACACGTTTTATTTTACTTCTTAAATTAACACACACATGGAAATAATAAGCAAAAAAAAGTACATTATGGTTGAGATTTTACATACATAGAAGCCAAGAAATTCAAAGTTATGGTTCCCATAGCAACCATAGAACTTTGGCTACGTTCTCTCTCTCTCTTTCACAAATACAAACACACACATTCCTTAAAACAAATAACACAAACTGTTATATTTTCTCAAAGAAGCCAAATTATGGTCATTATCACAATTTCTGTTTTGTACATTTATGACCCTACTGTCTTGTAATACAGTTGGAGATTTTTTGTATTTAATGTAGAACTCTGCATGCACACATCATGCCTCATTTACTATAAATTGCATATATAGTGATGTATTAGCACAGTACAAACCTCTATTTCCCACTGAAGGAGAGGATTAGTGAACATCATTCAAATACAAAATATGGGATAAATAAAATCTATCTGTTTTATTGATAATCCTGTTCCCAAGTTTATGGGACTAGAAAGTGTTACCACATTGCATAAAGGCTTTGGCTCCTTTTCCTTAAGAGGATATTTTGAGATATACCAAAGGCTTGTTTTCACTTTTTATTTAACATAAGAACACATTTTATAGATTTAGAGAAATGTTATCTGTGACCGTCATAACTAAGCCTGCATTAGCGACATGCAGGAAGAGAGCTCCCTATGGCAAAAGATTTACTTAACTATAGCTACCTAATACCGCATATCTATGAGTATTGGGGCAAATTCCGGATGGATTTTCATGCATCTCTTAGACAACCTCAGGCAATGTCTATGGTTAGTTTCTTTAATGTGAATCTTATGCTGAAACATTGTGGGTGAAAATTATCCCTACTGACATCAATAGCAAAATCCCCATTAACTGGGGCCAGAATTTCACCTTATATCTTTCTTAGCTGCTAGGGTGAAATATAGGTGCAGCAACAGCAGAGTGTGGCATCTGTACCAACATTGTGAAGGAGGCTTCTAATTTCTATGAATTCAGGACCCCAAACTCTTTGATACATGGGCATGAAAACATTGTGCGTTTTTTCTGCTCCAAAAGCTGGAATGCTGCTATTAGGGGGCTGTGTTTTTAACCCTGCGGTTTGGCCACAGGTTGGACAGGTCTGTTCTGCCTCCCAAATTCACCCATAGTTCCCTGCACACAGCCCAGTTGTCAGGTTTTGTGCTGGGAGGAGGGGTGCATTTCAGTTTTAGTTAACAACTGCCTGTTTTTGTGGTTTATGCTTTCACGTTACAATGTTATTGTCTGCAATTTCAAAATTTGCTGGGCTTCATTGGGTCGACATATTTTAAAGAGATTTTGTACATTGCATCTGCTTATTTTTGTTGTTGCAGTTCTCATTTGCTCCATTTGTCTTGTCCATCTCCACCTTGCTTTAGGCAGCAGAATAATTTCTCTTTTGAGCTAAACCCCATCTTGCCATTCGAGTATTTCTTTTAGATGGTAAAATATACAAAATTTCTCCCCTGAAGGAAACGTGACTTAGTGTTCTGCCACTGTTTCATTATTCAACTGGGATGGGCTAAACATATATACAGATTGAGAGAGAGAAGGTGACATAACACAGGAATTTATGATCCATACATTTACTATCTGGAGACACAGGTCCAAATAGGGATGACTTATTTCACAACTGAACATTCATTACAACATTCTCAACCAGGTCCGTAACTGATATTTCAACTTCACAGACCCATCAGAACCTATCAGTATTCACTCAAGAGAAGGATTACCGGTTGATACCCATCCAGCAAAGCACTGAAGGACATGCTTACCTTTAAGCATAGGGTGAGGGGTGTGGAGGTCAGGGCTCCCTGGGCTAAGGTTAGGGTTCAGGAGTGATGGACTTTCCAAGCTAGGGATAGCTTGTAGAGTGTCAGAATTCCCAGGTTAGGAGTGGGCTTCTGGAATTTCATTCTTCCTGGTCTAGGGTTAGGGATGGGGAGGGAAAGGCTCCCTGTGTTTGGGGTTAGGCTTGAGGAGGGTTGGGCTACCTAGGCTAAGGTGAAGCTTGTGTAGTATCTGACATTCTGGGCTAGGTTTACAGTTCTGGAAGATAGGGCTGTCTGCATTAAAGTTACAGTTGTGGAGGGTCAGACCTTCTGGGCTGAGATTAGGGTTCTGGATGGAGTTTGGGTTGTGGAGGGTAAGACTTTCTGGGCAAGTTTTAGGAGTGGGTTTGGCATGGTTACCCTGGCTACAGATAGGGCTAAGGTGGGTATGTCTCCCTGGGCTAGGGTTGGGGTTGTGGAAGGTAGGGCTAAGGCTAAGGTGAGGATGGGTAGTATACCTCTAGCAGGTGTTAGGATGGTTAAGGGTAGGGCTTCAGGGCTCTAGGTTCTGGTTGTAGATTGTAGCACTCCCTTGGTAGTGTTATGTGTGTGCATCCTCAGGGTAGTGTTAGCATTGCTGCAGGTCTCGTTATTTGGATGAGTTCAGAAACGGTGAGGCAGAGGTATTCCAAGTATAAGTTACATTCAACTGACACCTATCACTAAAAGATTAGAAGAACTTCTCCTTTCATTTTAAAAGGGATCTCTTTTGTGTTTAACATTGCATTCCAAAAACTACATCTACAGAGCATTCAGATTGCAAAGTCAAGGTCTTGTACTTTAGGAAATACCAGAACAAAGGTTGTCTATGCAACCTTAATTTGGCCTTCTTGTGCTAATACATTATTACAGTGTTAAATTACATAGAATCATAGAAATGTAGTGCTGAAAGAGCCCTCAAAAAATCAGCTCATCCATTTTCCCATCTTGAGACAGAACCAAGTACAATTAGATCATCCCTGATGGGTGTTTGTGCATCCTGTTCTTAAAAACCTCCAAAAACAGGGATTCCACAACCTCCATTGGTAACTTATTCCAGTACTTAACTACCGTTATAGTTAGGTTAGATATTGGGAAAAACTTTCTAACCTGATCACATACAAAACCTATTTTTAAAAAGTCCAGTTTTTGATCTTTTGATCATGTTAAGAGTATCAACTGCAAATTAAGAAAGGTAATTATTTCACTCAACTTTGAATTGACAAGGCTTGTTTGGAACTCTGTGTTTTGGACACCATATTTCTAAAGATGAAAGACTGTTTGAAAGAGTTCAGAGGAGTACAAATAAAATGGTAAGAAGTTTGCACTATAAGACCCACGGGGCAGTTTGAAAGAGCTGAGCTTGTTCAGTTTAGAGAAAGGAAGACTGATGGGAGTCATGATGACTGTCTGCACATACAGAAAGTGATGTTAGAAAGAGAACAGGGACCAATTGGTCTTATTCATCTACAAAGATAAAACAACAAGTTATGTGTTTAAGCTGCAGCATGGAAAGTATAGGATAAATATGAAAAACTTGATAATTATTAGAATAATTAGGAACTAGATATCCGGTGATTAAATGGGACAGAAAGATTCTTCTAAAAGCAAAATATCCCAGCCTAACTGGAATGACCTGTACAACTTTAGATAGCTGTAGCAAAGAAGTGTAATAATGATAAGGGAATACTAAATTCATTTGTTGTGGGATTGCCCAAGACTTCAGTCGTTTTGATCACAGTTAATTAGACATACTATGAAGATGTTAAAAAGAAATTAAAATTGGCTATACTTGGCATTATCTTTTGACTTCTGTTTCTATATATAATAGTGGGAGGGTAGATCCACTGTAGTTGAGATTAAGGCTATGTCTACACTTGCAGAGTTTTTGTGCTGTCAGTTTCAACCGTGATAGTGAACCGGTGAAAGAAAAGTGCTGGTTTGTGTTCTCACTCACTTCCACAGGCTTCAGACAGTGTTTACATTTGTAGCACTTCCATTGCTGTTGAGAGCAGCGCACTGAGGGCAGCTATTCCACAGTGAAGCTCGCTCCATTTTGATGATGGGTCTTGTGGGGAGGGTTGATCGCAGGGCATCCTGGGTCCCTGCACAGCCTCCTCTCCCCAAACACTGATCAGATCCAGTAGCTCAGCATTGCTCCAAGCAGGGGATTGTTTGCTCTGTGGAGCAGGCATTGTCACCTGGCCAGATAAGTGAGCACTTGCCAAGAAAACAGGAAGGGGAATTTCAAAGTTCCCGGGCTTTACGGGGGAGGGGCGGACGTCTGTTTACCTGGCATCAGAGCAGCAGAGCTGCTAGCCAGAGTGGTCACCGAGGCATGGTGGGATATCCTTCGGAGGCTAAAAGCTGTGTAAACAGGAAGAACATATCTTCACTTGCACATCACCACAAAAGCATCACCGGTAACAGCTGTACATCTCTCATGGAGGTGGTTTTCTTTTTGTGGTGAAACTCAGAAGTTTCACTGCAAAAAAGTCATTGGCAAGTGCAGACGGTCCCATGGGTTTTCCGAAAAAAGGGACTTTTTCCGCTTTAAACGGCAAGTGTAGACGTGTCCTGAGATACAGTATATGCAGCGCTGATAGTGCTGCCTACAGTTAAGTTCCCTGATACTTCCCATTTTAAGACATTTTTCAGTTGTTTATACTTGTTTAGATTGAAATTTTCCAAGCTTGGTGTCTGCCTTAAGCTGTCTGCATGTGTGTGTTTGTTTAATTAGTATTATTTCGTTAGTTTCAGCTAATATGGTTCAGCCATTTCCAAGAATTAGATTAAGGAAAGAGTTAAAAAGAATCAGAAGGCAAGACTTTAAACATTTAACAATGAGCATTGAATGTGTTAAGTAAAATTAACACTTTAAGTTCTTTAATGTTCTTTCCCTTTAAGTGAGAGACAGTAACAGAAAGAAACAGTGTGAGGAAGTGAAGGAAAACCCTCTTTTCACACTTTCTGAATGTTTTCCAACTGGTAGGGGTAAGTAGTTTAGTGTTGGGTTTGTTTGTTTGTTTGTTTGTTTTTTAACATACTCTTGGGGTTGTTTTTTGTTTTTGTTTTTGTTTTTGATTTTTCAAAGGAAAAACCATATTTCCTGATGGGAAAATTTCCACAGGAAAAATTTCCGTTTTCTGGACAGTTCAAACCACAAATTCCTCTGAACAAGATGTGCACAAGATAATCTCATATACTCACTGTAATCTGTTATCACTACTTATTCTCACTCAGAGTCTCAAAAGTACTCACTTACTCTTGGTACAAATCTTATAGGCCACAACCCAATAAATGACTGTCACAGTTTCAGGGTATCTGCACCTGTAATTCCCCCTTCGGTGATTCCTTGAGGGCACTCACTTATGGTTTCAGGCCACCAGACGTCATCTCCTGAGTGGAACCCATGTCTCTCTTCCTCTGATCAGGGGTTTTCAGGCTGCACAGCCTCCTGCCATACATTATTCATAGTGCTCAGAGAGAAAGCAGTTGGGGCCTGCCCTTGGACAGAAGGTCCTGTCCATTTGTTCATTCAAAATCAAGGATTCTCAGACCATTTAAACTCAGCCCTTTATACTCAGACTTGCTTTGTCTCCCAGCCTCCTGAAGAATGGTAAAACCAGTTGCTCCTTCAGTCCCCCAGAAGGTCAAGATTCAAAGCCAGCCTTGGGGATTTTGCATTAGTCCCCCCTAGAGATTTCAGGAACACACAAATACACATCACCTGTATTGGTATAAAGGCTTATGAATATTCTGCAGCTCGTACTGTCTGGCCCATCTCAGTATAATGGCTTTTTGAAGTTTTCATGCTTTCAAACATAAAATACTGTAACGTTCCCAAAGATGTTGTGTATGGTTGCAATATCTGTCACAATGCTGTAACTGTCTCATTTTTTTGGTCAACTTGCTGTCTTTCCCTTGATAGTAGTGATGTCAGGAGACAATACTTCAAGGAATAATGCTGTAATTCTGCTCTTCTAGGCAATAATGATACCTTGAGCTGTGTGGAAACTGGATTTTTCATTTTGGAGGGAGTTTTGTGATTCCAAAATTTCTTGCATTCTGGAATAAAATAAAATAAAAAAAATTCTAGCAGACTGAAATTCTAAAAAAAATAATTGGCTCTTTGAAACATTTCATTTTGACAAAATCAAACTGTTTCTTTCCCGTTTTGACTTTTTTCTTTTATATTGTATTTTTGAATTATAAAGTTTGTTTGTTTTTTAAATAATTGAAATGTCTTTTTAAAATGGATAATTGGAACAGTCCATTCTGAAAAAGTCAAAAAATGGAAAGTTTTGACCTTATCAAAACACTGTTTTTTTTTAATTTCCATATTAAAACATTGTCAAATTTGACACATTTTTATGAAATATTTCACTTTGAGTGAATCAGCATTTTCTGATGGGAAAAATCTTTCATCTGAAATTTTTGGACTAGCTCTAAGGACGGCCTTCATTCATATAGTACCTTTCATCCATGCCATGGAGATATACTTTAAAATGCAGTGCCTTTATTAATGATGTAACACCACCACTGGAACTCCATTCTTTACTAAGTTGGGGAAGCAGTACTTCCTGGAATGATAGGTGACAAGCTGATACTGTTATGGGTTGGGTTAAACATAATTGAAACTGGGGGCTGTAATAGCTTTCCTTCAGTATTGATAAATGTAGAATACAATTAAGTTCCTTTAGGGACTCTGTTAGCTGAAGTATAGCAGCTTCCACCCAAAACACAGGCACATGTCACTGCCCAAAATGAAGGCGCATGTGGGCAGAAGGGTTCTGCTTAGTGGAGTAGTGTGTGTCTGTGAAAGAAGCAAAAGAAACAACAGAGAAGCTGAGAGAGAAGGATCAGAAATCCAGAGCCAGAACAAACACTGGCATTATGACCCCGATAAAAGCCTGGAAATGGAGCATTTGAGCTACAAGCTGGCTAGAAAGATACTTAGAACTAAGAGCAAATAAACAGTCTCCTGTTGTTTGATTCTTGATGAGTTCTGAGAAATAGGACTTTGTATATTCTTTGTAAATAAATAGGATTGCATCACTTGGTTTATCTACATGAACAATTAGTTTGCAGCAAGCTGGGTTGTGACTCTACCCCATGCTACTCTGCCCATGGACTAACTGCCATGTGGATCCTGGTGACACGCATTAACAGTTTGTTCATACACATTAATCTAGTCCTCTTTGAAACCAGACTAGATCAAAGCACATTAACGAACTGATAATACGCATCAGCAGCATGCCTGCAGACCATTAGGCCAGAGCAGGCTAGTGTGGGTCAGAGTCACACCCAGGCTTGCCATGGACTAACTGTTGGTGTAGAAAAGCCCAAAGAAATACCTGATTTCAACATCAGTTTCTTCTCAACCGAAACAACATACTAGCTCCGAAAGTTTGGCCAACCACTCAGATCAAAAAAGGAATAACAATACTTTCCTGTTTCTTAGTAGTTAAAACTTCAGGACAAACAGCTGCTTTTACCATAGGTTCACACTTACTCACAAACTTAAAGGTTACTGAATCTTTATGGAGAATAAGATGATGCACCAAATTCTAGTCTCCCATCTCTATAAATGTGTAGTAACTCCACTGATTTCAGTGAGTTATTTGATACTACCTAAATCAATATATCAGCGATTGGCAACCTTCGGGATGCGGCCCATCAAGGAAATCCGCTGACAGGCTGGAACGGTTTGTTTACCTGCAGCGTCCGCAGGTTCGGGCGATCGCAGATCCCACTGGCTGCAGTTCGCTGGTCTAGGCCAATGGGGGCTGCGGGAAGGGTGGCCAGCACATTCCTCATCCCACACCACTTCCTGTGTAGAAAGTTCTTGGTTAGCACAGAGAACAGAAAGTTACAGCATCATCCATTCTTGTTACCCAGAGCCTTAGACAAGCGATGTCCACCCTTGGCTTCTGTTCTGTCTCCCTCTGAGCTCTTTGTTCAAGTTCCTAGTCCAGTCCCACCTGGTCCCTCCTCAGACTGTTTTTGTCCAGCTGGTCAAGGGGGTGGGCTTCCATGATCATTAATTGCTAGGTGGTAAATGTCCCAGTGTTTGGCTTTGCCATTGTCTTCATGGACTCTCCAATCACCTGGGCCCCAAACCCGAGACAGCTAGGCGCCATTCACACCTTTCGTGTAGCCTACCCAAGAGCAAACAGCCTTTTCCCACCACCTAATTAACCATGCAGCATTTAGAGGATACTGAGGCACACATAGAATTCACACAAAATATTTACAGAAAATTCCCACTCCGTCACAGTACTGATCATGTGTGAACAATTAAATTAAACAATTGGACTTAGCTGTTGATCCTATTTTTAGCTAAGTAGTTAGTGGTGTCACATAAGCCCCATTTTTTATGTTGTGATAGACACACCTCTGACATTTTAACCATATTTCATACTTCTTACCACAACAGCATTTCTATGTGTATTTAATATTTTTCTATGACCTTTAAGGTTTCTGCCTATGTATATTTAATCACCATTGTCTGTTTCTCTCCAGTATTAAGATACAAATATATTCACTTTTATCTCTGCTTTTTGATCATGAGGCCCATATACCTCCCTCCCTCATGGAGGATTGTTGATTATTGAACAAATTAGTCTTTCTGGATTGATTTTCATTGCTATCTATTTTCCTCTCCTGAGTGGTGATGTGAAAGAGAGGCCTGTCTCTCCTGCATTTAACATACATGCTGGATGAAGAGACAGTGGAGGAGTTAGGCTTTATAGATTGCTGGCACTGAAGTGGAGAGGCAGCGGATTCATTATTGTCATAGAAGTTTACCTAGCCAAGGCAAATGGGGGAGAGAATAAGAAGACAGCCAGCTTCTCAAATAGTGAGAATACCAGGAAAGTGAATCATTGCAATAAAAGCTTTGCAGTATTGAGTACCCCTTAACTCTTACAAGCAATAAGAAGTTCACATAGTGTGTATGGTAACACTCATTGTTTCATGTTCTCTGTGTATATAAAATCTTCCTACTGTATTTTCCACTGCATGCATCCGATGAAGTGGGCTGTAGCACATGAAAGCTTACGCTCAAATAAATGTGTTAGTCTCTAAGGTGCCACAAGTACTCCTGTTCTTTCTGCACATATTTAGTAGACATTCTTTTATTACACTGAATTTGATGGTTCAGCTCTAATGTTTCACTTAAAGGCTATCAACATGTGCATTATCTCTCTGGCAATCGAACCTGCTTTCTCTGTATACGGAGCACGCTTCTCATAGAACATGGCCAATGTTTATTTTGTGGAGTTGATTCTTAAATGACAAATCTCTTTTAATTTCAGCTTGATTATACTTGTTGACCTAGTGGGAACTCAAAATACTGCAAAAACTTTTGTTGAGCAAGGCATTTACTTTGACAGTATTGGGAAAAAATGAGATATTCTCATGTGACAATACATCTTTTTATGCCTGAAAGGTATTGATTTACAATGGGTATTTACAGCTCTTCTCATGAAGTATGTACCTTACAAACTGGTTACAAGAACAAAAATGTCTGCTAAGCTGACCTACAACATTTTAGATTTTTAAAGCAATTAGCCCTGATTCATGAGTCTTGCAAAGGAGGAGGTGATTCAAACATGGCTTTAACTTTGAAGACACCTGTGTTGTTCTACAGTCTGAGGACACCTCTGCACACCACCAGCCATATGCATGAGATTATTTGAGTTGGTTGCCAGTAGTCTGAAGGAGCTAATGTAGCAACCGTGGGTAACTAGGGTATAGGGAAACCATGGCCATACCCTTTCCACCAGCCACTGCGTGGAGGTGGAGCAGTAGCTGTTTACAGGGGTTTTACACAACCCAGGTTGGACCCCTGCACTGCAATGACCCCATACAATTCCCAGGCAGCTAAGCTAGCTTTATGACACTTTAAGAATGAGCTAAATATGTTTTAGTAAGATCCCATTGTGTGTGTATAATAAATATGTTTGTTGAAACATTTCTGTACAAAAGCTGTGGTGATTTTTCAATGTGTTCCCATTATCATTGATGACTGAGTGTTTTTTGTCTTTGTTTTTAATTCCTCTTAGGGAGAGACAGCTGTTGTCCTGCGCTAGAAGTCACAGGAATGCTTTCTTTTTCTGTTTAAATATAAAGCTAATCAGCAATAGAGCACACAAAGTTGTCTTACATTTACAGAAAGGCCATTAGAACTGGTGTAGTATGTTTTTCTATTTTTCAATTCCATTTGTTTTTTGCATAACATAGCAGAAGTGCTATTCTATCACTTAGATTTTTTTAGTTCCAGGGCTCTTATAGAGATTTCTTCTCAATTTGTTCAAAGCTGAGGCTCTTAAATCTCTCAGATACAAACAGTACAGATAATTCTATTTAATTGGCCAAATCCTGTTCATTGTTGCAGTGGTGTAAATCCAGAGTAACTACACTTGCAACACTGGAGTTACTCCATATTTACAGCATTGTAACTAGCAGAGTGTATGTGAATTAAGTAAATAGATGTTCTCAGCAATCAGAAACCCGCATCTTTCAAATCTTTATTTTCAACTCCTAGGCATCTATAGCAACATGTAAAATGTTTCATCTCCCCCCCCGCCCAAGGATTAGGTTTATGTTAGTAATACACATACATTATTATGTCGAGCTATACATTGTTCTGATTTGGGCAGCACCCATATAGGCCTAGGCTCCATAGACCATCATGGGAAAATCAATAAACTTGTATTACACATATATGACAGACTGAACTGTAAGAACTGATATGATGTGTTGGATCAATAATGAATGTTATAACCCAGTTCCTAAATACTGTCACTTAGTAGATAAGAGAGGGACAGTATCTGCTCCCAAGGAACCAATAATACTAAGTGACTTAATAAGAAAGATGGATCAAACTTCTGACAAGCTCTGGTACTATTGAGCAGATTGAAAATGTTACTAGTAGCCCACATAGCCACCTATCAAAGAGACAGGTCAGCTTTTCATTCTAAATACAAGTTGTTTTTTAATGAAGTTGAACAAAATAGAACTATAGAGCAGCGAATTTTTAATTGAGAAGCAATTCTATGGAAGTATGGACATACCAGTTTTAGAGTTGCTTGAAATGTATGAATTGAAATATTTTTAGTTAAAAGAGAATAACACTCTTTTTTAGAATATGGAAATTTTCATGAAAATTGTTTGTTTTCTTGTATTTTGACAAAATTGGAAATTTAGTAATGTGTATTCACTTAAAAAAAATTTCTCCCCTCGTTTTTCAGTGACCAAAAAGAGAGAGAGAGAGAGAGAGAGAGAGAGAGAGAAATTGTGTGTGTGGTGGGAGGAGACACTGAGGAAAAGGTAAACCCCAAAAATTTAGTACTGAAATTTTCCTATAAAAATGTTCTTAAAAAAATTTCAATGAAAGGTCATTCCTTTTCCAGACCTGTGGAACGAAAATGACTTTGAAATTCATCATGATTAATTGTCCCATTGCTTGACGAGCTGCACTCATGTTATACTTTTATTGTACGTAATTACACAAACCACACATCTTTTTCACAAAATGTTTTTGAAATGTTATGCAGGTACATCTGGGCATAGATTATCACTTCATTTCCTATAGGCTTTCCACCAAGGGAAAGCAGAATTCCAGTTTCAAAGTCTTTTAGATTCATTTTGACGGCAATGTTGTGAGAACAGAGTTACTCATCCTTAAGGAGTAGAAGACATTGGGAAAAATTCTATTGATAAAGCAACCTGCTTGAATATAATTTATCTGGGTTTTTTGCTTCTCTTTACTGTATAGCTGAAAATATTTGCATGAAAATGGGATCTTACTTTCTTAAAATTTCATCTGTGGCTGTTGCTTATTCCCCATCTGATTATATTACGGAAAGTTTTATAGTAAAATAATTATCATATGCCTTCCTCTGCTGTCTAGAACCAGCGTTTGATGGATCACTCCCTTGCAGTGAGCTTGGAGCTCAGATGGTAGGTTTGTGAGGGTATTAAATGAGTAATGTATTCTATTTGTATTAAAATTCCTTAATGAGTCCCAAGGAGAGATAGGAAAGTAGAATCTTCACTTCAGGTTTTCCACTTCAGGGTTGGTTTCTCCTTTTCTCCTTCCAATTGCCTTTATCTTAACAGGACACAGATTTAGGTATTTTTACCCTATAATATAATGTGCTGGGGGAGTCCACCATGTTTGCTGCTGTATGAGGCTATATTTTGAGTCAGGTGCTTGCTCCCTTGCCCAGTTGCTGGACCAGGAAGGTGCCAGGGGCATCAGAGCTGAAGAGACTCTCTTCCTGTGTCTTATCAGGGCCTCAGAGGTATCTTGAAAACCTCAACCACCATCACCACTGACACAGCAATGGGACTGTTTACTTACAGTTACCACTCTGTGGCACCTGAGGTACTTGGGTTATCTATCTAAGGTACTTATATGACATCCATTGCCTTAGTCTCTGAATGCCTCTCAGTCTTCAGGTTTCAGAGTAGCAGCCGTGTTAGTCTGTATTCGCAAAAAGAAAAGGAGTACTTGTGGCACCTTAGAGACTAATACATTTATTTTGTTTATTATATCCTTTTCTCAGTCTTCAGTGTATTTATCAGTGTATAAAAATAGTTGTTTTCTATTCTAAGTAATGGCATAATATTACTGGAGGAGAAATGTGGAGGTGATTCCCATTGTTTGGCAAGGACAAGAGAATTGCCTCACTAGGATCCAAACCCTACTACCTTCAACACAGACTACCTGGACTATAAGAGTGTTGGGGAGTTGGTGTATTGTTGCTCTTGAACAAGATCTGAAGCCTGATCAATTTCACTAACTGCAGTGGAGTTACTCTAGACTAGAGCTGGTCGGAACATTTTCAGTTAATCCTTTTAATTTTATTTTTGTCAAAATATGGTACTTTGATCACTCTGAAATGTTTTGTGGAGTTGTATGGATTCCAAACAAAGTTTTTGATACAAAAGTTCCTGAGTCCAGGGTGGACTTTCTGATCACTACCGGAGAAAGCACAAGAAATCTAAATCCAAATCCAAAAACAGTCACTTAGACAATCGTGTTGCTGAAAAACATTCAAAAGGTTTGTGGTTTGTTCCAGATTTTGAAACCTAAAAATTGTCACAAAAGAGAATTGTCATTTTCTGTCCAGTTCTACTCTGAACTCAAACGAGTGTAATGGAGAGTTAATTTGACCCATGATGTTTATAGTCTGAAACCTTTTTAGAACGCTCATTTGGTGTTAGTACTGTTCTTTGTGTCCTGGCGATAAACCAACACTCCCTTACCAATATTATTTTAAAATCACATTAGAATCATAGGACTGGATGGGACCTCAAGAGGTCATCTAGTCAAGTCCCCTGCAGTCATGGCGGGACTAAGTATTATCTAGACCATCCTAACAGATGTTTGTCTAACCTGCTCTTAAAAATCTCCAATGATGGAAACTCCACAACTTCCCTACGTAATTTAATCCAGTACTTAAGCACTCTGACAGTTAGGTTGGACATTAGGAAAAACTTCCCTTGCTGCAATTTAAGCCCATTGCTTCTTGTCCTATCCTCACAGGTTAAGAAGAACATTCTCTGTTGTGCTAGTGACTCTTTGCAGTCCACACCTATGGAGCTGGCTAATTTGCGGCAATTGCCAGTTAGAATAAATGGAGGAAATAGAGCATATTTGAGTTGAGTTCTGTTTCTAGAAGGTATCGTTTGATCATCTGATCTAACACTCCTGTATAATATAGACCATAACATTTCACCCACTTACCCCTTTCATTGAATCCAATAATTTGTACTTGACTAAAGTGTATCTTCCTGAAAGGCATCTAGCCTTGACTTGAAGACTCCAACACACAGAAAATCCACTACTTCTCTCAGTAGTTTGTTCAAAATAATTAATTACAACTTGTTCATACATATTTTTTGGGGCAGAACAAACAATTTAGGTTTGGACTATCTCAGATGATATATCTATCTAGCAACAGCCTCAACATCACACTCAGCACAACAGCTAATACTCTCACAAACTGGATGCACCATAAAAAGTGCAAAGTAACTGTGACCGGGTGCCTGGATGGGCCACTCTGAGAATGCTACACTCAGGGCAGACGGCAAGGAATAGGGCAGACAATCCCCAGAACTGGTGGTTTATTCTATAATTACGTTCACCCAGCCAGTAACAAAACAACTTCTGCAATACCACACTAGTTGACAAGAACCCAAATACAGTCCCCTTTTATCATTCCAGCCTTTTGATTCCCATCTAGATAGCCAAGTCTAATATTGTGAGGGGTTACTGAAAACTATATTCACTATATGTGAGGTTCACCAATCCCAAAGGACTGGACACTTATCCCCTGGGGTCAATATGAGTCTCAGATCTCACCCAATAATCATGCTGATGCCAATCCTTTAATAACTAAGACTAAAGGTTTAATAACAAAAGGAAAAAGAAAGAGAAGAGTTAAAAATGGTTAAAAGATCAATATACATACAAATATGTGTAAAGTCCTTAGGTCAGTTTCATAGCAGAGATGGTATAAACTGCTGATTTGTAAAAAATCTTTCTGGAATCAGTTTATAGAGTTACAATCCAATAGGCAGTCCAGATGCAGAGTCTGTTCAAGTCTTTCCATGCATCTTCCAGGTTATTCCAAATCATTATTTGGAAGATCTGTTTTATGACTTCCCCTGTGCAAAGTTTAAGCAGGTTATGGATCAAAAGGATCAGGAGCTTTCTTTACAGTTCTTCTAGCAGGCTGACAAGCCTCCTCACAGAAATTGTTACAGCAGGGCCTTACCCCTGAGGAAGAATAGGTAACGCAGATCTTTGCTTTGAAGTTAATCTTCTATTTCCTATGTATAAACAGGCAAACATTCACATAAGGCAATTAACTGGTCATTCATTGTAACAGAGAGAATTAAACCAAAGACAATTCAGATAATATTAGTTTCCTGCAGTATCTTACATCTTGGATCTTAAGGTTAACCGGACACAGTTGCATACATAATTAAGACATGACAGAGAATTAGCATCTACAAGCTAATTGGGTTACATTGTTAAACTTCTAACAAGAAATAAATAAACACAGACTAATACACTTAGCATCTACCCTTGATTTCTGTTACTGCAGATGAATGAGTTGATGATTGCTAGTCTAGTACATCTCTGTGGAATTCACATACAAGAAGATTGTCTTGATGACCAGTGTAATGCCTCATGTTAAGCTGTTATGGGTCACATACAGGTTGACTGGTCAGTGTCACAGTATTACTGATTTTTTTATCCTTTTATTTTCACTTTAAAAAAAATCATCCAATGTCCTTCCACAATTTAGAGAAGATATAAAGCAAGTAAGACACTAATTTCATGAACACAGTAATTCTTAGTTTCTGACATCAGCCATGGATTTATACCAAAATAAAGATAATTATAGATGGGATTTTCAAAAGCAGTCAGCACTGGACTAATTCTGATCTCCTTGAAGTCACTTAGAAAAATCACTTAGCATTGTCCTCACTGTTCTCACACAGTTAACTTCTGTGTGAGAACAGTGAGGACAATGCTAAGTGATTTTGAAAATTCCACTTTTTTGGAGGGAGGGGTCAAAGTTTTATTTATAAAACTGAGTGGGGAAGTACTGGAAATTCTAACACTGACATAAAAACAAACTGTCAAGTTAAAAGTATTAATTAGCTGAAAAATATTTTGTGATCATTTGGTTTTTAATATTTTTAAGAGTAGTGCATGGGGAGGAGGAGGGACTGATAAGGACTGGTGTTTGTTTCAAGTTATGAAAACAGTTTTTTGCATCATGCTCCAAAAGTGTCTCCCGAAGCTTGAGCATTTTACCTACTTATGGAGATCAGAATATTTCATGGGGAGAATAGAATGCTGACCCTGCACCATGGGGATGGATCATGGGGATTAATGACATTCATTTACAAGTTGAAAACCTAGGAAACTAAACAACTAAGTTTTGCTCAAGATGCCTGCATTATTAATACTGTGTGTAAATAGGCTGTGTGGTATATTTTTAACCCCAAAAGTAATAGTTTTGAAGGTCCCTTTGTACATCTGGGTGTATCATGTACTCTAGAGTATAAGACTTTTTCTCACATGCCAGACTTTTGCTATCAAAGCACATTACAAAGCTCAACGTTATACACAAGCCTTCTCCTAATAATGGAAATTGTAGGATGACCTGAATGTGTGTTTTTAAAGGGGTCTGAACTAAAATATGCATGAAAGAAGAAAATGGTATAATGAAGGGAGATGGACAGAACATGACTTAGCAAATATAATTTGATCAAATAGCATTTGAGATCAAACATGTTGTATGTAGAAACAACAATAACTGACACAAGTAGATAGCTAGGTAGATTAAAATACGCAAAGAATCAGAAAAAGAAACTTGGAAGGCCAGATTTTCAAAAGGCCTCCAAAATGCTCCCACAATACTTGCTGACATACTCATTCGCACATGAATAGCCCTGTATTTGGATGCATATATACCTATTCTTCATTCTTAAATCCCTGTAGGATTGTAAATCTATCTCCGATTACCAGTGTCCTGTTTTGGTATCACTTGTGGCTATCAAGTAGAGAAGGTATCAGATTGGAAGTGAAGGAACATATCCCTGAAGGTTAAAGAAGTCATTCCCTGATATGTAATACAGTAAGAACATTCCGTGGCATGGCTAGAGTATATGACTTTTTCTCATGTGCCAGATTTCCCTACTTCTAGCATGGTGCAAAATCATTTTAGTCAACAAAGAATCCAAAATGAGTATTTGCGGATTAACTTTTAGGAAAGATGCATCATAGCAAAGATGGTAGGAAGTGATCTTATTCAAGAAAATTGTTTGGTGGTAATATCTATAGATTTTTCTCTCTCTGGGAGGCAGAAACTGGCTTTCCATACTAATGAAGACAAATTCTCTGCTAGTGTAAATGAAATTAATTGAGCTGTGCCCATTTACACCAACAGAGAATCTTGCCCCTAAGTTCTGTGGAGAAGTCTTTTGGTGCATAGGACACTCATTCAGTGTAGTCTAAACAAAGATTCATATTCACTCCCCCTTTCAGTATATAGAATAATGGTAGTTGTTATATTCCCAAAAGATCCTCAACATTCAGACTGGAACTGAGGGAAGATTGTGGGAGAGAAAATAAAAATCCCAAACTTCACTAACCCTCTTATAGTTTTCAGAGTAACAGCCGTGTTAGTCTGTATTCGCAAAAAGAAAAGGAGTACTTGTGGCACCTTAGAGACTAACCAATTTATTTGAGCATGAGCTTTCGGAGTCCTAGGTGAGCTAGAGATTCTCAATCCATTTAATAAGGCCCCTAATTGTGGCATTCATCTTAACACCTTTACTTGCTTTTAAGAATCTTGCCCATGGTGATAATGTGGACTATGGGGAACTGTTCTCTCTGGATGAATGTACTGTGCTCACTAACTTCAACAGTATCCATTAGCACTAATGGGAGAGTTGTCTGCAGCTTCACCCCATGCATGCAGAGAAAAGAACAAACCCTTTAGTCTATACTATCCCTAAGGATAAGTTGCTTAATTCTCTTCCTGAATAAATATTTCATGGGAGCATAGAATGCTGATCCTGCACAATGAGGATGGATCATGGGGATTAATGACATTCATTTACAAGTTGAACACCTAGGAAACTAAAGAGCTAAATGTTGCTCAAGACCCCTGCATTATTAATACCGTGTGTAAATAAGCTGTGGGGTGTATGGTTTTTTTTTTAACCCATAATTTGATAGAATTGAAGGTCTCTTTGTACATCTGGGTATATATGAAACACAGCTGTAGATTCAGGCTATGAATAGGGAAAAGCCCAGAGTCACTCAAAAGTATATCCATACACCTATGGGAGCCCAAACTACACATCACACAACTGTCTCAGAGCTAGTTGGTACTAAAAGAACAGGGCAAGCAGGAGATTGTCACACAGTTTATTGTACATCCAGTTTTGCAGACTCAGAAGATTCAAACTGTTCATAAAGGGCCCTGGTCCAAGTTCACGGAAGCCAATACAAATCTTTCCATGAGAGCACTTGGGAAGTGGATCAGGCTGGTACGTTTTACATAAGTACGTGAACTTTTTGGATACATATCTGAACTGAACCTGGACACCAAATCTGTTGAGACTCACTCTTCCCTAGTCCTGGATTTATCTCTTGCCAAACCCAGGCTGGTGAAAGCTGAGTGTTTTACTGTTGAAGCAGCAAACTGCACCATCTCTGAAGAACAAGCACCTCATATAGAGTGCTCATAAGCATCCTCCTCTGTCCAGCTAAAGGAAAAGCATTCCCTAGTGACTGAGTGAACCCTCAACCAGAAGGACTGTCACTGTGAAACATGACCTTTCAGAAAAATGGAAATGAAGGGGGAAAATTGTAAAACTGGATATGTCATTTTTTTAGATCTTATTAGGACTGGATTTATTCATTTAAATAACTGTAATTTGTTGCCCTGACCACCCTTTTCAATGCTTTTAGCAGAGGTGCCAGCATTAAAGCTTCCCTGGTGTGTTCTGCATGTTAACTTCTGACCTAATTACCAAGAGGAAAGAAAAGTATAGTTTTTAAGCTATAAACACATCTACAGAGACCTCTGGAATAATACAAACTCAATTTGAAATGAGTGGGACTTTCTGTGCTATTATTTTAAAAGGGTTATTCGCAAGTTGTTTACTAGCTTTCCAGGAAGTGGGTGCTATACAGAGCAGTCTGATAAATAGAATGTTTGTAGCTTTTATGTTTATGTTGCTTGTTTGGTTTATATCCATATCCTATAGCTGCAGATCATGATCTCACAAGTTACTCATCCATACCCAATTCTTCAATGAAATTTATGTGGCTGGACAATAAAAGATTCCATTACAGGCAAATTAGGTTCTCAGATTAAGGCCTGGTCTAAAGTGGGGGAGGGCAGGAGGGATTGATCTAATTTATGCAACTTCAGCTATGTGAATAATGTAGCTGAAGTCAACCTACTTAGATCTTCTTACCGCGGTGTCTTCACTGCGGTAAGTCGACTGCTGACACACCCCTGTTGAGTCCGCCTGCGCCTCTCGCTTTGGTGGAGTACTGGAGTCGACGGGAGAGCGTTTGGCGGTCGATTTATCGTATCTTCAATAGACATGATAAATCGACCCCTGATGGATCGATTGCTCCAGAGGTAAGTGTAGACATGCCCGAAGAAAAGCTTTGACTAGTGTGCTCATCTGTAGTTCCTCTCTGCTCTATTAGCATGAGCCTTTCTAAAATATCTATAAATAACCTAACAGACAAGGTGAGTGAGGTACTATCTTTTATTGGACCAGCTTCTGTTGGTGAGAGAGAGAAGCTTTCAAGTTTACACAGAGCTCTTCTTCAGGTCTGGGAAACTAATTGAATGTGTCACTGTTAAATACAAGGTTTTAACAGATTGTTTAGCATAAGTAGTTAACATACATTTCAATAGACCATAGAATTAGATATTCAGGACATGACTCGATTTCACTCTGCCTTCGAAATAATATAGGTCTTGTGGTGACAGTACCGCCATCATTACAAGCTGAAGTGTCTATATCCTCTCAAACTTTAGAAAATTCAAAGGGAATTTACTCATTTTTGGTCCAAGAACAAAGTGCCTGGAAAATAGAACTATTTCTGTACATCTCTTATTTTAATAATTTGATAAGCAGTTACACTTGCTCAAATGCCAGTTGTAATTTTTGGACTCCCACACCAAACACACACAAACAACTACATGTGGCCAGAGAACTTTTAAAGTGGGAAATATGCGAATTATATATACATTAATTTCTCAGCTATAGCCAGGGTTCATAAAAGGGACTTTGTAATAGTTTATGTTGCCACCTTCCAATCCTCCTGAAGGATTTGGCCCTTACTTTGTTGGTGTACAAAGAATAGTGGAAATGTCTTGCTGCTGCTTCTTGTTTTTTTAAAGCATAATTGGATGCCAGCTCCCTGACATCTGTAACAAAACAATCTCCTCTGCGCACTGCCAGCCCTTACTTTGCCTTTCAGATTGACTGCGTCCCAGTCCCCAAGTCCCTTCTAAGCATTCCCCTATAGTAGCCAGCCCCTTATCCACTGCACACTCACAGAAATATGAGGTTTTCTATCCCCAGGGAGACAATGCAAACACTATCTTCTTTGATTGTACTCAGGATCAGCTTCTTCTACAATATGACAGCAGGTTTATTATCAAAGATCAAAATTCAAGAGATAGTGAGTAAGGATAATGGAAACAGAAGGGTTACATATAAAACAAAATCAATACACGCATTCTAGAGGCTAAACTTAGCAGGCTAACCTCCTGTCTAGAGCAATCTTACCTTACCCAAAGCCTTTTGCAGCATTTACAACCAAGGCTGGTTGGGCTGCTACTCTGAAACCTGTTTTCATTAATGTAAATGTCCTGTCCATCCATTTCCTAATTGCAGGATTAGAGGGTACTTTCCTTGTCCTGCAATTATAGCCCAGTAAACCTTTGAAGTGCTCTCCCAGATATAGCTCATTTCCCCCTGGGGTTCTTCTCTCCCTGTTAAATTTCACAACCCTTCATCTGCATTTAGCTTAGACTGGTGATTGTGAATGAGACAATACTTAATTTACATTTCAATAGATAGATGGATAAACATCTCTGGTTTGGAAGGAAATCAGTTTTTCATCTCTGCTGGGGATTAACACCTTGATACAAATTATAATACCATAACTCCTTACACAGTAGCGGTATATATATTATATGACAATATTCATAACCAGAATGATGCCAGCTTTCCTTTCATACCTTACACAACATTCTTTGGTGTATCGGAATGTACATACCAGAATCAGGAGATACCTATAACCTCTATGCACCCTCTCTGTGTCCCTTTGCCAATTAGCATTAAGCGGTTTTGGGGTCACATTATAGTAAACCTTACAGTCCTATTAATCCAGACATTGTAAAAATTAACCTGGAGGGAAGTAATGTGCAAGCTCTTATGATGTGCAAGTACTCAGTGTTAGCATCATGCAGGAAGGAGGCTCACTGTGCCATTTGCTGAACTGCCTGCACTCTCTGCAGAGTCGTAGGGCTTGTCTACACTTGAAAGTTAAATCAGACTAAGGTAGGGTGTGACTTTAAAGTGCAATAGCTATTCCTGAATGATTCTATTTGTGAATATTCTTATTTTGGATTAAGAGAGCCTTATTCCTGTTTAGATTAATCTGTTAAACCAGAAAAATACACTATTCCTGAATAGACATTCTGGAATAATTCCCAGTGCAGACAAGCCCTTTACTGATATTAAAGAAGCATGAAGGTTCATCATGGGATTTTAGCAGTGATTCCCATTGAAATCAAGGTGATTCAGATAAGCAAAAATCCATTTCTGCTCTCATGACTTTTAGGGGACATATTGTTATATTTTAATTAAAAAATCATCCAGCCCAGCTATCATTTGAGGCAAGCTGGGTGCTCAGCTTTGCCCTTGCAATCTGTTATTTTAACTATGCTACCTTTGTAGTCTTTCAAGTTTTCCATTGCCACTAGGTCTAAGGAAGATATGAAAGAGTTGTATGCGAATGACAGGGAGATTAATGGACCTAGAAGCCCAGGGGAAATCTCTAGCTATTTTACTTCAAGGGCTTAAAACTCATTCTGTGCTCATCCTCAGAAAAGGAACTGATGATGTCCAGTTTAGATCACATTTTCTTTGTGATATCTACCACTTTAAAAAACTACTAGAAAAAGCATTTGCTCTGCACTAGTAACTGTTATGTAAAACAAAGCAGTTAGCATTCAGTATTCTGATTGAGGTCTAGATGGCTTTATTTTTGATAGGCATGTTTCCTATGCTTACAAAAACGATCACTTTATAAATGGTCAGGGGGTTAAAAAAATAACAATCCTCAAGAATTCTTCTAAAGGTGCTCAGTTCATCTCCATCTCTCTGTTATGCAACAAACTAAAACTTGACCTCACCATCTCCCACCTTGGATGTTTGAACCTCAATTCATACGTGCACAGAAACACACACAAATGATTGGTATCATAACTCCTTTGATCTCTAATATGTAACTCTATACTTAGAATAAGACATAATGTCAATAGTATCTTTTGTGACCAGATCAAGAGTTCAGTGGCTTCAGTGGAGTGATGCTGATTTACACCAGCAGAACATTTGGTCCTTAATTTTTAAAGCCAGCCTTTGTATGCTCTTCTGGGCTTCGCATACTAATGGACAGGTCCTGTATCACTGAAGTGATGAGAATTTTTCTGTATAGTCTGATACCACAGTCTGTGGTCACTGTGGTATTGATTCTCTGGTTGGCTAAGTACATAGATACTTCTGCTGCAAATATCACGTAGACAAGCACAAACTAGATTTTGAAATGTGTGTTTGTGTATGCTTGAATGTTCACAAAAGGTGACTGTAGGGGGTAAAACATGGCTAAAGTGAATTAATTTTAAAATTTGAATGAATATTTTCTGAAAAGATTTTGCACTATTCACCCAGCACTTCATATGAGTCTGAGCTAGCAGTCAAAATCTGCTTTGACTGCTTAACCTAAACAAATTTATTCTACAGGTAATTGATGATGAATAAATAAGGGACCTTTATGATGATATATTGACAGTTACCTTTCTGACCATAACCATGCTCTGACCTCTCTGGTTTGTTCTTTTGTTTTTTATTGATCTACTATCTCCCCTTTATCTGTTTAGGTATTTTTCCCTGCTGCATTTTTCAAGAATGCTGCTGAATGCTGATGTGGTACAGAGACAAAACTTGGTGTCTCTCTAAGTGGCGTTTTTTAAACTACTGCTTCACTATCCCCTAGGAAATGTTTAGGATCGTGGATGTATTGAGCTACACAGCTCCTGGCAGGAGTTGCTGTTACCTGCATGTGTCAGAATAGCTCTGATCTGAAAGTGGCAGTTAAAGGGATCCAAACTATGCACTTTATCTCTTTCTGTGATGCTCAACCTTTGGCTTACTCACACACAATTTTTATTGGCCAAATTCTATCCTGGACATCGAGGCCAGATCTTCAGATGGTGTGAACTGACATAGCTTCATTGAAATTAATAGATCCACATCAGTTCACACCATTTGAAGATCTGGTCCACCATGTACAATCCCCATTTGTGGAAATGGTCAGTGTGGAATTTCCTCCTAAAATATTGGGCCAAATTCTTCTCTTATCTACAAGACATCTAAGAATATAGGGCCTAATTTAACTCCATGGGATTGTATCCATGTTATTCAGGAAACAAGAGCATGAGGCAGGTAACTGTAGGGAATTTCAGTGCTAAAGGCAGCTATATTTAATTTTATGGCATGGTGGCATGATTTTTTGTGGGTTATTTTAGGCTTCCCCTTTACTGGTTGCCACCATAACTGGTGAGCTGAATTTTTCGAAAATGTTGTTGACATGTTTATATAGCAGAACAATAGGGACAGTAAGCAAAACAGCACAAATGTGAATTTACTGGCCAAAGCTGATGAGTGTTAAAAAGAATCCAAATCATTGGTAAGTAGATTCTGAAACACTATCACAGATTGTTTTGCTTTCTAAATCACAGTTATGATTTGGACCAGTAACTTAATTACTGTCACTGCTGTGGATAGATTGAAAGTCAGAGGAAGTTATCGTGGAGGACGTGAATACTTTACGTACTGTTCTGTGTGCCAGTTAAGCTTATGTGGGGAAATGATTAATTTAGATGGGTGCTTGAAAGTAAGCAAAGCTACTGCTGCAGCTTTACTCGTAAGAGGATTCAAAGCAAGAATAGAGGATTATTTTTTGCATTTTAGACAGATTGTCAACTGAAGATTGATTATGTGTGTGTGTCAAATTTGAATGGAATTATATGTGGAATTTTCATTCACTGGTTTGTTTCTTAAGCTATAACCGGGGGGCGGGGAAGGGAAAGAGCATTCTATCAGAATCTCAACACAATATTTATTTGAATCCTGAAATAAAATTAAATACAGATATACTTATCAGAAGAGTGTGAAGCATGACTTCTTTTGTATATTGGTTTGGAGAAATATATATAACCATGAAAATATATTTGAAAAAATCTTTAGTACACAGACTTTTGGTTGCTATAATTACTTTTTTTAAGACATGCTGAGGATAGTTTGATCCAGATTGTTCATAAAATTAGTTGAGTGGGTTGTAGTTCCACAGTTGATTGTGAAATCTGCTTACTCTGTTTGACTTTATCAAACAAATAATAGACAGATGGAGGGTTAGGGAAATATTCAACCTATCTATCAAGTAAGACCTCATAACAGTAAATAGAGTATTAATGACGGTGTGTTTTCTAAAAAAACAATGTAGTGGCATCACAAGCCCGAAGTTCTCTGTAGTCATAAAAAACTGCACTGTTCTCTATCCAGACATTTCAGCTGCCATCTGAGATTTCTTTCCACATAGATGGGACATGTAGGGGCTGGCTTTGGAAAGCTTTTAAAACAGGCACTTTCATTCTCTCCTTTACCAAATAAAGAAAACACAAAGTGTGTGTGGTGTGAGAGAGACAGAGAGAGTCAATCCTGTGGTACCCATGAGTTTGTTAGAGTTTTAAAGTGACAGCATTATAATTATCTCAGTAAAGCTCCTGGCTGGATCCCTAATGGACACAGTATAACGTTGAGCTGATTAAAGGGAATTGGTTCCCTCTGAAGAGGATGGCTCCATCTGAGGTAGTATTTTGTTGAGGTGGTTCTTCAAACTTAAATGAGGCCAGTAGAAATGTTCTGATTTATTTTTACTGTCATGGCTTCTGAATGGTCTAAAAAGTTCAGATTCAAATACGATCTTGTGTTTAGGATACTGGTCTGGGACTCAGGAAACCTTAGTTCCTTTCCTGGCTCTGAAACAGGCTTCCAATGTGACATGGCAAGTCAGTTAGGCCAGCTCTATGCTTAAAAGTTTTGCCAGTGTCAGTTAGGAGTGTGACTATTTATTTAGCATTATACCACTATGAAACCCTAACTTTACAGGCAAAAAGGGGCTTTTTGCTCAGATAGTTTATTCTGATTTGGTTAAGTGAAATAAGCTACACTGGCAAAAAACACTTTTTTCAAGTGGACCTGTACTGGTACTGAGAGGGTATTGCTGATAGAACTATACCATCAAAGTATTTTAAGTGTAGAAAAGGCCATCTATAAAATGGGTATAGTAATACTTCCCGTCGTCACCAAGGTCTTGTAGGATAAATTCGTTTATATGTCTGAGGTGCTCAGACACAACAGTAACAGGGGCTATAAAATGCCAATAAACTAACAAGTAGCAAATCATTTCTTCTACTGAGAGACATTCAAAGGCAGCAGTATCTGAATCAATTCACTTATAGGTTTGCATTCAAGTTTCTTCAGACAATTCTCTGCCAGCACACACAGACAGGACTCCCCGTCAGCCTACTCACTTCTAGTCTATTACTAAATGCTTCCAGTCAAATGTGATTCCAGCTGGCTCTGAGATTATCAACACACACAACCGCTTGGCTATCCTTTGTTCTGAGGGCCTGATTCCCCTTCAATCACTGATGTAGGTAAAGGCAATGAAGTTATATCAGTGTGTGAGTGACAGGTGAAGAAGACATAATGTATGTCAGTTATGTTAAGGGCTTGTTTGCTGAGCCAACTTGTTTGATAGCTGGGACTCTTCTAACTCTTTGTTCAGAGTTTCCTTCCCATCCTGAAGAGAATTTTACTTTGCTACATACTAATATTTTTCAGCTTTTGCCATAAAATTATAATTAATAATAAAGCCTCTTAAACCTTAGCTCTGATTACTGGGCTGTCCTAGACAATTATGCGCTTTGTAAATGTGACTACACCACAAATCTGCACATTTCATGGTCCTTTCTTCCTTATACTAGGTGTTTTTGATGGATAGCTTTAAAAATGCCAGTGGTTATGAGACCATTATATCATATATTATCTTAATCTCAGCTCCCATAGCAAAACAGAAGAAATAAATCATATGCTACATTCTAAAACACACATTTTTCCCCTTAAAGCTCTGATTAAGAATATGTCCTCATTGTTCTAAAGAGTTGATTTATTTGCCTTTCTTAGCTGGATTATTTTAAATCCCTAATATTCAAAGTAAATATTCAGATACAAACCCTATTTACTGTAGGTCTTAAAATCAGTTCTTAAATCTTTGTTTACAATAGTGAAAAGTGATGCAGAAAAAGACATTTGCAGTTCATTTTTGGATAAGACTCTTACAAAGCTATTTGAAGTGAAAATACAATGTACTAACATGCATGTTGTATTGCCTCAGGTGTCCAAGAATGAATTATAGGATTTTAGACTTATTTATTTTCCATAGAAGCTTAAGAATGTGCAAGAATAAGTAAAAAATGTTCACTTGGTTCCTTTTTTTTTAAAACTTCTGCCAGAATGTGAAAGTAGGTCACTGTGGGACTTTATGGGCCTTATACAGCAGAAAGCAGTTGCACAGTAACTGAAGTTCTGCAGGCTTTCTGAGCTATACAGACAGGGAGGAAGTTTGCTGTTCTTAAGGGATATCAAGTCTTTAGGTAGTGGCCACTTCGTGTTGGTTTAAGAATTACACAGTCTCCAAAATTCTTCTTTCTCACAAACAATGTCTACACTAGACGCTATGAGGAAAAAATGTCTCACTGGCACTAAAACTACTTAAAGTAAGCATCTGTATAAGTGCTTGTGGGATTGGAACTCGAGTCCAGTAACTTTTTTCTTCAGCAAAATTCTGATTACCAGGGTTGAAAGGAATGAGGATCTAGCCATTGCTTTGCATAAAGAGGTTGGGGTATGTGGCCAAAAGAGATTGATACATACAGTTTGTCTCTTCATTTTATACACAAACTTTTAATGTTTAGAATGTATCCTAAAAAATCGTATTGCTAATATTCCTCCCCAAATGCTTAATCCAGCCCTGTGAATAGTGATTTTATAATGTAGACCGGAATCAGTTACATTTGGAGTTAGGGAACTAGCAAAATATTGTTTCTCAGACCTGCCCATAAATGCTAATATTACTGTGCCAACATACAGTAATTAGTTAATTTTTATCCATACTTTTTTTTGATAACAGCATACGCTAAAGGAATCTACTTAGAAGTGAGAAAACTAAAAGTAACTATATGCTGCCAATGGTATCAACTTACTTTAGACAGATAAATGCTGTAAGACTTCACCTTGAACTACTAACATTTACCGACATCATTAACGAGAAATTGTAATTCATCTTTTGAAGCAATGTTTTACATGTTCAAGTCTTATCTGATATGCTGAGATAAAATGGCTAATTAAAATGCATAGATTGTGCTTTGGTATCATGTGTAATTCTTTAATTTTTTTAAAAAAAATATCCAATATACAGACTCTCCAAAGTTTACTATGGTAATTGAAAAAGAAATGAGAAGATAAGGTAACAACATATTCTCATTAATAGACATGCAGGACTCAATTCTACAAGTTATTGAGTAACCTCTGGAGGTGTCGAGCACCTTGCTAATTGATCCTTAAAAAGGGAGTGGAAGGAGAATCCAAATCTGAGATGGAATTAAATATTAGAGCTGTGTGAAATATTCACATGAAACCTCAAATAGTTTAGAACTCAGACATCGGTTGATGAATTCACAAAGCACCACCACACATGTTCATAAAGGGCCAGGGGAAGAGGGAAGTTAATGAACCTCCATCACTCCAACTAGCACTCCTTGTTCCTTCACAAATCTTCCTTTCTTCTGATATAGTCAAGAGTGTGCTTGGGGATTGCTGGGAAGATGGTAGAGTGGCGGCAACTGTAGAAGAGTTGATTCTGGAGGTCTGAATTCATCAGCCTAGAATGTCCAAGTAACCTGCACAAATTGTTTCCAGCCACTGCAAACCAAAGTAAGGATCTTGGTTTACAAATCCCTTTGTAAACCTAATCTGTGGAGTTTGCAGAGCCCCAGTAAATATATGACTGGACTAAAGAACAGAAAATGATCAGCTATTGAATACTAAAGGTATTACCTTAGGACCTCATGCTGCATTTCTTATACATACAAAACCACAATTGAAATCTGTGAACATCTATGCATAATCACATCCAGAAACTCCATGAAAATTATGAGTGCACATAGAATTTAGATTCAGACCTTTAATGAGACAAGTTAAAAATAATTATAATAGAACCCTTAATGTATACAACTAGCCATGGGAAAAAAAAAGGTCTAGTTTATTCACACAAAACCAAAAGAGTTGAGTCACAAGGAGTTTCCCTAAATAAAATTGGAAGAACTGACTGGAAGGAACATTCCAAACACCTATAACTGTGCAGTGATTTGTGGGAAGTTTATATCAGCCTGCAATTCTAGGAAACTCCAAGCAATTACAGGAGATGTTAAAGATGCACTGTAACTTTAAAATGTGTGCATCATGTGGCAGTTTAATGGGCACTTTAACCATTAATGTAGCTGATGATAAATGTAAAATCAAAGGGCTTTCACCAAGGGCAGGAAAACTGGCAGATAAACTACATAATTTCTCTACCAATCCCATTCAGAGTGACTTGAAAATATTCCCATCAGACATAGAGCCATTTCAAATCTGCCATCTTGATGGTTTCTGGAAAAGGGAAAAATAAGGACCAGATTTTGTTGCATTTAAAAAAAGAAGACAAGCACCATACTCCACAAGCAGGTCCAATCCAGGAAAGTACTTAAGCATTTGTTTAAATCCCAGTTATGTCAATTGGGCTACTCAGTATGAGCAAAGAAGGCAGAATGTATGCCACTTATAAATAAATAATAAAAGTGATACCCTTTTCCCATTGTACCAATTTGTGAAACACACTATAGCAAGTGGTACCAGAGGTAATTTGTTCACCTTATGAAACTGAAAGCTGTTGAAATTCACCCAGCTGCTTTATCCTGCTTGATTTATATATTTTCAGGGATTAGTTGTGCTCAAGCTCACATGTAAAGTGCTATGGAAGGTAGTCATGCTGTATAAGATGATGCTGTTAAAGAAAATTTTCAGATTTACGCAATGGTATACTAGAAAAAGTAAATTAATTGAGGTTAAAATCAGTTTGATCTGGCTGTAGTTTTAAAAAAAAATCCCTACATTTTTATTGGGTTGGGATTGTTTAGGAGGAATTTGACAGAGAGGATGGGGACTGAGAAAAAAGAAATGTCCCGCATAAATCATGGCAAAGGTAAAAGAGGAATAATGGGAAAAGGGATGATGGACATTAAAAATGAGGGAGAAGGGATTAAGTATTTTTTCCTTTAACAAAGCTGTCAAAATAATCTTTGAAAAAAGAGCAAATGTCAAGCAAAAAGCATCCTCCACACCATTCATAATGACACGTTCTGGATCCATAGCTATGTTTTTTCTAGGAAATAATTGTTATGAGTCAAGTTGTGGTCAGGTCAGATTTTCTGTATTCTATGCATCTCTGCAAGTTCAAGAAATATTTCAGTCCCTGTGACCATTTGATCCTTGGTATCAAACTGAGAATGCTAATTATTATATGGGTACTTGTCCGCCAGCAATTGAACTGACACCATCAATTAATATAATGTAGGCTACTAACCAAATGTCGGTCAGAATGACTTGCAGACAGACTGCTGGAAGGATCAATGCTGTAAACGGGAATCTGTTGTAGTGATCAAGGTACAAAGTTGCTGTGATATAGCAGAGGTGGAAGGAAACAAATAACAAAAGCTCTAACGTTGCCTATTTAATTGCTTTTTCTGTATTCGTAGGAATATGTTTGAATTTAATTTTGAAAGTTCAGAAGCATTTGCAAACAATTATCTCCAATGTCTAGGTATTGCATTTCAGATTTGTCTATGTGACTGTGTTCTCAGGCTCTCTTCAGTCAGATCATTACTGTTTTGAGTTGAAGTCTCATTAGCCCTCATAATACAACATAAAAGGGGGACTGTCTGAAAGTATACAATTAGAGATGTGCAAAACTACTTGAGGAAATGCAGATACCTGAGAAGCCATTAATAAGGTCATTAAAAATCCTATCTAAAATTATCTGGAAATAAGTATGAAGTTGTTAAAAATCACTTCAAAATCAAATTAAAGGTTATGTCTGAAATACAATTTGAAAATAGCCAGGGAATATTATTCCTCAATACAGATCGCTGTGAAGTAAAAGCATAACGACTCAACATACTTAGCCTTAGTGCCAAATCCTGAGCGCCTGTGCAAAACCCTGGGAAAGCTGTGTGTAGGGAAGCTGTGTGGCTATTATGGAAGATGAAAACACTTCTCTCTTTCCCATAACTGGACCTAGAGACCATGTTCCAGGCTAGGGAGGCCAGGTTTCCTACCTCCTGTATATAGGGAGAATTAGTGAACATGACCCATGATATTGTCTCCATGGGGTTTTGAGTCAATGTATCTTTGCTCTGTGTGGATCCATTGTCCTAGCCCAAAAACCCACTGCATTGTCCCATTTAGAAAGCCACCAATAAACAATACACTGTGAAGTACAGATGGTTGCTAAGTCCTCTGTAGCATCTCTCCATTACATGGCTGTGCTGCTGTATTTTTTATCTTTAGCATGTGTGGAAGGACGGAGAGGAATTAACCCTTCGTTATGAACTTTTATCACAGCATCAAAAACCTTATTCATTTGAACATTTTCAATTTTTTTTTTAACATTTGCATGGGTTAACTAGGGGCTAGTTTGTAAATGTATTTTAAAATGTAAATTTTGTAAAATACAACTACTGCTGTAGAGGGCCTCATGAATTTAGCTTTCATCTGTTGCAGATTGTCTAGTCAAATACATCTTATATAAAACCTAATATAGTATGGGCTCATACAGTAATTATATTAACATGAGTGCAATGACTAAATTTTCAAAGCTTAAAATCTCTACTTTTTAAAGAAATGCCAAGCTGATTTTCTATCATGAAATACTTACATTTAAGAGGAGGTTGGTTTTGCTATCTCTCAATTTCTCACCAGAGCTGACTAGAAAATAAGAAATAAAAGGTGTATGAAAGGATGGCATACATATTTTTCCCCAGTTTAAGTATTGTGATGTTATTATACATAACAATTTCTGAAGACCTCCTGCATAATTCAATTAAAAATTCTACTCTTCTCATCTGATTCTTTTAATAGTTCTGAGCTCTTCCAGTTTCAAGAACCAGCAAATATAAAATTGGGATAACCTTTCCTGTTGTGAATAAAATAACGGCTGAATTTCACACAGACCAATGAAATATAAGGGATAAATTTTAAGCTGCCCTTAAATAGGGCCTGTGACATAATCCACCCAGGGGAAAATTGACCCCTGTGTCCACAGGACCTCTATAAGGCCTATATATCACTTAGGTTCAACTGAAAGTCCAATGCTGCAAATATTTCTGCACTATCTTAACTCTACACATGTGAGAAATCCCACCAAGTTCAAAATAGGACTTACGTGGAACATTAAGGGGTGTATAAGACTTGTATAGTGAATTTACCTGATAATTTTACATGTGCACCAACTTAGATAGGTAGAGTTTCATCAGCAAATCAGGAAATTAAAAGGGAAAATCTGTTAATTGAGCATCCAGTGTTGCAGTTCACACACATGCCCATTTCCATTCACAAATGTGGGTTTTACATGCATGTGCCAATTTACAGATTCTACTAAAAGGTTTGCTCAGGTTTTAGATCTATACATGTTAACTTGCTCAATAGACCAAGAATTCCTGCAGCCCCCAGTGGCCTGCAGCAGCGAACCACGGCCAGTGGGAGCTGCGATCGGCCGAACCTGCAGACGCGGCAGGAAAACAGATCGGCTCAGCCTGCCGGGGTGTTCCCTGAGCAAATGGCATCCCAAGTTTGGGAAATGCTGCTCTATGGCATATTCACACCACAGGGTGCACGTGGAGATGGAAGGCATGAGAGCAGTTTTTCCTTTCCTCCTGCATGAGCCATTAACAAAATGTTATGAACTGGGAGAAAACTCAATCCATAGCAAGGTAAAACCTCATTGAAACTGATAAGTGTGAATTCATCTTTCAGTTAACATAACTGTAAGGATAACAACCCACCTGAGACAAAACAAGCATGTAAACCTATCCAGGAGATTTTGCTGAGATTTTTTGTTGGGGCGGGGGGGAAGGGAAGGAGGGGAGGGAGGCATGGGGTGAGGGAAGGGAGGCACAACACACAGATACTGAAAACACACCAGAACAGAGAAAGAAGCAGAGGCAAAAGGCAAGAAAGCCAGGCAGTAGCCTGTGAACACACTATGATTCTGGAAAAAGCTAGAGAGGGAGCTTTGGGGGTCTGTTGGCTAATGAGGCTTGGTGTAGGCTAAGAAACAGCTTTTCTTGTTCTTGGTTCAGAGAAGCAGGACTTTGGACATTCCTTGTAAATAAACAAGATTGCATCAAAGTGGATAGCAGATTTTACTGATTTCTGCTTCCAGCTGGAACATCTCCAGACCTCAAACTTTGATTAGCTGCTTGGTTCAAAAAAGGAAAACAATAACCTAGTAACACTGATCAAACATATCTACATCTCCCAGATAACTATTTGGAGCCTTGACTTAATAAAGTAAGACTCAGTAATAAGGTGAACAATTCGTTCTATAATAAATAGATAGATCCAGGTTGAGGGTACTCATAGCAATAAGTAAATAGTCCTACTGTCCTAGTATTCCAAGTGGTCTTGTGTAAAACATGGGATGTCTGTTTCTACTTCATTTGTTCTAAAAGTCTGGTCTGGAATCAAGTACATTATAGTAACAACTTTTGCAAAAATAAACTATACACTGTATACCAAAAAGGGTTGTTTTATATACTACATAAATATACGCAGGTAATTCCTCAAATGCAGAACTTTGCAATATTACATTCAAATACTCTGTAGAGATATTTAAGGTATTAAGCACAAATCTTTTAAAGATCTGAGCAAAAAAAACCCATGATAAAATGTGATATATCAAACTATTTGTCCTGTTCAGCCTCATCAATATTAAAAAAAAACATACAAACATCTGCAGGAAGCTTTCTTCCCTCTCTCCCCTTCCCCCCATCCCCCCCGTCATTTAAAAATTGCCTTTTTAGCCCTATTATTGAAAATATAGAGGAATTGGGTAGATACTGTATTACCATGAAGAGTGTTTTACTACTATTGTATTGCAGTGACACTGTGGGAAATGAGTGTTGAACACCAATACTTTTTCAGTATTGTTTCTAGTACTAATATCAATGAACAGTCAGGAGTGCTGTCAGGCTGTTTCATGGTGGCTGTGCTTGTGGGGGTTAAAAGTATGATTGCTAATACCTTACCTGCCCATCGGACATATGTCCGCCCATTAGACAGGTGACTGGCTAATTTGGATCTTAATTTTCTTTGAGGTCTCTAAAACAGATTGCAGCATGTTCTGTAATAATGTACAAGGATAGGGACTGTGCCAGTTCACATATCATGAATAACATGGCTCCATTTGACAGAACTGTTAATTTTGCATTTCTTATATATTTAATCTGGATGTAATTATTTCTGTGTAATAATGATGACTTTTAACCTCAATCCTACTCATGCTGACTGATATACTGTTACTTATCCAGTTTGCATTACTCCCCCTGAAAGAGGAAACACTGCTCTTGTAACAACTGGGTCACCTTCTTAACTGTGTTACTACACTGTAGTTCACACTTTTGCTTGTTGACAGATTTAGAGCCCTTTGTAAAAGCAATAATTGGACCAGGACTGCAGCTGGCATGCTTCACCAGAAAGGAACTTGAATTAGGTTGCATTAGGTCTTTCATTAATTGCTAAAAGCAAAGCTATGTGGTACTGTAACTGCCATGTAGTTTCATTAGGACATTGTCCTGATTTTACTGTGGGAATTGTGAGGATTATGCCTGAACAGTGTACTATATTTCTCTTTCTCCAGTTTATCCTATGTCTTTTAGGAAATTGTTTCTAATATTAATAACATGTAGCATTTATATAGTGGCATTCATCTTCTGAGCTTAGAAGTATGAATCCTCTTTACCCTTCTGTATTGTGAGGTAAGGAAGCACATTTCTTATCCCTATTTTACTGAATGGGAAACTGAGGCAGATACTAGGCCGAATATGGAGCTTGCCTTGCATTTGTGTGCAAGAGCAGAGGAGAACGTGCAAAGAGACTTTTCTCCATCCTCTTGCTTATCAGTAGAAATGGTAGCCTCAATCTCAACTCTTGCACACACACTTTCAACATGCAAGGCTCTGAGATGTCTCATTCAGCACAGAGAATAGGGTGAGTGATACCCATGGCTCTGTCTTTTTCTTGCTCTGAAGAGGGGCTCAGAAGCTGCACAGGAGAGAGAGTGAATACTGCACTCTTTCAAAGTGTGCCACGAGCTCATTCTGGTATACTCTCCAATAGACATCCTGGCTGAGTCAACCGGATTGTCCTCCGAGAATCTTATTGGGAAGGCACAGGCCACATGTCCAACTGGGACAACACTGTAAAAAACAGAACAAAAACCTATGTTACTCACACAATGAATCAGTAGAATTCAGTGGTGGAAGGGAGAGGGTGAATGTGCCAAACTCAGCCTAATTATGTTGACTTTAACAGTAATGATACTTCTTATACTATGTCTGAAAGTGTCAGAGCTGGACATGCCTCCCAATCCTGTACTCAGAACATTTGAGTGCATCTATATACAGAAGAAGAAGGGCTCAGAAGTTAGGTTGGAAAGTAAAAAATACATGTGCCTTTAATTTACTACGTGAGTATCCAGCTCAGTCAGACTTCTAGAAACACCTAATTCATTCTGGGCATGTTCAGAGGTTTATCAGAAGTATTAACATAGTCCCGACCTTAACAACATTACTTCATTTACACTGTTACTCCCAACTAGAGCCAGGCAAGAAAGTTTCCCTGTTCATGCAGACATTTTGTAACTTCAAATTTTTCCCCATCCTTAATCAGAATGAAAAGTTGAAATCTCAAACATATTAATTAAGCAAAACAATTTTAAAAAATTCATCGAGCAAATCAGTTCATTTCACTTTCAATCATTTCTTATTGTTTAAAACCACAATTATCTTACATTTCTAAACAAAATGTCATTTTAAAATAAAACCGGATATTTTTTGCTTTGAAAATGTAGAAAACATTTCATTTCAACAATTTCAAAATGTTTTTCAAGTTGAGAAATTGGTTTAAAACAAATTTTCCTCAACAACTAGTTTCAATTTTGACAAATCAGCATTGTTCAAAAAAGAGTTTTAGTTGAAAAACTCCTAGCTGGCTTTACTCCCTGTAACACTGTGTAGCAGGGTAGACACTAGCTCAGGCCCAGACGGGTTTAGAACAGCCCTGAGAGAGGGCTGTTGTAGAAGGAAGGCAGCAAGGCTGATTGGGGAAGCAGGCTCAGCTGGGGGCCACGCCCCAATCAGGGCCCAGCTGGCTTTATAAAGGTTGTGAGCCAGAGGCCTAGAGAGTATTCTCTCTCTAGCTCTGAGAGGGAGGGACTTGGCTGCAGAGACTGGAATAGAGGACCTAGTTTGGAGAAGGGTTGAGGAAAGGCCAAGGGAGCTGGGGAGCTCTGGCCTAGGAAAACTGCAGGCCTAGGGAGGCCTGTTAGGTGCAGGGGTAGCCACCGGTAGGCAGAGATAGCAGGTCCAAACCTTGCCTGTGATGAGTAGCTCATACTGCAGTCTGCCCCAGGGCATGGGGGCTAGCTGGTGACTGGCAGGAGCAGATGACTGAGGTGAGGCAGAGATAGTGGGTGTGGGGATTCCTGTGGGAGGTGGAGACCCAGAACTGTGGGGTGCTGCCAGGGGATAGCACCCAGAGGAAAGGGGTACCAGGGTCCTGGGAGGGACACGGGAGCCAGCAGCAAGGTGAGACACCGCCCTGAGGAGGGCGCTCCAGGGGCTGGTGAGCTAATTCACTGAGATGACCAGCAGGAGACACCACTGGTGAGTCTACACCCCAGTTACACACTGCTTCCCATATTTCTCATAGTAATATTATGATTGTGTCATAATCCTAATCTATTTTATGCAAGATACCTCATGTGAGGTATCATTGGAAAGGTTATGATTTACTGAATATGATCATCCTGTGTGTATGCCTGCATCATTTTTGGATCTAAAGCTAGGAATATTGAATATACATTTGTATTACAAAAGTGTTTGCATCTGGGGAACGCCCACCAGACAGAATGCAATCAGTCTGACTGGCTAGCTGGAAACAAGTCAATGGACCATTAGAGAGAACAATAAGTCTTTGAAGATGCTAATCTTCCACCTTCTTGAGAAGCTTTCCTGAGATGCTACAAAGAGCCTCTGACTCATGGCTGCTTTGACATTACAGGATCATGTGAGCAAGTCACCTGGAACTGGACTCCATTATAGAATGCCAGTATTTTTCCTCTGGAGAGTGGGGACCACACTGGAAAATGAAGTATTCCCACCATATGTAAAACCTATTTAAGGCAGAGGAGTGACATACAGAGTGATCGTTCTTCACTGAATCCCCACCCAAGATGACTGCTGTGAACATCTAAGAAACAAAGACAAACGGGAGTGGGGGGAGAAGAGCTGAGCCCAGGCTGGAAAGGTGTCTGGCCTGTGAAAGAAATAACCTAGAGTTTTAAGCTGCAAGCAACAGCAGCTTGCCTTCAAGAACCACTACAATCTCCCTAAAACAACATTTAGGGTGAGAAATTACAACCTGTAACCAGTTTCTTTAGTATCTTAAACTTAGTTTGCATGTTGTTTTTTTTCATTTGATAGGTACTCTGGTTTAATCTGGTTGCTAACCCATGTAATCACTTAAAAGCTCTTTTGTAGTTAATAAATTTGTTTGTTTTTTTTTCTCTAAAATGAGTTTGTGGCATTCATAGCGGGGGGAGCGGGACAGAAGCTGTGCATATCTGCCTCCACATTGAGGGAGGGGGCAAATTTCATGACCTTACACTACATAGTTCTCTGTGCAGTGCAAGACTGTACAATTTTGGGTTAAAAGGAGTACTTGTGGCACCTTAGAGACTAACAAATTTATTTGAGCATAAGCTTTCGTGAGCTACAGTGGAAGTTTATGCTCAAATAAATTTGTTAGTCTCTAAGGTGCCACAAGTACTCATTTTCTTTTAACCCAAAATTGTACAGACTAACACAGCTGCTACTCTGAAACCTGTCATTATGCAAGGCACTTAATTTTGGGTTTACATTCTGGAGGGGGTGTGCACTGGAGTGCTGGGAAATTCCCTAGCTGAAGCCTTCCCATGCAGTGCTGACTTTAGCATCTGTCTTTCTGCAGCTGAGTGTGTCCTTACCTGTGTGTGTGGGAAGAGGCTTGAGGGCCTGGCTCAGCAGGACAGTGTAAGGGAGCCCAGGCTGGTGGAACAGGTAGGCTCTGGGGTACCCCAGTACAGCAGGAGGGAGGTGGGGGGTAACAGGTCACACCCCAAACTCATAACTTGAGGCCTCCCCTTAGAGCAATACCAACAGTTGCTAAAAATAGTCAATTAGATATATGTATAAGTTATTCAACCAAATGTGTGCTGTTAAAAACAACATATTAAAAATAATGGTCTATAAACAAAGTAACATGGGCCAGCTGTATGCACCATGGTAGATTCTAATCACAGATTTCAGGAGTCTGGTGAAAATTTACCTATTTCCAATAGACAGAGCCAACATTTTCCAAAATTTATTTTTTGGTAGTAGAAAAAACAATTTTTAATGAAAATTTACACCAATATTTTCTGGTGTTTGAACAGCTCTAATTTCTAGTACCCATTGATTTACAGTTCAGGTAGCCTCTACACACTGCAGAGTTATGCTGCATTGATGATTTCCTGTGATGCCACAGAAAACAGGAGGCAGGTTGGGGATATAAAAGTGATGGGGCTTACAGATCCACCAGCCATGCCCCCTTTGGGGCAGATTCCTCTCCATAGCCAATCCTGCAATTTTTTTGGCCTGGCATGCTTGTGTATTTTTAGTAAGCACTCTTATTTGGAACCTCACTGTGCCCATCTGGTTTCCTTCATTTGGTTTTGTGTAAAGTGCAAAGACACAACAAGCGTGTGTGTAAATATTTGCAGAATTAGGCACTTAAACTGTGTCCCAAGGCACAGATACCCAAAGGAAACTCTCATGACTGCAGCACACAACATTGACATGTCTGAATAAGAGCCAATTTTGCCTTTGTTAGACTGGTCCTTGGATTTTTAAAGTCTTGTAATCAGAGACACTTTAAAAGTATTTTTATAGGACTTTTTTTTTTTTAAATTCAATCTTTTCCTTGCTAATGCTTAATTTAAAAGGTGTTTTCCTCTTTTGGAGATTGATTCTTTTACCTCCAACAGAGCAAAATCACTTTTCATAATTCAAAGAAAGATGCTTTAAGAATTTAATGTGATGGTATAAGAAAATGCTGGCCAAGGATATTAATGTATTAATCCTGTCTTTGGAGAAACTTTATAGAAAGAAACTAGAAACTCTTCCACATTTCTTGAGGAATTGCTCATAATACTGGAAAAGTAAAAAGCATCTCGGGTGGATTACATGCATAGAAAGCATCTAATCTAAACAGCAAAACTGAAATGCTTCAAAAGAACTGTAGTGAGATTTTTATATAAATGCCTTTCAGATTTATTAATAATTATGGAAGTAGTACCTAAGGAGCTAAAAATATTGTGCAATTACTCTGCCTTTACAGAATTAATAGGCAAAAGCCTAGAAGCTACTGGAAGGAAGAGGAATGCAGTCTAAAAAATAGAATCTCTAAGAAAATACTATGAATAGTTATAGATGTTCGTAAAAGAAAACGGTGTGTGTTAATAGTTCTCTTCTAATCCATTGCAATTAGCTCTCCTCTCTCAACAGCTAAGTAAACCATTTCCATTTTGTTTCACTGGAGATAATTTCAGTAATGATTGTAATTTGCCTTGTATCATCATATAGGTAGATATTAATTTACTCAAATGAACTAAGACAGGGAAGAAGAATCATCACAAATTATCCAGGTAAGAAATCCATGCAGGGTTTAATTTCTAGTCTGTTTAGTGGAACTTCGTTAGCGACATGTCCTCTAAAGTTTGAGCTACAACAATCACTAGACCCCAATTCTACAAACACTTAAACGTGCTTAACTCTGCTATTGTTAGTAGTCTCATTGAAATGCTAGTAACTGTAGTAAAGTTAAGCATGCCCATATTTGCAGGTTTGGGACCATATACTGTATAGGGTCCTGGGGCAAGAAAATGTCCTTATTTAGGAAAGCACTTATGCACATACTTGAAACCAGTGGGATTTATTACTTTTTCAATAATCCTTCAGATTTTTGGAAGGGGGAAAAGCTCCAGACAAATGCTACTGTTGCCCTTCACTTCAGCAAATAATACTGTATTGCTAGTGTCTGTCTTAATATTAATGAAATTATGAGAGTTTAGTTATACTGTAAACATAACTATCTTCCTGGATACCAGTGTAGATGGTACACCTTGGTAAAATGTTTCTTCTCAAAGGCACTTACTGATTGTTTTTTCTTTGCCAGCAGAAATTATATTTCTATTTTATAATAAAATAAATCAATGTTAATATATATTTCTATTCCATTGATACTGAGCCTGATGTTGAGTTGACTTGGAGGTACATTATTAAAATATTCTAAAGGTGCTTACTCAAGAAATCTTAGTGAAGTGTCTCTAATCTGAGTAGTTGAGCATGTCCACAAAATAGTGGATAAAGGTGAACTGGAAGTGAGCTGTAGCTCACGAAAGCTCATGCTCAAATAAATTGGTTAGTCTCTAAGGTGCCACAAGTACTCAATTTCTTTTTGCGAATACAGACTAACACGGCTGTTACTCTGAAACCTGTCCAACATAATTTAGTTGGATTTTGGAAAAAGCCTTTGTAATATTTCCTCACAAAAGGCTATCTTATAGCTCTTGAGGTAAAGTGCTGTCTGTGGTTGCCATAGATTGGAAACTGGCTGAGACACAAAATACAACAAGTAGGAACAAGTGGACAATTTTTAACACTGCAAAATATTGACAGTGGTATGCCCCAAAGATCTGTATGCATTCTAGTGTTGTGTAGTACATTTATCCATGATCTGGAAAAGGGGGTGAGCAGTCTAGTGGCAAAAATTGTAGATCTAAATCTATTATTAGTCAAGACTAGAGAATATTGTGAAGACCTTCAGAGGGACCTAAAGAGAAACTTAAGTGAATGGGGAACACACAGGCATATGAAAGTCAAGGCTGACCAATGCACAACATTGCATTTGCATTGGGCAAGATTTCACTGAAACGGAGTGTAACAACCATCCTTCATTCCTGATAAATTAAGAAACAATAGGGGACTCAAACTACATCACCAGCCAAAACAAAGGCACAGGTGAGTCTGCTAAAGAATTAAAACCATTTTAAATTGGGTAGAGGAGTTTCATTGTTTGGAGGTTTGTGCATCTGTGTGAAAGAGATAAGGGGAGAAACACCAGAGAAGCAGAAAGAAGGCAGTGAGGGAGTCCAGACATAGCCTGAACAAGCACTGAGTGTGGCTAGGAGAAAAGCCTTCAAGGGGCGCTTTTGGGGCTGAGTGCTGGCTGAAAGGGGCTTTGAACTATCAGTAAATAAACTGTTTCCTGTTTGATTCCTTCTGTGTTCAGGGAAACAGGACTTTGTACTTTATTTGTAAACAAACAGGACTGTATCAAAGATATCTGACTTCACCATCTCTCCTCCTAGTGGAAACAAGCTGCAGGAACCCCAACTTTGGCCAGCTTCTCAGCTCAAAAGGGATGGAAAATGCATTTAGGAAAGAATATGTTGAACTATTCATACATACTGGTGGGTGATTGTAAATTAACTTTTAAAGATCTGGACATAATTGTGGGCAGCTGTAGACTATCTCTGCTCAATGTGCAGCATTCTTCAAAATAGCAAACAATCTTCGTATGTATAAGACTTAAACTATAATAAGAAACTGGAAATATAATGCTATTTACATCAAGGGTAGGTTGTCAGTTGCAATACTATGTTTGGTTCTGGTCACCTGATCTGAAAAAGAGGATATAGGAGAAATACAAGTGCTTTGGAGACAAGCACCAAAAATAATTAGAATAATGGGAGGACTTAATGTGAAGCGATACTGAAAAATTTGGAACATGATACCATAGAGGAGAGACAAGTTAGAGATATATATCAAAATAATGAAGGGTATAGAGGAGGGAAATTGAGTGCTGATATTCGCCCTCCTAATAATAAAAGAACAAGGAAACTTTCAATGAAACTGAAAAGCAGAATATCAAAACTAACAAATGAATTTGCTTTCTTAGAGCACAATTAACTTATGGAATGTATCCCCACTAGATAACAATGGGGACAAAACCTTAATAGAATTTCCAAAAGGATGGTCAGATGGTCTAGATATTTATATGGATAATAAATCCATAGAAGAGCTAGCTGGAAAATTTAATTTTAGTTCTGCCAACATTTTTGAGTTTTGAGAAATATATTTTTTGTGCTATATTGAGCTGAAATGCTCAAAGCTCAAACTTTTTTAGAACTGAAATACTAAAATATTTTGTTCCGAGAATTAAATATACTCCTGACTGCCTGGTAGCAGAGCTAAGGAATATAGAAGCCTTCGCAGGTACTTATTGAAACTGACATGTTTTTTTGTCAATTTCCTCGGTAGCTGCAAAAATGAACAGACTCTTGTCAAGTTAACAAGAGTTTGATCCATTTTGCTGCTTCTGTTCAGTGGTGGGCAGCAGTAAAACTGGCAATCACATCAATATCAGCCCACAACTTCCAGCAGCTTGGACTTCCAGGATCCCTGTCTCCAAAGCAACCAGCCATTCATGCTCCTAGGAACACAGGGAGCCTGGAAAGCACAGCATCCTTGATAGTTTAGAGCTCTGGTAGTTCTGGATCCCAAGCTCCAGGGCTCTTGGCTTAGCAGGCTGATGAGTTAAGTGGTTGAGCTGGCAGAAAACCAGGCACGTTTCTGATGACAACCTGCCTTGGGTCTATTGGAACTTTGTTGAAATCAAACTGTTTCCATGAAACTTCTCAATTTGAGTGAATGGGCAAATTCCAATAAAATGTTTTGTTGGAATTTTTCTGACTGGCTCAAATCCACATTAAAGGGAAAAAAATCCTTTGTCTTTTCAGAGAGATACACAATCATGCTTCTGTTCACATACCAACCACTAACTAATGAGGATTAGGAGAAAACTTCCTCTCCATCATACTTGTCCATGACCGGTGTCTTGCAGACATATCTGATAATGACCACTGTTAGAGACAGACAGGATGGAATGGAGACTGGTCTGCTCCAGAATGGCAATTCCTCTGTTCTCTGAAGTTCTTCAGTCAGGACTGTAGGTTTAAATTATATTTTGGTTGTACATGGTGTTTGATCAAAATGACCAACTAATCTGTGTATTTTATAATAGCAACAATGTGTACTGTGTACAAAGATGAACAAATGTTTGCCTTCCCATATGCATTAAAGACTGACCCCAGACTATCTAGGGAGAATATTCTCTCAAATTAGAATGGGGTATCTGGGACTTGGATTTTAGACACTGTAAGGACTTATTTCCATTAGTGTATTACAAGCAAAGTGCTGAAGGGGGCTCTCGGGGTTGCTGTTAAGTATGCTATCAGATTAGAGGGTTGGGACAATTGAGATTTTCATGTCTCTGAATATGAATAAATCCCATTGCTAAGTCCTCTCTGCCTGAGATGACTTCTCCCTGGGGCTCATAAATATACTTCAGAAGAACAAGGTTTTTTTCCTTTTGGAAAGAACAGACTGCACTGCACTCCACAGGGTCCTCACCCGCAGTCCCTGCTTCACATCATACAAGAGGAGCACTGTGAGATACAATAGGCACATGCCAACATTTTCAAACATGGCTGTCTAAAGGTCTAAATTGATATTTAAGCATCTAAATTACTGGGTCCAAATTTTCAGGATTACCAAGCAGTAGCCTCTCCAGTTGCTATACATGACATGTGGGCATATGGCTTTAGAAATCTACAAATCCATCCAGTTTGGAGGTGGACTTTTACATTTCCTTCCAATTGGTGGGGTGGGGCGGGGGGGGAGGGGGACTTGTTCTCTGAACAAGCTACTGTGGGGAATCTCTGAGGGAAAACTCAGCTCATAGAAATGGGATGAAAACAAATACACAGGAATGAAAGTAAAAAAAAAAAATCAGCCTTGTGATAGGAGAATGATACAGCAAGACTTCAGTCACTTAAAGGCTAGGAAAGATATCAAAATTTGTTAATTAGATGTCCTTACAGTAAATAATGGCAAGTTTGTGGGCAGGGACCATATTGGCTAAATCTGTTTTTAGTACACAAAGTCAAGAGTGTGACATTTATATATAAATGGTGAGAACTGGGAATAAAATAACGAAGACAAGTTTGTGTGTTTCCTAAAACATGACCTAATGGAACCAATAGTATGAGTTCAGAAGAGAACTGCTGCAGCCTGCAAAAAGAGAAGTTTTTTAGATCCTAATTCTTCTTTCCAGTGAAATCAATGGGGAATTTTGCAGTATGATGCATTTCAGGAATGTGTACATATACGGTGTCTGTTTCTCTCACCAAATTCCTAAGGTCTGGGCCTGATATTACTGCTAACAAAAGATTTTTTTAAAAGGCGCATACAGACTATTCAATGTTGTGGTAAGACACAAAATGTGAAATCCTTGCCCCATTGAACACAAGATTCCCATTAACTTCACTAGGACCAGGATTTCATTCAAAGTGTTTATCAGGACTTTCTTGTCTGGGTGGGCTGCATGTCTAAATTAAGTCATTCATGAAAAGTGCGGCCATCCCAAATCGATGCCAATGAAACTGTTATTTTTCCTATAGAGGTATCTGATACCTGAATTGTATTCACTTTAAGGACTGTATGCTAACATATATAATGTCTGTTTCTGACTTTGTGTGTGTATAGTCACACACATTGACAAATATACATAAACATGGGAAATTGCCCCTCAGTGTGTAATATATTAAGATTGGAGTAATACTTGATTTTCACCTGCTCATTAAGTGTACACTGCTTCAGTATTTCCAATTGGATTGTCACAGCTTTGTCAATAGAGTTGAAACTTGGGTGAAAAATTCCCAGGTGGAAAGGTTGAAGTGCAAGTTTACTGTCTTATATAAACCTTTTAGAGGTTTTCTTCTAATCAAAGGCATTGGTTTTGGCTTCTTAATAAATAAACTAAGATTACTTCCAAAACTTTAACAGTTGCTAAAGAGGAGAAAAAAAAATAAATGAAGTGCAAATACTTCATTAAAATTTTGATCAGCTAGTTTGACCATCCTGAGGGATAAATAAATTTGCAGAAGTTGTGGACAGCTTTTTAAGTCTGAAGCCTGAACAGCTCCATTGGGAAATATGCTAAAATATAATAGTCACGTTAGTAGGTTTTTTTTAAGCAGACAGCCACAGCACAGCATTTAAAGCCCAGGAGATAGCCAACCTTCCCCATTTAAAAAAAAATGTAGGTCTGCTCAAGTTCTCAAATTTTGAGATGGTTTTTAAATTCATTGTTTATATTTCATATCCTTGTAAGACTTTACCCCCTGAGTATACAAATTATGAAAATAGAATCTGATTTGATATGTATCACAATAGTGGTATTTATAATTCTGTACTTTAATCTCTGGTAGAAGGTGGCTTCCCAGTGCAGCATCAGGAATACCTGATCCAGCCATGCTCATGTGAGCGATCGCTACTTATGTGACTTAGTCCCAGTGATTGTATTTGAACTACTCATCTGAGTAAGCATTACGCGGATGAGTAAAGCCTTATAAGAGCAGGCCCAAATTTCACAAACGCATAGTGACTTGTGGCAAAATTAATGTCTATGGGATTTAGAAACCCAAGTCCCATTTTCAAAAGTGTCTTTAGCACCTAGGATCAAAATCTTACTGAATAGGATTTAGGTTCCTCCCGTCCGGATTTAGAGATATTTAGAAACCTGAAGAGGGGTCTAATGGGATTGGGCACCTGGATTTCAGTATGAGTTAGGCTCTAGGCACTTTTGAAAATCCCATTAGGTGTTTAAATATGCAGATTGATACCTAAATATCTTCAAAAATCTGGTCCTAATTCTCTTTTGAAAATGGGACTTGGCTTCCTCAGTTAAAAGTTAAGAATGTTATCCTTAATGTATAGCATTTGTTTTCATTATTGGAGGTAAGATGCTAGATGTAATTCATTAAGTGTCCTACTTTATATATACAGCTCATAATTAGTGCTAACCAATGGCCAAACCAAAGTCCTCTTTCTGAGGATGGCAGCTCATGATGCCCTACTATTGGTGTGGTTACAGGCCCTTACCCATCTCGTTCAACTACTATAGTGCCAGGCCTATGGCATAGGGTTCTGGTAACACAGTAATCCAAGGACACATTTAAATTATGAATTCAACTGAGAAAATTCTGTTTGTGAGTTGTCCACTACCACCACAGAAAGAGGTGAAATTCATCCAATAATTATTTGCTGCAAACCATTTGCCTGGCTCTGTTTGGTATACAGTTCATTCTAGCAGGCTAAACTAAGCATCCTGGGAATATGCATTTACATTTCAACATAGACCCTGTGGCGCAGAAAGCTGACAGATGCTCAACTGTCTATCTGTGGCAGCCACTTCAGAATGCTTCCACTGAGTGACGCATTTTACACTCTCTCCCACTCAAAGACTAAGCTTCACTTCTGCTGTCCCCAGTCCCTGCTGGTTTGAAATGCCAAGCCCAAAATCTGGAGCTGTGGACTACTTTGGGTCTCCAAAGTGCCAGTGGAATGGCATATAGCATGTTAGCTGTGCATTTGTTGACTGGTAAATAAATAAAATGATTTGAAATTTTACTCTGTTTTCTGTCTAATGGTTTCCCATCAATAAATGTCTGTTCCACCAGGAATCCTCAAAGAATTATATCCCTATTATTTTCAGTCATTTACTGTCCTCACTTCATTTTTTTTTTTTTTTTTTTTTGTCACAAGAATGAGAGCTTTAATCCTTCAGAAGTGTATACAAAATGGCAGGATGCTCTAGTACTTCAACCTTTACAGTGATCTGTATTTGGATTAACTGGCAATTGTTGTTCTCTTCTTATGCAACCCCAGCAGCCTGCAAAGAAATGAAATGGCCAGTCAATGAAAATACAGACTATTTAAAGGTTAGAGTAGATATGCAGGCTGTGGAATTTCTCTCCCCCCCCCCCCCCACAACCACTAAACCAGATATTTGGATTCTCATCCTCAAGACTAAAACTCCCACTAAAGCACATTAGGAACCACACAAATCAATTCTCATGGTTGAGTGTAACAAGATAGGGAAAGAGTGAGATCCTCCTTTCTTTGGCACTTTATATTTCAGGTGCATGTATGCTGCTAATTGAAATTCGTCTCTTGAGCTTCAGCTAAAGTCCTTACAAATAGCAGTAGTACAATAGTCCTTACAAATAACACATGTAACACTGTGACCAAAGTTGTATAAACTTCACAACTGAATAAGCCGCTTTGGAAAGTAGATTGATTATTTGATAACATTGCCCACTGAAAAGTGTGAGTCTTAATTTTAGTTTTAGTTGCAGAAATTCAATTAGTAAGTACAGTAATTTCTGGCAGTAGTTAAAATTGATTGAAACAGGAAGGGGTACTCTCACTGCACCAGCCAAAGGGAGCTGGAAGGGGAAGTGATGCTTATCCAAGCTAGGGAAAGCGGGGGAACTTCCTTCTGCTTTTAGCAGGGAGAGGGAGATGCATGAAGGCGTGCTGGAACAATTTTTATACTGGGGGTGCTGAAAACAGAAACTATGTATTTGATTATCACTACTTCAAGCCAGAGAGGAGCTGCCACGCTCCCAGCACCCCTAGTTCCAACAATCTAGATGCACACCAGCTTTCTGGTAACTTCGGGAGGCCTGCTCCTCTCTCGACTTATATTAGTTGAACCAAAGGGATCTTCCCCGCTTTGTGTATCACACTAGGGTGTAGGTGAGAGCTAGGTGTTTGGACTTCTAGAGGGGAGGTAGCAGCTCATGTGATCAGAGGCAGAAATGTAGGTGCTTAAAGAACTTTTACTTGCAAACTTAGGTGCTCAGTGAACTTAGGCACTAGGGTTAGGCAGGCAAGCAGGGGATTTGTGGATCACAGTGGCACCTAAGTATCTTAGTGGCTCTGTACCTAACCTTCAAAGGTATCATAGAATATCAAGGCTGGAAGGGACCTTAGGAGGTCATCTAGTCCAACCCCTGCTCAAAACAGGACCAATCCCCAACTAAATCATCCCAGCCAGGGCTTTGTCAAGCCTGACCTTAAAAATATCGAAGGAAGGAGATTCCACCACCTCCCTAGGTAACACATTCCAGTGTTTCACCACCCTCCTAGTGAAAAAGTTTTTCCTAATATCCAACCTAAACCTCCCCCACTGCAACTTGAGACCATTACTCCCTGTTCTGTCATCAGCTACCACTGAGAACAGTCTAGATCCATCCTCTTTGGAACCCCCTTTCAGGTAGTTGAAAGCAGCTATCAAATCCCCCTTCATTCTTCTCTTCTGCAGACTAAACAATCCCAGTTCCCTCAGCCTCTCCTCATTAGTCATGTGTTCCAGTCCCCTAATCGTTTTTGTTGCCCTCTGCTGGCCTCTTTCCAATTTTTCAACATCCTTCTTGTAGTGTGGGGCCTAAAACTGGACACACTACTCCAGATGAGGCCTCACCAATGTCGAATAGAGGGGAACGATCACGTCCCTCGATCTGCTGACAATGCCCTTACATATACATCCCAAAATGCTATTGGCCTTCTTGGCAACAAGGGCACGCTGTTGATTCATATCCAGCTTCTCGTCCACTGTAACCCCTAGGTCCTTTTCTGCAGAACTGCTGCCTAGCTGTTTGGTCCCTAGTCTGTAGCGGTGCATGGGATTCTTCAGTCCTAAGTTCAGGACTTTGCACTTGTCCTTATTGAACCTCATCAGATTTCTTTTGGCCCAATCCTCTAATTTGTCTAGGTCCCTCTGTATCCTATCCCTACCCTCCAGCCTATCTACCTCTCCTCCCAGTTTAGTGTCCTCTGCAAACTTGCTGAGGGTGCAATCCACACCATCCTCCAGATCATTTATGAAGATATTGAACAAAACTGGCCCGAGGATCAACCCTTGGGGCACTCCAATAGATACCGGCTGCCAACTGGACATGAAGCCATTGATCGCTACCCGTTGAGCCCAACAATCTAGCCAACTTTCTATCCACCTTATAGTCCATTCATCCAGCCAATTCTTCTTTAACTTGCTGGCAAGAATACTGTGGGAGACCGTGTCAAAAGCTTTGCAAAAGTCAAGGAACAACACGTCCACCGCTTTCCCCTCATCCACAGAGCCAGCTATCTCGTCATAGAAGGCAATTAGATTAGTCAGGCATGACTTGCCCTTGGTGAATCCATGCTGACTGTTCCTGATCACTTTCCTCTCCTCTAAGTGCTTCAGAATTGATTCCTTGAGGAATTTTGATTTTTCCAGGGACTGAGGTGAGGCTGACTGGCCTGTAGTTCCCAGAATCCTCCTCCTTCCCTTTTTTAAAGATGGGCACTACATTAGCCTTTTTCCAGTTGTCCGGGACCTCCCCTGATTGCCATGAGTTTTCAAAGATAATGGCCAATGGCTCTGCAATCACATCCGCCAACTCCTTTAGCACTCTCGGTTGCAGCGCATCCGGCCCCATGGACTTGTGCTCGTCCAGCTTTTCTAAATAGTCCCGAACCACTTCTTTCTCCACAGAGGGCGGGTCACCTCCTCCCCCTGCTGTGCTGCCCAGTGCAGTAGTCTGGGAGCTGACAAGGTAGGCAAGGTGGAAAGCGGCAGGGCTATGGCTAATTCTCCCTTGTGCACTGGCTAGTATTCAGAATAAGGTAGATGGAGCGGAGCATTCTCTTCTTGTACTGCATGAATGCATTGTGTATGTTTCCATTGCAGGGGTCACATAGCTCCTCCTGGAGCTCCCTATATTCACTACTGAATTAAAGATCCCTTGATGGTACAGTAGATACGTGTGCACACATGCTTTAACATGCTACCTAATGCTATCCTTTAGTATTCAAATCCACTAGGGCTATCAAGCAATCAAAAAAAAATAATTGCACTTAATCACACTGTTAATATTTTTGGATTTTTTCTACATTTTCAAATATATTGATTACAATTACAACACAGAATACGAAGTGTACAGTGCTCACTTTATATTTATTTTTTATTACAAGTATTTGCATTGTAAAAAAACCAAATAAATAGTATTTTTCAATTTACCCAATAGAAGTACTATAGTGCAGTCTTTCTCATGAAAGTTGAACTTTCAAGTGTACAATTATGTAAAAACAAAACAAAACAAACCTGCATTCAAAAACAAAACAATGTAAAATTTTAGAGCCCGCAAGTCCACTCAGTTCTACTTCTTGTTCAGCCAATGGCTCAGACAAACAAGTTTGTTTACATTTGCAGGCGATAATGCTGTCAGTTTCTTGTTTACAAGGTCACCTCAAAGTGAGAACAGGCGTTCTCATGGCACTGTTGTAGCCAACTCCCTACTTGATACTGGAGGAGTTGAACTGGACTGTGGGTTCCACCAGAGGGGAAGGTCTCTGGCCTGTTCCTCGATCCACTAGGTGGATCAGCAGAGTCTGCGGGGATTGTTCTTCTTCCTTTCCCCATGCTGGCCAGTGATGAGGCTAACTGAGTGAACAGCAGATTTGAGCCATGAAAGTGGCCAAACAGAGGGCTGCTGTGAGCCTCTGAGGTGAAAAAATCCGCCAATAAGCACAAGACCCACCAAGGCAGAGGAGAACTTTGTCACACTATGTTTAGAAATCTCACATTGGTACCTTCTTTGCGTTTTGTGAAATCTGCAGTGAAAGTGTTCTTAAAATGAACAACGTGCTGGGTCATCATCCAAGATTGCTATAACATGAAATATATGGCAGAATGTGGGTAAAACAGAGCAGGGGACATTCAATTGTCCCCCCAGGGAGTTCAGTCACAAATTTAATTAAGGCATTATTTTTTTAACAAACATCATCAGCAGGGAATCATGTCCTCTGGAATGGTGGCCGAAGCATGAAGGAGCATATGAATATTTAGCATATCTGGCATGTAAATACCTTGCAATGCCAGCTACAAAAGTGCCATGCAAGTGCCTGTTCTCACTTTCTGGTGATGTAAATAAGAAGAGGTCAGCATTATCTCCTGTGAATGTAAATAAACTTGTTTGTCTTAGCAATTGGCTGAACAAGAAATAGGACTGTGTGGACTTGTAGGCTCTAAAGTTTTACGTTGTTTTGTTTTTGAATGCAGCTATGTAAAAAAAAATCTATATTTGTAAGTTGCACTTTCATGACAAAGAGATTGCACTACAGTACTTGTATGAGGTGAGTTGAAAAATATTATTTATTTTTATCATTACATCTTCTCTCCACAGTTCCAGTTTAGGCAGCAAAGTCTGGAAATACTTCCAAGCTGGCCCAAGTTCAGTAGGTCCTACCTACTCATCACCCACATACAACTGGGCATCAGCCAAAACCCAGAATACCTCATCTACTGAATCTTTGGTGGAAATATGATAGACTTGCCATATCTTATCTAATCCACATAGAAGACAGATAAAAATTATGTGACATATTTGGGCCCAATAAATCAGCTGTTCACTCCAGTTCTATAAATTTGGATTTTTAAAAGAACTTTTAATGCATGTTTTGTTTTGTTTTGAGACCTATGTGGTCTCTTAGTTTATCCTTGGTCCTCCCTCAGAAATGTGTAATTATTTCAAAACATAACTTCCTCTTAATGAAGTATTTTCCACCTAGGAGTTGATTGTCCTCTGAGATGCATTATCCACATTGCTGTTGATAGAATGAAATGTTTATATTTCTCATCAGGCTTGGGATGGATGTGTGACTCTTCTATTGTCCTTAAATTTATTGTTTTAAATCACCATAGGTGTTTCTCTTGACTCCCTTGTTGTTAGATGTTCTGAGAAAAAATGTGAAATGACACTAAGCTTTCATATTAAGGAGTTTCAATGTTTGTTCTATTATTAACAAGGACATGTTTTCAGTAATTTAACTAAAAATAGATATATTTTGGGTCTTGAAACCCACCAGAAAAAAGTAGCAGCACCCCCATTTGAATACTTCATCTTTGTGTGATTGAGTTGTTTTGAAGAAACAGATTATCATTATGTAAAGATGTTACACTTTCAAATTCTGGAATGAGTTCCTGACACTTGACACATTTGCTGTCATGAAGACCTTATATTATGGTAACACAACCCTTTTAAAAGAACTTTATGCACCAAGCTATCCCAAGGGTGACATTTTATCAGAACTTACGCCAAGAATTCTCCTCTGTGCAGGCTGTCAAATGCTTATTAAGTGATTAAAATTCAGTACTATGTCTGGTCAAGGGTAAGTTGGCCTCTACCTTTCATTTAATTATGGTGAGGCTATATTCTGAAATTTCCAGAAGGTTTTATATGACTGACTAATGTCTGGTGCAGTGTTCCTCTCTCAGGTCCTACTTAAGGATGAATGGAAGTTTGTTTGAGATCACTTCCCTGCCTCTCCCCCCCCCCCCGCCATTCAACTTGTTGCAGAAAAAATAATTAAGGTCCGAATAAAAAGCAATGAGCAAAATTACTGTCAAAGTTTATTTCATAATTTATAAACATGATGTTGGACTTTTAGTAAGAAGTCCCCTGAAAATCTATGAAAAAGATAAAAATGTTGACAATAAAGATCACAAAAATGTCCTATTCAAATAAAAATTAAAGGTTATGATATATGCTAAATTATTATATTGAAATATAAAGATGAAGAATTGCTGATGGTAAAAATAAGTTTTGTTAGTTATACTTTAATAGTTCATAATTATGGATAGTCAATGAGTGTGGATGGGATAATACTTTATGCTGAGGCCATGTCCTACCTTTTGCATGGCATAATGAGTTATCTTGTCAATTTTTCTCTTACATAGACTAATTTTGTTGCTTTCTTTATTGCTGACAGAACAAATATGATGTTTTGATACTGTGTTGAAAAAATTTAAATAAAAGAAAGTTAATTAGTATAATGAATATATAAACATAATGCTAAATGTCCCAATACTGGGAAAAACAGGAGCAAGATAGTATAAAATTAAAATGATAAAGGGTAAACAGAAAAAGTTATGCAAATTCAAGCTTGTGCATGTGTATTGTACAGGTTACATAAAACAATTCTTAACTCTGATTAAAAAAATGCTAATAAATATGTAATGTGAAAATGTATAAGAAGCCATGTGAACTAAGCCCAAATTGGGGAAATACTGACCCAGAAACTGAAGGAGCAAGATGAAAGGATCCGTCCAGGGATCAGAGACTGGAATGACCATCATGATAATGGAGGAGGGCTTCCTGGTATATGAGAACTCAGTAACTTGGGCAGATGCCCGTCCTGTCTTATCTGTGCATTGACTGGAATAAACATATATCCCAAAACTTTAAGTAACAATAATTCTATCTAAAGATTTATAAATAAAGGTACAAATTAATTAAGCCTAAGTTGGGTGGACTTGTAACTCATTTCCCAACTTACATTCTGAACAGCATTTCTTCCTTCCTCTTTGCCTACAATTTTCTGTCTATAATTGCCTCGGTTTACCACTAAGCTTTCTATACCCTGTCAATTCTCCTAGATCAGTGATACTCAGATTGATGCTCATGTGTAACAAAGTGGCTCTTTAATATGCCTCCTGACATTCTTTGCAGCACATGATTTTAAAACACTATGATTTAATTATTAACCAATCTAAGTTATTAATCACTCAGGATGCTTTTAACAAATCGTAGTTGATAAATAATAATACTTGGTCAGTCATTTTGCTGAGAGAATAATATATATTATTAATATAACTAAATATTTCCACTCTCATACTGTTTAAATATGAATATATAATACTGTAGTAAATGAAACAATGAATTCACACTACTATGGCTCTTTTGAGTAATGTTGATTGCTAATTTGTCTCCTGAACAGCTAAGCTCTGAGTATCACTGTGTTAGATGATACTTGCACTTAACTTCTCTCTAATCAGATGCTGTAGCTTCTCTGGTCATGTTGAGATAATATATTAAGAATGTTTCCTTATTGATACCTCCAGTTCTAAAGAAGCCTTTAAAGGAAAGGCAGCTTTGTTAATATTCATTATTGTCTTTTAAAAATCAAGGCTTAGATTCTCTGCTGGTCTGAGAGAGGCAGCTCTTGGGATCATGTTCTCCATTTGGATGCTCCTTTGGAATTTGATTCTCTCCATGATTCCATAATAACCCAAGTCTGTTACTTTGAGGACATGCTGCAAGGCCCATCTTTTCCATCTAGCACATGAGACAATGGGGAAGAATGGGGGTGGGAGGAATAGAAGGGAGACTCTGGGTGGGCATTTCATGAAGAGGTTTATTAAAATGTTGTTGTATTTGTATTTTTGCCAAGGTATTCATATTTGAGGAGACAGGTGTTATCAAGGATGCTCAGAGATTGGGGTGGATCCTCTTTGGTTTAGTGTCATAGAAATCTAGATAAATCAGTAAGAAAGAGAAGTGCCTGCCAGACTTCATGTTTGAGGGTAAGAGATTAACCAATGACTTATCCTGGTCTGAAAGCAGGAAGGGCATTCTCCTAATGTCCATGCCTAAATTGATGATCAGGCCCAAAATGTGGTCAGCTATGTGAGCTGGTCCAGAAACAGTCTGGGTGAAATCCTTGGTTGCAATAGTGCATGTATTGTTGTCTTGAGATAGTCTATGAGTGTGACCGTTTGCATGGGTACTAGAGTCAGATGAATCTGGGAGAATATTAGGCTCATCAATAGTCCAGTGGTGCCATGAGGTGGCCTGCAGATGACAGAAATTGGTACACCAGATAGCCACATGGCAAGGATTGGGATTGGGGAGTGCTTCTCTTCAATCTGAGGTTTAGTGGAAATATCACTCAGCTCCAGCTTGGTGCATCTGAGTGTGGTGAGCCAAGGAGTTCACCAGATGAGCTGGGGTAGAACAGGACTGGCATAGATGTCCAACTAGACCTTGCTGTTGCATATTAAGTATAGTGCCTAGTCTAAAAACAGGCTGGACATATACATAGGGACATGCTAGACAATCTGTGAAGGATGGAGTGAGGAATTAACCATTAACATATGCTGGGAGGACATGGCTCATTGCCCTGTAAATTGCTAACAGGAAAAACTAATAATAGGGATGTTCTACCATACATTTAAGTATTCTCAGCTTACCTTCGTTTTGTGGAAGGGATTTGGGCACATCAATTTACAATGGGCTTGTTTGCTTAGAATAGATAATCTTTTCCGCAGACAGTCCAGACATTCACATCTTGTTTATTTCTAAGATCTTACTTCTTTTCAGTCCAGTCATTTTACTACTTGGATGCTGTCCATGCAATTTTATTCATAGTGACACTAAGCTACTTTCAGTGCATTTAGTTCATATGTCCTGAGTTAGACATAACAAGATTGCAGAAGTCTAACTCTCATCTTTATTACTGGATGCCATGTGTATGGCTTCAGTTATAGTGCCCTGAACGTTTCACTGTAGAAAGTGCATCATAAAGTAGATTGACATAAATCTACTTCAGGGCTCTTCCTGAAATTCTCATCTGAGTGCCCACTGAAATGAACAAATCAAAATCCTTAACTTTCTTATCTCTGTATTCTATCAGTTGAGTTATATTTATGGAAATTGTTGTCAGATGGCAGCAGTTATTCTCAGTTCATTTGGTAAAGAGCTGTCCTGTTCTGTTCCTGTTTATCTTAGAATGTATTTTAGAGTGTAAATATACAGTAGATTTTTCTCATTTTGTTATGCAGATATTTATAGTTACGGGTTTGTAAAGGTTCATATCTGCACCTGTCAGGTATTTTCTCCAAGAAACGTTTTGCCATAGGTACTATATACAATATTTATGTTTTATTCATTTATCCATTCTAACAGCCTAGGTTCTTCCTCTCACAAACACTTATAACTACTGTAGAACTAGTGTGTGTGTGTTGAGGAATAAATGCCAGAGAAACTGAATTAAAAAATAAGTGAGAGAACACACTTTGATAAACACCTTAAAATGCTTTCCCACTCACCACTCTGAAGAGCACAGACTATCTGCAGCACATTGTTTGTTATTCCTGCACATTTCAACAAAAAATAGATTTTAAAAATATCTATTTATATCTATGGGCCAATCTCTGATGCCCAACTTCTCCTCAAGAAGCATCATTCTTCACAAGAAGGTCCACTCAGTTACTTTGGGGGGGTGGGGGGTCCTTACGGAATAAAGTGCTACTTAATGTGCACAAGAGTATTACATTCTAGCCTTATGTGAAACAAGCGTCCATCTCAAGCTCTATGGATTTTAACAATTTAAAATAAATAAATAAATGCAACAACAACCAAAAACACCACAATCCAATCCATACTGTACAATGCCAGAAAACGCAGTGAATCCAACAGTATATCCCAATCCATAGAACAGCATGAACCAACAAGCCACCCAAGAAAAAAACATCCCACTCTCCACATAAGAATTGCCATAACGGATCAGACCATCAGTCACTTATTTCAATATCCTGTCTCTGACAGTAGCTGTTGGAGAAGGTGCAAAAACCCATTATAGGCAATTATGGAGCCACCAGCTCAAAGGGAAAGAGTCTTCCTTGCTCCAATTAGCTAGTGCTTGACATATGGCCTGAAGCATGAGGCTCCATATCTTTGATATAATTATTTTATCTGAGCTAATATAAAGATCTCAGGCCTCTGCAAAAAGCCTGAGAAAACAGATGGACTTTGCAGTGTTCCTTGAGTAAAAATAAATAAATAAATAAATAAATAAAAGAGGAAAGTATGTCTTTTTCTTTCAGCTCATCCTCCACAGAGAAGATTCAGTTCACAAAGAGCCAGAAAAAGGGACTCAGAAAAGGTCATCCAACCATACTTCTTTTAAACTAGGATAAAAAGAAAGATGATAATCCTATCGTAGAGTTGTGCTAGACACCTTAAATTCCATTATATAGAAAAAGGTATCTCCAAGGGACTTCTTGACATTCATAGACCTGAAGGAACTCTTCATGCCCACATGAAGCAAAGGAGGTTTTTATGACAGTATAGAAAATAGATTTCCCATTGGTCAGTCATGCCCAGAAGGTAAGGGAACATTAGACACGGCAGATTTCAGCCTGTTGGCATGGGGAGCAACCACAGAAGGCCACTAAACCCAGGAATCCTGGTAAGCACCAGAACACAAAGGAGTCTCACCTGGTCACAGCTGACTAAGTTTCAGAAACTTTCTCCAAGGAAGGGAAGTTTATTTTAATAATAAATATCATTGATATAGTGCCATATATGTACTGCATATAGTGATTTAACAACGGTTAGGAAAACATGGTCACTGCTGTGAGACTAGTCTGGGGAGAGAGGTGAAGTGATGTGCACAAAGTCATAGAGGGGATGACAGCCAAATTGAAATCAATCCTCCAGAACTGTGCTGATGAAAAGGAGGTTGCAAACAACATAATGGTTAGCAATGGGAATGAGGGGAATGTACAGATTTTTCCCCCCAGAAGAATAAGCAGTTCTGAGAGAGATTGGGAAAGATTCTGTGGAGCAGGAATGATTGATGGCAAGGACCTAAGGAACAAGAGCAGAAGCTCAGGTGGGGACAAGGACAGAAGTTGTCCACTAATTAAAAACAGAGTAGTAATAAGAATTACAGAATGTATTTAATATATTTTTAATTACTGGGAGTTGAAATTAACAGAGACAGATATTACTTAGAGAGACTCTTGTGTAAAGATCAAATTTTCCAGCTTAAATAGCTTTGTGAGTGTCACTAGAACACTGTGGCTATTTTTTAATTAACAGTGTTTAATAAGTATTCTAATCTGCTAACGCCCAAATCAAAGCTATTATTTGTGGGGGGGTTTTCTGGAGATTACTTTAAAAGGAAAGAGGAAGTAAAGGAAGTTGAAGAGATGTGATCTTTTGTTTCACGGGAAAGTTGATGCATAGGAAGATTGTTGTGTGTGCCAGTTGAATGGAGCAGAAAGAAAAGGAGTACTTGTGGCACCTTAGAGACTAACGAATTTATTTGAGCATGAGCTTTCGTGAGCTACAGCTCACTTCATCAGATGCATACCGTGGAAACTGCAGCAGACTCTATATATACACAGAGAATATGAAACAATACCTCCTCCCACCCCACTGTCCTGCTGGTAATAGCTTATCTAAAAGCCATTTCCAGCACAAATCCAGGTTTTCTCACCCTCCACCCCCCCACACAAATTCACTCTCCTGCTGGTGATAGCCCATCCAAAGTGACAACTCTTTACACAATGTGCATGATAATGAAGTTAGGCCATTTCCTGCACAAATCCAGGTTCTCTCACTCCCTCACCCCCCTCCAAAAACCCACCCCCATACACACACAAACTCACTCTCCTGCTGGTAATAGCTCATCCAAACTGGCCACTCTCCAAGTTTAAATCCAAGTTAAACCAGAACATCGGGGGGGGGGTAGGAAAAAACAAGAGGAAATAGGCTACCTTGCATAATGACTTAGCCACTCCCAGTCTCTATTTAAGCCTAAATTAATAGTATCCAATTTGCAAATGAATTCCAATTCAGCAGTTTCTCGCTGGAGTCTGGATTTGAAGTTTTTTTGTTTTAAGATAGCGACCTTCATGTCTGTGATTGCGTGACCAGAGAGATTGAAGTGTTCTCCGACTGGTTTATGAATGTTATAATTCTTGACATCTGATTTGTGTCCATTTATTCTTTTACGTAGAGACTGTCCAGTTTGACCAATGTACATGGCAGAGGGGCATTGCTGGCACATGATGGCATAAATCACATTGGTGGATGTGCAGGTGAACGAGCCTCTGATAGTGTGGCTGATGTTATTAGGCCCTGTGATGGTGTCCCCTGAATAGATATGTGGGCACAATTGGCAACGGGCTTTGTTGCAAGGATAAGTTCCTGGGTTAGTGGTTCTGTTGTGTGGTATGTGGTTGTTGGTGAGTATTTGCTTCAGGTTGCGGGGCTGTCTGTAGGCAAGGACTGGCCTGTCTCCCAAGATTTGTGAGAGTGTTGGGTCATCCTTTAGGATAGGTTGTAGATCCTTAATAATGCGTTGGAGGGGTTTTAGTTGGGGGCTGAAGGTGACGGCTAGTGGCGTTCTGTTATTTTCTTTGTTAGGCCTGTCCTGTAGTAGGTAACTTCTGGGAACTCTTCTGGCTCTATCAATCTGTTTCTTTACTTCCGCAGGTGGGTATTGTAGTTGTAAGAAAGCTTGACAGAGATCTTGTAGGTGTTTGTCTCTGTCTGAGGGGTTGGAGCAAATGCGGTTGTATCGCAGAGCTTGGCTGTAGACGATGGATCGTGTGGTGTGGTCAGGGTGAAAGCTGGAGGCATGCAGGTAGGAATAGCGGTCAGTAGGTTTCCGGTATAGGGTGGTGTTTATGTGACCATTGTTTATTAGCACTGTAGTGTCCAGGAAGTGTATCTCTTGTGTGGACTGGACCAGGCTGAGGTTGGTGGTGGGATGGAAATTGTTGAAATCATGGTGGAATTCCTCAAGGGCTTCTTTTCCATGGGTCCAGATGATGAAGATGTCATCAATATAGCGCAAGTAGAGTAGGGGCTTTAGGGGACGAGAGCTGAGGAAGCGTTGTTCTAAATCAGCCATAAAAATGTTGGCATACTGTGGGGCCATGCGGGTACCCATAGCAGTGCCGCTGATCTGAAGGTATACATTGTCCCCAAATGTGAAATAGTTATGGGTAAGGACAAAGTCACAAAGTTCAGCCACCAGGTTAGCCGTGACATTATCGGGGATAGTGTTCCTGACGGCTTGTAGTCCATCTTTGTGTGGAATGTTGGTGTAGAGGGCTTCTACATCCATAGTGGCCAGGATGGTGTTATCAGGAAGATCACCGATGGATTGAAGTTTCCTCAGGAAGTCAGTGGTGTCTCGAAGGTAGCTGGGAGTGCTGGTAGCGTAGGGCCTGAGGAGGGAGTCTACATAGCCAGACAATCCTGCTGTCAGGGTGCCAATGCCTGAGATGATGGGGCGCCCAGGAGTTCCAGGTTTATGGATCTTGGGTAGTAGATAGAATATCCCAGGTCGGGGTTCCAGGGGTGTGTCTGTGCGGATTTGATCCTGTGCTTTTTCAGGAAGTTTCTTGAGCAAATGCTGTAGTTGCTTGTGGTAACTCTCAGTGGGATCAGAGGGTAATGGCTTGTAGAAACTCGTGTTGGAGAGCTGCCGAGCAGCCTCTTGTTCATATTCCGACCTATTCATGATGACAACAGCACCTCCTTTGTCAGCCTTTTTGATTATGATGTCAGAGTTGTTTCTGAGGCTACCAGCAGGACAGTGGGGTGGGAGGAGGTATTGTTTCATATTCTCTGTGTATATATAGAGTCTGCTGCAGTTTCCACGGTATGCATCTGATGAAGTGAGCTGTAGCTCACGAAAGCTCATGCTCAAATAAATTCGTTAGTCTCTAAGGTGCCACAAGTACTCCTTTTCTTTCTGCGAATACAGACTAACACGGCTGTTACTCTGAAACCTGTCATTATTGAATGGAGCAGTACTTCTGCAACAATATTTACTATGTCCTGTCAAATGAGCATGAAAATTATGGGTGTATGGGGGGAATTAAGCTTTTATTTCAAGAGGGAAGCTAGAGACAGCCCACCAGAAGCAAAAAAAAAATGCATTTTAAAACTATTGAAAGTCTCTAGATTAAAAAGAGCAAGAGCTCAAGTCAAACCATGTTACTCCCTGAAAATGTTTCCATGCTAGGTTGAAAAGCTTGTGTTAACCATTAGAGCTTGATTATGTATATTGCTCGATTTTCTGTATTGCTCTGGAGTGCTTCCACTCAATCTAGGTTTGATAGTGATAAATCGCCTATGTTCTAATATTATATAGAGCTGCTATCATTGCCAGTGCTAGTCCCTCCACAAGGCAGCAGGAGGCACTCATTCTTTATTGTGCTTCAACAACTTTGCTAGGGGGTGGGCTAAGTGAGTTCTGTTTGGTTTTCTTGTTTGCATAGTTAGATTCTGTTTTCTCTAGAGTTAGAAATCTGGATTATTTTAGAAGCCAAACTCTCATTGCCTGAAGCCCAGAACCTCTATCAGTGTTACTAGGTCAACTCTGATGTCATCTATTTATGTTTAATTTTTAACTGAGCCAGCAGGGTCAATTTGAATATGCAACAAGTCAATTTATCTCTGAATAGACACTGACAGATCCAGATACAAAGGGATTGCATGTTATCTCTTAGGAAATGTATTTTTTTATTATTGTAGTAAATATTATGAATCCGCTCCCTTTTTTTGAATTAGAAAACACCAAGTGTATCTATCATTATTCTCTTGTCTGACATGACTTTGCCAGTCTGTAACTTTTTTAAAAATTAGTAGACTGCGTTTTCTTATCAACCCTTAGCCAGCTGCAATTACTGTCACTCTTTTCAGCTGAATTAATAGGTTTCTGACAACTAAACAGAATTTTTTTGGTCATAAATTGGGATTTTATGGAGCGCTCTAAACCGCCTGATATTGTTTTAAACCTAAGAACTGTCTAAGAAGTAGAGATGGCAGAAACAGCTAAACTTTATTTGACTTCCCAAACTGCTCCATTAAACAAAAGCTAAGTGTATGAAGGATTATGTTTCTCCCATATTCCTGAATGATTACTCTTTTGGGGAACAACAACAATAATTCGAAGACTAGTGTACACAGAACAGCTAAATATGACTGTGGAAAGTGCTTGACTGGAATTTCTAGTTGATTGGAAAAGAATTTGAGTCCATCAAAAATGATACCTTGCCTCTTGTAAATAATATTGTGCCAATATGTCAGATGTTTCCATGACTTGTTGATGTATCTGTGCAAGGCATAATATACAGGTTGGGTATATGGGGGAAATAGTAAAATCTGTGCAGGCTCTGGGAAGATCTATCAAGCTCCCCTTGCAGAGTTTCTTCTAAATTCTTCTTGGGAGGCGAGAAGACAGGCAGAGATTCCCCCACAAAAGAAATAGAAGATTCTGCTCTCAGCAGGGGGGATGACTGTCCTGGAAGTATCTATCCCTAGAGCATCCTTAAAGGGAAGTTCTACAGCCCAGAATGGTTAGAGGCATAGGGATCAGGAGCAGGAGGAAGGGCAAACTGTTGGGATCACGGAGGGATTTCAAATAAGGGGGAGCTTATGGTTCAGAGAAGCTTTGGGTTTGGGGGCTACAGGACGAAAAGGAAGGCATTACAATTCCAGGTGTCCATGGGGAGCTGTTAGGTGCGGGAGGGCTTGAGAGGAGGCAGAAGGAGGGTGAACCAGTAGGTTTGTTAGGTTGGGTGGGGAGTGGAGAAGACAGGGTAGTGTCTGAGGTTGGCGGGCCTGAAGAGAAGATGATGATGGAGTCAGGGAGCAGAGATCCCACTCACTGCACTACTGGACAGCAAGTTGGCAGGAAGTCAACAAGTGAGACTGGCTTTCCAGCTGGCACTGCTTTTGGAACAAGTATCTCACGGCTAGATGGCCCAGTCTGGGCCCATATGCTTTTCCTTTTTCTGTTATGTTTTTATACAAAATGGTCCAGATCCAGCTCTATGCTCTAGCAAACTTACCAGGAATTGACATAAAGCCAAACAAACCAACAAAAAATCCTATCCAACCTGTGCACTGAATGAGACAGTAAATCTGAAGAATAATAAATAGCATGTGATCAAGAAATTAAAGACTGTATCATAGTGCATGTGCACAAGAGGACTGAACTAAGGTTACTTGGGCAACCTTAAATCTAGCATTTCTTCACTTCTGAATACTTAGCTTTACAACCTAAATAGCATTCTTTTAACATTGATTTTCTATTAACATGGATTTTTTGTTTTCACACACACACTTATTGTTTTTATGTTTTCACACACTCTGATTGAATATCAAGCAGGCTTTTTAATAACTACACTGTTACTGACCTGCAGTTGCAGCAAAACCTGTTGAGCACCAACAATGCTCCCTAAATGCCAGTGCTCACAGATAAGCCAAAATATTAATACACTACCATATTCATGCTCATAAGGCAAAATCATTGATAGAAATGCTACATTTGGGTGGTGATTGTTCTGGATCATCTTTATCCAATTGCCTTTTCCAGAGCTGCTACAGAAGGGGCTATTGTTTTTAAGGGTTGGGAGGTAGGAAAAAAATATGGTGGTGCAATTAGCTGTTTTAAGGACATAGGAATAATTATTCACTATAGACCCAATATTAGTCACTCATTCTCTGTCTTTCGATTTATAAATAGTATAGCATGTATGTATTATATATATCATCTGGAGAAGGGAACAAATATACACTATGAGAAAAAACAATGCAGTAAAGGAATTATCCTGATAGGAGTAAAAAACAACAGGTAAAATTTTGACATTGACACGTTCCTCACAGATGATATGATTCTTACGCATAGGGTCATGCAGAATCTTGTATATTTTTCTGTCCCCATAGTCACAGGTGTAAAGAAGTCTTTCTCTAGCATTTGTACTCCACTTGAATGCAGCTTTATTTCATAATTTGTCATTGAAGAGAGATGGACCCAAATCCAGATATTTCAAACTTTAAGGAAGAGGGAGCTTGAAATACAAACCAAAACTGGATCCAAATTTTTCAGGTTGGGACTCTCTCTAGTTCTGATCTGGCTTTGTATAATAAAATCTTTTCTTGTACCCAACACATATTAAAACAGGGCTGTGTTTCCCTTTTAACTGGAAGACTCTTAGTCAAAATCCCAATTCTATGAAACAGATTTTTTTTTTTAGAAAACATTGCAGTCGGTCATTAAGGCTTTGTTGCTGGTCTTTTTCCAGATCTCTGTTATGCTATGCCGGGCTTCCGTTCTTTGAAGTGATGGGGGTGATACTTACCCTAAGGGAGATGGCATGAACTGTCAAACACTTTTTTGAGTTCTTAAGTCAGATCCAAGCTTCCAATGGAAAAATTAATTTAGTTGACACTGACAGCACATAGGGCTGCTCTTTGTGTCTGTCTTTCCTTCCTCCCTGTGGCTGTATATGTCCAACTATTTATTTAGGGAACAATTAACACTTATAGAACTGAGAAAAGGGAAAATACACAGATAGAGTGTAGTAATTACAAATAACAGGTGGTGCCCAAAGTGTTCTTTTCATTATCCATTTCTCCTCAGACCACTTTCCTTTACTTGATGTTTTTGTTTGTTTTTACGTCAGCAGAATACAGTCTCCTCATGAATTACGTCAAAGCTTTCACCTATCTTGATCAGAGAGAGTGGGTGAGACAAAATAAAGGATGTCCACTTCCAAAGTACAAAACTCTACTAAGTTTCTTATCTCCATCTCTTCCTCCTTCCAGGGCCCACTGATCCCTCTCTTCCTGATCCTATCTAAAACTCCACTGAAATCAATCTGGGCCTTTGTATTGATTCAATAAGCTTTGAATCAGGCCCCCATTGTCCCAGTAAACCTTCTGATTTTCCAGGTCTTTTGAAAGTCTTACACAGCTATACTACCTATCCAGAAATATATCCCTGGTTACAGAATCTAATAGAACCAGACGTGTACCCAGAAGCCTCCTGCTGCAAGACAAGCCGAAGAAAGAAACCAACAGAACTCCACTAGCCATCACGTACAGTCCTCAGCTAAAACCTCTCCAACACATCATCAGTGATCTACAACCCATCCTGGACAACAATCCATCACTTTCACAGGCCTTGGGAGGCAGACCAGTCCTCGCCCACGGACAACCTGCCAACCTGAAGCATATTTTCACCAGCAACTACACACCACACCATAGTAACTCTAACTCAGGAACCAATCCATGCAACAAACCTCGATTCCAACTCCGCCCACATATCTACACCAGCGACACCATCACAGGACCTAACCAGATCAGCCACACCATCACCGGTTCATTCACTTGCACGTCCACCAATGTAATATACGTCGTCATGTGCCAGCAATGCCCCTCTGCTATGTACATCGGCCAAACTGGACAGTCTCTACATAAAAGGATAAATGGACACAAATCAGATATTAGGAATGGCAATATACAAAAACCTGTAGGAGAACACTTCAACCTCGCTGGACACACAATAGCAGATTTAAAGGTAGCCATCCTGCAGCAAAAAAACTTCAGGACCAGACTTCAAAGAGAAGATGAAGTGGACTGTAGCTCACGAAAGCTTATGCTTAAATAAATTTGTTAGTCTTTAAGGTGCCACAAGTACTCCTTTTCTTTTTGCGGATACAGACTAACACGGCTGCTATTCTGAAATGCTGAGCTTCAGTTCATTTGCAAATTTGATACTATCAGCTCAGGATTAACAAAGACTGTGAATGGCTCGCCAACTACAAAAGCAGTTTCTCCTCCCTTGGTGTTCACACCTCAACTGCTAGAAGAGGGCCTCATCCTCCCTGATTGAACTAACCTCGTTATCCCTAGCTTGATTCTTGCTTGCATATTTATACCTGCCTCTGGAAATTTCCACTACATGCATCCGACGAAGTGGGTATTCGTCCACGAAAGCTCATTTAGCCGGCACTCAGGGCAACGGCAGTGCGTGGAGCCTCCCTGGCCACCCATGCACCAAGGGGCTGCAAGGACCTAGAGGCTGTTTCCGGGAGCTGTGTGGAGCTCAGGCAGGCAGGGAGCTTGCCTTAGCCCCAGGCCCCTGCTGCACTACCGACTGGACTTTTAATGGCGCAGTCGGCAGTGCCGACTGGAGCCGCCAGGGTCCCTCTTTGATCAGGCGTTCCAGTTGAAAACCAGACGCCTGGCAACTTTACAGTTATAGGACTTGGCTAACTCCCATGTTGGGAAGTCTTTCTGGCTAAGATGAACTGTTCTCCCCTGCTGCCCTTAGACATGGGAGGAGCTCCTTGTAAAGCCCCTCTTTCATTGCCTTGTAAATCCCTCATCAAAACCTGCTCTGTTGGCTGGCATCACTGATGCCTGGCTTTGGGAAAGCAAATGGCAAGTTTGTTGAGTGGTCTATTCTACACAGTCCTTGCCTCAGAGAATTTACAGGTCTGTCTTCTGTCTTTATAGTACCAAGCACCTACTGGGGCTTTCAGCCTTAATGTAGGTTCTTAGGCGTGACTATAACAGAAATAAAAATTATACCAATTATTATTTTGCATTCTTGTGGCAAACACAATGCTGTGACCCTTGAGCAAAACTCTGGGTGAAATCTTAGCCCACTGAGGCCCGTGGTAAAAATGCTACTGACTTTAATGTCAGGATTCAGAGTAACAGCCGTGTTAGTCTGTATTCGCAAAAAGAAAAGGAGTACTTGTGGCACCTTAGAGACTAACCAATTTATTTGAGCATGAGCTTTCGTGAGCTACAGCTCACTTAACATGATTACAAATGCAGACTAGCATTATTCATATTTTGCTGCCTCAATCATTCCACTATCTCACAGAGCTATTCTCTATATTTGTGTTAATTTTCAAGTCATATGAATGAATTTCCATGGGTGGGAAGAAGGACTAGCAGAATCTGATTTCTTTTATATAACTTTGTTGGATTATAGTTTATTTTTAAACATATTTATTTAAATTTTCACAATTACAGGAAATTATGGGGTGGGTCAGACAATGGGGTGGGGGTGTCAGACAATAAATAAATGACAGTAGATGATGAGAGTCAGAAAGTTAAAGCATTATAACGAGTAAAATACAAACGGTCAGCATCATATGTCAAAATTTTAGGTTTAAATGAAACTATACGTTTTCAAGCCGCATTTTTGTTAGTTTGCCAGTCTGTAAATTTTGATTATTATGGATTGAAATACTCTTTATCGGTTTATGTGTGTATGGTGAAATCAATGTTTATCGACATTTACTGAAAAAAATCAAATACTTCGAAGCCTAGTGGTAAGCAAAGAAAAATATCTTAAGTCTTTCAGGGCCACATTATTAAAAATGGAGTGGCTGTATACATTCAGTTGTACATTTATGGGCAATTCTTCATGAAAATGTGTTTTTTATTGTTGATTTATTATTTTTCTGTGGTACACATTAAAGTTGTAAGCTTTGGTCTTTGTTTGTGCTCTTCCATAACTTTTCTTTTTGCATTTATCTCTAGCACCAAAATGCACTGCTATCATAAGCTAAATAAGTATAGTGTCTTTGATAACTATGTTAAATAGAACTGATAGAGACTCGTAAAGCACACGTGGCTAGCTAGCAATCTCTTTTAAAAGAAAATGTTCTACAGGTTCATGTGTCTAGGGGGAATTTACTTAAGTTCAAGTGAGAATTTAAATGTAGATTCATAGATTTTAAGGCCAGAAGGCATCATCAGGTAATCTAGTCTGTCTTCCTATAAAACATAGGCCTTAGAATCTTACCCACTAATTCCTGCATGGAGTACAATGTAAGAGAAATGCATTTCAGTGGGTGTTTTAAGTTTTTCCTATGAGCCAAAATTTTAACTGGCTTTGTGCGATTTATAACTTATCTAACAAAACTTAAAAGGTAACCTTTTGAAGGTGCCCAATGGAAGCTTATGTGCTCAGTTAACTTAAAAACTGAGATAGATGAACCTGTACAATTGCTTTCATTAATATCCAATGAAACTTTTAGAAACAGGGTCTGATGATCTTCTTAAGTGATGCACTGGCATCTTAGAACAGCACAAAGTGAAAGAGAAAACACGAGAGAGGCTGAAACTACAGCTGACAGAGTTTTCTAAAAATTGGGTTTTTGACTACATGAAAGTTTTGAGGGAAAGCATTTGCGTTCCCACTTGAACATTAAAGTTTTGGCTGATTTTTTCCCCTTCATTTCTTTTCTGTTCTGTTCTGTGTTTGTTTTTTTTCTTTCAATTTTCAGTTTTCAGCAGTTTTAGGTTTCTACAGTTTTGGATTGATATTTTTCCTCCCCCAGGAATCTAAATTTTTTTTCAGGTTTCTGATGAAAACTCTAACTTTTGCACAGAAATAAAACCCAAAACAATGTTCTTCTGACCAGCCCTTGCCAAAATGCGATGTGTATATTTCTACTGGGTGATCAAAATATTTTTGGAAATATTTTGAACCCAATTCTCCAACCCTTTCTGATGTTGAATAGCACTTGCTCATTTGAGTGGTCTCATTCAGTTCAATTAAACTATTCATGTGAGTAAATATTACTCAGCATGTTTCCTGGTTGCGGAATTGGGCATCATGCATCTAATTGTCTTAAAATATGAATAAGAAGCACTATCATTATTGGGAATCTAAATTCTCCACGTTTGGCTGCACTGAGCTGTATAGGAGCCATCTCAAATCTGGCATGTTCTGCCTTTGAAGTACTCACACTTGGGCTGCAGCTGCTTTCAGCACAGTGAAATTGGCATTAGCAGTATACCTCTACTGTGGGAGGTAATGTCAGCCTTTGGCTTTGAGTCTCAGTGTGCACCCAAGACATGCCAATATCATACAGTTACCTAACCTGGCACTGATAGTGCTGGGAGTGGGAGATACTGTTAAACAAAGCAGTTGGGTTAATTTAGCTTCATTGGAAAGGTAGGAGGTGGGGAAATCAATAATAGCTAGATGGAAAAGGATAAAAGAACACTAATGAAAAGAGTAAGGGAAAAATACCAGGAAAAAACACTGCAAAAGCTACTTAATGGCCTTTTAGGGACTCAACCTTCACTTCTCTGCACTCTTTTTTTAGTAGTGGTGATAGACTTTATATGCATTGGGTAGAGTGGGGTGAAGGGTGGAAATCTAACCTGTTCTACCACCTGCACATAGAAGTATGCAATGCTGCTGCCTCAGCTCATAAAACAAATTATGTCCAAAATGAAATCATACGGGGCTCCTGTCCTCAATTGGAATGTATGGTTGTGTCAGCTCCACTGACAACCATCTTAGGAGATGTTTGAGGTCATCTGATTATTTACTTTTTCATTGGAAATTTGGAGAGTCTTGCTCATCAGAGTGTGGATTTCTGATACAAGGTACAGAACTTTCGTCACATGTGCTTAGTTCACAATTTAAAGGTGTTTCAATGCATTGTATTATGAAATGAATATATGTGTTTGTACACACTCTTTCTCTCACAGTTACACATACATATACACACATTCATTTGAGCTGGTCAGAAAATGGGTATTTTTCCATGGAAAAACATTAGATGAAAATGGAAAAAAAACTGTCCATGGAAAATTTCAACTTTTCATCAAAACAATAACAATGGAAAGTTTTCATTTTTCAGCTGCAAAGTTTCTGATGAAAATGAGAATTGGTGAGCTTAGTGGCTCTTGTTCTTCATCTCCAAGCCTTCTTGGCAAGCGTGTCTTACAAGGTGACACCAACCTTCTTAATGTTCTTTTTCTGCATCTCAAACCACTTCTTTCTAGGTCTTCTTCATGGTTTTTATCCCATGACTATTAGCTCTTGTACTGTCTGACCATCATATCTTGTTGACTCACAGGAGCCATCCATCTTAGCTGATACTTCCTCAGCTTTTTTGTGATGGGGACTTAACAGTATCTGTGGTACTGTTTTCATTGTGTAGCCTTATCCAATGTTCACCTCAGCATTCTCATTTCAACAGTGGCCAGCATTCTGATCTGTACTGGCCTAACCATGATTTTATACACTTTGCTTTTTGGTTTACCTGGAATATTCTTATAGCCTTTCACACCCCTACTTAAAGTGTCCAAAGTGGAGTCCCCAAAATCACAAGTTGCTTTGAAAATGTTGGCATATTTAAATAGATAAGAAGATGCCAAATTCCAAATGCCATTTTGTTCCTCCCACTGACATAAATCATATATCTAAATAATTTTCAAATAAACAAAGAAGGAAATACTGGGGAATGTAGGGAAACCATGGGAAGAACCTCCTGAAAGTTCATACCTATAGGAAAGGAATATTGTGTAGGTGGAGGGGAGGAGGGTTGATTGACAAATGACATGTATTATATATTTGTGACTAGAAATATTTCAGTACTTGGTTTTTTTGTTTTTTTTTATCATAATCAACCTGAATTTTATTCAAAGTATTGTGGATTTTGTACGCTTCAGGCATGCAGGAACATTCCTTTCAGTGTAAGGCTGCAGTATTTACAATTACTGACAGTATGGCTTTTAGAAATGTGGGTTTCAATATGGCTTAGTAAAAACATGTAATTTGTCTGTCATTTCTCTCAAAGTTCATTGGCATTGTCAAGTCATGTTTACCTCAGTAGGAAAATTTAAATTTCATCCTTGGAGATTTCATGAGGCATCTTGCTTGCCCCAAGGTTTTGTGCTAAATTTGCAATGCTTTCCCCCCTATAAATTAACATCTCACTTCATATGACTTCATTAAAATATATGGATGCAAATGATCAAAAAGCCCTGTTATTTTAAAAGATGATTCCCAATGTATGATTCTGCTAATGGCAGGATGTATGATTCCAAGAGTGTGGTCTGTGTGGGTGGAGGTGTGAGTGGGTGTCTCATATTGTATATTCAAATAATAGGCACAGACAAAAAGCACCTGTGACTTTTTATACTGTTGCTCCAGCAGGTAGAAGGATGTGTATGCCAAAAACAGAGGCAAAGAATTCCAGCTGCTGTGTGGCATTTCAACATCAGTGACAAAAGAATTATGGTGTTTCTTTTACCATTTACGTGCAACTTTACTGTAACTATTTTCAGTCCCAATGTCACAGAGCACTAGAGCAGTGCAAAACTGTCACTACAAAACCCCCAAGCCTGGGGCCCATATGCAAAGCCCTTTGAAGTCAAGGGAAAAACTTCCACTGTGGATCAGACTATAGCTGAGTTTTGCCTTCATTTCAGGTTTTGTTACAGCAAAACCCAAAACTCAGTCAAGGTTAACTAATGCTTATGAACCTGAAATTTATAAATTTATAAATTTTAGAACTTCACTGAAGAATTCCATTTTAGAGAATTGTAGAGTTCCATTGAAGCTTCTGGATATCCAGTGGACAATGTGCAACTCAGCAGTTTCACTTGATTTCAAATTTAAACTAAGCAAAATCTCAGAAGATTAAAGGAAATTTAGCAAAGATCAGAATCCCAAGACAGGAAAGTTCTTGCTGAACCCCCGATAAAACATAAAAGATAGCTACAAGATCTTTGGATTCCTCAAAATCCCTTGGCCATGCAATCATTCAAAATCACATTCTGCCATCCTTTCTCCAGCAAAACTCCTATTGACTTGAATGAGAGTATTACCCAATGGTGGAATTTGAACCTCAATGCTTATTTCATTTATTTGGCCTTTTCAATTGGCTTGCATCAATCTATGCTTTTTTTAGTGCTAGATGCTTCAGTGTTTTATACATAATATAAAAAGAAGCACAATCATTTCAAAACCTTTCTAACCATATTTCCTTTTCTATCACTATAGTTATGTCTAGAGTATTTTATTTGTATTTTATTTTCCCCATAATATGATTTGAAAAAACTATTTTTTGAAGTTTTATGTTTCACCTAAACATAAGTAGTTTCACCTAAAAATGTCTGATGAAACCAAGAGGCAGTTTTTGCAGGCAAAATTTCCCCTTTCAAGAGAATTTTTGGTTTGTTCACAATGAACAAGGTTCAGTGGTTTGTTCACATGTTTACAGTGAAATGCTCCTTTTACAAAGTTTTGGTCTCAGTCTTGAATGCTCGTGATTACTTCTGAAGTGTAACTCAGTAGTGTTACAGGGCACTGGTTCCAACTTTGATCTTTTCAGAATGACAAACAAAAAAACAAACAGTGACCTCGCCCTCACATGATTTGAGGGCATTTAACAATGATCAGATATAAAAAGATATCACAGCAACATCATCACACACCAAACTGAAACTTGATTTAAATGAAAAAATGTGCACTTAGTTTGAAAAAATGAAGTTCTGTGAACTGAGTAAAATTAACTACTGTGAAGAGAGTACAAGGTTCATGTCCAAGTGATGGATTTCACCTTCATGTGCACTAAGAAGCTTATTGGCTTCAGTGGGAGCTGAGTATCCACATCTGAAAGCAAATTTGGCCCAAAGTTTGTTTGTTTTATAAACAAATAATAACTATTTTTGTCACCTTCCTACCAAATCCTTAGGTGCCAACTCCGTGGGTGCTCTGGGGCTATACTGGGATAAGCAAGTGCCATCCACATTGATTACAGTGGGGAGTTGTGTAGACGTATCTGAGGTTATCATATGACCCTTTTTGACTAGGCAAGTTTCACAGGGTATATTTACATCTAACAGTTATGATGTAGATATAGTAGGTAGAAATTTAATAAAACATTTTATAGATATAAGTAGACCTACAGGAGACTTGGGAAAACCTACCTGTTGTGAAAGTTCTCTTATTTTTAAAATATATACCTCAACAGTTGGTCAAGTACAAAGCACAATTATTTAGAAGATCTGACAGGTGTAGGGCTCTGTTCCTTGCTATGAGCCTGGGACAAGGTCCTCAGACATGATGGGAAGAAGCCATCTTGCATCACTCTCTAACCACTCCACCCAAAGAGCAACTATATCACGGCCAAAGTAACCAGGGTTGCTCTCTCTCTTGCTTTTGAGTTTACGTAGCAGGGCTAATTTAGACTTGGCTGAGATATATTGAATGCAACAGAGCACATTGCTACACTATTATGTTCAGTCTCAAGAGCTGGTTTCATTTGGAACATTGAGCTCTGTTTAATAATTAGACCTGGCACTTTAAAATGTGCCCACTCCTGCTTCAATACTGATTTGAGAGGTTCCCACAATGACACTGTCAATGCAACATTGAAGTGGGAGGAGAAAGGCATGTGTTACAGTGACAAATCCAAAAAGCCTTAGCTCTTATAAGAATGAAATTATTTTAGGATAGAATATAGCCCAACGGTAGAACACTCTGTAATTTGATCTTTCCTAATACATCTCTTTCATTGCATCCTCCAAGCATCCAAAGCTTACTCTTACAAATGTAAGCCTCTAGAGGCAGGGATAGTTTGGACAAAGAATAGGAATGTTTGTGGTCAAATTGTATCTTAAAGTGATAGCATAATCAAATGAACTGGATATAAGGCCATAAGTGAACAAAGTAGTAAACCAGCATTTTTCGTGTAACCTTTTACAGGCGTTAGTTTACCAGAGTTCAGTCTCCACTGAACAGCTTACTCCTGCTCTAGTAATTAATAACTGATAGCAAAGACCATACATCAGTCAAAAAAACAAACCCTTCTAGAATTTGATAGATTAAAGAAGGCATTTATCTAGGAAACTCATAATCCATTAGCCATCTTACTCATTTCCCATATAATTAGCATTTGTTACAATAGCAGTTAGAATAATTCCCACTAATCCATAATTAAGTACTTTCAGTTCAAATAGGCCTTCAGATACCACTGTGATGGGCATGGTATAAGACATAAATAAAATTTCAGAAGCTTATTTTGTAGTTAATATATTTGTTCCTTACAAAGAAAATAATATTGCTGTTCACTTCAGGTTGAGGAATTTTTTTTTCTGTTCTTTTTCTTTCTTCCTTCCTTCTCTCCCCCCTCCCCCCAGTTGCAAGAACGTGATCAAATACAGGAAAACAAGTATTCTTGGTTGATTGTTTTTCTAGTTGCTTGTCTCAATGTTGACAAAAACACCCTTAACATTATATTTGTCCTTGCCACGTGAATAAAATATTATTTGGGAATGAGTCTTTATTATTATTTATATTACGTAAGGGCCACACACAATCTTATGTTTGAAATTCTTCCTTGAAATTTGCTCTTTTCAGTAGAACTTCACTACTTAACACTTTGTTAACCATCCACACAATAATTCACAGGGAAAACCTAGAAGTCTAGCCACTCTTCTTTGCAAAGATTTGGTAGTGAGGTCTCAAGTAAAGTTGGGTGATTTTTTTTTCAACTGGAAATTTTTTTCACCAAAAAATGAAGATTCAAGGTGATCGAAGCATTTCACAAATTTGTGATGAATTTTTTGTTTTTTTCAGTTGAAAAAAAAATGCCTCAAATTCTGTAACCATAAAAATATTTTGTTTCAATGTTTTCTAAGCAAATGGTTTAGATTTTTCAAATTGGTACAATGTTTTGTTTTGGAATTTCCTTCAATTAAAAAAAAAATCTCAAAATGAAACAAAGCTTTTTTTTTTCAGATTGAATTAAACTTTTGTGTTTGCCCCTGAACTTAAACTTTCTTTCTTTCTTTCTTTCTCACTGACATTTTAAAAAATATTCATTTTGGGTCTACTCAAAACCTTTTATTTTTATTTTTCAGAACTGCCAGCAAATTTAAAAATCATGTATTTGTACAGCTGTAGTCTGCAGTCTTATATTACTTACTGCTATTTATTTTCTTAAGTAGTTAAATTACAGTTGTGGGACATGGTTCCTGCATGCCCTACAACTCCAAAACTCTCATTGTGGAGTTTTCGGTGCCCTAAGAATGCAGAATATAGCCCTTACTTTATTTGTTCACTTGGGGTACATCTACAGAGGGATAAAAACCTGTGGCTGGCCCAGGTTAGCTAACTGGGGCTTGTGGGGCTTGGACTCTGGAGCTGAAAAATTGCTTTGTAGATGTTTGGGCTCAGGCTGGAGCCAAATCACTGGAACCATGCAAAGGAGGAGAGACTCAGGGCCCAAGGTCCAGCCCGAGCCTGACCATCTACCCAGTAATTTTTAGTCTTGCAGCCCAGGCCAGTCACAGCCATGCCATGCATCTTTCATCCCGGTGTAGACATACCCTAGAGACTCAATTCCACAGGCACTTAAATACACATGCTTAGCTTTACTATCATTGTGGTCAATCTCATTGGGAGTAACTCCTCTCCCCCATCACCCCCGTAATTTGCTTTGATATATATAACAGCCAAGCAAGCCTCTTCCATCTATTTCTACTCATCCTCCAAGGACCCTACAGTCAAACTGCTGCCAAGATATAATTCATTTATACACTAAGGAGAAAGAGCAGAGTATTCATCAGCTTGTATGTTCTAACACTTTAATATTTTACTACCATGGTTGGGATCTTATTAGTAATTATTTAATTATAATAATTATAATTATTTAAATATCTATAATAAACACAGCCATCTCCTTTAACCTTCAGTTTCCTGATCAAATTTAATCAGTAAAACACAAGACATCATATAACATTTACCTATTATTATGGTAATACATGCTAATAAAGGGCCCAATCATGCTCCTATTGAAGTTAGTGAGCGGAGGGAAGAACAGCTACTGGCTTCAATGGAAACAGGATCAAACCCTAAGAATATAATATAAGACAAGATTTTCAAAAACAGGAAGCCTAAAGTTGGACTTTGAGGGATATCAGCAAAATCCCTTTTCTACTATCAGTTAAAATTGATTGGGATTGTTAATTCATTAGCATCTATAGAGAAGATTGCCGATTTTATGAAGAGTTTAAAACTCAACTCACTTGTGAACTCTATGAAAGCCAACTGGAGTTTTAAAATTGTCTTGAATAACAGGCTCAGACTTACAGCGGATATAGCCTAGGTTGTAGGGCAAAGTATTACTGTACCCCCCCCCCCCAAAAAAAATAGTGCAGAAGAGTTTGTAGTGAGTATGAGTGACTATCTTAAAGTATCTTCCTGTACCCACCAACTTGCATAGGCAGTAGAATTGGTGTGGCCTTTACTTGTTTTTTCCATAGAAACCTTTCCACTTCAATTAGGACAAGTAGTCACCAAGACATCATGAAGAGTCAGGCACTGGCCTGACATTAAGTAACTGTCTAACAGTCCTTTTATCTTAGTTCTTCTGACCTTTATGTGCCTTTGAAGATGTGTTTGTAGGGGATATACACCGGAATGTCCCTAAATGTCTTCAAAATTCCACTTGAAGAGGACAGCATTCTGGGGTCGTAAACATAAACAATTCTATATTTACCTTTCACAACAAAAAAATTTATTTACTTACTTTCTTTTGGTAATACTGACAATTGCATTTTTAAAAATTAATAATGCTTGGCATGTTTTGCTGAACATTTTTATTGCACATATTTTTAGAACTTAATTAAATTTGGCATCACATTTGGAATACATATATATTAAATCCCCAAGTCATGGTTCTTTTTTTTCCCCTCAGATACATTTAGTAAAAGAAACATTTCCAAAATTCCCATCTGTTCTGCATGTAAATTCAGCTAATTATACACTGATTGACAAGGCTATAAAAGGACATTCTTGTGAGATGATAGGTTTAGCAGCCTGCTGCACTAAAAATTAATGTGCGTAGGCATTCTGCAGTTTTCCCATGGAAGCTTTATGTAGGAGTCAGGCAGATACAAATACATATAAGAAAATCTGCTATGCCTGTCACCCATATAGTGTCAATATTATATAGGGTTTAGAGTTGTTTGCAAGTATATACTCACAGTAGAGCAGTGTGGCTATTGGGATAAATCAATAATACAATAATAATGACACAGTTTCAGCAGGAACAAAAATTAATCTTGCCAAACCATTATCTGAATCAGCAGGTTCTAATTCTTTAGAGTTCAATTGCAGGGTTGAATGAGTGCTGGAAAAAAAACACCGGCATGTCCAAGATGGGAAAAATAGATGGGTTGTGTTCTACCCTCATTGGAGTCTTGCAGCCCAGTTGAGACTATTTAAACAGCATGAGAACTGAGAAAAACAGATCAGGATCGCACTGGTGGTTTGATTTACCAGTTACTTTATATTCTCTAGAAAAAAATAAAAAATATATACTTTAGGGAAGACCAAGATCAGAGGTGCACAAGATTGCAGACCGTATGAAAATGTGCTCCAGAATCATGTCCTACTAATTCATATTAAATAATACCAATGTTTCTCATTAATTCTGTTTTCTACAGGTGCAGCCATACTGGGGGAGTTGGAGCAAGGAGAGAACGAAGGGGAGAGGTGCAGTGTCTGAGCAGGACCGCTGCAGGCATTACCCCTATCTTCATAGGAAGAGCTATAACGACTCAAGGATCTCTGGGCGACTGCTCAATGTTGGCCTCTAAGACCTCTCCAGAACAGGTGCAGTCTGTGTTCCCCCCTCACTTCAGCCCCATGGTGCTAACATGCAGAGGAATGATGTCAATGTAACTTCCTGGCCTGAAAAATATATAACCCCTCTGGGACAGTGAGTGCTTTCCCTCATTTGTCTCAGGAGATAGAAACATATCATGGTTGGATGCAGGGCTCTAGTCTCAACCACTGGGATAAACCTGAAGAGGCCTTTTCACTCAAATTTCCCTCTCTGCTGTGCCCTGGAACAGCCCAGTCAGCCCTTCTTCTGTTCTGTCCTACCTCCCAAGCCCAATAGCAAATGCTATGTGGATCAGCCCATCTTTCTCTCTCAAACCTCACTGCCCTTTTTATTTTATTTCTATTCATGGACGTTTGAGGTTTCCAGGTGTGGTGGATCTAGACCAACCCATGAGTGGCTGTTGGCTGAGTGGGTTAACTTGCCCCTCTCAGTTTAGTCATGCCCTTTGCACAACTAGGAGCAGAGCTGAGCTTCTGAGGGCTACTGAATTCTGAGCGGCTAGTCTCCTGAGCATGCCCAGGAAGTATGCTAGTGGACCATTCACCCTGCTCTCAGGGGATTTGGCCACAACTAAGAAGTTTTTCTAAAAATCCCTTGATCCATTGAGGGTTGTTCACTTCCACCTGTGGAAAATTTTGAAGATTGAAGCAGAAGATGACTGAAGGACCAACCTCGAGAGAGAGATTATTATGATGTCTGGCAAATTAAAGAAAAGGAGATGGAGGGGGGAAAGACACTCCCTCAGAAATTTAGGAGCTTTTCCCTTCCCTCCCTCATCACCTTAGACTATATTAGCCACCTCCTGAGAACAGGAAGACTGTCGTTGACTTCGGTGAGAGTTGGATTTGACTGAAATTGTCAATACAACCACATGCATATGCATGATCACACTGTAACATGATGGGACATCACACAGTCTAAGGGGCATACGTGGGCCCAGCTCTGCTTCCATTTAACTCTTATTAGAGTTTTGTTTTTGTCTCCAAGAAGCACACAGGTAGGCTCAATAAACCACAGTATGAGATATATGGCCTCCTTTATTTGTGCCAAAACCCTTACTAGAAATGCTAGCATATCTGAAGGACTGCACATTTAGCAGTTTAGCATCCTGCTAGTACTGCAGCGCAGTACTATTTTTTATTGTAATAAACAATAAATATTGGGTCCAAGTCCAAGTCCTGTAGTGGGACTTAAATGTACGACCTTTATCTAAAGACAAGCATGATGCCAGCTGAGTCATTCAGCACATAATTTAATACTTAATCACATACCTTTTAAAAGAATATGTTTATCATTTTCCTTTGCCTTCTACAGCTCCCTCTGTATTTCTTCTCTGGGTAGGCTACTTTCAAAATAGGAAAGGAGAAGGAGAACTTGAACTACACTTGTACTCTCTTGGGTGAGAAATAATAATAACTTATAACTAATACACTGTGTTCAAGAACAGCAAGTTTACTAGAGACCCTGGGGTAACATCACCATCAAATTTGACAGAAACAAAAGGAAACTGAATTTAGGAAAGTTCAAACTGGAAAAAAGACATGCATTTTTAATAGCGAGGGTAATTAACCATTGGAACAGATTACCAAGGGATGTGGTAAATCCTTCATTTTTGGGGGTGTTTAAATCAAGACTGGATTTGTTTTAAAAAAATATGCTCCACTTTAAGCACAAGTTATTGGCCTAGCTGTGGAACTCAGTAGGTGAAATTCTATGGACTATGTTACGGAGGAGTTTAGAGTAAATGATCACAATAGTTTCTTGTCGCCTTGAAATTTATGAGTAGATGAAAACCCATCAGGAGAAAATGAAAATACTATATGGAGTGAACTGTTGAATTGCCATATGTAGGATGGGAAATTAACACATGAAAGTTGCAACCTGACTCCATATCCCATTACAAAAATAACTTGCAATAACTAAACTAGTTTTGGTTGCCACATTGCTATGTGGAACAGTTGTTTCTAGAAGGCAGGACACTTTTAGGATTAACATCAGAGTATTAGAAAGTTAGGATTTTACAAGAAGTGCTAAGATACCACAGCTATGGGGGTTATATAATAACCTAAGAATACAGAACATGAATCAGTGTTCAGAGAAGTACTTTTCAGAACAACCACCTTCATTAAAGTTTGAATGTGTATCTGGTATATGGGCCTCATAGTGTCAAAGACCCTGCAAAACTGTTCTATTCATCTTTAGTCTTGCAACTAGGAGACTACTGATATTGTTCTAAAGCTTATGGCAGATGGTCATTTTTATTTATTTTAATGTTTTCTGTTATGTGTTGAAGGAAACTAGAAAGGAGACATACGCCATTGAATTAAAAGGTTAACATATCAATAATAACAACATGGTGCAGGTACTATGGAGACCTTAATTAACAAAAATTGAGCTAAAAGAAGAAAGGCAGATTCAATCTGATTCTCTAACAGTGAATGAATAACTAGAATCTATTGCTGACCTATCTTATACACTCTGCATCTTCCCTGAAATCCCTGGATTTGCACAGGAGGTAAGTCAGAAGAAGAATTTAGCCCTTACTCTCCATAATAGCCACCATTATTGGAAAATGTGAAACTTGAAGTCTTCAGTTTTAATAAACAAAGTGCCATTACATAATTGCCTTCATCCCTCAGTATGTGACAGCCGAAAACTCTGCTTCATACCGAGAATATCAAGCTCCTTATATTTCCAATTAACAAACAAACAAGCAAAACCCCCATAACCCTCTGTCTCCTTCAGTGTATTGCTGCACAGAGAACACTGTTAACAGTGATCGAAAATGGGCTAAAATCTGTATGTGAGATGTTTAAATCTTGCTAAATCAATACTTGTAACACCAATATGGCATTTTTATATATAGGGCATGTTCCAAATCCCATGGAAGTCAATTCAAAGACTTCTAAGGGAGTTGAATCAAGTCCATGAATGTTATGCCTTGTTAAGTGATCGTGTGGATGGTTTACAGCAAATCCAAAGTACCATAGTGTTTGCAATGGGAGGGTAAAAGAAACCCAGTAATGAGCATAGCTTAAGACCCAAACAGAAATTAATAGAATAGCAATAAAAATGAAGTTTTTCTATCAACATTTTTAATCACTTCCTTTACTTTGTTTACAAACTTAGATAAGACAATGTGAAAAATTTGTCATCGCTTTTTTCTGGAGTATTTGTGCCAAGTGGCAAACTCTTAGGCATGATGAGAAAAAGATGACATGGGGAGGGAGTTTAGAAGGACCTGTATGCAGGAAAAGCTAAGAGTTAAAACACGTTTTACTCTTCCTGTAGCATGCCTATTGGGAGACCGTAAATAGCTCTCAGCAATCCTCCAATTGTGTTACATCCTACCCTTACCCCTCTGACTGAGGGTATGTCTACACTGCCATTGAAAACCCTGTGGCAGCTGACTTGGGCTCGCAGTGCTCAGTCTAAGGGGTTGTTTAATTGTGGTGTAAATGTTCGGGCTGTGGCTCGGCTCTAAGATGCTGAGAGGTGGGAGGGTCCCAGAGCTTGGGCTGTAGCCCAATCCCAAAAGTCTGCACCATAGTTAAGCTCTTACTATGAGCCCGTTAGCCCAAGTCAGCTGGTACGGGCCAGCCACATGTGTCTAATTGCAGTGTAGACATACTCTGGGAGTAGGGTTGCTAATTTTGGTTGGAATTTATTCCTTGAGGTTTCATCACATGTTCTGGAGACTCCACAGCAATTCTGGAGGGTTGGCAACCCAATCTGAGTGGCCATTCAACTCTGAGCAAGTCCCACAACGTGGACAGCAATTGGCAGTTTCTTTAGCATTTCCTGTCCCCTTCTTTAGACATGTCAGTGCCATTTTATGGTAGTCAAAATTACAACAGTTGGCGTGAAATATGGCTTCAATAAGCCAATGGCAGTACTGATGTCAAGGGGGACAGGATTTCACCTTTGCATTTCATATGTGCCTCAACAGTAGGCGGAGGTTCTCCAATAGATGGAAATAGCAATTATGTCAATATAATCTTTTAAAAGTTTCATATAAAAAGAAAAAAAAATAGTTTTCTCATACTATCTCTTTGGATTTATTTTTACACCAGCAATTCATTCTTATAATTCCATACAATAATAGGGATACTTTGTAAAAACCTCCACCAAAATACATAATAGTTTCATGTTTCTTTTACTAAGATTTCCTTTATCTGCCTATAACCCCACCCGCCAACAGCCTGTGCTCTCTCTCTCTCTTCATGACTCAGCAATATTAGGATATCTTTTCCTTAAATATGCTATTCTATCTTGAAGTGTCTACAGTATCTATTTTGGGTCTTTTTGTGGCACCCATTGTGACCCAAGAACCTCTTAATGCCAAATGTGCAAGGGGGTAATGAGGAGTTACAGGAAGAAAAGGAGTCCTTGCGGCACCTTAGAGACTAACCAATTTATTTCTTAGGTCTGGCATGTACATTCTAGTTCACCAAGGAGTATCCCATGAAATCTCTAAGTGTCATACTGGCCATCAATATGATTGTGAAATGCATGTACAGATGTTGTATAATGAGTTCTGTATATACAGTGACAATTCTATTCATATACAATTATATTCTTAAAGGTCTGTGTCTAGGGACTGATCACCAGCAAATGTGAAAAAAAGGTTTGCTGGGAGACAAGGAATGTTTGTCTAGCTGTCTCTTTACATGTAAATTAAGTAATGCATAATTCACAATGGATCTCCTATCACATGCCTGAACTGAATGTTAATTGATTGTTGGAACTTCAAAGAACGAAACCAACAGGAAACAGGGAAAAACTGTGTGGAGGAAGGGGGTCCATATTTTAAGGTGCACATAAAAGTTTTTTCCCACTACCTTTAAGAGACAAAGAAGATACACTATCATCCTTCACTAAGGAAGTACATGCACAGAGAGTTTCCTTTATGGAAAAGGGGTCTCATCCAGGCTTGGATAAAAACGCTGGAGAGAACTTTGGATGAAATAAACTTCTTTAGACAGGACGCTAACCTATTAGTTAAGTTTGGTCTCTAGAAAGTATGTTATGGTTTTGTTTTATTGTACCCATTTGTTTCCTATAATCTTACTCACTATCACTTGAATCTCTGTTCTTTGATGATACACTTATTCTTGTTCTCACCGTAAGTATGTCTAAGTGCTGTGGCATTAAAGTGTTGATCCTGAGTTGAATCATACAAGCTAATGTGTTTTGCTCCTTTGGGAACAGCAGGCCTGGTAACTCTATAGAGCATTCAGGGGAACAGGAACTGGACACTGAAGGGTGTGCTCTGAGGACTTGGGGGTTGGTGTATGCATATTGCTACCAAAGTGAGGCCCGTGACAGTGCTGCCAGAGGCTGGTGATTTCAGATAGCTGAGCCACATCCGTTACAGACAATACTTTCATGCTAAGGACAGGTGGTGATGCGGTCCCTCGCAATCCTGGGTATTCCTGGGGAGTATCACATACATACTGAAATGAACTTTGAACAGGAATCTGTTGGCATGCATCCCATTGTAGGATCAGGGCATATGTTTCTATTCTGTTCTATATAGGTTATTTTCCATGCTCTGATACCATTGTATCTGATACCTTCCAATAGTACATTAAGCAACATGACGACATATTTGCCATACGTTTGCTCTTGAAACTTGCAAGTTGCCTTGTTGTATACTGTTGGACTGGATATGTTTAATATCCATTATCCACTCTGTAGCCCAGTGGTTTGTCTAATTAGTTCAGTGTCTAACTTTGATATTTATAGTTATTATTAATGTTCCTTTAATCTACAATTTATTTGCAGTGAAATAATCAAGTAATGTGTCTCTTTAGTGTAAATTAACACAGGAAGAACTAGGGAATGCTGCATATCTTGTCCTATAATTTTAAACAATGTTCAATATTTTCTTCCAAAATTCATATGATTAATAGTTTCAGAACATTTATTATACTTCCAGCTCTGCTTTTAGATCACCTATAAACTGTAAATTAGAATCTCTCAAGTGTAACTGTATAGCTGAAGTTCAGCGGAAATATCCATCAATATATATCAAAGGCTGTTTTATTTGCTGTACTTTTTTTTTAATTCCTTTCCTCTTATGTTATTTAGAGATGGGGTTTATTCAAAACCCCCCATAGATTTAAAACTGAATTAAAAGAAGCTTTTGTCTGAGTAGTAGATTCAGGATTGTGTCTGTTTGTCTCTAGAAATATAGTGGGCACTTTTTCGGTGTTGTTAAAACTGTGCACTGGAAAGGAATTCTTCAAGGAATGACTGGCATAAATAATAGCTATTTCTGTTGCAACTGTCACTTCAGTTTGTTGATAGTGATTCCCATCAGATTGGTGATAGTTATTTCCTTATGCACTTGCATACACCTGTACAAAGATTCCATGACACAGTGTAATGGTTATTATTTTACTGTAAGCTTAATTGACTATTGTCCCATCCTGCTATTGAAGAAGCATCCAAAATATAGGAGACTGTTAAACTATATGTTAGAGGTAAACCAAAAAATATTTAACAAAACCATCATAGATGAATGCTAGAAAGCAAGAAATGAAAGGCAAAGGCAACAGAAGTGGTGTGTTCTCTCCTCTCCCTTGGGTTTATTTTTTTTAAGTATTATTATGGATTCAATCCCATTTTCACTGAAGTCCTTGGCAAAGCTCCCTTTTACATTTATGGGTGTAAGACTGGGTCCTAGAAGGAGAAATTGAATGAAAGTATCTTAAGCATGTAATTGCATTTGCAATGAGTCCTACTGAAATCAGTGGTACTTAAGTGTGTACCTAAAGTTAAGCACATGCTTAATTCATTTGTTAAATAGGGAGTTTCCTGAACTGGGGCCTAGATTATTAAAACTTAAACTATTTTTAAAATGTTAGTGCCAAAATCTGTCTTGGAATGTACATGTTCAAACTCCCATTAAAGTCAAGGGGACTTATTTGCATATATCAAATGTCAGAACTGAATAATAATTTACATAGTTCAATAGTTAATACACAGATAGATAGTAGAAAATAGGAACACAAGACAGGCCATACTGAGTTAGCCAGTGGTCCAGCTGGCTCAGCATCCTGTCTTCCAACAGTGGCCAGTGCCAGATGCTTCAGAGGGAATGAACAGACCAGGGCAATTATTGAGTGATCCATCCCCAGTTGTCCAGTCCCAGCTTCTGGCAGTCAAAGGTTTAGGGACACCCAGAGCATGGGGTTGCATCCCTGACCATCTTGTCAAATAGCCATTGATGGAACTATCCTCCAAGGTGTAATCTATCAGACAGAATTCTTTTAAATTCTCAGTATTATCACATATTTATTTCCCATTATTTATCTTTGTTTACCTTGGCAAAGTAATATCAGTGTATTTCATTGTAATCTGATTTTTGTATTCCTGAGGGTTTCATTTTAATTTGGTTTTCTGATAAGTAAGGAGGCAAAAATATTTGGCTTTCCCTTGTTGTTTTTAATGTACATCAGAATAATAAATACTGTTTAGTAGCCAGGAGGCTAAATTTATTTAAATCAATATCTAATTAGGTTTCTTAATGTACTACCTTTCACTTTGGAAATTTAAAAAAAAACTAAGCAATTATGTGATACTGTACTGGTATCCTACTAGTTTCTACTTGGCTACCTTTTTCAAGTAATTGGTTACTGCTAGACCCAAGTATTGCATTGATTTGTTTCAGTGGTTCATCATAAAGGGCTGAGCTAATTGTATTTTTGGATGGTAAGTTCTTTCAGGCCAACATCAGAGGTTTTGTTTGGAAAGATGAAAGGGGTACAAAATTCATGTGAAGTGCAACTGTGAAAAAATGGGAAGTGCTTCTTGTGAATGTTAAGAGATTATGCAACATTTTAAGGTATTTTGTGAAAAACTGTACAAAAACTAAAAAGGTACAGAAACAATGATTAAAAACAAATAACAGACAATCGTTAAAACCCAAGCTTATTCCTTAACACTAGGGATCCAATCCCAAAATGCCACTGTGCAAAGAAAAGCCACTGAAGTCACTACGAGACTTGGAAGACTTCCAGGACTCCCTAAGTAACTACTCAGCAGAATCATATGCTTATGCTAATAGACTGACAGCTGAAGTTTCCGTATTTGGACCCCCACCAGTTGCCCAGCAATATGACTTGTAAACTAGGTCTCCTCCAGAGTACCTTCCCACCAGTGGGTCACTTACAGATTTTAAAGATTGCTACTGTCTCTCTTCCTCAGAAATGTTCAATTTGAGATATAGGGAAACTCTTCAACCTCCTTTTTCAGAAGTTAATCTCCAACTGCCTGGCTTCACAGTTCTCCCTTTATCAACTCTCCTTCATTCCAGGTTTCTACAGCACTCATATATGTAGAGAGAATATATATATATATAGAGAGAGAATGCATGGCCCCGCTCTGGTGCTCTAGCAGGGTCAGGGGACACTCCACGGATAGAAGCTGGAGAAGAGGCATGCCATTTCTTCCGGTAGCCACTTGAGGTAAGTGTCGCTCAGAGACTGCACCCCTGAGCCTTTCTCCATGCCACAATCCCCTGCCCAGCCCTGATCCCCCTCCCGCTCTCCAAATCCCTCGATCCCAGCATGGAGCACCCTCCTGAACCCCAAACCTCTCATCCCCAGCCCCACCCCAGAGCCTGCACCCCTTCCCACACCCCTGCCACAATCCCCTGCCCAGCCCTGATCCCCCTCCCGCTCTCCAAATCCCTCGATCCCAGCATGGAGCACCCTCCTGAACCCCAAACCTCTCATCCCCAGCCCCACCCCAGAGCCTGCACCCCTTCCCACACCCCTGCCCCAGCCCAGATACCCCTGCAGCCCTCCGAACCTCTCTGTCCCAGCCCAGAGCACCCTCCTACACCCCAAACTCCTCATCCCCAGCCCCACCCCAGAGCCCTCAGCCCCTCCCGCACCATAACCCCAATTTTGTGAGCATTCATGGCCCACCATACAATTTTTATTCCCTGATGTGGCCCTCGGGCTAAAAAGTTTGCCCACCCCTGGGCCGCCTCCTCTACTTCCTCCTGGTGCTGGCCAAGGTGGTTGTCTACCATACCAGGAGGAAGAAGCTGGTGCTCTGCAACTGTGGGGCCTACTTCTGATCCTCCCTTAAGTCACATCTCTGGACAGAGTTCCTCTGGGCCACGTCCACTGGTTTCCTGGATGCCTTCAAGGAGCAGTGACATTGTCCGAGGTTCTCTTCTTGGTGTCCCTTCTGGATCCCTGCTTTTGAACCTCTGACTCTCACTCCCATCCCTGTTTTTTTTTCATTTGTTGTCCCCCATAATCTTTTTAATGCCCGAGTCTAGTGACTCCTGCCCTTAGGCTTGGAGGGGTTTAGATGTGGGAGGGCTTGTGCTGGCTATCCTCAGAGCCTCATTAGGTGCTCCAGTGAATCAGCACTCGGACATGCAGCAACAACCCAGCTGCACTCACTTACGACTTTCACAGAGCCTTCAGAGACTCAGCCCTCAGGTATGCAGTACTGACATGTTGCTGAGCAGAGCCTGGGTCAGATGACCCCCAGGCTCAGGTGGCAAAGTTTGCAGATGATACTAAACTGCTCAAGGTAGTCAAGACCAAAGCAGCCTGTGAAGAACTTCAAAAAGATCTCACAAAACTAAGTGATAGGGCAACAAAAAGGCAAATGAAATTTAATGTGGATAAATGTAAAGTAATGCATATTGGAAAAAATAACCCCAACTATACATACAGTATGATGGGGGCTAATTTAGCTACAGCTAATCAGGAGAAAGATCTTGGAGTCATCGTGGATAGTTCTCTGAAGATGTCCATGCAGTGTGCAGCGGCAGTCAAAAAAGCAAACGGGATGTTAAGAATCATTAAAAAAGGGATAGAGAATAAGATGGAGAATATCTTATTGCCCTTATATAAATCCATGGTATGCCCACATCTTGAATACTGCATACAGATGTGGTCCCCTCATCTCAAAAAAGATATACTTAGAAAAGGTTCAGAAAAGGGCAACTAAAATGATTAGGGGTTTGGAACGGGTCCCGTATGAGGAGAGATTAACGAGGCTAGAACTTTTCAGCTTGGACAAGAGGAGACTAAGGGGGGATATGATAGAGGTATATAAAAGTGGTGTGGAGAAAGTGAATAAGGAAAAGTTATTTACTTGTTCCCATAATATAAGAACTAGGGGCCACCAAATGAAATTAATGGGTAGCAGTTTTAAAACAAATAAAAGGAAGTTCTTATTCACTCAGCGCACAGTCAACCTATGGAACTCCTTGCCTGAAGAGGTTGTGAAGGCTAGGACTATAACAGGGTTCAAAAGACAACTGGATAAATTCATGGAGGTTAAGTCCATTCATGGCTATTAGCCAGGATGGGTAAGGAATGGTGTCCCTAGCCTCTGTTTGTCAGAGGGTGGAGATGGATGGCAGGAGAGAGATCACTTGATCATTACCTGTTAGGTTCACTCCCTCTGGTGCGCCTGGCATTGGCCACTGTCGGTAGACAGGATACTGGGCTAGATGGACCTTTGGTCTGACCCAGTATGGCCATTCTTATGTTCTTATGTTCTGTTTCCACAATCCCACCAGAACTTCACAGCAACAGTGCTATCAGGCCAGGAATTCTCCTGCTACTTCACTGTCCATCAGACTCTTAAGGCTCTTAGCCTGCCCCTGCCCCACTGGAGTCCTGTCCCAGTATTGTCCTTGCCCTACTCCAGCCTCACTCCATCCCCATCAGTGACCCACACCAGCCTTGCCTCCTCCCCCGATCCTCCATCAGACTCTGACTACCCAACTTCGACCTTTGGCCTGTATCTGGACTCTGCCTTTGATATTGACTTGGCTTGTCTTTGGACTCTGACCACCTGGTTCGGCCTTCTGGCCTGCACCTTCACTCTGGCTACAGTTTTGCTTCTGGTTTTTCTACAAACTCTGATCTCACTTTTGACTCTGGTCTGCCCCTGAATCTCAATTCCATTGCCACCCTTGGCCTCTATGCCTAGATGCGACCTACCTGCCAACCTCTAGGTCTGAGGATTGGAGGCAACACCTGACAATAGCAAAAGAAGCTAAGCCTCAGAATCATAGTGAAATAGAGATGCTCATGTTTATCTGTGATTCCAAATCTCCCATCTAAAAGTAAACCTACTGCACTTAACAGAATCAGCATAGGTGTCCAGCCATCCATTGTCTTGTGTAACCAAAATGTACACGGAATAACACTCATATAGAATAATGATAGATCTTACTGTCCAGAGGATATCCATCTCTTTAATCAACTTTGAAAGTTCTGATTAAAATAGGTTTCAGAGTAACAGCCGTGTTAGTCTGTATTCGCAAAAAGAAAAGGAGTACTTGTGGCACCTTAGAGACTAACCAATTTATTTGAGCATAAGCTTTCGTGAGCTACAGCTCACTTCATCGGATGCATACTGTGGAAAGTGTAGAAGATCTTTTTATACACACAAAGCATGAAAAAATACCTCCCTCCACCCCACTCTCCTGCTGGTAATAGCTTATCTAAAGTGACCACTCTCCTTACAATGTGTATGATAATCAAGGTGGGCCATTTCCAGCACAAATCCAGGGTTTAACAAGAACGTCTGGGGGGGGGGGGGTAGGAAAAAAGAAGGGGAAATAGGTTATCTTGCATAATGGCTTAGCCACTCCCAGTCTCTATTCAAGCCTAAGTTAATTGTATCCAATTTGCAAATGAATTCCAATTCAACAGTCTCTCATTGGAGTCTGGATTTGAAGTTTTTTTGTTGTAATATCGCAACTTTCATGTCTGTAATCACATGACCAGAGAGATTGAAGTGTTCTCCAACTGGTTTATGAATGTTATAATTCTTGACATCTGATTTGTGTCCATTTATTCTTTTACGTAGAGACTGTCCAGTTTGACCAATGTACATGGCAGAGGGGCATTGCTGGCACATGATGGCATATATCACATTGGTGGATGTGCAGTTGAACGAGCCTCTGATAGTGTGGCTGATGTTATTAGGCCCTGTGATGGTGTCCCCTTAATAGATATGTGGGCACAGTTGGCAACGGGCTTTGTTGCAAGGATAGGTTCCGGGGTTAGTGGTTCTGTTGTGTGGTATGTGGTTGCTGGTGAGTATTTGCTTCAGGTTGGGGGGCTGTCTGTAGGCAAGGACTGGCCTGTCTCCCAAGATCTGAGAGAGTGTTGGGTCATCCTTCAGGATAGGTTGTAGATCCTTAATAATGCGTTGGAGGGGTTTTAGTTGGGGGCTGAAGGTGACGGCTAGTGGCGTTCTGTTATTTTCTTTGTTAGGCCTGTCCTGTAGTAGGTGACATCTGGGAACTCTTCTGGCTCTATCCATCTGTTTCTTCACTTCCGCAGGTGGGTATTGTAGTTGTAAGAATGCTTGATAGAGATCTTGTAGGTGTTTGTCTCTGTCTGAGGGGTTGGAGCAAATGCGGTTGTATCGTAGAGCTTGGCTGTAGACAATGGATCGTGTGGTGCGGTCAGGGTGAAAGCTGGAGGCATGTAGGTAAGAATAGCGGTCAGTAGGTTTTCGGTATAGGGTGGTGTTTATGTGACCATCGTTTATTAGCACTGTAGTGTCCAGGAAATGGATCTCTTGTGTGGATTTGACCAGGCTGAGGTTGATGGTGGGATGGGTTGAAATCATGGTGGGAATTCCTCAAGGGCAGGGTTTCTTTGGAATTGATGCTTTATGAAGGCAGAAGTGCCATCACATTTAGTTTTCACCCTGGACAGAAATAGAAACTAGCAGTGAAATCAGGATCCAGATCTATTTCAGGAGAAAGAAACTTCCCTGAAATTTGGGGGTTGTTTAGATCTGTGGTTTGGTTTAGACCCATATATCCTGGAAACTGAACAAAAATCATATTCAAGTGTCACAAACTGACTTGAAATCCTAATTTAGCTTACTTACATGTATATAAGAATAAAAGAATGGCCATACTGGGTCAGACCAAAGGTCCATCTAGCCCAGTATCCTCTCTTCTGGCAGTGGCCAATGCCAAGTGCCTCAGAGGGAATGAACAGAACAATTAATCATCAAGTGATCCATCCCATCGCCCATTCCCAGCTTCTGGCAAACAGAGGCTAGGACACCATCCCTGCTCATCCTGGCTAAAAGCCATTGATTGACCTATCCTCCATGAACTTATCTAGTTCTTTTTTGAATTTGGCCTTCACAACATTCTCCACAACATCCTCTGGCAAAGAATTCCACAGGTTGACTCTGCATTGTGTGAAAAAATACTTCCTTTTGTTTGTTTTAAATCTGCTGCCTATTCATGTCATTTGGTGACTGCTAGTTCTTGTGGTATGAGAAAGAGTAAATAACACTTCCCTGTTTACTTTCTCCACACCAATCATGATTTTATAGACTTCTATCGTATCCTCCCTTAGTTGTCTCTTTTCCAAGCTGAAAAGTCCCAGTCTTATTAATCTATCCTCATATGGCAGCCATTCCGTACCCCTTATCACCTTTGTTGCCCTTTTCTGAACCTTTTCCAATTCCAATCTATCTTTTTTGAGATGGCGCGACCATATCTGCATGCAGTATTCAAGATGTGGGCATACCAAGGATTTATATAGCAGCAATATGATACTGTCTGTCTTATTATCTATCCCATTTTTAATGATTCCCAACATTCTGTTCACTTTTTTGACTGCCGCTGCACATTGAGTGGATGTTTTCAGAGAACTATCCACAATGACTCCAAGATCTCTTTCTTGAGTGGGAACAGCTAATTTAGTTTTATTTACATTCACTATTTATAATAATAGAATCAAACTACCTGCTCATTTGCAATATTTGTACAGGATAAATATGTCATTTGTATTTGTACAGGAAACGTAAGCTTTTTTTCAAGGTCATATTGCTTGAAATTGATTTCTTCAGGTACAAAATTCTGAGCCTTGAAATGCTTTCATGCCATTTGCAGTGACCTCTTATTCAGTGTATGAGATGGCTTTTACTTGCTACAGAAGATACTTGCTACAGAATAAATGAGTTTTTTGAACAGACTAAGCTACCACTTATTTTCACGTGCAATAATCTGGTGTTACTAACATCCTTGAAATCACTCTCTGGCCATTACCTTAATTGAAGAATATAATATGAATGCCTGACTTTTTACAATCTCTTTCACATGTGAGTGGTCCCTTGGGTTTGCAGGATCCAGTTGTAACACTTGTAGAGCTTAATTCTGCAAGGCGCTGCTGAATGTCAGCTATGAGGTGCTGAGAGCTTTTGTCAAGGTTCCTCCCCCACTCTGAACTCTAGGGTACAGATGTGGGGACCTGCATGAAAACCTCCTAAGCTTACTTTTACCAGCTTAGGTTAAAACGTCCCCAAAGTACAAATTAATTTTATCTGTTGTCCTTGGAATAACCACTGCCACCACCAAACTCTAACTGGGTTTACTGGGAAACGTAGTTTGGACACGTCTTTCCCCCCAAAATCCTCCCAACCCTTGCACCCCACTTCCTGGGAAAGGTTTGGTAAAAATCCTCACCAATTTGCATAGGTGAGCACAGACCCAAACCCTTGGATCTGAGAACAATGAAAAAGCATTCAGTTTTCTTACAAGAAGACTTTTAATAGAAATAGAAGTAAATAGGAGTAAAGGAATCACCTCTGTAAAATCAGGATGGTAGATACCTTACAGGGTAATTAGATTCAAAACATAGAGAATCCCTCTAGGCAAAACCTTAAGTTACAAAAAAGACACACAGACAGAAATAGTCATTCTATTCAGCACAATTCTTTTCTCAGCCGTTTAAAGAAATCATAATCTAACGAATACCTAGCTAGATTACTTACTGAAAGTTCTAAGACTCCATTCCTGTTCTATCCCCGGCAAAGCAGCATACCAACAGACACAGACCCTTTGTTTCTCTCCCTCCTCCCAGCTTTTGAAAGTATCCTGTCTCCTCATTGGTCATTTTGGTCAGGTGCCAGCGAGGTTACCTTTAGCTTCTTAACCCTTTACAGGTGAGAGGATTTTTCCTCTGGCCAGGAGGGATTTTAAAGGGGTTTACCCTTCCCTTTACATTTATGACAGCTTTTAACTCTCATTGACTCAGAACCTCATAGGATTGGGCTCTTTGCATTCTAGTGCACAGTCTTGGTCTATAAAGTATAAGAAAATGTTCACAGAGAACTTGATCCAGTCTTCCTTTCACTGAAAAGTCCCACAGACTCATTGGGAAGAAGAGCAGCTCCTAGGTGCTGAAACCCTAATTTGTATCAAAGCATGGCATACACAATGACAACGCTTAACAATGTTAAGACCTGGGGGGCTTGGGGGAGGGGGGAGAAAAGGTGACTTTTTCTGGCATTGAACTTTTTGATTTTACTTTCCATTATTGTTTTAAGTGTTGCAACTAAGTTTAACACAAAATAGACATGAGACTGTCAGTCTCTTACAGCGTAGTGCCTGGGGGTCAACTACAGATTCAAACTCTTCAGTGTCTGGTTTAGAACCTGATCCTGTCACTTTCACTCATAGAAGTAGCTTGTGCTCATATGATTAGTTCCATAATGTATTTAAGGGCTTTTATTCACTGCATTGTTAGCTCAAGCTGTAACTCAAGTTTTGCCCCTAATGCAGGTCACGTTCACAAGCAAAAGTGCCTATTTTTAATTTAATGGTGCTTTAAGGTCAAGCTAGCTGACTATCATGGGGTATGGGTTGAAGTTTGAGTGCTGCTTGGAGATAGTAATGCAGTGGGGATGCAGTAGCTTGAGTTACAACAATTCACCCACTGCTGATATAATTACTCTGTGTAGCTCAAGTTGTTTTGCAGTGTGATCACTTATAGCTCTCACTCGAGCTAGGTTAGTGAAGTAACTCAAGTGTACTCACTCCAGCTAACTGTTTCAATGAACACAAACCCTGTGTGGAAGTTTAGTAGACGCAAGTATCTGTGAAACAACTTTGAAATGGAATGCAAGTGTAAAAGGAAATTTGGGTGGATGACTGCGTAAAAATACAACTCCACAAATTCATTATACTTTCAGAATATCTTTGTTGTTGTTGTTTAGTCAAGGATGTTAGGTGGTGCAATTTAATGGCACTGTGAAATATATAGTCATTCTAAGAATGCATGTTTAATAAGGGCATGTTACAGTACACCAAATCAAACATAGACAAGTTTTTAATCTAATCTACTTCAAGAGGAATGACAGATTCATCTCCAACCAAAATGAATACATGCAGCTCTTTTCCAGCTTCACTATCTTCGTAATCAGCCCTACTACAAGATAAATAAATAAAGCCTGCAGATAATTACAGAATGTTTTGTTTAATAATGTTGTCACTAACTATGTTCTTTCAAAGATAAATGTCCATATGCACTGCCCCTCACAGGATTAGAGGAATAAAAACAGATTAATTTAATTGGTTCATGTTTTACCAACTCAAAATATCCTTGAACAATTCCTGTTATTTACCTGTAGTCATACATACTAATAAGAACCTCCCCAATCTCATTATGACCAAAATTTAATAAGGGAAACAGCAGAAGGGATGAGGTGGCATTGGACTCAGTGATTTAATGAGCTCATCATTGTCTTTTAGGAATCTGGGTTATAATTTAGATGGATTCCTCAATTTGGCCCCAAATGTTATTCATGTACGTATATTATATTGCATTGCGTGTGCGTATATGTGTATATATATCCCCCATTAGCTGGGTTGCTGGGGTGTGTGGTTTGAGACAAAGTGCAAGAATAGAAAGTGAAAGTGTTACCGGTTGTGAAGGGTTCAAGCACTCCTGCATCAGGACTGTGGCCGTATTAAGTCACTGTTGGATTTTAAGGCAATGTTTGCTCATTTCATTTCTCTGGATACCCCCATGCTAAAATATATTCAATGTATTTTTTCTAAGGGATGATGTCTGACATATTGACCTGGACATGAAGGAAGAATGGCAAGACGGGAGGGAAGTGGTTTAATTAGGCCACAATTTTATTAGCTTCTCTGGGAACTCTCCAGCAATAACTTATATAGTGCAGGTCAGGATTCTTTCTTGAATCATTTCCACCTATTTGGGGAGGGCTGTCACTGCTGGCGCCCCATCTCCATACCTTGTATGAAGTATTAAAGGCTAGGAAAAGTGTGTATATGGGGGTGTCTCCTTGCTGTGCCAAACATTAGGAGCCCCAACTACATTCCCAGCTTCTTTAGGGCATGCCTTCCTCTAAAACCATTTCCAATTCTGGTTTATCAGGGAACCAGAGTTCCTACGGATTGTGTACCTTCACTGGACACCAGGACACATTAGCAGTTAGTGACAGAGGGCTCTGTCCAGCAGGACAGTGCATATATACCTTTCCCCTGTTGTGTAGGGGACAGTGGCTTACATGAGCCCTTCTGGCCCACTCCTAGATCAGGTTATGTTTCTCCCTCCCTCTCTACTCCACTGACCTGAAGGAGGAGGAGGGAATTCTCAAAGGAGCCATGACTCCTTTATTCTCACCAGACAGCCTCTCTTTCACATTGCTGTCTTTGAGATTGAAGGGTTGCATTGTAGTTATTTATGAATTTGCAGTCTATAGTGGACAGAGAAGAGAGTAGGAATGGTGATTATTAGAGCTGATTGAGACATTACTGACTAAACTAAATTTTGTTGAAATATGCTGTTCTGCTGAAGCCAAAATATTTGGCGGAAACATACTGAATTTGACAAATTTTTCAAGGGGAATCTTTTTTGGGTTTAGGGTTCTCTAGGCCAGTGTCCTAACTATCTGACTATAGAGGGTAAGTCTCTCTCTCTCTCCCTCCACTTGCTTTCAGGACAGAAGTGATCAGAAAACGCTGTATCCAAAATCCCACCCTGAATTGAAAAGCTCATGTTTCAATCCATAAACAGACATTTCAACACAATTTTATTTTCACTAAATTGGAAAAGTTTTGGGTTTGTTCCAGTGCAGAATGAAAACAAATTTCAGAATCTCTAACATTGCTGCTAAATGGAATTGTCAGTCTCCAGTCAGCTCCTAGTGATTATACATAGCACTTTAGTTAACACTCCAAATGCTCTAATCACTGTAAAGATATTAATCAACCCTCATGGCACCCTTTGGAGGGGTAGGTAAGTACTATACTAATTTAACTGATGAGGAAATTTAGACAGGATACTCCAACCTACAGCAGAGGAGGAAGTGAAAGGGAAAGTAGGACCTGTGAACTCCCTTCCTGATACTACCACTACTCTAGAGAATATTTTTAGCATCTATTGTAGGATGCACCAGATCAAATTAATTGTGCAGTAGAGGCCCAGGAGTGGATGCAATGGAAGACTACATGTCCTACAATGAAATGCAACTATCCAGCTTCATGATGCATCTTGGGAGTTACATGACTCTGACTGCATTATGGGAGATGTAATTCCTGCCAGGGAGTCTAGCTCATATTGGAGAATGGGATCGGAAATGTACAACACCTGTAAGCCAATGAATGCTAAGGAAATGCAGTTTAATATTGAAATGACTTAAAATGAAGTTTTCAGGTTGTTTCAACAACTTGAAATGACCTGAAATATTTTAATTTCAGGAATGTTGAAATGTTTTGCTTTGATTGAAAATGTCAAAGTGAAATGTTTCAAAACTACCAAATCATTTTTTCCCCAGAATTTCCATTCTATCAAAAACTTCAATAGTTTGATCTTTCAGCCCAATTCAAGATTAAAACAAATTTTGAAATGTTGGAATTTTCCATCAGGATGGAAGTTCTGTTTTCTGACCAGCTTTACTCAGAACAGTTGCAAGGTAAGGAACAGATAGGTAGTGTTCCCTTTCCCCACCGCAGGAGTAGAACACAGCTGTTGTTTCAGAGTTCACAGCAACACTATACAACATTTTAGGACAAAAAGTGATGACAAATACCATTATTAAAGAAAATTGGTGGGGATATTTTGATAGGCAGAGTGTAATTACCTGTATAGCAATTTGGCCACAAAATCTACTTTTACCAAAGTTTCATGGAAAATTAGTGACCATAACAGTCAGGATTCTGTTTTAGATCTTATCTGAGAGCCAGAGCCTCCAGCAGCAAAGAACCTCTAGACTGGCCTTCACATATATCACGATGCTAACACATTGTAGTTTGTGTATGTTACATTGGATAATAGTGTTGGTATAATACTTTTGGGTCAGTACTGACTCAGGAAGAAGTGTGTCCTATATTAAATGTAAATTATGGTCTGATTCTCTACTGTCTTACAGCTTTGCTGTCATTTACTTCTGTGCAAAATGAGTGCAAAATGCTACCAATCCATTTTGTAGCATTTTACAACCATTCTGCACAGATGTAAAAGACTAAGCAAGGTGCAAGGCAGTGGAAAATCAGATCTTTTATAACTCTAGCAACTTATATAGTCCGAAGCAGTCCTATTTTGTTTCCTACATTTTTTGCACAAAAACAAAGTCTCAGGTTAATCCTATGAAGTGGTTTAAAAGCAAAATAAAGGTCTGGCATTCTGTACTAATCCCTGTTCTCAAAATGGGAATAATTTTAATATTTTAAAAGTTCTGTTCACTTTGTCCCTATACAGGGAAAATGTTGAGATTCAGAGTAAATTTGATTTAGCTGAATGTCTGAATCTCAATCAGGTTTGATCTAATAACTGTCAGCTGACCTGATTAAAGTATACCTCTCCTCTAGTTGATTTAAATCAGCTTGGCTGTTACACAGGAAGCTAAAATACGTGCTATTTCAGATAGCCATCTGGTACCCTAAATTCAGTTATTTTAGAGAACTTTGCTTGAATTGACTTACCTGAAAAGCATAAAAAGATGAGTTTTTTTTTTTAAATCACATTGTACTTACTGTTACTTTTAAATAATAAAGCTTGAAACAAATATCCATTTCCTTGCTGCAATGTTTTTTGGTATCATGAAGATCAACAGTTTATTGTTGAATTTGGGAGTGCTGAGTTACGAGCAATGATTTTGGATTTTTCTAAGGGATGAGAACATGTAAGTATTATTTTAAAAACAAACAAAAAGGCTCCTGTTTCTAAAGAATGATATTGGATTTACCGTATTGTACAATGCCTTTTGAGCAAAATTATGATTGGCCCTCTGCAAGTGTACAGCACGTACCTTTCACCCTGCCAAGGCCAAAACATGGTACAGAATGTGTTTAAAATCCAAAATGAAGGACACCAACTTGAACTGCTGCATGATTCATTCCTGTGCATTACAAACAACAATTTCTGTAATTTCAGTTTCATGATTCTCTTTTTTTGGCGCAAATAATTTTCAACAGTAAAAGTGAAGGGATACACCTATTCTATGTGAAATGTAACTGTGGGATTAAAACGAGTGACATCCCTCAGAACGAAGGACAATTGAGGGGAATATTGCCGGGGAGAGGAGAAGGAGGGAGGGCAACATAACTGGAGCAGGGCTTGGGAGACTGTACATGGTACCCTTGTGGGGACATAGAGACCAGAACCTGTGGAAAAGTGCTAGAGGGCAGGGACTGAGTCCTGCTTGTGCCTCCTCCTCTTGCTGAAGAGCTCCGTAGTCGCTGCCTCTGGAGTAAGTCACTTGTGGGCCAACTCCCCTGTGGACCAGACTTTACTCTCCTCAAAATTGGTAGCTCTGCTCCTCCTCCTTTTCACGTGGCCCTGAGCTTATGCCCCCTCCTTACACATTGCCAGGGTTGATAGGTCATTCTGTGAACTGAGGTGTAATGGAGAACATGGGTCTTCAGGGGAAATTTGAAAAGAAATGGAGAAACAGCTGGGCTGAAAGTAGCTGAGCGCACTTACCATTATGGGCCAGGGCGGCTCTGGCCCCCGGAAGGGGCGGGGCCTCGGGCGGAAGGGGCGGGTCAGCATCCCTGAGCCAACCCTCCCAGCCTGCCTGGCCCGCGCCGCCCGGGGCTCCTGTGTTGATTTAAAGGGCCCAGCAGCAGCGTCCGGCGCCCCGGGCCCTTTTAAATCGCTGGCCCCGGGGCAGTTGCTCCCTTTGTCTCCCCCCCGCCCCGCCCCGGCCCGTCGGCGGCCATGGTGGGCAAAAGAGGTAGGGACGTTAAAGCGCTGCAGGGTCCTTTGCCGCAGCAGCCCTTTAACATTGCTGCGCTCCCCCCCCCCCGTCTGCAGCCCTGCCGACGGGGGTGGGCACAGCAACATCAAAGCGCTGCCGCGGCAAAGGACCATCCTTAAAGCGATGTGCCAGCAGTGCTTTAATGTCCCCGCCCCCTTTGCCATCCCCTGTCGGCAGCCCTGCCGGTGCGGACCCTACCGGCCGGCCTGCCAAGAGGGAGAAGGGACAACGGCAGCGCTTTAATGTGGGCTGGGTATGGGCCGGTGCGGGTTCTTACCGGTACCTCGTACCGGCCCCTTTCGGCTCACTTTGACCCCCGAGAAACTTTCAGCCCTCAGAGAGATGAAAGGAGGCTGCCCAGTTGGCATGGGCTCTGGAGGAGGAGTCTTCCCCACTGGGTATTGGGGAAACTGTGTGTGAAGGCAGAGGGAAAAGCCACTGCTGAGTGTGAAGCAGCGGGTGGCTAAATAAGTCCATGAAGCAATTTAAAAATAAGGGGAGCGGTGTCTTGGGAAAAAAAAAAACCTGAAACAGTCAAACCTCACCAAAGCTCTAGTGTCCAAACAGTAGACAATAAGCTGCACCAATCCACTCCTCCAGCTGTAACCGTCCTCTACTTCCAATATTGTGGATAAATCTTTCGGCTCTGCTCATGTGCAGCTTCCTTGACATGTTTGAATTTGGTACTTCGCATTCCTTCCCTTTTAAAACCCCAGGAATGAGAAGGAAATGCAAGACTGCTCCATGCGGTTCAAAATAATTCGTAAGACAATGAATTAGAGAGAGAGAGACCCCCATTGGAAATAACTCTTGCATGTCACTTACAGGAAACAGACCCATAAACAGCACCTGAGGAGGCAGACATAGATGGAAATCCCACTAGCCTATGTAAACTGCAGACATTTTCTTCATAATTTAATTCCTATTGTAAATCTCTCTGTATAATGATATGTGGAAGGTTGAGGAGCAGAATAATTCGATTTATCCTTGCTGCTGAGTGAAGACGTGTCATAGCCCACGAGAAGTTCTACAGCTAGTCATTTCCATTCCTCACTCTTCAGTAAAGATAAGCAGGTAGTCCTCTCACAACCCTCACATAGGCTGTATCTCTATAGTCAATTTTAGACAAAAGAGCTGTTTAATTTACATTTATGTGCCACACATTTGATCAAATGTGTGCAAACGTATGGGAGATAAGCTATTCCATATGGGCAAGCTATAAAAAAAGCCTGACTTGTCACATTTGTTGACATAAGAAACTAACAAGTGAGATTATTTTCACATTTATTGTGCTGACATAACTCCTAAAACTCAAGACAGCTGTTCAGAACATTGTAGAAAAAGACAAGAAGGAACAGAGAGCAGTTTAGTTTGTCATGTTTTTTTTTAAAAAAAGCTGTCTTCACTATTTGTATAATAGAATAGTTTTAGTTCATTAACAGCATTAAACAACAGACGTCAGAACCACAGAGAAATACTACTCTAGGCTGGTTGATGACCTGATGCTTTGAAATTAATAATGACAATGGGTTCTGCAGTATGGCAGACTCAGAAGAATACAATTTCACTTCCTCATTAAGCTCTCAATAGAAGCGGTTTATGGGAGATGAATCTGTGCTACATAGGACACAGTAATTTATAATGACGTTTGAGTTGACAAATTGGGCCTTCATAATATATTGCTTCCCTGTGCTGAGAGAACAAGGTGTTGTAAATCAGTGAGAGAGACCATGTGTCCAATGCACAGCACAGGACATCTGTCCAAGTCATGTGTGTGACAAACTGAGACTTCATATCTTTGAGTGGGCTGTTTAGTAGGTAGTGGGTAAGAGAGGAATATCTTGAATAATACAGAGAAAGCAAAAGAGGATGGTTGGGAAAGATGGAATAGTTTGAAGAATTTTCATTACAATTGTTACAGAAGATTGCTCAAATAGACTTTGAATGTGGGGCATTTTAAAAATTATTTTATTCATATCTTGCAACTTGTTAATCTCATGCACAAAGCAAAATTACAATAGCAGTTACATAAATACTATAACAATAACTTGCTTAATACTTAAATGGCTAACTCAAAATTGTAAAGTAATGTGTGTATTTTAGAGCACAAAGAGGCCTTTATCAGCTACTTGACTTAGAATCCCAGAAGATTAGGTTTGGAAGAGACCTCAGGAGACTTCAGGTCATAAAGCTGAAAGATACTGAGTATAAGAGGTTGCATCTCACTTCATGTGGATGTGCAAGGTCCCTCTCCTCACTTCCTTCACCCTTTGTGCAGGGGCTAGGCACAATCAGAATGCTTGTGCATGGAGTATGAGGGGTCCATAGGACTAATGCTGACAGCTCCCTGCAAAAGGGAAATAGCTAGAGCCTTGGTACTGCCCCCCTCTGCACTGGCTAGCTGACCTGACTGGGCTCAGAGATAGTAGAGTCCACACAGTCTCAATAACTGGCAGAGCTTTCCAGCAAAACTCTTTACTTCCTCCTGAGTAGGGTAGTGCTTAAAAGTACATCAGAGAAGTCTATCTGTAGTTGGTCCAGTGGCAGCCATCCCTTCTGAGCCTCCTTAACTAACTGCATAAGTTTAAGCAAGAGGACAAATAAAGTAGCCCAAAACAAAATCTACAGAGTTTTACAAGAAAATAGTTTTTCCCATTTAGTGTTTCTTCATGTGAGGTATTTTACCTGATGAAAGTGGCCCAGGTGTGGTGCTTCACAGGAAGGTGAATAAACTTCAAGCTCCTAGTTTTTACACTGGTAAAGCAAAAACCTCAGTGTTAGCACTGAATTCTTATGAACATGAGTCATGCCACTGAGTACAATGGGTTTAATTGCATGGGTAAGGGATATTTGTGTGAACAAGGGTTGCACAATTAGACCAATAATTGATCATGGCTTTAGCAGACTGTATTTAGCACAGTAAATCCCGAGTTTACAGAAAGTATATCCAATGTGTAATTTGTTTCTCTAATTTATGTTCTTCTGGTCCCACCTCCCACTTGTTGTTCAAATTAGAGCTGGTTGTGAATTTTCTAACAAAATATTTTTTCATTGAAAATACAGATTTGTCCAACCTGAAACTATTTATGGGAAAGGGTCAGTTTTGCAAAAATGTTTGCAAAAGAATTTTTGAAATTGTTGGTATGTCCCATTTTGGCATTTTTGAAATGGAAAGTTTTGAGTTTTTGGTTTTAAATGAATTTTTGTTTTGAAATTTTAGTTGATTTATATGAAAAAGCCGAAAAAATTTAAAAAGGTCAAAATCAGAAAGAAATGTTTTGAAAACATTAAAACAAAACATTTCAAAAAATATTTTTGGATTATCAGGTTGCAAACATTTTTTTGAGATTTAGAATCTTTGTCCCAAAACAGGTGGGGGAAACAATTAAAAATCTTGAAAACTCTCATCAGACCATTTCCTCCCCATTTCTACTCAAAATGCAGAAACATTTTGGTGTAAGGAAGCTATTATTTTCTACTAAGCATGGTAATTCTGTGAATTTTCATTAATTTGTGAATGCAATTAATTTTTTTTCTTAAAGTCTAATTGTTTTATTATGTTTGACCTGGAGCATTGGATGTGAGTTGCCTTAGGTTCTGTATGAAAATATCATTTCTATGCTGCTTTAACCTACTCTGATTAAAGCTTAGATTACTTTGTTTGAAAGTGATATTTTAATGTTAAGATTCTTGAACCATCTGTCTTTCATGAGTATTTAAGTGGCCAGATAATATCTGAGTGCCTCACAATTTTTGATGAATTTATCCTCACAATTCCTTTGTGAGGGAGGAAAGTACTATTATCTCCCTTTACAGATTGGGATCTGGGGCACAGAGATTTAAGGTTCATCTACATTTATGGTGATCTGTAGAGTACAGACCTTGCATACCAGTTAGCATTAGTATAACTGGCAGTGTAGATGCTGAGGCATGGCTTAGGTGCCCACACATCTGAACCCCCAGGTGTATATAATGTATATACCTACTCAGCTCTCTACACTCCCAAGCCATGTTCCCATGTCTACACTGCTTATCCCACTGCCTGTGTCTTTCTCTGCTGCAGTGAGAAACTCTTACAGTATGGAAAGGCTCTGGTGGGGCAAGCTGCAGTGTACTATACTCCACAGTGACAAGTGTGGACACAGCCGGTCTATCACAGTTGTATGTAGCTACATGTGTAGTGCCTGTATTCTGCACACCATCGTAAGTGTGGACATAGCCTTAGTGACTTGCCCAAAGACGTCTGGGCAGAGGAGGGAATTGAATTTAGGACTCCCTAAGTCTTGCACTAGCACCCTAACATCTGGATTCCTTCTGCCCTGATATTTGTCCTTGTGTGTGTCCTGGGGTCCCTGTATTTGTATTGGAGTACAGAATTTAGCCCCCGTGGAGCATAAGAATTAGAATGGTTGAGTGATACCAATAAGATACTGACTACTTGGTTAATTTTTAGTGCATCTAGGACTCAAACTAAAAACAACCCCTTCATGGGTCTGTTACTTAGCTGCCCTTTGGAAAATGAATGTGTTGGTTCTGATATTTTTTAATGAATTTGCCCAAATTATTATTTATTTTGTATTTTTTCATTAGGAAGAAATTACGTTAGATGAAAGTGACCCGACACACATAAACTTTCTTTTTGCAGTTTTACCAGATCCAAATGTATAAGAGGGGGTGCATATCTCTGTTCTATTATTGGTCCTGTATTGCCATACCCTTTAGGAAGCCCCTCCCAGAAATACATGGGAAATAATTCTATCTGCCAGTTAATAGTCAGCCAACAGCCTTCTATCCATCTAGAATCAAAGTGCCACAGCAATGTGCTGGCATGCTACTATATCACTCTTGATGCCCAAAATGTATTGGAGAGTTACTGAAGGGTATCGATTTGTGAGAAGCAACAGAAGCTGGTAGTTACTGTGTCTGCAGTGAGCATTAGCAGCCACATTACAGCATGTACACAGTTTGGCTTTAATGGACTGTTTTTTTTTTTTTTACTTTGTTCAGGCAATACAATCTAAATTTAAGCAGGGAAGCGTTTGCATGCTGTAGGAGCTGGTAATCAAAATTAATGTTTTTCATCTCTTAAAGTCATTGGCAATTAATCAGCACACATGTAGATTAAAAATGCATTTGATTTGAAGATTTATTGCATTAACAACAACAACAACAACAAAGGAATGAGCACTGGAAATTTGCATTGTAGGGTGGTTGTTTTTTTAAAAATAAATTCTGCCTGTGAGTTTGCCACCAGCTGGGTCAGCGAAGTGGGACAGAGAAAGCAGGCTATATAGCTCCTACCCTGGGAGTTTGCCACCAGCTGATGCCTAAAGGAAAGCACAACTGATAGGGGAGCAGGGTAAAGTTAATTTCTACTGGTTGCAGATTTTCTGGCCTTTATTGTCAATGGATTTACAATGTTAATTTTGATTTATTCTGATAAACAGAGTTTGGCAATTCCATTGCATTTTTTCCAAGGATGTTTACGCAAATTTTAAAGAAGTCACGTCAGCTGGGCATGAACCCTTTTTCTGCTCCCCATGTGCTAACACCCATGCAAGTCGTTTTGACATTTGCATATTTTTTTTTTAATTCAGCTGAAACAATTAAGTGAAATTGCAAATTGTCTTTTTCAGTGAAAAACCAGTTTTCAAATTCATGGTTCACTGTTACAAATATTTTTTGCCCAGCTCTAGTTATGACAAAGTGTCAGGATATTGCTGGAGAATAACGCAGCCTTTTTCTAAGGAGTTACATCACTGCTTTTCCACAAAGACCACTCTTTTAAGCAGTTGTTTGTGCTTTACTCTCCCTTCCATCTCAGTTATTATCCACATTACCATGTCCCGCAAAGTATTGCCACTGGACTCAGCTGGTTTTAAACCCTTATTGGAGAAGACACACATTTTTCCTTTTATTATGCATGTTGGTTGTGACCTTCAAAGCTGTCCTGGGCATATAGGCACATATCTCTTATTAATTGTAACCTGTAATATTTTTGTTTGTGTACCCCTGTTAGGGATTGGCAGTGGTTGTGGGTAGAGGGCTGGGGGGCCCTACAGAACATTAGGATTACATTACAACACCCTAGATCAGCTGGATGAACCAGTCAAAGTAAATGTGGTTAAACATCACTCTGGAGAAGACCTCCTTTAAAGTACAGTGTATTTTATTTCTGGTACAAAGCCTATTTGTAGTTTGGACAAACGATAGTAAAAGTAAGATTTTCCTAAGACTAAAGGCAGCGTCACTGCTGCAAAGTAGTCACAAAATTTCATGGACTATCTTTTGATTTTAATTGCAAATGCTAGCTCTGAATGACTCTGTTATAGTGGAGCTGGTAGAATGTATCCCTCCTTCCCCACCGGGTAAGGGGAAAATTTACCCCTCTCACAATCAAATGCAACGGAAAGCATTCAGTGAATTTTCTTAGCAAGCTTATTTTTTCCACAGAGCACGTGAATGAAACTAGATCCTTACCCTGAGTGCTTGATTTATAGGCTGTTTCTTCTTTATGTATTTGTGTACAGATAATTCATCTTTTAATTTTAAAATGTAAAATAAATGAAATGATCTCTTGATACCATTTTTAAATTCCAGTATTCAGCTTAGTTTATCTGACTAGTCTATATACATTCATCAGAGGAAAAAATATAATACTGGATGAGGGTACTATCTGTGATGTATATTCAGCATTTTTCTAACTGATTGCTATAATTGTAGCTCTCCAAGTCCTATTATGATTGCAGGATAAAATATATACTTTTATTTCAGTTTAGTATTTTGGAGCTATGCCTTGTGAGTCAGAAAGAAACTAATAATTTCTTGTCACTAGAAAGCTATAATTATGTATATTTATATTTAACCTTTCCAGATACTATTCATTAACATCTACTTGGCACCGGCACAGTTTTCATTTTGATATACTGCTTTTGTGTAAAGGCTGTAATGACTATGTAATCTTTGTCTTGCAACCGTTCCTGTCTTTGAAGTGCTGGGGCTATGTCAAAATGTAAACTTGGGAGAACAAGGGCTGGTTTCTTTCTGAGTGGATACCCAAGAGATCAATAACAGGCCATGACTTTCCATGCAGAGGCCTATGTGGTGCTACACTGCTGGGGAATTCTTCAGCTATAGATGATCTTGGAAACCCCCTTAATGTGAATCTCCACAAAGAAGAGAGGAAATAGGAAACTATACCCTTAGGCTGTTATTTTTTCCCTGTGCTCCAAAGGGATAGTAGAGACCTGGCTTGCCAGTGCTCATTGGTTACCCCAGAGAGCAGACCATCCTCTGATGGGTCCAGAGAAAGGGGACAACATGTGCACAAACTTTAAGGGCCATGAACTATAAACTATTACAACTACCTTTCTAATTAATATAAAAGAACAATCATGAGGCTTCTTTATCTTAGGAAACAGGTGAATGTGTGTGTGTGTGTGTTTGTTGCTGTTGTTTAAGGTTTAAAAGAACAGAAAAGACAGACCAAAAAAAAAAAAAAGAGGATTCAAATGTATGCTTAGATTGACATCCATTCTATTTAAAGCTATTTTAATTTTACAAAGGTAGATTTCTTGAATGAGAATGACTGGGAAGGTGCATAATTAAAGGCCAAGGATGATAAGGCCATTGTGGAGAAACTAAATGAATTCTTTGCATTGGTCTTCACGGCTGAGGATGTGAGAGAGATTCCAAACCTGAGCCATTCTTTTTAGGTGAAAAATCTGAGGAACTGTCCCAGACTAAAGCCTGGTCTATACTGGAGGTGGGGAAGGGGGAATCAATTTAAGTTACACAACTTCAGCTACATGAATAACGTAGCTGAAGTCGACGCACTTAGCTCTACTTACCACTGTGTCTTCATTGCGGTAAGTCGATAGCTGACGCTCTCCTATCAACTCCGCCTGCACCTCTCACCTGGTGGAGTTCCAGAGTCGATGGGAGAGTGCTCAGTGGTTGATTGTTGCCCATCGATCCAGTGGGTAATGTAGACAAGCCCTGAGGTGTCATTAGAGGAAGTTTTGGAACAAATTGATAAATTAAACAGTAATAAGTCACCAGGGCCAGTTAGTATTCACCCAAGTGTGAATAAAATCTGAAGGAATTCAAATGTGAAATTGAAGAACTACTAAGTGTAGTCTGTAACCTATCATTTAAATCAGCTTCTGTACCAAATGACTGGAGGATAGCTAATGTGATGCCAATTTTTAAAAAGGACTCCAGAGGTAACCCCACCAATTGCAGCCTGACTTCAGTACTGGGCAAATTGGTTGAAACTATAGTAAAGAACAGAATTGTCAGACACATAAATGAACATGATTTGATGAGGAAGAGTCAACATGTTTTTTGTAAAGGGAAATCATGCCTCCCCAATCTACTAGAATTCTTTGAGGGGGTCAGCAAGCATGTGGACAAGGGGAATCAGTAGATATAGTATACTTAGATTTTCAGAAGGACCAAAGGTCCCTCACCAAAGGCTCATAAGCAAAGTAAGCTGTCATGGGATAAGAGGGAAAGTCCTCTCATAGATCAGTAACTAGTTAAAAGATAGGAAAAAAGGGTAGGAATAGATGGTCAGTTTTCAGAATGAAGAGATGTAAATAGTGGTATCCCCAGGGGTCTGTACTGAGACCATTATTATTCAACATATTCATAAATGTTCTGGAAAAAGTGAGGAGGCAAAATTTTCAGATTATATAAAACTACTCAAGATAGTTAAGTCCAAAGCAGACTGTGAAGAGCTACAAAGGGATCTCACAAAACTGGGTGACAGGGCAACAAAATGGCAGATGAAATTCAATGTTGATAAATGAAAAGTAATGCACATTGGAAAACATAATCCCAAATATACATATAAAATTATGGGGTCTAAATTAGCTGTTACCACTCAAGAAAGAGATTTTTGAGTCATAGTTGACAGTTCTCTGAAAACATCCGCTCAATGTGAAGTGGCAGTCAAAAAAGCTAGAAGAATGCTGGGAATCATTAAGAAAGAAATGGCTAATAAGACAGAAAATATCATATTGCCACTATATAAATCCATGGTATGCCCACATCTTGAATACTGCATGCAGATGTGGTTGCCCCATCTCAAAAAGATACATTGGCATTGGAAAAGGTTCAGAAAAGGGCAACAAAAATTATTAGGAATATGGAACGGCATTTGTATGAGGAGAGATTAATAGGACTGGGACTTTTCATCTTGGAAAAGAGACAGCTAAGGTGGGATATGATAGAGGTTTATAAAATCAAAACTAGGAGTCACCAAATGAAATTAATAGTCAGCAGGTTTAAAACACACAGAAGGAAGTATTTCTTCACAAAATGCACTGTCAACCTTTGGAACTCTTTGCCAGAGGATGTTGTGAAGGCCAAGACTATAACAGGGTTCAAAAAAAGAACTAGATAAATTCATGGAGGATAGGTCCACCAATGGCTATTAGCCAGGATGGGCAGGGATGGTATCTATAGCCTCTGTGTGCCAGAAGCTGGGAATGGGTGATGGTATGGATCACTTGGTGATTACCTGTTCGGTTCATTCTCTCTGAAGCACCTGGCATTGGCCACTGTCGAAAGACAGGATACTGGGCTAGATGGACCTTTCATCTGATCCAGTATGGCCATTCTTATGCTCTTATGTAAAGGTTTACAATTGTATAGTACACTGAGAACAGGATAGTAGTAGCATGTTTTGGTTTTCATTGCATTTGTTCTTTAAGACGTACCATATTCCACGTTTTTTTTCTCTGTTTAAAAAATAAAGAAGCTACTTTATTTAAAAATTATTGTTTAACAAAGTTTCCTTTTATAGGTTTTAGTGTTGCAGATGCTGATCTTCTTCTCTGGTGCTAATGAGGGGAATTCCTCTTGTCAAAATTTAGTTTGTTATGCTTCTAGTGGGCTTTTTCCAAACATTAGCTGCCTCTGGGGACATCCTAGCCCTCAGATAGTTGCAACATAATCTCTAAATTGACTAATTTATCAAGCCTTCCACCTGCCCATTGTCCAGGTACACAGAAAGAAGAACAGTAGATATTTGATATGATTTTAATCAGGCTGCAACTTTATTATTAGATGTCTGGGACTACCCGGCAGATAAAAGTGTGCAGTGCAGGTAACACTATGTTCATTCAATAATTACCCAGGGGCTTCCACCAGTTTCCCTCCTTTTTCCATCCAGGTCCCCCAGACAATCCATTGCTGGGATCTAACAATCCACCCCCACCCCTCATAGAAGGATTAAGGTGGGCTATAAGAAAGTGGGGTGGGGTGTTGACTCCCTGCGGTACCATTCATAGGAGTCCCCAAACATCCCTTTTAAGTCATTTTCCAAGCCATTTATCTGGTCACTGTATACTTTCCCTATGGAGTTCCTGCACTGGACATCCACCCCACACTTACATAATGAGTTGTGACACAGTAGCCTACCACCCGTCATGCCAGGCGTGAAGAAAGTCCTCCCCGAACCCACTGTGAGGAGTGTGAAAAACACCCAACTCCACCTAGGCCAGTCTAGTGGTAAGAGAAAAATTCCTTCCCACCCCTGCTAAAAAAGGGGTGGCTAGCACAATGCCCACAGCAGGTCGTGACCAAACCTGGTATTTCATCACCTAAAGGGGGAAGTGCTGCCTCAGCCTGCTCTGTGTAAAAGGGGGCTTCATGGACAGAACTGCCCCCTTAAACTCTTCTGCCCATCCATTTCCCAGGGGATGAGTCAGTGTCGCCACGCTGGCCCCTTGTCCCCTTTTGCAGCAGTTTGACCTCTCCCCCCCCCACAGCCGTAAAGCACTGTTCCCCTTATTCGGCTGGTCAGCCAAACTTCCCCCTGTACAAAGGTGAGGTGCGGTGCGGTCATTGGCAGTGTCAGGAGATGACTCACTTATGTTTTCTGGGCAAGGATCTTCTCTGACTGACTTAGGCAAACAAAGGACATGGACTTTGGCCCAACTGAGCCTGACCCTTTCAAAGACTATCCTGAAGAACTGTGTGCCACCATTTGCCATTGGAGAAGGTTGAAACTCGACAGTTTGTTAGGTGATACTGTCAGTAAAATGTGTGCTCAGAGCCAATTTTAAGACGCAGGTAAATATAACTGCCCTGAGCTAATCTTTGCAGGTAATACAAGTAAAGCTCTTTCATAGACTGAGGTGTCAAAAAATGAAGAGGTGTAGGAACAAACTATTCATTGACATTTCAACGTCAGCAGGACCAGATGGTCTCCATCCAAGAATTCTGAAGGAGTTTAAGAGTGAAATGGCTGAGCTGCTAGCAAAATTGTGTCATCTGACAAAAAACTGTATAAGTAGCAGTGTGTGCCTGATCTGGATGATCTGATGAACAATGACAAGGAAAATTTTGTGGCTAACACACTATATTTATTTATTTTAAGTTAGTGAAATCTCAAGATCATTCTCAGGCACTTCAAACGGAGCTAAACCTTGCTGGAAAGCTGGGCAACAGGATAGCAGATGAAATTCAATATAGACAAGGTGAATTCACAATGGAGGAAATAATTTGAACGGCTCATATACAATGATGGGTTCTAAATTAACTGTAACCACATAGGAAAGGGACCTAAGCATCACCATGGACAGCTTGATGAAAACCTCTGCTCAGCGCACAGCAGGGGTGAAAAATAATAAAAAGCCAAGAAGGAGGTTTTTCTGCACTTTAAAAGACGAGATAACGGGATAGAGACTAATATTGAAAATCTTATAATGCCATTATATAAATTGATGGAACACCCTCACCCTGAACACCATGGCCAGTTCTGATCTTCCCACCTCCAAAAAAATACAGCAGATTTAGAAAAGATCCCAAGAAGGGCAATGAAAATGATTAAATGCACAGAAAGGCTTTTCTATATGAAAGGTGATTTAAAAGCTTAGAGCTATTTAGAGAGGAGCTGAATAGGAATGGACATGATAGAGGCATATAAATTAATGAAAGGTGTAGAAGAGGTTCATCTTCAAGCTGCTCAAATAGTTAAAAATACTAAGATTCACAAATATATAATGTGAATAAAATTACCGAGTTGATTCTCTGTATGGGAATCCATCCTTGTTGCTTCTTCTCACCACATGTTTCTTTTCAAACATGTTGTTCAAGAAGGAGTATATCCCATTTCTTCTGCATTAACATTGTGGGTGGGGTTTGTTTTGTTTTTCTTTGGCATGCCTGTTACTCAGCATATGGACATTCTTTTTTCCCAGTGGTTTCTTTTCACCCACAAACTCATTTCTCACTCATGGCATTTAGGTCTGTTCATGACTCAACATAAGAACAGCCAAAGCTCAACTCCATCCTATGAGATTAGACTTCCTCAGCCATGGTGTGGACTTAATAGCCTTAGTGTGGCTTTGGCATAGATCCCTCCTTGGTTACCTTCCTTCAGCAGCCCCGAAATCTTCACATTTCCTCAGAGTAGACTGCAGAAATAGTCTAATCTTAAAATGTCAACTAAATAAAAGGGTTTCTTGGGAGAAGCTCAAATTAAATTAAAGTTGATTTTAATTCTGCCCATGAAACACCAACCTGATTGTTATTGGTATTTAGTAGGGAGATTTGGACAAAAGCATATAAACTGACATAAATTATCTACTTAATCTCTTATCTGATGTATGCAGAATTTAATAGTTAGGGGAGATTTCTTTTCCATGAAGCAAAGAAGATGTAGGAATCTGAGTACCTAGGGATTTATCCCAGGGGAGAATGAACAGTTATCTGTGAAAACTTACAAAATACATTTGTTTTGGGGACAAAAGAGAAATAGTGATGCTTAATAATGATTAAAGACAACATTAATCAAATGCTGTAAAAATGCCAAGTCCTTAATCGCTCACAAGGGGGTCTAGTGTTTGCCCTTAGTCTTTGATCTACTCAGTCTCCAGCTTCTTGTTATTGGTGCTAGCCAAGTGGCATAACATTCTAAGACACCTGAGTATGTTGAGCATAAATTAAGCCAATTTTCTATTGCAGTATATTACAGTGAGTCTTTGATTTATAGAAGCTTTAATAATTTAGGCTTTGGTTGGAATTAACAGTTCAGCACCTGTCAGGATAAAGCCATTAGTGATCACTCCTTTTCAGATGCAAGTTCAGTTTTTAGGGTTTCCATGCTCTCTGTACACAATATTTTAAAAATGTTCATTGAATTTGGTCTGTTCAGGAATCAGGGCCTCCAGCAGACCAGGTGGATGAAGGGGAAAAACCTCAGTGTTGATGCAAAAATGTTTATTAACAAAATTATCATTTATTTTATATTAAGTCATGCTAAACTTGCCTGCATCTTTACTCAATTTTAAGTGATACTTCCCAATATGTTTATACCCCAGATGCTTGGACACGATAACTCATTTTTGGTTACTTATTTTATTTAATGAAATGTCAGGCTAATTTAATTAAATTCCAGGAGGTTTCTGCTTTCAGTTGCTAGAGCCAAGTGTCAGAGAATATGACATCTCTTTGGCTGTGAAACCATGTTTATTGCACTCAATCCCTAAAATGCAGCTTTCATAATATCTATTTTGATTTAATTTGCTACACTATTTTCCTTTATTCTGTGTTTGAAAATGTATATCAGCATTGATTTTTGTGCTTTGCATGAAATATTTAATAGAAGTCTTTAGTGGCAAGTTGTAACTATCCTGCAAATAGCAGGTCATAAAGCCAAGGACTTTAGTCAAAAGGCAAACTCACAAGAGATCTTATCAAAGAACAGGACACCTCTTCTTATATAAGATACCAGTGTGCATAGAGATCCTCTTACCTTTAAAGAGCAAACTTTAAGATTTGCACGCTCTAGTGAGGGTCCGCTGTATTTATGTTTTAGAAGAAAAAAAGTCCAGACTTTAAAAGAATAAAAGAATGCCATTTATTTAAGATACTTCAAAGAAGAGCGGTGAATAAGAGATGTTATTAGATGCTATAAAGCCAAGTCATAAAAGCAGGCCTTTTCCCCCCTTTTCCTCTTCATAGAAAAATACCTCAGCTTAAGCCCCCAAAAAATTCTTATTGAAAGTAATTTCTTTTATGAACACTGTAAAATTCTATATAATTGAAACTACAGAAAAATTGATAGTTGGCAAAGTTTTACAGAAGGTTTTGTTTACTTCTATCTAACTCATCTTTCCTCTTGGTGCAAACTTTAGTTGTTACTTAAATACCGGAGATGACAAGCTTCTTTTGATATGCATTCCGTCACAGATGTATATTTGTAAATATTTTATCTAAATGCAAAGCTTCTACTGGAATATCTTCCTAATATCATTGGGTGTTACCATACACACTGTAACGAGAGTGATCAGGTAAGGTGAGCTATTACCAGCAGGAGAGAGAAAAAAAACCAACCCTTTTGTAGTGATAATCAAGGTGGGCCATTTCCAGAGGTTTGGAAATGGCCAACCTTGATTATCACTACAAAAGGCTTTTTTTTTTCTCCTGCTGGTAATAGTTCACCTTACCTGATCACTCTCGTTACAGTGTGTATGGTAACACCCATTGTTTCATGTTTTCTGTGTATATAAAATCTCCCTGTAAACTGTATTTTCCACTGCATGCATCTGATGAAGTGAGCTGTAGCTCACGAAAGCTTATGCTCAAATAAATTTTAGTCTGTATCCGCAAAAAGAAAAGGAGTACTTGTGGCACCTTAGAGACTAACACGGCTGCTACTCTGAAACTTGTTAGACTTTGTCCTCACCCATAACTATTTCACATTTGGGGACAATGTATACCTTCAAATCAGCGGCACTGCTACGGGTACCCACATGGCCCCACAGTATGCCAACATTTTTATGACTGACTGAGAATAAAGCTTCCTCAGCTCTCATCCCCTAATGCCCCTACTCTACTTGCGCTACATTGATGACATCTTCATTATCTGGACCCATGGAAAAGAAGCCCTTGAGGAATTCCACCATGATTTCAACAATTTCCATCCCACCATCAACCTCAGCCTGGACCAGTCCACACAAGATATCCACTTCCTGGACACTATAGTGCAAATAAGCGATGGTCACATAAACACCACCCTATACCGGAAACGAACTGTCCACTCTACTTACCTATATGCCTTCAGCTTTCATCCAGACCACACCACATGATCCATTGTCTACAGCCAAGCTCTACGATACAACTGCATTTGCTCCAACCCCTCAACAGAGACAAACACCTACAAGATCTCTGTCAAGCATTCTTACAACTACAATACCCACCTGCTGAAGTGAAGAAACAGATTGACAGAGCCAGAAGAGTACCCAGAAGTTACCTACTACAGGACAGGCCCAACAAAGAAAATAACAAAATGCCACTAGCCATCACCTTCAGCCCCCAACTAAAATCTCTCCAGTGCATCATCAAGGATCTACAACCTATCCTGAAAGACGACCCATCACTCTCACAGATCTTGGGAGACAGACCAGTCCTTGCTTACAGACAGCCCCCCAACCTGAAGCAAATACTCACCAGCAACCACACACCACACAACAAAAACACTAACCCAGGAACCTATTCTTGCAACAAAGCTCGTTGCCAACTGTGTCCACATATCTATTCAGGGGACACCATCATAGGGCCTAATCACAACAGCCACACTATCAGAGGCTCATTCACCTGCACATCTACCAATGTGATATATGTCATCATGTGCTAGCAATGTCCCTCTGCCATGTACATTGGCCAAAAAGGACAGTCTCTACGTAAAAGAATAAATGGACACAAATCAGACGTCAAGAATTAGAACATTCAAAAATCAGTCGGAGAACACTTCAATCTCTCTGGTCACTTGATTACAGACCTAAAAGTCGCAATATTAAAACAAAAAAATTTCAAAAACAGACTCCAATGAGAGACTACTGAATTGGAATTAATTTGCAAATTGGACACCATTAAATTAGGCTTGAATAAAGACTGGGAGTGGATGTGTCATTACACAAAGTAAAACTATTTCCCCATGTTTATTCCCCCCCCCCCCGACTGTTCTTCACACGTTCTTGTCAACTGCTGGAAATGGCCCACCTTGATTATCACTTGATTTTTTTCCCGCTCTCCAGCTGGCATTGGCTTACCTTTATCATTCTCGTTACAGTGTGTATGGTAACACCCATTGTTTCATGTTCTCTGTGTATATAAAATCTTCACACTGTATTTTCCACTGCATGCATCTGATGAAGTGAGCTATAGCTCATGAAAACTTATGCTCAAATAAATTTGTTAGTCTCTAAGGTGTCACAAGTACTCTTTTTCTGTTAGAAGTGTGCTGCTTATGCATTAAACAATCTACATATTCATGAGCTTAAGGTGTTACTAAGGCCCATGAAGATATGGAGCCAACGAAAGTAGCTAATTTTGAATCTTGACAACTGAGTGAAAGGGATGTTTTCTTCCTTTCCTGAAATTAGAGGAAAGAGAGTTATAAAAACTCTCTGAATTGGGCAGCAGCTCACCTGCTCTCTCCACTCCTTTCCTCATCTTCACTGTACTCAACAGAGAATATCCAGTTTGTCTCACCTCTTTAAATAAACAGCCAGTAAGAACAAGCAATGACAAAGAAGCATCAAGAAGGAACAATTTTCTAATTCAGATGAGGACATCCCCAGGACTTCAACACAGTTTAGTAAGATGGAAGTTAGCTAAAGCACTGAGAAGGAATTAAATTTTTGTAGTGATTTTAATTGGGCATTGAAAATACTATTATAACATAAAAAGAAGAGGAGTACTTGTGGCACCTAGTCTCTAAGGTGCCACAAGTACTCCTTTTCTTTTTGCGAATACAGACTAACATGGCTGTTACTCTGAAACCTATTATAACATAAGATACTAGTAGCTTATCTTAAATACCAAATTGTTTGAACCATGCATTTCTGGAGTGGAGACATAGATCTACCTTTGATAAGAGAGAAATAGTGGGATTTGATTTGGATGTAAGATCAGGCTGACCAATATTGTCTCATTGTTTCCTTATACTCCTCTGTCTTATGTCTGTCTGTCTATCCATCTCTGTCTCTTGTCTTATACATAGATGGTAAACTCTTTGGGGCAGAGATTGTCTTTTTTTTTCTATATTGGTACAGTGCCAAGAAAACTGGGGTTCAGTCCATGACGAAGGATTCTAAGTGCTGTGATGATACAAATAATTGATAATAATTCTTAATTAATTTGCTTTCTGAAGGAAACCACTTATTTGGCTTCTTCTGTGTAATTGATTTAAAGACTTCTTTGGTTTCATACGACTTAGTTAAGATGATCCACCTTTACCCATCAATAAATGGTTTCAGTGATCTCATTACTAATTTCGGGGAATAATATACTTTGGTCTTAATTTACGGAGAGAGGAGGCCCCCTAAGCCCTCTGCCCCAGGCAGGCCCACTCTCAAAGGAGTAATCTCTTGTCAAAGCTCTACAAACAGGCATACAGAAGAGACTTAGGTCTGGTCTACACTACACAGTTAGGTTGACATAAGGCAGCTCACGTCGACATAATTATGTCAGCGTACATACAGCCTTCCTCCCACCAATGTAAGTGCCCCTCTCCACCAGCATAATAACTCCATCTCCATGAGAGGTGTAGGGCTTATGTTGGTGGAGTTTGTCTGTGTAGACACTGTGTTACTTATATGGGCTGTTAGCTCTCATGTCAATTTCCAGCAGAGCTGTGAAATTGACAAGAAAGCCAGGCAGCTAGACTGTAGCTCTAGTCTACTCTAGACTTTAGCTAGACTCTAGCTCCCCTGGAAAGCTGTACAGCTGGATGCCGTTCCTGGCTGGGAGCCAAGGCAAAAAGCCTGGGGAGCTGGACCCCGTTCCTGGTGGGAAACAGGGAGGCAAAAGCCCCAGGCAACTTCCCTCCTACTCCTGGAGGGTAATGGAGCGGTGAGATGCCCTGGGTGGCTTCCCCCTGTCCCAGCGGGGAACGGGGAACCAAGGGGGGCACCCCACCCAAGCCTGGGAGCCGGTGGGGCAGCCGGGCTCCCAGCAGGGAGTGGCCAGCTCCCTACACTGCCCCTCTGAGGTCAATGGAAGCACTCCTGGTGAGGATGCACACCACAGACCCCAGGAGAGTTGTGTGGATGTGTACCACTGCAGTAATTACTGTGGTGGCTGTAAGTTGACCTAATATAGGTTGACTTTGGTTTTTAGTGTAGACATATCCTAACTGAAGTAACCATTTTTTTAATTGTTTGTACTCTGTTTTGTTCTGTTTAATATTTTCTTTTACTTACTAATAAAATAGTCGTAGTTCATAATTTTGGTTGTTCTGCTTGTCTTTAAGCATGGTCTCTGCTCAGGTATGGCGAACAACTCCATCTGACTACAATAGTAGAAGTCTCCTCCTTGAATTGGCATTGAGAGACAATGGTTAAGATTTGGCCTCCAATTTCTTGTTTCTCTCGACTACATTTGTATTATTTTGGGGATAAAATTACTTGGCTCTCAGCAACATAAAACACCCTTGTCTCTCCCACCTGGGTATTGCATATGTATGCTTTATGTAATATTCTTTCTTACCTGATTTATCTTTCCATCCAAGGCAATATCAGTGCCTGTGCCTGAGATGGATTTAGTGATTATCTTTATCTTTATGGTCCTTTTTCTACCGGTAGCATTGCTGCTTTGGTCTATGCAACGAACCATATCTACAAGTAGAGAAGTAGATAGGGAGCCTGCATTTCTTTGTTGCTATTGAGCATTGCTCCTGCCATATGGACAGAATAAGACCAAAATGGCTGTAGGAGGTAGCCCTATGCCACTGCTGCTTATTTAATGTTTAGTGCCTTTTGAAACTAGAATGGCCTGTATTTCTAATGAGAATTAAAAATAGTACCATTATTTCTGGAGCATGAAGAAGAGTGAACTGTTTTACAATAAACTGGGACCCTGTTCTGCTTCAGGATACTAGAGCAGATGGAGACACTGAAGAGAATCCTGAAAAGATTCAAGATGCATTGTTCATTTCCTTTTATTGTCGCTGTTTACCAGAAATAGCAGAATGTAATGTGAATTGTAGCAATTGATTCATAAATAAAGAAAACCCAGTCTGGAAAACACTAACTGCCCCCAGCCTCAATCCTAACTTTGACAGATGCTTTTAAAGTTTGGGTTGGGTTCAATAAGCCCTTCACCAACTTCTCCCTTGTTATCAAGGCTTCCTGATAGCCTACAAAATACATGGGGGAAACTGATGTCAGAGGGAATTTTGGCATGAGCCCCTGTCATGAGCCCATGAGAGATTACCTGCAAACCCAAAAATGGAATACCTATCTAAATGATATAAAAGATGGTCTAACAGTCGTGTCACAGACTTCCTGTGAGCGACTTTCTCATCTGTAAACTGGGAATAATAATAGCTCCTTTATAAACATGTTTTGAGGATAAATTCATTTACGTTGGCGAGGTGTTCAGAAACTACAGTGATATGGGCTACATAAGTACATAGAAAAAAATATGCCCAGCATGTTAAGAGGGACTAGTTGAAGGATGAATAGTCTGGGCAGAGGGACTAAAAAAAGATGGAGTCCAGAAGAAGGTAGGAAAAGGTAAGAAACAGGGTAGGTCTTCACAGCTAATAAAAAAGGTCTGTTCTTGGGTTGCCTCACCTGCATTAACTAACTCAGATTAAAATAGCTGGTTTTAATTCTAACTCCTAACCTATGTGAAAAGCCAAGTTGCTGTGTCTTCACTGATACTTTAACCTGAGTTAGCGAGTTAAGAACACACCTTTTCTACAGTGAAGACATAGGCAAAGAGACCTCAAAAACTCAGTTAAGTGGGCAAACTTTACAGAGCCTGCCCAAACAGTCCAGTCTTTTGAAAGTTTATGAAAATCCCACTGTAAAATCCAATATTACATTTTAATTTTAAAATAATAACAACATAGGGCTCATTCACTCCCTCCCATTGGAAAACTAAACCTTTTCTGGAATTTTAAATGATAACGGACTTAAATTTGGAAACCTAGATCTAAATTTTAGCACTGCCCACCTCCAAATGTTGGGAAACTTTGGATCTGGCATTGGATCCACATGCCATGTCCTCATTACGGGCAAAGTCATCCAATGTAAATCAGCATAGTTCCACTAAAGTCTCAGTGTGTCTGTCTTTAGTTCTAAAACTTCACTTCATGTTTAAAAAAATGTTTTGCTTTCAGAAGGAGTAATACAGGAATATTTCTTTTGTACTGAGTGAAATTCACCCTACTGAAGAGTGCAGATACAAGGCTAATCCACCGCTTAAGTGCCACTCAAGCCCTATTTGAGGTGAGTTTTACCTTCTGTTAATCTGATAAGGACTGGCAAATTGATTTGAAAATAAGTAGGAAGTACCTAAGTATGAACCAACCCATTTTTTATTTTTGGAACATTTGGAAAGGCTGCGTATTCACCTTTTGATTTGCACCTACATTGAAAGAAGTGGAACTGGCAAATACACAAAATCTCACAGGAAATTTTAGCAAGACTTCCAACTTCAGGTGCATGCAGATAAACTTGTGCAAGTCTGAAGTTCATTAACTTGAAACACACAGACAAGTTTTATTATAAAGCCTGCTTGTGTAATCCAGAGGTGAGCATGTGTTACAGGTCCCTGTCCTTGCTGACCTACAGAGAATAGGCAAGCCTGGTTAGTCAGCTCAAACTGTAGCAGCTTGTGCTTTTGGTTCTGGCAGTCCACAGTTCAGTCATTGGTGTGTCAATCAAGCTTGCTTATCATGTTTCTTTGTGAACAAGGCACACATGTCTATTCTTTTCTCATAGGAAAAACTACATTATTTTGCATACAAACATTTTGTACATTTCCAATATATTGGCTTGTTTAAAAAAAATGCTTTATGACAATGGTGTCATTAGCAAATGTTATACCGTGTGTATAAATGCAATGCCATGTAGAAATGCTAATGCTATGTAAAACATCCCTTTCTTCCAGGTGAACCATAATATTTAAATAAGGGTATCTGAACAGTACTCTTTTCAGAGTGTGGTAAAATATCTCTCAGACACCTTTACTGCAAAAGGTTGTAAAACCAAGCCCGCATGTGAATGTTTGGTTCTGAAAGTCAGGCAGTGAAGGCACGGTCAGGAATATTTTACCATTTTCCTGTCTGCTGGCATTTTCTTTCATCCTGTCTCCTAATCAGAACCAAAAATAATTGCCACCTGGAAATCATGAACAGTCTTGGCACTTCATATGAATGCCACAACATAGTGTGAGTGGGCAAAGATGCTTTGATTAATGTACTGGCGGAAATCTATTGAACTCCATATAGCACTAGGAATTTTTCACCATAAGTATATAAAATTATAACTCTGCATTGCAGCAGCACTTCCCTCCAGACACGGAGCTATTCTGTGTAAGATATACAGGAGAGGCCACATACTATTTTATTTGTCAAATTACATTAAGAGTACGACTACAGCATATATGTTTCCTTCTCTTCGGGCTTACTTTGCTATTTCAGATGTTTGTGGTTTACTAATACTACGTAAAATACTCTCTGGTTTATTTCATTTACCCACTCCAAAAAATCAAAGTTGCTTTGTATGTTAGAACTAACAGGAAAAGCTCTGAGAACAAAACTTACACAGAGCAGCTGGATGAAATATAGCAACAATGTTTTGGTTTTCTTTATCCTGACAAAAATTCTTGGTTTTGAGAATTTTTATGAAATGGAAATAGATTTTTTTAAAAGGTTGCCAGTTTTTGATGAAGAACATGTCTGAGGATATTTTCACAATCATTCCCTAACAGCAAGCGTTTGTTATCCTCATTGCTTTTCCACTTTCCATGGGTTGGTTGAGACACGCTGTGCTGGGTACTGATTGGCTCATTGGCTAGGCCTACCTCATATATTCAGGAGTGTTAGCAGAAGCCATTTTGATGAATACTTTCAGAGGGAATGGTAGTCCCAGGAAGTAGGTCTATGCAATACTCTAGTGCAGTGTGGTGTGAGAAGGATAGATATCCCTTATCCAAGGAGCGCCGAGGCTTTCAGAGAGGCAATGGAAGAGAAATTAATGCACTCAAGAACTGAACATGCTGTTTCTCCACCTGCAGAACGCCATCACCAGGTAAAGCTGGAGGGGGTTGTGTAGGGACAGTGGGTTACATATCCTGGGTGAGAGTCCCCAGGATGTAGGTTTGGACATTTAAAATAGGCATCCAAATGCTGACCTTTATTGTTAAACTAATATGGAATTCAGTTTTGAGCTATTTTAGTGCTGTCATTTACATGGTTTTTATACTGTGCTCCTCATTGTGTGTAGGTGAAAGAATCGGTAACATTTTGGGCACACTGATGGAGTCCAGGTGGGAACACAGACTAGCTTTTCTTTTGCAACTCTGTAAATAATAACTCTTTTGCCCTCAACCTTAAATTTGTTTTCCTTCCCTTTGTTGCCATTACAATCTGGCTTATAATCATTCATCACATTGAAGGGAGAGTGCAGAATGTAGTGTAGATTTCCATGCCACTTGCAGAGGTGAAACATGATTGCATCTTTCGCTGAACACTTTATCCCTCCCTGACCTGATATGTACCTGTCTGTGGACATCTGTGTCCCCCCGTGAGTGAAATCAAAGAAAGGTGAGGGCGCTCAGCACCATATAAGATCAGACCACTAGAAATTGTTATGGGATGCTGTAAGTATTTTTAGGTATTTTACAGCTAAGCCACACTTAAGCCCAAACAAATGGGCTGTAGAAAAGAGGTTGGGTTTGTGTGACTGCAAGGGTGTCATCCTCCCAAGCATGCAGACCTTTTTGCGGGTTCCCAGCATCCTACCTCCTCTCTACAAAGGGATCCATACAATTTCAGTTGCATTCAGGATCTTCCTTCACAGTCGGGTTAGTTGGATTCTCTTCAATACCTCAGGGCTGTCATATCTCTAGTGAAACAAAGAATAACTAAACAAGACCATGCTCAGTATGGGATATGCTTTCAGTTGGGCATTCATACATTTTGATATGGCACAGGATGAGTTAAAACTCATGCAGGAGAGTCTTTGCTGCAGAATTAATTCACAGAGCTATTCATGAATTACATGAATCTTTATTATTATTATTTTTGCTAGCATTAATCTAAACTATCACAGGAAAGCTGTTTCTTCAAGTACTATTATAAAGTACTCTGTGTTTGAACTATTATGAGCCTTTGGTATATTGGCAATTATTTTAAGAGTGCTTTGATACATAATAACTTATCAGAATATGAATATTAAAGTTCTTCAATAAGAATTAAACCAGCACCAGAGCAGTTATAACATGAAATACATTTAGATAGTCATGTGTGAACACTAAAGAACATCCTAAAGAACATGTAACTGAAAATATACCATGAAGTACTACAATGAATCCATTGCTTGATTTATATGTTTACATATATCATTATCATGATCCCATCCCACTCCTCATTATGGGTCATAAGTGAAGGCCCATGTCCTTTAGCTCCAAAACAGACTTCTACTACTTGAACTTAAGTAGTAGCTCCATTAGCATCAACAGTAACAAACTGTTCTCTTCTAATCCATCCATGAGAGGGGGACGTGACCTAGATTTTGCCATTGTTTTTTATTCTTGAATTGTGTTAACATTGGAGAGGCAAACTTTGCAGCCCCCTACATGAGCATATAATGCTACACCATTTGCAAAGGGAGCAGGGCAATGGAGAGCTTGCACAGAGAATGGGGGTCTAACTCTGTCTGTAGGACAACAATTTGTTTCATGGCAAATTTTGAGGTTCCATAATTTGTTTTCATTCTTCACTGAAATGAAAACAAACTCTTTTGGTCATGAAAATAGAATTTGGTCATGAAAATACGAGAGAGAGGTGTGCGCATGACACATTCTAGTCTGGTGATTAGAGTACTGGCCTGGGATGTAGAAGACCAAAGTTTGAGTCACTGTGCCTATGTCAGACCACAGTTTTCCATCCCAGCTCACTCCAAATCAGGCAGAGCAGAGAGTTGAACCTGGTCTTCCATAACCCAGGCCAATATATTGAGTATCTCTGGCACAATCACCTTCCCGGTGAAAGTTTTGTGGAATCCCCTGCATCATTGTGACATGTTTCCACTTAGATGAAACAACATATTTCTGCTAAAATGTTCCAACCAACTCTACTGGTATCTCATCTCTGGTATCATTAAGAGGAAAGTTTTTATTATTGTTGTTAAATGTATTATGTTCCATCCAAGTGGCCCCCAACTAAGGTTGGGGCCCCATTGTGGTACAAGCATCATAAGAGACAATCTCTGTCTAAAGAGTTTACAGTGTAAATAGACAAGACAGTCAAAGGGTGGGAGAAAGGAAGGACTTTTATCTCTGTTTTACAAATGAGGAAACTGAGACACAGATTAAGTGATTTGCCCAAAGTCACTAAGCTAGCCTGTGATAGAATCAATAAAGGGCATCCCATAAAACACAATTAAACACAAGACTAGTCTTCCTCTCTCTTGCTTTGTTAGGACCATCTCATTTACAGGCTCCAATCTAATATTGCAAGCACACATCTCTGGGCATCGTATAGAACTCTCAGATTCCACATATACTTTAATTATTTTGTTGCTTTAACTGGTATTTAATGTTTTTGTGCTTTCTCTACCTCCACCTCAATTTTTGTGCTTTCTGTACAATACTTTATGTTGCACACACCCCATCTTCTGAAATTAAGGAGTTTGGTAAAATCTCACTTAGACTTCACAACATATTAAACATATTTCTCCAAGGGTGTAAAAGAAATTAAAATGCTTACTTGTTGCGCCATCTCAGTACAAATGTGTTCAGACAATGAAGGGCTATATGCAAGGTATGGTGGTTAATTAAATGTTCTGTGCTAATTCATTTGTCAGATTTGATCTATTTCTCTATAAGAATAAAACTGTTGGAATAATATTAAGGGTCTGGCTTAAACCTACCACAGAAACTTCAGAGTTTTGATTACCATAGTACCCTTAACACACTTTCTTATGCATAGCTATTATGGGTCTCATCCTGCCCTCATTGCAGTCAATGGGAATGTTGCAGTTTATTCAATGGTGGCAGAGCTGAGTTCTATTTTAACCCTTTCTTTATTGATAGTTACAAGATATGGGCCTATCTCTGGTATCCTTTACACCAGTTTTAGTCTGGAGTATCTCCACTGAAGTTGACTTCTACTGGTTGGTAAAAACAGAAAGAGACTAGTATCAGGTCTTTTATAGATGAAGAAAATAGGAAATTAAAATATTTCTAATAATATGTTTAAATTAAATATTACCTAATCATCAAGAGACAGGACATAGCTTCAAGAGAAAGTCCACTGAAGATAATGGAGTTACTGGTGAAAGCCACTATCAGTGAGAATATAGAGAGTTATAAATGAATGACATTGCAGTTCTGATTCTGGGGAATACAATTTTCAAACTTACTTGAGAAATTCAGTGGTTTGAGGATTTGGCCCTTAGAAAGCATGTAAATCAAGCCTCAGACAGTTTGGGTTAGCTTCAGAAATAGTATGAAGTGAAACTTACAGGATTGTTAATTAGATAATAACTTGCCAAATACTATAGAATTTTAGGTTTCAGCTCTAGTTCAGGAAACAGAAAAAGCCAGCTGAATTTTCCTGTGACTATGTGGTAATTAAGAGGTACCTTCTGGGTCAATAGGTGCTGTCATGTTACATGTCACTATTGCACAGATGTGCAGAACTTATCCCATGTAAAGAATGTTTGAAAAATCACTGTTTGGTAATTCAATTTGACTTGTTTTCTTTTGATATGAACAGTACGTTTAGGGTGAAATTGATTTCTGTCTTGGCCTGGTGCTGGTCCTCTATATAGGTGTAAAATGTACAGCTAGGACTTGATCTAACATACTGAAACCAGTGGAAAAACTTAATGGGTGTTGGAGTGGACTCTTATTCAGCAGTACCTGAATTTCACAAATACCATATTTTTTGCTAAATTATGGGAAATGATGGATATGATGTAAAATTTAATAGAACTGGTCAACATTTTGTGAATTTTAAAAATTTACACCTTGACCACTTTTACAACATAAATTTTATTACATGATTACTTGAGTCCTTTAAACTAAAATGGTATTTAATGTTGTGCTGGGTAATACTGGATGGAGCTACAATAACTTTAGGGAAATATCCAGCAATTTGTCAGATTTTAATGTTCACATTTATCAGAGGATGAGATACAGGAAACTGCTTGTTTTTCCATGAACTTTTTTAAAAACAAACAAACTTAGTATCAATTTTTAAACAAATTATAAAACTTTTTATACCTGTTGTAGAGACTGCCTGGTTTTGATCTGCTTATTTTATTTATAGAACCAATATACATGAGGAGATGTATTTGTATTTGCCTTTGTTTTGGGGCATTTAATTTTGGAGTACCCTCGTGAGAAAAATAAATATAGTTTCTGCTGGAATTTAACCTTATACAATTCATTCTTGGTATCCGCAGTTCTGTCACTAGATGGCATGCTGTATGTATAAATTCAGAACTGCTTTTGCTTAAGCTTCCTTTGTATGTTATACTTTAGAAAACGCTAAATAATGCCAAATAATGAGTTAATTCATAGAGACATATAAATAGCCAAGGAATGCCAAATAGACAGTTCATATGTAAAGAAATCAGGGTGAAATTGACAACAGCTGAGAAGACGATTTAACTGAAAGTAAACTTATGTAACACATGCGGAGTGGATAGATAGCAAGAAGTGGACACACATGACAAATGTCAAGCTGACAGGCTCTCATGTTGGTGTATGATACAGACCTCAAAAAATCATCATTATTAGAAGCATGAGTGATTGCCATATATATGATTCTGATGAAGAACAGGTATGCAACAACAACACAAGATCAGTTATTTTGATTGGTATCACACGGGGTTAAATCATCAAAATGTGTTCATATAAAAATGCAAGCAAAAAGCAATGACAATTATTATAAATATTTATGCTGCAACTATTCTGGAAGCTATGCTAGTAAACCATTCAGTTTATAAGAAAGATTAAAACATATGTCGAGAGAATGTTAGGTAAAAAAGATTCACCACTTCCCCTGATGCTGTGAAAGTTAGATGCACAGCTCAAGGACAGCAGTATTATATTTCTCTTTCTTTCATTTTGGAAAACAATTCCTTTGTGCATGTGAAATGATACTGTGCTTGTCACTGCTTCCTCATTTTGGACACAAATTTACATTGAAAACATAAATTTATCTGCTTTGTTTTTTAAATTATTTACATCAGAAATGCAGAGTCATGACCCCTGTAATTTGAGCGTATAGGGACAAATCCCACAACATTTTAAACTTCCCATATTTTTGTATATGCCTTTGTGATGGCCAACGCATGAGGGATTGAACCTCAGGCCGCCTGTCTTAAAGATGTGAGCTACCACAGCTTGAGCTAAAGAATCAGGCTCTTCAGCTGAGAACTAGAACAGACTCACATCCATTGCCTATTGGGTACAGAGGGGGGGTTACATAACAATGACCAGAAAGTTACACCTTGTCTGATGTCTGTGTTCTATATTGCATCTGACATTTAGGCCTCAACAATCTGAGAACTATTCTAGAAATGTGTCAGAATGGAATTTTACTAAATATTAAAATATCTTACTGGGTTACATTCTATAACGTGTGGCCAAACTCTGGTTTGCGAGCCACATGCGGCTCTAACCTTTCCCACCACCCCATTCTCCACCTACCAGACTTGGGGGGAGCTTGGGTTACATCTGCCTTGCAGCAGGGTGGTGGGGTAGCGGTTTCTGCCCAGCCGGGAGGCGAGGATCTTGGGGCTTCAGCCCCAGGGGCATTCCTGCTGGGGTTTGGGGCTTGAGGCACGTGTGCCTTGTCTCCCAAACATCTGAATTTTCGTATGTGGCTCAGAGGCTCAGTAAGTTTGGACATCCTTGTCATACAGTCGAGTGTCTGCAATTACATTAGGATAGATTCTGTCACCTTACTTCTCTACTAGCCCTACTGATGTAAACAAAACAACTTGAAGTAAAATATTACTGCACGTGACTGAGGGTGACAGAATCTGGCCTTTTGTGGCCTCCCCCTAATCACATTGTAAATATGAAGTGTAACCCATATAGTTAATCTACTGGATTTTGTACTAAGTATATATAGCAACAAAATTACCTTCAGAAAAACTGCAGTAATGTCATATATATGACGCTAAAAAGTAATTCATGCAACCACGTAATTAACTTCCCAGGTCTATATATTTATATTTTTTGTAAGTGTCTAAAAGCATAACAGGATATTATAAAGGGCGAAAAAAACATTTTTTTTAAATGGAGAGTTTGCTTCCAAAGATTGAAAGAAATAAAATCAGAGGATAAGGTTTTCTAAATATAAAGTTAAGGTCCTAAGTGGGCTGTCTTTTGAAAAGCGTTGAACCCGAAGAAGTTCCCATTGATTTCAGAGTGAACTGTTGATTGTTCAGCTCCTCTTAAAATCAGCCCACTGATTAAGGTGCCTAAGGGATTTAGTGGCCTAATTGTATGCACCTATTTCTGAAAATCTTGGTCAAAATAAACATTTATTAATCAAATCCTCCTTCTTCATCTCAAATAGTTTTCCAGTCTCTCCCTGCCAGTGTCCTGCTTTCCTTCACAGATCACTGGCAGAAGGGCTGCCAAAACTGTGACCCTCATTGTCTGAGGTTAGCAGAAATAAATTGTTGTCTTGTGTACAAAGTGGTTCCTTGTGTCTGTCAGCACAGGACGAGTTTTACAGATTCTGCAGCCCTTTCTTATGCTGAGTAACATTTACCTGAGTGAATTCCAACATTGACTCACTTATCGGAATGCTCAACATGAGTTGGTTTGTACAGTTTGGCCCTGTGTTGTTTCTCTGACAGTTTCAAAACTGCTGTGGTTTTGGAACATAAACTATTGAGCAGGACTACAGTGCCTCCCTTGATGGTCATTACAATCCTGCATCTTAAAGCCAAATTTAGTTAAATTTGCTGTAATTTCTCATCAACAGCAAATGTGAAATGGATCCCTTTGCCCACAGGACTCATGGGGAGTGGGGTGCAGTGTGTGTGTGAATGAATTATACTGGAGACTCAAAAATATCTGTAGGAGCCGTGTAAATAAAGAGAAATGGGAGGATATGGGGCCCCAGTAAACATGATGTACCTGGACTCCAGTTTTCTCCTGACAGACCTGTGTACCCACAATGGCTTTCAGGTGAGGCTATGATGAGGAAAACAAATTAAAGTTCCACATGGAGATATTACCAATCTCCCATACTTTGCACCATAGAATATAATTATTTAGCATCTAATTGAAACACTGTATACCTGTGGAGGAGCTGACAAAGATGTAGGGTGAAATCCCAGGCCCACTGAAGTCACTGTGAGTTTTGCGATTGATTTCAGTAGTGTCAGAAATTTCACCCTTGAAACCTATCTGCTATACAAATTGAATGAGATCCAAAAGATGAAGATTTTCACTTCTTTGATGCTACCCATAGTAATCTTGCATTTAGATCTAATCAAATATTGGTTATCCCACCATTAACAATTTGACAATACCCATAAAGAACAAGGGTTGTGCGGGACTCTTGAGAATCTTGGCATACATTAATTAGAATGCTCTAGTCAAGTAGACCTCAGGGTATTTGGCTAACAATTTTTGAGCCCGGCAAGATGGGTAATGAAAGAAGAATTGCATGATTTTTGTTTCTGTGTTTAAACAGGTTGGGCCAGGAAATTCTACTCTTTTCAACTAAAAGATGATAACAAAGTTAGAAAAAATAGAGCAGGGATGTACCCAATTTAGCAGCACTTCCAAAGAACATGGGATGCTATCAAATCCTTGTCTCTTTGAGAGACATGAAAGGAGGTGAAGGGTTTGTTACAAGGAAGATTGTATTTACTTCAGTGCAAACCCTGCTTCAAGCATCCTTCACCAAAATAAACTCCCAAAACCCTGATCTAGTGACTTAAATGCCTCCCAAATATAGGTGCTGGAACTAGGGGTGCAAGGGGTGCTACTGCACCCCCAGCTTGAAGTGGTTTCCATTATATACAGGGTATATAGTTTGGTTCAGTGGCTCTCCTAACCCCCCTTTCCCCCTGTAAAAATTGTTCCAGCACCCCTGCTCCCAAAGATCAACAAACACTATGGGTAGCGTTCAAATATTTACATACTTATTGACCATGGAACACAACACAAAATATTGAAATCCAGATCCATCCTCATCTTTACAAAGCTACTACATATCAGCTCCCTGCTGTAAACAGTTGGTTATCAAAATCCTAGCTGCAATGTCAGCAAGACTCCTGGGAATATAATATGGTGGGGTAATTTTTATCACCCTTTAAAAATCCTAGAATTATTATATTTGTATTCCCATCCCTACAAAAGGAGCCAGCTCAATTTAAATGCAGCAAAATACAGCATCCAACATGAAACATTAAAACCAAAGTCATCTGCATGTACATGATCCTTCCATGGAGTGTTTTGTTTTGTCTTTCTGCTGTAATGTCATTTAAAGAAAATTCTTATACATGAGAAATGCTAAGGGAAAATAAAAAGACTGAAAGTTACAAAAGTGAAGCAACAAGAAAATGTGGATGAGACCCCTAAAGCAAAGATGCTGCGTAACACACCAGCAAGACGCCTATAAAAACTTGAAATTAGATTCCATAGATTTCTGTTATTCTTTCTGTAGATTAAGTATTCATGTTCTCTATGCGCACAATGTTAGCTAATTCAGCCACTCATTCTTTGTAATTGACAATGAGCTTTTTCCCCAGTTTTTTCATATGATGGTTTGGTACTTGGTGTGCTTTAAAGACTACCCTCAAGGTAAAGCATGGGATTGGAACCACAAAGTCATAGTTTACAACAGGGAATGTTTCAGAGTAGCAGCCGTGTTAGTCTGTATCTGCAAAAAGAAAAGGAGGACTTGTGGCACCTTAGAGATTAACACATTTATTTGAGCATAAGTCATGAGCTACAGCTCACTTCATCGGATGCATGCAGTGGAAAATACTGCATGCATCCGATGAAGTGAGCTGTAGCTCACAAAAGCTTATGCTCAAATAAATTTGTTAGTCTCTAAGGTGCCACAAGTCCTCCTTTTCTTTTTAATAGGGAGTGTGGTACCAATGGCAGGAAATCATTAAAAATAAAAGCAGGAGAGGCTTCTTTAGATGTCCATCCAGCACTTCACAACTTCATGGCGAGAGACTGTGGTAAGTTTGCAGGCTGCATCTAAATTTGACACCAGCAGCACTCTCCATCAGACAAAAGATCCAACCAATGCATTGTTGTACAGTGACAATCTTGTGGAAGAAAATAAGAATTAGTAAATTTAGGAACACTTGCTGAGACAATTTTCAATCTCCAAACCATATACAGATGTATAATTCTTTCTCCTGTTGAATTTTAACTCAAGACAAAAGGTATGTGAGTGTATTAAGCCATCTATGTATTTTTGTCCTCAAGCTTCAATCTAGAAACCTAATCAGGACCTACATTTTCATCTAATACCCCATGAAGTCTCTTAACTGAGAGATCTGAAGATGAAATAAGGCAGAACTTTTTGCTTAGTGACTTAGGATGAAATCCTGGCCCCACTGAAATCAGACCAAAACTCCCATTGACTTCAGTGGAACCAGATTTCACCATTAGTTTGGAATGTGTTATTTATTGTAAAGTTTTCTTTTCAGTCCCTTCCCATCAACTTTCTCTGACCGGCCCAACTAATTTCCCTTTTTTTCCTCTATTTCTCCGCCCCCCCTTTTTCCCCTTCCCTTTTGCCACTGAAAAATACAGGGAATAGACCTGAAAATTGAAAAGCAACCATTTTTCATTTTGTCGAGAAAGGTTACATTCTGAAAATAATGAAAATATTTCATAAAACATTTAATTTGTTTGAAAAAATACATTATTCATTTTAAAGAGATGTTTTCCATGTTAATTTTTCACCCATTCAGCTAATGAATCATACTATCTGAGACAGATTTATTATTGATTTGAATAAGCTCTACCCCAGGGTAATCATATTTGGGATCTGCCTAAGCAGGTGCTTCTTGCACTCTGTAACCCTATCTTCTGGAAATCCGAACAGGGTACTCAACACAAGACCCCCTACAGCTCCACAGGTTCCAGCAAGATGAGGAAAAGAACTGGACCCAAACCAGATTTGTATTTTCTCCATTGCCTGCTCATTGTGTAATAATACTTAGCTCTTATTTAGTGCTTTTCATTCATGGATCTCAAAGTCCAGTACCATGGTGGTCAGTAGTATTCTACTTTTACAGATGGGGAAACCGAGACACAGAGAGGTGAAATGACTTGCCCATGGTCACCCAGCATGTGCTCAGTGCCCAAGGTGCCAATAGAGCCCAGGTCTCCTAAATCTTAGTCCAGGGCTCTATCCACTATACCAGGGGTTGGCAACCTTTCAGAAGAGGTGTGCCAAGTCTTCATTTATTCACTCTAATTTAAGGTTTCGCGTGCCTATAATACATTTTAACATTTTTAGAAGGTCTCTTTCTATAAGTTTTTAATATATAATGAAACTATTGTTGTATGTAAAGTAAATAAGATTTTTAAAATGTTTAAGAAGCTTCATTTAAAATTAAATTTTAAATGCAAAGCCCCCTGGACCGGTGGCCAGGACCCGGGCAGTGTGAGTGCCACTGAAAATCAGCTCACATGCCGCCTTTGGCACGCGTGCCATAGGTTGCCTACCCCTGCACTATACCATACTACTATCTAGAGTCATTTACACCATTGCAAAATGGGTTTAAGATGTTATCAGTTTCGAATGGTAGTAGTTTACACTGGTGTGAATGACTACCCAAGGTAATGCAGAGCCAGGCCTAGAGTATTTATTTTCTCATAAAGAGCACTTTGCAATTGAACACAGGCTCCTCCCCCCCCCATCACTGGCAAATCTCTGTGTATATCTATCTATATCCAACATTCATACACCAATTTAACATGTTATTTTACACCATTACATTTATTTTCTTGTGATGGTTCTTTTTGTGTGTGTGGGTTAAACATGCAACCTGGTAGGCTCAGACGTTTTTTTCCCCAAAAAGAAATTAGGACAACATCTTTTCTCATGTTTCAGAATACTTAATGTTCATTTACTTCATTCGTTCATTTGTGAGAGCTACTGCATCAGTGGAACTGGAACAAAGAGATCTATTACAAATAGAAATAAGTACGCCTTAACTTTGGTTCTGGTTACAATTGTATAGGGCATGTGTATGCAGCCACAAACATACTACACATACATATATCAGATAAAACATGAATTGTATTTGCTGAGATTACAGTGTTAAAGGATGTTGTTCCTAAATGTATGTTACATGTTAAAATTATTGTGCATCTTGTTGTTCTTTCAAGACCGTTTGAACTCAGAAGAAGGGGGTTAGGTCCTCATTTGGTGTACATTGGTTCAATAAGCATAAAGCTTTAAAAATCAAACAGTACATTTTGCCAGCATTACAGCTACATTGTTTAAGCATTTAACTGGCCCTACTACCATAACTAATGACCTACTGAATGTCAATTAAATAAAAGGAGACACAGTATGCTCAGCAGCACAGAAGGTGTGTTCAGCTGGGCGTACTGCTAATGTTCAGCAGCAGTTAAGCATTTGCTGCCTTATTGTTATACATTTGTTTTAAAATATTTCCTTTCAACTCAGTTTTATAGCTATTGCTTTGTACGAAACACCTTTTGGAATAAGGTCAGGCACTGTGACAAGGTGTTCTCCCTTTCAGGGCCAGGGGGCCTAGTTCCAGCCAGCCCTGTTCAATTGATGAAACCCAGCTGGGAAGGATTCGGGTGATCCCTGTAGAGGGCTGAAAGCCCTTATTTGAGAAGGAGTTGCAGGAGGGAGATGGGGTACTGTAGTAGGCCCTGAAATAGGAGGGACTCAGATGCAAAAAGAAAAAGCCCCTGGGATGCTGGAGCTCAGGGTGGGCTGGGCAACTGTTTGATGTTTTTTCCTAAGTTTTATGTTTGGAGAACAAAACTGTGCCTGGAAAAAGACTCTGGTTGTGGCAATGAGTCCTTCATGTGCTGAGGAGAGAGCCTAGCAGCCTACATGTGGTGGAGAGTCTGGGGAGGTGATTAGACCTTGGACCTGTGGGGAAACTGAGGCAGCAACTAGCCAGAAGCCAGACCAGGTAAGGCACTTTGAGTAGGGTTGCCACCTCTGAGGTACAAAAAATCAGGTCATTTGGGATGATCCTGAACCCATAAAACTGGGCAGCTGGCAGAGTTTACTGAGCACTTTTAAAGATTTTACAGGACAGTTACCTCAACAAAGGGATGATTCTGGTAAAACCAGGGCAAGTGGCAGCCCTATCTGTGAAAGATGCATTTATATCATCGTTTTTGCAACTGATTACTGATATGAAAATCTAGAAAATTTCTCTTGTGCTAACCAATAATTTTTGTCTGACGGCATTGCCTATGCACCAGTTCACATCACACATTACACTGTGCCCTATAACATCTTAGTTGCTTTCAGGCCCATACATTTTGTGGGGGGGAGGGCAGTGAAGAAGACTATTAATTAGACTTCAGTTGCTTGAATAGGGTTATGGAAATGAAGAATTCCTTTTCCCCCAACCCCCAGTACATTCAGCAGACAGCATATATCTGATATGCAGTATAAATGCACCTACACACCTCGATGTTAGTTAGTGGCCAGCATTGAATATCAAAAGTAAAATGGTGGTTGTTTAACTGTCTCTCTTCTTCCATGTCTTACTTTAGAGGATGTATGTGCCAGTAGAAAAGAAGGCTCGGCATATACCCATAATAGTACATAGCACCTAGCATGTGCTTCACTGGTACAAACTCTGAACAAACATTAACAATTATTTCTCAGAACACATCTGTTGCATTCTTTCATGAAAGATGGGTTAACTGAGGCAGAGCTAGTGAGGCTGCATAGTGAATCAGGTGAAGATCAAAAATCAAGAGTTTTTGGTTTCCCAAACCCTACTCCTTTAGACTGCGCTTCCTAGGTTAACCTTCTTTTTTAGGTTAAGATCAGGCATGAAGGCCTCATGCCTAGTTCCTGAAACTTGCCTACACTGGCACTTTACAGTGCTGCAACTTTCTCGCTCAGGGGTGTGAACCACTCCCCCCCCCCAACCCCGAGCGCTACAAGCTTCAATGCTGTAACATGCCAGTATAGACAGTGTACCGTCACTGGGAGCTGTGCTGGTAGCTATGCCCCTCATGGAGGTGTGGTTTGTTTAGAGCTCTGGGAGAGTTCTCTGCCAGTTCTCTGATGCGACTATACAAGCCACGTTAAAGCGCTCCCATGGCAGCGCTTTAACGTTGCCAATGTGGACCACCCCGAGACTGGGCTGAGAAGAACGTCTGTAGACTTAGATATAGCTGAAGCCGTGTGGAGTCATTCAGTAGATTGGTCTCATTTGTCCGCAGCATCCAGTTCAGAGGCAAAGCGCCTACCCTAAAAATTAAGCAACAACAGCAACAACATTTGAAAAGATTGGGGTGAGTGTTGATGGGGCTAACTGTGATTTACAAACCCTACAATGGCTTGTACAATTTTAGTGAGACTTAAAAATACATATAAAAATAAGAATGAAAAAACAAGTTTGTTTTTATGTTAATGTAAATGTTATCCTGCAGTAACAATAACCCAGCCCAAAGACATAACTTTAATATATGAATATTGCATGGGAACCAAAAAGTAGCAATGACCAGTCAAATGTCATCTGTCCAAGTTGAGTAAAATGTGAAAAGCTGAATGGGATAAATGATGGAAAAAGTAAAATGGATATTTGAAATTGTTCCTCACACTGAACGTGCTAACGTGCTAAACTACTACTCATGATAGTAGTGGCAATTAAGATTTCAAAATACTATTGTGGGGTTGGGGTCCATATTTTCAACCCACGAAAAGGGCCTGATCCAAAACCCATTCAGGTCAAGAGGAGTCACTTCATTTACTTCAGTAGGCTTTGGATCAGGCTCAGAGCTTGGAGTGGAAGGGCGAGGCATGTGTTTGCCTGGATATGCTTACCTGCCCAAAAGCTCCAAAAAGTCCGCTAAGGCCTTTGCTTTTGAAAATCGATTTTACATGGAAGATGCTCAAGTTCTATGATGGTGGCAGAACAACACCTAGGATAGACAAGTAGGTAGGTTAGTCCTTTTTAATTCTTATGGCAGACAAATGTTCCTGTATCTCCTTCAAGGTTCTCTGTAGCCATTCTAACAAATTGGAAGAATACAGAGAAGTGGCTTTAGAAATGAAGTCTGAATTCTAGTAGGGAAAAATTACTTGTCACATTAATGGTCTGTTGGAAAGGGGTGAGAAGATACTGTGTCACCTATTTATACTTAAACTGGGTTATAATGAAACTCCATTTAGTTATGGGTGAATGGGTTTTAGACTCCCATTAATGGCATTAAGTCTCAAGAATGAAAAGATACACCATACGCTGCACTAAATTGAAAATGTTCCCCAAATAATAGAGTGAAGAAACAGAATGCGGATTATATAATTTTGAATGGAATACAACATAGATAACATTCCTGTGAGCAGCTCCTTTAAGGGGAAAAGTTGCGATTAGTTTTTTTTTTTTTTTTTTAAATACCAATATATGTTGTCTTTCTGACTTTATACTGCATTATTCATTCCAGTCACTCATCCATGTAAACTCCAGACACAAACAGCTGAAATTTCTGGAGGTGAGGCAGAAACAATTATCACTCCAAACCTCAGTACACAAATCCCAAGAGACAGGAATGAATTCCTGAAAGGAAATAGATTTTACACCTCAAAAAAATTAAAAATGAAAGTATACTGTTATTTCTCCTCTTCCTCTCTCCCCCTCCCTCTCCCCCCCCCCCCAAAAAAGGCAGTGTTAGCTGTTCACTTGGGAGCCTTGGTGTGGAAAATGCATAGGTGAAAAATAATCAGGGTTGTTGTTTTTTTTTGGGGGGGGGGTGGTAAACTTCTTAAAAATCTTAGATGGGACTAAATCTTCCTTATTAAATGGACTAGTAACCCTGTTAATGAGCACTTATATAAGAGCTATTTAATAATGCCTAGCTCCTATATAACACTTCATCCATAAATCTCAAGGCCCTTTACATAAATAGCAATTATCATCATCCCCATTTTACAGATGAGAAAATTAAGGCACGGAAAGTTGAAGGGACTTTCCCTAGGTCTCACAGCGAGTCAGTGGCAGAAACAGGAACAGAACCCATGTCTCCTGAGCTCTAGCACCCTCTGCAACTTTGCTCACAAGTTTGATTTGGAATTGCACATTAACAGCTAATACTGCTAGGTGGGGCTGTTTGGTCATTATCATTTACATATTCTTTCTGTGTCCATCGTGAAATGAAACTTGTTTAATTGTTAAATAACTTTTGTCATTAAATTCTGGCTGGTTTGCATTATTAATTCATTCATGACTATTCCAATTCTGCTCATGTGAAAGATTTACTAAGAAAGCAAATGTTTGCAGATCTGGCAAACTGAGTCTGTATTTGCTTCTCCAGTTTTTTATGAAAGATTGTAACCACTCTACCCGCCCCTCCCCAGCTCTATCCTACATCCATGTGGGGCATCCTCCCTTTGTGGCTTGGCATGGTCCTGGAACTAGTTTTTCCTGCCCATATGCACATACAAGTCCTTCTGACTTTGATGAGAAACTCAGAGGTATATCGGAGGAGAGATTTGTCTTTGGGCAGTAGCTGGAACAATGATCGCTAAATTGTGCCTGATTTAGGGCCTGATCTTGCTTCTATTGACTTAAGTGGAAGTATTCCAGATGATTTCTATACATTCAAGATAAAGCCTTTACATTCTATGTAACTTAAAGTATGATTTTGCAGCTTGTGATTTAGGACAGAATTTGGTCCGTGATCACTGTGGCTTTAACAGAAGAAAGATTATGGGAGCTGCACAAGGTATGATTGTATGCCTTGCTAGAAACAGGACAGTATCTGTTCATGCCAGTTTGCAGGAATGGTACCAATGTAAATTAAAGAAGATTAAATCCTGCCTCTTTCCATTTTTTTTCTAAAAGTTATAGCCCGAGGACTTGTATACTGACTGTGTGCATTGTCAAGACAATATATTTCCCCAGCCAGATGCTGTGATGATCCTTCACCATACACACTGCTGCAAATTTCTCAGTACAGTTACTTTATTGATCAAAGCAAAGCCATGCAGTTTTCACTGTGCACTACAGATTCTGGATGTGACTTTGTTGTACAATGCTGTATGATACACCCATGCTCCTAGAGACATGAATATAGCAGTAAGTAAAGTCCTCTTATCATGTCTGCCAGTACTGTTGCTAGATTCTTGATTAGATAATATTGTAATATATCCTCTTTCATGCATATACCAACTTCCTGTGGCTATACAATTAGTTTGATCTGTTTGCAGTGTTTGGCAGTTGAGCTATGCCTGCAGGCTTGCTTAGAGTTCTGAGTCTTACAGGAGCTGCAACTACCAAGAACCCCTGCCCTAGGGGACATATGATCTATCTCCTTTCCCAGCTGTGATCCATGACTTGCTGACCTTGCCCTATACATTGTCATACATATCTTTGCAGAACCCAGAGGAATTACCACTTCTTGTTTGTTCCTAAGAGTGGATGATGCCCTCCATTTTTTGAAGTGATCTTCATGGGCACCCACTGGCCACTTTTCCCCAAGAGTATGCTGGGAATAATATGCCTCGCAATGGCTTCTTCCTCCTTCATGGTTTCTCAGGGGTGGGGATTGAGTCGCCCAATCCTATTACTAACAATGTAGTGGGCACAGGGGAGAACTCTATACCTTTGCACAGCATTGCAATTACTGCATGTGGCATTACACCCCATATTCTTCAGAGTAATATTATTATGATATGATTATGGCGTAACTATGATTTATTTTATGCAAGATAGGTCATGTAAGGTATCATTGAAAAGGATATGATTCACTGAATATGATTGTCCTATTTGTATGCATGTATCATTTTGGTATCTGAAGTTAGGAATGTTGTCTATGCATCTATTACAAATATGTTTACACCTGGGGAATGCCCACTAGGCAGAATGCAATCAGTCTAGATGGCTAGCTGGGAAGGGCCATTAGAGACTTAGAAGATGATTTAAGTATCCAAATCCCATTAATGTTGAAGGGACACACACGCACACACACATACCCCCCTCTAGCCCACTGAAAGGAAACTAGACCCCCATTATGTTCCTAGTTAATCAGATTTCTCTTAGACGCTGTTTCAATTTTTGAACTGACACTCTCCTTATTGATTTTTCTTTACTAATCTGGCCCTTCTGCTATATATCTGTTCAGTTACAGAGCCACCAGAATTTTATAACCCCAGCAAATAAATCCAGACACATAATGTTGACTTCTTTTAATGTTGGGCTGCTGTGTAGTTTAAACGAAATTAGCTGAGATAGTTCATAATAAAACAAACAAAAACCAGATCTTTCCTTTTCTGTCAGCAGCAGGTATCTTATTTGGGAAATTTTTTAGAAAGTACTTTGTTACATAATTCAAGCTGTGAATTATTAACTGACCTGGCCTTTATGTACAAGTAGACCTTTCTTTGATGCGGTACACACCTGAGTGATAAGCCTCAGGGCATTCCTCACTGTGGTACATAAAATATGTATTTTTTATTTTAAGGAAAAAAGTAACCCCCCAAAACTTTGAAAGGTTTTGAAAAAGAAAAGAGGGCAAGTTACTGCAGCCCCAGAGCAACACTAATATATGCATCATGAGCTACAAAGCTGTTTTTTTAACTCTTCTGTAAAACAAAGTTTTATAGTACTTATCGGTGGCAAGTCTTCTGTCCCAGATCTCTGCAACATGGTGAACTTCATGAATTAATCATACACCAAAATTAACGCAACTCTGTTTATTAAAGTTCGGAACTCTGGTAGGCGAACTGTTATATGTTCAAAATGATTCTGTCCATACTATTGGGATGGGTCAGCCTTGAAATTAACAAGAACAGTTTCTTCCTTTCCAGTTTTCTCTAAAAGAGCACTGAAAGCTGAGATTGCTGGTAACTGCTTTCACTGAGGCAACATGAGTGGCTAGATAGTACATCATTGTTTGGAATCTTATCCATACAATTCCGAATTTGGAATTTAAATAAGAGGCAAGAGTGTGTGTGTGTTGTGGGCAGTGATAAATTATGTCCTGGATATTACTACTTCTACAGGACTGTCCCACCGAAAGAATTCCTTGGTAGATTTTTTTATTTTACCCCACATTAACAAAAAACACCAAAAGATCTCTGATTCAAACTGCTGTATTTCATAATTAGTATTATATGTATCTATTTGTAAAAATGTAAAAAAGCTAGGCTTTCCTTTTATGTCCAACTTCACAATGTTACATAATCAAAATATTATTCTGTTTTGTCTGTATTTCAGATGATTAACATATTTTCCTTTTTTTCCCCTCATCGAACTCTAGCATGAGTGTCAAATATTTGTCTACAGAAAAAAGTAGTGGTGATCCCAGCTAGAGAAAACAAAATTTAGAAAACAATGTGAGAGATTACTTTTGATCCATTGGCATCTACCCAGATTAAGCCCTTTACAGTCAATTCAGGTAGACATGGAACAATCTGAATTTTCTCTTTTTTCCCTCTTCCCCCTTCAACTCCAGGGGTATGTCTCCACTACAATCATGGACTGTGATTGAAAATGGAGTAGATATATCTGTGTTTGCTTTAATCTAGCTATTTTGGGTTCCAGAAAAGTGAAGCTGTGGTGTTGAACCCTGGATAATTAGTCACAGGGACGCCCACACTGAAGCACGTACTACTGCAGCTGAGCTGCTCCAGGACTGGAGCTAGCTAGATTAAAGCTAGCTTGGGTAGGTCCACCACAGCTGCCATCATACCCTGTGATTGCAGTATAGATGTACCCTACTTGAAGGGTACGTGGAAGTTTGTCCCACAAAGCCAGCAGATTCCTGACATCTATGCTTTGAATCCTCCGAGACAAATAAAACCATCTGCACAAAGACTCTGTACATCCAAAAAGGCTTCTCTGATTTCTTCTAGCTCCATGGCAACCCTGTAAGTATGCTGATGTAAAAATTCTTCCTCCAATTGCTGCCCTAAAACCTCCACTGTGTTGGGGAGGGTCTATAGTGCAGAGGGGGAATGAATTCATTCTCCCAAGGTCCTCGCTAACAAGACATACAGGAATTCACTGTCTAAGTAAGGGATAAATGATGCTGAAGAAAGAGGCTGTCCCCTTACCACCCACAATATATGGCCCAAAACACACATCTCTCAGAAGATATCTCTAGGGTCTGTGGAAGGGGGGGAAATGATGCTGAGGAGATGGGCCTCACATTGTACACTAACCTACCCATCTAGATCCACCATGTTCTCATCCCTTGCCAGTAAACCCATTTTTGGCAAAGATTAGAATATGAACCCTCAAAAATAGTATCCTTTTGTTTTTCGATCTGCTCTTTTTAAGGCATCTTTTATTTTTAGCCTCTGTGCTTTTCCAATGATATAGCAGTGTTTCATTATAATCCTGATAACCTACCAACAATAGCTAGACAACCGTTTTAATACACAGCACTTCTTATTCCTGTACAGAACTCTACATCTCACAGATGTACAGTGTTCTAAACCTTCAGAGATGTTTTAATGCTATCATTTGAAATTGGCTCATCATAACTTATCTTCCAAGAAAGTACTATACTGCAGGTCGATCATTATAAGTCCAACTTCTATGAATTTCTGAATTATTTGGTTTTCAGCTGATTCATTGTTAAGTTTCTCAAGTATATATTTTTTTCTTGTAAAGGAAAAAAAAATCTGGGTTGTTTCATAGCAGTAGCAAAGACAGGAATTCGAAATGGAGCTGAATTCACAGCAGAGCCTATAAACTCATAAAAGTTTGCTTTTCCTTCTAAATTGCAGGAAAAAACCTGCAGGACAAATTATTATGACTATTTCTATTACACTAGCATCTGGAAGCCCCAGTGGAGGGCAGAGGCCCATTGTGTAAGTTGCTATACAGACACATAATAAAGGGAAGCGCATGCTGAAAGAGCTTGCATTCTAAGGTCCTGATCCTGCACCAAGTCCATATGGATGGAGCCCTTTGCCTGTATGGAACTGTGCCAAAGTCAGCGGGGCACCCTACAAGCACACGGATCCACCTTACTTCATTCATTTTGCAGTTTTGGGCCCTAAATAATGGTGCCTGCTCCCTGAAACCAAAGCTGGCACTGAAATATCTGGCCCTTTGAGTGATATTCTTGGTGTAAATGATCCTGAGTACATCCTATACTGATTGAAAATTTTCCTGACTGTACCTTCGTCTTCTGGGTATTTTTGAAGGAACATATTAAGTATTCAATGTAACCTGAGACTCAGGAATTAGCCCTTGCAGGCTGATTGAAAACAAAATGACAAAATGTTTAGGTTTCAGAGTAATAGCATGAACTCTGGCTTAGGGGATATGGAAACTTCAGTTTCACAGGGGGAGTTGTTTCGAGCAGCAGATGGGAAGTTTCTCATAATTGGAAGAACCTATTTGAGTTGAAATGTGTTGCTGCAAAATTCTTGGATATTGCACACCCAGGCAGGGGATTGCTTTACTTTGTGAGGATTTGACCTGTATAGAAAAGTATGCATTGGAAAACAAAATGCTGTTTAGATATTCTTTCATCATTGGCAAATACCTTTCTTCAGCCATTTATTTTGGAGATAGTTTTCTCATCAGCTTCTACCATGTCACATCGGCAATTTCATTTTACTGCATAGTCTCACAGAAATATGCTATAAAAAAACATATGTAACACCGCAAGTACGCCCTAGGAAACCATAACCTAGTACTATGTGAGTGACTGTCTCTAATCATAATAAGGGAGGCCACTCTGACAGAAGCAGAGGAAAAGCTTTTTGGCATAGAGGTAGCATAGGAGGCAGCAGATGAACATGAGCCAATGTAAGCACATTACTTCAGTGCTCTGCACTGCACTAGCTCCCCATTGAATACAGAGTCAAATCCAATGTATTGATCTGGATATTCAAGCCTTTCATGCCATAAAATCCTCCCTCCCTCCTTGATAGGACATCTCACGATATCTGTGTTCTACGGGAGCAATGAGACTGTTAACCTCTAAGGGAGGCTTGTAAGCACGTGGAACTTTCAGAACAGCTGAACTTAGACTGAGGAACTTGCTTCCAGAAGAGAGAAGAATTCCCGTCAAGCTCACGGCTTTCAGAACAAAGCAAAACAAAAGGATTACTGTGCACTTTCCCTTAATTTTATTTTAAAAGAAAATTCAAACTGCTGTCCTGTGGATGGAGGAGAGAGAGAAAGCTATATCTTTATTTAATAATTGTGAGGTGCTCAGACACTAAATTGGTGGATACTGGATAAAAATCTGGAAAAAAGATAAATAAATTAGATACCAGTAGATCTTTATCAGTATCTAACCATCACTCTAGGTACTTATATACCTTGCTGAAATTGTAATTGCTGAACATTTTTCATGTGTTGATAATGGTAAGCTATCTAGGTACCTACAAGTCTCTCACCGTGTGTCTGATCATCTCCTAATTTTTGATGCAATGCATGAAAGGCTAGCAAAGAGACTGAGGATTCCTCTTCCATTGGAAACAATACTGGGACTTTTCTCAGTTTTGAGAGATTTGTGGAAAACTTTTTTTCCTTAATCACACTTTGGCAAAACTGATTTGCTTTTTTCACCATAAGTAACTCGTAGATAATACAAGAAAACAGCATTGTGGAAACCATTTGTGATTTTAAATATTCAAAACAATATAACACTAGTCCTGTGCCACACATCTCTCAGGAGTGCTTGTAATCCCTCATGCTCCTGAATTGGACAAAATTCTATAACGACCTTTAAAGAGCAAGCATACTGTGGCACTTGGTTATGAATTGATCACTGCCTACAGCCCTAAACTCTTGAAGATGGCAAAAACATGGGAGTGTGAAATAGGAATCGTCAACGTTCCTTCCCCACTCTGAACTCTAGGGTACAGATGTGGGGACCTGCATGAAAACCCCCTAAGCTTATTTTTACCAGCTTAGGTTAAAACTTCCCCAATGTACAAACTATTTTCCTTTTTGCCTTTGACTTTATTGCTGCCACCACCAAGCGTCTAACAAATATATAACCGGGAAAGAGCCCACTTGGAAACATCTTTCCCCCCAAAAATCCTCCCCAAACCCTATACCCCCTTTCCTGGTGAAGGCTTGATAAAAATCCTCACCAATTTGCATAGGTAAACACAGACCCAAACCCTTGGATCTTAAGAACAATGAAAAAGCAATCAGATTCTTAAAAGAAGAATTTTAATTGAAGAAAAAAAAATCACCTCTGTAAAATCAGGATGGTAAATACCTTACAGGGTGATCAGATTCAAAACATAGAGAATCCCTCTAGGCAAAATCTTAAGTTACAAAAAGACACAAAAACAGGAATATACATTTCATGCAGCACAGCTTATTTTCTCAGCCCTTTAAACAAAACAGAATCTAACGCATATCTAGCTAGCTTACTTACTAAGTTCTAAAACTCCATTCCTGTTCTGTTCCCGGCAAAAGCATCACACAGACAGAGAGAACCTTTGTTTCTCTCTCCTCCCCTTCCCCCCCTGCCCTCCAGCTTTGAAAGTATCTTGTCTCCTCATTGGTCATTTTGGTCAGGTGCCAGGGAGTTTATCCTAGCTTCTTAACCCTTTACAGGTGAAAAGGTTTTTCCTCTGGCCAGAAGGATTTTAAAGGTGTTTACCCTTCCCTTTATATTTATGACAGGGATACATACCCCAAATCAGCAAAGCACATAAGCATTTACGAACATGTTACTTTTAAGCACATGCTTAGTGCTTTGTCAAATTAGGATTGATTTAAGTATGTGCTTTGCTATGTGGTATGGATTGTTGAACTAATGTCAGTTTGATTAAGATGGGTTGAGACCCAACGTTCTTTGGATTCTTTCCATTAACTTCAATGAGCTTTGGATCAAGCTCTAGTACTATTCACTAGGGAAAACTGAGTAAATTTGTGCAAATTCAAAAATAACCCAAAGGCATAAAACACTAGTTTTCATATCACTTTGTGAAGATGGATCAGGTTGAGCATGATAAATTTCAGATTGAATATTTAAAACTTCATGACTGTCTTTATATTAATAGTTTCAAACTCAATCTTGGATATTTTTGTTTATTGCACAACAATTCAGTTGAACTCCACAAATAAACTCTATCAATTTATATATTTTTGATATTCATTTCTTATATCCCTTTTGGAAACTATAGAATTTAATAGAGATGACATGAAGTGGTTTCTTTAGAAGGGTAATAATTTTATATTAATGTAAGAACCTATAACATTTAATACAGAACAACATCTTTTCAGTAGGGTTTTCTGTTTTAATTACTCTATAGAAATCTAGATCAGGGATATAATATTCTGTGGAATTCTATAGGATGGTCTAAAAAAACTAGAGAGAAGTTATTTGCTGTTTAATCTCTTGTGGGAAAAGTCCTCCACGTGTTTATGAAAAATAGCAAGAAAGGGAGTCCAGTATCTCCTCCAGAATATATATATATATATAAAACCATATTGTCAGAGATCGGTGTTACTTTGACAGTGGGAAACGAGATAGCTACAATTTAAAGAAAAACAGCTTTTCCATGTATTATGCTAAAGTCTTTTATTTCACTCCCTATCAGGGCTAAAAGCAAGTACTGTGTGCTTTGCTTGGAAAGCTAGGAATCTCTCTCCTTTTCAGTGGTATAAAATTTCTATTTCTACCCCGATGGGTCATGAAACATGTACCTTAAATCTGTCACTGATGCAAAACTGAGACGAATATTGTTCCAGGAGACAAGAAACAAACATTTTTGTAACAAATTGATTTTAAAAAGAGTGACTGAAAATGCTGAGTTGTGTAGAATGTTGGAGTACATCCCAGTGTGAATGGACTAGTAGCCTGAGACTAGTGCAGGTTAAGTGTCCAAAGGAGCAAAATAAATGTTAGGGCACATTTGTTATAGAAACCTGTGTCTGCAGCATCTGAAAGGTTGTCCTATGACATTTTTGTTCATAGACAAATTATTGCATGGGTAACAAAATACCCAGATTCGCTATAGCTCAGCAGAATACCATGTTTGCAGACACCGGAATCTTTGGTACCTGGGACATCTCTAAAACAAATACACGTGGTGGAAAAGGTCAACATTGTACAACACTATATGAGCCAACATAAAAATACTGTTTTCTTTTAGTAGAAAACAGTACACTCGGAAAAGAAAATATATAAACAGGAAAAAAAATAGCCAGATAATCTCACTTGTTTTCTGGAGAGAAAAGGGTCTCTCTTAGCCTGTTAAGTCTGTTTTTAAACATCTCAGAAAACTGTTACTTGAGAAGTGAAAATACCACAGTGTTAATCCATTCTCATGGCACGAACAGAAAATGGCACATCAATTATTTGTCCTGACAAACTAACGAGAATGGGGAAAGGTACTATCTCATTACTAACTTAATCTTCTAGCGGTTCTTGGATGCAGTACAAGTGATTCTATCAAACTGGAAACAAAAGGATTATTTTTGTGCCAATTATACGAGCTCAAATACTCTCGACATATGAAGTGGGTTGATCTAAAAACCCATGATACCATAGAAGTTTGAGGCAGACAGTATTCTGTTGGCAGTGTGTAATTTGTTTCTTTAATGAGTATTTGTCACGCAAGTATGCATAGCTTCCTTTGTTTCAAATGTGTGTGCTTTTGTGGCTGCCATACAATGTGTACTGTGACTACTAACATCTTTAGCAAAGGAAGTGGCTGAACTTTGGCTGACATTGCTATGAGTTTACTTTTATAATTAGACTTTTGTTCAATTTATTGGTTTTTTCTCTCTCCTTGGTTAGTTGTCGATAAAATGGAAATGGATATTCTATGTACTGTGAAGGCTATTATTCCATAGAAACATCCATTTGAATCTGTTTCCGCTAACAGAAGGAATTTATTGGGCCCAATTCTATCCTTTATGCTCATGGAACCCCATTGACTTCAGCGTGGTTGTAGAGCTGTGGGCAGAATTTGACCTATTGACTCCTAGTTGGAGTGGAATACTCTCATTCAAGGAAGAGTTTTGTATCCAATGATTTGAAAGATATCCGGCTGTCCCTCTTCAGTTAAGATGACAAGTGTTTACCCAAGGGAAATGTAAGTAGGAGGAGAGGAGATCCAGGCTGCAGATGTAAAAGGAGGTATAGAGTATCATTTTTCCAGAAGATATTCCTTTCTTTGAACTGAAATTCCCAGGCATCACTTGGACCAGTTTGGTGTTAACATTTTGAACATATCCATAAAGGAAAGCCAGGGTATGTCAAGGTCTGTAAGCAGGACTTACCTTTCCTTGTACAGTAGATGATTTATCAGTGGAGAATTTTACTCTTGCTTAAACCTCAGTTTGCAAGAAATAAGGGCTGGGACAATCCATCCCCCTCTTTTCTAAAATGTCTGTTTCCTTTGGTATCTGATAGACTTTGGAATAATTAAATTCAGAAGCTATGTTGCTAATACAATTAACATTTTCACAACAAAAAAGAAAAGTGAAAGTTAAGAATGAAACTCCTTTCCAGTGTGAAAAAGGAACTCCTTCTTATGTGTATGGGTTTGAGTGGCAAAATTCAGATTTTGAACACCCCACAAGCTTATGGTTCTGATTTGGGCCATGATAGAAACAAATCCTAATTTGCTACATTTGGATCCAGGATTAGGTCTGTATTTTGCATCCTCACTCCCAACATTCAGGAGTGTTCAGGTTTCGGGAGTGTGTCTCTAACTAGTTACTTAAAAACATCAGTGTAGCTTCCTCTGTTGTTCATTTAGATAAATATTTAGGGTGACACCCCACAGTCTTTACTGAGACAAAACTCTTGCTCGTGTCAATGAACTGTTGCGTTCAAGACATAAACACAGAAAAGTTAAATAAAAACATAAATATTTTAGGTGGAAGGTTGTAAAATAACCCTACGTTATTTCTTAGAATTCAGAACGATAACACAACCCAAAAACAGAGAGCCAAAGCAGGCTGCTCCCTAAAACAGAGGTGCACAACTCACCCCAGGTTGTTTTCAGACAGACTGCTGCTAGGCACAAAATGCATGCTTCTCCACAGAGCTTCCTAGTCTGCAAGCAGGATCAGGAAAACCTCCTGAGCATTTCAAGTGAGAGCATGCAATTTCAGTGCCGTTTTCAATACACCACATGAACGTGAATTATTCAACTGATGCCGGCCTCAACAGGCTCAGATCAAGCCCCCAGTTATGTGATTACCAACACACTAGAGACTGAACAAGGGACCTCTAGAGCTGAAAGCATAAATCTCTATGCTTCAGCTAATGAGGCAGGCTCTGTACCTGGGGGCTATAACAGACTTCTCCTTCTCTGAATCAGGCACAGATAGGAATTTACAGCTCACTGATCAGCAGCTTAGAACTCCACAAGTAGGAGTCAGGGAAAGGTGAAAGAAGTCTCACCCCATGCTTGCTCCACACGAGAATGAGTTACAATTACAGTTCCTGTGGTTATGAGTAGCACAGGATTCCTCTTGGTTCACCCCCCACCCCCATAAAGCACATTACCCCAAATATGCGAAGAAAGGTAGCCTTTCTGTGTACTAGGTGGACTTGGGGAGTGGGCATTCAGAGCTATGTCTTTAAAGGCACAATGTGTACATCAAATATGTATTGCTGAATGTACAATAAGAAGAAAAAACTCTTATTTTTAAATGTTACAAAACCATATTAAATAACCAGATCCTGTCTTGTACTCACTCCCCTTTCAAAATCATTCAAGGGTAATAAGTATGCACAGCATGTACTCAGGATCAGTCCCTTTCATCTTTTGTAATCACTTCTGAGAAAATTCCATACAGAATTATGTCTAGCCAATGTTCCCATTGTGAGACATACTGACAAAAATTTAGGAATGTCAAACCTCAAGCTGAAATCACTGCTTGTGAGTTGTGATGAGTCTTTATCTTTGTTTAATCTTTTACACAAGTGTTGCACAGAGATCCTGTGTTTTAGTTTTGCATTTGAATTTTCTGGCATTTGTCGATGTGTCTAAATGGTAACATTTATATGCAGTTTTTGTATTTAATTTTAGTCTAAATGAGTAATCTCTGTAGCAGTCATAATACCATGCACAGCAGCATATGCATATTCACCCATTTTGACATTTCTTCTTTCCTGTCAGTAATCTGACACACACAAAAAAAGTAAACTAGAAAAGGGAGATCCATTAATCACCTGAGGTGTCTCCTGCTGCTGTGGCAATAAAATTATCTTCCCTATACTACATTTCAGTATTCTTGACATCTGTCATAAAAAGAAGATCATGCATATTTATCTGCTATTAAAATAAGAGCCATACTAAAAAAAAATTCCTTTGCTATTCCTAGGGCCATGTCAAATGAAAACATCAACGTATTGTCAAGGTGTCCAACCTTTCACATTACTGCTAGTTGTATAGGCTCATCTTTGCTCAGATGTTTACCGCTTGGGACTGTTTTCAAGCTCGAAGCTGAAGAACAGGTCTGGATGCCACACATTGATAGTCCTGACCAATGTGAAGGTGCTCAGCTCTTCACAGGTTTGGTCCCTATGTCTTGAATACTGGGAAAGGAGTTATTGGCCTAACTCTGTTCCCATTGAAGCCAGTAGTAATGCTTTCAATTCAGTGACAGAATTTTAATAAAGGGCTTACCTCATCAGTGAAACCACAAGGAAAAAAGATAAAAGTAAATACAGAGACTGAGTCCTGTCCTGATTGACACCTTTGCACACCAGTTTGACCCAGGTGTAGATAACAGGCACACATTTCTCATTTGATTAGAAAGCTAATCTTTGACCCCTCCCCAATTGGAAGGAAATGACCATGTGCAAAGTCATAAACTTTGTTCCCCAACAAATTTTCAGAGGGGAGGAAAAGGACATTTCTTCATGCAGTAAAAGTGTATTGTGTGCCTTTGCATGGCTGGAGGTCAGCCAGTGGAAGAAGTAAGGGAGCCTTTGGCTGTAGCTTTATCTGACTCAGAACCCAGAGATATCAGAAATCTGATAGAAGAATGTGTTCTAGTGAGAGTTCTGGAATGAGTTGGATAAACTTCAGCAAAGTGTTCAGACTGCTGTGTGCAGCTGTACTCAATTATCTCTGCTCCCCCAAAACTTTGAGGATCTGTGATAATCTGTTTGTGTCTGTTAGGCATTCACCCCAGAAGAGAGACTGAGTGTTCCTGGCCTCAGTATGTATAATAGTAATACTCAGTCTCTGGGCCCAATTCTCCATCGCTTTGTAGGCTGTGAGTTGTTTACCTTAGTATAAAGGGGATGTAAAACACTATCATTTTGATTTGGTAATATTTTGCATTCACTTTGCACTGATGTTAATAATCACACAAGGTGCATGGCAGTGGAGATTCAGACCCTGCAGAGCCATACTTTGCCTTTTTGGGACCCCACATGTGACTTTTGTGCAACTCATTGGCTTAATCAGCACTTACTGCTGTGGACAAAGATAGAAGCTGCCGTGAGTTCTTCTTGCTCTTCCAAGCTGCCAGGAAGGAGGAGAGGAGAAGAACTCTTGCCTCCAAGTAAATAGCCAGGAAGGAGCAGAGAAAGTAAATACTGTGGCGACTGGAAGTCCTGAGATCCAGAAGATAATTCATAAACATAGAGTTACAACCTGACATTGCATTGTAATGTTTGTATCATGGCATCACAGCTTTTGGCAACCACATTATCTTGCAACAATGGAATGTCACATCATACAACGGAGCTGCATTTGTTGGCAAAATTGTCACTCAAGCTCTTCAAGGCTGGTATCGCTGATGTAGAATAGTGAAATGCGGTCAAAATGCCAGAAAGTACCAACCAAATGTGTTATCTTTTCAAAAGGCAATGCCACAGTGGAACCATTTGCAGTATTCTCATTCACTCTCCTGGGAAGTGCATTTTGCACTGTACAAGTGTGGACTTCCATTCTGCTTCACTGTAAATGATGTTGCACTGTATCTTGGCTCAGATGACTAGGTTCCACGTAGCTCTGTGTAATAGTTCCACAGTGAAAACCCCAAGCCAAGTAAAACAGACTCACTTGGGCTGTTTGTCTGGAACCTGACACTTGGGCGAGGTTCACCAGGTTTTACAGCCCTTTTGAACAATCTTGGCCTGGTTTACAGGTTTTGTATTATACTATATGAAAGCTAGTTATTTATGATTATGTTGACTTGGAACAAGAGAAAAATGGTGACTTATTCAAACTTGAAGTTCCCATTTTGTCAAGATTAGGAGGAGTCGGCAGCATTAGGTTATGACCTTTTCCTCTTGTGTCGATGCAGGTATTAACCTTCCTCTCAGTGCAATTTGAGAGCATAGAGTCCACCTAACTGAGCAAGATCAAGATAAAAGTATTAACTTGTATCCACACAAAGGTAAAGTTTGTGGTTAGGTCGGGGTAGCAAAGATGTTAACCTAACATAAACCTAATCTAAACAAACCTTCAGATGGGACAAACCTACTGAGAATGGAATGAAACGGCAGTGGCCCTGCTCAGCTCCAGTACTACTAGATAACCATAATAGCAAATGGGTGCAAGATCAAATCCTTGCATAAGAAGTAGAAACACAAATCCTGTTGCTGAACTGGATTTGGGCAGGTGGCTCTTGGACAATGTGTACCTCAAGATGTTACATTCATGAGATTAGTTTTGAATGGCCTTACCTTTTTGCTTTTGCCTTTTGTTTGCTTGTAATTACTATCTGTAAGCATGCCAATACAATTTAGCTGGATGCCTCGGGAATTCACAGGAAATGGTTTTCTAATCAATGCAGGCTTTTATAAAGACCAGTGACTACATTTAGAAATAGTTTGCTTTATTTCTTTGTGTTTGCTGGGCAGCTACAAAAACAGAAGTGTATCCGTGCTTCTTAGAGCCACATATCATTGTTACTGAATTACAAAGCACCCTTTATCAATGTGAAAATGAGTTGCTTCCAGTTGGATCAGAAGAATTGCACAATTAAATATTAAAGGAATTAAATCAAAGGAAAGAAACGGGGATAATAAAGTCAACAGTAACATGATTTCCTACCAAGATATTTAACTTTTAAGAACTAAATTCTGTTCTGAATTACACAGAGTTACCCTATGTACTTGTATTCAGCCAGAGTAGTTGGGGGAATTTGACAGTTGGTTTTCAGTTTGTTTGAGGGCAATTTTTACCTCCAATTTTCTTCTCTATTCTCTATTTTGTGGCTTGTTCTTACCTCAAAATTTGATTTCTTGGTACTTATTCCCTATTTTATGAATTAACTATTTGTTGCTAATGGGGGGCAGGGGAAGGGTGGAACAGGACTGCATAGAACTGCTGGAGTATGTCTGATATGGCAATGATACTTGCACCTGTCAGATGATCCACATTTCACAGGTCGCTTTTCCACTCAGACCTGTGTGAAATTCAACATGGCTTTTACTGCAGCTCAGCTGTTCCCTTTCTTGCTTGCTGTCTGCCAAGCTTTCCCCCCTGTGTCTGATATAGATTCTGTGTCAGATGGAATGGATGGGGGAAATGTGACAAACTTTCAGCTTCATCTGTTGGTGTAAGTGAAGTGGAACAGTGAGGCAGCAATAAGAAATGCTAAATTACGTAACTTAGTTGGAAAAAGAACAGCCAAGATAGCAGTTTATTTTTTCTCATTGTGATATAGTTTTATATTTTCTCATGTGTACTGATTTTTCTCTTTCCTTTTTAACCAAGCATGGAAAATATAGTTGTGATCAAGATTTGATTATGTCAATAATTTATCAATCCATGAAAATATTCTTTATTTCAAGCGAATGAGATCAGATATATATTTAAGTTTGTCTAGAATACAGTCCTGAAACCTCAACATTTCTTCTCCCTAACAGGGTGAATTCCACTCAATAAACATTTAACCTCCTGTTGAAAAATTTCTGTCTCCAGGACAAGTGGAATTTTAAAAACTGTGCCTGCAATCCATCAATTCATTGGTACCAACACCTTATTCACATGGTGCCCATGACCTGCCTACCTGCCTGCAAAGACTTAAGTTGGGACTTGGGAATATTGAAGATAAATGGCTGGGTTTGGACCATTTAATTGGCTTTCACAGTTGTAGCCACCTAATTCTGTTAGATTTCATTTTAAGACCCTGTACGCGCAGCCTCATGAAACATGATAGCGTCAGTTCTTCTCAGAAAAATGACCCTTATACATGATTCTAACTAAAGAGTGTTGCAGTTTCATTTAGAAATAATGTAGAAATCCTGCCAGTGGACAGGACAGTTTGTTATCTTGGCTATTGAGGAGAAGCTTGTCTGAAGTGGAGCACCAAACTGTGCTGCTCTAGCTACAGTGGTGTTTGAAAGTTCATATCAAGCGAAAGCTATTTGAATATCATTCTAGGAGCATGGTTTGGTGCCCTATGGAAGGAAGCTATTTCTGAGCTGGTGGGGTGACTTAGCAAATGAAACTTCAATAACAAAAAAGAATTTTCAGTAGGAACAAACTTTATAACCATAAATCAATAGCAGATACTTGAGAAAAGGAAATGTGTAAAAATAAAAAGGTTTCTCTGCCCCTGTTAGGGGTGGGGAGTCCCTAGGGCCAGTGAGACTTTTCTGAAGCAGCACCCCCTTCAAGAGCAGGTGTTTGGAGCCCTGCAATAGGGGATTATTAGATCCAGCTGGGGGGATCAGGGACTTCCTGATGAGTTCTTTCAATCTTTGTAGAATCAGGTGCTCATTTGTGGTGGATACCAATAGGAAGCTGGTCGTCTTTATGATGAGCTCTGAAGTCCCAGTCAGATGGCCTGCATGAGGATCGAGAGAAAGCTCTTGGGGGCAGATGGACTCTGGCAAGGTAACCCTGGAGTCAGGGAAAAGTTAGAGGTTGGATTTAAATTGAATTGTTTTATTTTGGTCTTGCTAAAGATTGTTGATGCAATTAATAAAGCTGAAGCCCTGAGAAAAAGGCCTGAACCCGACTCCGGGTGTAGTGTCCGGTCCTTCATGGGCTGGGGAGATAGACTAGCAGCTTACAGCCTCCTCAAACTTTGCAGCCTATGATTCAAACCGCTTTAGAACATAGGTGTGCAACCCTTGGCATTCTCCTATGTGGTTCCATGGGTCCTTCTGTTAACTGTGACCAGCTAATATGCTCTTAAATATGACTACTGTCCTCCACATGAAGGACAAAATTGTGTGTCTAACATCATGGTTGTGTGTGAGTGTGTGTGAGAGAGAGAGATTTATTGTAGACAAGACCAGATGGAACAAAGAAAGAAAAGAGAAAAGAGCAGGTTGGAAAATGGAAGTGATTTTTTCCACAAATGTCGGTTAAAGTTTATCTTTTGTTAAAAATTTCTGTGGAAAATTGATGTGTTTGAAAAAATGAAAACCAAATATTTTTCAGCTAAAAACTGCCAAAATCCAAAACATTTTTGGTTTCAGCATGCAATGTTTTCAGCGAGCCTTTCTTATGAGAGAGAAGCTAAACTATTAAATTCATTTTTTTCCTCTGAGGCTTGTATGCTGATGCGGCTGCTATATATAAAGTAGATCCTAAAGGGAGATAGGATAGTCAGCACTCAGGGGATTTTGTACATGCCTATTAGCCAACATTTAGATTAGGGGTTTAGAGTAGATGACCCTTGTGGTCCCTTCTAACCCTGTGATTCTAAGATTTTGGATGTTTCCCATCCACTGTTAGAGTGGGAGGAATGTATTCTGTGGGCTCCGTGCTTCAGTCACAGTTCTATCTAGCATCCTTACCACCAGCTCAGGGACACAATTGACCTTGTTCCAAATTATTTACTCTAGCTAAATAGAGCTCTGTTATTTGGCTGTATACACAGTAGGAGTTCTCTTAAACCAAGATTGAAATAGGACCCAGAGGGACAAATTTTGATCTCAGTTACACTAGTGTAAATCCAGTGTAACTGCTTTTGTAAGAAATGCTTCCCAAAAAATCCCAAAAGCTAGCTCACAATGTGTAGTGTAGAAGGTATGTCAGAAACTGAAGTGAGGATGTTTGGACCTAGGGGTTGAAGTAGTGGCAGTTGGGCTTCGTGGTCAGAGGCAGAATAAAGAGTCAGAATCAAGAGCGGGGTTGGAACAAGGTAAGAGTAGGGCTGGAAGCTAGGCTGGTGCAAAAGCAGGGCTGGTGCAGGCTAAAGCCTTTGGAATCTGTCCCCACTATCAAGCAGAGGAGACTTCCAAGTCATGAAACAACACTGAGCAGGCTGAAGTGCTGTTTCTCCTTTAAGATTTATATACCGACTCTGAGAGTCATCAGACAGCTTCTGTCTTCCTAATACAGGAATAACTCATCACTGCATGTAACTTCATCAGGCTCTAGTCTAGGGTTGACTCATTACCTCACATTTAGCCACTCAGTCACATTAAAACAAAGAGGACACATTCCTATTCCTTACGAGACAAATCCTGCTACCTGTTGCCCAAATCCTTTCCCTGTGAAACCAGCAGTGTTGTATGGTTTAAATGAATGGCGAGATTCACCCTACAGAATCAGGTGGGCCAGATTTGATATCATTTATACTAGTGTAGTATAGAGCAATTCCACTGAGATCAGAATCTAGGCCTGTGACTATAAAGTTCTTGAAATAGGGTGGGTTAAGGCTAACTAGGAACTAGATCAGTGGTGGGCAACGTGCAGCCCGTCAGGGTAATCCACTGGTGGGCCACGAGACAGTTTGTTTACATTGACTGTCCGCAGGTGCGGCTGCCCGCAGCTCCCAATGAGGAGTTCCTCCCTTAAACCCAGAAGAAAAGACCAAGGAATCTACTGAAAGCAAAAGGAATTGGCACAGAGGCTACTTGCTTCTGCATTGCTTCCTGTCTTTTCCCTTTTGCTCTGAGTGCCTAGGACTCTAATCAGCAGGTGACCATGGCGTGCCCCAGAATCTATTTCAGGGGAGAGAGCGGACTCTTTATGAAGTATTTTGCTCCAGTGTGGGGGGGATACCCAGCCACATACTGCCAGGTTAACTGCTCAGTTGCACCCTTCTACCCATGCTTTGCACCTTCCCCATCTATGGATTAGAATATACCCAGTGCCACTATCCAACAAGATTTCATGTTGCTGGAGGGAAGAGTGTAAGCATGTGCTGGTAAGAATGTTCTCTCCTCTTCCTCACCTTCATAGCCAGAAGTCCTTTTTTTTTTTTTTTTTGCTCACCTCTCGTTGTGGAAATTGTGTGGAGTAATTAAAAGATGTTTCCTTGGGCTCGCCAACATGTTTTGAATTTAAAAGGCTGTGTAAAGTCTTCCAGAAACAGGCATTTTTAGGCTCCCACCTGAAGAGTCTGATGTGTGAGCCCTACTTTTCCAGAGCTACTTCAGCCATGTTATGAAAATAACAGAAAATCATAATGCTGCCTGTGATTTATTGCTTTCAGTGAGTGACAGTCACATTGGCCTGAGGATTTGCATGTCTTGATCTCATACGTCTTTGTCGTATTTGGAATAGGCAGTCCACATTTAAAATCCAACAAAAGTAATTTTTGTTTTTATATGGGAGACTGAAATGTCTGGAAACCCAAGTGTCTGTCTAAATTAAGACACGTTTCCCCTTTGTTTAGCTTCTGATAGGCACATAGATGTTGATTTCAGTCTTGCTGATGGTGAAATCTCTTCACTTTACTCATGCCAGTTATGAGCAAATCAGTGTTGTACATTTGAATTAAGTTTCAAGTGGAACATCATGGTAGTTCTTTCATTAGCTATGAATTTATTCCAGAATTATGAAAAAAGTTATTTTCTTGTATAGCTTCTTGAGTTGGTACTTGACAGGCAGAGATGCCATAGGAACTGTTTAATGTATTAATTTGAAGAAAAAGTCATTGTCATATTCTGTGTTCTGTCATGAATATATACATATATTTGCATAACTTTACTGAAACCAAAGAATGAATCAGCATTTAGGCTGGGATTTTCAAGAGGCCTAAGGGAGTTTGTTGCCTCCTTTGAAAACCCTCAGCCTCAGAGATAAGTGTGGGTTGTCTTGAATAATTTTAGCTGCTTCCCAAACCATGGTATAGTAGGAAATACCTTTTGTATAGTAACTGTAGCTCAGTGACACTCTGTGACTTTCAAGCCCATAACATTGCAGTTCATTTTGAATCCTTGCTCTCCATTGCTTTGCATATCTAGGCTGTGTCCAGATCTCACTGCTTCATCCTATATAACACTTCTGAAATTCTCCTCATCTAGCTGAAAGTCAGTGGAATAAAACAATGTTGTTCCACATGAGGCAGAGAGTTCTCCTAACCGCCCTCCCACCCCCACAACCCAAATTAATGTCCATGCTTTTGTTATTTAGTATCCCTGTTCTTCACTGCACCACCTTTCCCATAAATTAGACTCTCCAAAACTTACACAACCCCCTCACAGCATTTATTCTACTGGCTGAGTGTGCTTGAGCCATGTGATTTTGATTATCAGACAGATGTGTCTTGCTGCTCTGCAACACAAAAGGAAACCTACTAGAATTCAGTGAACAACCTTCTTTAATGAAGGAGCTCAAGTTTGAACTGCCCATCAGCGGTTGTTGCCTATTGTTCTCACTGAAGTACCTCTATGCTCTAGTCTAGACTGTTGATCCAACTTCTTTATTGCAAATGAGCTGGAGCGGTCATGACAACTCTTTTTGCAGCTTCCCATCTTTGCTACTTATTCCAATAAAGCTATTAGTTTCATATCTTTGCCACTCCAAAAGCAATCAGAACTCTTGTGGCTGATGCAAAATACGGAGTCTCAAGATTTAAAAAATGCTAAATCTTTCCAGAGGCACACAGTGCCACCTTTCTGATTCATTCCTTCTAAGTACAATATAAAAACTCTCCATGTGAAAAAATCTGCTTCTGTTATTTTGATGGCTAATACTACAGGCACCTATTGCCTTATCGTACATAACATAAAGTGCTCTAAACAGCCAGAAGGATTTGTTTGTTCAAAGAAAGTGCATGTTGGCTAAAGAGCTCCAGTTTCTTAAACTCCTTCCAAGGACAAACAGGCCCTCAACACACCTGAATAACCTTCCAAAATCACCACAGGTTGGTTTGCCCAAATAATTGTAGTCTAATGATGATGGTTTTAGCATGAAATAAGATGTGATCCCTGCAGGATAATTAATGACTCTTTTGTATTATGATGCATAAAGGTGCACTTGATCCTCTTTCTTATAAAGGCGTGATTGCATCATGGTAACCACACTCTTAGACCTGCATTGTTTTTACTTTTACATTTCTTTTGAATTTGGAATATAAGTAATTCAGTTCCTTTGATCGAAGATGTCTCAATTAGTTGTATGAGTTTGCACAGATCAATCAACTCCTTTTAATAGTTAACATTTAACAGTAAAAATAAAATATTACTTCCTCGAGAGCCATTCAGTAGCATTTATCATAAAACACATAAACAAGAGAAAATAACTGCAAAATACAGAAACTTTATCAAGTTCTAGTAAATGGAGTAACTGGGAAGTAACTGGTTTTTTGTTTTTTCCTGGAAAGGAATTCAGATATTTTTCTCTTTTTAAAGGATCTGCCTTGTTATATTGTCTAGAAGGAAAGCATCTGAGAGAGATTTAAATTATGGAGAAAACACTGAACAAAATATTCAGGGAACTTAATTGTCCATATGATGAAGTTTTCTCATGTAGTAGAAAAACAGTTCATAGGAAGTGGGGCAAAGGGTTCAACTAGACTTTTATGAATTGAGTGAATATTAATATTTAAGAGAAGTCTTAGCTGTATTTTAAATATTCTATTACATATCAGAAACATAAAACTAGAATTTCTTAAACCTTTGAGCTAAAGCTATTATCTCATCATTTCTAAGATACAGATTCATTAATGAGCTTTGTCACAGGGGGAGCTGGTCCTTTCCAGAGAGTTGGGATTCAGCCTCATCTGGGCCAGATGAGGGCAATCAGTCCAGGGGTCATGCAAGTAAAACCTGTGACTCAGAACCACACTGAGTTAAATGAGAAAGAGTCTCAAAGAAATACAAAGGATGCTTGAACTCTTGTGCAGCTCCCAGGCAAAGGACCTGAGAAATATGAGCCTGGAGGGAGCAAGACCCACCTAAGGTGGCTGGCGTCGCAGGGGTGGAAGAGAGCTTTTTGGAGAAGAACCACAGCAGGGACAGGACTAAGAACCCTGCACTGCGGGTATGAGCCAGCTAGGAAGGTTGGGTGGAAATCTTTGTGGTGTTTTGAACTTTAATAAATCAGCCTCATTGAGAGAGATGTCAAGGTACTTTACTGAGAGATTAAAAATGCTCCACAGAGAACATAGGTTCTGTAAAGATGGTAAACCAGCATTGTGTGATAGAACCTATGAAACTAAGGTCTTTAAGCTGATTCTGAAAATGTAGATAACATATTGCATACATTTTAAAGAAGAGCAATTAGTGGTGTCTACATTTTTATAAGACTGTTTATATTAGACGAGTATTTAGTAGTAAATATTGTCTAGTACAAGTTTGTAATTCAGGAAATGTGACATTAACTCTGATTCCATCTCTTGATTCACTGTCATCTTATGTTTATACTGAACAAGTGTTTGAAGCACTGAGTATAAGAGAGAAAGCAAAAATTGAGTGTTTAAACCAAGTTGTTGTTTTTTTTTATTCTGTGCTTTCCTCTTCTGTTTGGTAGTTTGTTTTTTTTTCTCGCCTTTGATCCTGTGCCAATGATGCACTTTACAAATCAGATCTTCCACTTCCATTTCAGAGACAGTAATGATATTTGTTGTGGTGTTCTAGTTCTGATGAGTATCCAGGAAATAAATGTGACTGGCTCTTTGATATGGTGAAATAGGTTAATGAGAAGTGTACCCCCCCCACACACACACCTTCACAAGGTTGTATATAAATACTTAGTACCATACATAAAGAAAGAGCAAAGTGGATCCTCCTTTGAGATTTGGTCCCTTCACGCCACTGGGGAGACTGACCACAAATGGTCAGTAGAGAATCCTTTGCTGGTGGAGGGGAACTCCATACTGGCTTCAGTGTGCTTGGGTTCATGCCTTTGCCCCCATTCTTGACAAAGGGAGCATACTGGCAGCAGAGGGGCTGCATGGGAGCTCTGTTCCACCACAACATTCCTGCATCAGTCATACAGGTTAGAACTTACCATCAGTGGTGCAGCTTAAAGCTGCTGCCGGGCAGCTCTGTCTCACTGTAGCTAGTTTTCAGATTTGGTGAGCTGTAACTGGCTCCCTGGTTCCCTAGTTCTATCTCATCCAGAAATAATCTAGCTCAAAAAGGGGACATCCATTTAATTAACAATTAATGATAAATGGTCAAATGTGTAGCATACACAAAACACACAAAGGACATTAAAATTGTGTTACTTGATTTTTCTCTTTAATTTGGTTGCAGTTGCATAAGCAGCTTCTCACTTCGGACATGCAACTATGTAATTTGTGTGTGCGATGTAAGTGAACGTTTCTCTTCAATGTAACAATTATAATATATTCCTTTTTTATCCCCAGCAGAAGATTCACACAGTGTGGTCATAATTTTAGATAACTGTTGCATGTTTATCTTGAAATATTTTTGACCAGATATAAAAATCCATTTTGACTATGGCGTACATACTGTAGACAGCGTCATTCAAAAAAAAAAAGCCTTTTAAATGAATGACAGGACCAACTGAACTTCTCTTTATTCTTCCCAAACAAGCAAGTTTTCTTGTTTTTTTTTCCCCCAAGTATTTTTAAATTACTTAAAAAATGTGTCATCACCTGATAAAAGGGAAAACTCCAGAGATAGTCTCTTAAAATCATATAAGTCAAAGAAGCCTCAGGAACATGAAAGAACATGAAGGGTAACTAGGTTGTATGTTCCTTGGATTTTACATTACCAGTCAGAAAACTTTAGGAAACAAACAAGCTGGTACTAAATTTAGGTGTGGTAGAAAATGCTAAATGCAGAAAAATTAGGAACTTGCTTATGATAAACTTTCTTGGGAACATACAAACCACAACAGAGCCCTCCTTGTCTTGCATAAGCCCGTGCATAACTTAGCTGCCCATAAACTATTTGAAACCTCTCTGATCCATTCTGCATCTGCCTGTGCAGCACAGAATGAGGCCATCCGCCAACCCCAAGTGTTCAAAAATCATACCGGCACCTACTAAATCATGAGATATTTTATTAACCAATGTAATACATTTTGGGGAGGGTTTGAGTTAGAGAAAATTGAAGCTCATAAAAATCAACATTAATGGTTCAGAGAACTCATCAGACAATTATTTTAATATTCTTGGATACAAATTAGCTGGTCCTACAGATTTAAAAAATGTTTAACTTCAATAGCTGCTATTTAACATTCTTTCAGAGTTTGTCTTCCTGTTGTTTGGTGCTTGTGGTTGCTAATACATCGTTTTCTTGAGTCTGCAGACAGACTGAAATGATCATTCCAATCGTTGAAAAATACTTAGAAGATTCACAGAAGTTGTGTTTTGAGTAATCTTCCTGTGATTGATATCACAAAACTGCTTGCACCAGTTTGTGGAGAAATTGGTGAGATAAAAGTTTGGCTTCTTTTCGTTTGGTTATTGGGGGAGGGGGATTGTTTCTGAAAATGCTGGAAGTTCTGGGGAAGTACACAGTTTACTCCTTGTTCAGGAAACCTTGTTTAAATGATCTCTGTTTTGATATAAGCCAATCTAGGGGAGCCTGTGGACGGAAAGAGCTTTCACTCAGTTCTGATGCTTAACCAATTTTACCTTCACTGCAGACTATTTCTTCAAATAGAGTGGACAGATGGAACTATAACAAAATACATAAAATCTCTCATTTGTTTTTGTGATGCCTATAAACAATATGATTATGGTTAGGCAACTATTATTGTGGCCATTGCTTATTATGTGGATCTCAGTCATCTGTTACCTTGCGCTTCCTCCATCTGTCTCTATTGTTTGTATCCACCTGAAGTCTCTCATCCTGTAATTAGACTGTAAACTCTTTCGGGCAGGGACTATCTTTTTAATATGTCTATACAATGCCTCGCACTACTGAGTTTGGGCTTCAGGTCTTTTGTAATACAAAAATAATAGCTTTGTGTAAACTGAACACCTTCATTTCATTGGGATGCTGGCTGTTTACTCTTAAGCCTAACAACATCAGTGCCAACATTAACTATTTCATTTCTGATCATTTTAGCAAAAGAGTTCAATTGCACTGAGGTGGTGAGCAGAGTTTGAATGGGGTTTTGCAACACAGCTCTTCTCCTCCCAGTTCACCCACTACTTTTTAAAATTCTGAACAGAAAGCTGAGAGCAAAGGGTTTCGATTAACAAAACACACTGGCACTGACAACTGCTAGCCAAAATAATGATAGCTCCCACTCAAGTTTTGACAGAGACTGATGTTTTCTTCCTATGGTTCAAAAGCATGCTGTTCTTTGCACACAGATGTACTGTAGCTGTAATGACAGGTTTCAGAGTAACAGCCGAGTTAGTCTGTATTCGCAAAAAGAAAAGGAGTACTTGTGGCACCTTAGAGACTAACCAAGTGAAGTGAAGCTGTAGCTCACGAAAGCTTATGCTCAAATAAATTGGTTAATCTCTAAGGTGCCACAAGTCCTCCTTTTCTTTTTGTAGCTGTAATGATAGAGGAAAAATAATAGGATAGTGGAAGTGAAAGACAATAGAAACTATTAAGTTCATTTGTAGCTTAGTTTAATTGTATTTCAGGAAGACACATGAAATGGCATCATTCATACTACTAAAATCAGGTTGCTTAAGCATTTCTGTTCTAATATTTTATTTCTTGGCTTGTGTTTGACCTCAGAAAATGTTCTGGACTTCAGGTTGGTACATGCAATGCTTTAGTACCAAGAAGACATTTAGCATACATATAATAGCCAATTTTATCATATTACTATTATTTTTGATCATTTAAGATGCTTGCTTCTGCTCCTGTAAATTAAAACTGATATGATTATATGTGTAATGAAATTTGGCTGGCAATTTGTCCATATGTGTACTTATTACCTAATGGACTATAGAAAAACATACATTCCTAATCTCATCTATGGTAGCAGTAACTTTTCCCCTGCAATATTTCATACACGTCATTTAAAGCAAGTATAACAGAGCTGTGTTCTCTTTATGCACATGGCACACAAGGCTGCCCATACCATTAAGGAAAGTTAAGTGGCAGTGCAGCAAGAGGAGGATCGGTCATTTCTGCCCCAATCCTGCCATCTAATTTGAATGGGTGGGAGGATCTTACATCTGAAATCATGCACCTTCTACATGCACATCAGACTAAAAGATCGGGGCATTAAATGACAACTGGAACCGTTCCATTTTTTTCTGAAAAACTTCAAATTTGTTTCCATTTCACAAGGTTCAAGTAATCATTTTTTTCATTGACGCAAAACATGATTTTATTAAAATCATTGTCAAAATGTTCGGTTACTGAACCACATTTTTCAGTAAGTGGGAAAAAAATCAATAATTCAATAATGTATTGAATAAATGTTTTGATTTTGGTGATTGTTTGGTTATGGGGGGAAATTAAACATGAGAGGAACATTAAGGTTTTTCCATGGAAAAAATCCTTGGTGTCCATGATAGGTCATCTTTTGGTAAACCTTTGCTGAGAAAAATTTGGACCAGTTCAGATGACAGCCCTTGGAAATGAAGTGTTAAATCCCCAGCATGGACTCCTTCTGTTATACGAAGATGTGAGGGTGTGTTGCTTCCTCAGTAACAGGAGAAAAAGAAAATATTGGGTTGGCTTGTGGCCCGTTCATTCCTGCAGAGGAATAAGAGGGTGTAAGGTGCTTTACTTCCCTGTACCTCACTTCCTGTGCAGATGGATAGGGAGTGGCTGGAACTTGGATTCCTTCCCGCAATATGCTGGACAGTGTAGTACTCAATGAGTTTGGGTAATCTGCCTGCTGATCACAGCAAAAAGCATCTTTTAAGAGGAAGCCCAGTAGTTCTGCCATGTGGGGAGGAAGTAGAATGCTTTGAAAGACACCGCTAATAAGATGTCTACTGCTCTTCTATAAAACTTGAGACCTGCTTAAACCTGAGATACCTGATCCTCAGCTCTTGTAAATTGATATAGCTCCACTGACTTCAATGGTGCTCTGCCCATTGACTGTAGCTGAGAGTCTGGTTCACTGGGCTTATTTTTTTCCCCATTTACAGTCAGGAAACCCCATTGACTTCATTGGCATAACACTGATGTAGTTTAGGGCAAAATTTGGCAGTCTGTGGGGGACAAAAGCCCTATAAGAATGTGGTTGGAGCTGGTTACTGTCCATATGTGGTGCCAGATCTCTTTTTACTCTACTGAATGATTTTTAAAAGCTCTGAATAAGCAACACAGGAAATAGTAAATCAGCAAACAAGCCTCATGTTTGTGCTTGTCTTATTTATAATATAACCAAGGGGCTCTCTCCTTTTACCCCAAATGCATTGAGCCACTGCCGGCTACTTCAAGTAACAATGTTGCTGTGTATAATGTGGCCCTGTTACTTTTCTGGAGGACCAGTGCTGTGTAATCATAACCTAAAGGTGTTTTAAAATTTCAAGCATTTTGCTGCATAGTTTTGTTAGTTTTCTTTACTTCAGGGAAGTCCATCTTCCAAGCCTCCTGCCACAGGGGAGTGTGCTCTCCACTCAATAAGCAGATGTACAGTAACTCCTTCTGGCACTAATGGGAACTGTGCCCGCATAAGGAGAGGATAATGGATTCCATATAACAAAGCTCAGTCTCACAAATCCTAAATATAATGGAAAAAGATAAAATCACAAAAGACCACGGGCCTGATTCTGCTCCTACCTACACCTGTTTTACAGCAGTGGAATGTCATTGCTGTAAGTGAGACCAGAATTGAGCTCTCTCCCCCACCCCCCCAATCCATCCGTCTGTCTTATTCACTCTGCTCTGTCAGGCTCTGCAGGTTCTTCTGGTTCATCAACCAAACGTGAGTTAAGGGCATGCTACTGTCACCTCAGCAGTTTCTCTGTCCACTTGTACTGGGACACCATCCATCAAACAAACAGCTTGGAGAAAAACAGGACCTGTCGGAGCTGCCAACCTGAGAGAAACCATATTGCTGAACAAGTGCCCGTTCTTTTTTCCTTTTCCTGCCTCACTTCTAAGCAAGCTAGAAAAGGCCAGTTAACTAGTTAAAAGGGACGAAAGAAGATGGACCTTGGTATTTGGACTGTTCTGTCCCACAGAGATTTGGGCTTAAGTACAGTCACAATCTCATGTTCTCTAGACCACCTGGGGTTGGGAGTGTTGTGTTAGCAGCATGCTCAGCTCTGAGGAGAGCAAGTGCCTCATGCACTCAGTAGCAGTTCCTCTAGCTGATTAAGGAAGATAGTATCATAAATTAAGTGTTGAAGTCAATATCCTCATCCTTTGGCGTTCAGCAAGGTGCTTTATTTCTGATTTTTCAATTTTTCAGTTAATTTATTTGAATTTATGATCCAGTGTCTGTTAAATAAGCTGCATGCATTATACTGATTTGCATGTGTAAAAATTTGCTGCATCCACTCATGTAGAGTTATTTGAATTCCCTAATCTCTACTTGAGCAGAGTCTACCAAACTTCTATAACTAGAATGCTTCATTTGTAGACTCTTAGGTATAAATGGATATAGGAAATTTCTTTAAAGTAATTTGAATAATCCAGAATCAGTAAGAATACAAAGGCACCATACATAAAGGTAACACAAAGGTAAAATTTATAATAACCAAATGGCCTTTATAATCAAAGTCTGGGGTTATCAGACCAGGATGCATGCATATGTATATATATATATAAAATATAATATAAAGATATTCATCTAACCAGGTGCATCAGGAGAACGTATGTACCTATGGAATTTCCACAGTGTTTACCCCATCAACTCCTCCATTATAGTCCCTATCTCTAAGTGATGTGCACATCACCAGACGTGTCCCTGAAGAACAAGAGTATGATATTGCTTTGTCATTTGTTTCACTATCTTGACCTCCTCTAAGTCTGGCACCCTAAAAGCAGGTGTTGACATCCTGAAGGCAACTGGCACCTATTAAATATCATGGGTCAAGCATGGAAACTGAGGTAGTCTAGGTAATAACACTCTGTATTAAACTATAATATGTTTGATATGACCACACATGAGCCCACCACACTTTCTTTTTGAAAATATAATTGGCTAGGGATCATGGTTTGCCCTAGCCATGTACCTCTCTGCTCTCTTTACCCTACGGCATCAGCCAGTATTTAGGGCTATCTGACCTGGTTCCCACATCAAATGGCCACATCAACCACAATGACTGAGTGTGGCTGTATTGGTGAGCAACACAGTAGTGCATTTGAACTTCCTGTATTTAGGTTTATGGGCCCAAACTGAGCTACATCTCGCTGAAAATCACTTGTGGGCAGCATCTACAGTCCACTGTGACTTTAAATAATGTTTCATCTATCCTGATCCTCAGGTGGCCAGGGACTGATTCATCCCCAAACATAACATAGAGCAGCCTATGGGTTGCTCTGTTATGCCAACAGAGAATTGCCTCATTTTACTTGTAGCTTGCCCTGACACCACCTCTTTGGAGGTGATGAGGAGAGGTAGGTAGCCTTAAGCTAGTTCTATACCACCTTAGGGATTCCCTTAGATTGGTGGGAGATCTCTTGCTGACAATTTAGGGTATGTTTCTAGCTGTTTTATGCTGCCAGAGCCCAAGGTTTCTGCTCTTGCTATCCTTGCTGCCTGAGGTGGAGTGTCAGATGAGAGTCAGTGTAAGACTCACCTAGCAAATGTCATCCCATCTTAACCATGCCATCTATTTGCCAATTTGGTTATTCAGCAAAGATAATAGTTTGTGTTCTTACCATCATACAGCAATGCTTGATCTTAGAGTGCAGATTTGGATGGGATCCTTTGGTGCAGTTTGTCCATAGTAATTGTAGCAAAAATACTTTGGGAGAAATGATTCATGCATTTTTCATTCAGTTTATCAAAGGAGAAGGATAGTTATCTGTGAACCTGGTCTGTTGCAAATTGAGCAATGTGGCCAATGCCCAGGAGATAACTGGTGGTTCTGCAGTGACTGCCAGAGAAGCTGGAATCATGATGGCAAAATGGAGACCAAGCATGCAAAGAAAACTGCCCTGCTCTTTTGAAAATCCCACTTTGGGGTGCATGCACACTAACTCGCCAGCTCCACTTCTGACCCCACAACTCCTAAGTGCCTCACTATGTGATCACGATGATGCTTAATAGCTTTAAAAATAGCTAATCACAACTACCCACATGGTTTATACTCTAATCCCTAATGATTTTGGTGCAGTGTCTGAGTTTTGAAATCTGACACTATGTGGTTATCTGATCAGTCTATGTTTGGTGACGTTAAGTAAAGGTCCTGATGTGTTGGAAAGTTTGATTTATTTATTCTGAAAAGTGTATGGACCTCCCTTAGAACTGTTCTGCTTCACAAAACAATCAATGATGCTGGACCGGTCAGAATGAAATGATGAATAGCTCTCTAAACATCTATGATCATGCTACACAAGCATGCAAGCTCTCATGAATTATCTTAAAGGGAGATAAACTAAAGCACAAAAGAACTGCAATTTATGAATACACTAAAAAGCAAATCCCCTGGGGAGAGGCAGCTTATTAGTGTGCAAAAGAATAAATAAATTTGTTTCACAACTTTATATTCAAAGCTAATATGCTACGTTGTAGCACAGAAAGAGGCCATGGCTCATATATTCTTTTTTGTAGCTGTGAAATTTAATGTCTGAGCAGAAATTTATATGAACACAGAGCTTAAAAGATAAATCTAAAGACTGTTCTAACTTTATACAGGATGTGAGCTGGGGTCGTTCTTTTTGTTTTATTTCTTTTACAGTGGTGCCTGGAGGTCCCAGCTAAGATCTGGAGCCCATTGTATAGGCACCTTGCAAACATACATTGAGGGAATTCTTGCCCTAAAGATCTCAGTATAAACACACAAAGCAGATAAAAGATGGGAGAGGACACAGAGAGGTGAAATGACTTGCACAGAGTCACATAGCAGGTCAGTGGCAGAACCAGAAATAGAATCCAAGTCTCTTAATTCCCAATTCAATCCCCTTTCCAAGCTGCCTCTCTTTTGTTCTTTGATGATAACTCTTGCTTCTGTCCTTTGTCACTTGTTGACAGTATACAGTAAAGCATCACTCACTGTTCTTGTCAGACACACCAAGTGAACATGGTTGTATTGTCCTCAGTGCCTCATCTTTCCTGTTCCAGTCACTACAGTTTACCAGAGGAAAAGGGAACAGGAAGAACAAAGCTGAAGGAATATATTGGAAAACTGCCAATTATTTGTATGGGACTTCCACTTCCAGAAAATTTGTAGGAATGGGTCTCTTTTTTTATATACTGTGTCCTGCTGAAATTTTAAAAAATCTTGGTATCTTGCTCAAGCAGAAATATGTGCCCCTGTATTACACTGATGTCTGTAGAAAAGAGTACTGTCCTTAGTGTGACCCTACTCAACCACACAATAGGAGGCTCGATGACATTCTGCATCTGGATATCTGGAAAAACATCTGAAGCTAGATGCTTCAAATCTGGCTTCCTTCGTACCAGTGTAGCCATTAAATGAGAGCTGGGATTTTCAAAGGAGATCAGGGACCCTTGGTACCTAACTCCTTTAGACTCTTTTGAAAATCCCAGCCTAAAGTATTTGATCACATTGTCATATTTTAGTAGTGGTTATGTATCATTAATGCTACAAATGTTACAGACGTTTGAGTCTTGTCTACTCTTAAATTCAGCAATTTTGTGCAATTTTTGACTCAGTAGTTAAAAAAATACTAATTAGCTTTCTACAAGTTGGAGGAATTTTGATTAACATGAAGCCCTTCATATGCATTTTTTTCACATCAGCAAAGCTTATTTCAAAGGTTTTTTTTCTTACTCTTGATTTACAGCAGTATAAGGAACTATTGAGGTCAATGAGGTTTGCTTCTGTACAAAATTGGTGTAAGAGCAGAAACATGCCCTGAAATGTTTCTGCTGTGTGAATGCCAGACAAAATGTGTGGAAACTTGTCATGCTTCCATTAGAGGTTGGAGCCGGGATGGTCACATGGCTGAAGTCATGTGGTATTTAGTCTGAGTCAGCACAAACAGCGGTGGTTGGTGGTGTCCCTCTGTACTACCACTAGCTGTGAGCTGTGGCTTAAAGTCAGACATTAGTTCTTTTATGTATACATAAAATCCACAGTGGGCCAATTTGTCTGGTAAGATTTGGCTTGTTTATGCCTATCTTGAAGAATATCTCTATCCTAGAGATTAGTATAATGGGACTACGCATTACACAGGATGTGACAGGAGTGGGCAAGAAGAGTAGATGGCTCAGAGGTGGCATAAGCAGAGTGCTTTGCAATCAGTCTATTCTTTGCTGTCATCATGGCCCATAGAAGGCCGTTACAAGTTGGCATTATGTTAGAACAGCTCTGGAGCTGCTCCAAATAGTGTACTTAGAGCTCAGTGCCAGAAGTAGCCAATTTTTCCTCCCCCACCACTCTGTCCTTTCTTGTACCAAATCAGGAAAGGAGGAACGCATGCTTTGGCCCCCGGGCTACATTCTGCTTGCACAACTCAGGAAGTCTCCTTACCTGATTTACACCCCTTGCAATTAATCAAAGTGAAATAGGAGGTATGCGAGGACACAGTTTGGATGATGTGTCAAAACAGTGTTCTCTTTAAAATTCTAATTCAATACATACTTACAATTAAGGGTAGGATCATTATACATCTATGAATTTAATTCGTAAAAGCTTCATATAACTTTTTAGTTCTTCTACTTCTAAAAATAGTAAACACGACCATTAATGTCTTAATTAGCCAGTATTTTCCTACTTTTAACTTACTTCAGGTTATTAAGTCTAGGAAAGTAATGTGATAGAGATTAAATGCACTAAAGACAGCGTAATAATGATGTTGGATCTCAAATCTTGAAATTGGTGGTGGTGATGAAAAATTCTACAATTAAGGTGATGAGCCATCTAATTGAATTACTTTTATGCTAAAAACTGAGTTACTTGCCACTTCACTTTGCAAATGGGAATTCAGCCATTTATTTCTATGACATGAGGCTCAGGGAAAAAGTGTCCAATCAAGAGATTTGTGCTGGTAATATGCAAAGAGATTTGAACTTCCTTCCTTTTATGTATTTAGCCATGAGCATACAAATTCCCTTGTATAAAATTAATGGGAGGAATCTGCCCCAATGCAAAAAGTCAATGGGCCATTTTTTTTCCTGCTAAATCTATGCAATGTCAATGATGTCACAGTGGGGTTGCTCATGTAAAATTAAGAGGAGAAATGGTCTCAGACCAGTTCTAGTGCCCTTACCCACTGAGCATGGGTACCTTGCTCTTCATGTAGCCTCACTAAAGAGAAATATGGCACTGTGTAGCCTAAGAGTACAGGAATCTGGCCCTGGGGTAAATAAATTAAGAATACGTTCACTTATAGAAATGGATACATGCAATTTTTAAACTGCAACATTACAGTGCTTTTATTAAAGGAAATCATTTGAATCAAGGGGCAGACTCAACCTTTTAGTTTGCAGGAAACCAAACTCATGTTCAACTGAGCAGTTCATTTGGGATATGTTTTTAAATCTATATACCATAATTACTGTTTGTACATCCATGTTTGATAAGACTGAGATGCCGTAGTTTGCATGTACATATTTGTGTGCAGTTGTGATGCGGCAGACAACACAGTTATGTTATGATATAATAATTCCCTCTTTAATATTTGATAAAGAGGAGGACATCGGAGAATCCTCACCTTCATACCTGCAAAAAGAATAATCTTACAATAAGTGATTTTTAGAAGAGGTTGACAACTGTGTCTACTATAGACATCTGTAATCTACAGTGTAAATGGAGGTGTTGTAGCTCTTTGACTCACACATAATGTTCTTAAAAATATTTGTCTTTTATTAATCATCAGTGTGAAAACAATAAAAATATCCCATTGGTCTGAATGGATTATTTGTAGCATATTCCACATTAAGGTCTCCGTCAATGCAGACCCTTTAGTGAAAATAGCACTCCCCAGGCTAGATTTTTCATGGTTTGGGTCTTACTGTCTAAACGTGATTGATAAATTGGTAACCATTTGCTACACAATTTTACAATGGTTGCTTTTGATAGTACCCTATGTACATTGTTAACAATGTCTGGGTACATCGGTCAAGTGCCAAAATGTCTGTGACTTTTCCACTTTACAAAACTAAAGCTTCAACGAATAGTAGGATTTATCAGAATAAAGAACATAAAAGCCTTGATTTCCAGCCATCTGGCTTAGAATTCAAGATTCTTCTTCCTTTTCAGTATTTTAAATATGCTTTTTATTTTTGTTACAGTAACAATCTGCATAGTTCGTTCATTTAGATTTTTCTTATACCTGCAAGGCTTGATCTTTTAAGAAATCATTATTAAAGTGGGATCTTTTGTGCCTTCTTCTTTTCTCTTCATGATTTGGTACATTTCTTCACTGTGAAACTTTAATTTAATCATTTCCTGAGATTTGTCTGCATAGTATTTAAGTAGTTTCAGCACTGTGTATTGGAATAAAGTGGTGATGAGTGAGATTGTCTTTAATGGAAATATTTCCTGTGGTGATTATGCTCGAAATGTGCTTGAATTTGCTTGTCAATTTTAAAAAAATCCAGGTGTGTGATGATTACATCTGGAATATTATAGAATTTGGAATTATTCTAGTATCTATATATGGGGGCATAGTAATGCATCTGCACTCCTGGTATCTACCATACTGTACATTTTATAACACAGGAGTCCTTACCATGTGTGGATCAGCAGCTGCTCTTTAGAACCTGGATAGCATCTGTAGCGTACTTTCTGTTCATAAGTTTCCTCTGTGGGAATAGAATTTGAATGTTTAGATGGAAGTCGGTGCTTTTCTGCATGTCATTTAGACAAACGCACTATGTCTGAAATTCTTAGGCTCTTGGGACGTTTTAATAGAAGATTTACACTGTTTTGTGTCAGTCCATTTGAAGACTCCACTCATTTTGAATTTTAGAATCCTTCTGCAAGAATTCTGTCATCACATCATGCCAAGGACATTTCCAGGTAACAATACAATGAATTAGCCCTCTTCTGTAACTTCTAAAGAATGAAGAAGAAATTTTGTTTGCATTGTATGGATAATGCACAATTCTGAATAACCCATAATTCCAGCTTGTATACAATGTGTTTGTTTACTTCTTGAGCAAATGGGCCAGCTAAAACTTTTAAATCCCTGTGCAGTAGTCTGTGCACTGGCTTGTGTTCACTTCTAGGTGCAGTTCAGTATATTGTCAGTGATCTTCAAAATGCAGTTTCAAAATTTGGATTGACAATTTTGATTTTTAACAATGCAAAAAAAACTTGGACCGAATGTTCACAAATTATTATTATTATTATTATTATTATTTTATCAGTTCTACTTCACTGTACCTCACCATGGCAGAATTATATTATACAGGGCAAGTATTACTACCTCTATTTTATAGTGGGGTGATAGAGACACATAGAGATGAAGTGTCTTCCATAAAGTCACATTAGACCTCTGTGTCAGAGCCAGACATGGAACTCATGTTGTTGCTTAATTCATAAACCTATAACATAATTAATAAGCGTCATGTTCAATACTGATGCTCGTATGTCTAGTAAAATGCCAGACATACTGAGAAATATGTTTTATACTATAGAATGAGAAATATGTTTTAAATAGGCAATTGAGGAGTATTTGCATTATTATTATAATATATTATGTAGAGTGAGAGGTGCCAGTGTCTCTAATTACAGGATAATATGCAACCCATGAATTTAATTGTTTGGGTTCAATTGGGATTCAAAAGTGTGTTTCAGGCAGCAAAACATGGTTCTTACTGTATAATGCCTATTTAATGGACATGTTTGCTACCTATGTTTTTGTTTAGATTTTAGGAATACCATGAATGGCAATATCACATGACAATTTGAAAGAAGAAATATTGAATCTTAAAGAACAAGATTATACTTAAAATGTGGCAAAAATGAAATTAATGATGGTAAGTGCTGTTGGTATAAGTTAGGGAGGGGATGCTGGTTACTCATTTGGGATGACCTCATAACTTGGGGCTCTGTCACTCAAGAGTAATGCAGGCTTGAAAGTGCATGCAGATGAAAACTTTTAGACTACCACACACCACCACCATGTTCTCTCTCTGACATGCACTGAGAAAGAAGAGGTGTGTATGTGCATGCCTACGCACACGCATTTCAGAAACAAAATCGGATTTCTTCAAATAAAGTAACCATCATATTTTTCAAAATAAAATTATCCTCACCCAGGTGCCATATACAAACCAAATAAGAACTTGTTTACTAAGCTTTGGCCAAAAGGCTCTTTTCTGAACATAAAAACTTATATAAGCCATTATTACTAACAGGATTTTAATAGTAGTATTTCGTATAATTTATAACTATTCATCTGTAGTATCATCTTTTGTGTGTGAGAGAGAGAGAGAGAGATAAAAGCTTATATTAGAACTGTCCTTTTACTTTGGTGGTATTACATGAGGAATGGGTTAATGATACCTACATTTACCAAGGAGCCTTTTGGGGATCAGATAATGACTGAGAATAATTGTGTGTCATTCCTATGGCACTTGGTAGGGTAAATGAAGATTGAAAAGAGTTCAGGTGACCTCAGAAAAGTCAAGCCTCTGTGTAGTATATCACTGAAATGTGAGTGGAGAGAATATGGGTGACTTCACTCAAGTAAATTAGTTTAGACTGACGTACATGGTGAGTGCAGTGAATAAAATAGATCTCATTGAAGCAAATTGGAAATATGTTCCTCTCCAGTATATGTAGGGAACAGATGGTATCTGAATGATGAGGTAGATAAAAAATAAGGCAAATTATATGAATGACCTCACTGAGGTTATTATAAAGGAGGTCTGAGGCAGTAAATCAATAAATGTGAAATTAGTAAAACGAAGTGTGCAAATAGGAAAAGTCAGCTCATAGGTTTCATAATTAGCACAAAAATAAAATTAGAAATATAAGCAGGATAAAAACCAAATGAGAAATAGTAAGTCATATAGCAGCCAAGTTAAAAGATGACCCAGAAAACCAAGGTGCTGGGGGAGTAGTTTTAAAACTTGCCTCTCTTACCACCTTGAGTAAGTTAGAGTAGAAGGAATAAATATATAAAGCAAGTAGCAAATCAGTGTAAAATAACTCATTGCTATATAGAGTGACATTGAAAGGAATGGCACGAATAGTTGTAGGTACAGTGAATATTGAATACATCAGAATCTAGGATGGTGTCTGTGGGTACAGGAGCGTACAGCTTAATAGCAGAAATGCCATCCAATTTGTGCAGGTACTCACTAGTTTGACGGAAGACATAAATCATAGTCTCGGTAGAAAGGAGGAGGGGAAGAAGAAGTGTAGACAACACTGACGGGAAGACTGACACAGAAGTAGAGGGGTGAATTGTGACAACAGTAGAATTAGCCTTTATAAAAATGTACAACGTTTTGCAGTAAAGGTGAAAAGTGGTAGTGTTTGTTTTTTTTTAAATAAGGGAAGTATTCGGAGGTACATTGCTATTGCCTGCTTTTTCTATCTAGCACTTCAAAGGAACTGATCATTGAGGTACAATTACTTGGGGAAGTCAGGATGGCTCTGCTACAGATGCTCCATAGTATTCCAATTACCAGAATGTGCATATAGTTAGTGTTACAATCTGTGTGTGGACTGCCCCTTCTGAGAACCTCTTCCAGCCCCTTGAGTGCTCCCCTTTCCAGTGACAAGTCTTTGGGGTGGGATCCTGCAATCCAAGGCCTCTCCAAATGGGTCTTTGGGTTACTCCTCACTAATTGCCAACCACATTACTTAATAGGTCCAACTGGGTTTGGAGTCTGCCAGAATCCTCCTTCAGGAGTCTGCAGTCAGTTGTAGTATGCTGTGACACAGACGCAGTTTTTCCAAAACCAAGTATGGTTTATTTTGCACGAACAGTACACAGAGCTTAGAGAAATAGATTCAAATATAACAAGACCTATATGCATATAGTCTTACCTATGCTTGGCATTCCCCTCAAGCCCCTAAATAGACAAAATTTAGCCTGGGTGTCTGCTCTTCTGTCTGGGAAGAGTTATAACTTAGTTATAAGAGTTAGTTAGGTTATATAACTTATATAACCAAGTTATAACTAGTTGGCTGCAGACCTGCATCTCAGTCTCATGTCCCTCTGTCAGCTTCCAGAGGAGTTCTCCCCCTCCCCACCCAGGGCCTTTTAATCTTAGCTCTAGCCTTGGGAAGAGAAAAACATCTCAATTTGGATGGTGTCAGGTACGTTCTTTCCCCAACTGATGGCCCAGCCATTGTTGTCTTAACTTCTCTGCAGCAGATAATGAAGTGCCTGTCTTATCTGTGTCATAGTTTTATCCTTTCAGGTTTCTTAATACCCCTCTTTACAGCATTCTTTAATTTAACTCTATGCATTTCATCAGGCAAAAATAGAACTGGGAAAACACATAACATTCCTAAGAAATAGTCCCAGTTCATCACAGATCTTAGGCAAATTCTGGGATGCTGTTAAGAGCCAGTTCTTTTAAATCAGCAGTTGCTAAGCTAGCAAAGGTTATGTACATAAGTGTCGTTGGTTATCCTTCCCTTAGGTTAGAGCTTCTGCCTAATAAAACCGTGTACTAAATACACTTAGGAGTGTTCCCTTTAACTCAGTATGACAACAGTAGCTTTAGAAAATGTTGAAATGTAGACATCAAGAGTAGGGCTGTGCAGACCTTAACACTGAAACTCAATGTCTAGCAAAGCCAGAAAAGTTTTAGGCCTCAGAAGGCCTGGTCTGAGATTACCCTTTCAGAATTATTCTCCCACGATGATTCCAAGCTCCACCCATACCTTTAGGCTTCTTTTGAAGCACTTTTATACCTTCTCAACCAAAGCATTCAGGCATCCATCCTCTCCCCATCCAGTGGTCTTTACTGGTAGGCAGCTGATCTGTTCCTTCTCCTGTGGGTTTTTTGGCTTACTAGTAGGCCAGCTATTGCCACCCACCACCTACATCTAATATGTGCATTGTACATTCAAGGTATTTCCCCACACCCTTTCCTTTCCCAATGTAATAATAAAATAAATGGGGGACAGGGGGAGAGCGAAAGAGAAATGCTTCTCCAATTCTACCGCTACTGCTCATCAAGCCATCTTCCTCATTTTTGGCCAGAGAGATTCCAGAGTACATCACAGTAATAAAAAAATAAGTTCCTTCACCCCTTATTTGGGACTCAGTATTTCATGAACTTCATTCTCTGCAAGTTACTGCCTTACTGCTCTCCAATAATTCTGCTGCAGGCAAAATATTCTGGACTCCCATCAGCGTTCTCTCAGCAGATGACCTATGAAAGTGGGTCTCTTTCTGGATTTTCAGCATTACCTCAGCCTTGGCCTGTGACTCAAGTAGTGTCCCTGAGCCTTCGCTTCCAGAATAAATTTAATGGTTCTCTGTGTTCCAAACATGGGTAGCTGGGCCATCTGGTGTTAGGTATGCATTGGTCCTCTAACTAGACTTTGGTCTCTGAGGAATTTTGATCTTGAGGTAGCATGCCAGGACACCTTTGTGGTAGGGTGAGTTTTACTCAGTGATGACTATTCTGGTCATAAAATCCACTGGACAGATAGCTTGAGGTGCTCCTGCAGTTCTACACTCTCAACTAACTCTCCAAAACATCATTAGCGATTGATGTTTCTATATAGTTTGGAAAATCAGAGTAGAGAGACTGGATTATCAATCAGGGCATCCTGTTTGCTGTCACTCTCTGTCAATATGCCATTCAAATTTTGTAGCTTTGCTAGCCCATGAGCATCTGGTATATTGTAGCCTCTTAGAAAAACTACAAGTACTTCTTCAGCAGGAACAAATCAGAGTATTTCCTGGGGGTTTCAATGGCTCTCGGACAATTTACAACAGCTGAGGACCTTGCCCTAAATCTGGTGCCATTTAGCATACCATTTTCTCAGTCATTAGGTGTAAAGATCATGTCAGTTGAAGGCAAGGGTCACATCTCTACATATATTTTTTTCAATAGCTATTATGGGGTTTTTGACATTCAAAGATAGGTAATCTTCAAGTCAGTCCAGTATTCCTCCCTGCATGAGAAACCCCAACTATACATGCACTGCTTCCCTAGTTATTACAAACTAAGACCTTTGAGGACTGTAGTATTGAATATAACCAGTCCCTTGACTTAACTATCAGAGAACTATATTGGTTTGAAGAACTTTAAAGGAAATGATGTTTGAGTGAAATTTTCACAATCGTCTAAGACCCAGCTCCTAAATCACTTTTTAAAATATTAATTGCTGTGCATAGATCAAATAGAAATGAACTACTGGAATAGCGATTATTCTTTAGGGAAAGGAACCTGTCTCTTTCCTTAAGCCAATACTTCATCAAATCAAAATATTAAGATTTATACGCTACAAACTGGTCTGAGATGGCTGCCACCTAGATACTAGAAAGACAGATATGGAGAAAGAATACTAGATCATTAAATGGAGTGAAAACAATTTTAATAGAGGAAAGTGCATGTTCTCAGCAACAAATCAGTCACATGATCTCTCTCCCCAGTTGCTCACAGCAGAATCCTGGAGAACATGGGAATAAATTTCAATGGCCCTTTAGAGATACAGTGTACAGTAATTGTAAATCCTGTGATGATTCATTTAATGCTTGTGCAGGAGCACTGGGGGCTTAGGGAACACAAATGTGGACCATTGGTTTTGGTGCAGAGTCAGTAAATTCCAGAAATGATTGAAAATTATACAGTCTTAAAAAAAAGATGGGAGGGGGGGAATTATGTTAATTAAAATGGGCAGCCAGAAGGATTTTTCTACTGCATTAAAAAGGAGAGAGTGGAGAGAAATTAGGAAATATCCTGGTGGAATAGAAGACAAAAAAGAAAAATACATTTAGGTGGAAATAAAAGAAACAAAACCAGAGTTTTTTTAAAATAATCAAAACATCTCTCTCCATTTTTTTCAAAAGCAAAATCTTCCACATAATCATTGCTGAAAATTAGAAGAGAAAAATTTGTGACCAAAATGACACAAACTGCTGTCAAGGTGCTACCTTTGAGCACTCTGGGGTGAATTTGGGTGGTCAGAGAGAGAGGTCAGTTTTCATAGCAGAAGATGCTTGTTCTTTGAAAATATGGGTGGGTGCCTAAGCTGTCTGGATGCTGAAGGCTCAGTTGGGTGCCAGTCACTGAGATGGTCCGAGACTCAATGCTAAGCCTTCATGGCATTCTTTGTTTCTTGCCTTGCCTCCCTTCCTCCCTGCCCCTCCCACTCCCACTTCCCCCAATCTAAGGTCACTCAAGACATGTCAGAAAAACTCTCCAATCTGTGATCTAATGGAACAGTAGAATGACTTCTCTCCAGCACCCAAATTGCCTCATCCTGGCTTTTCTATCAGAGGCCGTACAAACCACAGACTTCAAACTGCCCCTTGTCTCTGTATATCTCTGGAGGATCAATGTTTTTTTTTTTTTTTTTTTAAAGTGTATCCAGGAAGAAAACAAAGAACACTTAAGTGATCTAGACTTCTTCACTGAAGTCTTAATTATATGAATAGTATATACATGTATTATAAAATTACTTTGAATTTCTCAGGTAAATTAGCTAAGTTTCAAAATAAAATTTAATCTGCTTTTCCTTTTAAAATCAAAGCTAACAAAAAAAAAATTGTGAAAATTGTGCTGAGTGAAGCTTGGCCAGAAGGGATTTGCCCATGTAAGCATAATAGAATTGGCTCATTTCCTGGAATTCCCTCATGCAATATTTATTGGGACTCTGCTATGTTACTCTTATGTATTACTGTGGGCCAGGGATTGTAAGAAACTCCACTGGGAAGGATTACAACAGTTTCTCCAGGGATCAGAAACAATGTGGGGTGATTCAGGTGAGTCACTTATGTTGTAATCAACTCTTGAGAGGTACCACCCCCCTGAAGAGGCTTGCAGTGAATATCTCAGGGCAGACTGTCAGAAAGCAAGGGTGGACACCCCAGACTGGTGGTATGTTCTATAATTAGATCTCACCAAGCCAGTACCAAATGTGAACTCCTGGATCACTTCTACCAGTGTTGAAAGGCTGGAATTAAGTTAACATAGAGCCTTTTCTCTGATCTAGCAAATGGACAGGACCTTTTGTCCAAAGGGGTCCCTAACCCATGTGGAAGGGTTGGAAAGACTTTGGCCTTGTAGGGCCCCATAAGACTGATGGGTGACTCCTGATATGTTTCGTGTGTGTTTAAATCTGTTGTTTTTATTGGGTTTTCTCTGTGATGCTTTTACCTTAAGGATAAGTGTGCTTTCTTGGAAAGAACCGTGTGATAACTTGTAACTGCTGGCAGAGGAAGCAAAGCACAGATGCTGGCTGTTGGGCAGATGGGATTTCTGGGGATATCGCAGTGTAGGGCAAGGGGCTGTGCAGTCTTAAAACACTGCTTAGTGGAGCACGTGCAAGAGAGCTCTCTGCTCAGGAGGGGTGGCAGTCTTAAGTGGGTGCCCTCAAGGCACCCTGGAGAGAAATACAGGTGCAGTTATCCTGAAGCTGTAACACCCTTTGCAAAGTGTATTCGTACTCTCACAAACTATCTTAACATATACTTTAGAATACATATATTATAGTTCAAACTGAAATTACTCAATGAGATTCTGATTTATTATACAAGAGAGCAGACTAGACGATAAAAATCTCTTTTGGCCTTAAAAAAAAATCTCAATGCATTAACTCTTGCTGCCCTCATATTCTTTTGTTATCATATCACAATATTTTTCCAGTCATGTTTAGGAGGAACACACTCCAAAACTTATGTCAGAATGGGGGAAATCAATCCCCAGAATATGGAATTACTGTCACACTGAGTTTTAAGATTTTAATGGACCATTAGATAGATGCTGGTCTAATATTGTCTTCAGTGAGCTGAACATAGGTCCGCTGACAGAATTTTATATTGTATTCAGATTTACAACTGAGCATTACATGACAGATAGTTAAGGTTGCTAAGCTGTACAAAGAAAAGGAGGACTTGTGGCACCTTAGAGACTAACAAATTTATTTCAGCATAAGCTTTCGTGAGCTACAGCTCCCTTCATTGGATGCATTCAGTGGAAAATACAGTGGGGAGATTTATACTCTCAGAGAACATGAAACAATGGGTGTTACCATACACAATGTAAGGAGAGTGATCAGGTAAGGTGAGCTATTACCAGCGGGAGAGCGGGGGGTGGGGTGGGAACCTTTTGTAGTGATAATCAAGGTTGGCCATTTCCAGCAGTTGACAAGAATGTCTGAGGAACAGTGGGGGGAGGAATAAACATGGGGAAATAGTTTTACTTTGTGTAATGACCCATCCACTCCCAGTCTTTATTCAAGCCTAAGTTAATTGTATACAGTTTCAAATTAATTCCAATGCAGCAGTCTCTCGTTGGAGTCTGTTTTTGAAGTTTTTTTGTTGAAGAATTTCCACTTTTAGGTCTGTAATCGAGTGACCAAAGAGACTGAAGTGTTCTCCGACTGGTTTTTGAATGTTCTAATTCTTGACGTCTGATTTGTGTCCATTTATTCTTTTACGTAGAGACTGTCCAGTTTGGCCGATGTACATGGCAGAGAGGCATTGCTGGCACATGATGGCATATATCACATTGGTAGATGTGCAGGTGAACGAGCCTCTGATAGTGTGGCTGATGTGATTAGGACCTATGATGGTGTCCCCTGAATAGATATGTGGACAAGTTGGCAACGGGCTTTGTTGCAAGGATAGGTTCCTGGGTTAGCGGTTCTGTTGTAAAAACCAAGGCTGAGCCAGCTGCAATCCCTCTTTGCAGTACTCCACAATGATTTCATTACTTACCTTTGGGGAGGAAACTTTCATGCCCAGTCTAGGCAAAAGAGTGACCTTGTTTTTCTTTAAGACTTGGGCAAAACTGGTTTAACCACTTGCGTTAGTGAAGTGTACAATAAAGTGTCACAGCATTGCATCTATTCCTGAGACGGTTAGTGAGTTTTCACAGGTAGAATGACACCTAATCAAATTACCAATAGTGTAAAGCTCAGTGTAGCATAAGAGCCAGCTGTAATTCTCAGAATATGTTAGGACTTAACATTTCGACACTTTCTGCGACAAAAATAGCAACACGAATTGTTAAAGGCTCAACTTAAATTCATGCCCATAAAATTTAATAATTTTGGACACAGCGCTTACCCAATCTATTCTTGTCACACCCTTAATATTGCAATGTCATCACAGGTCTCCTTGAACTCAATGGCCAAGAAATATACGCTGTGAGAGCTCAGTGCTGCAAATCTGAGAATCTACAAGGAGAGGACAGTTTGAATTATTCATGGATAGTTTGGATTCAAGGGCAGTTCTTTTCCCATGCAGCTTTAAGCCATATGAGCAAAGAAAATTAACCAAATCCTTTTTCCAATTAAATAAATTTAAATTGCCAGAGCAGCCTATGCTGATTTTACTCCAAATAAGCTAAGTTCATTTGTACCACAATCTTCTGTGACACATTCTGCAAGAACAGGCTCCAATCCCGCAACCTGATCTGCCTGAGCAGACTCCTAATTACTGAATCCCGCTGACTTCAGCAAAGTGTTGTGTGGGTGTAAGGTCCTGCCCATCCACCTCAACTTGGCAGGTTTAGGGCCTTAGAAAGAAAACCCCACTAAACTGCAGTCTGTGTGTGTGAAGTGTAGCATCCATTAGGCCATAACTCAGTGAAAAACAAGTAAAAACCAATTTTCACCAGAACTTGCAAAGTCACATCTGCCATAGGAAGGACTTACCAAATGTTACCATCAACCTTTAGCATCTTGGGTTACAGAGCTGTTAAAAAAAAAAAAAAAAGGCAAGAAAATTTATATACTGGCAAAAGTGCATGTTTATTTTCTTCTGCTACTCAGAAATAACAGCACTGTTTCTGCTCAAAATCTCCCATAAATTCATCTTGTGGCATAGATCACGCTAGGAAAATCTCAGCCCACTAGGTAAAACTTTTGGAAATTCATAAGCAGCTGAAAACAAGGGGTTAGAACACATAAGGCACTTTAACTAAAGGACTTGCTGCTTCTCCTTCTGAAATATTATTTTGCCATAATTGTTTTAGTCTTAGTAACCCATGTTGGCTGTTGTAAAATGGACTTGTATGCCATTATTTTTGCTGTTTTTCTAGGCTTAGGAAAGCTGTTTTCTATGTATAGGCCTTGAAATCTGCTAACCAAATGTGTCCAGAACAAATCACATACAATACAATTTTACTCCACATGGCAAAAAGACTAACCATATCAACTTTGTAGTCTGATGTAAGGAAGATATAATTGAAGTCTGTTCCCTAACTTAATTAAAGTAAAAGTTACTAGTGGAAAACCTATTGTAAAAGAAATCTATCAGCTTGGGTATACAACGATGTAATTTGCTTTCTGACAGACCACTAGCATATTGGAGGCAATCAAATGCAACAATTTCAAAAGGCTATTACAGACTCTCAGCTGAAAAAGGATTGAGAAATAGATTTGTGATTTACATTTTCCAGGGCTTATTAAAAATAAAATACAACTAGTAACTATTATTTATTTTTCTGAGTAACGGCCGTGTTAGTCTGTATCCTCAAAAAGAAAAGGAGGACTTGTGGCACCTTAGAGACTAAAAAATTTATTTCAGCATAAGCTTTTGTGAGCTACAGCTTACTTCATTGGATGCATTCAGTGGAAAATACAGTGGGGAGATTTTATATACACAAAGAACATGAAACAATGGGTGTTACCATGCACACTGTAAGGAGAGTGATCGGGTAAGGTGAGCTATTACCAGCAGGAGAGCGGACGGGGGAGGGGGTGAAATCTTTTTGTAGTGATAATCAAGGTGGCCCATTTCCAGCAGTTGACAAGAATGTCTGAGGAACAGCAGGGGGAGGAATAAACATGGGGAAATAGCTTTACTTTGTGTAATGACCCACCCACTCCCAGTCTTTATTCAAGCCTAAGTTATTTGTATCCAGTTGCCAAATTAATTCCAATGCAGCAGTCTCTCGTTGGAGTCTGTTTTTCAAGTTTTTTTGTTGAAGAATTGCCACTTTTAGGTCTGTAATCGAGTGGCCAAAGAGATTGAAGTGTTCTCCGACTGGTTTTTGAATGTTCTAATTCTTGTCATCTGATTTGTGTCCATTTATTCTTTTACGTAGAGACTGTCCAGTTTGGCCAATGTACATGGCAGAGGGGCATTGCTGGCACATGATGGCATATATCCTATTGGTAGATGTGCAGGTGAACGAGCCTCTGATAACCTCTGATATTAAATTTTATGGGCATGAATTTAAGTTGAGCTGTTAACAATTCATGTTGCTATTTTTGTCGCAGAAAGTGTCGAAATGTTAAGTCCTAACATATTCTGAGAATTACAGCTGGCTCTTATGCTACACTGAGCTTTACACTATTAGTAATTTGATTAGGTGTCATTCCACCTGTGAAAACACACTAACCGTCTCAGGAATAGATGCAATGCTGTGACACTTTATTGTACACTTCACTAACACAAGTGGCTAAACCAGTTTTGCCCAAAGTCTTAAAGAAAAACAAGGTCACTCTTTTGCCTAGACTGGGCACGAAAGTTTCCTCCCCAAAGGTAAGTAATGAAATCATTGTGGAGTACTGCAAAGAGGGATTACGGCTGGCTCAGCCTTGGTTTTCAAGGCTTGGGAGTGGGTGTAAGGAGCCAGTTGCAATCCTAACAGGGAGCACAAAGGCTGCATGAGTCTAACACCACTGCTAAAGGAACACAAGACTGGGCCTGAACCTGAGTAAGGAGAGCACAACTCAGAAGGCTGAAACAAGAAACGGGAGACTCTGCAGTTTTGATGCAACTGAACACCATGCTAACTGTAGAGATCCGCAGGGTGTTACTGACTTTCTGGGTTCATGTGGTTGCAAAAGGGCTGGGGGCAGGGTGCAGAGGGGAGGCTTGCTCACAAGGCTGCAAAACTGTCCCAGCAGCTTCTGGGATGAGGTCAATATTTCTCAGGCGGCTCTAAGAAAACCTTGCACCTTATTGTATTATTTTCCAACACGGAAAAGATCTTCCTGTATAGAGAATCTATATTCAGCACTTCCACACAGCTGCTTTTGAGAGCAGCTCTGTTGTGTTTATTTTTTTTTTTAAGTTCTAAGGATTTCCCCTTGTTT